>NC_089985.1:4104604-5466972 GCF_036417845.1 Apteryx mantelli
CGTGACGTGGCCGTGACGTGGGTGATTCGAACTTGACATGGGCGATTCAAACGTGACGCGGGCGTGACGTGGGTGATTCGAACGTGATGTGGGTGATTCGAACGTGACGCGGGCATGACGTATGGGTCACGTGGGGGATTCGAAAGTGACGCGGGCGTGACGTGTGTGTGACGTGGGAGATTCGAACGTGATGTGGGCGTGACGTGGGTGATTCAAACGTGACGCGGGCGTGACGTGTGTGTGACGTGGGAGATTCGAACGTGACGTGGGTGTGACGTGGGAGATTCGAACGTGATGTGGGTGATTCGAACGTGACGCGGGCTTGACGTGGGTGTTTCAAACGTGACGTGGGCGTGACGTGGGAGATTCGAATGTGATGTGGGCGTGAGGTGGGTGATTCGAACGTGACTTGGGTGTGACGTGGGAGATTCGAAAGTGGCGTGGGTGTGACGTAGGATATTCGAACGTGACGTGGGTGTGACGTGGGTGATTCGAACGTGACGTGGCTGTGACGTGGGAGATTCGAACGTGACCTGGGTGTGAAGTGGGTGTGACGTGGGAGATTTCAACGTGACGTGGGTGTGACGTGGGTGATTCGAACGTGACGCGGGCGTGACGTGGGGGTCACGTGGGTGATTCCAACGTTACGCGGGCGTGACGTGGGTGATTCGAACGTGACGTGGGTGATTCGAACGTGATGCGGGCGTGACGTGGGCGATTCGAACGTGACGCGGGCGTGAGGTGGGTGTGACGTGGGAGATTCGAACGTGACGTGGGCGTGACGTGGGTGATTCGAACGTGACGCGGGCATGACGTGGGAGATTCAAACGTGACATGGGTGATTCGAACGTGACGCGGGCGTGACGTGGGGGTCACGTGGGTGATTCGAACGTTACGCGGGCGTAACGTGGGTGATTCGAACGTGACGTGGGTGATTCGAACGTGATGCGGGCGCGACGTGGGCGATTCGAACGTGACGCGGGCGTGACGTGGTTGTTACGTGGGAGATTCGAACGTGACGTGGTTGTGACGTGGGTGATTCGAACGTGACGCGGGCGTGACGTGGGTGTGACGTGGGAGATTCGAACGCGACGCGGGCGTGACGTGGTCGTGAGGTGGGTGATTCGAACGTGACGCGGGCCTGCTGTGGGTGTGACGTGGGAGATTCGAACGTGACCTGGGTGGTTCGAAATTGGTGTGGGTGTGCCACCCTGCTTCAGGGCTCCCCCACCAAGCAGGGCTCAGAGGCAGGAGCACTGGGAAGGCAGAGGTTGCCTCCGCATGCCTAGGACAGCTCCCAGCACGAGTGCCCGGCTCCCTTGCCTCCCCTCCGCAAGCCTACACCAGCTGTCCTCACACCTTGGCACTAGCAGTGTGAGGCTGTTGCAAGGCAGGAGCATGGTTGTGCGATATGTGCTTCGAAGGCGAGGTGTGTGTGACGTGGGAGATTCGAACGTGACGTGGGCGTGACGTCGGAGATTCGAACGTGACGTGGGCGTGACGTGGGAGATTCGAACGTGACGTGGCTGTGACGTGGGTGTGAGGTGGGAGATTCGAACGTGGCGTGGGTGTGAGGTGGGTGTTTCGAACGTGACGTGGGTGTGACGTGAATATTCGAACGTGACGCGGGCGTGACGTGGGTGATTCGAAAGTGACCTGGGTGTGACGTCGGAGATTCGAACGTGACGTGGGTGTGACATAGGATATTCGAACGTGATGGGGGTGTGACGTGGGTGATTCGAACGTGACGCGGGCTTGACGTGGGTGTGACGTGGGTGATTCGAACGTGACGTGGCCGTGACGTGGGTGATTCGAACTTGACATGGGCGATTCAAACGTGACGCGGGCGTGACGTGGGTGATTCGAACGTGATGTGGGTGATTCGAACGTGACGCGGGCATGACGTATGGGTCACGTGGGGGATTCGAAAGTGACGCGGGCGTGACGTGTGTGTGACGTGGGAGATTCGAACGTGATGTGGGCGTGACGTGGGTGATTCAAACGTGACGCGGGCGTGACGTGTGTGTGACGTGGGAGATTCGAACGTGACGTGGGTGTGACGTGGGAGATTCGAACGTGATGTGGGTGATTCGAACGTGACGCGGGCTTGACGTGGGTGTTTCAAACGTGACGTGGGCGTGACGTGGGAGATTCGAATGTGATGTGGGCGTGAGGTGGGTGATTCGAACGTGACTTGGGTGTGACGTGGGAGATTCGAAAGTGGCGTGGGTGTGACGTAGGATATTCGAACGTGACGTGGGTGTGACGTGGGTGATTCGAACGTGACGTGGCTGTGACGTGGGAGATTCGAACGTGACCTGGGTGTGAAGTGGGTGTGACGTGGGAGATTTCAACGTGACGTGGGTGTGACGTGGGTGATTCGAACGTGACGCGGGCGTGACGTGGGGGTCACGTGGGTGATTCCAACGTTACGCGGGCGTGACGTGGGTGATTCGAACGTGACGTGGGTGATTCGAACGTGATGCGGGCGTGACGTGGGCGATTCGAACGTGACGCGGGCGTGAGGTGGGTGTGACGTGGGAGATTCGAACGTGACGTGGGCGTGACGTGGGTGATTCGAACGTGACGCGGGCATGACGTGGGAGATTCAAACGTGACATGGGTGATTCGAACGTGACGCGGGCGTGACGTGGGGGTCACGTGGGTGATTCGAACGTTACGCGGGCGTAACGTGGGTGATTCGAACGTGACGTGGGTGATTCGAACGTGATGCGGGCGCGACGTGGGCGATTCGAACGTGACGCGGGCGTGACGTGGTTGTTACGTGGGAGATTCGAACGTGACGTGGTTGTGACGTGGGTGATTCGAACGTGACGCGGGCGTGACGTGGGTGTGACGTGGGAGATTCGAACGCGACGCGGGCGTGACGTGGTCGTGAGGTGGGTGATTCGAACGTGACGCGGGCCTGCTGTGGGTGTGACGTGGGAGATTCGAACGTGACCTGGGTGGTTCGAAATTGGTGTGGGTGTGCCACCCTGCTTCAGGGCTCCCCCACCAAGCAGGGCTCAGAGGCAGGAGCACTGGGAAGGCAGAGGTTGCCTCCGCATGCCTAGGACAGCTCCCAGCACGAGTGCCCGGCTCCCTTGCCTCCCCTCCGCAAGCCTACACCAGCTGTCCTCACACCTTGGCACTAGCAGTGTGAGGCTGTTGCAAGGCAGGAGCATGGTTGTGCGATATGTGCTTCGAAGGCGAGGTGTGTGTGACGTGGGAGATTCGAACGTGACGTGGGCGTGACGTCGGAGATTCGAACGTGACGTGGGCGTGACGTGGGAGATTCGAACGTGACGTGGGTGTGACGTGGGTGTGAGGTGGGAGATTCGAACGTGGCGTGGGTGTGAGGTGGGAGATTCGAACGTGACGTAGGTGTGACGTGGGTGTGACGTGGGAGATTCGAACGTGACGTGGGCGTGACATAGGATATTCGAACGTGACGTGGGTGTGACGTGGGAGATTCGAACGTGACGTGGGTGTGACGTGGGAGATTCGAATGTGACGTGGGCGTGACGTGTGTAATTCGAACGTGACGTGGGTGTGACGTGGGAGATTCGAACGTGACGTGGGTGTGACGTGGGAGATTCGAATGTGACGTGGGCGTGACGTGTGTAATTCGAACGTGACGTGGGTGCGACGCGGGAGATTCGAACGTGACGTGGTTGTGACGTGGGAAATTCGAACGTGACGTGAGTGTGACGTGGGAGATTCGAACGTGACGTGGGCGTGACGTGGGTGATTCGAACATGATGCTGTCGTGACGTGGGTGTTTCGAACGTGACGCGGGTGTGACGTGGTTAATTCGAACGTGACGTGGGTGTGACGTGGGAGATTCGAATGTTACGTGGGCGTGACGTGTGTAATTCGAACGTGACGTGGGTGTGTCGTGGGAGATTCGAACGTGACATGGGTGTGAAGCGGGTGTGACGTGGGTGATTCGAACGTGAGGTAGGTGTGACGTGGGTGATTCGAACGTGACCTGGGTGTGAAGTGGGTGTGACGTGGGAGTTTCGAACGTGACGTGGGCGTGACGTGGGTGATTCGAACGTGACGCGGGCATGACGTGGGAGATTCAAACGTGACATGGGTGATTCGAACGTGACGCGGGCGTGACGTGGGAGATTCGAACGTGACGTGGGTGTGACGTGGGAGAATCGAATGTGAAGTGGGCGTGACGTGGGAGATTCGAACGTGACGTGGGTGTGACGTGGGAGATTCGAATGTGACGTGGGCGTGACGTGTGTAATTCGAACGTGACGTGGGTGCGACGCGGGAGATTCGAACGTGACGTGGTTGTGACGTGGGAAATTCGAACGTGACGTGGGTGTGACGTGAATATTCGAACGTGACGTGGGCGTGACGTGGGTGATTCCAAAGTGACCTGGGTGTGACGTGGGAGATTCGAACGTGACGTTTGTGTGACGTGGTGTGATGTGGGAGATTCGAACGTGACCTGGGTGTGTCGTGGGTGATTCGAACGTGACGTGGGCGTGACGTGGGTGATTCGAACATGATGCTGTCGTGACGTGGGTGTTTCGAACGTGACGTGGGTGTGACGTGGTTAATTCGAACGTGACGTGGGTGTGACGTGGGAGATTCGAACGTGACGTGGGTGTGACCTGGCAGATTCGAACGTGACCTGGGTGGTTCGAAATTGGCGAGGGTGTGCCACCCTGCTTCAAGGCTCCCCCACCAAGCAGGGCTCAGAGGCAAGAGCACTGGGAAGGCAGAGGTTGCCTCCGCATGCCTAGGACAGGCCCCAGCACGAGTGCCCGGCTCCCTTGCCTCCCCTCCGCAAGCCTACACCAGCTGTCCTCACACCTTGGCACTAGCAGTGTGAGGCTGTTGCAAGGGAGGAGCATGGTTGTTCGATATGTGCTTCGAAGGCGAGGTGTGTGTGACGTTGGAGATTCGAACGTGATGTGGGTGATTCGAACGTGACGCGGGCTTGACGTGGGTGTTTCAAACATGACGTGGGCGTGACGTGGGAGATTCGAACGTGACGTGGGTGTGACGTGGGTGATTCGAACATGACGCGGGCGTGACGTGGGGGTCACGTGGGTGATTCGAACGTTACGCGGGCGTGACGTGGGTGATTCGATCGTGACGTGGGTGATTCGAACGTGATGCGGGCGCGACGTGGTTGTTACGTGGGAGATTCGAACGTGACGTGGTTGTGACGTGGGTGATTCGAACGTGACGCGGGCGTGACGTGGGTGTGACGTGGGAGATTCGAACGCGACGCGGGCGTGACGTGGTCGTGAGGTGGGTGATTCGAACGTGACGCGGGCCTGCTGTGGGTGTGACGTGGGAGATTCGAACGTGACCTGGGTGGTTCGAAATTGGTGTGGGTGTGCCACCCTGCTTCAGGGCTCCCCCACCAAGCAGGGCTCAGAGGCAGGAGCACTGGGAAGGCAGAGGTTGCCTCCGCATGCCTAGGACAGCTCCCAGCACGAGTGCCCGGCTCCCTTGCCTCCCCTCCGCAAGCCTACACCAGCTGTCCTCACACCTTGGCACTAGCAGTGTGAGGCTGTTGCAAGGCAGGAGCATGGTTGTGCGATATGTGCTTCGAAGGCGAGGTGTGTGTGACGTGGGAGATTCGAACGTGACGTGGGCGTGACGTGGGAAATTCGAACGTGACGTGGCTGTGAGGTGGGAGATTCGAACGTGGCGTGGGTGTGAGGTGGGTGTTTCGAACGTGACGTGGGTGTGACGTGAATATTCGAACGTGACGTGGGCGTGACGTGGGTGATTCGAAAGTGACCTGGGTGTGACGTCGGAGATTCGAACGTGACGTGGGTGTGACATAGGATATTCGAACGTGATGGGGGTGTGACGTGGGTGATTCGAACGTGACGCGGGCTTGACGTGGGTGTGACGTGGGTGATTCGAACGTGACGTGGCCGTGACGTGGGTGATTCGAACTTGACATGGGCGATTCAAACGTGACGCGGGCGTGACGTGGGTGATTCGAACGTGATGTGGGTGATTCGAACGTGACGCGGGCATGACGTATGGGTCACGTGGGGGATTCGAAAGTGACGCGGGCGTGACGTGTGTGTGACGTGGGAGATTCGAACGTGATGTGGGCGTGACGTGGGTGATTCAAACGTGACGCGGGCGTGACGTGTGTGTGACGTGGGAGATTCGAACGTGACGTGGGTGTGACGTGGGAGATTCGAACGTGATGTGGGTGATTCGAACGTGACGCGGGCTTGACGTGGGTGTTTCAAACGTGACGTGGGCGTGACGTGGGAGATTCGAATGTGATGTGGGCGTGAGGTGGGTGATTCGAACGTGACTTGGGTGTGACGTGGGAGATTCGAAAGTGGCGTGGGTGTGACGTAGGATATTCGAACGTGACGTGGGTGTGACGTGGGTGATTCGAACGTGACGTGGCTGTGACGTGGGAGATTCGAACGTGACCTGGGTGTGAAGTGGGTGTGACGTGGGAGATTTGAACGTGACGTGGGTGTGACGTGGGTGATTCGAACGTGACGCGGGCGTGACGTGGGGGTCACGTGGGTGATTCCAACGTTACGCGGGCGTGACGTGGGTGATTCGAACGTGACGTGGGTGATTCGAACGTGATGCGGGCGTGACGTGGGCGATTCGAACGTGACGCGGGCGTGAGGTGGGTGTGACGTGGGAGATTCGAACGTGACGTGGGCGTGACGTGGGTGATTCGAACGTGACGCGGGCATGACGTGGGAGATTCAAACGTGACATGGGTGATTCGAACGTGACGCGGGCGTGACGTGGGGGTCACGTGGGTGATTCGAACGTTACGCGGGCGTAACGTGGGTGATTCGAACGTGACGTGGGTGATTCGAACGTGATGCGGGCGCGACGTGGGCGATTCGAACGTGACGCGGGCGTGACGTGGTTGTTACGTGGGAGATTCGAACGTGACGTGGTTGTGACGTGGGTGATTCGAACGTGACGCGGGCGTGACGTGGGTGTGACGTGGGAGATTCGAACGCGACGCGGGCGTGACGTGGTCGTGAGGTGGGTGATTCGAACGTGACGTGGTTGTGACGTGGGAGATTCGAACGCGACGCGGGCCTGCTGTGGGTGTGACGTGGGAGATTCGAACGTGACCTGGGTGGTTCGAAATTGGTGTGGGTGTGCCACCCTGCTTCAGGGCTCCCCCACCAAGCAGGGCTCAGAGGCAGGAGCACTGGGAAGGCAGAGGTTGCCTCCGCATGCCTAGGACAGCTCCCAGCACGAGTGCCCGGCTCCCTTGCCTCCCCTCCGCAAGCCTACACCAGCTGTCCTCACACCTTGGCACTAGCAGTGTGAGGCTGTTGCAAGGCAGGAGCATGGTTGTGCGATATGTGCTTCGAAGGCGAGGTGTGTGTGACGTGGGAGATTCGAACGTGACGTGGGCGTGACGTGGGAAATTCGAACGTGACGTGGGCGTGACGTGGGAGATTCGAACGTGACGTGGGTGTGACGTGGGTGTGAGGTGGGAGATTCGAACGTGGCGTGGGTGTGAGGTGGGAGATTCGAACGTGACGTAGGTGTGACGTGCGTAATTCGAACGTGACGTAGGTGTGACGTGGTTAATTCGAACGTGACGTGGGTGTGACGTGGGAGATTCGAACGTGACGTGGGCGTGACGTGGGTGATTCGAACATGATGCTGTCGTGACGTGGGTGTTTCGAACGTGACGCGGGTGTGACGTGGTTAATTCGAACGTGACGTGGGTGTGACGTGGGAGATTCGAATGTTACGTGGGCGTGACGTGTGTAATTCGAACGTGACGTGGGTGTGTCGTGGGAGATTCGAACGTGACATGGGTGTGAAGCGGGTGTGACGTGAGTGATTCGAACGTGAGGTAGGTGTGACGTGGGTGATTCGAACGTGACCTGGGTGTGAAGTGGGTGTCACGTGGGAGTTTCGAACGTGACGTGGGCGTGACGTGGGTGATTCGAACGTGACGCGGGCATGACGTGGGAGATTCAAACGTGACATGGGTGATTCGAACGTGACGCGGGCGTGACGTGGGAGAATCGAATGTGAAGTGGGCGTGACGTGGGAGATTCGAACGTGACGTGGGTGTGACGTGGGAGATTCGAATGTGACGTGGGCGTGACGTGTGTAATTCGAACGTGACGTGGGTGCGACGCGGGAGATTCGAACGTGACGTGGTTGTGACGTGGGAGATTCGAACGTGACGTGGGTGTGACGTGGCAGATTCGAACGTGACCTGGGTGGTTCGAAATTGGCGAGGGTGTGCCACCCTGCTTCAAGGCTCCCCCACCAAGCAGGGCTCAGAGGCAAGAGCACTGGGAAGGCAGAGGTTGCCTCCGCATGCCTAGGACAGGCCCCAGCACGAGTGCCCGGCTCCCTTGCCTCCCCTCCGCAAGCCTACACCAGCTGTCCTCACACCTTGGCACTAGCAGTGTGAGGCTGTTGCAAGGGAGGAGCATGGTTGTTCGATATGTGCTTCGAAGGCGAGGTGTGTGTGACGTGGGAGATTCGAACGTGATGTGGGTGATTCGAACGTGACGCGGGCTTGACGTGGGTGTTTCAAACATGACGTGGGCGTGACGTGGGAGATTCGAACGTGACGTGGGTGTGACGTGGGTGATTCGAACATGACGCGGGCGTGACGTGGGGGTCACGTGGGTGATTCGAACGTTACGCGGGCGTGACGTGGGTGATTCGATCGTGACGTGGGTGATTCGAACGTGATGCGGGCGCGACGTGGTTGTTACGTGGGAGATTCGAACGTGACGTGGTTGTGACGTGGGTGATTCGAACGTGACGCGGGCGTGACGTGGGTGTGACGTGGGAGATTCGAACGCGACGCGGGCGTGACGTGGTCGTGAGGTGGGTGATTCGAACGTGACGCGGGCCTGCTGTGGGTGTGACGTGGGAGATTCGAACGTGACCTGGGTGGTTCGAAATTGGTGTGGGTGTGCCACCCTGCTTCAGGGCTCCCCCACCAAGCAGGGCTCAGAGGCAGGAGCACTGGGAAGGCAGAGGTTGCCTCCGCATGCCTAGGACAGCTCCCAGCACGAGTGCCCGGCTCCCTTGCCTCCCCTCCGCAAGCCTACACCAGCTGTCCTCACACCTTGGCACTAGCAGTGTGAGGCTGTTGCAAGGCAGGAGCATGGTTGTGCGATATGTGCTTCGAAGGCGAGGTGTGTGTGACGTGGGAGATTCGAACGTGACGTGGGCGTGACGTGGGAAATTCGAACGTGACGTGGGCGTGACGTGGGAGATTCGAACGTGACGTGGCTGTGACGTGGGTGTGAGGTGGGAGATTCGAACGTGGCGTGGGTGTGAGGTGGGTGTTTCGAACGTGACGTGGGTGTGACGTGAATATTCGAACGTGACGTGGGCGTGACGTGGGTGATTCGAAAGTGACCTGGGTGTGACGTCGGAGATTCGAACGTGACGTGGGTGTGACATAGGATATTCGAACGTGATGGGGGTGTGACGTGGGTGATTCGAACGTGACGCGGGCTTGACGTGGGTGTGACGTGGGTGATTCGAACGTGACGTGGCCGTGACGTGGGTGATTCGAACTTGACATGGGCGATTCAAACGTGACGCGGGCGTGACGTGGGTGATTCGAACGTGATGTGGGTGATTCGAACGTGACGCGGGCATGACGTATGGGTCACGTGGGGGATTCGAAAGTGACGCGGGCGTGACGTGTGTGTGACGTGGGAGATTCGAACGTGATGTGGGCGTGACGTGGGTGATTCAAACGTGACGCGGGCGTGACGTGTGTGTGACGTGGGAGATTCGAACGTGACGTGGGTGTGACGTGGGAGATTCGAACGTGATGTGGGTGATTCGAACGTGACGCGGGCTTGACGTGGGTGTTTCAAACGTGACGTGGGCGTGACGTGGGAGATTCGAATGTGATGTGGGCGTGAGGTGGGTGATTCGAACGTGACTTGGGTGTGACGTGGGAGATTCGAAAGTGGCGTGGGTGTGACGTAGGATATTCGAACGTGACGTGGGTGTGACGTGGGTGATTCGAACGTGACGTGGCTGTGACGTGGGAGATTCGAACGTGACCTGGGTGTGAAGTGGGTGTGACGTGGGAGATTTGAACGTGACGTGGGTGTGACGTGGGTGATTCGAACGTGACGCGGGCGTGACGTGGGGGTCACGTGGGTGATTCCAACGTTACGCGGGCGTGACGTGGGTGATTCGAACGTGACGTGGGTGATTCGAACGTGATGCGGGCGTGACGTGGGCGATTCGAACGTGACGCGGGCGTGAGGTGGGTGTGACGTGGGAGATTCGAACGTGACGTGGGCGTGACGTGGGTGATTCGAACGTGACGCGGGCATGACGTGGGAGATTCAAACGTGACATGGGTGATTCGAACGTGACGCGGGCGTGACGTGGGGGTCACGTGGGTGATTCGAACGTTACGCGGGCGTAACGTGGGTGATTCGAACGTGACGTGGGTGATTCGAACGTGATGCGGGCGCGACGTGGGCGATTCGAACGTGACGCGGGCGTGACGTGGTTGTTACGTGGGAGATTCGAACGTGACGTGGTTGTGACGTGGGTGATTCGAACGTGACGCGGGCGTGACGTGGGTGTGACGTGGGAGATTCGAATGTGACGTGGGCGTGACGTGTGTAATTCTAACGTGACGTGGGTGCGACGCGGGAGATTCGAACGTGACGTGGTTGTGACGTGGGAAATTCGAACGTGACGTGGGTGTGACGTGGGAGATTCGAATGTGACGTGGGCGTGACGTGTGTAATTCGAACGTGACGTGGGTGTGACGTGGGAGATTCGAACGTGACGTGGGTGTGACGTGGGAGATTCGAATGTGACGTGGGCGTGACGTGTGTAATTCGAACGTGACGTGGGTGCGACGCGGGAGATTCGAACGTGACGTGGTTGTGACGTGGGAAATTCGAACGTGACGTGGGTGTGACGTGAATATTCGAACGTGACGTGGGCGTGACGTGGGTGATTCCAAAGTGACCTGGGTGTGACGTGGGAGATTCGAACGTGACGTTTGTGTGACGTGGTGTGATGTGGGAGATTCGAACGTGACCTGGGTGTGTCGTGGGTGATTCGAACGTGACGTGGGTGTGACGTGGGAGATTCGAACGTGACGTGGGCGTGACGTGGGTGATTCGAACGTGACCTGGGTGTGACGTGGCAGATTCGAACGTGACCTGGGTGGTTCGAAATTGGCGAGGGTGTGCCACCCTGCTTCAAGGCTCCCCCACCAAGCAGGGCTCAGAGGCAAGAGCACTGGGAAGGCAGAGGTTGCCTCCGCATGCCTAGGACAGCCCCCAGCACGAGTGCCCGGCTCCCTTGCCTCCCCTCCGCAAGCCTACACCAGCTGTCCTCACACCTTGGCACTAGCAGTGTGAGGCTGTTGCAAGGGAGGAGCATGGTTGTTCGATATGTGCTTCGAAGGCGAGGTGTGTGTGACGTTGGAGATTCGAACGTGATGTGGGTGATTCGAACGTGACGCGGGCTTGACGTGGGTGTTTCAAACATGACGTGGGCGTGACGTGGGAGATTCGAACGTGACGTGGGTGTGACGTGGGTGATTCGAACATGACGCGGGCGTGACGTGGGGGTCACGTGGGTGATTCGAACGTTACGCGGGCGTGACGTGGGTGATTCGATCGTGACGTGGGTGATTCGAACGTGATGCGGGCGCGACGTGGGCGATTCGAACGTGACGCGGGCGTGACGTGGTTGTTACGTGGGAGATTCGAACGTGACGTGGTTGTGACGTGGGTGATTCGAACGTGACGCGGGCGTGACGTGGGTGTGACGTGGGAGATTCGAACGCGACGCGGGCGTGACGTGGTCGTGAGGTGGGTGATTCGAACGTGACGCGGGCCTGCTGTGGGTGTGACGTGGGAGATTCGAACGTGACCTGGGTGGTTCGAAATTGGTGTGGGTGTGCCACCCTGCTTCAGGGCTCCCCCACCAAGCAGGGCTCAGAGGCAGGAGCACTGGGAAGGCAGAGGTTGCCTCCGCATGCCTAGGACAGCTCCCAGCACGAGTGCCCGGCTCCCTTGCCTCCCCTCCGCAAGCCTACACCAGCTGTCCTCACACCTTGGCACTAGCAGTGTGAGGCTGTTGCAAGGCAGGAGCATGGTTGTGCGATATGTGCTTCGAAGGCGAGGTGTGTGTGACGTGGGAGATTCGAACGTGACGTGGGCGTGACGTGGGAAATTCGAACGTGACGTGGCTGTGAGGTGGGAGATTCGAACGTGACGTGGCTGTGACGTGGGTGTGAGGTGGGTGTTTCGAACGTGACGTGGGTGTGACGTGAATATTCGAACGTGACGTGGGCGTGACGTGGGTGATTCGAAAGTGACCTGGGTGTGACGTCGGAGATTCGAACGTGACGTGGGTGTGACATAGGATATTCGAACGTGATGGGGGTGTGACGTGGGTGATTCGAACGTGACGCGGGCTTGACGTGGGTGTGACGTGGGTGATTCGAACGTGACGTGGCCGTGACGTGGGTGATTCGAACTTGACATGGGCGATTCAAACGTGACGCGGGCGTGACGTGGGTGATTCGAACGTGATGTGGGTGATTCGAACGTGACGCGGGCATGACGTATGGGTCACGTGGGGGATTCGAAAGTGACGCGGGCGTGACGTGTGTGTGACGTGGGAGATTCGAACGTGATGTGGGCGTGACGTGGGTGATTCAAACGTGACGCGGGCGTGACGTGTGTGTGACGTGGGAGATTCGAACGTGACGTGGGTGTGACGTGGGAGATTCGAACGTGATGTGGGTGATTCGAACGTGACGCGGGCTTGACGTGGGTGTTTCAAACGTGACGTGGGCGTGACGTGGGAGATTCGAATGTGATGTGGGCGTGAGGTGGGTGATTCGAACGTGACTTGGGTGTGACGTGGGAGATTCGAAAGTGGCGTGGGTGTGACGTAGGATATTCGAACGTGACGTGGGTGTGACGTGGGTGATTCGAACGTGACGTGGCTGTGACGTGGGAGATTCGAACGTGAGCTGGGTGTGAAGTGGGTGTGACGTGGGAGATTTGAACGTGACGTGGGTGTGACGTGGGTGATTCGAACGTGACGCGGGCGTGACGTGGGGGTCACGTGGGTGATTCCAACGTTACGCGGGCGTGACGTGGGTGATTCGAACGTGACGTGGGTGATTCGAACGTGATGCGGGCGTGACGTGGGCGATTCGAACGTGACGCGGGCGTGAGGTGGGTGTGACGTGGGAGATTCGAACGTGACGTGGGCGTGACGTGGGTGATTCGAACGTGACGCGGGCATGACGTGGGAGATTCAAACGTGACATGGGTGATTCGAACGTGACGCGGGCGTGACGTGGGGGTCACGTGGGTGATTCGAACGTTACGCGGGCGTAACGTGGGTGATTCGAACGTGACGTGGGTGATTCGAACGTGATGCGGGCGCGACGTGGGCGATTCGAACGTGACGCGGGCGTGACGTGGTTGTTACGTGGGAGATTCGAACGTGACGTGGTTGTGACGTGGGTGATTCGAACGTGACGCGGGCGTGACGTGGGTGTGACGTGGGAGATTCGAACGCGACGCGGGCGTGACGTGGTCGTGAGGTGGGTGATTCGAACGTGACGCGGGCCTGCTGTGGGTGTGACGTGGGAGATTCGAACGTGACCTGGGTGGTTCGAAATTGGTGTGGGTGTGCCACCCTGCTTCAGGGCTCCCCCACCAAGCAGGGCTCAGAGGCAGGAGCACTGGGAAGGCAGAGGTTGCCTCCGCATGCCTAGGACAGCTCCCAGCACGAGTGCCCGGCTCCCTTGCCTCCCCTCCGCAAGCCTACACCAGCTGTCCTCACACCTTGGCACTAGCAGTGTGAGGCTGTTGCAAGGCAGGAGCATGGTTGTGCGATATGTGCTTCGAAGGCGAGGTGTGTGTGACGTGGGAGATTCGAACGTGACGTGGGCGTGACGTGGGAAATTCGAACGTGACGTGGGCGTGACGTGGGAGATTCGAACGTGACGTGGGTGTGACGTGGGTGTGAGGTGGGAGATTCGAACGTGGCGTGGGTGTGAGGTGGGAGATTCGAACGTGACGTAGGTGTGACGTGCGTAATTCGAACGTGACGTAGGTGTGACGTGGTTAATTCGAACGTGACCTGGGTGTGACGTGGGAGATTCGAACGTGACGTGGGCGTGACGTGGGTGATTCGAACATGATGCTGTCGTGACGTGGGTGTTTCGAACGTGACGCGGGTGTGACGTGGTTAATTCGAACGTGACGTGGGTGTGACGTGGGAGATTCGAATGTTACGTGGGCGTGACGTGTGTAATTCGAACGTGACGTGGGTGTGTCGTGGGAGATTCGAACGTGACATGGGTGTGAAGCGGGTGTGACGTGAGTGATTCGAACGTGAGGTAGGTGTGACGTGGGTGATTCGAACGTGACCTGGGTGTGAAGTGGGTGTCACGTGGGAGTTTCGAACGTGACGTGGGCGTGACGTGGGTGATTCGAACGTGACGCGGGCATGACGTGGGAGATTCAAACGTGACATGGGTGATTCGAACGTGACGCGGGCGTGACGTGGGAGAATCGAATGTGAAGTGGGCGTGACGTGGGAGATTCGAACGTGACGTGGGTGTGACGTGGGAGATTCGAATGTGACGTGGGCGTGACGTGTGTAATTCGAACGTGACGTGGGTGCGACGCGGGAGATTCGAACGTGACGTGGTTGTGACGTGGGAGATTCGAACGTGACGTGGGTGTGACGTGGCAGATTCGAACGTGACCTGGGTGGTTCGAAATTGGCGAGGGTGTGCCACCCTGCTTCAAGGCTCCCCCACCAAGCAGGGCTCAGAGGCAAGAGCACTGGGAAGGCAGAGGTTGCCTCCGCATGCCTAGGACAGGCCCCAGCACGAGTGCCCGGCTCCCTTGCCTCCCCTCCGCAAGCCTACACCAGCTGTCCTCACACCTTGGCACTAGCAGTGTGAGGCTGTTGCAAGGGAGGAGCATGGTTGTTCGATATGTGCTTCGAAGGCGAGGTGTGTGTGACGTGGGAGATTCGAACGTGATGTGGGTGATTCGAACGTGACGCGGGCTTGACGTGGGTGTTTCAAACATGACGTGGGCGTGACGTGGGAGATTCGAACGTGACGTGGGTGTGACGTGGGTGATTCGAACATGACGCGGGCGTGACGTGGGGGTCACGTGGGTGATTCGAACGTTACGCGGGCGTGACGTGGGTGATTCGATCGTGACGTGGGTGATTCGAACGTGATGCGGGCGCGACGTGGTTGTTACGTGGGAGATTCGAACGTGACGTGGTTGTGACGTGGGTGATTCGAACGTGACGCGGGCGTGACGTGGGTGTGACGTGGGAGATTCGAACGCGACGCGGGCGTGACGTGGTCGTGAGGTGGGTGATTCGAACGTGACGCGGGCCTGCTGTGGGTGTGACGTGGGAGATTCGAACGTGACCTGGGTGGTTCGAAATTGGTGTGGGTGTGCCACCCTGCTTCAGGGCTCCCCCACCAAGCAGGGCTCAGAGGCAGGAGCACTGGGAAGGCAGAGGTTGCCTCCGCATGCCTAGGACAGCTCCCAGCACGAGTGCCCGGCTCCCTTGCCTCCCCTCCGCAAGCCTACACCAGCTGTCCTCACACCTTGGCACTAGCAGTGTGAGGCTGTTGCAAGGCAGGAGCATGGTTGTGCGATATGTGCTTCGAAGGCGAGGTGTGTGTGACGTGGGAGATTCGAACGTGACGTGGGCGTGACGTGGGAAATTCGAACGTGACGTGGGCGTGACGTGGGAGATTCGAACGTGACGTGGCTGTGACGTGGGTGTGAGGTGGGAGATTCGAACGTGGCGTGGGTGTGAGGTGGGTGTTTCGAACGTGACGTGGGTGTGACGTGAATATTCGAACGTGACGTGGGCGTGACGTGGGTGATTCGAAAGTGACCTGGGTGTGACGTCGGAGATTCGAACGTGACGTGGGTGTGACATAGGATATTCGAACGTGATGGGGGTGTGACGTGGGTGATTCGAACGTGACGCGGGCTTGACGTGGGTGTGACGTGGGTGATTCGAACGTGACGTGGCCGTGACGTGGGTGATTCGAACTTGACATGGGCGATTCAAACGTGACGCGGGCGTGACGTGGGTGATTCGAACGTGATGTGGGTGATTCGAACGTGACGCGGGCATGACGTATGGGTCACGTGGGGGATTCGAAAGTGACGCGGGCGTGACGTGTGTGTGACGTGGGAGATTCGAACGTGATGTGGGCGTGACGTGGGTGATTCAAACGTGACGCGGGCGTGACGTGTGTGTGACGTGGGAGATTCGAACGTGACGTGGGTGTGACGTGGGAGATTCGAACGTGATGTGGGTGATTCGAACGTGACGCGGGCTTGACGTGGGTGTTTCAAACGTGACGTGGGCGTGACGTGGGAGATTCGAATGTGATGTGGGCGTGAGGTGGGTGATTCGAACGTGACTTGGGTGTGACGTGGGAGATTCGAAAGTGGCGTGGGTGTGACGTAGGATATTCGAACGTGACGTGGGTGTGACGTGGGTGATTCGAACGTGACGTGGCTGTGACGTGGGAGATTCGAACGTGACCTGGGTGTGAAGTGGGTGTGACGTGGGAGATTTGAACGTGACGTGGGTGTGACGTGGGTGATTCGAACGTGACGCGGGCGTGACGTGGGGGTCACGTGGGTGATTCCAACGTTACGCGGGCGTGACGTGGGTGATTCGAACGTGACGTGGGTGATTCGAACGTGATGCGGGCGTGACGTGGGCGATTCGAACGTGACGCGGGCGTGAGGTGGGTGTGACGTGGGAGATTCGAACGTGACGTGGGCGTGACGTGGGTGATTCGAACGTGACGCGGGCATGACGTGGGAGATTCAAACGTGACATGGGTGATTCGAACGTGACGCGGGCGTGACGTGGGGGTCACGTGGGTGATTCGAACGTTACGCGGGCGTAACGTGGGTGATTCGAACGTGACGTGGGTGATTCGAACGTGATGCGGGCGCGACGTGGGCGATTCGAACGTGACGCGGGCGTGACGTGGTTGTTACGTGGGAGATTCGAACGTGACGTGGTTGTGACGTGGGTGATTCGAACGTGACGCGGGCGTGACGTGGGTGTGACGTGGGAGATTCGAACGCGACGCGGGCGTGACGTGGTCGTGAGGTGGGTGATTCGAACGTGACGCGGGCCTGCTGTGGGTGTGACGTGGGAGATTCGAACGTGACCTGGGTGGTTCGAAATTGGTGTGGGTGTGCCACCCTGCTTCAGGGCTCCCCCACCAAGCAGGGCTCAGAGGCAGGAGCACTGGGAAGGCAGAGGTTGCCTCCGCATGCCTAGGACAGCTCCCAGCACGAGTGCCCGGCTCCCTTGCCTCCCCTCCGCAAGCCTACACCAGCTGTCCTCACACCTTGGCACTAGCAGTGTGAGGCTGTTGCAAGGCAGGAGCATGGTTGTGCGATATGTGCTTCGAAGGCGAGGTGTGTGTGACGTGGGAGATTCGAACGTGACGTGGGCGTGACGTGGGAAATTCGAACGTGACGTGGGCGTGACGTGGGAGATTCGAACGTGACGTGGGTGTGACGTGGGTGTGAGGTGGGAGATTCGAACGTGGCGTGGGTGTGAGGTGGGAGATTCGAACGTGACGTAGGTGTGACGTGGGTGTGACGTGGGAGATTCGAACGTGACGTGGGTGTGACGTGGGAGATTCGAACGTGACGTGGGCGTGACGTGCGTAATTCGAACGTGACGTAGGTGTGACGTGGTTAATTCGAACGTGACGTGGGTGTGACGTGGGAGATTCGAACGTGACGTGGGCGTGACGTGGGTGATTCGAACATGATGCTGTCGTGACGTGGGTGTTTCGAACGTGACGCGGGTGTGACGTGGTTAATTCGAACGTGACGTGGGTGTGACGTGGGAGATTCGAATGTTACGTGGGCGTGACGTGTGTAATTCGAACGTGACGTGGGTGTGTCGTGGGAGATTCGAACGTGACATGGGTGTGAAGCGGGTGTGACGTGAGTGATTCGAACGTGAGGTAGGTGTGACGTGGGTGATTCGAACGTGACCTGGGTGTGAAGTGGGTGTGACGTGGGAGTTTCGAACGTGACGTGGGCGTGACGTGGGTGATTCGAACGTGACGCGGGCATGACGTGGGAGATTCAAACGTGACATGGGTGATTCGAACGTGACGCGGGCGTGACGTGGGAGATTCGAACGTGACGTGGGTGTGACGTGGGAGAATCGAATGTGAAGTGGGCGTGACGTGGGAGATTCGAACGTGACGTGGGTGTGACGTGGGAGATTCGAATGTGACGTGGGCGTGACGTGTGTAATTCGAACGTGACGTGGGTGCGACGCGGGAGATTCGAACGTGACGTGGTTGTGACGTGGGAGATTCGAACGTGACGTGGGTGTGACGTGGCAGATTCGAACGTGACCTGGGTGGTTCGAAATTGGCGAGGGTGTGCCACCCTGCTTCAAGGCTCCCCCACCAAGCAGGGCTCAGAGGCAAGAGCACTGGGAAGGCAGAGGTTGCCTCCGCATGCCTAGGACAGGCCCCAGCACGAGTGCCCGGCTCCCTTGCCTCCCCTCCGCAAGCCTACACCAGCTGTCCTCACACCTTGGCACTAGCAGTGTGAGGCTGTTGCAAGGCAGGAGCATGGTTGTTCGATATGTGCTTCGAAGGCGAGGTGGGTGTGACGTTGGAGATTCGAACGTGATGTGGGTGATTCGAACGTGACGCGGGCTTGACGTGGGTGTTTCAAACATGACGTGGGCGTGACGTGGGAGATTCGAACGTGACGTGGGTGTGACGTGGGTGATTCGAACATGACGCGGGCGTGACGTGGGGGTCACGTGGGTGATTCGAACGTTACGCGGGCGTGACGTGGGTGATTCGATCGTGACGTGGGTGATTCGAACGTGATGCGGGCGCGACGTGGTTGTTACGTGGGAGATTCGAACGTGACGTGGTTGTGACGTGGGTGATTCGAACGTGACGCGGGCGTGACGTGGGTGTGACGTGGGAGATTCGAACGCGACGCGGGCGTGACGTGGTCGTGAGGTGGGTGATTCGAACGTGACGCGGGCCTGCTGTGGGTGTGACGTGGGAGATTCGAACGTGACCTGGGTGGTTCGAAATTGGTGTGGGTGTGCCACCCTGCTTCAGGGCTCCCCCACCAAGCAGGGCTCAGAGGCAGGAGCACTGGGAAGGCAGAGGTTGCCTCCGCATGCCTAGGACAGCTCCCAGCACGAGTGCCCGGCTCCCTTGCCTCCCCTCCGCAAGCCTACACCAGCTGTCCTCACACCTTGGCACTAGCAGTGTGAGGCTGTTGCAAGGCAGGAGCATGGTTGTGCGATATGTGCTTCGAAGGCGAGGTGTGTGTGACGTGGGAGATTCGAACGTGACGTGGGCGTGACGTGGGAAATTCGAACGTGACGTGGGCGTGACGTGGGAGATTCGAACGTGACGTGGCTGTGACGTGGGTGTGAGGTGGGAGATTCGAACGTGGCGTGGGTGTGAGGTGGGTGTTTCGAACGTGACGTGGGTGTGACGTGAATATTCGAACGTGACGTGGGCGTGACGTGGGTGATTCGAAAGTGACCTGGGTGTGACGTCGGAGATTCGAACGTGACGTGGGTGTGACATAGGATATTCGAACGTGATGGGGGTGTGACGTGGGTGATTCGAACGTGACGCGGGCTTGACGTGGGTGTGACGTGGGTGATTCGAACGTGACGTGGCCGTGACGTGGGTGATTCGAACTTGACATGGGCGATTCAAACGTGACGCGGGCGTGACGTGGGTGATTCGAACGTGATGTGGGTGATTCGAACGTGACGCGGGCATGACGTATGGGTCACGTGGGGGATTCGAAAGTGACGCGGGCGTGACGTGTGTGTGACGTGGGAGATTCGAACGTGATGTGGGCGTGACGTGGGTGATTCAAACGTGACGCGGGCGTGACGTGTGTGTGACGTGGGAGATTCGAACGTGACGTGGGTGTGACGTGGGAGATTCGAACGTGATGTGGGTGGTTCGAACGTGACGCGGGCTTGACGTGGGTGTTTCAAACGTGACGTGGGCGTGACGTGGGAGATTCGAATGTGATGTGGGCGTGAGGTGGGTGATTCGAACGTGACTTGGGTGTGACGTGGGAGATTCGAAAGTGGCGTGGGTGTGACGTAGGATATTCGAACGTGACGTGGGTGTGACGTGGGTGATTCGAACGTGACGTGGCTGTGACGTGGGAGATTCGAACGTGACCTGGGTGTGAAGTGGGTGTGACGTGGGAGATTTGAACGTGACGTGGGTGTGACGTGGGTGATTCGAACGTGACGCGGGCGTGACGTGGGGGTCACGTGGGTGATTCCAACGTTACGCGGGCGTGACGTGGGTGATTCGAACGTGACGTGGGTGATTCGAACGTGATGCGGGCGTGACGTGGGCGATTCGAACGTGACGCGGGCGTGAGGTGGGTGTGACGTGGGAGATTCGAACGTGACGTGGGCGTGACGTGGGTGATTCGAACGTGACGCGGGCATGACGTGGGAGATTCAAACGTGACATGGGTGATTCGAACGTGACGCGGGCGTGACGTGGGGGTCACGTGGGTGATTCGAACGTTACGCGGGCGTAACGTGGGTGATTCGAACGTGACGTGGGTGATTCGAACGTGATGCGGGCGCGACGTGGGCGATTCGAACGTGACGCGGGCGTGACGTGGTTGTTACGTGGGAGATTCGAACGTGACGTGGTTGTGACGTGGGTGATTCGAACGTGACGCGGGCGTGACGTGGGTGTGACGTGGGAGATTCGAATGTGACGTGGGCGTGACGTGTGTAATTCGAACGTGACGTGGGTGCGACGCGGGAGATTCGAACGTGACGTGGTTGTGACGTGGGAAATTCGAACGTGACGTGGGTGTGACGTGAATATTCGAACGTGACGTGGGCGTGACGTGGGTGATTCCAAAGTGACCTGGGTGTGACGTGGGAGATTCGAACGTGACGTTTGTGTGACGTGGTGTGATGTGGGAGATTCGAACGTGACCTGGGTGTGTCGTGGGTGATTCGAACGTGACGTGGGTGTGACGTGGGAGATTCGAACGTGACGTGGGCGTGACGTGGGTGATTCGAACATGATGCTGTCGTGACGTGGGTGTTTCGAACGTGACGTGGGTGTGACGTGGTTAATTCGAACGTGACGTGGGTGTGACGTGGGAGATTCGAACGTGACGTGGGTGTGACGTGGCAGATTCGAACGTGACCTGGGTGGTTCGAAATTGGCGAGGGTGTGCCACCCTGCTTCAAGGCTCCCCCACCAAGCAGGGCTCAGAGGCAAGAGCACTGGGAAGGCAGAGGTTGCCTCCGCATGCCTAGGACAGGCCCCAGCACGAGTGCCCGGCTCCCTTGCCTCCCCTCCGCAAGCCTACACCAGCTGTCCTCACACCTTGGCACTAGCAGTGTGAGGCTGTTGCAAGGCAGGAGCATGGTTGTTCGATATGTGCTTCGAAGGCGAGGTGTGTGTGACGTTGGAGATTCGAACGTGATGTGGGTGATTCGAACGTGACGCGGGCTTGACGTGGGTGTTTCAAACATGACGTGGGCGTGACGTGGGAGATTCGAACGTGACGTGGGTGTGACGTGGGTGATTCGAACATGACGCGGGCGTGACGTGGGGGTCACGTGGGTGATTCGAACGTTACGCGGGCGTGACGTGGGTGATTCGATCGTGACGTGGGTGATTCGAACGTGATGCGGGCGCGACGTGGGCGATTCGAACGTGACGCGGGCGTGACGTGGTTGTTACGTGGGAGATTCGAACGTGACGTGGTTGTGACGTGGGTGATTCGAACGTGACGCGGGCGTGACGTGGGTGTGACGTGGGAGATTCGAACGCGACGCGGGCGTGACGTGGTCGTGAGGTGGGTGATTCGAACGTGACGCGGGCCTGCTGTGGGTGTGACGTGGGAGATTCGAACGTGACCTGGGTGGTTCGAAATTGGTGTGGGTGTGCCACCCTGCTTCAGGGCTCCCCCACCAAGCAGGGCTCAGAGGCAGGAGCACTGGGAAGGCAGAGGTTGCCTCCGCATGCCTAGGACAGCTCCCAGCACGAGTGCCCGGCTCCCTTGCCTCCCCTCCGCAAGCCTACACCAGCTGTCCTCACACCTTGGCACTAGCAGTGTGAGGCTGTTGCAAGGCAGGAGCATGGTTGTGCGATATGTGCTTCGAAGGCGAGGTGTGTGTGACGTGGGAGATTCGAACGTGACGTGGGCGTGACGTGGGAAATTCGAACGTGACGTGGGCGTGACGTGGGAGATTCGAACGTGACGTGGGTGTGACGTGGGTGTGAGGTGGGAGATTCGAACGTGGCGTGGGTGTGAGGTGGGAGATTCGAACGTGACGTAGGTGTGACGTGGGTGTGACGTGGGAGATTCGAACGTGACGTGGGCGTGACATAGGATATTCGAACGTGACGTGGGTGTGACGTGGGAGATTCGAACGTGACGTGGGTGTGACGTGGGAGATTCGAATGTGACGTGGGCGTGACGTGTGTAATTCGAACGTGACGTGGGTGTGACGTGGGAGATTCGAACGTGACGTGGGTGTGACGTGGGAGATTCGAATGTGACGTGGGCGTGACGTGTGTAATTCGAACGTGACGTGGGTGCGACGCGGGAGATTCGAACGTGACGTGGTTGTGACGTGGGAAATTCGAACGTGACGTGGGTGTGACGTGAATATTCGAACGTGACGTGGGCGTGACGTGGGTGATTCCAAAGTGACCTGGGTGTGACGTGGGAGATTCGAACGTGACGTTTGTGTGACGTGGTGTGATGTGGGAGATTCGAACGTGACCTGGGTGTGTCGTGGGTGATTCGAACGTGACGTGGGTGTGACGTGGGAGATTCGAACGTGACGTGGGCGTGACGTGGGTGATTCGAACATGATGCTGTCGTGACGTGGGTGTTTCGAACGTGACGTGGGTGTGACGTGGTTAATTCGAACGTGACGTGGGTGTGACGTGGGAGATTCGAACGTGACGTGGGTGTGACCTGGCAGATTCGAACGTGACCTGGGTGGTTCGAAATTGGCGAGGGTGTGCCACCCTGCTTCAAGGCTCCCCCACCAAGCAGGGCTCAGAGGCAAGAGCACTGGGAAGGCAGAGGTTGCCTCCGCATGCCTAGGACAGGCCCCAGCACGAGTGCCCGGCTCCCTTGCCTCCCCTCCGCAAGCCTACACCAGCTGTCCTCACACCTTGGCACTAGCAGTGTGAGGCTGTTGCAAGGGAGGAGCATGGTTGTTCGATATGTGCTTCGAAGGCGAGGTGTGTGTGACGTTGGGGATTCGAACGTGATGTGGGTGATTCGAACGTGACGCGGGCTTGACGTGGGTGTTTCAAACATGACGTGGGCGTGACGTGGGAGATTCGAACGTGACGTGGGTGTGACGTGGGTGATTCGAACATGACGCGGGCGTGACGTGGGGGTCACGTGGGTGATTCGAACGTTACGCGGGCGTGACGTGGGTGATTCGATCGTGACGTGGGTGATTCGAACATGATGCGGGCGCGACGTGGGCGATTCGAACGTGACGCGGGCGTGACGTGGTTGTTACGTGGGAGATTCGAACGTGACGTGGTTGTGACGTGGGTGATTCGAACGTGACGCGGGCGTGACGTGGGTGTGACGTGGGAGATTCGAACGCGACGCGGGCGTGACGTGGTCGTGAGGTGGGTGATTCGAACGTGACGCGGGCCTGCTGTGGGTGTGACGTGGGAGATTCGAACGTGACCTGGGTGGTTCGAAATTGGTGTGGGTGTGCCACCCTGCTTCAGGGCTCCCCCACCAAGCAGGGCTCAGAGGCAGGAGCACTGGGAAGGCAGAGGTTGCCTCCGCATGCCTAGGACAGCTCCCAGCACGAGTGCCCGGCTCCCTTGCCTCCCCTCCGCAAGCCTACACCAGCTGTCCTCACACCTTGGCACTAGCAGTGTGAGGCTGTTGCAAGGCAGGAGCATGGTTGTGCAATATGTGCTTCGAAGGCGAGGTGTGTGTGACGTGGGAGATTCGAACGTGACGTGGGCGTGACGTGGGAAATTCGAACGTGACGTGGGCGTGACGTGGGAGATTCGAACGTGACGTGGGCGTGACGTGGGAAATTCGAACGTGACGTGGGCGTGACGTGGGAGATTCGAACGTGACGTGGCTGTGACGTGGGTGTGAGGTGGGAGATTCGAACGTGGCGTGGGTGTGAGGTGGGTGTTTCGAACGTGACGTGGGTGTGACGTGAATATTCGAACGTGACGTGGGCGTGACGTGGGTGATTCGAAAGTGACCTGGGTGTGACGTCGGAGATTCGAACGTGACGTGGGTGTGACATAGGATATTCGAACGTGATGGGGGTGTGACGTGGGTGATTCGAACGTGACGCGGGCTTGACGTGGGTGTGACGTGGGTGATTCGAACGTGACGTGGCCGTGACGTGGGTGATTCGAACTTGACATGGGCGATTCAAACGTGACGCGGGCGTGACGTGGGTGATTCGAACGTGATGTGGGTGATTCGAACGTGACGCGGGCATGACGTATGGGTCACGTGGGGGATTCGAAAGTGACGCGGGCGTGACGTGTGTGTGACGTGGGAGATTCGAACGTGATGTGGGCGTGACGTGGGTGATTCAAACGTGACGCGGGCGTGACGTGTGTGTGACGTGGGAGATTCGAACGTGACGTGGGTGTGACGTGGGAGATTCGAACGTGATGTGGGTGATTCGAACGTGACGCGGGCTTGACGTGGGTGTTTCAAACGTGACGTGGGCGTGACGTGGGAGATTCGAATGTGATGTGGGCGTGAGGTGGGTGATTCGAACGTGACTTGGGTGTGACGTGGGAGATTCGAAAGTGGCGTGGGTGTGACGTAGGATATTCGAACGTGACGTGGGTGTGACGTGGGTGATTCGAACGTGACGTGGCTGTGACGTGGGAGATTCGAACGTGACCTGGGTGTGAAGTGGGTGTGACGTGGGAGATTTGAACGTGACGTGGGTGTGACGTGGGTGATTCGAACGTGACGCGGGCGTGACGTGGGGGTCACGTGGGTGATTCCAACGTTACGCGGGCGTGACGTGGGTGATTCGAACGTGACGTGGGTGATTCGAACGTGATGCGGGCGTGACGTGGGCGATTCGAACGTGACGCGGGCGTGAGGTGGGTGTGACGTGGGAGATTCGAACGTGACGCGGGCATGACGTGGGAGATTCAAACGTGACATGGGTGATTCGAACGTGACGCGGGCGTGACGTGGGGGTCACGTGGGTGATTCGAACGTTACGCGGGCGTAACGTGGGTGATTCGAACGTGACGTGGGTGATTCGAACGTGATGCGGGCGCGACGTGGGCGATTCGAACGTGACGCGGGCGTGACGTGGTTGTTACGTGGGAGATTCGAACGTGACGTGGTTGTGACGTGGGTGATTCGAACGTGACGCGGGCGTGACGTGGGTGTGACGTGGGAGATTCGAACGCGACGCGGGCGTGACGTGGTCGTGAGGTGGGTGATTCGAACGTGACGCGGGCCTGCTGTGGGTGTGACGTGGGAGATTCGAACGTGACCTGGGTGGTTCGAAATTGGTGTGGGTGTGCCACCCTGCTTCAGGGCTCCCCCACCAAGCAGGGCTCAGAGGCAGGAGCACTGGGAAGGCAGAGGTTGCCTCCGCATGCCTAGGACAGCTCCCAGCACGAGTGCCCGGCTCCCTTGCCTCCCCTCCGCAAGCCTACACCAGCTGTCCTCACACCTTGGCACTAGCAGTGTGAGGCTGTTGCAAGGCAGGAGCATGGTTGTGCGATATGTGCTTCGAAGGCGAGGTGTGTGTGACGTGGGAGATTCGAACGTGACGTGGGCGTGACGTGGGAAATTCGAACGTGACGTGGGCGTGACGTGGGAGATTCGAACGTGACGTGGGTGTGACGTGGGTGTGAGGTGGGAGATTCGAACGTGGCGTGGGTGTGAGGTGGGAGATTCGAACGTGACGTAGGTGTGACGTGGGTGTGACGTGGGAGATTCGAACGTGACGTGGGCGTGACATAGGATATTCGAACGTGACGTGGGTGTGACGTGGGAGATTCGAACGTGACGTGGGTGCGACGCGGGAGATTCGAACGTGACGTGGTTGTGACGTGGGAAATTCGAACGTAACGTGGGTGTGACGTGAATATTCGAACGTGACGTGGGCGTGACGTGGGTGATTCCAAAGTGACCTGGGTGTGACGTGGGAGATTCGAACGTGACGTTTGTGTGACGTGGTGTGATGTGGGAGATTCGAACGTGACCTGGGTGTGTCGTGGGTGATTCGAACGTGATGCGGGCGTGACGTGGGCGATTCGAACGTGACGCGGGCGTGAGGTGGGTGTGACGTGGGAGATTCGAACGTGACGTGGGCGTGACGTGGGTGATTCGAACGTGACGCGGGCATGACGTGGGAGATTCAAACGTGACATGGGTGATTCGAACGTGACGCGGGCGTGACGTGGGGGTCACGTGGGTGATTCGAACGTTACGCGGGCGTAACGTGGGTGATTCGAACGTGACGTGGGTGATTCGAACGTGATGCGGGCGCGACGTGGGCGATTCGAACGTGACGCGGGCGTGACGTGGTTGTTACGTGGGAGATTCGAACGTGACGTGGTTGTGACGTGGGTGATTCGAACGTGACGCGGGCGTGACGTGGGTGTGACGTGGGAGATTCGAACGCGACGCGGGCGTGACGTGGTCGTGAGGTGGGTGATTCGAACGTGACGCGGGCCTGCTGTGGGTGTGACGTGGGAGATTCGAACGTGACCTGGGTGGTTCGAAATTGGTGTGGGTGTGCCACCCTGCTTCAGGGCTCCCCCACCAAGCAGGGCTCAGAGGCAGGAGCACTGGGAAGGCAGAGGTTGCCTCCGCATGCCTAGGACAGCTCCCAGCACGAGTGCCCGGCTCCCTTGCCTCCCCTCCGCAAGCCTACACCAGCTGTCCTCACACCTTGGCACTAGCAGTGTGAGGCTGTTGCAAGGCAGGAGCATGGTTGTGCGATATGTGCTTCGAAGGCGAGGTGTGTGTGAAGTGGGAGATTCGAACGTGACGTGGGCGTGACGTGGGAAATTCGAACGTGACGTGGGCGTGACGTGGGAGATTCGAACGTGACGTGGGTGTGACGTGGGTGTGAGGTGGGAGATTCGAACGTGGCGTGGGTGTGAGGTGGGAGATTCGAACGTGACGTAGGTGTGACGTGGGTGTGACGTGGGAGATTCGAACGTGACGTGGGCGTGACATAGGATATTCGAACGTGACGTGGGTGTGACGTGGGAGATTCGAACGTGACGTGGGTGTGACGTGGGAGATTCGAATGTGACGTGGGCGTGACGTGTGTAATTCGAACGTGACGTGTGTGTGACGTGGGAGATTCGAACGTGACGTGGGTGTGACGTGGGAGATTCGAATGTGACGTGGGCGTGACGTGTGTAATTCGAACGTGACGTGGGTGCGACGCGGGAGATTCGAACGTGACGTGGTTGTGACGTGGGAAATTCGAACGTGACGTGGGTGTGACGTGAATATTCGAACGTGACGTGGGCGTGACGTGGGTGATTCCAAAGTGACCTGGGTGTGACGTGGGAGATTCGAACGTGACGTTTGTGTGACGTGGTGTGATGTGGGAGATTCGAACGTGACCTGGGTGTGTCGTGGGTGATTCGAACGTGACGTGGGTGTGACGTGGGAGATTCGAACGTGACGTGGGCGTGACGTGGGTGATTCGAACATGATGCTGTCGTGACGTGGGTGTTTCGAACGTGACGTGGGTGTGACGTGGTTAATTCGAACGTGACGTGGGTGTGACGTGGGAGATTCGAACGTGACGTGGGTGTGACCTGGCAGATTCGAACGTGACCTGGGTGGTTCGAAATTGGCGAGGGTGTGCCACCCTGCTTCAAGGCTCCCCCACCAAGCAGGGCTCAGAGGCAAGAGCACTGGGAAGGCAGAGGTTGCCTCCGCATGCCTAGGACAGGCCCCAGCACGAGTGCCCGGCTCCCTTGCCTCCCCTCCGCAAGCCTACACCAGCTGTCCTCACACCTTGGCACTAGCAGTGTGAGGCTGTTGCAAGGGAGGAGCATGGTTGTTCGATATGTGCTTCGAAGGCGAGGTGTGTGTGACGTTGGGGATTCGAACGTGATGTGGGTGATTCGAACGTGACGCGGGCTTGACGTGGGTGTTTCAAACATGACGTGGGCGTGACGTGGGAGATTCGAACGTGACGTGGGTGTGACGTGGGTGATTCGAACATGACGCGGGCGTGACGTGGGGGTCACGTGGGTGATTCGAACGTTACGCGGGCGTGACGTGGGTGATTCGATCGTGACGTGGGTGATTCGAACGTGATGCGGGCGCGACGTGGGCGATTCGAACGTGACGCGGGCGTGACGTGGTTGTTACGTGGGAGATTCGAACGTGACGTGGTTGTGACGTGGGTGATTCGAACGTGACGCGGGCGTGACGTGGGTGTGACGTGGGAGATTCGAACGCGACGCGGGCGTGACGTGGTCGTGAGGTGGGTGATTCGAACGTGACGCGGGCCTGCTGTGGGTGTGACGTGGGAGATTCGAACGTGACCTGGGTGGTTCGAAATTGGTGTGGGTGTGCCACCCTGCTTCAGGGCTCCCCCACCAAGCAGGGCTCAGAGGCAGGAGCACTGGGAAGGCAGAGGTTGCCTCCGCATGCCTAGGACAGCTCCCAGCACGAGTGCCCGGCTCCCTTGCCTCCCCTCCGCAAGCCTACACCAGCTGTCCTCACACCTTGGCACTAGCAGTGTGAGGCTGTTGCAAGGCAGGAGCATGGTTGTGCAATATGTGCTTCGAAGGCGAGGTGTGTGTGACGTGGGAGATTCGAACGTGACGTGGGCGTGACGTGGGAAATTCGAACGTGACGTGGGCGTGACGTGGGAGATTCGAACGTGACGTGGGCGTGACGTGGGAAATTCGAACGTGACGTGGGCGTGACGTGGGAGATTCGAACGTGACGTGGCTGTGACGTGGGTGTGAGGTGGGAGATTCGAACGTGGCGTGGGTGTGAGGTGGGTGTTTCGAACGTGACGTGGGTGTGACGTGAATATTCGAACGTGACGTGGGCGTGACGTGGGTGATTCGAAAGTGACCTGGGTGTGACGTCGGAGATTCGAACGTGACGTGGGTGTGACATAGGATATTCGAACGTGATGGGGGTGTGACGTGGGTGATTCGAACGTGACGCGGGCTTGACGTGGGTGTGACGTGGGTGATTCGAACGTGACGTGGCCGTGACGTGGGTGATTCGAACTTGACATGGGCGATTCAAACGTGACGCGGGCGTGACGTGGGTGATTCGAACGTGATGTGGGTGATTCGAACGTGACGCGGGCATGACGTATGGGTCACGTGGGGGATTCGAAAGTGACGCGGGCGTGACGTGTGTGTGACGTGGGAGATTCGAACGTGATGTGGGCGTGACGTGGGTGATTCAAACGTGACGCGGGCGTGACGTGTGTGTGACGTGGGAGATTCGAACGTGACGTGGGTGTGACGTGGGAGATTCGAACGTGATGTGGGTGATTCGAACGTGACGCGGGCTTGACGTGGGTGTTTCAAACGTGACGTGGGCGTGACGTGGGAGATTCGAATGTGATGTGGGCGTGAGGTGGGTGATTCGAACGTGACTTGGGTGTGACGTGGGAGATTCGAAAGTGGCGTGGGTGTGACGTAGGATATTCGAACGTGACGTGGGTGTGACGTGGGTGATTCGAACGTGACGTGGCTGTGACGTGGGAGATTCGAACGTGACCTGGGTGTGAAGTGGGTGTGACGTGGGAGATTTGAACGTGACGTGGGTGTGACGTGGGTGATTCGAACGTGACGCGGGCGTGACGTGGGGGTCACGTGGGTGATTCCAACGTTACGCGGGCGTGACGTGGGTGATTCGAACGTGACGTGGGTGATTCGAACGTGATGCGGGCGTGACGTGGGCGATTCGAACGTGACGCGGGCGTGAGGTGGGTGTGACGTGGGAGATTCGAACGTGACGCGGGCATGACGTGGGAGATTCAAACGTGACATGGGTGATTCGAACGTGACGCGGGCGTGACGTGGGGGTCACGTGGGTGATTCGAACGTTACGCGGGCGTAACGTGGGTGATTCGAACGTGACGTGGGTGATTCGAACGTGATGCGGGCGCGACGTGGGCGATTCGAACGTGACGCGGGCGTGACGTGGTTGTTACGTGGGAGATTCGAACGTGACGTGGTTGTGACGTGGGTGATTCGAACGTGACGCGGGCGTGACGTGGGTGTGACGTGGGAGATTCGAACGCGACGCGGGCGTGACGTGGTCGTGAGGTGGGTGATTCGAACGTGACGCGGGCCTGCTGTGGGTGTGACGTGGGAGATTCGAACGTGACCTGGGTGGTTCGAAATTGGTGTGGGTGTGCCACCCTGCTTCAGGGCTCCCCCACCAAGCAGGGCTCAGAGGCAGGAGCACTGGGAAGGCAGAGGTTGCCTCCGCATGCCTAGGACAGCTCCCAGCACGAGTGCCCGGCTCCCTTGCCTCCCCTCCGCAAGCCTACACCAGCTGTCCTCACACCTTGGCACTAGCAGTGTGAGGCTGTTGCAAGGCAGGAGCATGGTTGTGCGATATGTGCTTCGAAGGCGAGGTGTGTGTGACGTGGGAGATTCGAACGTGACGTGGGCGTGACGTGGGAAATTCGAACGTGACGTGGGCGTGACGTGGGAGATTCGAACGTGACGTGGGTGTGACGTGGGTGTGAGGTGGGAGATTCGAACGTGGCGTGGGTGTGAGGTGGGAGATTCGAACGTGACGTAGGTGTGACGTGGGTGTGACGTGGGAGATTCGAACGTGACGTGGGCGTGACATAGGATATTCGAACGTGACGTGGGTGTGACGTGGGAGATTCGAACGTGACGTGGGTGCGACGCGGGAGATTCGAACGTGACGTGGTTGTGACGTGGGAAATTCGAACGTAACGTGGGTGTGACGTGAATATTCGAACGTGACGTGGGCGTGACGTGGGTGATTCCAAAGTGACCTGGGTGTGACGTGGGAGATTCGAACGTGACGTTTGTGTGACGTGGTGTGATGTGGGAGATTCGAACGTGACCTGGGTGTGTCGTGGGTGATTCGAACGTGACGTGGGTGTGGCGTGGGTGTGACGTGGGTGATTCGAACGTGACGCGGGCGTGACGTGGGTGTGTCGTGGGTGATTCGAACGTGACCTGGGTGTGTCGTGGCTGATTCGAACGTGACGTGGGTGTGACGTGGCAGATTCGAACGTGATGTGGGTGATTCGAACGTGACGCGGGCTTGACGTGGGTGTTTCAAACGTGACGTGGGCGTGACGTGGGAGATTCGAATGTGATGTGGGCGTGAGGTGGGTGATTCGAACGTGACTTGGGTGTGACGTGGGAGATTCGAAAGTGGCGTGGGTGTGACGTAGGATATTCGAACGTGACGTGGGTGTGACGTGGGTGATTCGAACGTGACGTGGCTGTGACGTGGGAGATTCGAACGTGACCTGGGTGTGAAGTGGGTGTGACGTGGGAGATTTGAACGTGACGTGGGTGTGACGTGGGTGATTCGAACGTGACGCGGGCGTGACGTGGGGGTCACGTGGGTGATTCCAACGTTACGCGGGCGTGACGTGGGTGATTCGAACGTGACGTGGGTGATTCGAACGTGATGCGGGCGTGACGTGGGCGATTCGAACGTGACGCGGGCGTGAGGTGGGTGTGACGTGGGAGATTCGAACGTGACGTGGGCGTGACGTGGGTGATTCGAACGTGACGCGGGCATGACGTGGGAGATTCAAACGTGACATGGGTGATTCGAACGTGACGCGGGCGTGACGTGGGGGTCACGTGGGTGATTCGAACGTTACGCGGGCGTAACGTGGGTGATTCGAACGTGACGTGGGTGATTCGAACGTGATGCGGGCGCGACGTGGGCGATTCGAACGTGACGCGGGCGTGACGTGGTTGTTACGTGGGAGATTCGAACGTGACGTGGTTGTGACGTGGGTGATTCGAACGTGACGCGGGCGTGACGTGGGTGTGACGTGGGAGATTCGAACGCGACGCGGGCGTGACGTGGTCGTGAGGTGGGTGATTCGAACGTGACGCGGGCCTGCTGTGGGTGTGACGTGGGAGATTCGAACGTGACCTGGGTGGTTCGAAATTGGTGTGGGTGTGCCACCCTGCTTCAGGGCTCCCCCACCAAGCAGGGCTCAGAGGCAGGAGCACTGGGAAGGCAGAGGTTGCCTCCGCATGCCTAGGACAGCTCCCAGCACGAGTGCCCGGCTCCCTTGCCTCCCCTCCGCAAGCCTACACCAGCTGTCCTCACACCTTGGCACTAGCAGTGTGAGGCTGTTGCAAGGCAGGAGCATGGTTGTGCGATATGTGCTTCGAAGGCGAGGTGTGTGTGACGTGGGAGATTCGAACGTGACGTGGGCGTGACGTGGGAAATTCGAACGTGACGTGGGCGTGACGTGGGAGATTCGAACGTGACGTGGGTGTGACGTGGGTGTGAGGTGGGAGATTCGAACGTGGCGTGGGTGTGAGGTGGGAGATTCGAACGTGACGTAGGTGTGACGTGGGTGTGACGTGGGAGATTCGAACGTGACGTGGGCGTGACATAGGATATTCGAACGTGACGTGGGCGTGACGTGTGTAATTCGAACGTGACGTGGGTGCGACGCGGGAGATTCGAACGTGACGTGGTTGTGACGTGGGAAATTCGAACGTGACGTGGGTGTGACGTGAATATTCGAACGTGACGTGGGCGTGACGTGGGTGATTCCAAAGTGACCTGGGTGTGACGTGGGAGATTCGAACGTGACGTTTGTGTGACGTGGTGTGATGTGGGAGATTCGAACGTGACCTGGGTGTGTCGTGGGTGATTCGAACGTGACGTGGGTGTGACGTGGGAGATTCGAACGTGACGTGGGCGTGACGTGGGTGATTCGAACATGATGCTGTCGTGACGTGGGTGTTTCGAACGTGACGTGGGTGTGACGTGGTTAATTCGAACGTGACGTGGGTGTGACGTGGGAGATTCGAACGTGACGTGGGTGTGACCTGGCAGATTCGAACGTGACCTGGGTGGTTCGAAATTGGCGAGGGTGTGCCACCCTGCTTCAAGGCTCCCCCACCAAGCAGGGCTCAGAGGCAAGAGCACTGGGAAGGCAGAGGTTGCCTCCGCATGCCTAGGACAGGCCCCAGCACGAGTGCCCGGCTCCCTTGCCTCCCCTCCGCAAGCCTACACCAGCTGTCCTCACACCTTGGCACTAGCAGTGTGAGGCTGTTGCAAGGGAGGAGCATGGTTGTTCGATATGTGCTTCGAAGGCGAGGTGTGTGTGACGTTGGAGATTCGAACGTGATGTGGGTGATTCGAACGTGACGCGGGCTTGACGTGGGTGTTTCAAACATGACGTGGGCGTGACGTGGGAGATTCGAACGTGACGTGGGTGTGACGTGGGTGATTCGAACATGACGCGGGCGTGACGTGGGGGTCACGTGGGTGATTCGAACGTTACGCGGGCGTGACGTGGGTGATTCGATCGTGACGTGGGTGATTCGAACGTGATGCGGGCGCGACGTGGGCGATTCGAACGTGACGCGGGCGTGACGTGGTTGTTACGTGGGAGATTCGAACGTGACGTGGGTGTGACGTGGGAGATTCGAACGCGACGCGGGCGTGACGTGGTCGTGAGGTGGGTGATTCGAACGTGACGCGGGCCTGCTGTGGGTGTGACGTGGGAGATTCGAACGTGACCTGGGTGGTTCGAAATTGGTGTGGGTGTGCCACCCTGCTTCAGGGCTCCCCCACCAAGCAGGGCTCAGAGGCAGGAGCACTGGGAAGGCAGAGGTTGCCTCCGCATGCCTAGGACAGCTCCCAGCACGAGTGCCCGGCTCCCTTGCCTCCCCTCCGCAAGCCTACACCAGCTGTCCTCACACCTTGGCACTAGCAGTGTGAGGCTGTTGCAAGGCAGGAGCATGGTTGTGCGATATGTGCTTCGAAGGCGAGGTGTGTGTGACGTGGGAGATTCGAACGTGACGTGGGCGTGACGTGGGAAATTCGAACGTGACGTGGGCGTGACGTGGGAGATTCGAACGTGACGTGGGTGTGACGTGGGTGTGAGGTGGGAGATTCGAACGTGGCGTGGGTGTGAGGTGGGAGATTCGAACGTGACGTAGGTGTGACGTGGGTGTGACGTGGGAGATTCGAACGTGACGTGGGCGTGACATAGGATATTCGAACGTGACGTGGGTGTGACGTGGGAGATTCGAACGTGACGTGGGTGCGACGCGGGAGATTCGAACGTGACGTGGTTGTGACGTGGGAAATTCGAACGTAACGTGGGTGTGACGTGAATATTCGAACGTGACGTGGGCGTGACGTGGGTGATTCCAAAGTGACCTGGGTGTGACGTGGGAGATTCGAACGTGACGTTTGTGTGACGTGGTGTGATGTGGGAGATTCGAACGTGACCTGGGTGTGTCGTGGGTGATTCGAACGTGACGTGGGTGTGGCGTGGGTGTGACGTGGGTGATTCGAACGTGACGCGGGCGTGACGTGGGTGTGTCGTGGGTGATTCGAACGTGACCTGGGTGTGTCGTGGCTGATTCGAACGTGACGTGGGTGTGACGTGGCAGATTCGAACGTGACCTGGGTGGTTCGAAATTGGCGTGGGTGTGCCACCCTGCTTCAGGGCTCCCCCACCAAGCAGGGTTCAGAGGCAGGAGCACTGGGAAGGCAGAGGTTGCCTCCGCATGCCTAGGACAGCCCCCAGCACGAGTGCCCGGCTCCCTTGCCTCCCCTCCGCAAGCCTACACCAGCTGTCCTCACACCTTGGCACTAGCACTGTGAGGCTGTTGCAAGGGAGGAGCATGGTTGTTCGATATGTGCTTGGAAGGCGAGGTGTGTGTGACGTGGGAGATTCGAACGTGGCGTGGGTGTGACATAGGATATTCGAACGTGACGGGGGTGTGACGTGGGTGATTCGAACGTGACGTGGGTGTGACGTGGGTGATTCAAACGTGACGTGGGTGATTCGAACGTGACGTGGGTGTGACGTCGGTGGTTCAAAAGTGGTGTGGGGTGATTCGATGTGAGTCGCTAGGTCGGTTACAGTTCTCTTCATGCAGGTGCAGCCCCTGGCTCTTGGCTGCTGCAGGGTTCAACTCTCCTCCGTCATTTTTATGACCATCACACCCACAGTCATGGTTTGGCGGGGGGTGGCCAAACACCCCCAATGGTAGGCTAGCTGCCTCACGCACTCTTCAGCACTGAAGAGAGGAGTTTGAGTGACTGTGGATGACTGCTTTACTCTTGCAGTGGGGGTCCCAAGGAGAGATCCCATAGCAGGGCTAAGAAGGAGTTTATTCCGGTCTGCAACGGGGCCCCAGCAGTGAAAGCAGATGTTGTCTCTCAGGGTCCTGATAAGAAGGAGACAGTCCTGACCACAGCAATTAACACTGCCCCAGCAGTGAGAGGAGGCTTTTGTTTCTCAAGGTCCAGGTGCCAAGGCAGGCCTTATCTCAAAGTCTTGACATCCTCCCTTCTGGAGTGTAAAACACAGGAATTCAGGCTACTTGTAACTGGCACCAAACGTGTATGCGGGGGGAGGGGGGGAAGCTGGGAGCATCCCCCCACAGGTGACAATGCTGGGGCAGGGTTTGGAGGCATTTGGGGGTCTGTGGAGGTGCTGGGGCAGGATGAGCAGACAGCAAGGTGGATTGAAACCTGGCTGGATGGCTGAGCTCAGAGGGCTGTGATCAGTGGTTCAAAGCCTAGTTGGAGGCCTGTAGCTAGCAGTGTATCCCAGGGGTCAATACTGGGGCCCGTATTGTTCCACTCATTCATCAGTGCCCTGGATGATGGGACAGAGTGCACCCTCAGCATGTTTGCTGACGGTACCAAATCGGCAGGAGTGGCCGAAACACCAGAGGGCTGTGCTGCCATTCAGAGGGACCTCGCCAGGCTGGAGAGATGGGAAGAGAGGAACCTCATGAAGTTCAGTAAAGGGATGTGCAGAATGCACCTAGGGAAAAATAAGCCCAGGCACCAGTACACGCTGGGGGCTGACCTGCTGGAAAGCAGCTCTGCAGAGAAGGACCTGGGAGTCCTGGTGGACAACAAACTGACCGTAAGCCAGCACTGTGCCCTTGTGGCAGAGAAGGATAATAGTATCCTGGGCTGCATTAGGAAGGGTGTTGCCAGCACACTGAGGCAGGTGGTTCTTCCCCTCTCCTCAGCCCGCACGAGGCCACACTTGGAGTACTGTGTCCAGCTCTGGGCTCCCCAGTATAAGAGAGAGATGGAGCTACTGGAGCGAGTCCAGCGAAGGGCCACTAAGACGATGAAGGGCCTGGAGCAGCTCTCATATGAGCAAAGGCTGAGAGAGCTGCGCCTGCTGAGCCAGGAGAAGACAAGACTGATGGGGCCTTCTATCAACACGCACAAATAGCTGAAGGGAGGGTGCAAAGAGGATGGGGCCAGACTCTCTTCAGTGGTGCCCAGCGATAGGACGAGAGGCAACGGGCACAAACCGAAACACAACAAGTTCTGCCTGGACATAAGGAAAAACCTTTTTTTTACTGTGAGGGTGACTGAGCACTGGAACAGGTTGCCCAGAGAGGCTGTGGAGTCTCCAAAAAGCCATCTGGATAGGCTCCTGGGCAATGTGCTCTAGGTGACCCTGCTTGAGTAGGGGCGTTGCGCTAGTTAATCTTTAATGGTCCTTTCCAAACTCAACTGTTCTGTGATTCTGTGATGTGGCTGCTGTTGGGGCTTTGGGGCAGGATTTCTGGTTGCTTTAGGGGTTTTGGGGGACTGACTGGGGGAAGGGGGGCATCTGCAGGGCCCTCAGTGCAGGAGTGGGTTTGCAGGGTGGATGGGGTGGGGGTGGGGGGGTCCCATTCCAGGACTGAGTGCTGCACGTGGCTATCAGTGTTGCAGGAGGTGCCACAGAGGAGGAGGAGAAGGTGTCAAGGAACTTGTAGGGAACCCCACAGAAGACATCACAGAACTCCCCAAGGGCCCCGTGTCTCACAAGACCTGCGAGCGACGCCACGTCTCAAAGAAGGAGAAGATATCAGATTGCTGGGCCAATGCTAGAGACATCCAGACCTCCGTGTGGTGCATGGGGGACCCAGGGAGATGTCAGAGGCCATGTAGGACCCACTAACACAGAAAGGATTGGCGAGCCCCATGGCTTTGAGGCAGTTGTATGTGGTGAACAGCACTTGGGGAGGACTGGTGTGGCTTTGAATCAGGTGGTACCCAGCTTGGCTGACACTCACAATCTCTGCCTGGGAGTGGAGGAAACCTCAGGGTGCCCAGCTGTGCCTTACTGCTATCCCTCTTCTTCTGTCCCTCAGTACAATTCTCAAGTAACTTGCCATTACACTAACTGGGCCTTACTCCCAGTGACCTTAAATCACTGCTCGGTCCAGTGGTTTTAAACTTCCTCGTGACTAACTAGCACTCTGGGGCATGCCTGCCACAACAGGAACCGCCATTGTGGGACGCCCTGCCACAGCCCTGCTCCAGGGCCGGCCTGCCTCCACACTCCTCCAGGCTGCAGCCACAGGGGCGAGCGCACGCTGGGGAGGAACTGGGGCCTAAAGGCAACACACGGAAAAGGGAAGCTCAACTCCGTGCCCCAGCACACCCTGCCCCGCACAGACCCTGCCCCGCCTCCCCACCCCTCACCCCGCACTGCCACCTCCACGCAGCGACGGCGACGGCCCCAGCGCATATGACACAGCCCCACACCCGCGGCCACCCCAAGGGAAGTGCTCGCCTCACCGGCACCCCACCTCCTCGGCGCCAGGCAGCCCTGGCCCTCACCCGCCGCAGCCCAGGGGAACCCACACCCCGAGCCGCCGCCATGCTGCTCCACGCAGCGTGCATGCGCCAATCGCCAAGGCAACGGAACGGTGGTGCCGGCGGCTGCTGCTGAGCACCGTGCATGCGCCCGCCACGACCTGAGCGGGAGGGGCCAGGGGAGCAGGGCGGCGGAGGAAGGGCAGGAAATCACAGAATCACAGAATCACTGAGGTTGGAAGGGACCTCTGGAGATCATCTAGTCCAACCCCCCTGCTCAAGCAGGGTCACCTAGAGCACATTGCACAGGATTGCATCCAGGCGGCTTTTGAATACCTCCAGAGAAGGAGACTCCACCACCTCTCGTGGCAACCTGTTCCAGTGCTCTGTCACCCTCACAGTGAAAAAGTTTTTCCTCATGTTAAATGGCGCCCTCGAGTGCTCACAGTGCGCTACTGCAGCCAGGGCTCGCTGCTGCCGACGGCTGCTCTCAGAGCTCTACTGCAGCCCACAACACGTCATGAAGCCAGCTCATCAGCTTTGCCAGGAGAGGATGGGGAAGAGTTCTTCTGGCGAGGAGTGGCACCCTGAAAGCTGCATCTTCCCACAAGGCACTGCAGAGAGTGGCAGTTCCTCGCTGGCCTGAGACAGAGGCAAGCGAGGAAAAACAGGGCCGGGAGCTGGGGCCTTAAACCCCTGTCAGAGGGGCTGTCCCCAAAGTCAGCATCCTTCCTGCTCCCTGAGCTGAGGAGGGCAACCACCTTGTCACCACTCAGGCGTTGCCTTTCGTTACGGTCGTTATGCCATCTTGGCGTACAGAAATGAGAGACCACAGAAACAATCTGACAGGGCGATTTACACACGCCTTAGAACAAGCTGCTTACAAGCCAGCTATGGCACAAGCTTTCCTCTGCTGTGGCAAACGGGGAACTCGAAGACCTGAAGGCCTGCTCCAACTCTGGAGTCTAACGTAAAGGCAGAAGCTGTCAAAGAAAGGCAGAGCACCGTGTTTACACTACTGTGGCTCAATGAGGCTAGAACAGGCTACGGAGAATTCACACAAGCACTTCATTTGGCACATGTAAGGATGCAGTGCCTGCAGCAGAGGGGCAATAGGCGACGTGGGGACGTCCTGCCACGCGCTCGCTCGCCGGCTGTCTCTTTTGCTGACGCAGGCGGAGCTGCTGGGAATGAGCCAGGCTCTCCGGCACTCTCGGGGGCCCCAGTGGGCAGAGCACCCTGGGATGGGAAGTGCTGCTCTTGCTCTGCTCAGAGAGCACTGTCTTGCGGAGGTGGGTGCCACCTCCTCCACGCTCTCCAGAGCCGGTAGCACAGTGTTCGAAGGGTGAATCCCGATGGTGCCTTTTCCCGTGGCGCTCTCAGGATCAGGATGGTCTGAACTGCCAGAGACCAGACATAGGGGCTGGTGTCACTCACCACGCTTTGAAGGGCTGACACAGAAAGGAAGAGAGAAGAGATGAAACCCCTGTGTCTGTGGAGACCCCAGGCATGCCCCCTGGGCAGGGCCAAGCCCAAGCAGCCCTTGCCCTTGCCAGCAGGCAGAAGGGAGGACTAATGGGTCAGCTGGAGAAAGAGGCAGTTCACAAATGCCCCAAATGCCCCGGAAATAGTCTCCCTCTCCCGGTGCAGGGCAGCAGATCGGAGCTCACTACCCAGGCTCTGCCCTCCTCCGTGCTGGAGCTAACACCACGCTGGCCCCACTCACCCTTGCAGATGTCCTGCAGCTTCTCCTCGCCCTGCTCACTCATGTGCCGTCCGACGAGCCCTAGGTGCACACAGCCCGTCGCAACCCGCGCTGTGGGCACGCAGCCCCTGGGGCAGCCAGACCCTGCATGAGGCAGCCGGGGCTCCGGCAGCCCCGCGGCCGCTTCTCGCTGCCAGTGCAGCAGCCGGGGCTGGGGCCAAGCTGCCTTGCGACAGAGAGGGAGCCCAGCAGGGGCCGTGGCTCACCGAGGAACCTCACGGCTACCTCCCGCAAGCACTCCTGTGGGCTCTCCAAGTAGGGCAGGCTCTGCCGCAGGTATTCCTCTGCTCTGCTCCTGTTCCTCACCAGCTGCACAGAGCACAAGGGCCAGGGCTTGGTACACACCTTCACCACCCAGCCAGGCCGATCCCTCCTGCCAGGGCCGCCTGCCCTTCCTTGCCATGCCAGGACATTCGTGGCTCCTGGCCAGGAGCCGTGTGGCACCGAGGTTTGGAGGGAGCAGAGGGCAGAGCGCTCCCCAGGCAGGCTGAGGTGCCAACCCGCTAGCAAGGCCCAGCTGGGCCAGGGGCTCTTTCCGCATCCTGGGGGCAGTGAGGGGACAGGGCCCTGGAGAAGAGCCTGCCGGGGCAGTGTGCTGGAGGAAGGGCAGTGCACGTGCAGCTCCAGAGCCTGCAGCAATGGGTTGGCGGGGGGGCAAGGGTGGCAGGCCTTGTGCGGGCCAGGTCTTGGGGACTTTGGGGCTGTCCTTACCAGGCACTCGCCAATCTGCCATGTCTGTGCTGTCTCGAGCAGGTGCCTGAGCTGCTCCCACTTCAGGAGCTTAGCAGCACTGAGGAGGGCTTCCTGAGAGGCCTGCAGAGCAGCACAGACTGGGAGATGCCACTGCAGCCCAGGTGGGAGATCCCGCATCCCCCGCACCTTGGCAAGGCTCAGAGCCTTTGCCAGACTGTTATGGGAAGCTGCATCTGGGCAGCGAGTTGGGCTCTGATGCCCTGGGCAGAGGCGTGGGGCAACCACCATCTCAGGGCAGCAGAAGCCAGCTCGCCAAGGCCCTGGCCTAGCATGCCTGCAAGGACAGCTGGGAAGCCCCTAGGTACGCCAGTGTTGGGGCCTTGCTGGGCATACCTGGCCAACAGAAAAAACAATCCGGGCCCCACACAACCAACCAATGTGGCCACACACCTGCGCCACGCTTGGGATCTCCTCATGCGCATGGATGAGCAGTGGGAGCAGGCTGCTGTGCACGTGCTTCCTCATCTGCTCTTGCTGGCTGCCCACCACAATCGCCATCACATGCTGGAAGAGCTGGATGGAGAGCTCTCGCACGCGAGCAGCCTCCTGTGGGGAAGGAAGATGGGAGGACCTCAGCAACGGCTGCTCCAAGCCCATGGTGAGCAAGGGGGGGGGGTCAGCGTGGCTGCTGTGCAGATGCCTGCTTCTGCCTCTGCCTCTGCCTCCGCCTCTGCCTCCGCCCCGAGGAGCTGCGGGCCAGATCGGCCACCAGCACAAAATGGCCCCCGCCCCAAGACGTGCAACACGGCGGGTTTCTCTAACAACTTGCAGCCAGGGAGAGCCCAGCCGTGGAGGTGCCTGTGCCCAGAAGGGCTGCTCTGGACCTGGCCGCACTCCCACCAGACACCTCCTGGCCGACTTGCAGAGGAGCTCCCCCGGCAGACGTGTGGAGGAAGAGATGGGGGCCAGCCCTCGCCATCGGCTCCTGGGCTCATCCTACCTGCTCAAGGTCCCAGAAATGGGCTGCCGCAGCATGAGGCCCCATCCCTGGGCCACGTGCCTATGCCCCCAGAGCCACACCAACAGAGCCCCACCTTTCCCGCCAGCCTTACGCCATCAAAGAGTGGCCGGAGCTCCTCAGCAAGCTGCAGGCCAATGGCGCTGGCCCTCTTTCTGTCCACGAGATGGAGCACGTGGCTGAGGATGGTGAGGGCCTTGGTGCAGAAGTTGCTGTCAGCACCCTGCAGTCTCTCCATGAATGCGGGCAGCAGGTCTTGCAGACTTCTTGCCTACATGAAACATAGAAGGCCCCTTCTGTGAAGCAAGGGATGACTGCATTGGCACGAATGCTCTGGCTGTAACACTCTGCAGCTACAGGCCGGCAGGGCAGGTGGCAGCAGCTCCCCCAGCTCTCGATTCCTGCTGTTGCCTTTCCCTCCCACTGCCTTTCCCTCCGCCTCCAGCCCCAGGCCGCTGGCCTGACTTTGCCCGGATGCCCCCTGCTCACTGTTTGCCGTCTCTCAGAGAGCGTGACGAGGCCTGTGATCACCATCTCACGCATCGCCAAGCTCTGGTTGCACAGATGCAATTGCAGGAAGCCCAGGACATCCTCGTCAATCTCCTGCTCAAAGTCTGTGCAGTTCAGCAGCTGAAAGACATGCAGCTGCAGAGTGAGCGAGCAGCAGAGCCAGCAGCACTGCCCGTGTCCTCTGAACCATCTGCAGCCTCTTGCTGTTTGGCCTTTGTGAAGCGGTTGAATGTAGAGAGCTGGCGCAAAGGGTGCATGGCCTGCAAGTGGTTATGAGCATTACGCCAGCAGAAATGGCCTCTGGGCGGGAATGAGCCCAGGCTGGGGTGGCTGAGGGGAGCCCAGCTGCCGCGGGAGAGCTGCCCAGCTCCACCGACCAGCAACCTGCCCCCTGGCCCATGGGGCAGGGAGCCCAGTGTTTGCAGGCACCGCCCAGAGGCACCGCTTGCCACCAGGCCCACCTCGGTGAAGACAGCCATGGCGGTGATCTCCCGCTGTTTGTCTCTGCAACTGAGTACCGCGACCACATGGTCAAACACCCAGGCACACTCGTCGGCCGCGTTCATCCACAGCTCCCTGGCCAGGGAAGGGAGAAGGCGCTGTGGGCACGGAGCTGGGCAGGCAAACCTCTTTGGGCCTGCGCTGCCAACTCGAGCCGTTGTCCCACAGGCCAGGCCCCGCGGGGCAAGGCCGCCTTTGTGCTCATCTCCAGCAGCCGGTGGCGTTGGCTCGAGCAGCGGCGGCCTTTCCCCACCACACCTTGCGCTCAGAAACCTGCTGTCTCACCCAGTCACCCTTGTTTTGGTGAGAGAGCGGAAAAGCACCCTTGCTACACCAAAGTCGTGGCCTTCCGGCACTCTGTCTCCAGGGCAGAAACGCTGGGGCAGACGAGGATGAAGGCGGCTCTCACCTAGTCAGCAAAGTGACTCCTGTGTGGTAGGTCTCCACGCTCATAAGCATGTCCCAGCCCCCCTGCCTCTCGATGGAGTCAGCCAGATGGGCATAGTCAGCACGGCAGAGCAGAGCTTTCATGGCCTGCACTGTGCTCCTGCATGTAGAGCAAAGGCGGGTCACACACGGAAGCCAAGCCCAGGCTCTGCGCCCATGGCAGAGACCGGGGGAGAGGGACGGAGCACCTGACGGGGCTGACTGGAGGACACTCGTCCTCCTGGCCGCACATCTGGCTGTAGTCTTGGAGGTCCTGCAGCGTGTACTCCATGCTGAAGAAGATCTGGAAGAGCACCACTAGGTAGAGCTGGGGGAAAATTAACTGCACCGGCACTTTGCTGGAGGGCAGCCGGAGAATCTTGTTCAGGGCCCTGATTGCCTGCAGAAAACACCCAGAGATGGCTCTTGCTGCAGAGAGATCACCTAAGCCAAGGCAAGCCACGCCAAGGCAAGCCAAGGCTCCCGTTTGTAACGCCGGCAAACGAGCCTTCCTGGGCCGGAAGGAAGGCCCCCCGGCAGGCCTCGTGGACCCTGCAGGTGGTCCTGGGCTCTCGGCCCCAGGCCGGGCAGCCTGCTCTGGCCAGGCTGTGCAGCCCTGCGCAAGGCTGAGTGAGGTCTCGCCTGGAAACTCACAGTCAGCGGAAGGATGTAGCTGTCGTTCGGCATGAAGCTGGCCCGCCTGAGCAGTGGCTGGTCCCACAGCCAAAAGAGCAGCTCCTTCAGCACCTCCTCTGCAGGGCAGTGCTCGGAGACCAGCGTCCTCCACATGGCCCCGGCAACCCTGCAGGCCCAGAGCACGCCGTCGGGGGGCTGCCTCGACCTGCAAGAGCCCCGGAGCTCCGGAGCTGTCCTCCAGGCTGGCAGGCCCCGTACCCGTCACACAGCAGGGAGGTGTTCAGCAGGCCCTCGACCACCTGATCAGGGTCCAAGCAGGCCATCTGGAAAAGGGTCCTGTTCAAGATGGCCTGGAGCGACGCCTCACTGATGCCCCTCAGCTTCTTGTGGATGCTGCTCACCACCTGTGGCACCTGGAGGGGGCACGGGTGAGAGCGGGACCGCCACGGGAGTGTAGCAATTACCCCAGGTGCCACTGAGAACTGCTTCCTTCCCATCGCTCTTTGCAGGCCTCAAAGGCTGTCGGGTGCCTGAGACTCCTGGCCTTCGCTCAGGGGGTTCAGAGCCCAGAGGGCGCGAGCACAGGGCAATGCAGCTGCAAGCTGCTTACCCTGTCCAGCTCAGAGTCGGGGTCTCTCAAGACCACCTCCATCATGCGGGCAACCACCTCGGTGTCCGAGACCCTTGGGTCTGTCATGCCCTCGATGGTTGTCAGGAGGAAGTGTGTCCTCTCAGAGGGGAAGAGAAAGCTCCCAAACACCTGTGGGAGAAAAGACCTGTGGCACTGAGCACACATGCTGAGGAGCTAAGAGAGTGGCTTGCGAGAGAGCGAGCAGAGCAGCGCTGGCACAGTGCCCCCGGGAGAGCCGGGTGCGGAGCCTGTGCTAGGATGCGCTGACTGCAGCCTGGGGGCAGTGGGCAGCGAGCTGCCGGGGTGCAGGTGGATGGCTGGGGTCAGGGTGACAGTGTGCTGGCCCTACAGGGAAGTAGAGCATGCTGGTGGCCAGGACAGCTGGAGCTGCTGCTCTGCCACTGGCACAGCGCCTTTGGCTACGCCAGGCTCAGGGAGAGCAGGACACCCCTGCGCCCGAGGCCTGGGAGGCTGCCATGCCAGCCCCACTGATCAGGGATCCATTTGTTCCTGCAGGCCTCCTGCCAGCCCTGTGGCCAAGAATGCCAGCGAGGGAGGAGCTTCTCACCGTGCTCTCGTCAGTGGCTGGGCCAGAAGGTGTTTGGGGCTTCCCACTGCCACTTCATCTCTGGAGGCGCTGGATTGTCAGCCGCCATCTTTCTACCTGCGCAGGAGGGGAAACAGAGCAGTCAGGAGGAATGATGGCGACTTGGAGATGGCAGACCGAAGGCATCCAAGAGAGCTCTGTGGCTTGCAGAGAGGGGCTCTCACTACTGTGTGGGCAGCAGAGAGCCTCCTAGGGAGGACGTGGGCTTATTTCCAGGTGGCAAAGGGGAAATTGCCTATTAGGATGAGGAAAGGCAGAAGAGTTTGCTCTCTCTTCCTGCTCTGAAGCAGGACAGCAGCCCTGGCAAGCTGCTGCCACAGGCTCTCCAGTCTGCTGGTTTTCAGCACAGTTCCTAAACCACTGCTGCAAGGGACATAACAGCCCTGGGTCCCGTCAGCGAGGTGCCTGCCGTTTTTGTTTTTCACATGGCCGAGGCAACGTGGCGCGCCTTGCCTGGCCTTGCTTGGGCTGCGGTGTCTGGAAGGCGCCAGCCCGCCCCAGCTTCTCTTACTCCATCGCAGCAGAATGACCCTGTAGAAATCGTGAAGCGCCTCTGCTGCCCCATGGCTGATCTCCTGGTCCTCCTCGGCGCAGCACAGCGTGAGGTGCCCCATCAGCTGCCCCAGGAAGTCCAAAGGCCTCTTTTGGGAGAGGAAAGGGCTGGCACTGCTTCCTCCACAGCTGGGCGAGTCCTGGGGGGAGGCAGGAAGGCCTGGTAGCAAGGCTAAGCTGTGGCAGCGGGCACCAAAGGCCTGGGCCCTACACAAGAGCGGGCCCAGGCCTGAGTGCCACATGAGCCAAAGCTTTGGAGGCCTCTGGCCAGCCCTGCTCCCAACAGTGACCAGTGGGGTGCAGAGCTGTGTGTCCCAGCCTGCCCGCCCCTGCACGCTGCCAGGTCTGTTGCCCAGCCAAGGGCAACCTGCCCTCCCTTTGGGCAGCCCCCAGAGCCAGCATGTGGCAGCCATGACAAGGCGAGGAGCACGCTGCCTCCCTGCCTTGCCTTGCAAGGCTTTTGACTGCCGTCCCTGCAAGCCCATGCCACTGAGGGGCCTAAAGAACGAGTCAGAGCTTGGGTCTTCCCCCAGCCCGCGGCTCCTGCACACGCACACTCATCCTTCCCACGGCTGACGGAGTGCCTCCTTCTGCTCCCGCTGGCCTCCCCGTCCCCAAGAGCACATCAAGCCAGGTGCCCTCTCCTCCTGCCTGAGCCTGCCTGAGAGGAGGGTTGCCCACGGCCTGGAGCCACCCGCTTACCTCCAGCAGAGAAGAGCTGCCCAGGAGCCGACTCAGCCGCACAATCCTCCCCACAGCCCTCTGGCGCTCAGCCACTTTCTGGGACGCCGTGAAGGGCAGCAGCACCTGAGGAGACCAAAGCCGCCGGTCAGCGCTGCTGCCTGACGGCCGCTCCGGGAGCGACAGCTCTGCTGAGCGCCCAGCAGGGTCAACACCTCTGCTGCCTTCCAAGCACGGTCAACGCCTCTGCTGCCTTCCAAGCACTCCTCCAGAAAGGGCCCTGCGTCCCCTCCTTGCGCCAAGCTCCTTCCACTGCTTTGGTGCAAGGGAAGGCTTTTGGGGGCGAGGGGCCGAAGGGCAGAGGGCAAGGCTTTCCCGTGATGCTGGCAGAGGAAAGGACTCTGACTGCTGCCAGCAGAGACAGCCGGCTCAGCCGAGAGCACGGTGGGGCCCCTCCCTGCCTCCCCCCCACAGAGGTGGGCCCCTCCCCACAGCATGCTCTCTGCGCCTGCTCCCAGGCAGGGCTGGCCCCTCGACTCGAGAGGGTTGCTTCCCCTTGGGGTGAGGAAGAAGCCCTGCCACTGCCCCTCTAACTCTTTGCAAACAGCAGACCTGCACGATGTTCTGCAGCTGCCGGAGACCGGAGGCCTGCGACTCGAACACCAGCACCTTCAGCATCTCATCCAGAGCATTCAGGGTCTGCAAGGGGGGCAGAGGGTGGGCACCCCTTTGCCGGCCCCTCTTGCTTACAGGAGGCTGGCTCAAACCCCTTCTGCCCACGGCAGGCACCTACCTGAGAGTAGAGTGAAGCATCCAGGCTTTGCATCTGCTCTTGGGGAGGAAGAGAGAAGATGCTGGCAATGCAGGTGCAGAGCAGCCTGTTGTCCTGGGTGTCCTTCAGGAATGGCCACTCTTTGCTGACAGGAGAGAGAGGTGCCTGGCTGTGGAGTGCTGGGGCAGGGAGCAGTGCCCAGATGCCCCGGGAAGGTGGACGCAGCCACGGAGGGTGGCAGTGCCCGGGCTGGTAGCCATAGGAGGTGGGGAAGCCCTGCAGGGAGGCACCTCCTCCCTCTCCCATGACGCAGGCCCAGGTGCCGAGGCCAGTGCTGGCAGGTGGGGCGCCACACCCGCTCCATCTCCTGCCTCTCCCCTCAGGGGAAAAGCCCAGAGACACCCCTCTGCTCTCCCGCCTGCCCCACTGAGGGTGAGTGCAGCGGCCCGACAGACTGCACCGTCCAACGGGGCTCAGATGGCGTCATCAGGGCCATGCCTGCTACGGCTACACCGGTGGCTGGGGCAGGTACCTCATTGCGGCGATGGCCAGCATGGCTTGCTGCCGCACCACAGAGTCCAGGCGGTCAGGGCACTCTTCTTCCAGCAGCCCCTGGGGAGCACAGGCAGCATGGGGCACGGGAGCTGCCAGCCCCCAGCGAGCAGTTGGCAGCACCCAGCAGGCACCCCCAGCCCACAACTGGCACCCTGGCTCCGCAGCCCCCCAGCGAGGAGGGCTGTGCCCACGGGGGCCTGCCCACCCCTCCCTGTGTCTGGCTGCCCGAGTCCTGTGCTCGCCTGGCTGGCTTTCCCCCTCCCACAGCCCCTCTGGCTGCCCCCTCACCTCCATCTTCTCCACCAGCATGCAGAAACCAGCCAGGTACCTGCCCATCACCTTGGCTCTGCAGAGGGTGCGGATGGAGGCCAGAAACCTCAGCTTCTGGGCCTCGTCCTGACAGCCGGGCACGAGAGAGACAAACAGGGCAGGTGAGAGGGCAGAGGCACTGCCAGCAGCACCGCAGCATCAAGGGGGACGCAGTGACGGCGTAGGATGCCCAGAGGCAGCAGCTGGGCACAGCCAAGAGCCCTCCCAGAGCCTCGCAGCAGGCAGCGGACACGGAGGCAGCCAGCTGGCAGCTGCAGGCACCGCCGGGCTGACAAGGTCTCTAGTCACCTGTTCAGGGCCTGTGGGAAAGGCCTGGAGATACTCCAGGGCTTCCTGCTCCTCTCCCTCCAACTCCAGGCAGGAGACAGAAGAGTCTGAATCTGAGGAAGGAAGAGAGCGGGGAGAGCTGTAGGCACTGGCAGGAGGCAGAGGAATGAGCTGTGGCCTCTCTTCAGCAGCAGGCCTGCTCCCGTGGACACAGCAAGCCCCGGCTCGGGGTGCTGATGCCCCGTCTCACCCAGCGACCCCCGGCAGAGGGGCAGCGAAGGTCCCAGCCCTGCAGCACACCGCTGCCTGCTGCCCACTGCACTGCCTCTCCTGGCCTGTGCCACAGCACAAGAGCCGGCAACCCCCTCTGCTGCTCTCGCTGCCTGGGGGTTGCCAGCTCCCAAGCCCGGAGCAGGCCCAGGCATTCAGGCAGCGCCACCTCGGGCCCTCCGACACCAGCGTGCTGGGGCGATGGGAGCCGGGGGCAGAGCAGGGCCGGCTCCCGACTCCCAACTCCTTGCTCCTGGCTCCCAGCCCCTGGCTGCCAGCCCCGCGCTGCCGCTCACTCACCTGCCTGGAAGGTGTGCACCTTGCACAGCTCGCGCATTTCGCCTTGGCACCTGCTGTCAGTGAAGCCACCATCATCGTCATCGTCATCGTCGTCCCAGGCCAAGAAGGGAGAGCTGGGGCGCCCGTCCTCCTCCAGCACCAGCACGGGCTTGCTGGGGTCTGTGTCATCCAGGCGCAGGAGGAGGTTGCTGGTGGCTCCCGACTGCTCCCAAGCCGCAATGAGCGCCCTGAACTTCTCATCCTCCTCTGCCCAGGGGATGGGGTTGCTGCTGGGGCCTGCCTTCGCCATGCTGCAGAGCCAAGGAGAGGCGCGAGGCTGGGCAGGGGGTGCCCGCAGCCCGGGCTGGCCCTAGCTCTCCTCGAAGGCTTCGGGCAAACGCCTCGGCACCGCAAGACCGCCCAGGGGAGGTGCGGGGAAAGACGTGGCAGCGCTCAGGGGGCTCCTCGGCCAGCCCAGCGTGCTCCTGCCCTGTCCCGTCACTGTCCTCCCGGACACTGCAGGAGCAAGGCCGCGCCGGTGCCTGGCAGCACTGTGGGGGTGTCACAAAGGGAGGTCACAAAGGGCCGCGCTGTCACCCACTGTCCTGGGAAGTGGCAGGGCACTTCCCCCCGGATGGCCCAGGGCCTACATTTGTTTGCCCTCTGCTTCCCTCTGGACCCATCCATTTCCCTTCCCGAGCACCCCAGGGCCCCCCCCCCCAGGGTGACTTTCCATGTCCCCCAGAGCCCTCCGAGTGCCTCCGGGTGCTTTCCAGCCACTGGACAAATCACGGCTGAAACGCAGAAAGCCTGCATGAGAAAACACTGCCAAAGTTCTAGTTTGGGTCGAAGGGCAGTTCCGGCTGCTGGGCACAAGGCTGCGGTAGCTCCTGGGCTTGCTGCACATGGCCACCCCCAACACAGAGAGACCATCGTGCCTCGGAGGAAATGAGCCTCATTGCACAGCCCCAAACTCTCCTACAGGACAGGCCGGGCTCCAGGACACTCAACAGCAGGCTCTCAAGCAGCTCCTGTCTGTAGGAGAGCTCAAAGCTTTGGAAGTCACCTGCCGCCTGGATGTCACAGCTGACCTCAGCAGTGCTTTGGATCAGGGGGAGCTTGAGCTCCAAGTGCTGAGTCCCAAGAGAGCAAAACACAGCAGAATCGATGAGGAACTGTTCAGAGGGCCAAGAGGGCTGGGAGGGGAGGATCTAGCCTCAAAGCACATCACAAGGAGGCTGCAGTCTCCAGCAGCCCACCTCACCTCACCTCGGCATCTGTTTCAGAGCAAAGAAATCTCTTCTCCCCTCCTTAGGGTCAGAAGAGTTTCAAGAGAAAAAAACAAAAAACAAAAAACAACCCCCCCAAAACAGAAAACACCAGCGATGACAACAACAAGTCCCCAGGGGTATGCAGAAGGGATACAGGCATGGGTTTGGAAATGGAGATTCAAAACCAACCGTTCCTCAGGGGATCTTGAGAAAGAGGCAAGGCTTGTCGGGAAGCTCTAACTCTGAGCAGGCTGTGGAGCTGCTGGTACACGGCCATCTCTGACCTTTTGCACCCAGAGCCGCCCCCTGGCAGCTGGTTCTGTAGTGCAACAGCATGCTCCTCACAAAGTCCCCCTCCCCGTGGACAAGCAGCTACTCCTCAGGGGCACAGAGCACAGTCTTGCTGTAGGGTAGTGTGTGTCCTCCACGTTTTTCCTGGCTCGTATTCCTGCATCATTTGAGGAGCCGTGAGATGCCCGTCCAACATTCCCAGTGTGCCCCTGAACTCCAGTTTGCTGCAGAGGAAGGAGCTGCAGCTGCACCAGCACCAGCTTCTCGTGTCACCCCGGCATCTCTCAGCAGTTCCCCAAGCCATGCCTTAAGCGCTCTGTGAGGTCTGGAGCTGCGAGCGGTTGTCCATCCCACAGGCTGGGCCTCTCAGGCAGGGAAGGGCTCAAAGGCAAAGCCTCCCTCACTAACCTTGCTGCCACTCTTACCACTAATTCAAGGGCTTAGGGATGAGGGCCGATGAGGAGCTAGAAAGGACAGTGCAGGGCCATGGAAAGAGATCTGAAGCGGCCCTTCATGGTCCTTCTCGGGGACTATTTGCTCGTCAGCTGTGTACGTTAGCCTAGCTTGCTCGCCTTCCCAGGTCAGGCTGCTGCCTTCTCTCTGCAGGCCCCTGTCCTGGGCCACAAAGGCTTCTCTGCGTCCCTGAAGGAAGTGCAACAGCCAAGAAGGTTGCACCAGTTTCCTGCCCTTCTCTCTAGAACCCCTCTAGGGAAGGGGGTAGTCCCTCACACACTGCCCATCTCCTCGTTGCTAGCTCCCTACTGAATTTAGCTAATGGGCAACATGGCTGCCATGCAAACAGCCACCCTAGTTGCCCCAGTTGGGGAGCTCTGACCTGTGAAACATTAACACCCAGTCCTTCCTGAGAAAGCCTTAAGGGCCCAAACTCCAGCATGTCCCCTTTGAAGTGCAGGTCTCGGGTAGTTCTCATAAGAGGTCCCCAGTGCCTGCTTTCACCTCTTGTAGACTTCCTGTTTATGCTGGACTTTTGCCTGGAGCTCCTCGTTCCTCCCTGCAGGCCACCTTTGCTTGATTGCCTGCTTTTGGGGGTGGACCACTACTGAACGTGGAGGAGGGGAATCCTTGAACATCAGCCAACTCTCTGGAGCCCTCTTCCCTCCAGGGCCGTACCTCATGGGAGTCTCCCAAGCAGGTGCTGGCACAGGCCCAAGGCTGCTCTCCTGAAGCCCGGCCTTGGGATTCTGCTTTTTGCTTTTTCCTCCCAGCATCTCTGTGTAGACCCACAACGTTAGCAAAGGCTGCGTTGGCAGGAGACTTCACCAGAGGCTTTCCTGAAGGCACATGAAGGGCTGCGGCTGTGTTGCATAGTTTTCAAGATATTCTAAGCCAGCTCTCAGATCTGCCACCTTTCAAGAAGGACGCACGGTGGTGTTTCCTCAGTCCCGATTTCACAGCCTGCTCAAGTGCAGGCTTGCTGCCCGTGCCTGATCTAAACCAGCGCAACAACCCTTGCTAAGATACTGCAGCCTCCCTCCTCATCTTACAAGACTTGCTTTGTGGAGCAATCTCAAATGCCTTAAGAAGGCATTCTTCTGACTAGAGAAAGGCTCTTCTGTGCCACCTTCCCTCTAAAACCAAGCCCGCAGCACCAATAGCGAGCTGACAAAACCAATGGTTTTTACATGAGACTGTCAATTTGCAGGGAAGTCCCAGGCCTCTGGCAGCCACTCCCTAACAGTGGGATTGCTTGCAAAACTTCATCATCTTCTTCCTCTCCCCCTCCCACTACCTGCCCGCTGTCCTTCCGTCCGGCTCCCCATCCTTCTGCCGCTCTCGTCTGTCTCTCTGGACCTCTCTTTGCCTTTCCAGCCCTCCGCCCTCCTCTCCAGCCTTCTCTTTCTATTTCCGTCCCTCTGTTCAGCTCCCCATCCATCTATTTGCCTCCCTATCACTCTTTTCCACTGTTCTATCCCATCTCTCTGCCTGACTTTCCCTCCCTCTTTTTCTCTCTCCGCCTTTCTGGCTGGCTCTTCAACCTTCTCATTCCCTTCCCATCACTCTGACTGGCTCCCTGTCCCTCTCTTCCAGTCCCCATTCCTCTCTCTGGTTCTCCCCCCTTCTCTTTTGCTGCCTGTCCCTCTGTCTGCCTCCCCGTCCCTCCTTTCCTCTCTTTATTTATCTGTCCACCTCTGTATCCCTCTTTTTCCCTCTTCTGCTCCCCAGTCCTTTGTGCAGCCCTCCATCCATCTGTCTGGCCCTCTATCCCTCTCTGCCTAGTCCTTTGTCCAGCACCCCTAACCCTGGGGCCAGGTCTCTAGTCTTCTCTTTCTTTCTCCATCCATCTGCCAAGCTCTCTATCCCTCTTTTCTTCTGTTCTGCTCCCTGTCCCTGTGCCCAGCTGAAGGTCTGTCATTCCTTTGTGTTTTGTCTGGCGTGGCAAGCGCCAAGAGGCTGTTGGCACTCAGCAGAGATGATCGGCAGCGCCCAGAGGGTCCCATCGATCTACCTGGCTCGGGTCACGTGAGACACCTCGGCAGGGACTCTGTGTGCAGAGGGCTGTGGATGTGCAGTGGGGGACGTAGTAGGCAGTGAAGAGGCTCCTGGGGAAGGAAGGTGTCACGGAGGCAGAGAGCAGCAGAGGCTCCAAGTACTCAGCTGTTAGGACAGGTGCTCGTGGTAGGGCGGTCTGGAGCTGCTGTCATTGTCTGTCCTACTCATCAGCGCGGCCTGCAGTTACTGCGTCTTGTCCGCCTGTGCGCAGACAGGGCTGCTGCGCAGTGCAGCTCGAGTCGTGGTTGCGGCGCTGGCATCGAGCCCGCTTTTCTGTCAGGTCTGCCTTTATGCAAGCTGGTGTCTTCCCTACATCAGCCTTGCTCTGCTCCTCTTCCAGGAGCCTGCGCTCGACTCTGCTTTCTGGCACGCTGTCGTGTCGTAGGGCTTTCCAGCAGGGTCTGTCTGACTTGGGCCACTTGTGTTGTCCGCTAGGCAGCCTGAGCGAGTGAAGCAAAATCCTCCTCCTGTCACTGTCCCGGCCAGAGTCAGTTTCCCATCAGCTCAGTCTCTCCAGAGTTTGGAGTTTTTGGAGGCTTTAGTTTTTATCCTGCCTTGGCTGGACAGTGCTTTCTGAGAGCGTCTGTCAGCAGCATAGTTTCCCTGAGGAGGATGATCTACTGAAGGCTGGAGGTGGCCAGGTGACTGAGCGAGCCTGACTGTACGTGAGGGTTGCTGTGACATCCCTGCGATGAAATGGAGCCAGAGAGGGTGAGTGAAGCAGCACAGAGGGTCAGTCATAATTGCGGAAACAATTCCGGGCCTTGGACTAGTGAGTAGTTCTAGGAGGGCTGTGCAGTTGCCAGGCCTCTCAGTAAGCGTTCTGGCCGCTTTGCAGGTGGCTGAAGCATAGTCTGGCAGGCGAAGGAGCATTGTCACAGCTGGGAGCTCTGTGGAGATCTGCGGCTGGCCATGGAGGATGAGCTCTGACTTGTAGCATGGACACAGCTAAGTCCTGCGGCTGCACTGTGTGTGAGCAGGGCTGGGAGGTGGAAGATGGTTTTGCCCTAGGTGGTTACTGGTGTCATTGGCTGTGGATGTTTGCCCATGGAGCTGAGCGGACCAAAAATATTAATTGTCTGTAGTGGTGATGAATTCGTGCTTGCGGTGTTTCAGGTAGGTTCAGTGGAAGCGCAGCTTAGTGCAATCCAATGGCGTGATTCTTGCACATGCCCGTGTTTGAATGGTGGCTAAAACCAAGCCTATAAACAGCAGCTGTAACGTGATTCTGATGCGCGTCTTTCTGTTCTGCTGCCCTTCTAAAGGAAGGGGAAACTTCTTAAGCTGTGGGCAAAACCCCATGGCGTCTCTGTACTGTTCTCATGCTCATGGGTGCTTTGGTGTTTCTTGTTTAAAGCTGAGGGTTTGAAGTCTTTCACTTAAGGTTTATTGTTTAGTTTGTTATTGAGGGTCTGTCACTCAGGGGTTATGGTGTATGACTTCATTTTGTGGGGCTCAGTCTTTATCAGTCAGAGTTTACAGTTTGTTCATTTAGCGATCAGGGCGCAGAATTTAAAATCCAACCTCATCCATAAATTTGAAAGCCTTGGCAACCATTTGCATTCCAAGATTTGCAGTTTGTCACTTAGGGTGCAGGGTTTACAGCTTACTGATCAACGAAAAGGGCTAAATCCTTGGATAATAAACTGCAAGCCCTGAAGCCTAAGCAGCAGGCTGTGAACCCTCCTTTGGGGTTTGTAACCTTTCCCTGTACCCAGCGTTCAGCTCTGTGCGCTGACCTGAGGTCTGGGTTTCATGTGGCGCAGGCCCATCACACCGAGACTGACAATGCGATGGGTGAGCTGAGCACTGTGAGTGTGTCCTGCAGGGCTCTAGTCTGGGGTAGGGCAGAAGCGCAGGCAGGTGAGATCAGGCCTTTTGCTCTCAACTCTCAGAGCTGGATCCTATCCCTGAAGCAAAAAGCAGAGGGGGTAGGCTGTCGGCTATGCAGACACCTGCCACGTCAAGGGCAGCAGCAAGAGCTGACCCTTCCCCGACGGATGGATGAACCCTGGTGTGGTCATGACTCTTTGGGTGTCACAGGGTAAGGGGAAGCATGCTGGCACTGAGCCCCATGGAAGACTCGTGCCCAGGTGTTGGTTCTGTGCAGTAAAACAAGAAACAGTTGCTTTATTCTTTGCACTCATGTCTGTGGTTCCTGCCGTCGCTTTGCCTGAAGATGATGCCCAAGGGAGGAGGTTACACATTGTGTGTGGTGCTGGGAGCTGGTCCCCAAGCCCCTCGTGCTTTGGCATCCCTGCGGTTCCCAGGGAAGCCAGTACCATTCGCAGGGCTGTGGGGAACTTCCCTTGCATTGCCTGAAGCTTGGGGTGGTGTCGGTGGCATTTCCCATCATCCTGGGGGCAGCCAGGGCCCCTCCAGGGCTGCCTGAGGTCCCCAGACTGCTGCTGGATTTGCTTTCAGCACTTCACAATGTCCCTCGTGTGTCTGGGGATGGGGCCTGCGTGCCTGGAGCTGGGAGATAGTTTCCATGGGGATTGGAGGGGAGCCTGCAGGCACCGTCCTGTCAGCCGCATCGAGCCCTGTGATGTGCCTTATGGTCCCTTCGGTGTGCACCAAGGCCATTCATTTGTAGTTTGGTTTGCCCTCTGATGCCCTCAGGACTCCCCAGTTCACATTTTGGGTTGCCACCAGGGCCCTTCCTTTGCTTTTTGGTGCCCCCAGAGTCACACTGTTTGCTCTATCATTGCCTTTTCTGTACTTTTGTTGCACCCACAGCTCTGGATTTGTTCTCTTGTCCCCTGAATGCTGCCTTTTCCTCTCTGTACACCCCAGGGGTCTCCCTTCAGCTCGCAGCAAGCTACTCTCAGGAGTGGGAGTTCCTCTGCTGGCCTGGCAGCCCCAGCTGTCTGTGATGGGGCTGATGGCCTTTCCCCTTCCCTGGTTCCTGATGGGCTGCAGCTGTGGGCCCTAGAGCTGGGGCCAGCCCCAGGTGGGGCTGGGGGTGGCTGGGACAAGCCACAGGAGGGGGCAGGATTAGCCCCAGGTGGGGCTGATGGCAACAGTGGGCACGCACCAGGGTTGGGGCTGCAGTTGGGGGAAGCCTGCACTGAGGCCAGTCCAGAACAATGCAGCTGCTGCTGAGCACCGCCTGCTGGGACTGGCACGGCAGCTGCACCACGGAGGAGGTGAGCAGGGCGAGGGTGTCCACGCTCAGGGCTGCGGGTCCCCCACGTACCGGGGGTCCCGGCGGATGGGAGCATCCCGGGCAACGCAGCACAACCAGGGCACACTGGGCCGGGAGAAACTGCACCGGGGCCAGTGGTGCACCAGGGCAGTGGGGGTCGGGCGAGGACGTGGTGGGGAAGAGCAGTGCACCGGGGCCATGGAGAGTGGGGAGGAAGGGGCAGCGCCGGTGCTGTGGTGGTGCGGGGTGGGGAAAGGGGTGTGTTGGGGTTGGGGGGAGAGGAAGGGTGTGAGCCGGCGCTGCTGTTGTGCACCGGGGGAGGGAGGGGGTGCACCGGGGCTGTGGTGGGATTTATTGCGCGGTCGGAGTAGAGCGGGGGGGGCCTGGGTCAGATTGGGTGCATGTCGGGGAAGGGGCGGAGGGGTCCCAAGGGAATCCCTGGGGAGGATCGTGGGTTGAAGCAGGCGCAGTGTCGGAGCTGACCCGGGCCCGGTCGCGGTGGTGTCGTGGGAGTCCAGGGCCGGTATTGGGGATCGTGGGGCCTTGCTCCCAGCTTTGCGGTGGTATCTGGGTCCCGAGGGCGGGCGGAGGGGGAGAATAGGAGCGGGACGGAAGGGAATCACCAGAGAGTCAAACCTCACGGAGCGCTGCACATCCCCTCCGGCATGCCGGGAGCAGTAGACTTCTGTCACTGGGCATCTGGGCCGCCATGTTGCTTTGCGCGGCATGCCGGGAGCAGTAGTCTTCCGTCACGGGGCTTCCGAGAGGCCATTTTAGTCTGCACGGCACGCTGGGAGGTATAGTCTTTTGGCAATGGTTTTCCTGGTGGCCATTTTAGTCTGCAGGGCATGCCGGGAGGTGTAGTCTTCCCATCCTGGGCTTCTGGGAGACCATGTTGTGCCTCTCGAGGCGGAGGGAAGTTCAGTTCTCTGTCAGCGGGGTTCCCAGCAGCTGGCCGAGTTGTACTCTGTGGCAGGCCAGGAGCTGTAGTTCCAGGTGCCTGTGCCTTCTCCACTCTGCAGCAGTGGCCGCTGTGTCTGTTCCTTACTGGACATGTGCCGCTCACGCGAGAGTCCCCGTAGGTCATCGGGGACAGTGGAATTTCCCTATTTTTCCCTGGTGGTAGAGGTCAGGAAGTGTTTTCCATCTCTGGTGTGACCAGGCAGGGTTGGCCCCAGGGGCTGGGGCTGTCCCTTTTGGCAATGGGGAGGGCAAGGAGAAGTGTGAGGGGCTGCGTGGACTCCTGGTAGTCATAGCTTTGCTCGGGACTGGGGCTTGTTAGGCATCAGCTATGAGGAGCGGCAGTGCTGAGAGGGCTTGGTGCAGAGCTGTCCTGTTATGCAGCACAAGAGAAAGTCCTCAAGGAAACGTGATCAGCACTATTTCTGTCCAAGGAGCCTAGAACAGCCTGAGAGACCCTGGAACAGCCACAGGTACCTCACAGCAGCCCCAGGGACACTGTGTCCCTGCCTCCCAAGGTCATTGCATTCAGGTACCTTTAACTGTGTGGAAAGAGCCTGCAGGAGGCCTGGGCACAGGTAAAGAGAATCCCCAGTTGCCTCTAAGGACCTGGAACTATAAGTATTTTCTTTACAAAGGTGCGATCTCTTTGATGCTTTGCTGCTGCTTCTGTGTTGCTCGGTGCCGAGGTCTATGTTCAGATCCCCCCTTCCTGCTGCCCTCTGTTCTGTCTCAGCTCTGTGTTAGGGTTAGAGGGTTAGGGGTTAGGGTCATTTAGGGTTAGTGTCATTTAGGATTAGAGGGTTAGAGTTAGGGTTGCGTTAGGGTTGGGGTTTGGGGGGGCGGTGCACATGTGTGTGTGTGTGTACATGTGTGTGTGTGCTGGGCTATGTGTGTGCAAGTGCATGTGCATGTGTGTGCTGGGGTGTGCATGTGCATGCATGTGCATGAAGGGGTGTGCACTGGGGTGTGTGTGCTTGTGCATGACGGGGTGTGCGTGTGTGTGCATATGTGCACTGGAGGTGTGTGTGCATGTGCATGGTGGTGTGCATGTGTGTGCATGTACATGTGTGCACTGGGAGTGTGCTTGCATCTGCATGTTGGAGTGTGCATATGTGCACGTGTGTGCTGGTGTGTGTGTGTTCATGTGCATGAAGGGGCATGTGTGTGTGCATGTGTGTGCTGTGTTATATGCAGGCATGTGCATGTGTGCACTAGAGTGTGTTTGTGCAAGTGCATGATGGGGTGTGCATGTGTGTGTGCATGTGCAGTGGGGTGTCTGTGCATGCCTGCATGTGTATATGTGTGCTGGGGGGGGAACATGTGTGTTTCTTATGTGCCTGTGTCCACTGGGATGTGCAAGTTCGTGTGTGTGCGCACTGGCATGTGTGTTTGCTGCATGTGTGTGCTGGGCTGTGTATGTGCTTGTTCATAGTGGGTGCCCTTCATGTGCATGTGTTTGCTAGGGTGCACATGTGCGCTGGTGCATGTGTGCATTGCAGCGTATGCTTTCATGTGCATGTGTGTGTCACCGAAATTGGGAGAAAATGCTACACCAATGTAGCATTAAGAAGCAGACATTCTCTTTATTACGGCGCCGGGTGCACGGGGGATAGCTCCACCCTACGTGCACCCCGTGTGCCTCATCATCTAAAGTTTCTATTGCTCTATCATATACATATGCATTAAATTTCCAGGAATTATTATACGTATTCATTCTATTTCCTAGAACTAATTATTACATTTACATAATCCTTATGCATGTGGTCTGACTCTCTGGGGGTCTTCTGTGGGGGTCTCTGGTGGTCCCTAGTGGTGTCAGAAGAGGTGTCACTCAGCATCTTGCCATGAACTTTGCTCTACTTTTCCATACGTGGTCTCAACTTGGCCTGCTTGCTTGTCTGAGAAAAGCTGTCTTGGTCCTGATTTTGGCTCCAACTGGCTTCTGCTGGTTTACCTGTACTTTCTCAGGATGTATCAGTCCCAGCTGCACCTGTGTCCTTGGGTATGTTTGTCTGAGGCTCCTGTTGAGACTCCTTCTTGTCCGAGCTGGTAACAGTTCCCCCATTTCCCCCCCCCCTTCCCTTTGAGACTCTTTCTTGTCTGGGCCTTTTGGTAGCATGTGCTGGGGTGCACATGTGCGCAGGGGTGGGCACGTGCATATGTATGTGGGTGTGTGCACTGGGGCGTACATATGTGCATGCATGTGTGCACTGGGGGTGTGTGGGATGCAAGCAGGCATGTCTATATGTGCACAGGGGTGTTGCATGTGTGCACTGGCATGCATGTGTGCACATGCATGCGTGCACGGAGGGGGCCGTGCGCATGCCTGTGCGTGCTGGAGTGTGCGTGTGTGCACATAAGCATGTGCATGGGGGTGGGCGCATGCGTGAGCAGGCACATGGACGTGTGTGCGCTGGGGTGCGGGACTACGTGCGAACTGGTGTTTGTGCACGTGCATTGGTGTGTGTGGGGGGGGGGGCCTGGGCACATGCGTGGGGGGCGGTGCACGGACACACACGTTGCGCGTGGGGCTGCCAGGGCAGCGTGCAGGTCTCGGCGTGCTCCCTGGGTGCACCGGGGGCCCCTGCCTCCCTCCCCTCTTGCGGAGGGGGAGGACGATGTAATCGGGGGTTCTGACATCATCATAGCTGCTCCTGACGGGCGAGCGAAGAATTAACAGGACTGAAGCTTGGCAACTGATATGCAAAAGAACTGATATGCACAAGAACTGATGCGTGCAAAGCTGTTGAGCAGAGGAGTTAACAGGACTAAAGAAGTCTACCAACCGGTATGCACAAGGATTGATATGCGCAAGGCTGCGGATTGGAAGCATTAACAAGACTGAAGAAGTTTGCCGCCTGGAATCTGCACGGACCCCCGCAGGGAGGGAAGAAACAATACGGAGGTCCCGTGGTCTTGCCTCGCTAGCAGGGTCCTCCCAAGCAGACAAACAAACAGTCCTGGGATTGTGAAACTCGCAGAGGTCAGCAAAAGCATTGTTTGCCCAGAGCCCCAGCTGTATAAAAAGAGACTTGGGAGCTAGGAGAGTCTGAGCAGGGACGGGAACGTGACCTGACCATCCTCTCCGGCTGGACCGTGAGTATTCCCCCTCCTCCCCTTTTCCTGGGACACTGGGTTAAGGGAACTCCTCGAGGCTGAGAGTCCTCTCACTAAGAGAGTGAACAAGAAAGCTTTCAAGCAGGGATAAGCAGTCCTTCCAATGAAGAGCGCAGTAATCGACGGTTTCGGCTTATCCTTTCTAAATTAGTAACAGATGGTTTTGTGTTATCCTTTCTAAATTAGTAATCGCATTATTTTAATGGATGTTACTAATCCAATAACTTGTGTGAGGAAATAAACATTTTTTTACTATTATTATGCTACTGTCTCAGTCGTTGCTGTGGAACCTTCATAGCGTGACAGTGTAACAGCTCCTTCTGACATCACCCCAGTTCTGCTCCCGGCTTCCACGCCGGGGTGCACCACAGGGCGCAGCGGCACCTCGAGGTGCCGGCTGCCGAGCGCTGCCCAGAGCCCCCGGGCTTCCCAGCATGGGGTGGGAGCCCGAAACACCCGCTGGCACCCACGATGCACCCCGGGGCTGGCCCCCGCAGCTGCCCCAGCCCTCCTGCCACCAGGTACCGGTGCCTGACGCCCCACCACTGCCCGCAGCCGCTTGGTATTTTACCGGGCTCTTTTCTCCCCTTTCAGACCCCACGGGGTGGAAACCTGCCCCCTGGGGCACCGCCACGCAGCTGCCGCCGTTGCCCGTCCCGCTGCCAGGGATCCTGTGGGAAGGCGCCAGAAAGGAGACGTGGGTGACCAGGTGCGGAGCCACCGGCGGGCTCTTTCTCCAGCTAGCAGGGGGCTAAGCCGGCCTGTCTCCCCCTGGCCGGGCCCAGGCCCGCATCTGGTGGGGCGACCCCAGTGCCAGCCCCCCACGTGTCGCGCCTGGCCGAGGACCTGAAGGGTGGTTTAAAGCGGGGGGGGGGGGGCGTCCTCGGTCGGGTGCGATGCCTTCGCCGCCCCCTCACCTGGCCAGGACCCCCAGTCCCTGGTGGCGAATTTGTGCCTCGCAGGAGCTCGCCGAGGGCCTGGCTTCACCGGCGCAGCAGGTGCAGGTCTGCGCGGTGCAGGCGAGGGGGCGGCGGAGCATCGTGGGGGGGTGGCGAGGTCCCTGGTTGCGCTGCCCTGCTTTGCGGCCAGGACAGGGAGGAGGGAAGGGCTTCACCTGCTGCCAACCCAGCCGGGCACCCCGGCCCGGGCTTTCTTCTTTGCACCGGCCCCACAGCCCCCCCCCAGCCCCGCTCCGACCCCCCTCTTGCCGGCTCTGCCCCCCAGGCCCTCGGCTGCCTTGGGAGTACGGAGGAGCCCGTCCTGGCCGCTCTACTGAACACGTACGTAGTGCTGGCGGCAGCACCCGTCCCTGATGTGCTTTAGGGGGGTTTCCGCCTGCTTGGTGCCGGTGGAGACCCCAGGGTGCGGGATCAGCCCACAGCTGGGTTACAGGGAGAAGGGGGTGGTGCGGAGGGCGGTGGCAGAGCCGCCGGGTGCTGGGGGCTTGGGTGCCGCCGGGCTCTGCTGGTTGTTTTTTGTTCCAGCTGCGCGGATGCAGCCGAGGGCCGGTGCAGTGTGAAGTCACCCGGAGCCTCGTCCACCTGGGTGGGCCCGTCCCATCCCATGTGGTCCCCATGCCAGGGGGCTCTGCCAGCCAAGGCGCATTATCCCTCACGGTGCCCCCGGCGCAGGCCGCCTGGAGGCGGTGGTGGTGGAGGAGGTGCTTGGGCGCCTGCGGGACGGAGGCCCTGCGCAGACTGCGGACTTGCTGCTGGCGCTCGGCAGCGCCCTGCATGCCCACGCTGACGCTGCCAACCTGCTGCGGCTGCTGGGGTGTGAGCCCCTCCGCCGGGAGTGCCTGGAGGACAAGGCACAGGCGGCGCTGCTGGAGCGGCTGCATGCAGAGCCGCTGCTGGTAAAGCCAGCGCCGCGCCACCGCTCGCCCCGCTGAGCCCTGCCCCACATCTCCCCGCAGTCCGTCCAGCAGAGCGTGGCCGCAGCTGTGGAGGCTCTGCAAATGGAGGTGCAGATCTAGGGCGTTTTGGAGAAGTAGGTGTCGCGCGGTGGCGCGGGAGCCCCCAGGGCGGGAGCCGTTGCCTCCTGCCTCTCTGCTGCTGGGCACCTGCTGGAGATGCGCGATACGTGCCCTCCCGCTGGGCTCGTTTGCTGCTATTTTGTTTGTGCTGAGTCCTGTCTCTCCTGACGGGATGGGGTTTGGCTGCAAGGGGCTGCAAGGCAGGAGGCCAGGAGAGATGGAGACAACTCCAGTGGGATGACACCACCATCCTGGGGGACCTTTCCATGCCTCCACAGATGAAGGGAGAGATCTCCAGGCTCTCCGGGAGCCAGGGAAACGCTGAGCTGCCTTTGGTGCTCGGCTTTAATCCTCCCTCACACCATGCTGCAGGGGACCCTGGGGGGGAAGCTGGGATGGCAGGATTGTGCCCTGTGCCTCTGGGAGAGGGGGATGCAAGTCTCCTGCTTGCCTTGCTCCTTGCTCATTTTCTCCCCCTCTTGACAGGCAATTGCAAGCGAAGCATCACCTGGTCCAAAAGCAGGCTGTGGTTTCGCTGGTAAGTCACTTTGCCCCTCTAAACACCCAGAAATCACAGCGCTGAGTTCCCCCAGCTGCACGCAGGTGGTGGCACAGGCTCTCCGGCCTCCAGAGTACCTGCTCCCGTGGGGCGAGGGTGAGCCGAGCTCCTGCCATCCCTCTGCTTCCCAAAGTAGATCACCAAGATGCTGTCCAAGCTCGGAGCCAGTGGGAGGCACTGCTGGAGGACCCACGGCTACCGCGTCCGGCGGATGAGGCTCTCGGCAGATAGGATGCTCTGCGGCACTCGGAGCCAGATGGCTTTGTCCCCGTGCAGCCGCACACCGCTCCCGTTTATCCTCCTGCCTGCAGGGAGCGTGCGAAAGCCCAGCCAAGCCTGGAGAAACCCCCTGGAGCTGCGAGGCAATGGGGTCCCCTGGCCTCTGGGATCCCGCCGGCAGCTCAGGGGGGCTCTCGGCAGCAGGGACCTGGTTTGGAGCGGCAGCAGAGGAATTAAAAGATTTTCTGCTATGGATTTTGCTTTTTCTCCTGGAAGAGTATTAAATGCAGCATGTGGCACGCTGGGGAGAGCTGTATGGGCTGTGCATGTGTTTCCATGAATAAGGAAGGGGAGGCCTCGCGGGGGCAGATTGGGGGTTCTGGCTCCTTGGGCTGATGGACATTGTGAAGGAGGAGACGCAGGCCAGAGCGAGCAGGGGAAGGTGCAGCACAAACTCCAGCCTTTTGCCCCCCAAAATCTGCCCTCAGGTGGGATGCAGACTGAGTTTTCCACTTCTTTGCAGCACAGAACTTCATTGCTTTAGATCAGAGGGAAACAGAGCCTGGGGGGGGGTCTTCGAACCCAGGAGAAATCGGGGACTGTCTGAACCGGGCTGTCCAGGCTCTGCTGTTCACAGTGGGATCGAGCCAAGGGTTTTGCAGCAGCAGGGTCAGTGCAAAAGCATTTTGCCTCCCATTGCCCCAGCTATGCCGCTGCAGAAGGGTGGGAGGGGTGCACGTGTCCTCGCTGCCAGCGGTGCTTTGCCTGGAGAGCCAGGAGAGAGAAAAGAAATTAAAGAAGATTAAGAAAAGCCTCTATTGCATAATTTAAATAATTTAAAATGAGCTCTGCATGCATCTGGGCTGGGGGGGACGGAGGGGAGGGCTGCCCCGAGCTGCCCGGCAGGGCTCATGCCTGGGTCAGTGGCCGGCCGTGGAGCCAGGGGGACCACTGTGAGCTGACGTAGCCTGACTTTGACGCTGCTGGAGGAAGGGTCTTTTCGGGTGCCTGAGGGTGAGTGCAAAGTTTGATGCTGCCTCAGAGTCATGGGGCTGATAGTGAAAACAACCCGAGTGGCAAAAAACACCTGCAAGAAAGTGTGGTGAGGGGAGCGGATTCTGCATAATACCATCCGGCTGCTAAGTTGTCTTTAAAAAAGAAAAAAGAAAAAGAGAAAAAGTAGAACCACCCCATTCGGGTTTCTGCTGTATGAAAATCTGATGAGATTCAGATTCTCTTTTGGGATGCCCATGTGGAAAGATCTGGGCAGCCTCATGGAGGGAGCCCTGCGCCCCATTGCCGGCCCTGCAGCAACGCACCCCGAGACGCCCAGCGGGGCCGCGGCAGCCTGCGGTGGCGCGGTATGGAAACCACCACACTAGCGCGCACGGTTGGTTTTAGCTGCCGCCAAGCCGGTCCTCTAGGCGCAGCCTCTTTTTTTGCACGTCCGCTCTGCTGTCTCCACGGTATCACTGCCTCCAGGGCTAAGTCACAGCAAAGTGGAGGCACCTGGCAGGTAGCATGAGGTTTCGGTTCATCCTCCATTCATTTGCTGCCTCCTGCGAGCCTGTCGTCGTAATAACTGTCAAGTTTAGACATGAAAAAAAAAAGGCAGCAATTGGGAGCAACACGAGCTTAGATGCTTCAAGAGCTGCAGCGTGCCTGGGGTTCCTGGATGCGTCGCGGGAACAGGCCACTTCTGCTCTGTGCTGCAGTAAAGTCCTGCTGAGCGGCCGTGGAGCGCGGCAGCCCACAGTCCCCTCCTCAGACGCTGCCGCCGGAGAAGCACCTTCGTGGAGAAAAGAGGAAGTGGCGCCCCAGGGCGATGGGAGCCAGGGCACCTGATGGCATCACAGAATCACAGAATCACTGAGGTTGGAAGGGACCTCTGGAGATCATCTAGTCCAACCCCCCTGCTCAAGCAGGGTCACCTAGAGCACATTGCACAGGATTGCATCCAGGCAGGTTTTGAATATCTCCAGAGAAGGAGACTCCACAAGTTATCTGGGCAACCTGTTCCAGTGCTCTGTCACCCTCACAGTGAAAAAGTTTTTCCTCATGTTCAGATGGAAGTGTCTGTGTTTTAGTTTGTGCCCGTTGCCTCGCGTCCTGTCGCTCGGCACCACTGAAAAGAGTCTGGTCCCATCCTCTCGACGCCCTCCCTTCAGATACTTGTACACGTTGATAAGATCTCCTCTCAGCCTTCTCTTCTCCAAGCTAAACAGGCCCAGCTCCCTTAGTCTTTCCTCATAAGAGAGATGCTCCAGTCCCCTAATCATCTTTGTAGCCCTTCGCTGGACTTGCTCCAGTAGTGCTACAGCCCTCTTGTACTGGGGAGCCCAGAACTGCACACAGCACTCCAGATGTGGCCTCACCAGGGCTGAGTAGAGAGGGAGAATCACCTCCCTCGACCTGCTGGCAACACTCCTCCTGATGCACCCCAGGATACCATTGGCCGCCTTGGCCACAAGGGCACATTGCTGCCTCATGCTTAACTTGGTGTCCACCAGCACTCCCAGGTCCTTCTCCGCAGAGCTGCTTTCCAGCAGGTCAACCCCCAACCTGTACTGGTGCATGTACTGGTCAAAATGCTTTTAGTGCCTACAGTGCAGCGTTACAGGCTGCAGGATTGTTTACTTTTGGTAAATGTACCCAACTAAAAGAAATGCTCATATTAATTGACAAATGTATTATAACTGTTCCTCTTAAGTTAAATGAAAGAAAAGAAACACATTTCTTTCCACAAAAACACCTAGGTTGCATTCCACCATTATTATTAAAAAAACAAACAAAATGGTAGGCTAGAAAAAGTGCATGACCTGCGGTCAGGCTGATGCAGGGCCATGTAGTGGTGGGAGCTACAGTGTTGTACGAGGCGATGGAAACCACAGTCTGAATCCCCCTGAGATCAGCAGAAGCTCTTTCCATGGAGAGAGGTTTATGAGCAGTGTCTTCCAGCTCCCTGAGCTGCCAGCAACATCCTGACTTTTAAGTTGGAGTGGAAGATACAGTGTGTGTGTGTATGTATGCATATATATGCATATATATATATATACACATCGCTATATTTATTTCGTGGCAGAGTGCTTGTGTAGAACAAGAGTCACCTCACAACCACATGAACTGTGTTGTTGCAGTTGTGTGCTGTGCGCGGTTCATTTGAACAGGATAATAAATCTTTGTTTTTAAATGCAACAGCAGTCTCTTGCTTTCAGTGTGCAAATAGTCCCAAACAAACCAACCAAATCCCTGCTTGTGTGAACTCGGTGATGAGTGTCTTCAGCGGACTCCACGCACCCTGCTGGATCCACGGCAGTGGGAGCCCGGCACGAGCCCCCTGCCCAATGCAGCCCGGGGGCAGCTCACTCCTCCCTGGAGAGCCCCAGCCCAGCAGGGAAGAGCCCTGCAAGGCCAGCGCTTCTGGCCTAGCATCTTCAGCGACAGAAGTGCCCTCACAAGCCATTTCACAGCCATGTTCCTGCTGCTGCCCTACCATTTCCTCAGGCAGCAGCGCCCGCACAAGCACAAACTCCAGCCCTGTCCCTGCTGCTGGTCTGTAAATGTTCTCACACAGGAGTGACCCTGCCATTGCCTCCCATGAATGCGGAGAATGTTTTTTTCCCCCGGATTTGCTTTCTTCTGCAGTGGCTTCCAAGGAGCTGAGAGGGCCTAGGAGGTAGCAGGGCCCCGGCCTCAGGCACATGTCAGCATCTTCACCTTGCAAGCCTTGGGACCTGTCCCTCCTCCCTCCAGTCCTCTGAGCAGCCAGCTGCTCTCCGACAAGGTGGCAAGAGCCTGAGGTCTCCTTGCCCATCTGGAGGGCATGGTCCACAGCAGCTCCAGGAAGACCTGGCCCGACCAAGGCCCGCTCTTTCTCTGCCTTCTCCCTATACCTGACACTGACCACCTCTCCGTTGGACTCCCTAGCACCAGGGAGAAGATGCCATTGGAGCAGCGGAGGGCAAGGAGCTAGGAACTGCTGCCGTGCAAAAGGGAGACCACTCTGTACCTGAGCTGGACTTCTCTGCAGGCAATAAAAAGAGAGGTGCTGCTGTGAACCCCTGGCTTTGTTGGCCAGGCAGTGGTCCGCTGGGTGGGGAAGGCTTGGCCTCTCAGCCTCCTTGACATAGGCTGATCCTCTGCACTCCTGGGGGGGGAGATGGGTGCCATGGGGGGCAAAGGAGGTAGAGGGGTGCAAAAGGAGTCAATGGGGGCAGTGGGGTGCAAGGTGGCGGCAGGGAGGGCAGAGAGGTGCCATGGGGGAGGGGGAAAGAGGGGTGCCTTTGGGTGCCATAGGGGCAGAGGGGCACCCTGGAGGGGGGGAGGCAGAAGTGTGCAGTGGGGTGCAATGGGGGCAGGGCTGTGCAATGTGGTACAATGTGGGCAGAAGGGTATCGTGGGGGGTCAGAGAGGGGAGTGGGGGGCAATTGGTGCAATGGGGGCAGAGGGGTGCAATGGGAAGCAGAGAGGGCAGGGAGGTGCCATGGGGGGCAGAAGGGTGCAACGGGGTGCACATGTGGCAGAGAGGGCAGAGGGGTGCCATGGTGGGCAGAGGGGGCACAGGGGTGTCATGAGGGCAGTAGATGCCATTTGGTGCAATGGGGTGCAATGGGAGGCAGTGGGGGCAGAAGGGTGCAATGTGGTGCTTTGGGGACAGAGGGGTGCCATGGGGGGCAGAGGGTGCCAAGGGGTGCCATGGGGGTACAAGTGAGGCAGAGGGGTGCCAGGGTGGGGAATGGTGGCAGAGGGGTGCCATGGAGGGCGGAGGGGGGAGAAGGGTGCAAGACGGTGCACAGGGGTGCAATGCAGGCAGAGAGGGCAAAGGAGTGCAATGGAGTGCAATGGCAGCAGAGGGGTGCCGTGAGGGGCAGTGAGGGCAGAGGCAGCAGAGGGGGGCAATTGGGTGTGATAGGGGCAGAGAGGTGCCACTGGTGGCAGAGTGGGCAGAGGGGTGCAATGGGGGGCAGAGATGGCAGAGAGGTGCCATTTGCAGGGGAGAGGGGACACAGGGGTACAATGGGGTGTTAGAGAAGAAGAGGGGGGGCAGAGAGGGCAGAGTTGTACCAGGGGGCAGAGTGAGCAGCGATAGGCAATGGGGTGGCAGATGGGTGCCATGGTGTTCCATGGGGTGCCATGGTGGTCAGATGGGGCAGAAGGGTGCAGTGGTGGCAAAGGGGTGCTCAACACTGCTGACACCTGCAGCCTGTCCTCTCTTCTTCTTCAATGCCATTTCTAACTCTTTCCAGAAGTGTGGACCAGCAAGTGGAGAGAATCACTGGTGAGTGTGTGTGTGTGTGTTTGTGTGTGCGTTTGTGCGTGAGGCAACCGGGAAACCAGGGGGTCCAGGGCCAGCTACAGGATCAACTGTATCTAAGGCCACTTACTGCAGGAATCCACAATCCGTGTGTGTGCGCGTGCACGTGTTGGTGTGTGAGTGAGGGGACGTGCTGGGCACAGAGGTCTCGGTTTGGTAGCAGGGGTCTGCAGGGTGCCCTGTGTGGGAGGAGACCACGAGCTGCCCTGTGCCAGGCTCAGCCACTTCCAGCCAACTCTGAGACGGATGACAAGAGCCCATTGCGCACCAAGACTTCAGGCAGTTGGAGGAGCACATGGTGCCTCTGCTCAAATGTACTTGAGAAAGGGCAGTAGACGCTGCAGGCAGGAGACACAGGAGGAGGCCCATGGGAGGAGCCACAGCAGACACGTGAGGAGAAATGTGAAGAGCCATGTTTGGAGAAACAAAAGGCAGCAGAGACATGGAAGGGGACGTTGTCAGGCAAATGGCTGGAGTCGCACTCTTGCACGGAGGTGCTCCACGCTGGAGCTGGTCCTCTTCTGAGGGCACCGCAGCCCGTGGAGGACCCACGCTGCAGCAGGGACACCCCCGAGGGACCACGGCCTTTGCGGGAACCCGCCCTGGGGCAGAAGAGTGACTGCTTGCTGTAATGTGACTATTCGCCTGTGGAAAGCAAGAAACAGAAGAGAACCTATTCTTTGAACAGACCCTTTCAATAGTTCTGCATGCATGAAAAATAACAGGCTTGTCCAAGGAGGGGAATTCACTCTTTTTTTCCACTCTAGCCCTTGAGTCTTTTCACACACTTTCTTGACACCTTGTGCAAGAAGCTGAAAGCCTCCTGGTTTGCCAGCCTTACTCAAGTCAAGGACAACAACCTCCACTGCTCTCCCCTCAGGCGCCAAGCTACTCATCTCAACAGAGAAGGCTATCAGGTCAAGTTTAAGCACAGATTCCCCTTTCTCAGGCCATGCTGATTACTCCCAAGCACCTTCCTGCCCTTCATGTCTCTGCAAACAGTATTCAGGATTACTTGCTCCATCCCCTTCCCGGACATCAAGGTGAGGCTCACCGACCCTTCTTTCCCTGCATCCTCCTTCTTGCCCCTCTCAAAGACAAGGGTGACATTTGCTCTCTTCCACGCCTCAGGCCCCTCTCCCGATCACTACAACCTTTCCAAGGGAATCAAGAGAGGCCTCATGGGGACACTGGCCAGCTGCCTCAGCACTCATGGGTGCATCCCACCAGGGCCCATGGCTTGCATGTGTTCCCTTTGTTTAAGCATTCCCGCACCTCATCCTCCTTCACCAAGGAGAAGCCTTCCTTGCTCCACGTTTCTCCTCTGCTCTCAGGGCCTTGGGATTCCCCAGGGCCGGTTGTACCCATAAAGACAGAGGTGAAGAAGGCATTCAGTACCACTGACTTTTCTGAGTCCTTTGTCACCAGGGACCCTGGGTCCCCGCTGAGCAGAGGGACCGCATTTGCTCTCGCCATCCTCTTGCTGCTTAGGGACTTAGAGCAGCCTTTCTTGTTGCCTTTCACGTCCCTTGCCAGATTCAATTCCAGAGGGGCTTTAACTCTCCTAACCCCATCCCTCCACAAACAGACAGCTTGGTGGAGCAGGAGCCCTTCACAGACCAGGGCACGGACCGGGGGCACCTACTCCTGCCACCCTCATGGGTTGGGGACTACAGCCAGCAGGCCACGTGATGCCCGGCACAGTGAGATGTGCCCATTGCGGCTCTGCCCATTTGTGGACATCTCAAGTGCCTCGGTGAAGAATCAGCTCTCTGGCCAGACCCAAACTCCCGCTTGCCGATGACACCCTCCAAGGGATCTTTTCCCATGGGAATCCCTTCCCACGACTGCCCTGCAAACTGCTCTTTCCTTTGAGGAGTCTGAAAGTGCCTAAACTTCCTTTCCTTTGCACTCAGGAAAATCAGATGGCCACTGCAGACACCTTTACACCTGGCACAAGCAGGGATGCATAGCATCCTTGCTCATATACTCACTGAGACACAGGTCCCAAGGGGTTTTCCTTGCACCTCCTCCTTCAACCCGCAATAAGTGCCATCCATCTGGAGGCAGAAATGGGGAGAAAGGGGTGGGAAAAGAGCCTCCGGCCAGGTGACACTCTGGGAAAGGGAAAAGGGGGCCTTGTGCTCCATGGGGGACTGAGGTGATTCCCACAGACACAACAGCTGTGTGACCTGGGAACTGTGATGGACACATTTGCCAGGGAGGTACGTCTGCTTGGGGGCAGCAAGCGCGTGCCAGGCTTTGGGGAGACTCTTCCATCAGTTGCATTTTTCTCCTGACTAGGAATTAGAGCCTCATTTTGTGCCTCTGTCTCTCTCCCCCTCGCTTTGTGGATTTCAGCGCCTGGCATGGGAACCACCTGGCTGACACCCTCATGCTAGGCACCTCCCTGCAGCCCCAAGCACCTCCCGGCACCTCATCCCCAGGGGAAGGGGCTCTGGGTAACCCTGGCATGGCAGGTGCACGGCTGCGGGAGGCAGGGGGGCTCAGCCAGGGCGTGAGAGCGAGTTTGTGCCTGCTGTTGCAGCCGCTTTTCAAATGCTTGCAGGCAGATTTGACAAGAGGTAGCGATGTGTGCAGCCCAGCTGGAAACACGGAGGAAGGCTGAGATGCGCACACAGATGGGAAATGACCCCATGCAGTCGCTTGGACAAATACCACCAAGAATGGATGGGCTTTCCCCTCTCCCACAAAGCCCCTCCTTCCTCTCCCTGCAGCACCCAGGGCAAAGAGGGTTTGTCTCAGGCAGCCTTCGCTGGAGGGAGAGCAGCAGCCTCTGCAGTCTGAGCTCGCGGATCAGACACTCCTTTATTCACAGGGCTGGTGCGGGGCACTGGGAGTAAGATTGCAAGATGGGGCACAGGTGCCTGAGGAGGAAAGGACTGCTCCGGTGTTTGGCTCTATCTTTTCCAGACAGAGGGTCATCTCTCCTGCAAGGAAGAACCAAGAGAGCTGCGACTCTTCAGCCTGGAGACGAGAAGTCTGAGGGGGGATCTTATCAATGTGTTTAAATATCTGAAGGGAGGGTGTCGAGAGGATGGGGCCAGGCTCTTTTCAGTGCTGCCCAGTGCCTGGACGAGAGGCAACGGGCCCAAAGTGGATCACAGGAAGTTGCATCTGAATCGAAGAAAAACTTTTCTTCCTGTGAGGTGACAGAGCACTGGATCAGGCTGCCCAGAGAGGTTGTGGAGTCTCCATCCTTGGAGACATTCAAAAGCCGTCTGGACAGGGGGGCCGTGGGGGAAAAGCAGGGGGCCCAGGGGGCACCGCTGGCAAACCCGCGGCTCTGTGGGGCACAGAGCTGCGAAAACGGAGGCCCCCGGGATGCCCAGAGCCAAACGCAGGTGCCCAGGGTACGCCAAAAAGAGGACAGAGGACCCGGGAGGGCTCGAAAACACACGTGTGCACATGGCGGGCACTAAAGGGCAGCTGTAGGGCCCCGAGGAGACCCAAAAACCAAGCGCAGAGCTCGGGGGACGCCAAAACCAAACCGAGGGGCCTGGGGGGGCGCCAGAGGCACAACGGCAGCTGCGGCCATTGGGAGGGGGGAGAGCACAAAATGGCGGCTCTGGGGGCGGGGTCGGGACCCTCGAGGGCAGGTCCTGGGGAGGGGGAGAACCGCCCCATCCCGCTCGCCAGGGGGCGCCGGCGTCCCGCCTCTGCGAAGCCCCACAGCGCTGATTGGAGGGGCCATGGGGGAGCCGTGCGCTGATTGGCCAGCAGGTGGGGCTGTGGGCGCCAGGCCCAGGCGCTGGCGGGCAGCGGCGTGGGGCAGCGGGGCTGGCGAGCTGCTGGTGGCCCCTCGTGCCCCGGCAGCGCGGGGACCCCTGTGCCGGCCCCGGCCCTGGCAGCGCCGTGGAGCAGAGCGGGGGGGAGGGGAGGGGAGGGGAGTGGAGGGGAGAGGAGGCGGCAGTGGCGCTCCCAGGCCCCCCACCTCGCCGCTGTTGTGTCTCGTGTATGGGTCAAACGTTCAACTTGCTTCTCCCATGTAAGGGGATAGAAGCATAGAGCAGCGTACCGTTGAAAGCAGGTATGTATGAAATAAAAGGAGGGAGCGTTAAGGCAATTTCCACTCTGCTCGAGTTTTGCAGAGGAACTGCTGCTGTTCATTACAAAAGAGAGCAGAGAGTTTTATCGCTGGTGTTGGTGGGGGGGCTGTGCTGCGGCTGGTGGGCAGCAGGCGGCGTCGTGCCGGGCCAGCGCCTGCCCTGGGAGTTATCAGTTTGGAGGCTGAGCAAAGCACGTCAGCCCGTGGGCACGCTTTGTGCTGGTTCGTGCCCCGTGACTTTGGTGCTGTCTTTGCAAAAGAGCAAAGGCCCAAAGAAGCGCCAAAGCCCGGCTTGGCGCAGAGCTCTGCCCAGGGCAGAGAGGTGTGAGGGCAGGGCTGCAGAAGGCCCTTCTGCAGTGCCGCGGGGGAGAGATTTGTCAGCGTTTGTCAGCGTCTGCAGAGGGTGCGGAAGGATTTATCATCGAGTTGTGGAAGCTACCGGGGACGAAGGCAGGTGACTGCTTTCCAGGCGGTGCGGGGCAATGTCTGCGCTCTCTCCCGGGCTGTGCCATCTCGGTGGCGCTGAGCTCACGAGCCGGCAGGTGACAGGAGCTGAGCTCACAGTGGGATGTGCCACGTCTCAGGGAGGTCTCGGCAGTGCCCCAGCGGTGCCCTCACTTCGCTGCGAGGCCTGGGCGCTGCTGGGCACTGCTGCCGCGCTCCCCACGGCTGCCCTTGGGAGCCGCTGCAGGGCAAGGAGTGGGGCCGGGAGGCAGCGGGGCCGTGCTGGGGCCCCTCGGCGACAGGCAGAGGAGCAGGGGTGCTTTGGAGAGGAGTTTTGCTTGTGTGGCCGGGAAGAGCGTCCTTTTTGCCCAGCTGCAGAGACGAGGCGAGGAGAAGGGGGCAAGGGAGATGGAGGGCTGCTGGCCGGAGACGATCAGCCCACAGCGCAGTTTGTTCTTCCCAATGCTGCTGCGGCTCTCCACCAAGGGTAAGGCCTTTGGCAGCTGCTTGGCGACGTGTCGCACAGAGAGTGTTAAGTGGCCAAAGCGCTGTGGGTGCGGGGCTGCGGGGTGTCTGTCCAGGGTGTGGGGATGCCCCAAGAGGCCTGTGTGAGGGTGCCGTCTGCCTCGGGGAAGAATGTGTCAGGCAGGAGTGGTGGGGGCTTTGGCGGGGGCTGCTCTGAGCCCCGAGGCTCCTGTGGGTCTGGCTGCATGCCTTGGTGGCAGGGGGCAATGGAGGTGCGTGTTTCCTTGGGAGTGGGACCCCCTTTGGAGTGTGGGTCTGGGAGGAAGGGGGTCCTGTGTCGTGGAGGCTGGCGTGTCCTGCAGCTGCCGTGGGGCTCCCAAGAGCCTGCTGGAAATGGCCGTGTTGGGAATGGAGCCTTCCCCTTGTGAAAAATCCAAGGCGTCTGTTTGGGAGAACCTCTGATCCTTCCCAGGCCTCCTCTTGTGCCGCCAGCTGCGCACAGCATGTTTGGCGCTCAGAGATGCCATGTGCAGATGGCCACAGCCCTTGTCCCAAAGCCTTCCCAGGAGCCTAGTTCCACTGGGGACTTCCGCTGGCCTAAGAGTAAGGCCAACAGCCTGCAACTGGGGCAAAGCCCAGCTCTGCAGGCATGGTGGTGGCTTTTGGGAGGGTTTACCTACACCTTGATGTGTCCCTCCCTGGGGCAGGAGCTTGCTGAGAGGTTGTGAGCCAGCTTGTCTGAGGCCTGCCATGGCCTTGCCTTGCTTTCCAGAGATTGTCGCTCTTTGGGACGCTGCGTCGGAATACATCGTGGAGCAGCTGATGCGGGACAAGGTGGGCTGGCGTGGCATTGCCTGATGCCTGGGGGACACTTGAGTCCCGCTGAGAGCCCTGGGCCGCGGGGAGCAATCCTTCCCCCAGGGCGACGGAAGCACAGCTGTGCCGCAGAGCAGCTTCTGGGGCAGGCAGCACAGAGGTGGCATGCAGGTGTAGTGGGGGAAAGCATTTGGCACGTGCCAGAGTTTCTCTCTTCCCCCTGGGCAAAGGGCAAAGAGCAAGTCGAGAGAAGGGGCGGTTTTCGTGGGTGTGTGGCAAGGCTGTCGGCAAGCCGCGGGATCTTCTGTAGGTGAGGGAGGTAGGCAATTCTTTCCAAGAGGCTGTGGAGCAAATGTGGAGAATGTGGCTGTTGTGCAAAGCTTTGCAAGGGCCCCTTCTTGCCCCATTGTGCCTCCGGAGTGGGGAGAGCACAGAGCAGTGGCGCCACATTCTGGCAAGCGTCCCTTTTTGCATCGCCAAAATGCTGCTTCAGGGGCCTTTTTGTCTTTCCTGCGTGCAGGCTGTCCTGGTAGGAGGGCTCGGGACCGTCTTTACGCTGCAAGAACAATTCTGCCTGCGCAGTGGTAAGGTGCTGGCGGTTCAAAGACCCGTCTTCCATCTGAGCACGGCTGTGGACTGGCTGCTTGGGCTCAAGCGCCCCGCAGTGACTCTCCCTGGTGAGAAGGTTCCTCCAAAGGCTGGGAGACAGCTTCAGCTTTGCCAAAACAGACCTCTGCCCAAGAGCTCTTTGCATAAGCGACCTTTTTGGGAATCTGGTTTTAAAATTGGTGCATGAAGCTGGGCTCTCTCGGAGCCACGCAAACAACTGGCTCCCCCTTGCCCCCATTCCTTCCTGGCCCAGCAATGGCGATGTGGCCGGCTGTGGCAGTGAGCTTGTTGCCCTGCCTTGCAGACAATGTGAAGCTCAAACGGCTGAACTACCGGCGCTTGTCGTGGGACACCGGCTTCCCCGTGCGCGTGGTGGAGTCCTGCGTGCAGGAGACCGTCCTCCTGTTCTCTTCCCACCTGCTGAAGAAGGAGCACGTCACCTTTGTCTTCAAGAACATTGGTGTTCTGGCCTGCAAAGGAGACGAAGCGGGCATGAAGTTTTGTCCCTACCTCATTCACCTGCTGGAGAGCAAGGCAGGCCTTCTTGCAGCCCTTCACAGTGTGAGTTGCCCAGCTTTGCTGGCCTCCTTGTCTTTCTTTGGGAATCCTCTCAAAGGACAAGCAATGTGATCTCTGTTGGGTGGCCGGGATGTGGCGGGCTAATGTAGTGCTTTCCCCAGGGCTTGCCCCCACTGACTTCTCCACTAGCAAAGAGAGCCTCTCCTGATCTGCTTGCTTCTTCCTGTTAAAATGAACCTGGTGGCATTATTGCCCTGTCTTCATTCTTTGCTGTGCTGCTGCTCTGCGCCAGAAGTAGGGCTCCTCTTCATGGCAGAGGCTTTTGAGTGGAGGGCTTTGGAGAGGCAGGTTCCTCTCTGAGCAGGATCAAGTGTGCTGCTGTTGGGCACAAAGAGAAAACTGCCTTGTAAGCCTCCCAACGGGTGCGTGTTGCCTTTCAGAGACCATGGCCAATGGATGCAGAGAGCTCTGGGGGAGAAACGGCCAGTGCAGGGATCCAGTCTAGCCCTGCGCACGTGTACCCGAGGTAAGCACGTTTCCTCTGCAGTCCTTGGCCCACCGAGTGGGAGGTTTCCCAGCTCCTGCTGGAGAGCACACACTGCGGGGGCTGGACACTCAGCACGGGGTTGGGAGAAACTCCCTCCCGCAGCGACTGGTTGCTGCTTAAGTAATGCTGAGCTTGGGCTACATGTGTGTACGTGTCAGCTGGAGTGATGGGGAATGGTGATTGCATTTCTCCTGTGCAGCCTGCCGTCATTGCCTTCAGAGAGACCTGAGGGCAGACAGAGAGGAATTGAGGCTATGTTTGTGTCTTTTGGGGGAGAGTGCCAAAACCGCCCATGCCTGCGCACAAAGGGGAAGGCATGGGAGGCCTGAAATGACAGTGAGGAGGATTAATGGTGGCAAGCTGCAAGGGCAGGTGGAGGCCTTTCCTCCAAGCGGTGTGGTGATTTGTTTCGCAGGTTTCAGCTCACAGTGGAAGGCAAAGCAAAGGGCAAGTCTGCCCCCAGGTGGTGCCGCTGGGAGATCAAGGCCCTAGGAGAGCTGCGGAGCACCAGAAGCAGCGGTGGTAAGGGAAGAGCTGCCTCCTGAGCAGGTTGTGCCCCCACTCGCCGTCCTTCACGCCTGGTGACTTTCAGCCAGCTGCAAAGGCACTGCGCAAGAGGCTGCTCTGAAGAGCCCCCCTCCTTTCCTACTTGCAGAGGGGCATGGTGGCAAGCTCCTGCAGAGCCAGCAGCAGCTTGCTCTGCCCATGCTGCCAAGCTCAGCGGCAGGCACAAGGCAGCAAGACACAGCGGAGGAGAGTCATGCCAGGTGAGACCCTTGGGGAAAGGCGTAAGGGGAAGCCTTGTAAGGCTGCAGGAGAGACGTCCCTTTGGGGTCACGAGGCGCGGGCAGGGACTTGGAAAGCTTCCTGACATGCAGCCCAGCAAAGGCTGCGCTGAGCTCTGGAGCCCCTGGAGGGGCATTTGGTGATCACATGAGAGGGTAGGAAGGAGGGCAGTGAGGGGGCATCAGCATAATCTTCAGGGGGTGTTGTGCAGTCCCCTGTGTTGGTTCTTCTGCCTGTCTAGGCGACATGGCACAGCAAAGGCTCTTCAAAGCTCTTCAAAGGTGGCCCTGAGAGTGGCCACCTGCCAGCTTGCCGTGGGAAGCAGACCCATCTCCGCTGCTTCTTCTGCAAGCCTGGGAAGCATTGACAGCAGAGGAGGGAGTTCCTTTTAGCCTCTTCTTTCCTCTCAAATGCCATCTTTGCGTCAGGCGCAAGAGAGTGCCAGGCCTAGGGAAATGGCGGGATTGCTTTTCTTAAGTAAGCCCTTGCTCCTTCTTTGACACTGGCTGCCCAGCAGGAATCTCTTCCCCATCGCTAAACACAGTGCCTTATGGAGCACAGAGCAGAAGTGGAAGCAGTGGGCAGGCAGGGTAGAGCAGTAGCTGTAGGAGGCTGTTGCAAAAGCTGCTGCTGCTCTGCTTGGAACGCAGGAAGAGGGGCGTATGCAGGGGCTCTGTGCGCATTGCTGAGGCCACCTTGGTCCCTAGGTGAGTGTTGTAGCTGGGGGGTCACCTCTGTTTTTGTTGATGTGACCACGATGAGTGTAGTAGAGCTGCATGTTTGGCAGAAGTGCCTCGCGCTGCAGAGGCAGGGGCCAAGCTTGGGAGCACGGGCCGAAGAACAGCCTGCGCCTGTGCTCATGCAGACTCCTCCTGGTGTCTCTTTGTAGTCTGCTCCCACCGTGTCCAGGCAGCTCCCCCAGGATGAAGGAGGCCGGCAAGCAGCAACCGCCTCCTGCTGCCAGCTCCACGGCTGCACTCGCTATTCCCGAAAGCTGTAGGAGAATATTGCAGGTACATGCCATGGGTTGCTGTAATGCCTGTGCTGTTGGAAAGGGTGCAAAAGCCCCGTTGTGCGCATAGCAATTCTGCCAAGATCCCTTAAGAGCTGTTCATGTGACCATTTCCCTTCCTTCCTTCAGATCTCCTTAGCAGGCAGAAGTTGTGCTCTCCCTTTCCAGTGTGTTCTTCCCTCCTGTACTTGCATGAAGCACACAGGGACACTTCCCTGGGGCATTGCTGGCTCTAGCAGCAGGACGTGGTGCATTGTGAGGCTGTGGAAAATGCACAGGTCTTTTCTAGATGCTGGCTAGTTGAGATCGTTGCTCCTCACAGACCGTTCGATTGTGTGTGTAATGAAGTGAGGAGCCTGGCATAAATTCAGGCCTCGTAGCCTTTGTGGAGGCAAACTCTGTCAACAGGTGGGCTGAAGAGAGAGCCCAGGAGTGAGGGTATGACCTGCAGAAAGCCCTTCCCTTGCAGCAGCTGAGACTAACGCTGTGTGCTGTGGCTTTTCTGTGGCCCTCCAGGAAGCTGGCGAGCTGCGTGCACAGTGGGACCGAAGGCAGAGCCTGGGCTCCTTGTACAGAGAGCGGCACGAACAAGCGGAGGCAGAACAGGCTGCGTGGGAAGCCTGGAGTGCAGGGGAGGGTGCAGAGCTGGCACAGGTAGTGGCACCACTGGACACCCTTCAGAACAACAGCCATCCTCTGCATCAGGGAGCCGAGGGTGGAAGGTCTGCAGGCGGAGGGGTGAGGGCTGCTGTGCAGTCAAGGGGACACTTTGCAACTAGAGCCCTGCTAATTACCACCCGTGGTCTTGTGACTCCCACCCAGCTAATACTCAGTTGTAATTGGATCTCCCTTCCCTGCCCAGCACTTAGTGTTTCAGGTGCAAGTGGTTCCCTCCTTACTTCGCACACCCCCTCCAAGGCTTTTGAGCACAGACTGATGGAGAGTCTGCTGGGTTTTCCAAGGCTGTCACATGAGCTTGGGTCTGCAGCTCAGCCTCACCACCATCCGTACGCATGCACACGCTCACTGTTGGAAGGTGCGGGTAAAACCTGAGGCGAGAAGGGTTCGGATCGCTTGGTGTGCCCTGCCGAAGCCAGGGAGGAACTCGTGGGAAGTTGCTGCCCTGCAAATGGCAATTCCCTCCTGCCCGTTTCTGATGGTCTCAGTGATGTCAGAAGGAAAGCAGAGGGGTATCTGGGGATTGCAGTGAAGGGCTGCTGCCCTGCTGACCTTGCCCTGGGAGCTGGGGTGGAGAGCGTGCTGGTTGCGCAGCTGCTGCTGCAGGGTCCTTGCCAGAGGGCCTCTGGGAAAGGGCTCCTCTCTTTCCCGTCTGGTTTGCAGACAGTGTCTCCTCCTTGGCAGGACTTTGGCCGTGAAGAGACTTGGGCTCCCCATCCTCCAGTGCAGCCCAGGAGAAAGGAGCGCAGCGTGAGGTGGAAAAGGCAGGAAAAGCCTCTGCCAGTGGAGGAGAAGAAAGCAGGAGCCAAGGTGGAGACAGTGCAGCCCCAGTAAGTGTGCGCTGACCCCAGGGGCAGCCTGGGGCAGTCGAGCTGCCGTGACGCCACCGGGGTGTTCTGGCACCAAATCCCTGAGGCCTGGTGTTGCATACAAGACCCTGGGCGTTCTGGTGCCCCGGGAATGAGCTGGGTTAGGCGTGCCTCCTGCCAGGGGCCTTTCTGCAGCCCACAGGTAAGCCCCCAAAGTGCCCCCAGGTTGAAAGGGGCTGTGGGTGCACACGGGCGTGGGTGGGTGCAGGGGCTGGAGCAGGGCCGAGGCAGGAAGGGGCCGAGGCAGGGGGTGAGAGAGTTTTGCCCTGTTGTTGCAGCCACCTTTCCCCTCGAGCAGCGCAGATTCTGAAAAGCTTGGAGCCCTATAAAGCCTGTTGGGAAACATTCAAGTATATTGTGGAGAGGAAGAGACAGCAGCAAGTGGAGCAGAAGCAGTGTCCCTGGTAAATATGTGCAAAGAGGGAGGGTGCTTCCCCCTGCTGCAGTGCCCATGCTGCCCCTGGCGGCAGCAGGTGGGCAAAGGGGCTCTTTCTCGGGCAGCCCTGCGGAGACAGGAGCACGTTGTTGACCCTGGCCTTGAGCTGGATGTCCCTGAAATGCAAGGGGCAGCTGTTGGGCACCACCAGAGGTGTTCCAGATGGGCCATGACAGTGCTGCCTGCTGACAAAAGGATCCGTCTGATGTTTGGGCACAAGGGGCCTGTGTCTCATCAGAGAGAGCTTGCAACTTCACCGGAAGCAGATGGCCTAAGATTTGGCCTGCATTAGGCCTGCACTGTTTCTCTGCCTTCTCCCTGTTCACCCAGCTGTCCCTCTTTCTCTTCAGCTCTCTAGCACTCGGAGAAGCTGCTGGTATGGCACGGCAGGGGGCAGTACAAAGAACGTTGGCAGTGCAAAAGACAGGGGACCAACATGAGCAAGCGCAAAGGCAGGTGCTCAGCCGCTGCCTTGGCAAGTGCCTGGCCCTAAAGCTTGGCCAGCCCCAAGGGACGGCACCTCCCTGGCCGAGTGGAGACGTCTTTGTGTGGGAGCTGCTGCTGGTGCTGTCAGTGCCATGGCCTTTGCGGCAGTGGGGCTGTTAGGAAAGGGGATGGGGGGCTTTCCAAATGCAAAAGTCCCCCTAGAAATGCCAAATAAAGAGCAGTGCTGCTGTTCCCAGCTGGAGTGCCCAATGCGTGCCTGGTGATGCGTTGGTGTGCCTGGATTATCGACACCCCATGTGTGGTGCCAGGACTATTTGTAGCAGCAGAAGGGAATCATGTCCATATGTGCATATACCTGCGCATCCTAACACGCAGTACAACATGGCGCGTGCACAAACATTCCCCCCAGCACACATGTGCATGCTCACACACACACGCGTGCACACACACACACACACACACGTGCACACACACACACAGACATGCACACACACACACGCACACATATTAGCATATTAGGGAAACTGGAAATTATTGTGCATATTAGCACAACTATTACGCACACACACAGAGCAGAATGATGATAGCAAACGTACTTTGTAAAACAAGAGAAGTTCCATGTCCAAGTATTCCCGAAAACCACAAGGACCAATTGTCACTTTGATGTCATGGATTTATTCCGACAAGTATTTTCTGAATATCATGGCATACTTCCTCGTCATTTGGGGGTAGAAAGGTACAACATTCTTTACCAATCAGGGTACAAAAAAGGCCTTTGACAGCTCGGATGAAATCGAGTGCCATCCAATTTTGCAACAGCATTTGCTGTATTGCTGATCCTGCAGCAGTAAGGACTTTTACAGCGTCACTAGCAGGATTGGCTGCTGCTTGAAAAATTAGCGCTAGCTTTTCTCAATAGGTACTTCATCGATCCTGCATTAGGTAATTCTCAATGCAGAGGGTTAAGCTGCACTACTTGGGGGTTTCCTCCTCCTGCTCTTGTTGTCTCCAACCATATCTAAAGGGTTGAGGTAGAAATAGAGAGGCCTCAGAGATGGTCCCGGGCACCCTTGTGTTCTCCCCAATGGGAGGGGCAGCTGCCCCCAGGGGCCACCGTATACCAAACAGCACCAGCAAGGTGTGCATCCGCCTAATTGGACTCTGGCCGCTACACTAGGAGTCCAGCGGTATCAATCCCTTAATGTTGGAACATCCCGCTGCAGACACCACAAATGTGGCGTTGCGCCAAGGTGGCGCCGCACCCGGGGTTCTTTGGGATGTTCACTAACTTAAGGGGAACCATACCAGAGCAAGGACTCCAGGTGCAACACGGCTCTCCATTATATGTATTTTATTGCTCACTCCTACATTGCAATCGTGCAGTGCAATTTGCTATAGCCAAACACTAAAATATTATTCTGCACATGCTTTGGGTTCACAACCAAGTTGCTGTCTTAGGGATCCCGATCCTTCGCTGTCCCGTCAGTCATGGAAGAATCGCGGTGCAGGCGTCCTCTTCCCACCGTGTGGGGTCTTGGGGTCAGTCCAGCTGCCCGGAGCAGGGTCCACACCATGTGGCGTGTCAAAACAACTCCCCCTTGTCCCACCTGAAGGTAGCAGCTTAAACCAATCACCAGCTGAAATGTCTTTTTTCCCATGGGGTTTCATTGTTCCCTACAACTCCCTCGTCTGACTTCTTTATCACTCATTTTCCCACTGCTCTGCCAGAGGGCAGCGTTTCTGCACTGCCACCTCCTTTCTCATCCCTCCATTCCCACACAGCCCTGCAGTGTGGTGCCTCAGGCCGTGGACACCCCAGGCGACAGCCGACTGCTGGGACGCACCAGTGCCGCCTGCTGGGATCGCGGCTCTGCTAGCCAGGAGGCCCGCTCTTGCCTGCTGGGCTGCGACACCTGCCCACTCATCACCTCCCACCCCACTGCCACAGGTCTTGAAGAAAAGAGGAAATCCTGAGTGTGCAATGCAGAAATCCTCAGGAAGTGCTGTGCAGATGGGCAAAATCCAAGCCCTGTGAGGGGGTGCTCTAGCAGAGACGGGGGAAAAGTCCATGCTGTTGACTTGTGAAGATGGAGATGCACGCTGGCAGGAGAGGCATGAAGTCAAGTTCCTGCTGTTTGTGCTTCCTCAAGGCTCCTCAGCAGGTTTCGTAGGAAGGCACATAGGAAGCATACCATTGTGGCCGCAGGCACTTGGCACAGCACCTTCTCCTGTTCCTAAATGCTGGTGTTAGACGCGTCTTTGGTGAAACTCCCTCACCTCACGTCCCTGTGCAATAGACGCCAGAGTCCAGCTGCTTTTCCGAAGAGGGAGAGAGTCTGCTTTGGGGGGCCCAGTCCTACAAGCAGCTGCGCACAGACGCACTCTTGCCTCCACTCGTAGCCCAGGTGACTGAGGCCAGGTGCCCTGGCACCCCATGCATGTGTGCGCAGGATGCTCCTTGGGGGCAGCGCTGCCACCTCCCTGCTGCACGGTCTTTGGCGAGCGCAGACTCTGGGAAGCTCTGGCCCACGTTCGTCCCTCCAGTCTTCTAACAATACTGGAACTGACTGTAGCTAACTACACACTAAGACTACTGTCACCAGCTCTAAGCTACCTAGCCTCAAACTACACTGTACCATTAACTGTGCTACAGGAAGAAGAACTATGCCCTTAGTCTGACTAAGAATAACTATAACTAATAACTATGACTAATGCTACTAATGATACCGAATGACTATAACTAATAACTATGACTAATGCTACTAATAATACCGAATAACGATAACTAATAACTATGACTAATGATACCTATAACAACTAACTGTCCCAAGGGGAACTAAGAACTCTATCCTACACTTAGCAAAATACCTATGAACTAAGAACCCCCCAACTGCCCTAAGAATTCTCAAACTAACTGTCACTAACCACTAAAAATGAAATAACTACACCTACACTAACTGTCTACATCTTAAATCCTGCTAATAATCCTAAAATATTAACGATCCTAAATGCCCTATATCCTAAGGAGAGCCGTGTCGGGGTGGTGGGAGTCGTTGGCGGGCGCTGTCTCCGTCCCACAGTGGAGGCGGAGGGGAGCCCTGGCAGGGACGTGTCCCCACGGTTGGACCTGCCTCTGCCGGGCAGATGTTGGTGCCCGGCGGCCAGGGGAGGCGCGGAGGCGCCGCGCAGCCCAGCGATCCTCGGCCTCCCAGCCCAGCGCCTTGGGCTCCACTGCCCTGGCTGGGGGCGGCACCAGCCTGCTCTTGCTGGGGGGCCGTGCCCCGGCTGGTGGCCACCGGGGGCCTTCTGCCGCGCTAGCGCCTCCTCCTCCTCTTCGGCCCCTGGGGCAGGTCCACGGGGCGCGGGGCGGGCTGCCCCTCCGCAGGGTCCACCTCCATGGGCTCCTCCTCCTCCTCCGCAGGCTCCACCTGCATGGGCTCCGGGACGGCTGTGGCGCTGCGCAGGAGGGCGGCGCGGCGCTCCCAGACGCTTGCGCCCACCTTCCTCTTGATGCGCAGCGCCGCCTTCCTCCTCGCCCACAGCCGCTCCGGCTGGCCCATGGCGGCAGGAACGGAGAGCTCGCTGCGGGCCCTCTCCCACCACCGGCCTCTCAACAGCTCTGGAACAGCGGCACTGAGCTCACTGCTGACACGCGTGCGCCATGGCGACGGCATGCCTGGCTCGGTCCCCACGCGTGGGGGCCCTGCCGGGCTCTGCCCCCACCCGCGGGGGGATCCTGGGGGCTGCAGGGGGCTCCCGTGGGCAGGGGGCCGCGCGGCTGCGGGCTGCTCTCCTTGGCACCCTTCCCGTGGGCCTTCTCCCTTTCTAGACAAAAACAGGTTTTTCTATACAAAAGCAGATTTCTTTAGAAACTCTTACAGTGGCTGGTATCAATGACCTGAGCTAGGGGAAGGAACTGCCTAAATCTACAGCTGTACACACGCTCCTACCTCTATCCGGTGCCATCCTGCACTGCGGTGGACTTTCAGCACCTGTGCCTGGGCCCACAGTCGAACGTGGAAAATGAGCAGGCATCATAAATACGCTTGTTTCACACTTTGGAGCCCTCAAGTTGAAGGGGTCCTTCCAAAGAGACAGTTTGTAGCTAGGGCCCCCAGGACACCACAGCCCAGACAGCTGTCAAAATGCAGCCAAGCACTTCCTCAGCTGCAGTGTGCACATCCCTGAGTGCTGGCAAAGGGGCTGCTCCGGGCATTGCTGTCAGCGCAGGAGCTCCTGTCTGAACGTGCTGCCTGAAACGGGGCTGAGCTCCGGCCCCGGCGCCTGCCTCTAGATGCCTGCTCCAAGGCGGGTGAGGGACAGCTTGGCAATGGTGGGCATGCAGATGCTAGGCCCAGGCTGGCATGACACTCCCGCACCAGCACCCCCCCGCCACCCCAACACTCATGGGCACCCCCCAAATAGCAACCCTTACCAGCAACCCCCACACCACAGCGCTCGCCAGCACCCTCACCCAGCACCCCAAAACTCACAGTCACCATCCCTTCCCTCTCGGATCACTCACATCCTCTCTGTTCCTCTCCACAGTCACTCCGACTCCCTCCAATCCCCTCTGCACATGCTCCAAACTCTCCCTTCCCAGCCGTGAGTGCCCCCATCGCCTCCCTTCCCTTCCTTGAGTGTCCACTCCCCTCCAGGAGCATCTCCATCCTTCCCCTTCCCCTTCCTGCACAGGCAGAATGTGCTTTCTCCCCTCCAAGAGCACTCAGGTGCCCTTCAGTCCCCTCCGTGAGCACACAGACGCCCTCCAGTCCCCTCCACCTCTCATCACATCTCTTCCCATTACGCTCCACCTCTGCTCTGACTCCCTCCTTCCTCCTTACTTCATGCTCACATCCCCTTCAGCCGCCATTCTGCAGCATCCCTCTCTCCTCCCTTCCCCTCCTCGCATCTGCACACAGTGGGGTGTGCGCACACCCTGCAATGTGTATGCACATATGCTGTACTGTATGTGCTGTCGTTGGGCACACTGTGGGGCACAGATGCCTGCCGTGCCCTGTATATGCACCCTGTGGTGGGCAGGTGCACAGCATGGTGTGTATGGACATTATCCCCTTCTGTCCCTACAAATCACTCGGGGATGGCACACGGGGTTCACAGCAGCACCTCTCTTTTTATTGCCTGCAGAGAAGTCCATCTCAGGTACAGGGTGGTCTCCCTTTTGCACGGCAGCAGTTCCTAGCGCCTTCCCCTCCGCTACTCCAAGGGCATCTTCTCCCCGGTGCTAGGGAGTCCAAAGGAGAGGTGGTCAGTGTCAGGTATAGGGAGAAGGCAGAGAAAGAGTGCGGGCCTTGGTCGGGCCAGGTCTTCCTGGAGCTGCTGTGGACCATGCCCTCCAGATGGGCAAGGAGACCTCAGGCTCTTGCCACCTTGTCGGAGAGCAGCTGGCTGCTCAGAGGACTGGAGGGAGGAGGGACAGGTCCCAAGGCTTGCAAGGTGAAGATGCTGACATGTGCCTGAGGCCGGGGCCCTGCTACCTCCTAGGCCCTCTCTCAGCTCCTTGGAAGCCACTGCAGAAGAAAGCAAATCCAGGGGAAAAAAACATTCTCCGCATTCATGGGAGGCAATGGCAGGGTCACTCCTGTGTGAGAACATTTACAGGCCAGCAGCAGGGACAGGGCTGGAGTTTGTGCTTGTGCAGGCGCTGCTGCCTGAGGAAATGGTAGGGCAGCAGCAGGCACATGGCTCAGATACGGGCCTGTATGGTCACTGCTGCCTCAGTACCTGAGAGACAAGGACCAGGCACATGGCCTCACCGCTCATTCTGTGGTCACTTCTGCCTCAGGACCTGTTAGGCCATCGGCAGGCTCTTGGTTGGGGCAGGTTCTTGTAAAGCCACCTAGATAGGCCAGCAGCAGGAACAGCATCAGCACAGCGGCTGTGAGGTCACTTCAGCCTGAGCAGCTGAGCAGCAGGCACATGGCTGTGAAATGGCTTGTGAGGGCACTTCTGTCGCTGAAGACGCTAGGCCAGAAGTGCGCTGGCCTTGCAGGGCTCTTCCCTGCTGGGCTGGGGCTCTCCAGGGAGGAGTGAGCTGCCCCCGGGCTGCATTGGGCAGGGGGCTCGTGCCGGGCTCCCGCTGCCGTGGATCCAGCAGGGTGCGTGGAGTCCGCTGAAGACACTCATCACCGAGTTCACACAAGCAGGGATTTGGTTGGTTTGTTTGGGACTATTTGCACACTGAAAGCAAGAGACTGCTGTTGCATTTAAAAACAAAGATTTATTATCCTATTCAAATGAACCGCGCACAGCACACAACTACAAAAACACAGTTCATGCGGTTGTGAGGTGACTCTTGTTCTACACAAGCACTCTGCCACAAAATAAATATAGTGATGTGTATATATATATATGCATATATACGCATACACACACACACACACACACACACACACACACACACTGTATCTTCCACTCCAACTTAAAAGTCAGGATGTTGCTGGCAGCTCAGGGAGCTGGAAGACACTGCTCATAAACCTCTCTCCATGGAAAGAGCTTCTGCTGATCTCAGGGGGATTCAGACTGTGGTTTCCATCGCCTCGTACAACACTGTAGCTCCCACCACTGCATGGCCCTGCATCAGCCTGACCGCAGGCCCTGCACTTTTTCTAGCCTACCCGTTTTTTTGGGTTTTTTTAATAATAATGGTGGAATGCAACCTAGGTGTTTTTGTGGAAAGAAATGTGTTTCTTTTCTTTCATTTAACTTAAGAGGAACAGTTATAATACATTTGTCGATTAATATAAACATTTCCTTTAGTTGGGTACATTTACCAAAAGTAAACACTCCTGCAGCCTGTAACGCTGCACTGTAGGCACTAAAAGCATTTTGACTCTCAGAACACTTCTATTTCTACATCTGTGTCTTTTTCTTAATGAGAAAGGTAAAGCACAAATAGACTTAGTGCTGTTCTGTTCCTTTTTACTTTTAGGCAGGAAATCCATTCTGTTGTTGTGCCTCCCTGTATTGCAGCATCTGGACCTTTAGTAGAAGCATTTGAGAAGCATCCTGTGAAGGCATGCTTGCCGCTTTGGTCATGAGGCAGAGGCTTGCCTGCTTATGTGCTTGAGGTACCACCCGCAGGCAACGGCTTGTGGTCTTCCCGAGCAAGTAACCTGCTCCAAAGGAGCCTCTGGAAATGAGACAGCAGGCCGTGAGCTGGCGAGCTCTTCGGACAGGCTGAACGTTGGTCACCTCCTATCAAATGAACTTTGAAATTTCGATTCATAACCGGGCTTCTTTGACAGGGCCTGCCCTCACCTTTCCTGCCTATGTTGTGGCGCTGCTTGTGCTCCAGACTGACTTGGACACAAGCCCACTCTGAACTGAAAACTCGGCACTCCCGGTGGTGCAGCAGCGTACCCAGGCTCCTACACCTTGCTGAAGGGCTCATCTGCTTTGCTCAAGCACACCCCCACACAAATCGAGCTGTGAGGCTCCTTAGGAGGGACCTTAGCTCTCAGTAGCTCCGAAGTCAGGCAGAGGTTCAGGTCTGCTTCTGTCTGGGTAGCTAGGCCTATAATCGAATCCAAGGAGAAATTACACTCTGTTAGTAAGTAACTGTTTTGTCTTGGTAGGCGTGTTCTGACACTTTGCCTGTACTCACTGTATGGTTGATACACAGTTTCCAGTTTACATCCTGTTTACATCCTGTTTACACGTGTTAGTTTGCATAGATAGAGAGTTATTAGTTCCACAGCAGCCTATTCTACATGCCTCAATATTCTCAAACAAACCTCCTTTTCAGCAGCACGCAGGAAGCCCAGAGGACAGCACCAACTATCTTTTATACTCCGCATGGCCATGTAGAGTGGCGGGCTCTTGGAGTCTCACGGGAAGCTACATTTACTACATTTTTACAGCACAGTCCAGCATAGGCACCAGTTTTGGTGCTTGCAACATCAGATGTACGTCATGCAAATCTCCCCAAGGAGCTCTTCCATTGGTAGTTTTCCTTTTTCAGTTTCAGATTCGTTTATGGATCTCTTAAGCACCTGAATGCTGTGCTTTCCCAAGCAAATGCATACTGATACCACCAGGACACCCTGCCTGAATCTCTTAAAATTTCCTTAGGCAGAAGACAATACTGAGAACACTTGTCTAAACTGTTTTCTGACTCAAGAGATTCATGCTGACCCAGCCTTCCCCCCTCCTCCCCACAGGCTTATTAGACAGATGTATAAGTTTGCCTAGGAGAATAATTCCCGTGACTTTGAGATAGTTACTTATATCCTGAGTCCAGTGTATGTAATATGTGCAATGTAAAAGGCAAGCAAGGTACATTCACCAAAAGCCTACCTTCTGACAGTCTGCCATTGCAAAATATAGTTGTTACATTGTTCATAAGAGAAATCCAGTTAGCATTTCAACGCCTTAACCAAGATGTCAGTTCTTTCTTCATGAAGGCCAAGGCTTGAAAAATTGGGAAGCTCAATTCCACCCTGTGTTTCAGGGACTTTAGCAAGACAACTACACCAATTCCCATCAGCAGACTTCAGTAGGAATGCATCCTTCGTTTTCTAGACTTCTGAGAGTTCACGTTCAAGGAAGGCAATAAAAACATCAAACAGGTCACTCTCATGCTGACAATTTCCTCCTGAATACAGAAACAAAAATCTCGACTAGGTGTGCTTACCATCCAATACTTTGAAAGAGCGGAACTTGGAATTTCTACAAATTTGTCCCACTGTTAATAAATTCCTTCTAAATTGAACACTGCACTTCCAGCCATGTCAACAGTTGCTGGCATCAAGGCAGCTCCCTTTTCTCACAGAAGGCTCCAGCAGTTCAGGCCTAAGACCCCAGGTCAGGGTCAGTGCTGTCCCTGGAAACAGTCCTCCGTTTCCTCAGGACTGCAGAAGCCAGGTCGCTCTCCCATGGAATACTCCAGCAGCCAGGGTGCTAAGTTTCTACCTTATTTTTCCAAAGACGATGACAAAAAATGGTGTTAGGATACAAGAGTTAATATTGGCCTCCTCAAAGAGTGCAAAGCGCTTCAGCCCTAGTAGCACTACCTCAAACACTGACATCTTGGAGTCTCTACCGGAAGCCATTCTTGCAGTTCCTTCAAATGATAGCATGAAGCTAATGCCATCCTGCTATCTAAAACTTTGCAGCTTCTCCCCAAACTACTGCTGTTTCCCCCTAGTGGTCCATCTGCCTCCTCCCATTTCCATTTCCTGTCTTTAACCGTTCATTGAACTCATTCACAAGTCAACCCTCAGCCACGTATCTGATCTCTCTCTAGACAGACAGGCAAGACTTGATAGTAAAGCCTTTGGTTACTCTTTAAGAAGATGCAAGTTCTTGGATTTTCTCTCCCGGAATTTGTCAGCAAGAGTTGAGCAGAAAGTCTAAAGCTGGGGGAAAGAAAAAGGTATTCTGCATCTCCAGATAATACCTAAGTATCAATAAGAAAAGCTAGCCTGCTGGTGTTTAGAAAAGAATTACAAGGAATAAAGAAGAAAAATCATTCAAAGCTTTTGGTTTTGTTCTTTGCAATTCTTTTAACCTTGCTGAAAGCAAAGAATTTAAAGTCACATTTCATCATACTGTGAGTTGAGTTTTGCTGACAGAGAACAGATACAGGTAATCATTACATCTGCAGATATTGTGCCCATACAAGGAAACACCTGGTCTTTCAAGCAGCAAATTAGAATTGACTTCCAACAGTTAAACCTGTCGTGCTCATAAACTAATCAAGTGTACCTAAAATGCTCAAAAATTCCCCACATCGCCAAACTCACCTTTTTAAACCAGGACACTTTTGGAGTACAGTCTCCTTGTAGTACACAGGACACTAAGCCCTTAGCTATGAGAAGGCATTGCATACGCTTTGATTCTACATATATTCCAGCTTTTATCCACCCTTAAGGAATTACTACCATAAAAGCTCAATACTGACAGAAGTTTTCTAAGCACGCAAATGTACTGATTCCTCAATTTAATATTCTCCTGCAAACAGCTGAGTTTGCATGGATAGTGGTAATACAGTCTCTGTTACCTTGGACGCCACACTTTGGATCTGTCATAGGACCTCTGGATAAAGCAACGGAAAAATGACCATCTCTCTTTCTACATCTGAACTTTAGTCAGAGAGGCCACCCGCACCTAAAGATCAATTCAACAGAACACATACCATAGGTTAAAGAAAGGTAAAGAAACTCCATCATTGCCTCTATTTATAATTCTGGGGTTATGGGAGTATTCTTTCTGAATAAACTACTGTAAAGCAGAGGGGCAGTACAATTTTACATTCAAACATTTAGAGTTTACTCCCAGCCCCTCTAGCAAAGTCCAATTGCTCTTAAAGAATCACTTCTAAAAGGCCAGGTGTAGACAGCCCAGCTAGAGTCACCAGTCCCAAGAGACTAAATATTATGCCAAGAGATTCAATGCTGACACCATTTAGAATCTGTACAAGAGCAGGGAGGAGAGCACTTCACAGCCACGCAGTTGCTCCTCCACTTCAGCAGATTCCTCCCTCCCCCCTTCTCTAACCGCATTCACCTTCTGAAAGCTCTGCTAGGGCTGCGCTTCCTGCGCCTCGCAAAATCTTCCTCATCCTCAGAGGAGGAGGAGGGGGAATCACTGTAGGAGACTGCATGTTTCCATCTGCCAGCTTGTCAAGAACAACAACACAAACAAGATTAAGAACACACTATGTCAAAAATCAAGAGAAGTCTACCTTGGAACGCACTGTGAGAGAGATCTACAAATTGTCCAGCTCACTATCTTCCTCAGGCATGTGATTTCAAAAAGCGTTACATGTTTTTCCTTGTGAGAGCAAAATTCAGCCTTTGCTGGGAAGGCAAAAGGCCTAACTAGTTTACAACCAAAATTCAGCTACAAATTGCTCATTTTCTCCAACGCAGCTGACACAGAAAGCACCCAGTTTCACTGAGCATGAAGTATCCACTCTCTGAAACATAAGCCACTTGCACATACCAGTCTGTCTTCCAAAACTGAGGCCCCCTCTTCTTTCCTAAATGGACTGCTCTCAAGAATGCTAAACAAAGTGCTCATATCATGCAACAGAGAGCATTTTCCAAGTTCCAAGTGCTTACAGAATGCAAAACAACCTCTGTCACCACACTCACCATTACCGCTTCTTTTTGGACTTGTTCTTGTTTAAGTAGGCTTCCACAGAGAAACAGTCCAAGAAGAAACTAGGATTGGCAGCTGAGGGATTAGAAAAGAACATTGCACTTCTGTTCAGTCTGACTGTTGCATACAGTAGGCCAGAGCTGTGCAAAGGCCCTGCATTGTGCTTGCGAATCTATTGCCCCTGATTTCCACTGAACTTAATGTTCAAAGCGGTTACCAAAAACAGCAGGAAAAGGAAAGAAGGGAGCTCCTGAGACAGCTTCAATTAATTATGATGCATACAGGAAAGAAGGGAGCTCCTGAGACAGCTTCAATTAATTATGATGCATACAGGAAAGAAGGGAGCTCCTGAGACAGCTTCAAATAATTATGATGCATACAGGAAAGGCTTTTGCCATTAGCTTCTGCAAAGTAACTTGAAATTCTTTCAGGAATGACACCAAGAATGCAAAACACTGAGTGTACTTGTCTAGCCAGCTTTTAATAATACCTTCTCAAGTAAGTAGCCAGATGCCAGCAAAGGAACATACATGCTCTGTTTACCTACCTGCCAACTAAGAATAATTTCATATTATTTCTCAGTTAAAAAAAATTTTTGTCAAAAAAAGAAAATCGGTCCTGCTTTCTGAATGCAAGATAAATGATATGGAGTATAGAGACAGAGCACATGGAAAACTGAGAAATGAGTCTGTGAGCACTGCCAAGCCCACGCCTCACTCCTCCAGCACTCTTCTCTTTGATCACAACGGCAGGAACTTCTCTCCTCTTCTGTTCTTTACTCTCCTATTCCTTGAATCCCTCCACTTGGTCCAGTGATGCCATCTAACTTCCTTCACACCAACACTCACACATGCTTCCCTGTAATCACGCATTCTCTTCTGGCACTCTTCCCACTAGGAAAGCATACTTCAGTTTTTCTCCCCATTTCAAATTCCACAGTTTTCACTTTGCACCTTAACGGAATGCCGCCCCGTACTCTTTTCTCCCATTTGACACACTATTTATAGTGCCTTTATGCAACTTTCTCCCGTCCACCTCCCTGAAATCCACACACTTGAACCAAGTCACACCGCTCCACTCTCTAGATCTCCCAGGCCTTGTATTGAAGCCACTCTGCTTAAAATCATAGGGTAACTTTTCTGAATTAGACTTCCAGACCATTAGTCAACTCTCATTCTTCCTTACTAGTCTACTGCCTTTGGCACATTTCACCATGCTTCTTTTTAGGCATCTCTTGCCCTTCCTCCATTTCTTTCCGCCACCCTCCCTAGCTTCCTCCTTCCCTCTCAATGGTCTCTCACTGTTCTACAGGGAGTCCTGATGCCAACGTGCTTCTTTGGGTGGCCCAGGCTATGGCTAAACTAACGCATAAAAAATGGCTGTGCACTCTTCCCTGGCCTGTTAATGACTAATAACAAGATTACCCCAGGGCTAACTAAGACCTCATACCTGCACGTTTGCCTTGAACTTTTTGGTAGGTTTTCGTTCCCCTCATTCAAAGCTTTGCACAGCCTGCAGAACATGTGCGAGGAACCGCCTTCACGAGGTATTGCATAATTACATCTCTCCCTCAAGGCCTGATCAGCTCAGCTACGGCAACATGCTCTTCTCTCCTGAAATACAGCCTTGCCCCACTCACATCCTTTCAGAAAGGTGCTGCAAAGCTCATATTCTGAGCTTAGTGCCTTAATCACAAAGAGCATTCTCCCCAAACCCTTCAAGTTTCTTCTCTCACAGCAAACATAAATCTGCTAAGGCTTTTCACGATTTAGCCTCATTCCTACATTATTTCCTACGGAGTACCCAGAGGACAGCTCTGAATTCCAAGCCGGCCCTGACAGCAGCTCCAACTGCCTGCCTGCTCAACACACAAATGCAGAAGCACCTTCTCTTCTCCCCTGTCATCTTCACGCTTCACAGGAGCTTTTCATATGCATCTGGCAGTTTACCTCACCTCCTGAATATTCTGGCTGGGCTGCTCACAACCCACAAGAACTGTCAGGCTGCTGCTGTAGTGAGAGCAGTGCTTATCATTCAGAGTAGTACTCTCCATTTCCTTGTATTCCCACCTGCCCTCAGACAAGCCTTTTCTCTTGTGTTAGGTTGTAAGCATTTTGGAAAAGGACTAGTTCCTTTTGAGGACTCTAGGTCCTGAGCTTACTAGCGGCGCCTTGGAGCCCATGACTATGGCTTTTAAGCTCCTTGGCTCTACAGAAATATGAAGAGATGAAGAGTATCCAGTAGTTCAGCTCATTTCTTTAAGATGAGGTTCTGGCTGGAACATGGTAAAGAAAACTGAAAGCCGGAACAAACCTACACTGCCATCCTGAGTGTCAGCGATTTCCTCATCCGTTAAGTTTCTTTCTTGTTCTTTCCTCCTCGGGAGTACATACCAAGGTTTTCCTAATTGCAAGAAACAAGAAGGCTCAGACACAAACATGCAGAAAATCTGACACGCACACTTGGTGCCTACATAGGAACTTTATCAAGGCTCTGCAAATACACAAAAGATTAGCATACAGTTCCACTATGCAGAAAGCAAGAAAGAATCCCTGGAAACCAACCATCTAGTTTTACTTATTTTCACAGTAGGCAAATTCCAATTTAGGCTTGTAGCCTTCCATCTAATAGTGGTGAGAAGTTGGAAGCGTATTTTAATAAAAGAAATGATTAGCAAAACAAAAAGCAGGACATCCACAGAGATTCCTGGAGTATATGAATCTCTCTTTCCTTTTTATCCTAGAGTTCTCAAAGAAGAGGGCAGTGATCCCCGCAGAGAGCACCCGGGAGGAGAGAACAGGAACATCATTCTGGCATCAAGGGAATCTCACGAGGGAGCATAAGTCCATTTCTGAAAATGATTCTAGGATACATTTGCCCTGTAACAGGTGTCTAAACTACTGGACACAGGAGATTCTTTGGGAGGTGATGAGATGTCAAGGAAAAACAGGCAAACAGGAATCCAAACCTGAGTTTCAGAGAGAAGCACAGGAAACAATACACTGCCTTTTTAGCCTGTAGGCTAACCACACTTCCCAAGCGCACATCGTTCTTCAGTGCATGATGAACAATAAGAGTCAGTAACTGCGGAGGAAAATCACGACACATTAACAGCTGGTTGTGCCCATGCAACGGAAGGCATCAGGCCATCTCTTAGCACATTTCAACCCCAGCCATCATTTTGATAAGTTTTAGAGTAAAAAGGCAGGCCCTGGAACAGCTGTTTGTAAACAGAGTGTCCATTCCAAAAAAAAAAAAAGAAAAAAAAGAAAATCACAGAAAGGGCATTCAGAGAATGCAGCATAAGGTGTATATGCCAACTTGTCCCTGTGGGATCTTGCAATGGCACTGTCATTTCTGAGGTCCGACAAGGCTTCCTTGCCATAACTTGAGGGGAAATCCCCCTGAAAGGTAACACAGTACCTGCTGACTTTCTGCTACCAGGAAGATCAGGCTCTTGCCAAGAAGCACATCCGTACTTCAGAGATGCCGACACGCCAGGCTCCCAGACATCTACCTGCGACTCTGCAGTGACTGACCAAACATGTTGCAGGTTGCCTACACGGAGCAGAGAGAGCACAGGCAGCTTCACTGACTAGCATCATCCTCAAGCCCAGCAGGAAAGGAGAAAGCATCCTTCCTTACAGAGAGTAGCAAACCTACGTATGCCTCACCCACTCTCGCTGGAGTACAGAATCGCAGAATGGCCGAGGTTGGAAGGGACCTCTGGAGATCCTCCTGTCCAACTCCCCGCTCAAGCAGGGTCCCCTAGAGCACGCTGCCCAGGATTGTGTCCAGACGGTTTCTGAATATCTCCAAGGAAGGAGACTCCACAAACCTCTCTGGGCAACCTCTTCCAGTGCTCTGTTACCCTCACAGGAAAGAAGTTTTTCCTCGTGTTCAGCCGGAACTTCCTATGTTTCAGTTTGTGCCCGTTGCCTCTCCTCCTATCGCTGGGCACCACTGAAAAGAGTCTGGCCCCATCCTCTCTACACCCTAAATTACGGAAAGCAGGCAAAAAGTCATGGGAAGGACAAACTATCCGGCACAGAAAGGTCAGGAGTGCTGCTCTTTTCTGATTTTCCCCTTCTGATTAGAGGCCTCCAAGAACATTTTTGCTAGTACCCCAGAGCGGCAGGAGGACACAACTGAAGCCTGTTCATTGCTTGCTTCCACCCCGGCCGAGGTTTCACAGGGAACACGCTCAAACCTGCTTTCCTGCAGCACAAGTCCAGCTTTTCTGACCGCCTTCTATGCTTAAGCAGAAACCCCAGCCATGAGGAGGGCTCTGATGGCTTTCCAGACTGTCGGTATTGTCAAGAGAGAAAAGACAGTCTGCACTGCAGTCAGTGATATGAAGGAACAGGAATAACGTTGGGCTCTGGATCCAAAGACGGGGAGAAGGGAAAGCAATTCAAAAAGAAGAACGGATCTCCTCGCTTTGAGAGAGGCCTGTACTCCACGACTGTCACGCAGACACCGCAGGACAAACACATGATAGCAAGAGAAGGGTCCTGTACAAACCTTCTAGGGCGTGTTCTATTCCTTTAGGGAATGGGTGCTGTAAAGATGAGTGGGTATTTCCTCCCAGTCTGGACAGCGCAGAAACAACTGGGCGGAAAGAAGAATACCCTAGTCACTACCCTCTCATCTAACATCTCAAAAGGAGTGATGAGAGACCTCCCTTATCCTGTCCACAGAAATGACTGATCATTGCCCTCGCAAGATCAAACTGTGAGTCAAGGCAAGGGAAAAGCCTGTCCTGCTTGTCCAGGATTGGCCTTCAGCAGTTAGAGGTAGTTGGAGATGTCATCTTCTGAAATGGCTTTCAAGCCCTTCCTTCCTTGCAGCATATTTGAATCACCTTAAGGGAAATAACCTGACTTACTTACTCTGTGACTTGATCTTACTCTGTGACTTGATCTTACTTCAGGAAGATTATGAGTGAAGGACCAGGGGGCAGAGAGCGAAGAAAGGGAGGGAAGATTGGGTCTTTCGGGACCCCACTACATCTGCCCAGCCACAAGAGTTCTCACTTCAAAATGATTTCTAAAAAGGGAACCAGGGCACGTAGCTGAGTGCTGCCTTAAATACTTAGGCTGAAAAATTATTAGTGAAAATCAGTTTTCTGTTCCTCTTGATGTTTGCCCCAACAAAGAAATACAATCTAAACACATTCAGAATCAGAGCAGGAAGATGGCCAGTAAAGCCTTTGCTTTTTTTTTTTTCCTCTCCTCCTCCCTCCCTATCTCTCCAATCAACTTAAGCATTCAGCTGCCAATTCTTTCAGGTGACAAAGTTCATCTGAAGAACACTCCACACCTGCCACTTTGGGGGAAGCATGGCTTCGCCCATCCCCCTCCTACATGCGTGCAAGACAGGACAACCCAGCAAAACCACATCGACTTCACTAACAACAGCTTGCAAGCCCCTGAGCAAAAGCTGCTCCTCGAAACAACTCCTGTTTTAACAGGTCAACGGGTTAAACACATTTCTCCCCAAAAGACGCAAAGACCACATACATTACAAAGCCATTGGCTGCAGGCCCTTGCCCAAGAGGAAGTGCACAGCTTCTGCTGGCAAGCACGTGTCAGAAATCCAGACAGACAACACAGCTCTGACCTGCAGAGGCCTCTGGAAGTCCCAGCCCTCGTCCTACACACCAAATATGCAGAGAGCTGCAAAACCCCAGCCCTTGCCCCAGACACTTCACACCTACACCATTTCCCCACTTCTGCCATTCGGGCAAGACATCTGCAGCTGATGAGGAGCTGCACTCACCTCTGCGAGTCTCTGCTTTCCTTCACCTGCTTTGTCCCTGGACACACAATCTGCCTACATGCACAGAAAAATCCCCACAGGCACTTCCATTCAGGTGTTGTGGAATCTCCTAATGAATGGAAAAGAGAGGGAGAATTTGCCTCTCTCTTGGCTGCCTGGCCCACTTGCCCTCTCAACTGGTCCATTAAGAACAGGACGAGATGCCTTTGGCCTTTCTCTAATGGCTTGCGCTCATTTGTACGGGTTCAGGCCTTACGAGGAGGAATTCCATTCCCCTTCCCAAGCCAAGTAATGCTCACATACACGTGACTCCAGCTGCTTAAAACAAAAAACAAACACAAAAAACCCCACTCACTCATCTCCGTATGGTAGGCCAACAGAAAGAATCAAAGAACACTGCCTGGCTGGGCAATAAAGTGTCCGAGGATAGTCACTGCAGGACAAGTAAAGCATCTGGGGGAGAAAACCCCCAAATCTTAACTTTACATGCACAGCGACAGGCTGTGACCTAATGGTTATTGGTCAAGAAGACCCAACCACTCAAACAGAGATGGCCAGGAAAAGACATGCTCCTTGCTCTGCAGAGGTCAAAAGAAGCAGAGCAAACGGTATTAGAAAAGGAACAGAGAACCCAAGCAAGAAATTGCATTAGGCCCTTCCAAGGACTCATGGTAGGCCTTCAGCCCAAAGACTGGGTGCACCTCTGGAAGAACAAATACAGCCAAGGCCATCGGGCTACTACCTCTGCCTGACGAAGCTCCCAGGTCCGTCACAGCCTGCTGGAAGAATACTCTAAGGAGAAAAAAAAAAGTCACTATATACTGCCCTCTTCTGGTCCTGCTTCCCCGACAGCTGCTGTTCAACACTAGCCAAGAGAGTATCAGGCTGAAACAACATCTCGTTCAACCCAGTGGCCCCTCTGCTCCTGCTCTCTAAAGCTGTTGGAGTAATCATCTTCACTACCTCTGCATCAGGGGCCAAGACGTCTAAGGGTGTCAGCTGAGCTAGAGATTTGTGCTATGCCAGCTAACACACGCAGAAATGTTTGCTAACACTGAAGAGCTGTGATAGTTTGGAAGCTCTTGAAGTGGGGAGAGCGGGGGCCAGGAGCAGTTACAAAGCGCTCTTGGAAGAACACAATGCCTCCCATGGATAGCACGCTTCCTCTTACACTCAGGCTGCTACTAGGAAGCACTTCCTTGACATTCTTCCCTCTGCTCAAAAGCCTAGCTTTACTGATTGCTCTGTAAAGTTAGCACATTTGTGCCAGAGGCTACCATGGATTTGACAGCAAAGTTTTGCCTCTGAATATACTGGGAAGGTGGCAGAACCCCGGCATCCAAGACCCCGCACGGAGGGCACAATGCCACACGAGATCAATAACTCGGGTCCCATTCCCTCCAACTTGCAGCAAGTCAATCACAAAGATTGACGGTCTGCATCTACTAAGAGAAAAGCAACAACATCTAATCCTGCGTTAAACAGAGAGAACCTGACAAATCCTTCTGCTGAGTCAAAGCAGAAAAGCACTGACTCAGCAGTTACAGCAAAGCTTCACAAAGCTTGCTGCCTTTTGGTCCCATTGCATCAAAGCATTTCCTGGCCTTCTTTCTGACCCGTTATTAAGATACACTTGTTAAAGGAGACACAGCACAGCCTTGGGCTGCACACAATAAAACCAAAATGGACTATCCTTACTTGCTGGTGCTCCTCACCCAACTCTAAAGAAAAGCCAGTTTGACTCACCACCAGTGCCCAGGGCGTTCTCAAGTGAATGGGCACTAAGATGCGGTCCTCTTGGAAGACGTACACTCCTCCCCTCCATCTTCTTACTGCTCCATGGCCCCCACAAATTAGTTTGCGATAGAACAAAGTACCCAAAGCATGAACCACTGGCTAGCCTTCCTTCTTCTTTCTTTACACCACAAGATTCACGTAGCAATTGGTGATCTGTATAACAAAAAGAAAGCTTGAGGTGAAAAATGCAACACTGCTTTACCAAAGGAAAAGTACACCAACACTTCTCTGCTGGCCACCCTGCAGCAGGCAGCTGCCTGAGAGAACTCCAGGCGCAGCTTCTCTTCCCAGACGTTAGTGCATGGTTACCGCTTCAGAGTTTGCTAGGAACACTTGTCACCCACTCCAGTCAATCTGGACTTGAGTAGGACTAACTCCAGGAAGCAGCACCAGACAAGAAGGACAGGTGCTTTCAGAAATACTGCGCCCTTCGAGGCTGAAAAACAGAACCTGAACACAGATACTTCGGAGATCTGCAGTGGGAGGGGGGGTCAGCAACAAATTGGGAAAAGGAAACTCACATACACCCTCAAGGGGTATTTTTCAATATATACTGGTGGAGAACACCACTGCGCTGCAGCAAGTTTTACCTCACCCTTCAGCCAGCCAAGCTCCTTTAGCCTGTGGATGTGCTCACAGGTGACCCTGAGGTTGACAGCACTGCTCATCATCTCCTCTGGTTTGCCTTCCTCCAATGCAGCAAGGACCCCTCTCGCCATTCCTGCAAAAAGCACAGGTACAGGGGAAAGGGCTCAGGAGACAAAGTCCTCAGCACAACCACCTGTGCGCAGCAGTCAGCTGAAACAAGGCCTTGCAAAGCCTGTCAAGCTACAGCTTGGAAACAGCAGGAGTGCTTCGGAGCACCGCATCACTGGCTTCCTCAGTTTGCTGCTCAGTTAGCAACAGCAGCCTGGGGTTTTTTTTCCTTTCAGAGTCCTAATTTGGAAGGGCAGGGTTGTTTCAATCTGTTTTCATATCAGTGCTGACAGGTGCAAGAGAGGAAGCTGACAGAAAACATGAGCGCTAGCAAACACAAGGAAACGGCTGAGGAACGAACACAAGAACAGCAAGAGCCTCCTCTCCCACATCAGGCTGCAGCCCTCACAACACTGAGCTTTAACCTCACCGCAGCAGGCATTCTCCACACTAAGGCACCTAACACAGGAGCCTGGACGAACTTGAAGGCGGTGAGCTTCAAAGGGAATGGAGCTGACAACACAAGGGCAAATGGACATCACTACACGGGAGTTCAGGCAATCAGAAGTCCACGCTGGGCGTTTGACTCGCTGCAGTAGGGCTGCTGGCATCCAAGTCTGCTTAAGGAAGGCAAAGAAACCATGGGCCTGTTAGCATAAAATACTCTGATCTGCAATAGCACCTCCTTCTTGCTTGAGGCTGGGTTCACAAAATTCAGAAACCACCCTTTTCCCTCAGATTGTAGCATTACTCTGCAGGCTTCAGTAAACCCTTGTTTTGCTAGTCCTTTCCATGCCAGATTGGAGCAAGTAAGGACAGACTGCTCGACTAGCACACAACGACAAAAGTCTTGCTCATGCATAAAAGTGCAAGAAGGATATTTTGTACACACAACCAATCAACCAGCCAATTCCTCCCTTTCCAAACTCCCAAGTGCCTTTTTAGGGATGGCCGCTTTCAAACTGTGCACCCGTCTGCTACTGAATCCAAAGCCAAATAGAGCCAAGAAAGCCACAGCGTTGGCTGAGTTTACACAAGCATTAAGAAGCTCAGCAAAGCCTCCTATATAGCTCTTCAGCTGAGACTGAGTTCTCATGATAGTTCTCATTTCCACGGTTAAGCTTGTATTTCTCATCTCAGTCCTTACCACAGCTGAAAATCCAAGAGATGCACCACATATCTCACAACACACGGAAGAGCAGACTAAACACGTGTTGCAACCTTGTACTGGAAGTCAACTAAGCTGGTGCACTGTGCGCTTTCAAGCGTTACCCCACAGGCAAGAGGGAAAGAATGAAAACAGCATAGAGTGGAGCACTCCGAATGGCACAGCCACAAAAGAAATGACAGCAGGAGACCTCTGTCAAAGCACTGTTTGTTGAAGAAGGCCCCCCCTCCCCCTGGGAAAAACAGCTGGCACCACAGAGCATTCTTTACTCAACAACATACTCGCGAGAGGGCAAACAGTTATGGTTGAAAACACTCAATCAGCTTTCCCTAAAAAAAGAAATAATAAAAACGATAGAAAGACCTTGCGGGAGACAGCGTGGCGCCTTCCTGAAGTCAGCGCAAGAGCAGCCCCTGCTCTGCCCTCCTGCACCGAGCTGGGCAATGCTGCTGCTGCCTCCGCAGGCACGTGGCTCCCTCCTGGCCAGGCCCTTCCCACCAGCACACGTCCCCAGGGCAAGGACCAGGCTGGGGCTGCGCTGCCAGCAGCAGCCTCGCGGGAGCCTGCTGCCAGCTCCCTGCTCCGAGCCCTGGCCTGTTCCCTGGAGCCCAGAGCTGGGCGCCAGCAGCTCCCTCCCCTCGCCCACCGCCAGGAAGGCTTTGTGCCAGGCAGCACCCGGCTGTCTGGGGGAGTGTGCGGGGAGGGCTTGGAGGAGCTCTGCAGCTCTCCTGGACCTGGGAGGCAGGTGGCGAGGGCCACAGTGACTCCCGGAGATGCCTTTTGTGTCCTGCTCATGCTGACGTGGCAGAAGCCCCCCAGCGCTGGGGTCATCATGCGTGGGTGTCGTGCTGCTTGCTGCCCACACCTGCATTTCGGAAAGGAAAAAGGAGTGTGGTGTGGGGCCAGTCACTGCAAGTGCACGAGAATAACTAACAGGCATTTCCAAGGCAAAGTAACTCTTCTTGTCCTGTTGGGTGCCCGAGAGATGGCTTCTTTCCTCAGCAGCATCCCTCAAAACCTGTAGCTGCATGACGGCCCGTGCTGTGTCCCGGGCCCTGGGGCCTTGGAAGGGCCACTGATGGGGCCCATGTCCAAAGCAAGCTCCCGAGCGCTCCCCCCCACGGGGACCCCACTGCGCCCCTCACTGAAAGCACCTCGGAGTCCCAGGGAGAGTCGCTGTCTTCCTCCCGCTCCACTCCTGCTGCCGACGTAACACCTACAAAGGAAGTAAGAAACGACACGCCATGAGTCCTTCTTTCACTCTGCTGCTCTCCTCCATCAGGCAAGTCCTGCAGCCAAGAGACGGAGAACGGTTCAACTACAGAGGAAAAACAAAGCCGTGTCATTCAGCCCCAGCCGCACCGCCGTGTTCTTGCCACTTCCCGTGGCCTTCTCTGCAGCAGAAGATGTCCAAGCCCAGCACGGCAGCTCACACGGCTACAACAAACGCCCAACAGATGGTCGGGTAGCATGCAAACCAGGCGCGGGCAGGCCGGAGTCACAGAGTAGGGAGGTTTCGGGGGCATCTCCCCTCCAAACTAGGGCTCCAGAGTTTGGCACTCACAAGCACTTTGCACGGTAGAGGAGGAACCCTCAAAGCGCTAGCCAAAACATCCTCACACGCGCAGCAAGTCACCAAGAAACAACGCTCCTTACCTAGCACTACCCCAAAACAGCTCCCTCAACTGACACTCGCTACCCTCAACCTTCCCCCAGATTCGTCACAGAGTTGGAAAACAGAACAGCGACCTCTGATATTTTCTGCACTGAGTTCTGTGCTGCCATACTGCTCATCTCAGTGCTCCTCTCTGCAGGCAGCAACGCACTGGCTTTCGCCCTTGAAAGCGATCACCTTTCAGCTAGTTCTTTTTCAGGCAGTTGTTCCAACTTACTATTTACTCATGGGGGCTGCCCGAGGACAAAGTAATCTGGATCATCGTGTGAGACTCCATGAGATGATGCTCAGAGTCTAGTAACTCAATTCAGAACGTTACTGGCATTTCAGGTATAACCGTTGTTACTGTCAAGAACTTTCTGAATGTCAGAACTGGTCAAGAGGGTAAAACAACCCATTTCTGTAGTTTAAAGAAGTTCCGTTATAACAGGTGCGATCCATTTGTCAGGTGGATTAGCTACCCCAGAAGCCATAACATTGCAAACACATAATATGAGATGACTACAAGAGGCATGTTGCAACTTCACTCCCTGTGAAAAGAAATACACATTTAGATGTACGTCCTCTAGCACCTCCTGCACCTGTGAGAACACCGTTTCTCTTTCATAATACTTAATCTCTTCTTTGAGTTCTGGAGAATCTCCTGAACACCTTCAACAGTTCAGTGACCTGAGGGTACAAACAGTGCCACTACAATTAGGCAAAGGTGTTCCCTACCTGGTGCTTACACAGATAGGAAGACATCACTAAAGGACGTGCAGCTGGAATTGGCGAGAGGGAGAATAAACTCACACCGATAATTCAAAGTTCCAGAGACCAGCCTTCTGCTCTGACTGGGGCAGAACAGTTATGCTAAGAACTTCCGGCTTTTTCTCAAGAGGATCAGGCAGGAGCGGGAAGAAACGGGTAAGCTCTCCAAGGATTTACCTGTAGTTCTACCTACCTTCATCCAGGGAAGAAAACAATCTGTTCTAGAGCTAAAAGCTAATCATCCCCTGAAAGGTAAATTCTTAATCTGACTAAGTACATAGAGAAAATAAAACGTGTACGGTAAGAGCCAATAATCCCCAGCTCCTCTGGTGACACCAAGGTAAAAGTTTCTGTAGGTTATAAACAAGCCCAGAGAGAACTTCAGGGTAGTAAGTCCCACAAACTAATAAAATTATATTAGTGAGGAAGAATTTAGGTCAAAACAAAACAAAACAAAACACCTCTGACATCAGTAATTGGGGACTGGGAAAATATCAGCTATAACTCAATTGTTCTTGCACTCCCTCGAGAATCGGCTCCTGGCCGACGGGGACTTTGGGTTCTGGTTTTCAAACCTTCAAAGTGAAGCCTCAAAAAATAGCACTGAAACCTAGAAACATTCCCCACCACAGCAATCCTTCAGAAAAAGCAAAAGATATACGATCTGAAAAGAAACTTCACGGCTACCGCTAAAGTCAGGATACTGAACGAGGGCAGTATCATCATTCTCACATACACACTTTTTGTGGTATCAGCTCAGATTAATGTTTCTTGCAAGTAGATTTTGAAACCATTTTTCATGACGTTTTGAAGTAGCCCAACTGGATACTAACAATAAGCTATGAAACAGCCTTTTTAAATCTTTCATTTCTGTAATACATTTAAGGGGAAGTGTTCCCACATTCAGAGAGAGTAAGCAAGCAACATCTGAAGTTACTAAACCAGCAAAATTAGCTACCTTGATAGAACTCTGAGATGCCCAAAGAATTCCAACTTCTGGAAAATTAAAATGGAAATAACTACCTGAAGAGTTTTGCTCTTTGGTTACAATGCCTCTCACAACGATACTTACATAGCTTAGGACAGTTAGGCAATCCTGAGAACGCACATGAAAGACTATTACCTTACCTTCTAGGAAGGTAAGGTCTTCTTGCTAAGCTACATTGCATCAAATTCTTTGGAAGAAGAGCATGCTGGGACCAAGCCCGCTACTGTGTTTCACATGAATAATTAACATCCAAAACTCAAACACATTTACCATATTATGCAGAACCCAGGACTGAGACTAACCACCAAAACGCTTTGCATAGGGGTCTTCTGAACACTTGACTACCTGGTGAGGCATTTCAGCTGAAACCAGAAGATAACACAAGAGCTAGTGCTGTAGTATCCATTAATAAAAGCACCAGGAACCTTTAAAAGAACCATTATTAAAAGAACCGTTGCTAAAGGTGGGCATTATCAACTGAGAAAAGAAAACCAAGGCTGGAAATCTCAGGAATTACTTCTCCACTAATTCAAATCTGCAAAGCTAAGGAACATTCCATGAACAGAGCGCCAGGTTGCCTTGATGAAGCGTATTTGAAACTTGACGAAAGGACTGAAATAAAACCCAGTCACAGGGTTTTCACAACACACATTTTTGAGTAATGAAGTGCTGCAGGTTAGCTATAAACCTATCTTACATAGATTACTGATAGTATTGGACTGCAAGATGGAGTTGATCCATCTCACTCTAAATGCAAGTTAATTTCAACTGCGTAGAGCCAGACAGCGTCCACGAATAAGCCTGACAAACCCCTTGCATCCTCATGCCGTCATCCGAGAGAACAAAGGGTAAAGCAGCCACTACATGCCCATGGTTACTTAACAGTCCAAAGCCCGTGAAAGCCGAGGACGATACAAGCGCTTTAGAACTGCAGATTAAAGCATAATACTCAGGGCAGACGTGAATGGTGGAGACAGCAGTCACTGTCCATCTCACTCTCTCTTAGTTCAGCTGCTATAATGTGCTGGCAATCAGGCAGTGCAATCGAGTCCAGATGAATCCAAGGCCTGGACTACAGGTTGAACGATAGTCTATCAGTAAAACTGCTTCAGCCAGTGCTGTACTGAAGGATTCTTTTGGGCCATGGCAGAAAGTTTGCTACCACACAACATACACGGCTGACGATGTTTTACTTTGAACTGTTTTCTGCCCAGACAACTTGTGAAGCAAAAGTCAGACTACAGCAGTTTATTTGCCTGGAATACTGCAAGCCAATGCCAGTTAACTAAGCCGTACTGAAGAACCAATGAGGTATGTGATGATTTGGAATCACCTTCTCCTTGTAACAGCAACTCACCTGTGAGAGAGCAAGCAAACACACTGCCCCAGCTCAGAGAGCACTGGCATTCATCATGATGCAGGGTGCAGAAACTCACACCAAAGAAAGGGAACCCTTGGAAACTGTTTCTGATATAGAAGTGATGCCTGCTGAAGCTAGCAGCACATTCTCACACACCTTGGTACTGACAGTTGCTCAAACACAGGGCTAGACCAGGGACTTTAATCCCTGAAGTGCAACTGCCATGGGATTTAGGCGTCTAAGTCTGCAAAAATCACATCGAGCTCTGTGGAACCGATCGTGTACTTGCAAGTCCAGGGACGCCAATGGTTTCACAAAGAAGCAGAGGCATCTCAGATTCTACTACAATGTGTGCTCAGGCTCTTGCCATCAGTCTCTTTACCCAGCTGAAAGGCTGTGCAGCCCCGGACTACATGAAAGGATTCACAAATGCCACTCCGGGGCCCAGTGTGGTCAGCATGCTCAACATATACATGGGCGTTACTGAGCTCAGCACAAACAACTGCAGTTGCAGACACTTTCACTTAAGGCCACTGCAAAGAGTTGGTGCTGCCCAGAGTCTGGGGAGAACGACCCGATCAGAACATTTGCCCAGAAGTCAAAGAAATGGTGTCAAGGCCCCTCCTTCAGCAGCCTTTGAGGGGTCTCAAAGCCATTCAGGCTTTTTCAGAAAAGTACCCTATACCCAAGAAGAACAGCAGCCACTTTCTAAAAGAAAGTAAGCAGCAAGACAGGTGCCAATACACAGTGCCTGAATCACAGATGCTCTGGTACGTACTGAACAACAATCCCACCTTTGTACATGAGGACTGAACCGATGTACTCAAGTCCAGCAAATTTTACAACAGCTCTCTGGTCCTTTTACTGGCTGACAGGCACAGAGCCTCCCTTAGCATGCTGGCTGTTGTGAATCCCAAACCAAGGTGCCATGCTACCTCCTTGTCCTTTGCATATGCGTATTAGACACCTAACTATGGCTTCTGCATTCAGCTCCTGCAAAGCGAGTGACAACACTTAGCACCGTCAAGTAGGATTCCCTGGCTGGATTTGGACCCCAAACATATCGGCACGGCTTCATTTCGGTAAGCTATCAGTCTAGACATTGTTACAATGAGAACAAATGAGAACTTTCCAAAAGGAAGTTCTGAATCAATCAAGTTCATGAATGCTGTCACGATGTTAACAGCAGTTCTTGTGGTAAGAAGTAAAATATTGCTGATTCTAAAAACATGGAGCTTCCATTATTGAAGAGCTCGGTCTCACACAGGGCTCTCACAATGCAATGTCTTGTGACTATTCTCCAAATGGGAGGAAGAGAAGCCCTTAAGAGGCCACACATACAAAAATAAGAAAGAACATAGGCATATCAAAAAAAGGCAAAACTTTCAGTCCTTTTCTCTTAAACTAGGACAGTGTTTTCCTAGAAGGAGGATGATTTTCCTTCTTTAACATCCCGCTCCATTTTCTGTGTCCTTCGCTTTCCTCCCTTGTCCTACCGCTCCTGTTCCCTCGTCCCAGCCTTATTTCACCTTATTTCACTCTTGTAAAAGGTCCTTGCATTTTGCCTGCTTTCCACTGCTTGCATACAGAACAGCCCCTGCTGATGGGACAGTACTGGCTGCCTCCTGAGTTCTTTCTGTAATGTGCATCCTCCTCTCTCATCCGAAACAAGCATTCACAGGGATCCAAAAAAATTCATCTCTGCAACTGCCACGCTGCTCGTTACTTGCACTGCTTTGCCTGTTACCCGTTTGTTTGTTTGCTTGTTTGTTTGCTTGAAATCCAGCGCAGTACGCAGACACCTTGTTTAAACAGAATCCTCGGTATGTGGGCAGTGCCACAGCACCGAGTCAGAATTAGAGCTACCCGAGTACTTCTCCTGTTCTGTCAACAACAGGATAAAGGGGGGATAAAACAGACGGCAGAGGAGAGCTTGTCCATGCCTCCATTCTATGCAAAGAAGGGAAGAGATCGTGGCATTTTGTGAAGAATTACGTACTTGTCCAACTATTGACACGTGGCTCCCAAATCTTATGATATGATGCTACCATTCTGTGAGGAACATACTATCGCATACACTGCTAGCTATGGAGCACACTTTGGCCAGAGGCATTGCCAAGGTTGCAGCATTGCTGCCAAATTAGAGCTGAAAGGAGTTTCCAAGGGCCAGTCAGTTTTACCTGTGCAACTACACAATATTCATCCGTGAAAAGGAAGACCAAATGAATTAATAATATATAGCAGGAACTCCTAAAAAGAAACGTGTCCTAGGCATAGCACAAATCCTTCACGACAGTATAGAGTGAGAAGTTAAACAATTGCACTTATATCATTCTTCTTTTTTGAAGCATCCATTTGTTGATATTAACATACTAGAACACCTTCCAGTGAAGAAGGCACTAGAATGAGGATCAGTGAGGAAGGAAAATGTGCCTTAAAGACATCTGTTGGGCTTTTACGCTCATCATAAAGTTATCAATTTAAAATAGGTTACCTACTTTTAATCTAGAGAATTTCTAATGACCTGTAATAAATATGTCGACTGGGAGCTTCCCATGCAACAGCATTCTTTATCACTTTTTCTCTTTTAAAAGAATACAGTTATAAAAATCACTATGTAGATGCAAATAATTTTTGGTCTGTGAGCACTCTTGAATTTTGTACAACCCAGGTGACTAAAATACTTTGCCCCTACCCCACATACTTGTGTATTATCTGGATGACAAGCAGCTGTTTTAGCAGATTAGACTGCATGTCTTGGAACTAGAAATGGATGCTGATCTTCAGTTCAGAAGTGTAACCTTGCTTGCTGATATTCTTTAGAAGTAGTTTAGAATCACATTTAAAGAAAAAAAAAACAAAAAAAACACCTTACCTTAGCCACATAGGCTTCAACTCTATTTCTTGACGATAAAGCATTCCCAGTTGGGCTCACGAAGCTTGCTCCAAGACTAAGACTTCTATTCAGTGCCAAATTGTTGCCGAGATGTCCCAGCTGAGCTGAATACAGAACTGGGCTTGCAGTCAGACCTCCTCCACTGACAATGCTGCTTGCAATTAAAGATCTGCTTCTATGGCGCTCGTTAAGGAGTTTAGCATTGGCTTCTGCTAGTCTCTCATTAGCTCTGTGAAAAATTCAGAAGTGTGCATGAAATATTTTTGGTAATGCTTTCAGAAAGTTATTTCCCAGGTCTTAGACTATTATTAGACTTCTGAAAATGGAAGGGCTTACGAGGGTCCAAAAAGAGAACCTAATCTGATCTGGAGTTTTTGAAGAGCCTACTTCCAAGAAGTCAGACTACCTGTAGGGAGCAGCAAGAGTCACCAATACTTAGGGCTTTTCAGGATCAGAGCTTCAAAACAATCAATGCCATCTATTTACATGACTTTTTCCTGAACAGTAGTCACTCTGGGCTATCCTCCGCTTCCCAATGTAAACTCAAACCAAAGATGCGCTGCTAAAATGGAAGACAAAAAGATTCTTTTGCTCCACAGAATCAACTTCTGTTCTCCGAAGGGCCTCTTCTTATTCAAGCATTTATAGTTGGAGGACAACAGGACAGAACATGAATTTTTTCTTTTTCGCTGTATATAGAAGAAGAATAGGCTATTACAGATTGGCCGGAAGGCTGACTAGGAAAACACAGATAACTTCAGAAATCCTCTACAAAGGCATGATCGGTTGTGTTACTGCTGGAACACCAAAGAGAAAGGAAGACAGTCCTAAATACAGGGAAGGGTCTTAGCTTACTTTCTTCATAAATATGCCATCTTAGACTTACAACCAGCATACTGACCAGATGTAGAAGAGAGATTTTAGGAGGAAAATTCATGACATTACTTGTTCCAAAAAAAAAACAAAAAAAAGTGTAGACTTACTTACCTTTCTAGTTTATTTGCTAGGCACCTTCTAATTTTTACTTCTTCCAAATAGAGTTCTTTGTACTTTCCCACTTCTGCCTGTGTGGATTCTTTTTGAAAAATATTGTCTTGTTGTGTATTTTTTATTCTATCCAATTCTGATTCCAGATCTCTAATTCTGTGCTTTAGCTGGTTTCTCAATGAGGCATGATGACTGGCTCTTATTTGTTCTAATCTGTCCTGCGAGGCTGCCTGCGTCTGAAGCGGACAATACAATTTCAACAACCAGAAAGAAAAAGGGATCAATTTCACACAACCTATCTAAAGAGCACAGCCTTACTCAGAAGGCACAACTGTGCCTCCTCACTACCATCAACAATCAAGGAAGAAAGCAAACCATCACATTATTTCATTTGCAAAGACTGAAAGAAACCTGCTCTTACCACTGTTATTAATCAAAACTATTATTGAAAGAACACTATCCCTGTAGGACAGGGCATACACAAAATAATTCCTCACTGAAATTACAAGAGCCTCCCAAAAAAGGAAAGCAACTTCAGTGACTTCTTTTCTGAGCACTTTCCCCCGCAGAATGACAAAGTAGCACCCGTATGCCTGGCCACACAAATGCTGAGTTGAAATGGCCATTCAACAGCTTTCTGAAGACAAAAAGAGCCCATGTCCCCATGCTCTCCTGTGCTACCTGTGATCTCCCTGGACTCAATTCTGCAGCCAAGGGGATAACACAAAATAATGCCAATTCCTCACAACAGACAGCCAAAACGAGAAGACAAGATGGTGATTCCCCCAGGGAACTGCAAAAAACAGAAATCTGCCTTTGGCAGGCCTTTGACTCAAGGACCTGCAGACGCCACTGGAAGGCAATCAAAGAGCATGCCCAGTCTTTCATACACACGTATTGCACATGCACGCGCATGAAAGCATTTCTGTGCAACTGCTTTCCCTTCTCCCATTTTTCTTCAGGAAAGGCAGAAGTATAGCGCTAACAGAGAGAACCAGATACCAAAGGTAAAATACTAAAAGGTGACAACAACAACAAAGTCACATAATGTAGACTACATTATGTGACTACATACTAAATGATAAATACATTTACCTGCAGAAACAGGTTAACTTCTTGTAGTTTTTGTCTTAACTCTTGCCCAGCTCTTTCTTCAGTCTCTTTTTTATATTGTTCTATTTGGTTGTGATCCACTACATTAGTCTCTAAACGATGTTTGAGGTTAGACACCTCTTCTTTCAGCTGGCATTCGCTCTTCTCCAGCTTCTCCCGATTCCAGCGCATAGAAGACAACTCTTCTCCTAGATCCTGATTTCTTGCTTCTAGCTGCATGGATTTTTTAGACTCTATCTCCAGCTGTCGGGAAAGTTCACCAACCTGTGGTCAGAAAAAAACAAAACAAAACAAAAAACACAGACATCTCAAGTTACTCACTTCTGTGAAAATCCATGAAATGTCTCCATCGAGACTGGAGTTGTCATCTGCTGACTTGGTATTTAAACCAAAGGAAAGCACATCTTTTAAATGATTTCTGATAGCACTGCTCAGGTTCCCATCCTTTCTCAGTTCTGCAGCAACAGCTCACAAACCAACAAATACCTCACCTAGACAGCACAGACTAGCAGCATTTCACCCATGTGGACAGGCTGAAAAGTACCAGGGCTTTTCTTTAACGAGCGCCTCGTATGCTCACAGAAAATCAAATACACATATACCTAGCCACCTTCTCCTTTCATCAGAAACACCACATCATGTTTCAGGGGCTTCTTCACATGCTTGTCAGAGTCAGAGCTTCAATACAGAACTTGCAACAAACAGATACTCTTCTTTCCATTACGCCGAAAGCTTCATAAATAGTGCTTCAGAAAGTACCTTTTCAAGTTGAGGAGGAAGGCATATTCCCTCTGGATCAAAGTGGTAGTTCGTTTTCAAGAATTTTTTAGGAAGTACCAGATTTTCAATAGGCCCCAAAGATCAAGTAAAACTCTGTCTTCCTCTCCGCGGAAATGTACTTTTTCTATATGTATTGAACATATACCCATCATGTCCTTGCCTTTTGTAAATAACAAACCAAACCAAACCTAAGCTAACCAACCTAACCTAACCTAGAAATACAGCATAGCAAACGCTTCAAAGAGCCACCAACAGCAGAAATTTTAGATTCATTCCTAAATTGCCTAAACATAATCCCCATCATTCAGAAGCAACTGTTCTAACAGCAAAGAAGCCACATAAATACTACTAGCCCTATTACTAAAAATGCACCACCGCAAAGGCACTTGACTCATTCTACAACAGTATCTTATAAAAATAACATCTCTAAAACACAGGGCTTTAACAACAAATCTGAACTTAAACAATTAGGGGGAAGGCAGATAAAGGTTACATGCTACTGAGCAAAAATGCATATATATTTATGAGAACAGGATAGCCAGAGCAACTTCAAAAGCACTTCTCGGAATTCCTTTTCCAGGTGCCTAAGAGTCGGAAAGATGGGCTGAAACAGGTACCAGTGAACAATAAGGTATGAAACTCCTGTGTCACGTTGGTACCTCCCACCCTCAGAAGCAATGACAATTTAGAAGAGCAAAACGTGAACCGTCTCCTAGTCAACTGATACAGAAGACAGGGCACAAGAAATGACCTTGAACAAAGCCAACTTCACACAGTTGTTAGATTTATGATGCTTTTATTTACCTTTCTTCCAGAGAAAGAATTCATCCCTCAGGCCTAGAAGGTGCTGCCAGGGCTCCAAACACAGGAGTTTGGCTGACTCCGTACAGGGCTGACTTACATAGTGCAGCTGTACTGGAAGAGCTGCGAGAGACCACGGCAGAGGCTCGGCCCCTCAGAGCTCAGGAGCTGCTCTGAAGTTAGGCTCTTGTCCTCGGTCTCCGCCTGAGCTACGCTGGGGCCAGGTCTGTGCCTGGCCATGTTGCTCTCGACCCTGACCCTGACATGGGGACTTGACTTCCTGGCCTGACTGCGGACCTGCACATCCCTACGCACCACCCTGGGGCTCTTGGCTAACCCTGCTTACTGTCACCAGACCTGCTCTACTCTTCTTGCTCGGGTTCACAGGTTGCCCAGAAAGGTGGTGTAGTCTCCCTCCTCGAAGATATTCAAAAGCTGTCTGGATGGGGTCGTGGGCAGTATGCTCTAGGTGGCCCTGCCTGAGCAGGGGAGTTGAACTAGATGAACTCCAGAGGTCCCTTCCAACCTCTACCGCTCTGTGATTCTGTCCTCTGGGACCGTGCCCCGCGCAAGGAGGCTGCGGCCCCCACCTGCCTTGCTGCAGCCCTTGGCTCCAGGTTCACCCTCCCTTTGCGCACCAGTCTGCCCTTTTTCTGCCTTCACGGAGACTGCCCTGCACATGAAGGTGTCATTTTTACCCACAGTGATAACTACATAGGCATCCATCACTATTTTCTACTACGGAAGATGAAATGTGGAGAAGTCAAGTCCGTTTTGAAATATAGCCAACAGATAATTAACAACACGGAAAGAAGCAAGGAAAAGAATAAAACAGTATAAAAAAAGAAAAAATAAGCTTACCTTTGTTCTTAATCTAGTGACTTCATTGACCATTTCAGAATACCTGTTCTTCATTTCTCCCTGGGAACCAAATTGGGACTCACTCTCTCGCACCTCCTGCACCTTCAGTTTTTTCATAGCTGTTTTCAGAAGCTTCTTGAACCTGCACAGCAAATTAGTAAGGAAAATAAGAAGCAAAAAGACAACTGGCCTCTTTCACATATGCTTATGTAAATAGCATGGACAGGGCTTACTTCATCTTTAATGTGCTCTATAGATCAGGAATTGCTAACAAAGAAAAAAGAGGGGAGAGAGGGGGAAAATTTGGTCCCACAATGTCTTGGAAGGTTAAAATTTTACCTCAAAACAGAAATAAGGGACTTCTTCCTTCTCTCCTTCCCAAGCTGACTGCAGGCAGCCTGCATTTGCAATGACTTTCGCATCTATTTAAAACCATACACTCATATACAGAAGCCACTTGCAAAAATCCAACGCAAGGCTTGAATTTGTGAACAGTTAAGTACTCATAGTTTTAGGGTCAAGTTAAATAAAGCGCAACACCCAGCTTATCCAATATCTCTTGCAAGTGCTAAAAAGCTGTACCTGTTGCATTCTTTCTGCAGTTCAATGTTTCGTTTCATTGCTTGGTCCAGACGGACTTCTACTAGTCGTTTCAATTCTATCAGTGCTTTTGCTTCCTTTCTTTCAGTCTCACACTTCCAAAAAATAGAAAAAAAAATTGACACACACAACTCAGTAATGGTGTCTATATGCAATATGTGCAGATAGCATCCTTCACAAAGAAGCTGTAGGGTATCTCTATGCACTAGCCAAGGTCTGCAGAACTCCAGGGGACAGAATTCCTACGTAAAATTCAGCACTTCAGTCTTCACATCAAACAGGCCAATACCCAGGGACAGAAATAGATGTCCTCCTCCCAAAATGAAGACCACCCTCTACTAGGAGCTCATGGGGGAAAGGTGGAAAAGACCCTGGAGAACTTTCCTGAGGGTCAGAAGAGGACAAGAGAGAATCCAAGGAAAGAACTAGGGGACTTCAGCCTTGCTCCGTATGCTAAACCGATAGCAGACAACACCGGGAGCTCTCCCCACAAGAGAACCACCCAGAGATTTCACAAAAATACCCAACTGCTTTTATTACTTTCCAGTATGACCTCCCAAATCACAAGTTAACAAGAGCCTGAACTGTGGGGTTAAAATGAAAACCTGAAACTGTAAGAACTCGACAAAAAAGTAACACTGTTCTCCTGGGTATTTGTTAGGTGCCTGGAGAATTTTCTAGGCTCACCTGTTCCAAGAGCTCAGCCTTTTCCCTTTCAAGCTGAGCAAGGCGATCTTCAAGTTGGGATCGTGATTTCAGTTCCTCCTCCCACGTACTGCATGGATCTTTTGCTGTCACAGACAGCACATTCTGCTTTTGCATCTGTGAAAGCAACAGCACCAAAAGAGAAACCAAAGTAGCTGGAAACACAAGTTACTTCCTTTTCAGCCACACGTGACAATTCAAAGCATCAGTACTGACCTACTGTCAGACAAATTTCACTTAAGAAAAGAGAAATGCAGTATTTGGGCCTGAGAGACCTACCTTATTTGTCACTCCCAAATGCAATATAAAGCAGTAACTTAAACAGAAACATGGCTAAGGCTCTCCTCTACCACTTAATGGTTAAGGTTAATGTAGAGTGCAAAACACACCCAGGAAACATAACCAAGAACAACACTGGCAGCTGGTGGAAAGAATGAATGCTCTGCATATGACAGGGTGAGTTTACAAATCAGGGGGATAAGACGACACACAGAGAAAATCTCCCTATGACATCTGATGGCCTGAAGAGGTTGGTGTAAGGGACGAGACCCAAACAACTGCACTGTGAGCCCGAACCTCGCCCCAAAAGAAGGTTCCTGAAATGGGAGAAAGCCCCAGAAAGTCATGGGGAGGGGCCTGGTGTCACCTCTCTTGACTGACTGGTGTCTCAATCACTCCTGGAACCGGGGCAAGGGAAGGTTCTGGAAGCCCAGGAACTGGGGCAATAAATAGGGGCATGCAGGAGCCTGGGGCGGGTGCTTTACACCAAACACCCCTGTTGGCAGGTCCGATGCTGGATCCAGGACTGGTGATCTCCCTATCTCTTTATTTCTTTCTCTCTTTTTTTCCTTCTCTTAAAGTTGTTAAGCAACGCAAAACCTACCTTGGTTTAGATATAATTGTGAGAGGGCCAATGTTTGTAGGATATTTGTTCCTTTAAGGTTGAGGTTCACACATGTCTCATAAAGCCCCATAGCTCGGGTAGATATAATTGTGAGAGGGCCAACGTTTGCAGGATATTTGTTCCATTAAAGCTGATGCTTACGTAAGGACCTCGAGTGTTATCTCGCCTTAGTCCACACCGAAGGGGATTTGCGAATGTGAGTCACTCCCCCCCCCCTCCCTTTTTTGGAGGTGGGACGTGACATATTAAATTGGTGTCATGGACAGGATTCCCTCAGTGTTGGAAGGTCCTTGGGGATACCAACTCTCCACCTGGTGAGCGTGGGTGGGGAGAGCTGGGAAGTGACAGCTCAGCGATAAGCCAGGAGAGGTTCAAGCAGTGGCAAGCCATGGCTGCCCAGAAAATGCCGGTGCTTGACTGCTCCCGTGATGTCGAGAAGTTGAAGGAATATAAGGCATGCCCTTCCCCACAAGGAATGCCATGGGCCCATATCAGTTGGCATGATCCGAAAGCTGTAGTGGGTAGAATTACCATACAGGAAGATCTCTTCTGAAAACTTCCCCGCATGCATATATACATACATAACTCGGCTCAGTAGCTCATGAAAAAGGAAGGTCATGACTAGCTTACAGAGGCAGAGCCGTGCAGCTCTTTCTGAAGAACTGCGAGGCTATCGTTGTGTTGTTGGGCTCTGCCTTCCAGGCTGGCATTTGCAAGTTCAAGCCTTGAAAAGAAACAGAGGTCTCGTTATGGGAACCCACAAGAGCACAAATACCGACACGACCGCGTGAAAGAATGTAATCTAAAGCAAAAGCCTCTCTCAAAATCACATATTGACTTGCTGTGATGCAGCAAGGCAATCCTGTTGTTTTTCCACCATCCCAGAAAGCAAAGCCTTGCTTTACTGCAACAGCCCCTTACTGTCCCACTCGTTCTTCCAGGTCTTTTAGGCTAACAGCTCCCGAGGAGGCTCCCAGAAGGTCTTGCAGTTGCTGGGAAGAGGCTGCCACTTCTCTTTGCTTATTTTCCAGGGCTGTCTTCAAATCCTGAACACAACGCTCAGACTGAACACGCTGCTCTTCCGACTCCTGCAACTGTAAAACCACAACCAGGACCCACAGTAGTCAGCTGCGTTTCCATACGGACAAGTCGACTGCTTTGACTCTCAAGTCGGCTCTCCAAAACCCTGTTGCTTCATCCTCTTTCATACTGGCCTCTCCCATCCCCATCTTGATTGCCTACAAGCGGCCTTAAGCACTGCCACAACATCAGCTCTTACTGGCAAGGGAACCAGCTGGCTTCTGCATGTTTCAAATTACAGTACCCTGCACGCCAGAAGAGGAAGAGCAGGTCATTGGCTTCAAGGTTCCACCGCCTTCACGGGTTATGACAGGGTATAATCACTGACTTGCTCAGATCCCCCAGCACTTGTTCTCAGAATACTGCTTTTTCCTCGTTTACAGGGAAAAACAACGTTGTCACAGTCATTAACGTAGTTACAGGCTTTGCCTACCTTGGCTTTAACCCTGTCCAGTTCCTCCTGCAACTGCAATTTGCCTTCCTTCAGCTCACTGCAACAAAGCTTTGTAACTTCAAGCAAAGCTTCGGGAAGTGACTGCTTTTCGAGAGCATCGGCTACCTCCTCCAGCAGCTCTCCAGCCATAGCCTAAGGAAAGATTGCTATGTGAGCATGAAGAAGAGGGCAGGAATGTGGAATGTGTCCTCCTTTTCACTATAGTTTCACTGCAGATATTACTCTCATCATCAAAGCCAGGGCTTCCTACTTCCAGCCCGTGCCTTTCATCCTTAATTCTGCAATACATCTGACGAGCCAGTCAAGAGTTCACAGGACTGAAGAAGTCTGCCGCCTGATATGCGCAAGGACTCATATGCTCAAGGCTGCAGACTAGAAGAGCTAACAGGACTAAAGAACTCTGCCGCCTGACAAGGCCGAGGAATCTGCACGGACACACAGGGAGGGGAGAAGCGAAACAGAGGTGTTGTGGTCTTGCCTCGCTAGCAGGGTCCTTCCAAGCAGACAAACAGTCCCATGATTATGAAACTCGCAAGTCAGCAAAGGCAGTGTTTGCCCAGAGCCCCAGCTGTATAAAAAGAGACTTGGCACCTAAGAGAGTTTGAGCAGGGACGGGAACGTGACCTGACCATCCTCTCCGGCTGGACCGTGAGTATCCCCCCCCTCCCCTTTTCCTGGGACGCTGGGTTAAGGTAACTCCTCGAGGTTGAGAGCCCTCTCACTAGGAGAGTGAACAAGAAAGCTTTCAAGTAGGGATAAGCAGTCCTTCCAATTAATAACGCAGTAATCGACGGTTTCAGGTTATCCTTTCTAAATTAGTAACTGATGGTTTTGTGTTATCCTTCCTAAATTAGTAATCGCATTATTTTAATGGATGTTACTAATCCAAGAACTTGTGTGAGGAAATAAACATCTTTTTTATTATTATTATATTACTGTCTCAGTCGTTGCTATCGAACCTTCATAGCATGACAGCATGACAGGCACTCAACAACAAGTGACATCACAAACACAAACTGCACCCACATCACCAGCACTGGCCTATCAGGCACTCAGCCACAAGTGACATCACAAACAAAAACTCCACCCACGTAAACCAGCACTGGCCTATCAGGCACTCAGCCACAAGTGACATCATAACCACAAACTGCAGCCATGTTACCAGCACTGGCCTATCAGGCACTGAGCCACAAGTGACATCACAACCACAAACTGCAGCCACAGGACCAGCACTGGCCTATCAGGCACTGAGCCACAAGTGACATCACAACCACAAACTGCACCCACAGGACAAGCACGGGCCTATCAGGCACTCAGCCAAATCTGACCTCACAAACACAACCAGCACCCACATCACCAGCACTGGCCTATCAGGCACTCAGCCACAAGTGACCTCGCAAACAGAAACTGCACCCACATCACCAGCACTGGCCTATCAGGCTCCGAGCCACAAGTGAAATCACAACCACAAACTGCAGCCACATCACCAGCACTGGCCTATCCGGCACTCAGACACAAGTGACATCACAATCACAAACTGCACCCACATCACCAGCATGGCCTATCAGGCACTGAGCCACAAGTGACATCACAAACACAAACTGCACCCACAGGACCAGCACTGGCCTATCAGGCACTCAGCAGAATCTGATCTCACAATCACAAACGGCACCCACAGGACCAGCACTGGCCTATCAGGCACTGAGCCACAATTTACCTCACAAACACGAACTGCACCCACGCGTCCAGCACTGGCTTATCAGGCACTCAGCCACAAGTGACATCACAACCACAAACTGCACACACATCACCAGTACTGGCCTATCAGGCACTGAGCCACAAGTGACATCACAACCACAAACTGCACACACATCACCAGCACTGGCCTATCCGGCACTCAGACACAAGTGACATCACAATCACAAACTGCACCCACATCACCAGCACTGGCCTATCAGGCACTCAGCCACAAGTGACATCACAAACACAAACTGCACACACCTGACCAGCACTGGCCTATCAGGCACTCAGCCGCAAGTGACATCACAAACACAAACTGCACACACGTAAACCAGCACTGGCCTATCAGGCACTCAGCCACAAGTGACATCACAACCACAAACTGCACCCACGTAAACCAGCACTGGCCTATCCGGCACTCAGACACAAGCGACATCACAACCACAAACTGCAGCCATATCACCAGCACTGGCCTCTCAGGCACTGAGCCACAAGTGACATCACAAACACAAACTGCAGACATGTGACCAGCACTGGCCTATCAGGCACTGAGCCACAAGGGACATCACAACCACAAACTGCACCCACATCACCAGCACTGGCCTATCAGGCACTCAGCCACAAGTGACCTCACAAACACAAACTGCACCCCCAGGACTAGCACTGGCCTATCAGGCTCTGAGCCACAAATCACATCCCAAGCACAAACTGCAGCCATGTTACCAGCACTGGCCTATCAGGCACTGAGCCAAACCTAACCTCACAAACACAACCAGCACCCACATCACCAGCACTGGCCTATCAGGCACTGAGCCACAAGTGATCTCACAACCACAAAGTGCAGCCACGAGACCAGCACTGGCCTATCAGGCACTGAGCCACAACTGACATCACAATCACAAACTGCACCCACATCACCAGCACTGGCCTATCAGGCCCTGAGCCACAAGTGACATTACAATCACAAACTGCACCCACGTGACCAGCACTGGCCTATCAGGCCCTGAGCCACAAGTGACATCACAACCACAAACTGCACCCACATCACCAGCAATGGCCTATCAGGCACTGAGCCACAATTTACCTCACAAACACGAACTGCACCCACGCGTCCAGCACTGGCTTATCAGGCACTCAGACACAAGTGACATCACAACCACAAACTGCACCCACATCACCAGCACTGGCCTATCAGGCACTCAGCCACAAGTGACATCACAACCACAAACTGCACCCACATCACCAGCACTGGCCTATCAGGCACTGAGCCACAACTGACCTCACAACCACAAACTGCACCCACATCACCAGCACTGGCCTATCAGGCACTGAGCCACAAGTGATATCACAACCACAAACTGCAGACATGTGACCAGCACTGCCCTATCAGGCACTCAGCCACAAGTGACATCACAAACACAAACTGCAGACATGTGACCAGCAGTGGCCTGTCAGGCACTGAGCCACAAGTGACCTCACAATCACAAACTGCACCCACATCACCAGCACTGGCCTATCAGGCACTCAGCCACAAGTGACATCACAATCACAAATTGCACACACATCACCAGCACTGGCCTATCAGGCACTGAGCCACAACTGACCTCACAACCACAAACTGCACACACATCACCAGCACTGGCCTATCAGGCACTGAGCCACAACTGACATCACAACCACAAAATGCAGCCACATCACCAGCACTGGCCTATCAGGCACTGAGGCACAAGTGACCTCGGAAGCACAAACAGCAATAATGTGTCTCATTGTTGCCTGTTATTTACAGATGCCCAAGTGCCCGAATTGTGTGGCAAAGGCAATTGCTTCCTTCTTGCCTATCTGGTTCTCAGGAAGCAGTGACTTCACAGGCTTCATCAAAGTCACCTGCCATCTGACGGCCTATGTAATCGTAAGGAAATAGTGATCTCACAAGCAATAACAGCAGGCATGTGCCTACCCCTGGCCTCTCAATACTGAAACAAAATTAGCCTCACACTCTGCACTCAAACCATGTGTGTGCTGCTGGCCTAGCATGGACGGAGGCACACCATCCCCAGAAGCACAAACAGCACTAACCTCCATACTGCTGGTCTACCAGGTGCTCATGCAGAAGTGGGCTCAGAAGCAGAAACAGCAGCAATGGCCCTGCTCCCCCTTTAGGAGGCATTGAGACACAAGGCACCTCACCATCATCACCAAAGCTACGTGCATGCTGTTGGCCTACCAGATTCAGACGCACGACTCACTTCACAAGCACAAATGGCATCGACGTGCCTGCTGCTGCGCTATCTGGGAGCGAGTCACAAGGGATCTCAAAACTGCAAACCTTCACAGAGGAGAAGCTCACCTGGGCCAATCGCGTGTCCCTTGATTACGCTGTGATCACTCCGTACAGAACAGTCTTCTCCAAACGGCTTTCATCTCCTGACAAGACTCTCTCCAGATCATGCGACAGCTCCACTCTGCCACCCTGGCAACAAATCACAAAAGGGAACGATTGGTCTTGCTTTTCCTTTAGTACTATCAAGTCCGAGCTGGGAGCCTTTGCACTGCAGCACCTACACAATGGCAGCAGCATGCCACTTCCATTTCCAGTGCATTTCTAGGGACAGAGATCAGCTGAGGGAGCAGCTCCATGGGAAAGGGCTTCTGACACTCTCAGATCAGATCAGCACTGCACCAGCCATCAGCCTGACGCCAGACCTCTGCTCTGCCACCTACTCTACAAACACACTGCCTCTGCCCCACACAGCTGCCTCTTCTGCTAGATACAACCAAGTGCCAGCAAGAACAAATGCATGCAGGACACTTGCCACTTGCACGCTCCACAGCCACTGCTCTGCTTGCTGCCTTTCCTTGGCTCCGCAACCCAGACACTCAGGCAAGCTCTTGCGGTAACATCACAAGGTGGCCAAGGCACTCTAGGCTCACAAGGCCTGTGCAAATGAGCAGCACAAGATCAGGCACAGAGCTGCCTCCTTGGGTGATGCTGCCCTTTTCAGAGGGAAGGATCCTGCTTTCTTTGGGCACAGCAGGCTGCTGCTTTCCACCCCCATCCCCTCAGGAATCTCCAGCTAGGGATGGGGAAATGGGGATTTTCTTTAGTAATACAAAAGATACACATACAATGCAGAAACACTTGAGAGTCCTGAAGGCCTCCTGAGCCCAAAGGAACCTCCCTTCCTTTCCTTTAGTTACTAGGACAAGGAGCCCTGGGGAAGGGAAAAAGGGTGCAGAGCCTTTGAAATGAGGACCAAGCAGTGAGACAGCCCCACACTGGACGGCTGCTGAAATGACAGCTCTCCTGGCTGCACAGCCTCTGCAGCACCAGTCCGCGCTCCACAGCTAGCTTCACAGAGCACTGAGGGCTGGGTGCCACGGGCAACCTGGCCCTGGGCACATCTTCACCCCTCGCAGAGCCAGCAGCCCAAGAGCTCTGAGACTTCCACAGGTCAAGCTATGGACGCTTTGGGGCACTCACACAAAGGCACTCAGGACATGCTGGCATCTATTATAAGGGTCTTGGACTCGTCCTATATGGCACCACAACCTCCTAGGAAAAGGAGGGGGCACCGTAGCATTTGTTGAGCAGGCTGGCAATAACAGCACTTGTGGGAGGCGGAATTTGCAGCACAGCAGAGGTACCAGGAGCTGAACCCACAACCCAAGTCACCCAGGGAAGACAGGCGCATTTATGGAAGCCTTCGCATCCATACGTAGCCTCTTCTCAGTCACTTGCAGCTGCTTTCACAGAGGGCTCACGATGCTGGCCAAGATGTTCACAGGTACAGGGACACAGCCTGGCATCCTGCCTCCATCCTCAGCGGCTCTAGCACTGCACTGGGAACCTCCATGAGTGGAGCAACCTAGAAAGAAAGAAAGAATCGGAGTGTTACTGGCAGTTCTGCTGGCCTTACAGAGTCGCAACAGGCAGGGGCAAATGTCTCCCCTCTGTGCTGAGCTCTATTGGTGAGAGCACAGCCAGCAGGGCCACCAAGACGTTCTACCCCTCTTTTTGGCACAGCTGACACCATGTCTGTATCCCGGGTTGTGTTTGGGAGACAGCATTCAGACCTTGCAGGAAAATCTCACAAGCTCCCTGCTCTTTCGACTGGGGCAATTTCTAAAGTGCACGCACCCTGGCAAGAAGAGATTACTAACACCACTGCTCACACCAGCACTACATTCATTTACACCAGCACTAGATTCATTTAGCAGCCGAAAAAGTCTAGCTGGACTCCCTAGCTGACTGCGAGGACGCTGCAAGCTTCTACTTAGCAACAAGTGGAAAGGCAAACTCCATGTCCATGTTCACCATAGAATATCATCCACATTTGAAATGTAGCAGTACTAACTCATGATGACGGAGTGGGATAAAATTTGTGCCAGATGACGTGAAACATCTACTTGATTGATTAGTTGCATTTCTGTATTGCTGTAGAGCTCTGCAGGGGTCAATCCCTCCTCTGAGCACACACAACAAACACAGAAGCGACCTCACCACCAGCATCCAAGCCATGTGTCTTCTCCTCACCTCTCAGCTGCTCACATAGAGGTGACCTCACAAGTGCATATCCCCACCACATGCCTGCTGCTGGCTTACCAGGGAAAGAAGTTTCCTCCAAATAACTTCCCCAGACATCAACTACTGCCGGCCTAGCAGGTACTCTGACAAAAGACACCTCACAAGCAATGCCCATGCCTAACTGCCTGCTGCTGGCCTAGCAGGGACTCAGAAAGACATTACCTCACAGCCACCTTCAAGGCCATGTCTCTGTCACTGGCCTAGAAGACTCCAAGACAGAAATTACCTCACTATAAGTTCCCCAGCCATGAGACAAATCCTGCCTTATCAGCTCCTCAGCCTGAAATGATCTCAAAAATACAGATCCCAGACATGGACCTGCTGCTGCCCTACCAACTGCTCAGGTAGAAACGACCTCAGAAACACCTTTCCACTCACATAGCTCCTGAGATCCAATCAGTTCATCACTCACAAGTGACCGCACAAGCAACAGACAAGCCTTCTTCCTCCAGATGGCCTATCAGTTACTCAGGCAGAAATGACCCCCTCATCAATAGCCAAGTCATGTGCCTCCTGCTGGCCTATCAGCTACTTACAAAGAATTGATTTCACACTGGTGATTTTCTGGCATAGCTCTCATAGACAGTGGGGACCTCACTACCTACATCCTGACCATGGGGCTCTTGCCACCTGCAGCTCCCCCTCCCATCCTCCAGGGCTGAGCCACCTACTGAACGGCCTCCCTGATTCACATCATCACATCACAGAGTCACATCAAGGCCTCATAATACTCACAATGCTCTGAAACACCCATTGCCTACCAGTTACTACACCAAAAGATTAGCTTCTGCTATGCATTATCAACACCTAGCCTATGAAATTTAGGAATTGCAGAACAGCCTGCAAGTAATTCTTGGCAACATTTTCTAACGGGAGGATTGCATGGGAGCAGCGATCATGAAACTGAAGACAGCAGGGCCTCGTGTCCCAGGCACAGGCAGAAGCCTTCCCGCAACTCAGAACTCTGGTTCCTTCCCCAATGCTGAACAAAACCAGAAAATCCTCTACACATCCAGGACAACAAGCATTCTCCTATTTTAGGCCCTGACAACTGGAGGCACGTGGAAGGACTCAGGCCAGGGCATCTCAGTTGGTGAAACCAGCAGAGACACAATTCAGCAACTCTTCACCCTGACCTAGGAGCATGGAAAGAAACACGGCAAGTGCAAGCACTGGCCGTTCATCAACTTTCAAGGCCCTGACAAGCAAAACAGCTCACACTTACAGAGCTCTTCTGCAAACACCCTTCACCCTGCTGCCAGGCTCACAGGTCTCGGCGCAAAGCAAGAGGCAGGGAGCAAAAAAAACGGCTAAGGCATGGCATGACATGCGGGCACAGCCTCTCTCAGAGCCACTCCAAAATGCAGTTTTCACAACAAAAGACACCATTGGGAAGGGCACCTCGCGACGACACCAGCAGCCTGCTCACACTTTGCCCAGCACCTCCCAAACGCACCTTGAAGCAGCACCTGGGGCTGCGCTGGCAGCAGCAGCTCAGGGAAACGCTTTAACAGGGATCCCAGAGCCACCACAGGGGCAAAGCTTCCTGCCCCCAAACCCCACCGAGCCGCCCCGGCCCAGCTGCTCGCGGCAGGCCGCCACGTCTGGCTGCAGGGCAGCTCCCCCCTCTGGCCCACGTCGCTCTGGCCCCTGCTCACGGCCCCACCAGCCCCTGCTGCAGCTCCTGCAGCAAAGCAGCCCCGGCAAAGCCAGCACCGCTGCCCCGCCCCGGCGGGAGGGCACCCGCCGCCATTTGAACGCGCCCGCAGCCCCCACCAAACGCTCTCGCCCGCTCGCTTCTCGCCTGCTTTGCTCCCACTCCTCTTCCACCTCTTTGACGTCTTTTTTTTTCCCCACATGTTGGACTGCAATTGGCTGACAGAGCCATCAGTGAAACCGATGCCCGCCCTCCTCCTCCTGACAGCCAATAGGAGGGCTGCACTGGGGCGATGCCATGGCAACGCTGGGCCCTCCTGCCCTGGCGGCCAGCTCCCCCCCCTCCCCCGTGGTCGGGCGCCATGTTGTGGGGGTCAGCGCGGGGCGCGGCGGGGCCTGGGGGCAGCGCGGTGCTGTGTGGGCGGGCAGTGCGGGGCCCCGGGGTGCGGCCGCTGCCCCGGCGGGGCTGGGCTGTGTGGCAGGGGCCCCGCGGGGCTGCTGGCTGCCCTGCGCCCTGGGGGCCGTGCGGGGCGTGGGGGGGCAGCGCTGGGGCCTGTGCTGGTGGCATCCGTGACACCGGTGTTTTAGGCAAACACGACCACTCCAATTGGTTTGCATAAAATCCAACTTAATGGAATAATTGAGCAAGTTACAAGTAAGCAAAACAGGGCTGGGTGGCCGGGGAGTCTCCTGCTCCACCAGCGGTGCGCGCAATCCCCCCCTCACAGTCTCCTTATATGAGATTCCAGTTCTGGGTATACGTGGTACTTCCTGTAACTTCTGCGGTTGCGCAGGCTGTTGCTAGGGGGTCTTCTTCAGCCCTCTGGTGGTCGTGGGGATGAAGGCTGGAGTCTTCCTCTGCATTGTGAGTGGTGACCCTCAGGTCACGCATATATTTTACGACTTCCATGGTCATGCTATATTTCACAGTTGTGTGACATCGCCATCGCCATATTAGGCTATCTAAACTAACATTGCTGCTTTGCTAGCTCAACTCAATTATCTCAGGCGGGGTACATGCCCCCACCACAGGATGTAGGATGTTCCCACAGATGTTCCCAAGGCTGTTTCTCACTTTGATGTAACAAATTACACAGAACACAATCCAGGATGTTCCCAAGGCTGTTTCTCACTTTGATGTAACAAATTAGCACATATCACACCGGCATGGGGGCCCTGGGGCTGGCCGTGGCACTGGAGCCCGCAGGCAGCGTCCTGCTGCCCCCAGGGCAGGGCAGGGCAGGGCAGTGTCCTCTCGCCCCTCCTGCCCCGGGTCCCTGCCCACGGCGGCCCCAGGGCTCGGCTAGGGAGCGGTGGTGTGGGGTCGTGAGGGTGCTGGGGGAGATGGCTGTGTTGGGCTCACCCCAGCACTGCCCACCACAGCTCAGAGAAAAAAACTTGGCATCAGCCAGGACCTGTTGAATGAGGATTGCACCTCCGCCTGTTTCCAGTCTGCTCTCTCCAATGTATTTTCTTTTGGGTGCAGAGGTTTGAGCCCATTTTGCAGGAGGACAGGGGCTGTGGCCATCTGAAGGTGGCATCTCTGAGCCCAAAACATGCTGCGCCAAGTTGGAAGGATCGAGAGGGAAGGAACAGAGATTTTTCCCAAACACCCAGTGGACTTGGTGTTATTACAAGGTGATGGTTTCATTATGGTATATGGACATTTCCAGCAGGGTCTTGAGAGCCCCATGGAGCTGCAGGCCACCTCAGCCTCTGGGATGCTGGACCCCTTTCCTCTCAGAGCCAGACCCCAAAGAGGACCCACTCCCAGGAAAACCTGTCATGGATTCCCATGCTCCCCCCCCACCCTAAGAGGCGATGGAGCTGGCCGCACAGAAGCCTTGAGGCTCAGGACAGCCCCATCCCCAGGACCCAGGAGTCCTGGCTGCCACATTGTCCCCCGAGCCAGAGGGGACCCTCAGGCAGGGCTCTCGCAGCAGCCCCCAGCCCTGTCCAGGCACCCCCACAGCCCGGGATCCACAGCAGTTTTGGCAGTTAACAGTCTCTGTGCGACACCTCGGGAAGGATCTCCCAAAGCCCTTACCCTCGGTGGAGAGCCGCAGGAGCGCAGGGGACAAGGAGCTGTGGTCCTGGCTGATGGTGTCCATCCAGCAGTCCTCCATCTCGCTTGCCCTCTTGCTCTCGTTTCACCTCTCCAGCCAGAGAAACAGGACGCTCTTCCCATCTCATTACCCAAAACTCCTTTCCAACATGCCCCTGCTCCTCCGTCTGTTGGTGAGGGCCCCCAATGTGGTCCCACTGCCTCCTGTCCCCTCTCCTTGCCGTGGAGCCACTACGAAAGGCAGCCGTGGGGAGCATGTGAGCAGTGCCCAGGAGTGCCTGGGCCTCACAGGGAAGTGAGGGTCCCCACAACGACACCGGGGAGACCTCCCTGTGATGTGGCACATCCCATTGTGACCTCAGCTTGTGTCATCTGGGGGCTCAGTAGGTCACTGCCATGGGGATGGCACAGCCAGGGAGAGAGCAGAGAGATTTCCCCTCATGCCCTGGAAAGCAGCCACCTGCCTTCACTGCAGTTATTTTCCATAATTTTCTGATAAATCCTTCAGGAATGTCTCCAGACAGTGTCAAAGACTGTGAAATATCTCAAATGGGGCACTGGAGAAGTCACTTCTGCGCCCCTGCACTGACAGGTCACTGCACTGGGCAGACCTGTGCAGGAATCTGGGGTTTGGGGGTTGGCGTTTTCACAGGATCCAAGGCATGTGGGATGAACCAGCACAAAGCACGGCCACAGGCTGAGAAATGCTTTGGTGAGCCTCAAAACTGGTTTCTGCTGTGGGCCCCTCTTTTTGTGGAAGCAGGATGCAGGACAATGTGGGACAGGACGTAGCTTTCCTCCTTTAGGCACCAAGGCAGGATCTCTGCTTTTAAAAGTGCTCGGCAAGGTTTCTCAGTCGGCAGTGCTTGAGCTAGAGATGCTATGCCAGAGAAGAGCAAACATAGCCTTAACACACATCATCCAGAGGCCCTTATCCAGGACCCTTGCGCCTGCCAGGCTCCAAAGCCATGGGCGAGGCCAGGTAGCAAATGTGGGGAAGTTTTCCTATTTCCCATGAAGTTTGCCCATCTTTCCTTCTGGCTGAGCCTGAGGAAGCCATTTCTCATCCCTGGGCCTCATTTGGTCCTTGTGCTTTTCAGTGTCACCTTGGGGCTGTGCGAGAATTCTCCCCTGGGTACGCTCCTCAGCCCCCTGCCCTCCTCCTCCCCACAGGCACCCTTGCTCTCCCGGGTCTGTACAGCCCCGATATCCTGGATCTCCCACATTTTATGACTCTGGGCTTCTCAGGACACGCCCACACGCTGCAGTGCTGCTGTCCAGGCTCCGGTGCAGAGTCTATGAGGCAGTGCGATGCCTCAGGACGTGCATTTTGACTCACTCCCAAGTTTGTGAGATGACCAGCTCCCAGCTCTGCAGCTGCTGAAGTTTGAGAACATCCCTACAACCAGCCTTCCTGCTCTTCCGAATCTCTGCACAGTTTTGGGGCAAATCTTGCAGAAGGGAGACTCCATTTGCCTTGAATACTGTGAGAGATGTGGCTTTCCAAGTCACTGCAAAAGGAAGGACTCCTTTACTTCTTTGGGTTGCTTCTTGAGCCTGTGGCACCCGCTCTGTGATGCTGGGAGCCCCAGCTCTGCAGCCTGGTGTCTTTGCCCTTTCTCTCCCCTGTCTCCTGTTTGTCTACCCAAAGTCTTCTCTCCACACCAGGGGCATGGGAAGTGCTGCTTTAGAGAGCTCATTTGAAGTTGTGACACGTTGTGAAGCTGAAGGCCTGAAGGAGGCTAGTCTGGGACATGGCTGTGCCCACAGACCCCCTCCTGTTCCCGGCCTGAGGATCCAGGAAGGTCTGCAGGGAGAGCAGTGGGTTTGGGGGTGGGTGAGATGGGTTTCCCTCAACACCCCTGGGTCCTGCATGGGTTCTGAGTGCTCAGGAAAATCCCTCTTCTCTAGTGCCTTGCATCAAGGCTTTTCCAGACTTTTGTACAGAAACACAGCCTGGTCTGGGATCCCCAAGAGCAGCACGGCCCCCAGCATCGCCCGGGACCCCCAGGAGCTGTCTGGCTCTCTCTTCTGTTCCCCCATTCCCCGATTAAATGGACAGTTTGTAACCTCACCTTTACAACACTCCATCTGGACACTGCAACATTGTGACTCCTCCCCTAGCTCATTCCCATAGGCAGCTGCTGATTTGCGACCTGCCTATTGGCTGGCAGGAGGAGGGGGGCGGGTCTGGATTTCACTGAAGCCAATTTGTCAGCCAATTGGAGTCCACCATGTGGAAGAAAAACAGACGTGAAAGAGAGAGGTGGAAGAGGAGAGGGAGCGAAGCAGGGGAGGCTTTGGGTGGAAAGCAGGACTGGACTTGGGCAGCTTGTTTCTCACAAGAACGTGAGAAACGCTCTGCCCCCCCTGGCCAGTATAACTGCTCTGCCTGGCACTGAGGCACAGGAGGACTCAGGGTGGAGATCGGGCTCTGCAGATAAGAGCCCCGGGGCAGAGTTAGGAAACAGGAAAAGACCTCGAATGCGAAAAAACAGCATCTTTAAGTACACCGGAAACCAGCAGGGGCTGGAAAATGCCCCAAGCTGTCGTAAAAGTTTCTGAGCATAAAGAAAAATCAATGAAAAAAAAAAAAACCCTGTTCAAATGTGAATAATAGATGGATGTAACCGAGTAACCTTAAAAGAAATAGCTTCAGCAGTTACAGTTAAAACCAAACTATAACAACCGAATTGCCTTGGTAGGGTTTACTTTTTGTTTGGGTTTTACAGAATGACCCTCTGAAGAGCAAGAACTTGAAAAGAAGCAGCCAGAAAGAGTGGTAGAATTGTTAGGCTAAGTAATGTGGTTTTTAAAAGTATCTAAATAATAGAATGAATCTGGGAGCCAGGAGAGAAGTAACATCAAAGAAAGATGGCAGACCTAAGAATGAGAGGATACTCATACCAGGCTGATAACGAAACTCAACAGCTGTATTCTAGTGTTTGTAAAAATTGATGATCCTAAGGAAGGGGCTAACACCTTCCCTTGATGAAAGGAAAGGAAAGAAAGAGAAAAAGATGGTAAAATCTAAGCATAAGTGTAACAGCTGTTGATCTGAAGTTAAAGTTGTCTGTTTCCTATAGAGAAGACAGGGAAATACGGAAAAAGAATAATAAAAAAAAGGTGACCAATTCTGTTTGAAGCTCCTCTAAAGGGAACTATTCCAGCTTGGGGAACAAACTGATCTTTCGGTGCAGGAAAGAAATGCCTGCAATTAAAGGAAATAAGATTTCTGTGTTAACATATTGAACTGGAACAACACTCGGATTCACCGAATTTGGGTCAATAGGCCAGACCAATCATGTTGCTATTAGGATTAAGACTGTTATTTTTAACAGTTGTTTACGTGTTACTGCAAATGGGCATGCTTTGCTATTGGCGTCTATTAATAGCAGTGCGCATTTCCCCAGTACTGTGCTTACCCAAAAGCCGCCCACTGCACACCAAGGGGAATTAGCTGACTTCTGAAATAAATGCGTGTGTCTGGCGGTGTCAAGGGGTGGAGTGACAGGCGCCACACAGGCAAGCGTGGGACTCTGGATGGTGCAGCCCACAGAAGAGGGATTTGCTCTGGGGTGATCCCAGGAGTTAAGGAACCCCGGGTGCATCACGGCTGGAGCCACCACACTGTGGGGTTGCTGCAGCCTGGGGGCAACCGTCTAACGACCCCACGACTGACAATTCCAGACAGAGGAGAAGCGACACCACAGACTCACCCCATAAACATCTAGGTGCTGTGGAACCATTCCCCACAGAACAACCTGTTCATGGGTGCTGTTGCCAACTGAGCAGTGCTGTGGGCTGAGCACTAGGTTACCTGTTGATGTGCATGCTGTTATTGACTGAGGCCATACAGCTTTTGTGTAACTGCGGACTGGCGTTGTTTTGACTGGCTATAAAAGAGAGTAAGCCACAGAAGTTGGTGTGGACTCTGACCGACCATCAGCTGACCTGTGGATGTCAATGGCGTGGTGAGGAGAATCTGGGCAAAACCGTACCGGAAGGGTGACCAATAAAGGGCGAGAGCAGTCGCTGTACCGTGCATCCGTGATTTAAGTGTAGAGCTCTGATATGTATATATATATTTTCAGTTCTGTTATATTTCTAGCTTTTTTTTGTTATAACCTCTTATCTCTAATAAATTCTCATACTTGACAAATGATGATCTCTCGGAGTTCAGTGCAAATAAACCCCGAATCTGAAAGAATCACAGAGGCCCCTCTATTGGTGTGTCACAGGTAACACTCACAAGGGGCATCAAATCTCTTGAACGGGATGGTTGGTTACTGTCCAGATGGTGGTGGCAGTCTCCTTTGCCAGGGTCCTTCCAACAGTGGCTTCCACTGGATCAGATGAGACTCCCCGAACTGTTCTTCTGGGGAATTTTTATAGTCCAGCTGGCTTGTGGTCCTGTGTGACCTCTCCAGCATATGCATGAGCCATTGCTACTGATTACCTTAAATTGCATACCAAAGCATCTCCTAACTCTCCTAAGAATGCACAGAAGACTGTCCTACATAGCCGCTTCTTCATTTGCAGGAGCAGTTTGTACTGTTGATTTTCAAGGGCCTTAAGTATTTACAGTTTAATCAGTTCTGCAGCAGGAGCTGCTGCAGAGATTCTGAAACAGCCAGATACTCCACCTGAGATGGTACTCACCACATTTAAGCACAGGAATTGGTCCAGGCACAGCAGGATCTGCCTCTAGAAATCTCTAGAACTGTCTGAAATACCTACTTGGAGAGGTTCTGCACCAGTCAGTCCAACACTTAATTTGGAAAGTGGTAGGAGTTCAGTCAATCTCCTAGTTTCAAGTCCATCCCTTGTTTCAGACCTGCCCATCAGCTCACCTGTGTGGATTACTAGATGGGGGAGTTCCTGGGCCACCCAAGGGGTTAATCACAGAATCACAGAATCGCTGAGGTTGGAAGGGACCTCTGGAGATCATCTAGTCCAACCCCCCTGCTCAAGCAGGGTCACCTAGAGCACATGACTTGAGTGCTCTGAGTGTGCACACAGGCACAGGCCTGATAGCCTGGTGCCTACCCACACCACAATTCTAACTGTAAGAGAAACCTGAATTTCATACCTGGAACTTGATTTCCAGAGCTTTTGCCACAAGTACTGGCTCTTAGCTAGCACTCTGGCCTACCTCTGCAAGCAAGTGAGGCAGGAGAGTTGTTTCCTGTGTCTAAAGACAGGCGGGATGAATCAACCTTTATTTCATGGCATTGGATATAAACAAAGAGAAAATGAGAATCCCTTGTGCAGTTCTGGTCTCCCACCTCAAGAAAGAAAAGTAGGACTAGGAAAAGGGAGGGGAAAGTTGATGAAGGCAGCAAGGCGAATTTCACCACACATGACATTAGTTAGTCTTGTCCCACCTTCAACTGACTGGCTTCTGAAATGGATCCTCCCAACCATACCATAGCGGGAAAATTCTTCCTCAAGGCCTTTTCAGTCACTCATGAAATGCAAATCCTCTTCTTCACACTGCCGTGGGTGATTTATCTGCTCACTGCCATGGGGCATATGGTCATGATATCTATCATTTGACTCAACCACCAGTTCCACCCCTAGCGTATCTCTTCCCCAGCAGCTTCCCCTTCCTAGATATTTGGTTCCCTTTGCCCCTAAAAGGTTTGTCGGCCTCATCTTGGAGATTAAGACCATCCCACAGCTGCTTGCCAGTTCCAGACCGTGCTTTCCATCTTCCTGGGCACCGCTGAGTTCAGCCTGCTTGTTGTGCTGTCTTTTGATTGCTGTGGGGCCATTTGCAATCCATCGCACTGTACCATCTTTATGAAGCCCTGGTTGGACTCCACACTCATCTTTACCCATTGGGTGATGGCATCTCTATCCTTGCTCAGCCCCACCATCTTATATACCAAGGTACCCTGTGTCCCCAGTAAAGAGACTCTTTCTTCTGTGGCCTCATCCCTTTGATGAGAGCAGCCTGCATGGGCACCAGCTACCTTCAAATATGAGCTTTGCTCTCTCCTCTGCTGTGTTGCTGAGCTCCTTCACATTGACCCCTGTGTCTTATGCCTGCACTAGATGCACTAGCCTGAGAATACCCTCTGGGAAAGCCATATGAAGCCTTCTTCACCAGCATAGCCGGTGACACTGCCATCGTCACTACTGCATATGGTAGCTCCATTTTTGGCTACGAGGGGCCTGAATACAGCAAATCCTTTGAACCAACCAAAGCCTGATGAAAGGGTTCAAGACGGTTACCTCCATGGTGAGCAGAGAAGCTGCTTTGCTGTAAGCTCTCAGCAGCTTTGCAAGTTCCTCTAAGAAGGTACATTCAGGAGAAGCATGATTTTAGCTGACAACCAGAAGACTAAGAAGACACAACCCTTTGAGCGTTGGAACTTACCCAGAAAATGGGGAGCTGAGACTGTCACCTCTGATTCACTGAGGCTACAGTGATATTGCTGTAGGTGACCAGGCTTGAGTTTTTGCTCAAATAATTACAGCCAGTGGTTCAATTTCAGCATATCTTCCAGATGAACCCAGTCCAGAGATTCCCCTATGCCAGACTAGAAGCAGAGAGCAAGAGAGAGCATCTGGGATCTAGGACTAACCTGAGCTCCAGGTTAAAACACCAATGCAAACATGAGGTATTGCCCACTAATGAGCTTCCCGTTTTACTCTCTGTGTAAGTCACCCATTACACTCTGAGACAGGTTCTGGGGGGACAACAGAGTCTGTGGAGAACCTCTGGTTCACTCCTTGAAACCCATCATCTCCTTCTGCCCTCTGCCCCTGCATTTTTGAAGCATCCTATTTGTGGAGTCATCTGCTCCTTTCCTTTATATGTCTAAAACCAAATGCAAAGGTGGAGGGAAAAATGTCAGTATTTATTGCCTATGTTTTCCTTGGACTTCCTGCTGTTAGACGTGTTCTTTGGTTTGAAAAAGAAATTAGCTACTTAGTAAATTAAGAGGTTTGAGACAGAAGTAGTGAGTTTCATCAGCTTCATTAGAGGTGTCTGTGCGCAGCTGGTGTCTGCACTTGTTTTCCCTTGGTCCCTATTTTGTTAATGGAGGCAAAGAGAGAGCTCTAGAGAGAGGCTGGCTCCTCCCAGACTATAACTGGCATGTGAAAGAAGTGTAAGCAGTCTCTTCCAGACACTCTTCTCCCTCTCTGCACTGACAAGATGGGAGGAAGCTAACTTGCTCAAACTGAAGTGCCTGACTTTTAGACATCTAAAACATCACCCTGCTTAGTATTATTTTGTTCCAGATGCTTCCTATGTCAAATAATCAAAGGACAGCCTTTAAGTTCTTTAAGATGAGAAGATTCCCTCCCTCCCCTAAAGGGAAAGCAAGGCATTTAGGTCAGGACATTTAATAACAATGTTTCCTCAATGTTTCTGGAGAAACAGAGAGGGAGAAGATGTAGAAGAAAGCAGGGGATTACAAAAGAGATCCTCGATATTGGCTTGTTTTGAAAGCAACAGCCTCACAGATGTTCCAACTCAAAAAAGGCAAGCACCGAAAAATAGAAGGAATAACTTTCCAAATACGTATCTAAATGGATGGTCTGGCATCTGTAGATACTAGTAAGTATTTTTGCCAGGAGATTAGGTTGGCTTTTGAAACAGAGATGTGATGGATGTTTGCAATAGGTCTAAGTGAACAGGGAATTTCCCAGGCATGGCATGAACTAGTTCACAACCTCTTTACAATACTGTGCTCTTGAGAAAGAATCCTTTGTGAGTGGCTGGAAAAGGTAGAAAGAAGACAGTAAAATCTCTGAGGACTGTAAATGTGAAGCGGAGAAATCAGGGTGCGATGAATAGCTGAGAGGAAAATTTCTGTCTGTGCTACCTAGGAAGCAAGCAAGGGAGCAAAGAAGGAAGGATCTACCCTCCCGTCGAGACTGTGAAATTCTCATGCTTGCTTCTTCGTGCTCCTGTCTCAGCAGCATGTACTGAAATTAGACATAGAACCAGGAAATGAAACTATAGTTGCTGAGTTCATCCTAGAGGGTTTCTCAGGGCTTGATCAAAGACTACAGCAATTTCTCTCCCTGCTCCTTCTACTCATATACCTGACAACAGTGACGGGGAACACAATGATCATCTTCCTCATGTGTGTGGATCACCGCCTGCAAACTCCCATGTACTTTTTCATCAGCAGTCTGGCATTCCTGGAAATCTGGTTCACATCCTCCACAACCATCACATTGTTGGCGATTCTGAGCTCTGGAAGGAGACCAATCTCATTAAGCAGCTGCTTTGCCCAATCCTATTTCTATTTTGCCCTGGGTTTTATAGAGTTTGCTCTCCTTGTTGTCATGTCCTTTGATCGCTACGTTGCCATCTGCCAACCTTTGCATTATGCTGCTGTCATGAAGTGGCAGCTCTGCACCCACCTGGTTGCTGCTGCGTGGGTCCTAGGCTTCACACTCTTCAGCTACCGCCTGGTCTTGCTCTCAAAGCTGGCTTTCTGTGGCCCCAACAATATCCACCACTTTTTTTGTGATAACTCCCCCTTATTCACACTGTCCTGCTCTGACACCAACCTGCTTTGGAAAGTAGACACCATTTTCATATCGCTTGTAGTGCTGGGTTCCTTATGTCTAATCATAGTGTCCTCCATGTGCATCTTCCACTGTATTCTGCACATGCCGTCAGCATCTGGGAGGAAGAAAGCTTTTGCTACATGTTCTTCCCATCTCACCAACTTAGCCATTGTCTATGGATGCTGCATTGTTCTCTATGCACGGCCCTCAGAAGGGGTTTCCTTGGAGAAGAACAGAATTGTAGCTTTGCTGAACACTGTCCTGTACCCATTCTTAAACCCCTTCATCTACAGTCTCAGAAACGAGACTGTGAAGGTGGCCCTGAAGGAAGCCATTGGCCGTGCAAAGGTGCAGCTTTTTCCCCAGTCATGATGCTTTTCATGACAGCAATTCTAATTATATATCATATATCATGTCACACATATATATATGTAGCTACTAAATACAGGTGCCTCGGGAGATTTATTTTCTCATTGGATTGTAGTGGTGAAAGGAAGCAATGTGAATTGTGTGTCTTGGTTACAGGGGTTTCTTATAAACAAAATCTAAAAAATATTAATAAAATGTTGAACACACACACACACACACACACACACACACACACTTCTTAGGACTGGGGCATAGACTGCCAGTGCATGCTGACACAAGGAAGTTTTCATAAGTCATCTCAGGAAATTTAGCTGAAAACTCTGGGGACAATGTCCAAGGGTTGTTGAGAAAAGCTCAAAACACCTCTCCCTGAATAACAGAAGATGCTAAGCACGAAAATTAAGCTCAGACATTACAATGGGTTCAGATTCACTGGATTCAAATCCATAAAACACTTCTCAGTTTCATTAGTGTGATGAAGACAGCCTCACTGATTTGCCAGTGATAGCATGCAGACAACAGCTTTTTTTATTCACTTTGTCTTATGGGGGGGGGGCCACTACCAATAAGCATAATTGGTGCGGACTCTCTTTTCTTCTAATATAGCAGTATCCTAGAAACTCTTTGCTCTTAATTAACCATCCAAGTAACCTCCCAATCCAGTGAAATGGGGGGGAGGGGGGCAGGGTTCTGAGCTCTCCCTGCCAAAAGGCTCGCTGCCTTGCGGATCTCTGCTGCAACCTGCACACCATGCACTGCCCTGGGCCCTGAAACAAGACATCCAGGGGCTGACTTCCAGGAGGAGGCGGCAGAGAGCAGTTTTGACATGGTGGGACTTTTTTCTCTGGCATAGTGAACAAGGAAATGGTCTTGCCGTGACAGAGCTCTCAGAGGTACTCTTTTGAGCAGCAATGCCACAGTCATTGCCTTTCAGAATGGGCACATAGGGAAAACTTCCAAAGACAAAGTATTTCTTCAGAAAAGAATTGGCCTCTTACAACAAGTTCTCCCAGATGCACATACAACAGTGAGTGATGTTTCAAGGGCTCAGAGCTTATTTTTTGTGCTGAAAACAAAGAAAATCACAACATTGCTTTTGGACCCTGAAAATCATCGCCTGCATGAATACCTGACTGGATAGAAGCCAAAAACATGCTGAGGTGATTTCCATAAGGCAAGGTAAAAGACCAGCAGCAGGCCCATTGGCTTGGTAGGTGATTATGAGGTCAGTTGTGTCTAATAGGCCACCAGGAAGCTGATGGCTGGGGACATTTTTATGAGATTAGTTGTTTCTCAGAAGCTCATAGGAGAGTAGGAGGCCCATGACCATAAAGATGAAAGTGAGGTCACTTCTGCCTCTACAGGTGATGGACGATGAGCAGACACATGAGTGGGAAAGTGGCTGTGAGGTGACTTCTATGGGTGAAGCTGATAGGCCAGCACTTGACTGCTGTCTGGGGTAAGAGGTTGCGAGGTCCTGCCTGCCTGAGTACCTGCTAGGCCACCAACAGGCACAGGGCTAGGATGTGGGTTTAGTGGTCACTCCTGTCTCTGGTGGGTGCGACTTGGTCTGTGCAGAGAGTGAGGAGTGGCATGGACAGCCCTGGGCTGCGAGTGGTTTTGGGCCACTGGGCTCTGTGTGAGACACAGAAATATATTTTTTAATGGTGCAGGCCTGATAATACCAGAGATATTTAGAAAACGTCAATAAAAAATGAAACAAGAAAGAAAGAAAGAAAATGATCTAAAATGAAGAAATGTTTTATTACACTTTCCAGCTTTTAAATTTTTTTTTGTGTTCTTGTTGTCTGTCTTTGCTTTGTTGTCTTTTTTTTAATATACCTTTTTTTTTTTTTTTTTTTTGAAAAGGAAAGCGATTTCCAGAATTGGGGTGGGATGCAGTCACAGGGTCACTGACGGCTGGTGCCATTGTAGGTGTACTGGTCCACTCTACCCATCCTCTATCTGCAGATTCAAGGGGCTCCGGTCTTCCGCAGGTCCCCTGTGAGAGCTGCCAGGCTTAGGGATATACCTCAGACATACCAGGACCTCTCCACGTGCCACTGGGTGCTTGTGGTTAGAACAGAGCTCTGCCTGAAAAGGTGAAGAACTGTTTTCAACTTGTAAAAAACGTGAACACACTTTCATCAGCTAAAATGAATGACTAATTTTAATGTCCATTTTCCCCATGATAAAATAGTGGAAATCTTCAGGCAGGGTATGAATCTCAGAAGAAATATTGATCTGCCCCTCAATTTGTTACCACTGCTCTGTCTATTATGCTGTGGATGTAATCTCAGTAATTTCTCACATATTTTCACATGTCCTGATTAAATTGAGGCATCTAAAGGCATCTTTGCATCAGACTATCTGGACATATCTTACTCTTTATCCATCAGGTACCTCTCAACTCTCCAGCTGCTGCTCTGAGCTTCAGGGCATCTGAAGCCTGCCTCGTCGTTCAGGAGTCTAATTATCTCTTTAGCCAGCTCCTTAGTTCTGTTTCTATCTATCCTTTCCTATCTATCTGTCAAAATCATTTCAAGGAGGGTTATTCCTTGTGGAAAGAGGACCACTTTCAAAAGCCAACCTAATCTCCCAGCAAAAGTACTTACTATTATCTGCAGATGCCAGTCCATCCATTTAGATACGTATTTGGAAAGTTATTCCTTCTACTTTTCGGTGCTTGCCTTTTTTGACTTGGAACTTCTGTGAGGCTGTTGCTTTCAAAACAAGCCAATATCGAGGATCTCTTTTGTAATCCCCTGCTTTCTTCTACATCTTCTCCCTCTCTGTTTCTCCAGAAACATTGAGGAAACATTGTTATTAAATGTCCTGACCTAAATGCCTTGCTTTCCCTTTAGGGGAGGGAGGGAATCTTCTCATCTTAAAGAACTTAAAGGCTGTCCTTTGATTATTTGACATAGGAAGCATCTGGAACAAAATAATACTAAGCAGGGTGATGTTTTAGATGTCTAAAAGTCAGGCACTTCAGTTTGAGCAAGTTAGCTTCCTCCCATCTTGTCAGTGCTGAGAGGGAGAAGAGTGTCTGGAAGAGACTGCTAACACTTCTTTCACACGCCAGTTATAGTCTGGGAGGAGCCAGCCTCTCTCTAGAGCTCTCTCTTTGCCTCCATTAACAAAATAGGGACCAAGGGAAAACAAGTGCAGACACCAGCTGCGCACAGACACCTCTAATGAAGCTGATGAAACTCACTACTTCTGTCTCAAACCTCTTAATTTATTTAGTAGCTAATTACTTTTTCAAACCAAAGAACATGTCTAACAGAAGGAAGTCAGGTCACAAATCAGCAGCTGCCTATGGGAATGAGCTAGGGGAGGAGTCACAATGTTGCAGTGTCCAGATGGAGTGTTGTAAAGGTGAGGTTACAAACTGTCCATTTAATCGGGGAATGGGGGAACAGAAGAGAGAGCCAGACAGCTCCTGGGGGTCCCGGGCGATGCTGGGGGCCGTGCTGCTCTTGGGGATCCCAGACCAGGCTGTGTTTCTGTACAAAAGTCTGGAAAAGCCTTGATGCAAGGCACTAGAGAAGAGGGATTTTCCTGAGCACTCAGAACCCATGCAGGACCCAGGGGTGTTGAGGGAAACCCATCTCACCCACCCCCAAACCCACTGCTCTCCCTGCAGACCTTCCTGGATCCTCAGGCCGGGAACAGGAGGGGGTCTGTGGGCACAGCCATGTCCCAGACTAGCCTCCTTCAGGCCTTCAGCTTCACAACGTGTCACAACTTCAAATGAGCTCTCTAAAGCAGCACTTCCCATGCCCCTGGTGTGGAGAGAAGACTTTGGGTAGACAAACAGGAGACAGGGGAGAGAAAGGGCAAAGACACCAGGCTGCAGAGCTGGGGCTCCCAGCATCACAGAGCGGGTGCCACAGGCTCAAGAAGCAACCCAAAGAAGTAAAGGAGTCCTTCCTTTTGCAGTGACTTGGAAAGCCACATCTCTCACAGTATTCAAGGCAAATGGAGTCTCCCTTCTGCAAGATTTGCCCCAAAACTGTGCAGAGATTCGGAAGAGCAGGAAGGCTGGTTGTAGGGATGTTCTCAAACTTCAGCAGCTGCAGAGCTGGGAGCTGGTCATCTCACAAACTTGGGAGTGAGTCAAAATGCACGTCCTGAGGCATCGCACTGCCTCATAGACTCTGCACCGGAGCCTGGACAGCAGCACTGCAGCGTGTGGGCGTGTCCTGAGAAGCCCAGAGTCATAAAATGTGGGAGATCCAGGATATCGGGGCTGTACAGACCCGGGAGAGCAAGGGTGCCTGTGGGGAGGAGGAGGGCAGGGGGCTGAGGAGCGTACCCAGGGGAGAATTCTCGCACAGCCCCAAGGTGACACTGAAAAGCACAAGGACCAAATGAGGCCCAGGGATGAGAAATGGCTTCCTCAGGCTCAGCCAGAAGGAAAGATGGGCAAACTTCATGGGAAATAGGAAAACTTCCCCACATTTGCTACCTGGCCTCGCCCATGGCTTTGGAGCCTGGCAGGCGCAAGGGTCCTGGATAAGGGCCTCTGGATGATGTGTGTTAAGGCTATGTTTGCTCTTCTCTGGCATAGCATCTCTAGCTCAAGCACTGCCGACTGAGAAACCTTGCCGAGCACTTTTAAAAGCAGAGATCCTGCCTTGGTGCCTAAAGGAGGAAAGCTACGTCCTGTCCCACATTGTCCTGCATCCTGCTTCCACAAAAAGAGGGGCCCACAGCAGAAACCAGTTTTGAGGCTCACCAAAGCATTTCTCAGCCTGTGGCCGTGCTTTGTGCTGGTTCATCCCACATGCCTTGGATCCTGTGAAAACGCCAACCCCCAAACCCCAGATTCCTGCACAGGTCTGCCCAGTGCAGTGACCTGTCAGTGCAGGGGCGCAGAAGTGACTTCTCCAGTGCCCCATTTGAGATATTTCACAGTCTTTGACACTGTCTGGAGACATTCCTGAAGGATTTATCAGAAAATTATGGAAAATAACTGCAGTGAAGGCAGGTGGCTGCTTTCCAGGGCATGAGGGGAAATCTCTCTGCTCTCTCCCTGGCTGTGCCATCCCCATGGCAGTGACCTACTGAGCCCCCAGATGACACAAGCTGAGGTCACAATGGGATGTGCCACATCACAGGGAGGTCTCCCCGGTGTCGTTGTGGGGACCCTCACTTCCCTGTGAGGCCCAGGCACTCCTGGGCACTGCTCACATGCTCCCCACGGCTGCCTTTCGTAGTGGCTCCACGGCAAGGAGAGGGGACAGGAGGCAGTGGGACCACATTGGGGGCCCTCACCAACAGACGGAGGAGCAGGGGCATGTTGGAAAGGAGTTTTGGGTAATGAGATGGGAAGAGCGTCCTGTTTCTCTGGCTGGAGAGGTGAAACGAGAGCAAGAGGGCAAGCGAGATGGAGGACTGCTGGATGGACACCATCAGCCAGGATCACAGCTCCTTGTCCCCTGCGCTCCTGCGGCTCTCCACCGAGGGTAAGGGCTTTGGGAGATCCTTCCCGAGGTGTCGCACAGAGACTGTTAACTGCCAAAACTGCTGTGGATCCCGGGCTGTGGGGGTGCCTGGACAGGGCTGGGGGCTGCTGCGAGAGCCCTGCCTGAGGGTCCCCTCTGGCTCGGGGGACAATGTGGCAGCCAGGACTCCTGGGTCCTGGGGATGGGGCTGTCCTGAGCCTCAAGGCTTCTGTGCGGCCAGCTCCATCGCCTCTTAGGGTGGGGGGGGAGCATGGGAATCCATGACAGGTTTTCCTGGGAGTGGGTCCTCTTTGGGGTCTGGCTCTGAGAGGAAAGGGGTCCAGCATCCCAGAGGCTGAGGTGGCCTGCAGCTCCATGGGGCTCTCAAGACCCTGCTGGAAATGTCCATATACCATAATGAAACCATCACCTTGTAATAACACCAAGTCCACTGGGTGTTTGGGAAAAATCTCTGTTCCTTCCCTCTCGATCCTTCCAACTTGGCGCAGCATGTTTTGGGCTCAGAGATGCCACCTTCAGATGGCCACAGCCCCTGTCCTCCTGCAAAATGGGCTCAAACCTCTGCACCCAAAAGAAAATACATTGGAGAGAGCAGACTGGAAACAGGCGGAGGTGCAATCCTCATTCAACAGGTCCTGGCTGATGCCAAGTTTTTTTCTCTGAGCTGTGGTGGGCAGTGCTGGGGTGAGCCCAACACAGCCATCTCCCCCAGCACCCTCACGACCCCACACCACCGCTCCCTAGCCGAGCCCTGGGGCCGCCGTGGGCAGGGACCCGGGGCAGGAGGGGCGAGAGGACACTGCCCTGCCCTGCCCTGCCCTGGGGGCAGCAGGACGCTGCCTGCGGGCTCCAGTGCCACGGCCAGCCCCAGGGCCCCCATGCCGGTGTGATATGTGCTAATTTGTTACATCAAAGTGAGAAACAGCCTTGGGAACATCCTGGATTGTGTTCTGTGTAATTTGTTACATCAAAGTGAGAAACAGCCTTGGGAACATCTGTGGGAACATCCTACATCCTGTGGTGGGGGCATGTACCCCGCCTGAGATAATTGAGTTGAGCTAGCAAAGCAGCAATGTTAGTTTAGATAGCCTAATATGGCGATGGCGATGTCACACAACTGTGAAATATAGCATGACCATGGAAGTCGTAAAATATATGCGTGACCTGAGGGTCACCACTCACAATGCAGAGGAAGACTCCAGCCTTCATCCCCACGACCACCAGAGGGCTGAAGAAGACCCCCTAGCAACAGCCTGCGCAACCGCAGAAGTTACAGGAAGTACCACGTATACCCAGAACTGGAATCTCATATAAGGAGACTGTGAGGGGGGGATTGCGCGCACCGCTGGTGGAGCAGGAGACTCCCCGGCCACCCAGCCCTGTTTTGCTTACTTGTAACTTGCTCAATTATTCCATTAAGTTGGATTTTATGCAAACCAATTGGAGTGGTCGTGTTTGCCTAAAACACCGGTGTCACGGATGCCACCAGCACAGGCCCCAGCGCTGCCCCCCCACGCCCCGCACGGCCCCCAGGGCGCAGGGCAGCCAGCAGCCCCGCGGGGCCCCTGCCACACAGCCCAGCCCCGCCGGGGCAGCGGCCGCACCCCGGGGCCCCGCACTGCCCGCCCACACAGCACCGCGCTGCCCCCAGGCCCCGCCGCGCCCCGCGCTGACCCCCACAACATGGCGCCCGACCACGGGGGAGGGGGGGGAGCTGGCCGCCAGGGCAGGAGGGCCCAGCGTTGCCATGGCATCGCCCCAGTGCAGCCCTCCTATTGGCTGTCAGGAGGAGGAGGGCGGGCATCGGTTTCACTGATGGCTCTGTCAGCCAATTGCAGTCCAACATGTGGGGAAAAAAAAAGACGTCAAAGAGGTGGAAGAGGAGTGGGAGCAAAGCAGGCGAGAAGCGAGCGGGCGAGAGCGTTTGGTGGGGGCTGCGGGCGCGTTCAAATGGCGGCGGGTGCCCTCCCGCCGGGGCGGGGCAGCGGTGCTGGCTTTGCCGGGGCTGCTTTGCTGCAGGAGCTGCAGCAGGGGCTGGTGGGGCCGTGAGCAGGGGCCAGAGCGACGTGGGCCAGAGGGGGGAGCTGCCCTGCAGCCAGACGTGGCGGCCTGCCGCGAGCAGCTGGGCCGGGGCGGCTCGGTGGGGTTTGGGGGCAGGAAGCTTTGCCCCTGTGGTGGCTCTGGGATCCCTGTTAAAGCGTTTCCCTGAGCTGCTGCTGCCAGCGCAGCCCCAGGTGCTGCTTCAAGGTGCGTTTGGGAGGTGCTGGGCAAAGTGTGAGCAGGCTGCTGGTGTCGTCGCGAGGTGCCCTTCCCAATGGTGTCTTTTGTTGTGAAAACTGCATTTTGGAGTGGCTCTGAGAGAGGCTGTCCCTGCATGTCATGCCATGCCTTAGCCGTTTTTTTTGCTCCCTGCCTCTTGCTTTGCGCCGAGACCTGTGAGCCTGGCAGCAGGGTGAAGGGTGTTTGCAGAAGAGCTCTGTAAGTGTGAGCTGTTTTGCTTGTCAGGGCCTTGAAAGTTGATGAACGGCCAGTGCTTGCACTTGCCGTGTTTCTTTCCATGCTCCTAGGTCAGGGTGAAGAGTTGCTGAATTGTGTCTCTGCTGGTTTCACCAACTGAGATGCCCTGGCCTGAGTCCTTCCACGTGCCTCCAGTTGTCAGGGCCTAAAATAGGAGAATGCTTGTTGTCCTGGATGTGTAGAGGATTTTCTGGTTTTGTTCAGCATTGGGGAAGGAACCAGAGTTCTGAGTTGCGGGAAGGCTTCTGCCTGTGCCTGGGACACGAGGCCCTGCTGTCTTCAGTTTCATGATCGCTGCTCCCATGCAATCCTCCCGTTAGAAAATGTTGCCAAGAATTACTTGCAGGCTGTTCTGCAATTCCTAAATTTCATAGGCTAGGTGTTGATAATGCATAGCAGAAGCTAATCTTTTGGTGTAGTAACTGGTAGGCAATGGGTGTTTCAGAGCATTGTGAGTATTATGAGGCCTTGATGTGACTCTGTGATGTGATGATGTGAATCAGGGAGGCCGTTCAGTAGGTGGCTCAGCCCTGGAGGATGGGAGGGGGAGCTGCAGGTGGCAAGAGCCCCATGGTCAGGATGTAGGTAGTGAGGTCCCCACTGTCTATGAGAGCTATGCCAGAAAATCACCAGTGTGAAATCAATTCTTTGTAAGTAGCTGATAGGCCAGCAGGAGGCACATGACTTGGCTATTGATGAGGGGGTCATTTCTGCCTGAGTAACTGATAGGCCATCTGGAGGAAGAAGGCTTGTCTGTTGCTTGTGCGGTCACTTGTGAGTGATGAACTGATTGGATCTCAGGAGCTATGTGAGTGGAAAGGTGTTTCTGAGGTCGTTTCTACCTGAGCAGTTGGTAGGGCAGCAGCAGGTCCATGTCTGGGATCTGTATTTTTGAGATCATTTCAGGCTGAGGAGCTGATAAGGCAGGATTTGTCTCATGGCTGGGGAACTTATAGTGAGGTAATTTCTGTCTTGGAGTCTTCTAGGCCAGTGACAGAGACATGGCCTTGAAGGTGGCTGTGAGGTAATGTCTTTCTGAGTCCCTGCTAGGCCAGCAGCAGGCAGTTAGGCATGGGCATTGCTTGTGAGGTGTCTTTTGTCAGAGTACCTGCTAGGCCGGCAGTAGTTGATGTCTGGGGAAGTTATTTGGAGGAAACTTCTTTCCCTGGTAAGCCAGCAGCAGGCATGTGGTGGGGATATGCACTTGTGAGGTCACCTCTATGTGAGCAGCTGAGAGGTGAGGAGAAGACACATGGCTTGGATGCTGGTGGTGAGGTCGCTTCTGTGTTTGTTGTGTGTGCTCAGAGGAGGGATTGACCCCTGCAGAGCTCTACAGCAATACAGAAATGCAACTAATCAATCAAGTAGATGTTTCACGTCATCTGGCACAAATTTTATCCCACTCCGTCATCATGAGTTAGTACTGCTACATTTCAAATGTGGATGATATTCTATGGTGAACATGGACATGGAGTTTGCCTTTCCACTTGTTGCTAAGTAGAAGCTTGCAGCGTCCTCGCAGTCAGCTAGGGAGTCCAGCTAGACTTTTTCGGCTGCTAAATGAATCTAGTGCTGGTGTAAATGAATGTAGTGCTGGTGTGAGCAGTGGTGTTAGTAATCTCTTCTTGCCAGGGTGCGTGCACTTTAGAAATTGCCCCAGTCGAAAGAGCAGGGAGCTTGTGAGATTTTCCTGCAAGGTCTGAATGCTGTCTCCCAAACACAACCCGGGATACAGACATGGTGTCAGCTGTGCCAAAAAGAGGGGTAGAACGTCTTGGTGGCCCTGCTGGCTGTGCTCTCACCAATAGAGCTCAGCACAGAGGGGAGACATTTGCCCCTGCCTGTTGCGACTCTGTAAGGCCAGCAGAACTGCCAGTAACACTCCGATTCTTTCTTTCTTTCTAGGTTGCTCCACTCATGGAGGTTCCCAGTGCAGTGCTAGAGCCGCTGAGGATGGAGGCAGGATGCCAGGCTGTGTCCCTGTACCTGTGAACATCTTGGCCAGCATCGTGAGCCCTCTGTGAAAGCAGCTGCAAGTGACTGAGAAGAGGCTACGTATGGATGCGAAGGCTTCCATAAATGCGCCTGTCTTCCCTGGGTGACTTGGGTTGTGGGTTCAGCTCCTGGTACCTCTGCTGTGCTGCAAATTCCGCCTCCCACAAGTGCTGTTATTGCCAGCCTGCTCAACAAATGCTACGGTGCCCCCTCCTTTTCCTAGGAGGTTGTGGTGCCATATAGGACGAGTCCAAGACCCTTATAATAGATGCCAGCATGTCCTGAGTGCCTTTGTGTGAGTGCCCCAAAGCGTCCATAGCTTGACCTGTGGAAGTCTCAGAGCTCTTGGGCTGCTGGCTCTGCGAGGGGTGAAGATGTGCCCAGGGCCAGGTTGCCCGTGGCACCCAGCCCTCAGTGCTCTGTGAAGCTAGCTGTGGAGCGCGGACTGGTGCTGCAGAGGCTGTGCAGCCAGGAGAGCTGTCATTTCAGCAGCCGTCCAGTGTGGGGCTGTCTCACTGCTTGGTCCTCATTTCAAAGGCTCTGCACCCTTTTTCCCTTCCCCAGGGCTCCTTGTCCTAGTAACTAAAGGAAAGGAAGGGAGGTTCCTTTGGGCTCAGGAGGCCTTCAGGACTTTCAAGTGTTTCTGCATTGTATGTGTATCTTTTGTATTACTAAAGAAAATCCCCATTTCCCCATCCCTAGCTGGAGATTCCTGAGGGGATGGGGGTGGAAAGCAGCAGCCTGCTGTGCCCAAAGAAAGCAGGATCCTTCCCTCTGAAAAGGGCAGCATCACCCAAGGAGGCAGCTCTGTGCCTGATCTTGTGCTGCTCATTTGCACAGGCCTTGTGAGCCTAGAGTGCCTTGGCCACCTTGTGATGTTACCGCAAGAGCTTGCCTGAGTGTCTGGGTTGCGGAGCCAAGGAAAGGCAGCAAGCAGAGCAGTGGCTGTGGAGCGTGCAAGTGGCAAGTGTCCTGCATGCATTTGTTCTTGCTGGCACTTGGTTGTATCTAGCAGAAGAGGCAGCTGTGTGGGGCAGAGGCAGTGTGTTTGTAGAGTAGGTGGCAGAGCAGAGGTCTGGCGTCAGGCTGATGGCTGGTGCAGTGCTGATCTGATCTGAGAGTGTCAGAAGCCCTTTCCCATGGAGCTGCTCCCTCAGCTGATCTCTGTCCCTAGAAATGCACTGGAAATGGAAGTGGCATGCTGCTGCCATTGTGTAGGTGCTGCAGTGCAAAGGCTCCCAGCTCGGACTTGATAGTACTAAAGGAAAAGCAAGACCAATCGTTCCCTTTTGTGATTTGTTGCCAGGGTGGCAGAGTGGAGCTGTCGCATGATCTGGAGAGAGTCTTGTCAGGAGATGAAAGCCGTTTGGAGAAGACTGTTCTGTACGGAGTGATCACAGCGTAATCAAGGGACACGCGATTGGCCCAGGTGAGCTTCTCCTCTGTGAAGGTTTGCAGTTTTGAGATCCCTTGTGACTCGCTCCCAGATAGCGCAGCAGCAGGCACGTCGATGCCATTTGTGCTTGTGAAGTGAGTCGTGCATCTGAATCTGGTAGGCCAACAGCATGCACGTAGCTTTGGTGATGATGGTGAGGTGCCTTGTGTCTCAATGCCTCCTAAAGGGGGAGCAGGGCCATTGCTGCTGTTTCTGCTTCTGAGCCCACTTCTGCATGAGCACCTGGTAGACCAGCAGTATGGAGGTTAGTGCTGTTTGTGCTTCTGGGGATGGTGTGCCTCCGTCCATGCTAGGCCAGCAGCACACACATGGTTTGAGTGCAGAGTGTGAGGCTAATTTTGTTTCAGTATTGAGAGGCCAGGGGTAGGCACATGCCTGCTGTTATTGCTTGTGAGATCACTATTTCCTTACGATTACATAGGCCGTCAGATGGCAGGTGACTTTGATGAAGCCTGTGAAGTCACTGCTTCCTGAGAACCAGATAGGCAAGAAGGAAGCAATTGCCTTTGCCACACAATTCGGGCACTTGGGCATCTGTAAATAACAGGCAACAATGAGACACATTATTGCTGTTTGTGCTTCCGAGGTCACTTGTGCCTCAGTGCCTGATAGGCCAGTGCTGGTGATGTGGCTGCATTTTGTGGTTGTGATGTCAGTTGTGGCTCAGTGCCTGATAGGCCAGTGCTGGTGATGTGTGTGCAGTTTGTGGTTGTGAGGTCAGTTGTGGCTCAGTGCCTGATAGGCCAGTGCTGGTGATGTGTGTGCAATTTGTGATTGTGATGTCACTTGTGGCTGAGTGCCTGATAGGCCAGTGCTGGTGATGTGGGTGCAGTTTGTGATTGTGAGGTCACTTGTGGCTGAGTGCGTGATAGGCCAGTGCTGGTGATGTGGGTGCGGTTTGTGATTGTGAGGTCACTTGTGGCTCAGTGCCTGATAGGCCATTGCTGGTGATGTGGGTGCAGTTTGTGGTTGTGATGTCACTTGTGGCTGAGTGCCTGATAGGCCAGTGCTGGTGATGTGGGTGCAGTTTGTGATTGTGATGTCACTTGTGGCTCAGTTCCTGATAGGCCAGTGCTGGTGATGTGGGTGCAGTTTGTGGTTGTGATGTCACTTGTGTCTGAGTGCCTGATAGGCCAGTGCTGGTGATGTGGCTGCAGTTTGTGATTGTGAGGTCACTTGTGGCTCAGTTCCTGATACGCCAGTGCTGGTACATGTCTGCAGTTTCTGCTTGTGATGTCACTTGTGGCTGAGTGCCTGATAGGCCAGTGCTGGTGATGTGGGTGCAGTTTGTGATTGTGAGGTCACTTGTGGCTCAGTTCCTGATACGCCAGTGCTGGTGATGTGGGTGCAGTTTGTGATTGTGAGGTCACTTGTGGCTCAGTGCCTGATAGGCCATTGCTGGTGATGTGGGTGCAGTTTGTGGTTGTGATGTCACTTGTGGCTCAGTGCCTGATAGGCCAGTGCTGGTGATGTGGGTGCACTTTGTGGTTGTGATGTCACTTGTGTCTGAGTGCCTGATAGGCCAGTGCTGGTGATGTGGGTGCAGTTTGTGGTTGTGATGTCACTTGTGTCTGAGTGCCTGATACGCCAGTGCTGGTGATGTGGGTGCAGTTTGTGGTTGTGATGTCACTTGTGGCTCAGTGCCTGATACGCCAGTGCTGGTGATGTGGGTGCAGTTTGTGATTGTGATGTCCCTTGTGGCTCAGTGCCTGATAGGCCAGTGCTGGTCACATGGCTGCAGTTTGTGGTTGTGATGTCACTTGTGTCTGAGTGCCTGATAGGCCAGTGCTGGTGATGTGGGTGCAGTTTGTGGTTGTGATGTCACTTGTGGCTCAGTGCCTGATAGGCCAGTGCTGGTGATGTGGGTGCAGTTTGTGGTTGTGATGTCACTTGTGTCTGAGTGCCTGATAGGCCAGTGCTGGTCACATGTCTGCAGTTTGTGTTTGTGATGCCACTTGTGGTTCAGAGCCTGATAGGCCAGTGCTGGTGATGTGGGTGCAGTTTGTGATTGTGAGGTCACTTGTGGCTCAGTGCCTGATACGCCAGTGCTGGTGATGTGGGTGCAGTTTGTGGTTGTGATGTCACTTGTGTCTGAGTGCCTGATAGGACAGTGCTGGTCACATGTCTGCAGTTTGTGATTGTGAGATCACTTGTGGTTCAGAGCCTGATAGGCCATTGCTGGTGATGTGGCTGCAGTTTGTGTTTGTGATGTCACTTGTGTCTGAGTGCCTGATAGGCCAGTGCTGGTGATGTGGGTGCAGTTTGTGGTTGTGATGTCATTTGTGTCTGAGTGCCTGATAGGCCAGTGCTGGTGATGTGGGTGCAGTTTGTGGTTGTGATGTCACTTGTGTCTGAGTGCCTGATAGGCCAGTGCTGGTCACATGTCTGCAGTTTGTGATTGTGAGATCACTTGTGGTTCAGAGCCTGATAGGCCAGTGCTGGTGATGTGGGTGCAGTTTGTGGTTGTGAGGTCACTTGTGGCTCAGTGCGTGAGAGGCCAGTGCTGGTCACATGGCTGCAGTTGGTAGTTGTGCTGTCACTTGTGGCTGAGTACCTGATAGGCCAGTGCTGGTGATGTGGGTGCAGTTTGTGGTTGTGAGGTCACATGTGGCTGAGTGCGTGATAGGCCAGTGCTGGTCACATGGCTGCAGTTTGTGGTTGTGATGTCACTTGTGGCTCAGTGCCTGATAGGCCAGTGCTGGTGATGTGGGTGCAGTTTGTGGTTGTGATGTCACTTGTGTCTGAGTGCCTGATAGGCCAGTGCTGGTGATGTGGGTGCAGTTTGTGGTTGTGAGGTCACATGTGGCTGAGTGCGTGATAGGCCAGTGCTGGTCACATGGCTGCAGTTTGTGGTTGTGATGTCACTTGTGTCTGAGTGCCTGATAGGCCAGTGCTGGTGATGTGGGTGCAGTTTGTGGTTGTGATGTGACTTGTGGCTGAGTGCCTGATAGGCCAGTGCTGGTCACATGTCTGCAGTTTGTGATTGTGAGATCACTTTTGGCTCAGAGCCTGATAGGCCAGTGCTGGTGATGTGGGTGCAGTTTGTGATTGTGAGGTCACTTGTGGCTCAGTGCCTGATAGGCCAGTGCTGGTGATGTGGGTGCAGTTTGTGTTTGTGATGTCCCTTGTGGCTCAGTGCCTGATACGCTAGTGCTGGTGATGTGGGTGCAGTTTGTGATTGTGATGTCCCTTGTGGCTCAGTGCCTGATAGGCCAGTGCTGGTCACATGGCTGCAGTTTGTGGTTGTGATGTCACTTGTGTCTGAGTGCCTGATAGGCCAGTGCTCGTGATGTGGGTGAAGTTTGTGGTTGTGATGTCACTTGTGGCTGAGTGCCTGATAGGCCAGTGCTGGTGATGTGGGTGCAGTTTGTGATTGTGATGTTACTTGTGTCTGAGTGCCTGATAGGCCAGTGCTGGTGATGTGTGTGCAGTTTGTGATTGTGATGTCACTTGTGGCTCAGTGCCTGATAGGCCAGTGCTGGTCACATGGCTGCAGTTTGTGGTTGTGATGTCACTTGTGGCTGAGTGCCTGATAGGCCAGTGCTGGTGATGTGGGTGCAGTTTGTGGTTGTGATGTCCCTTGTGGCTGAGTGCCTGATAGGACAGTGCTGGTGATGTGGGTGCAGTTTGTGATTGTGAGGTCACTTGTGGCTCAGTTCCTGATAGGCCAGTGCTGGTCACATGGCTGCAGTTTGTGGTTGTGATGTCACTTGTGGCTGAGTGCCTGATAGGCCAGTGCTGGTGATGTGGGTGCAGTTTGTGTTTGTGATGTCCCTTGTGGCTCAGTGCCTGAGAGGCCAGTGCTGGTGATGTGAGTGCAGTTTGTGGTTGTGATGTCAGTTGTGGCTCAGTGCCTGATAGGCCAGTGCTGGTGATGTGGGTGCAGTTTGTGGTTGTGATGTCACTTGTGGCTGAGTGCCTGATAGGCCAGTGCTGGTGATGTGTGTGCAGTTTGTGATTGTGAGGTCACTTGTGTCTGAGTGCCTGATAGGCCAGTGCTGGTGATGTGGGTGGAGTTTGTGTTTGTGATGTCCCTTGTGGCTCAGTGCCTGAGAGGCCAGTGCTGGTGTTGTGAGTGCAGTTTGTGGTTGTGATGTCAGTTGTGGCTCAGTGCCTGATAGGCCAGTGCTGGTGATGTGGGTGGAGTTTGTGGTTGTGATGTCACTTGTGTCTGAGTGCCTGATAGGCCAGTGCTGGTGATGTGGGTGCAGTTTGTGATTGTGAGGTCACTTGTGTCTCAGTGCCTGATAGGCCAGTGCTGGTCACATGTCTGCAGTTTGTGGTTGTGATGTCACTTGTGGCTGAGTGCCTGATAGACCAGTGCTGGTGATGTGGGTGCAGTTTGTGGTTGTGATGTCACTTGTGTCTGAGTGCCTGATAGGCCAGTGCTGGTGATGTGGGTGCACTTTGTGATTGTGATGTCACTTGTGTCTCAGTGCCTGATAGGCCAGTGCTGCTGATGTGGCTGCAGTTTGTGATTGTGAGGTCACTTGTGGCTCAGTTCCTGATACGCCAGTGCTGGTACATGTCTGCAGTTTGTGGTTGTGATGTCACTTGTGGCTCAGTGCCTGATAGGCCATTGCTGGTGATGTGGGTGCAGTTTGTGGTTGTGATGTCACTTGTGTCTGAGTGCCTGATAGGCCAGTGCTGGTGATGTGGGTGCAGTTTGTGGTTGTGATGTCACTTGTGGCTGAGTGCCTGATAGGCCAGTGCTGGTCACATGTCTACAGTTTGTTATTGTGAGATCACTTGTGGTTCAGAGCCTGATAGGCCAGTGCTGGTGATGTGGCTGCAGTTTGTGATTGTGAGGTCACTTGTGGCTCAGTGCCTGATAGGCCAGTGCTGGTGATGTGGGTGCAGTTTGTGGTTGTGATGTCCCTTGTGGCTCAGTGCCTGATAGGCCAGTGCTGGTGATGTGGGTGCAGTTTGTGATTGTGATGTCACTTGTGTCTGAGTGCCTGATAGGCCAGTGCTGGTGATGTGGGTGCACTTTGTGATTGTGATGTCCCTTGTGGCTGAGTGCCTGATAGGCCAGTGCTGGTCACATGGCTGCAGTTTGTGTTTGTGATGCCACTTGTGGTTCAGAGCCTGATAGGCCAGTGCTGGTGATGTGGGTGCAGTTTGTGATTGTGAGGTCACTTGTGGCTCAGTGCCTGATACGCCAGTGCTGGTGATGTGGGTGCAGTTTGTGTTTGTGATGTCCCTTGTGGCTCAGTGCCTGATAGGCCAGTGCTGGTCACATGTCTGCAGTTTGTGGTTGTGATGTCACTTGTGGCTGAGTGCCTGATAGGCCAGTGCTGGTGATGTGGGTGCAGTTTGTGGTTGTGATGTCATTTGTGGCTCAGTGCCTGACAGGCCAGTGCTGGTGATGTGTGTGCAGTTTGTGGTTGTGATGTCCCTTGTGGCTCAGTGCCTGATAGGCCAGTGCTGGTCACATGTCTGCAGTTTGTGGTTGTGATGTCATTTGTGGCTGAGTGCCTGATAGGCCAGTGCTGGTGATGTGGGTGCAGTTTGTGATTGTGAGATCACTTGTGGCTCAGAGCCTGATAGGCCATTGCTGGTGATGTGGGTGCAGTTTGTGGTTGTGATGTCACTTGTGGCTGAGTGCCTGATAGGACAGTGCTGGTCACATGTCTGCAGTTTGTGATTGTGAGATCACTTGTGGTTCAGAGCCTGATAGGCCAGTGCTGGTGATGTGGCTGCAGTTTGTGATTGTGAGGTCACTTGTGTCTGAGTGCCTGATAGGCCAGTGCTGGTGATGTGGGTGCAGTTTGTGGTTGTGATGTCACTTGTGGCTGAGTGCCTGATAGGCCAGTGCTGGTGATGTGGGTGCAGTTTGTGGTTGTGATGTCACTTGTGGCTGAGTGCCTGATAGGCCAGTGCTGGTGATGTGGGTGCAGTTTGTGGTTGTGATGTCACTTGTGGCTGAGTGCCTGATAGGCCAGTGCTGGTGATGTGGGTGCAGTTTGTGGTTGTGATGTCACTTGTGGCTGAGTGCCTGATAGGCCAGTGCTGGTGATGTGTGTGCAGTTTGTGATTGTGAGGTCACTTGTGGCTGAGTGCGTGATAGGCCAGTGCTGGTGATGTGTGTGCAGTTTGTGATTGTGAGGTCACTTGTGGCTCAGTTCCTGATACGCCAGTGCTGGTACATGTCTGCAGTTTGTGGTTGTGATGTCACTTGTGGCTGAGTGCCTGATAGGCCAGTGCTGGTGATGTGGGTGCAGTTTGTGGTTGTGATGTCACTTGTGGCTGAGTGCCTGATAGGCCAGTGCTGGTGATGTGGGTGCAGTTTGTGGTTGTGATGTCCCTTGTGTCTGAGTGCCTGATAGGCCAGTGCTGGTGATGTGTGTGCAGTTTGTGGTTGTGATGTCACTTGTGGCTGAGTGCCTGATAGGCCAGTGCTGGTGATGTGGGTGCACTTTGTGATTGTGATGTCCCTTGTGGCTCAGTGCCTGATAGGCCAGTGCTGGTGATGTGGGTGCAGTTTGTGATTGTGATGTCACTTGTGTCTGAGTGTCTGATAGGCCAGTGCTGGTGATGTGGGTGCAGTTTGTGATTGTGAGGTCACTTGTGGCTCAGTGCCTGATAGGCCAGTGCTGGTGATGTGGGTGCAGTTTGTGTTTGTGATGTCCCTTGTGGCTCAGTGCCTGATAGGCCAGTGCTGGTGATGTGGGTGCAGTTTGTGATTGTGATGTCACTTGTGTCTGAGTGCCTGATAGGCCAGTGCTGGTGATGTGGGTGCACTTTGTGATTGTGAGGTCACTTGTGGCTGAGTGCCTGATAGGCCAGTGCTGGTCACATGGCTGCAGTTTGTGTTTGTGATGCCACTTGTGGTTCAGAGCCTGATAGGCCAGTGCTGGTGATGTGGGTGCAGTTTGTGATTGTGAGGTCACTTGTGGCTCAGTGCCTGATACGCCAGTGCTGGTGATGTGGGTGAAGTTTGTGTTTGTGATGTCCCTTGTGGCTCAGTGCCTGATAGGCCAGTGCTGGTCACATGGCTGCAGTTTGTGGTTGTGATGTCACTTGTGGCTCAGTGCCTGATAGGCCAGTGCTGGTGATGTGGGTGCAGTTTGTGGTTGTGATGTCATTTGTGGCTCAGTGCCTGACAGGCCAGTGCTGGTGATGTGTGTGCAGTTTGTGGTTGTGATGTCCCTTGTGGCTCAGTGCCTGAGAGGCCAGTGCTGGTGATGTGGGTGCAGTTTGTGATTGTGATGTCACTTGTGGCTGAGTGCCTGATAGGCCAGTGCTGGTCACATGTCTGCAGTTTGTGGTTGTGATGTCATTTGTGGCTGAGTGCCTGATAGGCCAGTGCTGGTGAATGTGGGTGCAGTTTGTGATTGTGATGTCACTTGTGGCTCAGTGCCTGATAGGCCAGTGCTAGTGATGTGGGTGCAGTTTGTGATTGTGAGATCACTTGTGGTTCAGAGCCTGATAGGCCAGTGCTGGTGATGTGGGTGCAGTTTGTGATTGTGAGATCACTTGTGGCTCAGTGCCTGATAGGCCATTGCTGGTGATGTGGGTGCAGTTTGTGGTTGTGATGTCACTTGTGGCTGAGTGCCTGATAGGACAGTGGTGGTCACATGTCTGCAGTTTGTGATTGTGAGATCACTTGTGGTTCAGAGCCTGATAGGCCAGTGCTGGTGATGTGGCTGCAGTTTGTGATTGTGAGGTCACTTGTGTCTGAGTGCCTGATAGGCCAGTGCTGGTGATGTGGGTGCAGTTTGTGATTGTGAGGTCACTTGTGGCTGAGTGCCTGATAGGCCAGTGCTGGTCACATGGCTGCAGTTTGTGACTTTGAGATCACTTGTGGTTCAGAGCCTGATAGGCCAGTGCTGGTGATGTGGGTGCAGTTTGTGGTTGTGATGTCATTTGTGGCTCAGTGCCTGATAGGCCAGTGCTGGTCACATGGCTGCATTTTGTGTTTGTGATGCCACTTGTGGTTCAGAGCCTGATAGGCCAGTGCTGGTGATGTGGGTGCAGTTTGTGGTTGTGATGTCACTTGTGGCTGAGTGCCTGATAGGCCAGTGCTGGTGATGTGGGTGCAGTTTGTTTTTGTGATGTCCCTTGTGGCTCAGTGCCTGATAGGCCAGTGCTGGTCACATGTCTGCAGTTTGTGGTTGTGATGTCACTTGTGGCTCAGTGCCTGATAGGCCAGTGCTGGTGATGTGGGTGCAGTTTGTGGTTGTGAGGTCACTTGTGGCTCAGTGCGTGAGAGGCCAGTGCTGGTCACATGGCTGCAGTTGGTAGTTGTGCTGTCACTTGTGTCTGAGTGCCTGATAGGCCAGTGCTGGTGATGTGGGTGCAGTTTGTGATTGTGAGGTCACTTGTGTCTCAGTGCCTGATAGGCCACTGCTGGTGATGTGGGTGCAGTTTGTGGTTGTGAGGTCACATGTGGCTGAGTGCGTGATAGGCCAGTGCTGGTCACATGGCTGCAGTTTGTGGTTGTGATGTCACTTGTGGCTCAGTGCCTGATAGGCCAGTGCTGGTGATGTGGGTGCAGTTTGTGGTTGTGATGTCACTTGTGTCTGAGTGCCTGATAGGCCAGTGCTGGTGATGTGGGTGCAGTTTGTGGTTGTGATGTCACTTGTGGCTGAGTGCCTGATAGGCCAGTGCTGGTCACATGTCTGCAGTTTGTGATTGTGAGATCACTTGTGGCTCAGAGCCTGATAGGCCAGTGCTGGTGATGTGTGTGCAGTTTGTGATTGTGAGGTCACTTGTGGCTCAGTGCCTGATAGGCCAGTGCTGGAGATGTGGGTGGAGTTTGTGGTTGTGAGGTCACTTGTGGCTCAGTTCCTGATACGCCAGTGCTGGTGATGTGGGTGCAGTTTGTGATTGTGATGTCCCTTGTGGCTCAGTGCCTGATAGGCCAGTGCTGGTCACATGTCTGCAGTTTGTTCTTGTGAGATCACTTGTGGCTCAGTGCCTGATAGGCCAGTGCTGGTGATGTGGGTGCAGTTTGTGTTTGTGATGTCACTTGTGGCTCAGTGCCTGACAGGCCAGTGCTGGTGATGTGGGTGCAGTTTGTGATTGTGATGTCACTTGTGTCTGAGTGCCTGATAGGCCAGTGCTGGTGATGTGGGTGCACTTTGTGATTGTGAGGTCACTTGTGGCTGAGTGCCTGATAGGCCAGTGCTGGTCACATGTCTGCAGTTTGTTCTTGTGAGATCACTTGTGGCTCAGTGCCTGATAGGCCAGTGCTGGTGATGTGGGTGCAGTTTGTGATTTTGAGGTCACTTGTGGCTCAGTGCCTGATAGGCCAGTGCTGGTGATGTGGGTGCAGTTTGTGGTTGTGATGTCACTTGTGGCTGAGTGCCTGATAGGCCAGTGCTGGTGACATGGCTGCAGTTTGTGGTTGTGATGTCAGTTGTGGCTCAGTGCCTGAGAGGCCAGTGCTGGTGATGTGGGTGCAGTTTGTGTTTGTGATGCCACTTGTGGCTGAGTGCCTGATAGGCCAGTGCTGGTGATGTGGGTGCAATTTGTGGTTGTAATGTCATTTGTGGCTCAGTGCCTGATAGGCCAGTGCTCGTGATGTGGGTGCAGTTTGTGATTGTGAGGTCACTTGTGTCTGAGTGCCTGATAGGCCAGTGCTGGTGATGTGGGTGCAGTTTGTGGTTGTGATGTCACTTGTGGCTGAGTGCCTGATAGGCCAGTGCTGGTCACATGTCTGCAGTTTGTGGTTGTGAGATCACTTGTGGTTCAGAGCCTGATAGGCCAGTGCTGGTGATGTGGCTGCAGTTTGTGATTGTGATGTCACTTGTGGCTGAGTGCCTGATAGGCCAGTGCTGGTGATGTGGGTGCAGTTTGTGGTTGTGATGTCACTTGTGTCTGAGTGCCTGATAGGCCAGTGCTGGTGATGTGGGTGCAGTTTGTGGTTGTGAGGTCACTTGTGGCTCAGTGCCTGATAGGCCAGTGCTGGTGATGTGGGTGCAGTTTGTGGTTGTGATGTCACTTGTGGCTGAGTGCGTGATAGGCCAGTGCTGGTGATGTGGGTGAAGTTTGTGGTTGTGATGTCATTTGTGGCTCAGTGCCTGACAGGCCAGTGCTGGTGATGTGTGTGCAGTTTGTGGTTGTGATGTCACTTGTGGCTGAGTGCCTGATAGGCCAGTGCTGGTGATGTGGGTGCAGTTTGTGATTGTGATGTCACTTGTGTCTGAGTGCCTGATAGGCCAGTGCTGGTGATGTGGGTGCACTTTGTGATTGTGAGGTCACTTGTGGCTGAGTGCCTGATAGGCCAGTGCTGGTGATGTGGGTGCAGTTTGTGTTTGTGATGCCACTTGTTTCTCAGTGCCTGATAGGCCAGTGCTGGTGATGTGGGTGCGGTTTGTGTTTGTGATGTCACTTGTCGCTCAGTGCCTGATAGACTAGTGCTGGTCACATGTCTGCAGTCTGTGTTTGTGATGTCACTTGTGTCTCAGTGCCTGTTAGGCCATTGCTGGTGATGTGGGTGCAGTTTGTGGTTGTAAGGTCACTTGTGTCTGAGTGCCTGATAGGCCAGTGCTGGTGATGTGGCTGCGGTTTGTGATTGTGATGTCACTTGTGGCTGAGTGCCTGATAGGCCAGTGCTGGTGATGTGGGTGCAGTTTGTGGTTGTGATGTCTCTTGTGGCTGAGTGCCTGATAGGCCAGTGCTGGTGATGTGGGTGCAGTTTGTGGTTGTGATGTCACTTGTGGCTGAGTGCGTGATAGGCCAGTGCTGGTCACATGTCTGCAGTTTGTGATTGTGAGATCACTTGTGGTTCAGAGCCTGTTAGGCCATTGCTGGTGATGTGGGTGCAGTTTGTGTTTGTGATGTCCCTTGTGGCTGAGTGCCTGATAGGCCAGTGCTGGTGATGTGGCTGCAGTTTGTGATTGTGAGGTCACTTGTGTCTGAGTGCCTGATAGGCCAGTGCTGGTGATGTGGGTGCAGTTTGTGGTTGTGATGTCATTTGTGGATCAGTGCCTGACAGGCCAGTGCTGGTGATGTGTGTGCAGTTTGTGATTGTGATGTCACTTGTGGCTGAGTGCCTGATAGGCCAGTGCTGGTGATGTGGGTGCACTTTGTGATTGTGAGGTCACTTGTGGCTGAGTGCCTGATAGGCCAGTGCTGGTCACATGTCTGCAGTTTGTGTTTGTGATGCCACTTGTGGCTGAGTGCCTGATAGGCCAGTGCTGGTGATGTGGGTGCAGTTTGTGATTGTGAGGTCACTTGTGGCTGAGTGCCTGATAGGCCAGTGCTGGTGATGTGGGTGCAGTTTGTGTTTGTGAGGTCACATGTGGCTGAGTGCCTGATAGGCCAGTGCTGGTGACATGGCTGCAGTTTGTGGTTGTGATGTCACTTGTGGCTCAGTGCCTGATAGGCCAGTGCTGGTGATGTGGGTGCAGTTTGTGGTTGTGATGTCACTTGTGTCTGAGTGCCTGATAGGCCAGTGCTGGTGATGTGGGTGCAGTTTGTGTTTGTGATGTCACTTGTGGCTGAGTGCCTGATAGGCCAGTGCTGGTGATGTGGGTGCAGTTTGTGATTGTGATGTCCCTTGTGGCTCAGTGCCTGATAGGCCAGTGCTGGTCACATGTCTGCAGTTTGTTATTGTGAGATCACTTGTGGTTCAGAGCCTGATAGGCCAGTGCTGGTGATGTGGGTGCAGTTTGTGATTGTGAGGTCACTTGTGGCTCAGTGCCTGATAGGCCAGTGCTGGTGATGTGGGTGCAGTTTGTGGTTGTGATGTCCCTTGTGGCTCAGTGCCTGATAGGCCAGTGCTGGTGATGTGGCTGCAGTTTGTGATTGTTAGGTCACTTGTGGCTCAGTGCCTGATAGGCCAGTGCTGGTCACATGGCTGCAGTTTGTGGTTGTGATGTCACTTGTGGCTGAGTGCCTGATAGGCCAGTGCTGGTGATGTGGGTGCAGTTTGTGGTTGTGATGTCACTTGTGTCTGAGTGCCTGATAGGCCAGTGCTGGTCACATGTCTGCAGTTTGTGTTTGTGATGCCACTTGTGGTTCAGAGCCTGATAGGCCAGTGCTGGTGATGTGGGTGCAGTTTGTGATTGTGAGATCACTTGTGGCTCAGTGCCTGATAGGCCAGTGCTGGTCACATGGCTGCAGTTTGTGACTTTGAGATCACTTGTGGTTCAGAGCCTGATAGGCCAGTGCTGGTGATGTGGGTGCAGTTTGTGATTGTGAGGTCACTTGTGGCTCAGTGCCTGATAGGCCAGTGCTGGTGATGTGGGTGCAGTTTGTGGTTGTGAGGTCACTTGTGGCTCAGTGCGTGATAGGCCAGTGCTGGTGATGTGGGTGCAGTTTGTGGTTGTGAGGTCACTTGTGGCTCAGTGCCTGATACGCCAGTGCTGGTGATGTGGGTGCAGTTTGTGATTGTGATGTCCCTTGTGGCTCAGTGCCTGATAGGCCAGTGCTGGTCACATGTCTGCAGTTTGTGGTTGTGATGTCATTTGTGGCTCAGTGCCTGATAGGCCAGTGCTGGTGATGTGGGTGCAGTTTGTGATTGTGATGTCACTTGTGTCTGAGTGCCTGATAGGCCAGTGCTGGTGATGTGGGTGCAGTTTGTGATTGTGAGATCACATGTGGCTGAGTGCGTGATAGGCCAGTGGTGGTCACATGGCTGCAGTTTGTGGTTGTGATGTCACTTGTGTCTGAGTGCCTGATAGGCCAGTGCTGGTGATGTGGGTGCAGTTTGTGGTTGTGAGGTCACATGTGGCTGAGTGCGTGATAGGCCAGTGCTGGTCACATGTCTGCAGTTTGTGGTTGTGATGTCACTTGTGGCTCAGTGCCTGATAGGCCAGTGCTGGTGATGTGGGTGAAGTTTGTGGTTGTGATGTCATTTGTGGCTCAGTGCCTGACAGGCCAGTGCTGGTGATGTGGGTGCACTTTGTGATTGTGATGTCACTTGTGTCTGAGTGCCTGATAGGCCAGTGCTGGTGATGTGGCTGCAGTTTGTGATTGTGAGGTCACTTGTGGCTGAGTGCGTGATAGGCCAGTGCTGGTGATGTGGGTGCAGTTTGTGATTGTGATGTCACTTGTGTCTGAGTGCCTGATAGGACAGTGCTGGTCACATGTCTGCAGTTTGTGATTGTGGGATCACTTGTGGCTCAGAGCCTGATAGGCCAGTGCTGGTGATGTGGGTGAAGTTTGTGATTGTGAGGTCACTTGTGGCTCAGTGCCTGATAGGCCAGTGCTGGTGATGTGGGTGCAGTTTGTGATTGTGAGGTCACTTGTGGCTGAGTGCCTGATAGGCCAGTGCTGGTCACATGTCTGCAGTTTGTGATTGTTATGTCACTTGTGGCTGAGTGCCTGATAGGCCAGTGCTGGTCACATGTCTGCAGTTTGTGGTTGTGATGTCATTTGTGTCTGAGTGCCTGATAGGCCAGTGCTGGTGATGTGGGTGCACTTTGTGATTTTGAGGTCACTTGTGGCTCAGTTCCTGATACGCCAGTGCTGGTACATGTCTGCAGTTTGTGATTGTGAGGTCACTTGTGGCTCAGTGCCTGATAGGCCATTGCTGGTGATGTGGGTGCAGTTTGTGGTTGTGATGTCACTTGTGGCTCAGTGCCTGATAGGCCAGTGCTGGTGATGTGGCTGCGGTTTGTGTTTGTGATGTCCCTTGTGGCTCAGTGCCTGATAGGCCAGTGCTGGTCACATGTCTGCAGTTTGTGATAGTGAGATCACTTGTGGCTCAGAGCCTGATAGGCCAGTGCTGGTGATGTGTGTGCAGTTTGTGATTGTGAGGTCACTTGTGGCTAAGTGCCTGATAGGCCAGTGCTGGTGTTGTGGGTGCAGTTTGTGATTGTGAGGTCACTTGTGTCTGAGTGCCTGATAGGCCAGTGCTGGTGATGTGGGTGCACTTTGTGATTGTGAGGTCACTTGTGGCTGAGTGCCTGATAGGCCAGTGCTGGTGATGTGGGTGCAGTTTGTGGTTGTGATGTCACTTGTGGCTGAGTGCCTGATAGGCCAGTGCTGGTGATGTGGCTGTATTTTGTGGTTGTGATGTCACTTGTGGCTGAGTGCCTGATAGGCCAGTGCTGGTGATGTGGGTGCACTTTGTGATTGTGAGGTCACTTGTGGCTGAGTGCCTGATAGGCCAGTGCTGGTGATGTGGGTGCAGTTTGTGGTTGTGATGTCACTTGTGGCTCAGTGCCTGATAGGCCAGTGCTGGTGATGTGTGTGCAGTTTGTGGTTGTGATGTCACTTGTGTCTGAGTGCCTGATAGGACAGTGCTGGTCACATGTCTGCAGTTTGTGATTGTGAGATCACTTGTGGCTCAGAGCCTGATAGGCCTTTGCTGGTGATGTGGGTGCAGTTTGTGGTTGTGATGTCACTTGTGGCTCAGTGCCTGATAGGCCAGTGCTGGTGATGTGGGTGCAGTTTGTGGTTGTGATGTCACTTGTGTCTGAGTGCCTGATAGGCCAGTGCTGGTCACATGTCTGCAGTTTGTGTTTGTGATGCCACTTGTGGTTCAGAGCCTGATAGGCCAGTGCTGGTGATGTGGGTGCAGTTTGTGATTGTGAGATCACTTGTGGCTCAGTGCCTGATAGGCCAGTGCTGGTCACATGGCTGCAGTTTGTGACTTTGAGATCACTTGTGGTTCAGAGCCTGATAGGCCAGTGCTGGTGATGTGGGTGCAGTTTGTGATTGTGAGGTCACTTGTGGCTCAGTGCCTGATAGGCCAGTGCTGGTGATGTGGGTGCAGTTTGTGGTTGTGAGGTCACTTGTGGCTCAGTGCGTGATAGGCCAGTGCTGGTGATGTGGGTGCAGTTTGTGGTTGTGAGGTCACTTGTGGCTCAGTGCCTGATACGCCAGTGCTGGTGATGTGGGTGCAGTTTGTGATTGTGATGTCCCTTGTGGCTCAGTGCCTGATAGGCCAGTGCTGGTCACATGTCTGCAGTTTGTGGTTGTGATGTCATTTGTGGCTCAGTGCCTGATAGGCCAGTGCTGGTGATGTGGGTGCAGTTTGTGATTGTGATGTCACTTGTGTCTGAGTGCCTGATAGGCCAGTGCTGGTGATGTGGGTGCAGTTTGTGATTGTGAGATCACATGTGGCTGAGTGCGTGATAGGCCAGTGGTGGTCACATGGCTGCAGTTTGTGGTTGTGATGTCACTTGTGTCTGAGTGCCTGATAGGCCAGTGCTGGTGATGTGGGTGCAGTTTGTGGTTGTGAGGTCACATGTGGCTGAGTGCGTGATAGGCCAGTGCTGGTCACATGTCTGCAGTTTGTGGTTGTGATGTCACTTGTGGCTCAGTGCCTGATAGGCCAGTGCTGGTGATGTGGGTGCAGTTTGTGGTTGTGATGTCACTTGTGTCTGAGTGCCTGATAGGCCAGTGCTGGTGATGTGGGTGCAGTTTGTGGTTGTGATGTCACTTGTGGCTGAGTGCCTGATAGGCCAGTGCTGGTCACATGTCTGCAGTTTGTGATTGTGAGATCACTTGTGGCTGAGTTCCTGATAGGCCAGTGCTGGTGATGTGGGTGCACTTTGTGATTGTGAGGTCACTTGTGGCTCAGTGCCTGATAGGCCAGTGCTGGTCACATGGCTGCAGTTTGTGGTTGTGATGTCCCTTGTGGCTCAGTTCCTGATAGGCCAGTGCTGGTGATATGGGTGCAGTTTGTGATTGTGATGTCACTTGTGGCTCAGTGCCTGATAGGCCAGTGCTGGTGATGTGGGTGCAGTTTGTGATTGTGATGTCCCTTGTGGCTCAGTGCGTGAGAGGCCAGTGCTGGTCACATGGCTGCAGTTGGTAGTTGTGCTGTCACTTGTGGCTGAGTGCCTGATAGACCAGTGCTGGTGATGTGGGTGCAGTTTGTGATTGTGATGTCACTTGTGTCTGAGTGCCTGATAGGCCAGTGCTGGTGATGTGGGTGCACTTTGTGATTGTGATGTCACTTGTGTCTCAGTGCCTGATAGGCCTGTCTTGGTGATGTGGGTGCAGTTTGTGTTTGTGATGTCCCTTGTGGCTGAGTGCCTGATAGGCCAGTGCTGGTGATGTGGGTGCAGTTTGTGGTTGTGAGGTCACTTGTGTCTGAGTGCCTGATAGGCCAGTGCTGGTGATGTGGGTGCAGTTTGTGGTTGTGATGTCACTTGTGTCTGAGTGCCTGATAGGCCAGTGCTGGTGATGTGGGTGCACTTTGTGATTGTGAGGTCACTTGTGGCTGAGTGCCTGATAGGCCAGTGCTGGTGATGTGGGTGCAGTTTGTGTTTGTGATGTCCCTTGTGGCTCAGTGCCTGATAGGCCAGTGCTGGTCACATGGCTGCAGTTTGTGGTTGTGATGTCACTTGTGGCTCAGTGCCTGATAGGCCAGTGCTGGTGATGTGGGTGCAGTTTGTGATTGTGAGGTCACTTGTGGCTGAGTGCCTGATAGGCCAGTGCTGGTCACATGGCTGCAGTTTGTGACTTTGAGATCACTTGTGGTTCAGAGCCTGATAGGCCAGTGCTGGTGATGTGGGTGCAGTTTGTGATTGTGATGTCACTTGTGGCTGAGTGCCTGATAGGCCAGTGGTGGTCACATGGCTGCAGTTTGTGGTTGTGATGTCACTTGTGTCTGAGTGCCTGATAGACCAGTGCTGGTGATGTGGGTGCAGTTTGTGTTTGTGATGCCACTTGTGGCTGAGTGCCTGATAGGCCAGTGCTGATGATGTGAGTGCAATTTGTGGTTGTAATGTCATTTGTGTCTGAGTGCCTGATAGGCCAGTGCTGGTGATGTGGGTGCAGTTTGTGGTTGTGAGGTCACTTGTGGCTCAGAGCCTGATAGGCCAGTGCTGGTGATGTGGGTGCAGTTTGTGGTTTTGAGGTCACTTGTGGCTCAGTGCCTGATACGCCAGTGCTGGTGATGTGGGTGCAGTTTGTGGTTGTGATGTCACTTGTGGCTCAGTGCCTGATAGGCCAGTGCTGGTGATGTGGGTGCAGTTTGTGATTGTGATGTCCCTTGTGGCTCAGTGCCTGATAGGCCAGTGCTGGTCACATGGCTGCAGTTTGTGTTTGTGATGTCCCTTGTGGCTCAGTGCGTGATAGGCCAGTGCTGGTGATGTGTGTGCAGTTTGTGGTTGTGAGGTCACTTGTGGCTCAGTGCCTGATAGGCCAGTGCTGGTGATGTGGCTGCAGTTTGTGGTTGTGATGTCACTTGTGGCTGAGTGCCTGATAGGCCAGTGCTGGTGATGTGGCTGCAGTTTGTGGTTGTGATGTCACTTGTGGCTGAGTGCGTGATAGGCCAGTGCTGGTGATGTGGGTGCAATTTGTGGTTGTGAGGTCATTTGTGGCTCACTGCCTGATAGGCCAGTGCTGGTGATGTGGGTGCAGTTTGTGATTGTGATGTCACTTGTGGCTGAGTGCCTGATAGGCCAGTGCTGGTCACATGGCTGCAGTTTGTGGTTGTGATGTCACTTGTGGCTCAGTGCCTGATAGGCCAGTGCTGGTGATGTGTGTGCAGTTTGTGATTGTGAGGTCACTTGTGGCTGAGTTCCTGATAGGCCATTGCTGGTGATGTGGCTGCTGTTTGTGATTGTGATGTCACTTGTGGCTGAGTGCCTTATAGACCAGTGCTGGTGATGTGGGTGCAGTTTGTGGTTGTGATGTCAGTTGTGGCTCAGTGCCTGATAGGCCAGTGCTGGTCATGTGATGTGGCAGATGAATGGCCCGTACTCAGCAGAGTTTGCGTCCTGAGACATTTATTGTTTATTTCTGAGCATATTTAAAAAGTTAGCTGCTTCAGTGGTTTCACAGACACACTTTGCTAAGCCAATCACCATGCAGATTATTTCACAGGTAGCCAATCATTACACCGATCACGCACGCAGCGGACATGCCTTGTACCTTGCTACTTGTTTAGAAAAGCTGTCTTGCCCTTAACCTTGGTTCCCACTGGCTTCTGCTGGTTTATCTGTACTTTCTCAGGATGTATCATTCCCAGCTGCACCGGTGTCCTTGGGTACGTTTTTCTGAGGCTCCTGTTGCTTGCTACTTGCAACTTTCCACCAGTTTAACCCTGTCATGACCCTCCGCATCTCCCCCTTCTTTTACTAATTGAAGGGCTAAGGCTGTATGGATCTGCAGGGTCATGACTTGCTTCATACTCCGGTCAATCAATTCTTTGCACGCAGCTCAACAAGCATGGTACAGAGATTAGTATTGCAACAAACATAAAAATTACTATAGTCCTAGAAGCAGTATGCATTTTAACCACGGCCCTATAGCAAGCATATTCAACCATTCAAACAGTCCCCACAAGTTTTCACCATCATCTTCTTGCAGTTGTTTTGTTAATTCCTTCAATTTTGTAATGCTTGTATGTACTGACTCAGAATGATCACTCAGGTTCATACAACACATTCCCTCAGAGTCCTGACAGCCATGGCCTTGGGCCAATAGCAAAAAGTCAATTGCAGCCTGATTTTGTAAGGTGGCATATCTAATTGAATCTATGTCTGTTAATAAGGCGCTTAAAGCAGTACTAGTAGCATTTGCTTCTTTTGCAAGCCAGAATCCTAATCTGTTAAGTTGTGATAAAGCAAGAGCAGTCCCTATTCCTGCAAAAATACTACTCAAGATACATTCTGCTGGATTCCAAAATTCTACGTTACTATCGCAACCTGACGTAAAGCCGTGGGTGGACCGCTTTGTTCGAGTGTGGACAGTTCCATTAACTAAGAATTTTTTGGGATGAAACATCGTCAAAAGTCCAAAGATACATGGTCCCCCCACAGCTTTACCTGGTATGCCTTTCCAGGCTCTCTGACCACAAATTAAGAATATCTTAGCAGCCAACCCTATGGGTTGTGGTCCAGGTGTTATTTGACCTGAGGTGGTGTGATTACACCATACAGGTGTATTGTCATAAATGCCTGAGGGAGATTCATCCACGTCACCCTCTTTGGTAGGTGCCCTTGCAGTATAATTTAGATAAAAGCAGACTGCAGCCTGTGTAATTCCCAATAAGTCAAGTTCTTGCGGCTGCAGTGGCAAGGCAGGAAAATTGTGTACATTGTGCATATTGTTATACCACGTGGAAATATTCCGTTCCTGTGTCTCCATTCTGCATCGCACCACCATTTGGGCTGAAGTGTACCTGGCGCACTACAATTTGTTAACACAGTATCATTGTAAAGAGACCCCATGCGCTGTATATCAAGAGGAAGTCCGACCAGGCAAGTGCGGAAAGGGTCTGATGGCATCGCCATTGATAAGCACAGGGTGTCTGTATTGGTTTCATTCGCAAGAGTCACCCAGATGTTGCCACGTTTCCAGGTGCCTGGTCCAACGGGCGTGCTTGTTGCTCTGAGGATGAGGCAACATAAGGTCATACACGTCGCAGCGGCACCCATCATAACCGCGTTCCTGTAGAAACAGAAGCATTTCCCCTCCCCCAAGTTATCAGTTCCATTGGTCCCACCCATTGGTCAGAAACCAAGTCTTTGACCAAAACTGGGGGCTTTTGTATTGATCTTATGTCTGTGGCTTGCTGACGTTCGAAATTATTATGACCTGTTTCATCACAATTCAAAAAATTAAGGACATATAACTCTTTGTGTAGTCATTCTTGTGGGGTGAGCAGTGTCTCCCCCCTTTCTTTTGTTTTTGTAGCATAGCTTTCAGGCTGCGGTGTGACTGCTCAACAATGGCCTGGCCGAGTGGGGTATGCCTGTTACATGAGAGATGCCCCATGTATTGAGGAATTGACATACACGGCCTGAGCAATAGGCAGGGCTGTTGTCCATTTTGATGGTTGTTGGCACCCCCAAGACCGCAAAGCAGGCAAGCCAATGACGAGTCACATCCCTAGCTTTTTCACCAGTGTGGGCGGTGGCCCACAAAAATCAAGAATGGGTGTCGACTGTGACATGTACATATTCGAGATGTCCAAATTCTAAAGTAGGCGTAATGTCTGTTTGCCACAGTTCATTAGCCTTTAAACCTCTAGGGTTCACCCCTTCCTTCAAAGGCATTGGGGCGAACTACTGACAATCTGAACAAGACAAAATAATGTCTCTGGCCTACTGGATGGGTAGTTGAAACTGCCTCTTCAGCGAGCGGGCGTTTTGATGAAAGAAGGAGTGAGACAGCCTGGCTTGTTCTAGAAGGTTGGGTACCACCGCTGGCATGGCCGCAACATCAGCGCGTCGATTTCCTTCCGCGATGGGTCCAGCCAGGTCCGTGTGTGAGCGTATATGTAAAACATAAAAGTCATGCTTTCTGTGATTAATAAGAGTCCAAAGAGCATAAAGTTCTGCAAAGAGCAATGGATTGGAGACCTCACGGAGAAAGGAGGCCTCTAACCTTTGCACAAGGCCCGCAGCATGACAGGAATCAGTAACAACATTTACAGGTTCCTTGGCACAAAGTTCAAAAGCCGCACGGACGGCCACCATCTCCAGTACCTGTACCGACCCTCGTTCCTGTGTACGTACTGTTGTTTTCCATTGTTGCGTGACAGGGTCCTGCCACGTGATAGCAGCCCTTTTAGATCTGCCTGAAGCATCGGTGAAGACAGTTGAACCAGGAACCGGGACAGGGCGACAGTGGCGCCGAGTGACTAGGGGTAGGCTGCCGGCCTCTGCCCATAACTTACGTTGAGGATAATGAATGGAAAGTTGCCCTGTGAAATCAGCAAGGGCTACTTGAAAACCCCAATCTTCTGAAATTAACCAGTTCAAGTTGTCTATAGTGGCTGGGATATAAATAACTTCAGGGTCACAGCCATTCACGGTTTGCAGTCTCTCCCGTCCCTTAATGATAAGTTTAGAATACATTTCTGTAAGAGTCCATAAGGTTTTCGGTGGAGTATGTTACAGAAAAATCCATTCCAAAATGTGCAAGGGGTCTGTGCTTTTTGTATCCCATCAAAATAATACTGCAAAAGGCTGGAAGCTGTTGGCAATCAGAGCTAAATAAAAAGGCAATGAGAAATGACGTCGCCAACTCTGGCGTTCCTCCAGAGGGTGGGCACATAACTGGAGTGCCTTTCTCGCTTCAGGTGTCAAAGTTTGAGTGGAGGTTAGGGAGGTGTCCCCTTTGAGCATTTCAAAAAGGGAGTGTAGCAGTTCCGTGGAAAGTCCTAGCACTGGTTGGAGCCAATTAATGGCTCCTAATATTTTTAGTAGGTCATTAAGCATGACAATATCGTTTAATTGCAGTTGGACTGGCTGCAATTACAACAAGAGGTGAAGGAAGAGAATTAGAGCCATTATCTCTGAGGGTCATAGTCAAAAGGTTGTAGCATTACTTTGAATTTGAGGTTGGTGGGCAGATCGAGCACCAGGATCTGCTCGTGCTTAGCCCGAGCCCCGGCGGCCGGCATCTCGCTCGCTCGCTACCGTGGGGGGGGCGGGGGAGGAGCGGGAGGGGGAGGCGGGGAGGCAGGGCAGCAGCTCAGTGCTGGTGCTGGCGCTGAGGGGCAGCCGCTGCGTCGCGCCCCCCCCCCGCCCAGCGCGGTGCTGCCCCACAACGGAAACATCCTTTTTTCTTTTTTGTTCCCCCTTGCTCATACATCTGAGCAGCCAGTGCAGCGGCAAGGGATTCGGTGCTGTGGTGTATAGAGCCTACGTTTTGACAAGCCCGCACCATCTCTGCAATAGTGCAAGTTGCTCGGTTCTTAATCGCCTGCAAGGCTCTCGCACAGTCAGCATTCGCATTCTCAAAAGCAAGCTGCCTCAGCAACAGTGCCCGAGCCTCCTCATTCTCAATCTGTCGCTCAGTTGCTGCATATAACCAATCAACAAACGCAGGGTATGGTTCTGTAGGTCCCTGCAATACTTTCGCAAATGACAAACTTGAACCGGCGTTTGTACCTGTCAGTCCACGCAAGGCTTGTAAAATGAACTTTGCAATCCTCTCATATGTTTCTCTATTATATTCCGTCTGGGTTGCCGGATCCGCATGCAGCCCCTCTCCAGCCAACTGGTTATAGCCTACTCCTTGTCCGTTATTCAAGTTATCAACCGCCTGTACGGGACATTTGTCTCGAAAGTCCGAAAGCCACACAGCATACTGAGTGTTAGTCAAAACCATTTTCATTAACGCTTTCCAGTCATAGGGAGTCATCACATACGTAGTAGAAAGTGCTTCTAGGAATGTGATAGTATGAGCAGATTGAACTCCGCTTTCTTTTACCAATTTCCGCAGTTCCTTGACTATCTCATAATTAAAACTCTGATAAGCCGGATGTTCCCCTGGTTTATAGATGACAGGGAATGCAGTAATAGCTTGGAAGTCCCCTGCTAGTAAGGCTTCCTGACGGCACTTGACCCATTTATCTTTCCCTTTTCCTGCCCATAGCCCCCGCTTGCCAGCGAGGGGGTCCACAAATCCTGCATCAAAGGAATCACCACCTTCATCAGGACCATCAGTTTCGGAGGGTGGGGTCAGTTTGCAAATACCCCTCTCGCCTTCCCCGTTCCCTGATTCAGGGATCAATTGGGCAGGATCCAGGTCGTGGGGGGATGCCGCGACTACCAGGGATGGCTCCTCAAGGGAAGGTGCCGAGGGTAAAGATGTATCAGAGGCGGGGGGGGCAGGAGGCAAACTTTTTTGCGTGGCTTTAAGAGTACTCATAATCGTCCCCCATGTAGCCAGATGCTTCCAAACTGCAACATCTCCAGTCCCTACTTCTTCATGTAATCTTTGACCTACTTTCACCCATTCATCAAGTTGAAATGTCCCATTTACAGGAAAGTCAGGTGCATTTCTCATAATCCAGTCCAAAAATGTGAATAGTTTGCTGTCTGAAAGGACCCAATTCTGTCTGTCCAGAAGCCATCTCAATACGTCGAGACTTTGTTTCTCTTCTAGGGATAACCTTCCCCTTTTGTTCAATATCTTAACTAAAATACGCACGATCGCCTGTTCCTCTGTAGATATCTGCGATCCCATTTTCCGTTCCCGCATTCCCAGCCGCTCACCTTAAAATCGGTGTCTAAGTTGTCGGCGTCCGGACTGCAGCTCTCTGGTCCTCTGCGCAGCTCTCTAGTCCCGGGTCCCACTGCTCTCTAATACGTTCGGCTGGGCTCCACCACTGGTCGCTCTCCTCACCACGATTCTCGCCCCACGTTGGGCACCATTTGTGGCGGATGAATGGCACGGACTCAGGAGGGTTTGCGTCCTGAGACATTTATTGTTTATTTCTGAGCATATTTAAAAAGTTAGCTGCTTCAGTGGTTTCACAGACACACTTTGCTAAGCCAATCACCATGCAGATTATTTCACAGGTAGCCAATCATTACACCGATCACGCACGCAGCGGACATGCCTTGTACCTTGCTACTTGTTTAGAAAAGCTGTCTTGCCCTTAACCTTGGTTCCCACTGGCTTCTGCTGGTTTATCTGTACTTTCTCAGGATGTATCATTCCCAGCTGCACCGGTGTCCTTGGGTACGTTTTTCTGAGGCTCCTGTTGCTTGCTACTTGCAACTTTCCACCAGTTTAACCCTGTCATGACCCTCCACAATTAGCAAGAAAGGCTCCCCAGGGGCTAGTTAGAGCAGAAAATTGTAATCCCTGCTTACAGGTAGGCAAAGGAAATGTGCAGGTGGCTCTGCTGCCATGTAAACCCTTCACGTGCTTTATCAAGCAAAAAAGCCAAACACAGCCTCGGAGGCTCTGGAAGGGAGATCCTTTCCCTCATGCGTTGCCCAGGGCTCTTCCTGGGGGCAGCGTGTGGGTGGGTGTGTGCAATGCCGCATGCAGGACAGTGATATGACACCTCTTTAGGGTCCCCGGATGGGCAAGGGGACAGTGAGGCCCTGGTGTCTCCTGGTAGGCCTCGGTGGCAGAGACAACAGCCATAGCCGAGAGGACAAAGGCCTCAGTTCTGTCGGAGCCCTTCAGCGTTGGCAGCGCCCTTGGCCATCTCCACCATAGGCCGTCCTATGCTGTCCCACACCTGCGCCTGTGTCCCTGCAGACTGTAGACTCCCAACCTGCTTCCCCACCTTGCTCTCACCCGGGATCTCTATCCCTTCACTGATATCTCTCCATCCTCACGGGCTATTCCTTGAAATACAAAGCCATGGGCTGATCGCAGACTCCCTCTGGATGACCCGTTGCACCACAGCAGTACTCTTTGAGCGATAGTTCTTCATCCTAATGTCCAGTCTGAACTTCCCAGGCTGCATTTTGAAGCTGTTTCCCCTTCCCATGCTGCTTCCCAGTGCCAAGAAAAGCTCCTGGGAGCCCACAATGGGACACGCTAGTGTAGAGTCAGGGTGGATAATTACTCCCCTTGTCTGGACAGCCACGCTCCTCCTAATGCAGTCCTGTAGGCACCTGGCCTTATTCGCAGTGAGCAAGCACCACTGGCTTTTATGACAATCCTCGTAACACCCAGGCCCTTCTCAGCTAGTCCTCAGCTGGTCAGGTCCCAACCTGTCCTGATGCTCGGGGTTATTCTTCCCCATGGGCAGGACTTGCCCTGTCTCCTTGTAAAACTCCATGAGGTTTCTGTTGGCTGAGTCCCCAAGTATCTCAAGGTCCCCTGGACTGAAGCTCCCTTGTGTCAGCTGTTAATGTGTGTACGCAGATGACTCACCCTGACTTGTGGTGCCTCTAACAAGACAACAGCACGAGGAATTGCAGGACACTACAAGTACTAAAAGGAGGTACTAGTTGAATGGACCTGCAGACCTAGGTAGGGATTACCACGGCAACCATCTCAAAAATGCCAAGTGAGCGTACAAAGCAAGCACAGCCAAGGCCTACGGGGAAAGGGTATACATACAGAGGTGGGCTGTTTGTATGGGAGGGTGTGAGGATGGTAAGAGGATAGAACTTGGAAGGAGTAAAGGAGAGAAAAACAGAATAAAAGGTGAAGCAAAGGAGTGATCAGGGCTGTTCAGGGGAACCTGTAAAGCAGCCTTGCATCTGCACATCTCTGACTGGAGCAGGAGAGGAAAGCTACTTGATCTGATCATACCTGTGTCTGACTTGCATCCATGGTCAGGAGAAATCAGTGCTTTCCCTGACAAGAGAAGACCCTTGGTGGAAGGAATCACAGACTCTTTCAGGCTGGTGGGACCTCAGGAGGCCTCTAGCCCAACCTTGTGCTCACTGCAAGGTCAGCTTTGGGGGTCAGAGCAGGTTACTGAGAGCTTGATCCGGTCTTGAAAACCTCCAGGGATGGAGATGGCACAGCTTCTCTGGGCAACATGTTCCAATGCTTGACTATCCTCTCAGCAGAAAAGAAGTTATTGCCTAAAAGAAGGATATTGCCTGCAGACATCCTTTTGGGCACCCCAGCACTTGGGGAGGGGAATCTCACCTCCTATGAGTGTGGAGTGCACAGGAGGGCACTGAATCCCAGGGATTTCTCAATGGGCATTAGGTGTATTGATTAACTCCTCTAAATTGGTTTCTGAAGCACAAGTAAATGAACTCCCTTCTTGTTCCTGCCTAGGTGTCCTATCTTCTTATGAGATGGGAACAGGCCTTTCTAGAGTGGGACGTTTCCATTTCTCTTAGATAACCATCCTCTGGTGCAATGCAACTGCAACAACTGCAATGCTGAAATCAATCCCTCTCCAGTGTTTAGAGAGGGACCATTGGTGATTATTGGAGTCCACTTCAGTGGACATTTCCCAGGGTGACTGCTGCCTTTCAGGAACCGTCAGCCCTGGAGCCCCGGGAGTATCTTGAGGGTTCACAAGGGACAGAGAAAGTCACATCTTTAGCTGGGCCTCTGCTCCTGAGCTGGGCCTGGCTCCTGGGACTGCAGGAGCCCATGGCAACCTGGCAGGTGCTGAAGAGACAGAGCTCTGTCCAGGAGCAGCTCCTCTTAAAGGAGCAGCAAGACTCAGGGCACTGCCTGCAGGTATCAGGATGTGATGAGCGACTCAGAAACTAAAGACAGTTGGGAATGGGAGGACGGCTGAGAGCACACTGTGTGGAGAAATCTTCACAGCCCTTCACACAGTAAGTCTCTGTCTGCAGAGCAATGCTGCTGTGGTTCCCGGCGGGTTCTTCTAAGGCTGGCACCTTCCACAGCTGATAGGGTCTGTCAGGGTGACTCTCCCAGCTTCTCCTGTTTGGAGCAGATGGTGCTTTAGAGCAGGGATTCACAGCCACTCCGTCAGAGGGACAGGGCATCACGGCTACCTTCTCCCAGGGATGGCTGAAGGGGTGTGAAGCCAGGGAGTGCTCCCAGGTCTGCATGGGCTGTAATTCAGAGCAGTGTCCCTGTGCCCCAGGGTGCTGTGTGCCTGGGGCAGTGACATTGCTGCCTGCAAGGATCAGCACTCAGCCTGCCCAAGGAACTCCCCACAGTGCTGTGGGGAGAATCTCTGGGTGGAAGGAGCGATCCCTGGCAGGGCAGGTTCATTCTCCTGCGGAGAGGGTGCTACATGGGTCAGGGCTGTTCTTAGCTCTAGCTCAACCCCCAGGATCATTCTGAGGGGCCTTTTCAAGAGGACAGTCATTGCAGTGGTTACCTTTTCTGAGTCTGTGCTTTCATTTTCCTACTGTTTGCAGAGTGCTGGTGGGGAAAAGAAATGGGACAGAGAAGCAGGTCGCAGGAGGGAAAGCTCCAGGCAGTGGAGATGCAATCAGAGAATGAGGGGAAACTGAAAACAGAAATTCTGTAGGAGGGGGCATTTGGAAATCTTCCAGTCAGTACCTACACTGCAGACATCTTTCTCTAAGCAAGCCCCCCTGTGTCTCCGCTCCTACCCAGCAGAGCCTCTGCCCTCAAGGCCATGGGGTCCAGAGCATGAGCCCCCTCCTCAGCAGCCTGAGCTCCAGCAGAGCAGAGGGGCATCTCTCCTGCAATGTGCCCATTTCCCACTGCACAACAAGGGGCTGAGAGCAACTGTCCTGCAGTGTTGCCACCTGGGAGGTGGTGTGCACAGCTGGGGAAGGTGAAGGCTTTCCTCACTGCCTGTCTGTCTCTCCCTCCTTGCTTTCCCTTTGGTAGGAGGCTCACAGTATTGCTCCTTATTTCTTTACCTCTCCATGCTGGTCTGGTTCTTGTTCTCCTACTCTCTGGGGTTAAGCACGGGGATTCAGCTGCAGTTAAGGCATTGATCCTGTGGGTCCTGTGTGGAGTTGTCTTCATGGCAGTGACGTGCCCAAGTGCCCTTTCAACCTTCCAGGCAATTCATGGGGAATGAGCTGATTCTCTCCCTTAAGGAGACCCCATCTTTAGCATTCTTGACTGTCTTTGTGGGGTGTGCTACCAGGCTGCAAGATGCCCTCCAGAAGACCAGAGCTTTCCCGCAGCATATTTGTGATCGCTGAGAATCCTTGCGCTGGTTGCGTGAGTCAGAACCCTCATCACGCCGTCTGAAGAGCTCTCCATAGCACTCTCTCCATATCTGGGCTGAGAGGGAAGAATTTGGCAATCTTCACTTTGAAACTGAGCTCCTCTGCTCTCACCTCAGTTCAGTTTCTTTCTCAGAGTAACTTGTGAGTGTGATTGTCTTTTAGCTGGGAGAGATGCAAGCACAGGGCAGCAGGGAGCAAGTTTCATGGACAGGCCAGATCCTCTGACTCCGTATGCAGTCACCATGAGCCCCTTTTTCTTCTTGCGATGCACAAGTGCTCATGCTGAGAGCAACTGAAATGCCAGAGATTTACTGATTCAGCTACAGGCATGTCTGTTCAAGAGAGCAAGGCTGGGGGAGATGAAGACCTCACAAGGACCTTCTCTTTCAGACACAGCTGGCATGAGAGCTGTAGTCATCTCTTAGAGTGGTAAACAGAGACTATTCCTGCTGGGTCACTGGACCAGGTCACCTTCACTCAGCACACAGTGCTCATCCCTAGGTATCCCCACTGCATGCACAGGGCAGTTTGACACCTCCATTTACACACCCAGTAGAGCTGGACTGACTCCTCTGGAGCCCATGGGCAGAGGCCCCTGCTCTGCATGGCACACTCAACACAAACCAGAGTTCAGGAAAGGGAGCTGAATGGAGGCAAAGGAGAGAGGCAGTGTGGGGGGGTACTATGAGGAGGCGAGTGGGATTTGCTCAGAGAAGCCTGTCCTAATTTGTCAATGCCTTTTCCTCCTTGGACAACGCCTCAAGCTGAGAGGGAGCCAATGTCCAACAGGAGCTCCCTCAGTGAGTTCCTCCTCCTGGCATTTGTGGATACGCAACAGCTGCAGCTCTTGCACTTCTCGCTCTTCCTGGGCATCTACCTGGCTGCCCTCCTGGGCAACGGCCTCATCATCTCAGCCATAGCCTGCAACCACCGCCTCCACACCCCCATGTACTTCTTCCTCCTCAACCTCTCCCTCCTCGACCTTGGCACCATCTCCACCACCGTCCCCAAATCCATGGCCAATTCCCTCTGGAACACCAGGGCCATTTTCTACTCAGGATGTGCTGCCCAGATCTTTTTTCTTGCCTTTTTCATTTTGGCTGAGTATTCTCTTCTCACTGTCATGGCCTATGATTGCTTTTTTGCCATCTGCAAACCCCTGCACTACAGCACACTCATGGACACCAGAGCTTGTGTCAAAATGGCAGCAGCTGCCTGGGGCAGCGGTTTTCTCAATGCAGTGCTTCACACTGCTAACACATTTTCAGTAACATTCTGCCAAGGCAATGCCCTGGGGCAGTTCTTCTGTGAAATTCCTCAGATCCTCAGACTCTCCTGCTCAGACTCCTACCTCAGAAAAGCTGTGATTATTGTGCTTAGTATTTGTTTGGCTTTGGGATGTTTCATTTTCATTGTGCTGTCCTACGTGCAGATCTTCACTGCTGTGCTGAGGATCCCCTCTGAGCAGAGCCGGCACAAAGCCTTTTCCACGTGCCTCCCTCACCTGGCTGTGGTCTCCTTGTTCATCAGCATGGGCACATTCGCCTACCTGAAGCCGACCTCCATCTCCTCCCCAGCTCTGGATCTGATGGTGGCTGTCCTGTATGTGGTGGTGCCTCTAACAGTGAACCCTCTCATCTACAGCATGAGGAACAAGGAGCTCAAGGAGGCGCTGAAGGAACTGATTCATTTGGTAAAAGATCAGCATCAATAAGCTGCCCATCCCTCTTCACAAGCAATTTTTAATTTATCTCAGATAGCACCTGTGCTCTGGACATTCTCGCTGTGATAATGATGATGTTTGTGCAGAGGCATTTGATTTCATCCCACTTCTCCAGAGGTGTTAACCCTATCTTTCTGACCCAGAGGCCTTCTGTAAATGTTTCTATCACTGTGTCAGAGCTGGCATCTCTCTAATAAAAGGGGATTTCCTCAATGCTGTGCTTGAAAGATGGTTTCTCCTTCCAAAGCTGGAGCCAGGAATACGCTCAAGGACTTTCACCCTGAAAGGGCCTTTTCCAGAGCTCTCTGTGGGCTCAAAGCAATGAGCTCATGGGGTAATGTGTTAGGGAATGAGGGCAGAATTCGGCTCTCACAAAAACCATGGTCTGGATCTAGGAACACACCTGAACACAGCCTGAGCCATTTGAAATGCCCTGTGATTGCTCAGAGCATGATCCACAGCCACAAACCCCTTGCTAGGGACTTGTCATGTGCAATGATGCACATCCAGCTGGGTCTGCTCCCCACCCCGACCACTATGGCCAGTGTGGAGTCACCTCAGGGCCCCGGGGCCCCACAGCCTGCTCACTCTGCAGAGCAGCACCACCAGTTCAGGGCCGCGTAGGAAGCACAGGGGAGGGTCCAGGAACGGCCGGCAGGCCAGCACTGATGCACTCACCATGGGGAATGGCTCTCCAGGGAGGAGGGACATCCCTGGAGAAGAGGAAAGGAGCAATTGTGTGCTTCCAAGGAGGAAAAAGCAGAAACATAAATCTGTTTCTCTGCATGTCGACTAAGGGCAGGCTGCTGTGTCCCTGGGGCAGCAGGAGCTGCCTGAGGAGCCCCAGGGCAGCGACTCTTGTGCTGTCCTGGAGAGACAAGTGGCACGGGGGGGCTGCAGGCAGTCTGGGGGTAGGGAATCTCCTGGACACAAGACCAAGGGGCAGAGAGTGTCACTGTCCTCTGTCTCCTTGTGCCACTGGGGCCAGTTCCAGCTTGGAGGCTGATGGGGCAGCTGACACACATCCCTGCACCCTGGAGCTGCTGTGCCCACAGTGGGGCTTGGGTTATGGTGCGAGTGCCCAGAGCCCTGCAGCACCCTGCATTGGGCACTGCTGCGGGGCCACCTCAGCCTGTGTTGCTGTGCTGGGTGGGCTGGGGAGAGGGCAGGGGAGATGGGGAGAGCCAGGGAGGGGCTGTTCTGGGCTGGAAAGTGCCCAGGAGAGGAAAATGCCAATATTAGCTAAGCTGTGTGAACAGGCAGGGTGAGGACACACACCAGTGAGTTTGTGCTGCAGAGCCAGGTCTTGTGGAGGGGAACCAAGACATGCCAGGCACAGAAGAGAGGAGCCCAGTCTGTGCCTTTGGTTGTGTGGACCGGCTGGGAAGGTGCCCCAGGACATTCCTCACAGACCAGCTTCTCACATTGGCCATTTCCAGCACTGGCTACGCACCCCAGGTTTATGGTGAGTTTTGCTGCATGGCCAGCTGTGTCCTGCTGGGCTCAGGGCCTGTATCGAGGGGAACAGCCAGCCCTGCCTGACCTCTCTCCCGACCCAGACCCCAGCAGACCCCAGAGGATGGTAGTGTGCTCCCCCTGCCTGGGATACGGCCGGGGCTGGGCAGGCGCCGGGTGCTGGGGGAGGCTGCCAGAGCAGGAGGGCTGTGGAGGGATGGGGCACCGAGGGCCCCATCATGGGGACTGTGCTGGGGGGACATTTCCCCAACCCAGAATGCACCTTGTCCTATGTGGTGCCTACCCAGTCAGGCCATGGGCCATATGTGGGGCAGGAAGGTTGAGTGGGCACAGGACGGGATGCAGATGGGAGCCACGATGCTCCTCACTGATCCACTGCAAAAGAGAAAATCCCAGGGGAGCTCTCCCAACCCTGCCTGACAAGTTCTTGTCCTTGCGCCAGCCATGCCAAAGCAGAGGCCAGGGAGAAAGAGGTCCCTCAAGCAAAGCTGTGCCAGTCTCGGGGAGCTGCCCTGAGCACCAGGACAGGCAGAGCGCCCTCCTCATATGTCCTTGTTCTGCTGGGAGGGTGGCACAGGCTCCAGGGAAATGGCCTGTTTCTGCCTGGGGTCAGTGCGGGACTTTTGCATGTGAGGTGAACACGACAGCTGCTGCACTGCAGAAACGCCGGTCAAGACCCCTCACTGCAGCCCCTATTACCCCCTGCCCCTGCTGACCTGCTGCCACCCCTGTGCTGCCTTGTCCCCCTGACCTTCTCCCCACACTGCAGGGACCAGCGGTGCAGCAGGAGCTGGCACAGCACCATAGCTGTTGCCTGGTGCACCAGCATCCCCACCTCCCTCGCAAACATTGCATCCATCTTCAAGAAGGAGAGAAAAGAGGATCTGGGGAGTGATGGGCTGATCAGCGTCACCTCAGTGCCTGGAAAGAAAAATCTTCCTGGAAGCTGGTTCCAGTCACATGAAGGGATTGGGAACAGCCAGAGTGAAGTCATCGAAGGCAAATTGTGCCTGACCAACCTGACTGCTTTCTGTGATGGGATGACTGGCTGTGGGGACAAGGGGAGTGCAGTGCATGCTGTATACCTTGGATTTAGGAAGGCCTTTGACATGCTCTTCCATGACTACCAATCTTGGAGAGAGTGGTATGATCAACAGAGTGCCCAGGTACTGGAAACATTTTAAAACAATCAGAAAAAAGGCATTTCAGCCTGTTGCCAAGTGGCTGGAGCCAGATGTACTCAGACTTGCCCAGGGGTGAGACTTCCAAGCAACTTCTTATTTACTCTGCCTCTAACAGCATGGACAGGATTATCATTGTTAGTGACAGAACATGTTTTTGCAAGTCTAACTTTTTAATTAAAGCCTTAGAACAAATGCTCAAGCACACCAATTTGGAGGTGGGGGGGGTCAAAAACACTGTTTCCATTGGCTCCAGTCGCTGTGGGATGAAGCCTGAGTTTGGTTTGAAAGAGAAAAGATGAGGCTGAAGGTCCTGCGGGTGACTATAAACTACTTAATGCCTTCTGTGCTTCCAGTGATGCTTCTTGTGGTCGCTCCTCAGTCTGCAATGCACTCTCATTTTTCCCTTGCATAGTAGATCAGAACTGTGGAGAAAGAACTGAGTTCAGGGAAACAACATGCCGATAATCCAGACAGCCTGGGGAGCCCACTGAAAGAGTAAGTGTGTGCGTGTGAAAGCTCACAGGAAAGGCCTGGACCCGAGGTGCCAAGGATCCCAATCCTTGAGCCACAGGGCTGGATACGTTCTCCTCTGATTGCTCCTAACATGGGCTGAAGAAACACCACACAGTGTCAAATAAATTTCTGTGGGAAAGGTGGAGGAAGAAAGTAGAAACAGATGAGGGGAAATGCAGGCCAGGAGTCTCACCAGTAAATATTTCCAAATACAGGTGGATTTTACCCCCTCTCTGGAAAGGCTGTTTCTTCCATGACCAGCAGCACTTGGTGGAAGGAGGGTTTTTTTTCCTGACACTCCTTCTGGAATGGAGGGCAGCAGGATTTGAGCCAAGGGGGATTTGCTGGGCACTCAAGCAAAGATTTCAGTCTGGGACCTTGAAGTCCTGGGTGGCTGAAGACTACAAGATGACTCCAATGTGTGACTCACAAGTGACCCGAGTCACATCACAGCCACCATTGAAATGCCCCCAGAAGCAGATCCCATAACATCTGGCCTGAACGAGACCTACTGTATTTCTCTGCCTTTCTCCCTACACCTAAAACTTTCTCTTTAGCTCCTTAGCACTGGGGAGAAGTTTTGGCTCCTGGACCGGCGGGGAAGGCACCAGTGCCTGCCGGTCCTGATGCTACACTCAGATTTCATTCTGTTGAACTAAACCAAGTCCCCAAGTGACCAGCTCTGCAGTGTAACTGTCCATGTGTCCACACTCTTCTCCAGTCCAAGAAAATGGACTGCAGGTGGGAGGGAGCCAGCTCAGGGCAGGCACAGAAATGCCTCCGCTCACCACCACCTGCCCTGGGGTCAGGGAGGAAAAGAGGCCCTGGGGCCAGTGCCCGCTGGCTGCGTGGCTTTCTCTGCAATTGTCTCCTTTTCTGTTCCAGGCTGTGGGGACGAAGGGGCTCACTGGCTGCAGCCAGCCTGGACACATGGAGTGGCAGAGCTATGGCAACAGTGGCCAGGTCCCCCCTGCAGCCAGGTGGACAGGAACAGATAGGACCTGGCCCTTCCTGGTCTTCCCAAGCATGTCATTCGAGGAAGTGCTGGAAGAACAGGCCTGGAGGGATCCTCATGGAACTGCATTGCCTGTGGCTGTGATAACTGACCAGCCCTCTCCCATAAATGCTTCCCAGGCCAGGCACTTGGGGACAAGCAGCTGGCAGTGCTTATGGGAGTCCATCAGCACCATGCCCTCTGGGTGGGCGAGGAGACCTCATGTTCTTGGTACCCTATTGGAGAGGAGCTGGCTGCCGAGAGGACTGAGGGGAGGTGGGACAGGTTCCATGACTCACGAGGTGAAGGTGCTGACACAGGCCTGGGGCCAGGGCCCTGCAACCTCCTAGGCCTCTCTCAGCTGCTGGGAAGCCGCTGCAGAAGCAAGCAAATCCCAGAGAACAGCCTTTCCCATGTTCCTGGGAACCAATGCCAGGGAGACTTGTGTGTGAGAACATGGCAGACCAGCAGCAGGGAGATGACTGGGGTTTGTGCTTATGGGGTCCCTTCTGCCTGAGGAAATGATAGGCCAGTGCTAGGCACATGCTCAGCTATGGGCCTGTAAGGTCACTGCTGCCTCAGCACCTGATAGGCCAGCAGCAGGCACATGGCTTCAATGCTGATTGTGAGGTCACTTATTGCCTGGAGCTGATAGGTCAACAGGGGGCCCTTGGCTCATGTAGGTTCTTCTGATGTCACTTCAGTCTCTGCTGCTGATAGGCCAGAAACAGGCTTAATGCTAGGATGTTGATTGTGAGGTCACTGCTGCCTCAGTACCTGATAGGCCAGCAGCAGGCACATGGTTTTGATGCTGATTGTGAGGTCACTTCCTTCTCTGTAGACTGTATGCCATCAGCAGGCTCTCGGTTGCTGTGGTTTCTTGTAAAGTCCCCTCTGTCTCTGCTGCTGACAGGCCAGAAGCAGGTTGATGGCTTCAGTGCAGACTGCGAGGTCACTGCTGCCTGTGCACCGGATCGGCCAGCAGCAGGAGCAGCATCAGCAAAGCAGCTGTGAGGTCACTTCAGCCTGAGCAGCTGAGCAGCAGCAACAGGGCTGTGAAATGGCTTGTGAGGAGGCTTCTGTCTCTGAAGACGACAGGCCAGAAAGGCGCTGGCCTTGCAGGGCTGGTCCCTGCTGGGCTGGGGCTCTCCAGGGAGGCCTGAGCCGCCCCAGGCTGCGCTGGGCAGGGGGCTTGTGCTGGGCTCCCGCTGCCGTGGATCCAGCAGGGTGCCTGGAGTCCACTGAACAGACTCATCATCGAGTTCACACAAGCAGGGATTTGGTTGCTTTGTTTGGGATATTTTGCATGCCAAAAGAAAGCCTGCTGTTGCATTTAAAAACAAGTATTTATCAGCCTGTACAAAAGACCTATGAAAACACAGTTCATGCAGTTGTGTGGTGACTCCGTTGTTCTACACAAGTGCTCTGTCATGAAATATGTATATATATACACATGTGTATATAGATGTATATATAAATATACACACACACACACATATGTATATACATATTATATATATTGTGTAGGTGTTTAGGAACTACAGAATGCATTCCTGATCATCATCTACTTTTATTCTTAGGAGAACAGGCGTTTTCAGCACTGGAGAAATCTACTGAGGCAAATCATGATATTTAGGAGAGCTTTGCAGAGATTTGTACAGTCTCTTTTGCTGTGTGGTAGGATGAAGACTTCAGAATATAGTGTGCTCCCATTAAATCAAGAAAAGCAAGAGAATGTATTTCAGCACTAATTGAGAAGGTGTACTAGTGCAAGTGAGGGATATGGACTACTTAGGGACTATGAGGACATGTTGATTTAATCCATAGTATTCGTTCAGTGACTCAAGACCAAAGAAAGAAATGTGTTGTCTATCCTTTTAGATAAAAAAAAAACATATGAGTTTGTGTTGCCATCTCTGCCTTTCTAGGACTGTTAAAACAGCAATGAATTATGTAGCGGGAACAAAATTGAGAAAGAGTTTGTTAAAAGAGCATAAGAAAAAACTTGAAACAATGTCAGCATTTGTTACCTTTAAGCCTTTAAATTTATGTAAACTTTCTGATATTTCAATGTGGAAGTCATTTAAACCCTCAGTTGAAAAGTGAGATTGGGTTGTCCCACTTGGGTCAATCATTTATCTCCAGTTCCGTTACTGTGCTGGTCAGGAAAGCCTCTGACCTACTGAACTCAGTTATGGCTCTAGTAACTTTGACTTGAGCCGATAAAGGTACTGCAGTGCTGTGGTGGCAAAAAGAAATGCTGTCCACAAATGTATTTCCTAATACTAAAGCAGGATAGCTAGAAAGTTTATTTGCAGTCTGGATTAGTAATCAACACGCAAGGAAAGATGAAACCAGTGGAATGGCTGAACAAAATAAGTATCTTACATGCACTTATGGTAATGCTGTAACTTCACCCATCCAATTTGCAGTTCTTTAGATGAAGCTCCTGTGTTTCAATGCCCTTCTTTTTTCTAGAAATGTTATTCTGTTCCTTTCTCCCTTCCCACCTTCTTTGATAACTGTTGACCAATTCCAGCTGAACATGACAAATGTAGAGATCGCAATGTTTTTGAAGTCCTGGCATCATGGAAATTAGTGTCTGGGTGGTGAAGAGAACCTGTCGGGTGCGTGCTGAGAGAGAAAGCTGTAATTCTCCCCCATATCAGCTAACTGACCCCTTGCTCTCCGTGCATTTGGCTGGCCAGTGCCCATGTGTGATGAGAGAACCATCACTTGCCCAGCCAACATGGTGGGGACCAGCAGACATGGTGGGGATCGGCAGCATTGCTTAGGGGAGGTATAGTACGAGCCAGCAAGGAAACAGGCTTTGGTAGTCGTCCTGATCACCGAACAGCTTCTTCCTTGCTGGAGGATGGAGAGTATTAACAACAACAACAAAAAGTGGTGGCGAGGGGGAAGAAAAGACAAGACCGTTAACATTTTTGTCTTCCTTGGTCACTTTATTTTTAAAATTCTTGCTTGATAAATATTGCTCTAGAAATGCTTATTGCCAGCCACCATAGTACAGGCCAGGGTACAAAATATCTGGAGAGCCAGGATACAGGCAAAGGTCTCCCTTGGAGCTTGCAGGAATACGTGCTCGGGAAAAGCTTGCAGCTCATACCCTGGGCCTGTCAGCTCTGGGTTTTAGCACCACATTCCCTGAAGAAAGATACACACAGGTATCTTTTTCCTTTTTTAATCTCATAGGATTCATTGACTCAAGTGAGGTAGGTGGAATTCATGGTAAGGAGGTGGCCTGGTTTTAATGTGCTTCCTGTTATTTCTGCCTTAATATCCACGTTTCTTTTTGATTGAATGACAACAAATAAGGATGTTGTGCATGATGATATTTTCCACTCCAAATGAAAAGTCAGGATGTTGCTGGCAGCTCAGAGAGCTGGAGGATGCTGCTCATAAACCTCTCTCCACGGAAGGACTCCTGCTGGTCTTAGTGCGATTCAGACTGTGGTTCTCATCGTCTTGTAAGACTCTGTAGCTCCTAGGAGACGGCTCTGCATCAGCCTGACTGCAGGTCATGCACTTTTTCTAGCCTTTTTTTTTTATAATGGCGTAATGAAACCAAAGTTTATTTGCGGCAAGAAATGTGTTTCTTTTCTTTCGTTGTACTGAAGAGGAACAGTTATAATACACTTGTTGATTAACGCAACATCTCCTTTAGCTGGGTACATTTACCAAACATAACCAATCCCACAGCCTGTAATGCTGCATTGTAGGCACTAAAAGCATTTCCACTCTCAGAACACTTCTATTTCTACATCTGTCTCTTTTTCTTAATGAGAAGGATAAAGCACAAATAGACCTAGTGCTGTTTTGTTCCTTTTTACTTTTAGGCAGGAAATCTATGTTGTTGCTTGGCATCCTTGTATTACAGCATCTGGACCTTCAGCAGAAGCATTTGAGAGCCATGAAAGTATGGAAAGACATGTTACGTGGTTGGATGCTCATCTGTCACATAAAGGGATTATCTCCATTTGGGTTATGTGATGGCTCCCTCTGTGGTCACCTACCAATAATGTCTAGTGAGTGCTCGCATACACTGCTAGTGCTTTCCACCTGGGGACCAGAACTGCATGAGTGTTGATCATCTGATCAGACGCATAGAGATATGCATCCTGTGAAAGGATGCTTGCCACTTTGTTCATGAGGTAGAGGCTTGTCTGCTTACGTGCTTGAGGTACCACCTGCAGGCAATGGCTTGTGCTCTTCCCAAGCAAGTCAGCTGGTCTGAAGGAGCCTCTGGAAATGAGACAGCAGGCTGTGAGCTGGGGAGCTCTTCAGACAGGTTGAAAGCTGAAAGGTGTCACCTCTTAGAAAATGAACTTTGAAATTACGATTCATAACCAGGTGAATAGGATAGTGCCTGCCCTCAGCTTTTCTGTCTATGTCATGCTGCTTGTGCTCCAGACTGACTTGGGCACAAGCTCATCCTGACCTGAAAACTCAGCAGTTCCAGGGGTGCAGCAGTGCACCCAGGCTCATCCGCCTTGCTGAAGGGCTCGTCTTCTTTTCTCAAGCACACCCCCACATGAATTGAGCTGTGAGGCTTCTTAGGAGTGACCTTACATCTCAGTAGCTCTGAAGTCATGCAGAGGTTAAGGTCCATTTCTGTCTGCGTAGCTAGGTCTGTAATTTAATCAAAGTAGAAATTATACCCTATTATTAAGTAATTGGTTTGTCTTGGTAGGTGTGTTCTGACACTTTGTCTCTAGGTACTATCTGGTTGATACAGTTTTCATCAGTTGACATTTTACATCCTGTTTCATGTGTTTACATGTGTTAGTTTGCATAGATACATAGTTATTAGTTACACAGCTGCCTATTCTACATGGCTCAATATTCTCATACAAACTTCCTTTTCACCAGCACACAGGAAGCCCAGAGGACAGCACCAACTATCATTTATGTTCCACATGTCCACGTAAGGTGGGAGGCTGTTGGAGTCTCACGGGAAGCTACATTACCACATTATTATAGAACAGTCCAGCATATGCACTAGGTTTTTTTGCTTGCAACTTCAGATGGATGGATATGTACATTTTCAAGTTTCATTTAATTTTCCTTTTCCAGTTTCATTTTCATTTATGTGTCCTTGAAGCACCTGAATGCTGTGCTTTCCCAAGCAACTGGATACTGTTATCATGAGGGCACCCTACCTGAAGCTCTTGTAATTAGCTTAGGCAGAAAACAAGACTGGAAACATCTGTCTAAACTGTTTTCTGAGGCAAGAGATTCACTTGGACCCAGCCTTCCCCACGTTCTCACACACACAGGCTTATTAGACAGATCTGTAAGTGTAAGTTTGCCTAGGAGAATCATTCCGGTGACTTTGAGATGGCTATTTATATCCTGAGTCCAGTGTATGCAATGAGTGCAATGTAAAAGGCAATTGAGATGTGTTCACTAAAAGCATACCTTCCCACAGTCTGCCACTGCAAAGTAGAGTTGTTACACTGTTCAGCAGAGAAATCGACTGAACATTTCAACACCTTAACTACAGTGTCAGCTCTTGCTTCATGAAGGCCAAAGCTTGAAAAATTATGAAGCTCAATCCCATCTTGTGTTTCAGCGACTTTAGGAAAACAACTACCTCGATTTCCATCAGCAGACTTCAGGAGGAGTACAGGCTTCACTTTTCAGGCTTCTGAGAGTTGGCCTTAAAGGAAGGTGTTTAAAAGACGAAACAGATTACTCTCCAGCTGATGATGTCTTCCTGAATATGGAAACAAAAACCCTAACTGGATGGGTTTACAATCAAAGGCTTTGCAAGTGCTTAACTTGGATACTGTTGGTAAATTCCTTCTAAAATTGAATACTGAAATTCCAGCACGTCAAGAGTTTCTGGCATCAAAGCGGGTCCCTTTTCTCACAGAAGGCTCCAGTAGTTGAGGGCTAAGCCCCCAGGTCAGGGGTCAGTGCTGGCCCTGGAAACAGTCCTCCATTTCCTCAGGATGGGGGGAGCCATGTCGCTCTCTGATGTCCAGGAGCCAAGGTGCAAAGGTTCCACCTTATCTTTCCAAAGAGGATGAGAAAAAAATGGATTTAGGATATAACAATTAACGTAGGCCTCCTCAAAGAGTTCAAAGCCCTTCAGCCCAAGTAGCAGTACCTCAAACATTGACATCTTTGAGGCTCTACCTGAAGCCTTTCTTGCAGTTCCTTCAAATGACATCATCAAATATCACGACTCATGCTGTCCTGCTATCTAAAGCCTTGCAGCTTCTCCATAAACTTTTGCTGCTTACCCACAGTCCATCTGCCTCTTCCCATTTCCACTTCACATTTTTAGCAGTTCACTAAACTCAGTCTATTAGTCCAAGTATCTGATCTGTCTCCAGATAGACAAGCAGGACTTGATAGCAAAGACTTTCATTCCTTCTTAAAAATTTGTAACTTATTGGATTTTGTCTCCTAGAATTGGTCTGCAATAGCTGAGGATAAAGTCGAAAGCTGGGAGGAAAAGAAAGGTATTCTGCATTTCCAGATAATACTTAAATACCAACTAGCAAAGCTAACCTACTGCTGTTTAGAAGAGAATGTCAATGAATAAAGCAGCAAAACACTTGAAGGTTTTGGTTTCCTTATTTGCAGTACTTTTAACCTTATTGAAAGAGAGGAATTTAAAGTTCTATTTCATCATGCTGTGAATTGAGTTTTGCTGATAGAGAATATATACAGCTCACTCTTAAATCTTCAGATATTGTGCCCATAAAGGGAAACACCTGGTCTTTCAAGCAAAAGATTACAATTGACTTCTAACAGATAACCCTCTCCTGCTTATACACTAATCAAGGTCACATGTACAGGAAACACTCAAAGATGACAAAACCCCAAACCACCTCTTTAAACCAGGACCCCTTTTGAGTATACTTTTCTTTTATCACACAAGTCACTAAGCCTTTAACTATGGCAAGGAATTCCCTCCACCTTGAATCTACATATATTCTGCATTTTAAAAATTCTTAAGAAATGGCTTTTTACTACTACTATAAAAGCTCAGTGTTGGCAGAAGTTTTTCAAGCACGCAAAGGTATTGATGCCTCAGTTTACCTAAAGATAAATTCAACAGAACCCATGTCCTAGGTTAAAGGAAGGCAAAGAAACCCCATCCTTGCCTCTATTTATACATTTTCTGTTGAGGGGGGGGTTCTTTCTGAATAGCCTACTGTAAAGCAGAGGGGCAGTAGAATTTTACATTAAAACATTTAGAGTTTACGCCTAACCTCTCCAAAGAAATCCAATTGCTCTTAAAGAATCAATTCTAAAAGTCCAGTGGTAGAGAGCCCAGTTAAGAGCCACCAGCGCCAACAAATTGCATATTATACCAACAGATTAAGTATTGCCACCATTTAGACTCTGTACAAGAGCAGGGAGGAGAATGCTTCACAGTCAGGCACTTGCTCCTCCTCTTCAGTAGATTCCTGGGCAGAATGTTGCTCATCATCATCAGCGGAGGATGGGGAATCGCTGCTGTAGACTGCGTGTTTCCATCTGCAAGCATTTCAAAGGCAAAAACAAAAACAAGATTAGGTCACACTAAATTGAAAATCAAGTGCAGTCTACCCCAGAAGGTACTGTGAGATCTAGGAAGTTTCCAGCCCATTATATTATTCCTCCTGCATCTGATTTCAAACTGCATTACATGTTCTTCCTTGTGAGAGCAAAATTCCATCTTTGTTGGGAAGTTTTTTTTTTTTTAAAAAAAAGGCACATGGTACTTATATGCAGCTTGACTTTGGCATATGATAGGCCAGAGCCTTGCAAAGTAACTGTAAAGCCTTGCAAAGTAACTGCATTTGTGAATCTATTGCCCCGATTTCCCCTGAACTTCATATTCACAGCTGTTACCAAAAACAGCAGGACAAGTCAAGAAGGGAGCTCCTGAGAGAGCTTCAATTAATTACGATGCATACAGGATGATAATTATGATGCATACAAGTTTTGGCTTGAACCTTTTTATAGGTTTTTATTCCCCTTGTTCAAGTCTTGCACAGGCTGCGGAACATGGGCGAGGTACTGCCTTCACGAGGTATTGCATAATTACCCCTCTTCCTCAAGGCATGATCAGCTCAACTACTGCAACATCCTCTTCTGTCCTGAAATACAGCCTTGACCCACTCACATCCATTCAGAAAGTTGCTCTAAAGGTCATCTTCTGAACTTATTCCCTTCATCACAAAGCGCATTCTCCTGAAACCCTTCAAGTGTCTTCTCTCTCAGCAAACAGAGTTGCTAAGGCCTTTCATGAATTACCCTCCTTCCTACATTAGTTCCCACTGAGTGCCCAGAAAACAGCTCTGAATTCTGAGCTGGCCCTGACAGCACCTCTCGCTGACTAACCCCTCAATACAAAAATGCAGAAGCATGTTCTCTTCTCAGCTGCCACCTTCACGCTTGGGAGAAGGTTTTCATATGCACCTGGCAGTCTTCCTTGCCTCCTGAAAATTCTTGCTGGGCTGCTCAAAACCCATGAAAACTGTCAGGCTACTGCTGCAGTGAGAGCAGTGCTCATCATTCAGAGTAGGACTGTGCATTTCCTTGTATTCCCACCTTTTGACAGCCATCTCTTGCCTTTTCTCTTGTGCTCGGTTATAAGCATTTGGGAAAAGGACTGGTTTTGTTTGCTGACTCTCTGTCCAGAGCTTACCGGCAGGGCCCTGGAGTCCCTGACTATGGCTTGTAAGCGCTAAGGCTATACAGAAATGTGAATAGATTAAAAAAATATCCAATAGCTCAACTCATTTCAGCTGTTTCAGAGGAGGCTTTTGGCCAAAACACAGTAAAGAAAATTGAAAGCCAGAACTAACCTGCACTGCCATCTTGAGTGTCAGCGATTTCCTCATCAGTTCTCCTCGGGAGGACATAGCCAAGTTTTCCTAATGAGAAGAAACAAGAAGGGTCAGTCACAAACACGCAGAAAATCTGACATATGCACACTTGGTGCCTACACAGTAACTTTATCAAAGCTCTGCATGGACACAAAAGATGAGCATGCAGTTCTACGATGCAGAAAGCAAGGAAGCATTGCTGGAATCCAACCATCTAGTTTTACCTATTTTCACAAGAGGCACCTTCTGGTTTAGGCCTATATCTGTCAGTCTAATAGAGATGAGAAAATGGATGCATATTTTAAGACAAGAAGAAAACCTGTACTTTTAAATTCAGTTCATGGCCTACTTTGTCTCTCTGTTAACATGTTGATTCATGGCCCAGGACAAGTTTAAAAACAAAACAAACAAACAAAAAAAAAAAACCCAAGACATCCACAGAGATTCCTGAAGTAAATGAATTTATCTTTGCTTTTTATCCTAGAGTTCACAGAATCACTGAATGGTGGAGGTTGGAAGGGACCTCTGGAGATCATCTAGTCCAACCCTCCTGCTCAGGAAGGGTCACTTAGCACATGTTGCCCAGGATTGTGTCCAGATGGCTTGAATATCTCCAAGGAAGGAGCCAACCACAGCAGGCATTGCCCACACCAAGGCACCTAGGACAGGAGCCTGGAAGGTCTTGAAGGTGGTGAGCTTCAAAGGGAGCTGAGCTGACAACACAAGGAGAAACAGATGACAAAACAGATGACAACACGAATCAGGCAATCGGAACACCATGGTGTGCGTTTGACTGGCTGCAAGATGGCTGTTGGCATCCAAGCGTGCTTAAGGAAGGCAAAGTGTTAAGAGAAAAAGCACGAGTCAACTTTCAAGGACAATTAGATGTACAGGGCTGCCAGTTTATGGGGGACAGTGCAGACAGCTTCCTAACACTCACTGCTGAGCAGGAAGCCCGAACTCTGACAAACAGGCCTTTCAAATATCATGTGAAAGTTCATGAGCACGGAAGCAAGGCAGCTGCTAGGGGTTTCATGTCGAGACTCCACACTGCACCAAATTAGGCCCCTAATTCCAGCACCTACTCAAACATAATTACAAAGCCCATATATCTGCATAATAACGTCTGACATGTAAGAAGAAGTACTTGTGGGCTATTATTTAAATAACAAACAAACAGGATTAAAAAAAAAAAACTCATTGGGGCAAGAGTAAATGTGTACACATGACATTCTTACAAACTGCAGGCTACAGAAGAAAATTGTTTGTCAGCAAACCAATTTAACCTGACCTCTTTGCAGGCCACCGTTCAGGACACCTTCACAAGTTACATACCTCCAATTTTCTAGAGAAGGTCCAGAAAAGAAACTACCTTGATATAAACAATGGAACGGGGCTTGTCCAGAAAAGATGTGATTTGCTTACTTGGTTTGGAAGCTCTGCCAGCATAAAACAAACAAACAAGAAAACAAACAATAAACCATACACACACACCAAAGAGTTACAAAGGGATTATTTAAGAGTCTTAAGTAAAGGGCTCCAAAGGGTGCACAAGGAATTTATCTTCCACCGTTACTGCAAACAGCAGGACACTACAAAGGTCACTCCTAGGAGAAGGGCGTTCAGACTACGCCTAAAAGAGCCACTGGCACACTGAAGGCTCTCATTCACTTTCAACATGCGTTTTCCCTTTCACAAAAACCTTACAAAGCCACTTCAGCCAGTAACTAGCCAGGAGGGTTGTTCCCCCCCAACCCCCTTTTCTTTCTTTCTTTCTTCCCAGAGAGAACTTGCTGTATCCTACAGCTTCCAACAGAAGCTATGTTAGCATAAATGCTCCAGCTGATTTAGACTTCCTCGACCAAAAGATCTTAGACTTTCGGCTGAAATGCTCTCGCTGCTGCCCATGGGGAGAGGCACAGAGCCAAAAAACAATGCCTGGAGTCCAGGGCACTCTGCTGACGTGGGCATCTCTCCTGCTGGCACTAGAAATAGTGTATCCCGTCACATTCACTCTGCACAGATTATATCCTACCTAGGGCTAGCCCCCACGACACCTCCTCGGGCCCCTGGCTGCACAGCTGGTCACCAAGAGAAAAGAACGGGGGAAAAGCCTCACCATTTCAGCAACAAGGGGTTAGTAGAAGAAGCAGAGTTTTCCAAGGCACCTGACACCTAAGAACAATAACGCACGTTAATTACTTGAATAAGGTGTAACTCCTGATTTTCTCTTCCCTGCTCGAGTCTGGCCAGGGTCCTCCACACATGGCTCAATGCTGAGGAAAGAACAGGCACAACAGCATTGGGCAGCCACAGGCAAGTCTCTCGCAGACCGAGTGCCCTGCACAGGGCCCTGACTCCCAACATTACCTTTCAGCTCCCAAAGTTCTCCCCTCCAAGCATCTTGCAGATCATCTCCAACAGAAACATGGGAAGGTCTCTTGAGGGGCAGCTACTGCCACTGCTGCAGCATCTCAGCAACCCCACATGTCGGAGTGGGAGACGGACCCGGAGTAATGATGAGTCTCAATATGAGTATGGTCGTTCTCCCTTTATTAGAGCTTACACAGAGTATATATAGACAAGCAATAAGCACTCAGTAGCAATAGCTGTATGATTGGTTTACAGTCTCTGTTCACGCGCCTAAAGCGAATACATGATTGGTGCAAAGTTGCTGTTCACGTGGAGGGGCTTGTCGGCCCCCTCCTTTACTTGTTTACCACTACTTGCCTTCCCCTTCTGTAATGGTCTAGGAATGCTCAAGGACAGTTCACATAGCTGCAGGGATCCTCCCTCTATTGTAAAGACAGGATTGCTCACTTCTAAGAGATCATGCCCCTTTTCACTTAACCATTCTTCCACAATTCCCCCTTCTTGTTTTTGAGCAATCCAGGCTTGGTTCACTACTTTCAGCAGAGCTTTCTTAATACAGCTTAATACTACACATAAACACAAACCTATAACTACAAGGATTATCAATATGCGTAAGCCTTCAGTAAGCAACCCTATTAGCCACTGTGGTAGATTTCCAAACAGGTTAGTTAGCCATCCGTCTAAGCATTAATAAGTGCGGCACTACAATTACTAGCAGGCATACTGCTGTTGCACCTCCCCCTGCTATACTCAGAAAATTCGCTTTTACCATAGCCGGGAATTCCTACTAAGCAGGTTCTAAAGGGTTGCCTAGCAGAAGCTAGCGACAGACAAAAGGCTTGTGGCCCTGTTTTGTTCACCCAGGTAACCCACATATTTTGTCTGTGTTCAATCTTGTGGAGAGTCATTACCACTGGGAACAGTATTCCCAGAATCAGGATCTCTGTCTTCTTGTTCGCTAGATGAGTCATGATGAGTCAAGACAGGCTTCACGTTCTTGCTGGGTACCCACACTGGACCACGATCTGTGGAGACACACATATAACCTCGACCATTAAAGACAACAGGGGCGGGCCCAATCCATATTCCGGAGACTGGGTCCCTATACATTACTTTAAACTGTGGTAATGTTGTTGTTTTATTAAACTTAAGATTTTGGTGGTGAATTATCACCGGGGGTTCCTCACGGTCGCCCATGAGACAGAGATAATTCAGGGTGAAGAGCGCACGGCGCAGCCTCTGCTGTGCATCCGTCTCCTCACCCTTTTGCTTCCTTAGGTAGTCTTTTAACACTTGATGGGTGCGCTCCACTAGGCCCTGTCCAGTGGGTGAGTGTGGGATTCCTGTAACGTGATCAACTCCCCATCGGGACAGAAACGCCCTGAATTTGTGGCTGATATAGGCAGGTCCATTATCCGTTTTTATCCGCTCCGGCACGCCCAATATGGCGAAACAAGCCAACAGGTGTTTGCACGCATGTTGTGCCTTTTCTCCGGGTAATGCAGTTGCCCATATCATTTTTGAAAAGGTATCAATGGTCACATGTACATACTTTAACCGACCGAATTCTGGAACATGAGTGACATCCATTTGCCATAATTCTAGAGCTTTCAGCCCTTTTGGATTTACCTCAAGCCCAATGCCTGGGCCGTGGTTCCCACATCTTGGGCAGGCCTGTACAATACCTCGGGCCTCACTCTCTGTCAAGGTAAATTGCCTTTTTAAGCCCTTGGCATTTTGATGAAACACGTTGTGACTTTGCCTAGCTTGCTGAAACTTATCCATATGGGGTAGATGACACACTGAGCTAACCAGGCTGTCAGTGAGCTGATTGCCTTGGCCTAGTCCCATGTCTAGCTGGTGACTACGAATGTAGATAACACAGCAAGCTGCTGTTCGTTGACCCAGCACAGAGCGCAAGGTGATGAACAGGCTTCCCAACCTCGGGTTAGATGTTTCCCTTATTAAGGCGTCCTCCAGTCATGGTACTATCCCTGCTACATACATTGAGTCAGTCACTACATTTAAAGGAGTATTCAGCCAATTGGTTAGAGCCCAAACTACCGCAGTTAATTCTAAAGTCTGAAGGGAATCCCGAGGCTGTCCCTCCATGACGTGTTGTTTCCATTGTTCACCTTCTTTCCACATGCACGCGGCACGTCGCAAGCGCTTACCCGCATCCGTGTAGACAGTAACGCCATCTGAAAGGGGTTCCCTACTTACTTTGGACTTTTCTATCCATTGATTTTGCTGTAGCACCTGCCATAACTTTCCCTGAGGCTGACACGAATGTACCTTACCACAGAAACCTAACAGAGCATTTTGTATGGCCACAGCGTTTTGGAGCCACCACTCTAGGTCAGCCATGTTAACAGGTATACTGATATCGTTCGGCTCTTGACCACTGATCTCTAAGATTCTTGATCGCCCTTTGCGTATCAATTCACCTACTGCTTCGGTTCGGGTCTGGATACTCGTTTTTGGTTGTACACTCAGGAATACCCATTCCAAGATATGAAATACATCTTTTTGATTTTTGCATTTGGCAGTGGCATTGGTCAGAATAGGGGAGAGAGATTCCCCGCTTCTGTTTTGCCACTGACAAACGACCGCATATGGTGAGTCTTTCCCATTACATATGATTAGGGATATGGGAAGGTTCAGGAGGCGTCGAGAGGACCATGCCAAATGTAATTTTTGTGTGATATGCTGTAACACAGCATGTTGTTCAGGTGTCAGGGTAATTTTGTTAGCGGGATTAGTGCCTTGCAATAGCGCCGTCAGGGGCGCAATATTGGTATTGTGATACCAACACAATGTCGCACCCACTGTACATCCCCAAGCAGGGTCTGTACATCATGTAGGGTGCTTAACCGCGTTGTGAGTTCTGTCTTTTGGGGCCGAATTTTAGACTCTGCAATGGACCATCCAAGGTATTTCCATGGAGCTGTGCGCTGAATCTTCTCTGGTGCAATGATAAGTCCCTTTGAGGACAGAGTGTCCGTTAGCTGTTCTAATGCTTCTTTCACAAAAGGCTTCTCCTGGCAACAGAGAATATCGTCCATGCAGTGATAAATTATGGCGTCTGGCCATTTGTCCCGGAGTGGCCACAATGCCCACGCAACGTAAAGTTGACACAGGGTTGGTGAGTTTTTCATTCCTTGCGGCAAAACAACCCATTCATAGCGCTCCGCGGGCACAGCCTTGTTTATTGCTGGCACAGAAAAGGCAAAGCGTTGGGTGTCTTGAGGGTGCAATGGAATGGTGAAAAAAACAGTCCTTCAAATCAACAATCAGTAGGTGCCACCCTTCTGGCAGCATACTAGGTGACGGCATTCTGGGCTGCAAGGCTCCCATAGGTTGCATAAGTAAGGTCCAAAAAAAAAAAAAAAAAATGGTATGGCCTCTTGCACTGCAGGAATGGTTCAACCAAAACTGAGTTAAGCTAATTTAGCCAAAATCAAGACACAAAAGTACCAAGTGCAAGGAAAGGTTGGTAAGTTGTCAAAATCTCTACAGTACAAGGCAAGCCATTTCAACTTCACTATGAAGTTGTACTAAGCTTTTAGTGGTCAGACACCTCTGAGAATCTTTATTAACATCAACTTTCTTTTTTCTTTTTTTTCCCTTCTTTTTTTCTTTTTTTTTTCTTTTTTCTTTTTTTTCTTTTTTCTTTTTTCTTTTTTTTTTCTTTTTTCTTTTTTCTTTTTTCCTTTTCTTTTTTCTTTTTCTTTTTTTTCTTTTTTCTTTTTTTCTTTTTCTTTTTTTTCCCTTTTTTCTTTTTCCTTTTTTTTCTTTTTCCTTTTTTTCTTTTTTTCTTTTTCTTTTTTTTTCCCTTTTTTCTTTTTCCTTTTTTTTCTTTTTCCTTTTTTTCTTTTTTTCTTTTTTTCTTTTTTTTCTTTCTTTTTCTTTTTTTTCTTTTTTTTTCTTTTTTTTTTGGGAGGGGGGGTTTCCCTGCCAGGCCCTGTCACTACATATCAAAAAGACATCTGGCAGCAAGGCTTTTGGGGTACCATTGTTCCAAATTGGGTGCCTAGTCCAGTCCAACCTCCCCCACAGGTTGAGATGGTGGTACGAGCTTGTTGTAAAATTTTCCAATCATGTGGCTCCCATTTGCCCTGACCATTCTGTTGTAGCACGGGGAATGCCAGTGCTGTGGGGCCCTTGGACCCCGCAACAGGCTTCCATTGTCCTTCTATTATAGCGTCTTTGATAACGCCGCTCCAACGCGTAGGTACGGGAGGCGCAGTCGCGGATGGTGTAGAGGGGCTCAGGAAGCATGGAGGAACGCTTTCCCCCTTGTGCTTTGTCTGCAGCTCCAATTCCTCAAGGTGCTTTAAAACTGTTTGCAACATTTGTGCAGTGACATCTGGCGCTGTTTGCAATATTTTTGCAGTGACATCTGGCGCCGGCGGCTCTGTTTTCCCGGTGACTGGGGTAGTATCACCCGAGGACTCGCTGGAGGAAGGCAGGGGCGGATACAAAGGCGAAGAGGAAGGCTGAGGGGGGGGGGGGCAATCGGCGGAGGAGGAGCAGGCGGGGCGGAAGGAGGGGCCAGCAACCCTCTCTGCCCAGGTCTATGAGGTCAGCCAGAGGCGTGGCCTCCTCCCCTTCTGGGGCCTCCTCCAAGCGCACTTCCTCCCCTCCCTCAGAGTTCGCTTCTGCCTTTCCCGCAGAAACTTCCGCTTTTTCAGCCGCGCGATCGGGCTTGGCTAGCGGCAGAGGCTTCAGCCCCCTCCTTGCTCGCACCTCGTCCATATCCTTACAGACGGGTCCCATTGGTCCCTTCACCGCGGACAGCCCAAAGAACCATGCAATGGGTCCCAGTTTGCTCACGGGCTTTTTGGGAGGGGCTCCTGGTCCCAGCATTTGTACGGCAGCACACGCTGCTTCACTCTGCCTTCATTGATGTTAAAGTCTCTAGCACGGTGTTCCAAAGCTCACGAACGGCTTTAATCTCTTTTTCCTCTTTCTTGTTCCCCTCAACTGACTTCTGCCACATCGTCCCTCCAAAGTCCCGCCATTCGGACACAGAAAACAGTAAGCAGGTGTCAGAAAAGTGACCCCAACGCCGTCCCAGTTTAATCAAGCTGTGTAGCAGTTTCGCCGGTACGTCTATCCCTCTCTTAGAGAGGATTCCAGCGAGTAGCGTTGCTGCAGCATCAATTTCCATAGCTGCGCCTCTGAGAGGTGGGGCGCAACCCCACTAAAATGTTTGCCCAGCGCCTGCTTTGGGCAGTGGCCTCTCAGCCGTGGTTTCCCACTCCCCTCCTCTAGCTGCTTACCGCAGTCTCGGAGATCTTAGTCGAGCGTAACCATCCTCTGCTACCAGATGTCGGAGTGGGAGACGGACCCAGAGTAACGATGAGTCTCAATATGAGTATGGTCGTTCTCCCTTTATTAGAGCTTACACAGAGTATATACAGACAAGCAATAAGCATGCACTAGCAATAGCTGTATGATTGGTTTACAGTCTCTGTTCATGCGCCTAAAGCGAATACATGATTGGTGCAAAGTTGCTGTTCACGTGGAGGGGCTTGTCGGCCCCCTCCTTTACTTGTTTACCACTACCTGCCTTCCCCTTCTGTAATGGTCTAGGAATGCTCAAGGACAGTTCACATAGCCGCAGGGATCCTCCCTCTATTGTGAAGACAGGATTGCTCACTTCTAAGAGATCATGCCCCTTTTCACCTAACCATTCTTCCACACCCACACACCTCACCCAGCCAACAGTGCGCTCACACACAGCTACTTCTCCCACCACAGCATCTTTGGCCTCTTTCTCACAGGCCTTCCAGTAACACCTCCTTCGAGCACCCAAGGTTTCTGGTGTTACTAGCAACAGCATACTACCCCGGCCTAGACATAAAGCTTGCTGCCTTCCTCAAGGAAAGCAACACACTAAAGGTTGCAAAGCCATCTCAGATCATAAGCAAACATGTAAATCACTACCTCTGTTAGCTCCAGAAAAAGAAGAGTCCACCTAGGACAGGAAAGAAAAGATGGAAAAGCAACTCAGACACTCACTGAAATAACATCCTGCTAAAGCAGGGCTCAGGATCTAGGTCTTTCAGTAAGTCTCAGCTGCACACTTCCTCACCAGGCACAAGGCAATAGTCAGGTGAAAGATTTCGTCAGCTGATACAAAGATGGAGTCTTGCAAGTAGTTCTGCTTCATGAACAGAGACTGAAAGCGGTTTCTAAGTTTTCTTCTAGTTGCTTTCAAAAAGACTAGGCAACACTGTAAGGATTCTTCAATCTGGGTTCAACAAAAAATCACTTCTTTTCATTTCTTTTGCTCCCAAACCCAGCTGCTACCATCACTACTGGACCATCTCCCTTTTGTGTCAGGTGCACAAAACTTCCTCCAACAGAACTGAGAGCCTTAAGCGCACCTTTCACTGAACACATGGAATAGTTGCTGTCAATTTACTACTAATGTCAAGCAGAAAATATTGGCGGCTGGATGGTAAATGCAGATCTGTTCCTACTAAAATAGATTCTCATTCAGCATGCTTTGGTATTTCAGAAGGCAAAACTCAAGGTGGCAGAAGACTTCTGTGTCCTCCAGTTCAACTTTTAGCATGTGAGTTTCAGTCGAGTTGTCTTCAGTCACAGCTTGCACACATCAGCTCTCCTGCAGAGAGAAAGAACAAGTCAACATTCTCAAGGTGACATTCAGAGAGAACTACAGTTTAAATACCTGGCTGCAGTAACAATACCTGCTCTTAAACAGAAGCACATCCTGCTCCAGGTTTTGGAGAGCACTCACCATCCATAAGACTCTTGTTCTGTCTGTCTTTATCAAACACTTGGGGGCTCAGAAGTAGTTTAATCACACAGGAAGATCCATTTTCTCTTCACAGTTCAGAAATGAATGGGGAAAGCTTGGATTTGCTAAAGCACCCACAGCCAGGGCACATAAACGGACAAGAAGCAGAAGCAAGGAAAAATCAATCTATGCTCATCTAACTCTGTCCTCCACAGCAATGCACACCTCCATGAGAGGGATACGCTCTGGCTTTACCATTCAGGTTTAACCAAGGGCCTGGGAGAAAGGAATAAGGACGCTTGTGTCGAGGAATATTGGAAACAAACTGACAAAATGGGCCCTAACCTGTAAATCCTTTGAAAATGCTCTCCATGCAGGGGTGTGTCCAGGTCTTTCTCCTTGGTCTAGTAAGGACACTGCCCACTTGTGGCATCCTTGTACTTTCCACCTTAGCAACTAAAGGAAGAAAGGAAGCTATCAAAACCACAAGAACTCTGCAAAGACATCTTAAGCTCAGGACCTGCTCTTTTCACAGTCCTTGCTCTTGCTCAGAACTGGCCTATCAGGCACTGCGCCACAACTGAACTCACAATCACAAACTGCACTCACATGACCATCACTGGCCTATCATGCACTCAGCCACAAGTGACCTCACAACCACAAACTGTACTCACGGGACCAGCAGTGGCCTATCAGGCACTCAGCCACAAGTGACCTCACAAACACAAACTGCAGCCACACGACCAGCACTGGCCTATCAGGCACTGAGCCACAAGTGACCTCACAACCACAAACTGCACCCACAGAACCAGCACTGGCCTATCAGGCACTGAGGCACAAGTGACCTCGGAAGCACAGACAGCAATAATGTGTCTCATTGTTGCCTGTTATTTACAGATGCCCAAGTGCCCGAATTGTGTGGCAAAGGCAATTGCTTCCTTCTTGCCTATCTGGTTCTCAGGAAGCAGTGACTTCACAGGCTTCATCAAAGCCACCTGCCATCTGATGGCCTATGTGATCGTAAGGAAATAGTGATCTCACAAGCAAAACCAGCAGGCATGTGCCTACCCCTGGCCTCTCAACTGAAACAAAATTAGCCTCACACTCTGCACTCAAACCATGTGTGTGCTGCTGGCCTAGCATGGACGGAGGCACACCATCCCCAGAAGCACAAACAGCACTAACCTCCATACTGCTGGTCTACCAGGTGCTCATGCAGAAGTGGGCTCAGAAGCAGAAACAGCAGCAATGGCCCTGCTCCCCCTTTAGGAGGCATTGAGACACAAGGCACCTCACCATCATCACCAAAGCTACGTGCATGCTGTTGGCCTACCAGATTCAGACGCACGACTCACTTCACAAGCACAAATGGCATCGACGTGCCTGCTGCTGCGCTATCTGGGAGCGAGTCACAAGGGATCTCAAAACTGCAAACCTTCACAGAGGAGAAGCTCACCTGGGCCAATCGCACATCCCTTGATTACGCTGTGATCACTCTGTACAGAACAGTCTTCTGCAAACGGCTTTCATCTCCTGGCAAGACTCTCTCCAGATCATGCGACAGCTCCACTCTGCCACCCTGGCAACAAATCACAAAAGGGAACGATTGGTCTTGCTTTTCCTTTAGTACTACCAAGTCCAAGCTGGGAGCCTTTGCACTGCAGCACCTACACAATGGCAGCAGCATGCCACTTCCATTTCTAGTGCATTTCTAGGGACAGAGATCAGCTGAGGGAGCAGCTGCACTGCAAAGGCTTTCTGACACTCTCAGATCAACTCAGCACTGCACCAGCCATCAGCCTGACGCCAGACCTCTGCTCTGCCACCTACTCTACAAACACACTGCCTCTGCCCCACACAGCTGCCTCTTCTGCTCGATACAACCAAGTGCCAGCAAGAACAGATGCATGCAGGACACTCGCCACTTGCACGCTCCACAGCCACTGCTCTGCTCGCTGCCTTCCCTTGGCTTCTCAATCCAGACACACAGGGAAGCTCTTGTGGTAACATCACAAGGTGGCCAAGGCACTCTAGGCTCAGAAGGCCTCTACAAATGAGCAGCACAAGATCAGGCACAGAGCTGCCTCCTTGGGTGATGCTGCCCTTTTCAGAGGGAAGGATCCTGCTTTCTTTGGGCACAGCAGGCTGCTGCTTTCCACCCCATCCCCTCAGGAATCTCCGGCTAGGGATGGGGGAATGGGGATTTTCTTTAGTAATACAAAAGATACAGATAGAACGCAGAAACAGTTGAGAGTCCTGAAGGCCTCCGGAGCCCAAAGGAACCTCTCTTCCTTTCCTTTAGTTACTAGGACAAGGAGCCCCAGTGCAGGGAAAAAGGGTGCAGAGCCTTTGAAATGAGGCCCAAGCAATGAGACAGACCCACACTGGACGGTTGCTGAAATGACAGCTGTCCTGGATGCGCAGCCTCTGCAGCAGCAGTCCGGGCTCCACAGCTGGCTTCACAGAGCATGGAGGGCTGGGTGCCACAGGCAACCTGGCCCTGGGCACATCTTCACCCCTCACAGAGCCAGCAGCCCAAGAGCTCTGAGACTTCCTCAGTTCAAGCTATGGAGGCTTTGGGGCACTCACACAAAGGCACTCAGGACATGCAGGCATCTATTATAAGGGTTTTGGACTCGTCCTATATGGCACCACAACCTTCAAGGAAAAAGGAGGGGGCACAAGAGCATTTCCTGAGTGGGCTGGCAGGAACAGCAGTTGTGGGACATGGAACTGGCAGCACAGCAGAGGTACCAGGAGGGGAACCCACACCCCAAGTCACCCAGGGAAGACAGGTACATTTATGGAAGCCATCGCATCCACACGTAGCCTCTTCTCAGTCACTTGCAGCTGCTTTCACAGGGGGCTCACAACGCTGGCCAAGATGTTCACAGGTACAGGGTCACAGCCTGGCATCATGCCTCCATCCTCAGCGGCTCTAGCACTGCACTGGGAACCTCCATGAGTGGAGCAACCTAGAAAGAAAGAAAGAATTGGAGTGTAACTGTCAGTTCTGCTGGCCTTACATAGTTGCAACAGGCAGGGGCAAATGTCTCCCCTCTGTGCTGAGCTCTATTGGTGAGAACACAGCCAGCAGGGCCACCAAGACGTTCTACCCCTCTTTTTGGCAAACGTGAGACCATGTCTGTATACCAGGTCCTGTTTGGGCTCTCCAATTCTGCAAAGGCACTAACACACAGCAGGGAGTCCAGCACAGGGACACCAAGATGGTCAGGGGCTGCAGTGTGGGGCCTATAAGGAGAGGCTGCGAGAGCTGGCTTTGTTCAGCCTAGACAAGAGAAGGCCAAGGGGCATCTTCATGCTGTGCACAGCTACCTTATGGAGGGCACAGAGAAGACGGAGCTGGATTTTCTTGGAGGTGCACACTAATAGCATGAGAGGCAACAGGGACAAACTGGACAATGGGAAATGCTTCTTAGATGTTAAGAACAAACCTTTTTCTCCATGAGGGTGGTTGAGCTGTGGCACAGGGATCCAGAGAGGATCCCAGGTCTCCATCCTTGGAGATAATCAAAACTTCACTGGAAAAGGCCCCAAGATACCTCCTCTACTGGCACCTGCCTTGAGCAGGGCGTTGGAGACCTACCTCCAGATGTCTCCCCCATTGTGGCCTCAAGGAATCTGCTATTCTGAGAATCTTGCCAAAGGCACCAGCGGCTTTGCAGATGCTCCCTCCACCGCTCACCAAGGACAGGTGTCTCAGAGTCACCCATCGCCCTCAGAAGCCTGACTTCTTGTGAGGGGGGTGTATTCCCTGTCTGCAAGAGTCTGCGTAGGCACAATGTGGAGAAATGCCTCTGACTGCTTTCATTAACTACCCATCTCTCTGAGGGATTGGAATGGATTAGTGTCTGAGATGGGAAGATGCAATGAGGGTCCAGATTCAACAGAAAGCCTTTAAGGAGGGAGAAGAGAACTTTCTCCAGCAGAGTCAGTACAATCCCATTGACTCACGGAAGCATCAAGACCTTCAGAAATTGCAAGCCTGAACCTCAGCTGACACAAACCACCAAACTTCGAGCATACCTGGCCTGCACCACGATGCTCCAAGGAGGCAACACGGTCACTAACAGTCCTCACCCACGTCTCCCAGAAGGACACCGTGATGCTGGGCTGGGCTCTGGGAGCAGAGCACTGCTCTCTCCAGACACCTCCTCCCAGGCTGAGCACCAAAACACTGGCGCCACCACCCAGCTCCACCACAGGGCACGCCGCTCTGTGACACGCCGCTACCCCCACACTTCACAGAGTGTTGCCAGCCAACATGCACCTCTGCATCAGCAACACACAGGCCACAGCACCACACATGGCAGCACACAGGCCACCCCCAAGCACCCCACAACACACAAAGCCCAACTCTCCAGACCTTCCATTCCTTTCTTGTCCTCCAAGGCCTTGCAACAGGCTCTGCCTCTGAACAGCCACTCACAGCCTGGGGCCTGCTCACTTCCCACCTTCCCACCAGGAAGCAGACAAGAAGTGCTCTCACAGGGGCTGATCAGGCCAGCTCTTGCCTCTCACTTGTGCCTCAACTTCTCTGAACAAGAAATCTCTTTCAAAATGTGGCCCAAAGCTTTTCTGGGGGGGGTGACATTCCTTCTGTCTCCTCCAACTGCCTTTGCACCCATTCTCCAATGACTGCATACGTGGACAGAAAATCAGAGAACCCTAAAGTGTTACAGTTCCAAACGTGTCACCACAGCAGCTGGACACCTCAAAGACAGAGACAGCATGCAGACCTTGCAATAAAATCTCACAGGCTCCCTGCTCTTTTGACAGGGGCAACTTCTAAAGCACACACACCCTGGCAAGAAGAGATTATTCACACCACTGCTCACACCAGCACTACATTCACTTAGCAGCCTCAAACGTCTAGCTGGACTCCCTAGCTGACCGGGAGGAGGCTGCAAGCTTCTACTTAGCAACAAGTGGAAAGGCAAACTCCATGTCCATGCTCACCACAGAACATCATCTGCATTTGAAATGTAGCAGTATTAACTTATGATGACGGAGTGGAATAAAATTTGTGTCAGATAATGTGGAACATCGACTTCTGCTTGATTAATGAGTTGCACTTCTGTATTGCTGTAGAGCTCTGCAGGGGTCAATCCCTCCTCTGAGCACACGCAACAAACCCAGAAGTGACCTCACCACCACCATCCAAGCCATATGTCTTCTCCTGACCTGTCTGCTGCTCACATAGAGGTGACCTCACAAGTGCATGCCCCCACCACATGTCTGCTGCTGGCCTATGTCCTTCAGAGACAGAAGTTCCCTCCAAATAACTTCCCCAGCCATCAACTACTGCTGGCCTAGCAGGTACTCTGACAAAAGAGACCTCACAAGCAACTCCCATGCCTAACTGCCTGCTGCCAGCCTAGCAGGGACTCAGAAAGACAGGACCTCACAGTCACCTTCACAGCCATGTCTCTGTCACTGGCCTAGAAGCCTCTAAGACAGAAATTACCTCACTATAACTTCCTCAGCCATGAGACAAATCCTGCCTTATCAGCTGCTCAGGCAGAAATGACCTCAAAAACACAGATCGCAGCCGTGGACCTGTTGCTGCCCTATCAACCGCTCAGGTAGAAATGACCTCAGAAACACCTTTCCAGCCACATCTCTACTGCTATCCCATCAGTTCATCACTCAGAAGTGACCTCACAAGCAACAGACAAGCCTTCTTCCTCCAGATGACCTATCAGGTACTCAGGCAGAAATGTCCTCATCATCAACAGCCAAGCCTTGGGCCTCCTGCTGCCCTATCAGCTACTTACAAAGACTTGACTTGGCACTGGTGATTTTCTGGCATAGCTCTCATGGACACTGGTGACCTCTCTACCCACACCCTGACCATGTGGCCGTTGCCACCTGCAGCTCCCCCTGCCTTCCCCCAAGGCTGAGCCAGCTCCTCAACGGCCTCCCTGATTCACCTCGTGGCTCCACAATGCTCACAGTGCAGCAAAACACCCAGTACATACCAGGTACTACCCCCAAGAAAAGATTCGCTTTTGCCTAGGTAGTCTCTACACATAGCCCATAAAAATTAGGAATTGGAAAAAGGCCCGCAAGTAATTCTTGGCAATATTTTCTAACAGGAGGATTGTGTGGGAACTGAAGACAGCAGGGCCTCATGTCCCAGGCAGAGGGAGAAGCCTTCCCGCTACTCAGAAGTTTGGTTCCTTCCCCAATGCTGAACAAAACCAGCAAATCCTCCACACATCCAGGACAACCAGCATTCTCTGATTTTATGCCCTGACAACTGGAGACACGCGGAAGGACTCAGGCCAGGGCATTTCAATTGGTGAAACCAGCAGAGACACAATTCGGCAACTCTTCACCCTGACCTAGGAGCATGGAAAGAACAACGGCAAGTGCAAGCACTGGCCATTCATCAACTTTCAGGGTCCCTGACAAGCCAAACAGCTCCCACTTACAGAGCTGCTCTGGAAACACCTTTCACGCTGCTGCCAGGGTCACAGGTCTCGGCGCAAAGCAAGAGGCAGGGAGCAAAAACAACGGCTAAGGCACGACATGACATGCAGGGACAGCCTCTCTCGGAGCCACTTGGAAATGCAGTTTTCAGAACAAAAGAGACCACTGGGAAGGGCCCCTCACGAGGACACCAGCAGCCTGCTCACACTTTGCCCAGCACCTCCCAAATGCAGCTCCGAGCAGCACCTGGGGGCTGTGGTGGCAGCAGCAGCTCAGGGAAACGCTTCAAAATGGGTCTCCAACCCCCGGCAGGGGCAAAGCTTCCTGACCCCAAACCCCAGCAGCCGCCCCGGCCCAGCTGCTCGCGGCAGGCCGCCACGTCTGCCTGCAGGGCAGCTCCCGCCTCTGGCCCACATCGCTCTGTCCCCTGCTCACAGCCCCACCAGCCCCTGCTGCAGCTCCTGCAGCAAAGCAGCCCTGGTGCCAGCACCGCTGCCCCCGCCCTGGCGGGAGGGCCCCCGCCGCCATTTGAACGCGCCCGCTCTCCCTCCCCCTCGCTTCTCGCCTGCTTTGCTCCCGCTCCTCTCCCACTTCTCTCACGTCTTTTTTCCTTCCACATGTTGGACTGCAATTGGCTGGCAGAGCCATCAGTGAAATCGCTGCCCGCCCTCCTCCTCCTGCCAGCCAATAGTAGGGCAGCACTGGGCGATGCCATGGCAACGTTGGGCCTTCCTGCCCTGGCGGTCAGCTCCGCCCTCTCCTCCCGCGGTGGGCGTCATGTTGTGGGCGGCAGCGCGGGGCGCGCCGGGGCTCTGCGCCCTGGGGGCCGTGTGGGGCGCAGGGGGCAGCACTGGGGCCTGTGCTGGTGGCAGCCCTGGTGCCGGCGTGGGGGCCCTGGGGCTGGCCGGGGCACCGGAGCCCACGGGCAGTGTCCTGTTGCCCCCAGGGCAGGGCAGGGCAGGGCAGTGTCCTCTCGCCCCTCCTGCCCCATCAGGACCCTCAGGCAGGGCTCTCATGGAAGCCCCCAGCCCTGTCCAGCCACCCCCACAGCCCAGCATCCACAGCAGTTTTTGCAGTTGACAGTCTCTGTGCGACACCTTGGGAAGGGGCTCCAGAAGCCCTTACCATCGGTGGAGAGCCTCAGGAGCGTTGGGAACAAGGAACAGCAGTGCGGGCTGACAGTATCGGTCCAGCAGTCGTCCATCTCGCTTGCCTCCTTGCCCTCGTTTCACCTCTCCAGCCGGGGAGGAAGGACACTCTTCCCATCTCATCACCAAAACACCTCTCCGACGTGCCCCTACTCCTCTGCCTGTCGGTGAAGGTCCCAAGGTGGCTCCCGTCCCTCCTCCTTACCATGGCGTGGCTCCAAAGGGCAGCAGTGAGGAGCGCATCAGCAGTGTCCAGCAGCAACCGGGCCTCACAGGGATGTGAGGGCACCGCTGCGGCACCAGGGAGACCTCCCTGTGATGCAGCACATCCCACTGTGACCTCGGCTTGTGTCATCTGAGGGCTCAGTAGGTCACTGCCATTGAGATGGCCCAGCCAGGGAGAGAGCAGAGAGATTTCCCCTCACATCCTGGAAGCAGTCACCTCCCTTCACCGCAGTTATTTTCCAAAACTTGCTGATAAATCCTTCAGGAACGTCTCCAGACACTGTCAAAGACTGTGAAATATCTCAAATGGGGCACTGGAGAAGTCACTTCTGTGCCCCTGCACTGACAGGTCTCTGCTCTGGGCGGACCTGTGCGGGAAGGGGTTGGGATTAGTTGGGGGTTGGGGGTCTGGGGTTTGGCATTTTTCAAAGCTGAGATCAAAGTCATGTGGGATGAACAGCACAAAGCGTGGCCACGGTCTGAGATGCTTTGGTGAGCCTCAAAACTGGTTTCTCCTACCGTTTTTGTAGAAGTAGGATGTAGGACAATGTGGGACAGGATGTAGCCTTCCTCTTTTAGGCACTAAAGCAGGCTCTTTGCTTTTAAAAGTCCTCAACAAAGTTTCTCGGTCTGCAGTGCTTCAGATAGAGATGATATGCCAGAAAAAAGCAAACATGCCCTTAAGACACATCATCCAGAGGGCTTTATCCAGGACCCTGGTCGCTGCCAGGCTCCAAAGCCATGGGTCAGGCCAGGGAGGAAATCTGGGGAAGTTTTCTCATTTCCCATGAATTTTTCCCAGCTTTCCTTCTGGCTGAGTTTGCAGAAAGACAATTCTCATCTCTGAGCTTCAGTTGGTGTCGCGGGACGACCGACTATCTTACAATCCCGGCCCGTGTGGGTTTTGTGTGGCGCGAGGGAGGGGAGGAGGGGGAGAGGAGATTTACTGCATGACTCCACAATTTGTTTCAAAGACCAAAATTTACTGCAGAAGCTGCAATGGTACAAAGCAAGAATTCATGTTAACAGAAACTCAGCTCAACTAGAATAGTTATTTCTAATTACACTAAAAGTTATGCTAACAGTAACTACTTAGTGAACAGAAAAGGATAGCTAATTTATACTAACTGTAAATACCCAAATGAATGAACTAGGCAAACCAATTCTGATCGATCTTACCCACATGTTGCCTCAGCGGCCAACGTACACTCAGTCCAAGGGAAGTAACTGTGGGAGGGCGTCCCCGTCCCGAGGGGTTCCGCAAGTTGGCAGACCCGCTGTCACCCGTGAAGAGCCAAAGACGGCCTCCGGGCCCAACTTATTTATACCCTTCAAGGGAAGGTGGAGGTGGAGTCTCTAGACCAGTTGCAGTTCTCTTGACGCAGCCACAGTCCCTAGCTCTTGGGTGCTGCGGGGTTCAACTCTCCTCCATCCTTGTTATGAGGATCGCACCCACAGTCATGGGTTGGGGGGGGTGGCTGAACACCCCAATGGTAGGCTATCTGCCTTGTGCACTCTTCAGCACTGAAGAAAGGAGTTTGAGTGACTGTGAATGGTTCATGCCACCTCTCCTCAGGAAACTCTCATCTGAATCTGACGCAGAGACCGTGTTGAAGCAGGAAGCCAGGCTTCCCCCTTCATCAGCAGAGATGGGGGAACCTCGGAGCCCGCTAGTCTGAGCTCCCTCAGATGCCCCCAGTGCAATGAGGGGAGTTTCCCTTTGCAGTGTTGCTTTCAGCACTGACACTGAGGGAGTTCAGGGGAACAGAGTCAGGCTTGGATGAGCACAGGTGGGCTGAGACCATGGGTCCCGTGTCCATTAGGAGAGCAACACTCAAAGCAGAGCAGGAGCGGAGAGGAGGGGAGGGGAGGAGAGTCCGGACACAGATTGTGGGGACAGAGCCTGTGCTCCTCAGGACCATCCCCCCACTGCCACAGAAGGAATTTCTCCTTTGCATGGGGCCTGCATCTTTCCTGGAGACACATCCAGCAAAGCCAGCAGGACTTTCTCCTTTCAGGGCTATTCTCCCTATTTCCACCTGATCCTGCTGTGCTCTAGTGTGGCTATATGGGCTAAGCGCTCTCCTAACGTGGTGGTGGTAGGCTTGTGCTTCCCTGCGCATTCCTGTGAGAACAGGCAGGAGCAGGCTTTGGGCACCTTTATGCCAGACCTGGTCTCCAGGACAACAGAGGAGAGGCAGTGGGGAGCCAGGAGGCACCGTGAAGGGAGAGGGATTCGTGCACCCTCCGTGAAACACCACAGGCTGGAGTTAGTGCTCACCCAAACACATCTCCTGCCATTGCAGACACCTTGGGGTCACTCTGAGCACTGTCCATGAGCACAGGCAAGTGCCGCAGTGTCGGTGGTGGTGATCCCTGTGTGGCTGGGCCCGCTTGCCACCTGACCAGCATGGCCAGTGCCAAGTCAGGAGTCCCCCTGTGGCCCCACAGTTCGCTCACGCTGCAGGGCAGCAGTGTCAGCGTGGGGCCCTGCGGGGAGTACCAGGGAAGGGTGCAGGCAGGGCTGGACAGGCCAGCGTGGACATTCGCACGTGGGGAAAAGCTCTGTGGGGAGCAGGGATGTCCCAGGAGAAAAGCAGGGCAGCATTCAGCGATGGAAAATGAGAATGAGAAACAGGTTTCTCTGTGGTGCAGCTTGGGGCAGGCTGCTCTGTCTCTGCGGCAGCAGGAGGTGCCGGAGGGGCTGCAGGGCCAGGGCTCTCGTGCTGTGCTGGTCAGCGGAGTGGGCATGGAGGGTCCGCAGGCAGACAGGGAGGGGGATCTGCTGGACACAAGAGCAGGGGAGACAGAGTGACGGGTGTCATTGCAGGGCCTCCTCCCCCTTGCCGGGGAGCTGCTGCCCTTGTCCTTGGGCCTGGCCTGAGTTATACGCTGTGGACATGCCTGTGCCTGGCCCTGCACCTCTCAGGTCCTCACCCAACCCAGTCCCCATCCTGCTGACCTGACTCCCCATCTCTACCTCAGACATACCTGTGCACTACAGTCAAAAAAGCATTGGCAAAGAAAGGTGGATGCAAGCAGATCCCAGAGGAGGTTGTGGGCACAAAAGGTGCCCATACAGCCCCACAGCAACTCTTGCCTGACAGCCAGATTAAACATGGAAGGAGTGATTTGGGTTTGGACCCGCTACGCAGCGACCACTGCACAGAGTGTTATCTGGATGAAAAAGTGAAGGCAGCCCCTTGGGTCTGATTTTACGATGGGTAGTTAGGAGAGCAGGGCTTTCTGTATCACAGCTCAAGTGTTTATGCACCATTTGTGACTGGGTTGCTGCTACAAAGAGTACGCTGTCAGGAGCAGCAAGAGCGGAGCTGCTGCATATGGAAAGGGGATCTGGGAGCCGAGTGTGGCGACAAGGCAGGCAGGGCAGTGACCCACTGGCGAGAGGTGCTGTCCTGCAGTGCCCGGCCAAGAGGAACAGAGCAGGTTTGGGGATGGCAACCGGCATCAGGCACAGCCCAGTGATCACCAGACAAGACCGCAGGGCTCCAGCCAGCCCTGCTTGGCATGGGAGGTTGGACTAGAGATCTCCAGAGGTCCCTTCCCACCAAAACTCCTCTGCCACTCCATGAATGGAAAGACTGCGGGCACAGAGACAGTCTCTGCCTGTCCTGCAGGCTGTTCTGCTGGTGGGCGAGGGACAGAGCCCTTGGTCATCCCCACACTCCCTCATCCTCCTCTGCCTCTGAGCAGGACATGGCCTGGGTCCAGATAGGGCCCCGCTCATGGCCCCAGCACAGGCTGCTCCCTGCAAAGGGTGAAACCCCGACGTTTCCAGCACGGAGCTGACGCCAAAGCAGCATCCAGAGCCCAGCCAGCCCCAGCGCCATCAGCCCTCCCTGGCCCAGCCCCGGGGCCCTGAGCAGGGCTGCTCACCCTGCCTCACTGCCCCCTGTGCTCCCCTTTCCCCCCATGCCTTTCCCACCACCAGCCTTTGCAGATGCATGTGCCTGGTTTGCCCACTTGCCTTCAGCACAGTCACGGCTGCACTGGAAGCCCATGAAAATCGCAGCGCTCCTGCCCTCAAGCTGGCATCCACCCCACACCTGGAGCCTGGCCAGACAAAAAGACCTCACCTGTCCAGTGCCCCGGCCATGCAGCCGAGGGCAGGGGTCTTCACCCCAATTTCCCTGCTCCTCCCCCTGCTCCCGGCACATCTGCTGCTGTGCCCATGTCAAACCCTCCTGCTGCCAGACTGTGCGGGGGCCCGAGGCAGCTCCAGCTCCCCTGAGGGCTGCGCTGAAGCCTTTCAGGAGTGGGCTGAGGTGGGGCTGGCACCACCAGGGTGGGTTGGGAGAGGGCAGCTCCCCTCTGGCATGCTGGGGCTGGGGATGAGGCTGGGGCTGGGCACAGCTTTTCCCTGGGGAGCTCCATGGGGAGCCGCTCTGGGGGATCCTCCACCTCTGCCCTGGCAGCAGCACCAGCGCTCAGGGTGCTGGGGGGAAGTGCAGAGAGAGTGGAAGGGGGCTGGGCTGGCCTGGGGGAGCATCGAGACCTTGTCCGTGCACGCAGGGATGGAGTGAGGAAAGGCAGAGCTCAGCTGGAGCTGGAAGCAGTGAGGGAAGGGGAGGGCAAGGAGAAGGCCTCCTGCCAGTGCAGCCACAGCAAAGGGCAGGCAGCTAAGGAAAATGTGGGCCTGCTGCTGAGTGGGGCAGGTGCCCTAGTGACCTTGGGCATGGAAAGGGCTGGGGTATTAAATGACCTTCTTGTCTCAGCTTTCCCGGGGGAGCTCTGCCTGAGGCCTCCCAGTTCCCCAGGCCTCCCAGCAGAGTCTGGGGGGTCCAAGCACCCGGCCCCCATCAAGTGCAGGCTGTTCCCCACATGGGAGTCAGCAGAAAGCCATTCTCTGGGATCTGCTGGGGTCTGGTGCAGAAGAGAGGCCACGCAAGAGTGGCCTTTTCCCCTCGGTTGGGATACGGAGACCTGCAGGAGGACAGAGCTGGCCATGCACCACCCCACAGCTGGGGTGAGCAGCCAGCACTGGAAAGGGGTGATGTGAGGGTCTGGTGTGGGACGATGGCCCTGGGGCAGCTTCCCCAGTGTCTCCATGCAACCGGGCTGGGCTCTTCTCTTCTTCACCCTCTGTGTCCTCATGCCTTTCCCAGGAGACCTGCATTTGCCCTGCCAGCACACTGCTGTGTGCTCCCACACTGCCTGTTCACACACAGGAGCTGAATGGCAGCATTTTTCCTCCCCCACGGCTGTGTGTGCCTGTGCCAGGCTGAGGTATTTGGGGTGCGCGTCTCAGGGGAAGGTAGCAGGTGGGGGAGGCTGCAAGAGATGCTGAGGATCCAACGCAGTGAGTTCTGGGGTTGGGGGCATTGTCTGCACCTGAGGAGCACCTCAGTGAGGCCATGACTTACAGATACCATCCAAAGCCACTGCCTCCACCAGCTTAGACATGTAGCTGGGTGAGAGGCGAAGCCACTCTAGGTTTCTATGTGAGATTGCTCTTTTGCAAAGATTGTGATGTTTCCAAGAGGAAAACCATTGCTGCACCAAACTGCGCTCCCACGGAATGTGTCCCAGGAGGCCTGTGAGGAGAATTTCCTCCTCCAAGCATGCTGCAAATAGGAAAATGCCCTCCAGGCTCAAACACCTGCAGGTATCCGCTACATGGAGACTTCCCCTTTGCAACCATCTGTGCTATTTACAGCTACTTTCACAGGGGCTGATGTCTCCAGATGACGGGGGCTTGTTTTCTTTGGATTTCTTTCCATACCACAGGCTGGATCACGCAGTCTCCTTCAGTCTCAGGTCAAATGGGGTTTTCCCCAAATCCACCTTGCAGGTGGGGAAGCCCCAAAGGGCTGGGGATGCCTGGCTGGAGAGCAGCTCTGCAGCAAAGGCCCTGGGAGCCCTGGTGGACAAGGCGAGCAGGAGTCCCCAATGTGCCTGGGTAGCAAGGGCCACCACTGCTGCCTGGGTTGCATTAGCAAGAGTGCAGCTGGCAGGGTGAGGGAAGGGGTTGCTCCCCTCTGCTGTGCACTGGGCTCTGGGCCCATTCTGGAGATTCCCCACTACCAGACAGGCACACTGATAGGCACCACACCAGCAAGTGTGGGACTCAAGATGGTGCAGGCCATAGAAGAGGGGTTTGCTCTGGGGTGCTCCCCAAGAGTTTAGGAGCCCTGGGAGCACCATGGCCAGAGTCACCACACTGTGGGATTGCTGTAGTCTCCAATGGCCACATGAGAGCTGAGTGAACCTAGTCAGCAAAGGAGAAGTGACACTGCAGACTCGCACTGTAAGCATCCAGGTACTGTGCAATTTTGCACTGGGCTATCTGTTGAACATCCATACTGATATCCATTGACATATGTACTGTTATCTGTTGCGCATCCTGTTGGCATCCATACTGTTATCGACCGAGGCCTTCTGTTCTATTGTGGAACTGTGGTCTGGCATTGATGGGCTGGATAATGAAGTGAGCCCGGGAAGGATAAAAGCAAGCCACATAGCTCTGTGTGGACTCGGACTCAGCGTCAGCTGGCCTGCAGACCCAGCAACCCACCCATCAGCAGAGACACCCCTGATGCCAACTGCCAGGGAGAACCTCAATCATCTTGGGGCAGCTTGAACATGGTGAGAACAGTCCAGGGGAACCTATACTGGAGGGGTGGCCCATAAGGACAAGGAAAGGGCGGGAATAGTCATTGTACTGTGCATCCGTGTCTTAACCATAGAGCTCTGATATGGGTATTCTATTTTTAGTTCTTTACTACACTTTTTAATTTTGTTATACTTGTAGATTGACTGGTGTTAATTGTTTAGTGTTGTCCAACATCTGTCATTTGTGTAGAACTGCTCAGCTCTAATAAATTCTTATACTTGACAAATGATGATCTCTCGAGTTCAGTACAAGTAACCCCAGATTCCAAAAGAATCCCGGACCCCCCTCTAGTGGCGTGTCACAGGCACACTGGAGCTGGTGCAGTGGAGACCCCTAAGCATGTCAGGGCTGGAGCAAAGGTCACACAAGGAGAGGCCAAGGGCACTGGGTTGGTTCAGCTGGGAGAAGAGAAGGCGCAAAGGGGTCTTACTGCTGTGTGTAGCTGCCTAAAGGGAGGGTGTTGAGAGGATGGAGCCAGAGTCTTCCCAGAGGTGCCCAGGGACAAAACAAGAGGCAGCAGCACCAGCTGCAGCAATGGAAATTCCCATCTGAGAAAAGACAAAACTTCCCAGACATTACTAGCATGGCCAAGTGCTAGAATGAACACCCTGTTGCGTGGGGGAATCCCTCCTTGGACATAGTCAATCCTTGGCATCGCAAGGAGGCCCAGAGACACCTGAGCTAGTCAGCTCCACTCTGAGCAGGAGGTTCAACCAGACATCTCCAGAAATCCCTTCCCACCCAAGCTACCCTGTGAGCCTGTGACACATCAGACTGGTTTTCTATCCTGCTCCGTCTGCCTTCATTGCCATTCTCTCCACACGAGGATTTCTGTCACCATTCACCTGAGGATCACCAAGGATTGCTGAGGAAAAAAGCTTCAGCAACTTTTATTCAAAGCAGGAGGCAGGATGGACTCTGCTCCAAGCTGAAGGCCTTCAGCATGATGCCTTGCAGCTCTCTTGCTCTCCCTCTTTGTGCTGTGCACCTAGAGGTGCAGCCCCAACCTCAGGGTCCCTGTCTGGCACCTGCATCCTTGTACGGTCCCTCTCCCTGCTGTGCAACACAGCCTCAAGGGAAAGCTCTGCACAGAGCCCGCAGCGCTCTCCTGAGGAGCGACAGCCGTCGCCTGGGAGCTGGGCTGTTCGGGAGGGCAGCGATGCCTGTGGGGAGAAGGAGAGCTGTGAGCGAGAGCCTGTGCGGGCTTGATCCCTGCCCCTGCTGAGGCCGGGCTGACTGTGGCTGGGGCACAGCGACTCTCTCCAGTGCCTCTGAGGGACAGAGGGAGGCAGGGCTGCGCACCCCTGGCCTCACTGGGGTTCACACCATCCCCAGGAAACTCTCAGCTCAGCCGTGCTGGAGACATACCTGTGTTGACCTCTGCCGTCTCAGTGGAGGACAGGTGTGGACTTCCAGCACCTCTGGGCACAGAGGCAATCTGCATGGAGAGAAAAATCCAGCCTGCCTGTAGGCAATCAGGTTGCAACGACTGGAGTAATGCTGCCAAAAGCCCCAACATCCCAGGGGAGGGGACCTGCAGCTGGCACGCCAATGGGACAACGCTCATCATATGGACATCACGGTGGTGCCGGGCTGGAGGCCATGACAGTCAGATGGAGATGGCTGGGTGCATGGCAGAAGGGGACTTGCTGGCTGGTTGTGTGATGTGTCTGGTGCTGGGCTGCCCCTTCCCTCTGCTCTCTGCACGTGTGCCCAGGGCAGACACCAGGGCAGGGGGTGGAGGGGACATGAGGCCTTGTGCACAGGGTATGGTCACCTCAGGCAGGCTGAAAGGCAGAGACCTGGGCATCTCCCCCATGGGAGACAATGCAGAGGGCAAAGGGCTGAGGGTGAGAGCTTGGCACCGTGGGCAGGTGGGGTGGTGGCCCCTGGGAGGGGGCAGCTCTCCTCACCCACTGCACACACCCCCAGGCTCATGCATCCGGCTCTGTTTGGTGGTGAGTGCTGACCCTGCACTCCTGTCTCACCTGGTGCCGAAGGCCTCTGGCCAAGGGAGAAGCCTCCAGGCTGGCTCCCAGGGGCACTGGTGGGGCGAGAGGCACACTGCTGGGGTCACTGGCTGCCGTAGCTACTCTGGCGGTGCTGGGGGGCGAGCAGGGCAGGGGGCTCTTGGCAGCAGCTCCCAACTCTGCCTCCTTGCTTGACACAATGTCCTCTTGGACCTTAGAAATGCAGGAGGTCTCCACTTTTAAAACCTCTTCATCCTGTGCTTCCTCTTCAGACAGGTCCACTTCTTCACTGTTCATCCTTTTGGACACTCTCTTCCCTGCTCCCTGCTCTGGCTCCTTCTTGAAGACGTGGGCTGTCAGCCGCTTCAGCAGCTCCTCTTCAGTTCTCACATCCCTGAAGAGCCCCAGGCGTGTGACATCTGGTTTCTGCAAGTCAGGGTATGAGGTTCTTCTTAAGACCTGCAATGAGAGAGGGAGAGGTGTGAAGGGAGAGGTTTTTTGAGAGCCAGCTGGGGCCACCCACCTCTCACTTGGTGCCACACAAGGCAGAGCAGCAGGCAGCGAGTTGGATGTTGGGGCAGGAGTCCAGGCCTCGTGTCTGCCATATGGGCTACCAGAAACGCTGCTCTCCCTCTCCCTGGGGCCTGGGACAGCCACTGGGCATTGAGAAGACTTGCAAGCATGTGTGTGGGCTTTAGCACTCAACACTGTGCTTCTCCCTTTTCTTCTTGGCACTCTTGCACTTTCCCCATTTGCAGGCAGACTCAGGCCCAAAGGCAACACTGTGAACGCAATGACGGCTTAGGAGTGAGAAGGACCTTTTGCCAAGGTGCTTCTGTGCAAACTGCAGCAGATGCCTGTGACTTTGCATGTCCTTCAGGGTCCATGCCCGCCACAGGAATCCCCAGCAGCTGCGTGTGTGTTTGGGGCCATTGGTTTTCAGGATGCTGTCGCGGTATTTTAGTGCCTGCCTGCTCTGGGCTCAGCTACTGCAAGTGCTTCTGCAGTTGAATTTCACCAACACTCCCAAGCTGGCCTGTCCCCATTCGGGCTGTTTCCCCCAGTCTCTGCAATGGGACCCGTGGGCCCAGGAGTTGGGCAGTGCTGAGCAGAGCTGGGCTGGGAGGATTCAGCTGGTGCCAGGAGCCAGGAGCTGGGGAGCCGCGCAGCCCCACTGGGGACCCTGCAGCAGCCGGTGCTGGGCACAGGGACACGTGTGACATCGGGGCTGTCACAGCTCAGCGGGGTGGCTGGCACCAGGCACAGAGGAGGTGACAAGGAAAAAGGGTCCCTGAAACCAATGCTGGGAGATGACACCCTTTCCTCACCCACCCTGCCCCACACCGTCCTTCACACTCACCTCTTTGCTTTGGGAGCGGGTCGCCCAGATGTGGCGAGGGAGAAAGGCTTCCTCTTGCTCTCACGTGCCTCAGACCTGCTCTCTCTTGGGCTGTCGGCCTTGCCCAGAAGCTCAGCCCCGTGCGCACCATCCAGTTGTTGCTGAGCCCCTCCAGAGACTCTGCATTCCCCGAGAGGACTCCCAGGTGCTCGGACACAAGACTGGGGTTTATGCGCAGGGGCTGGCTTCGAATGTGGGGGACGATGTTCAAACCCGGCTGTCGTGAGCTCTTCCCTGCCCAGATCCCCAGCCTGGCCCCCACGCCTGGGGCAGCTGGGGCAACGGCCCCGCCGGCAGCGCTGGGGCCCCCGGGGGTGGTGGGCACTGCTGTGGGGTGGTCGCTAGCAGGCCCTGCTCGCTAGCACCTGGAGAGCTCCTCAGCGAGTGCTGCTGCCTCGGGCACGTGTCTCTCGAAGCACGTTTCATCCCTGCCAGTGTCTTGGTGGGATCTGCTCTGCAGCAAGACGTCCCCATCTGTGGTGTCAGCCGCAGGGTGCGTGGTTTTGTCAGGCTCTGTGGTCTGGTCCTGGCCTCTGCTTGCTGATGTGTGTGGGCTGTTTGTGTGTGCCGACGGCCCCTGCGCCACAGCTGTGGTGAGCTCCGATGTGGCTTCACCCCTGTCTGGCTGTGACGGCTGCCCACCGGGTCCTGGACTTGCACTTCCAGCATGGCTCCAGGCTGCCGCCGGCAGCTGCCAGACTGAGTCCTGCAGGGCTTCGGCAGGTGGTGCGGGGCTGTGCGGGGCAGGTCCCCGGCTCTCAGCCCTCCCTGCCATGCCCAGGTCTTGGAGAATGCCTTGAGGAAGGCCTGCAGACTCCCTGGGAGAAGGTGGGGTGGACTTGGGTTGGCCCATTTCACTGTCATCTGCTCTCCTCCCTTCCAGTGTTGGCAATAGTTTTCCTATTATGTCCCTCACCAAGGAAACATTCTCAGCATTGAAGTCGCTGGTGGGAAAAAGGGACACGAGTTTCTCTGAAAGTGTTTTGATGAGCAGGGAGGAGAGGGAGAGGTTGCTGGTGTCGGGCAGTGAAGGCTTGGAGTGGCCGCAGGGCTCTGCAAGGTCCCGGCGCCTTTCCTCCACCATGCTGTCATCTGCACCAGGAGGCTGGGCTGATGCTTCTGCAGGGGTGCAGGTCTGGAGCCAGGCCCCAGAGATCCCCCTCAGCACCAGCCTGGCTGCAGCCTCGCACAGAGCTCTGCACACGCTTTGCAAGCACAGCTGCTCTGTCAGCTGCGACCCAAACTGCGCCAGCAGCTGTGCACACACCGACTGCACCATGCTCTGAGGAAGACCATTGCTGTCTGCACCCAAGCACTCCTCACAGAGGGGAGCTGGACCTTGCCCTTGACAAAGCTCCGTCATGATGCTGCCTCTGACTTTCTCAGCGGGGGACACTTGCTGTTCAGGAGGCTGCTGTTCTCTTCTTTGGCATGCTGAGAAGTCACTTAGCAGAGAGTCATTGCCGTGTGCTGCTGTGTCCAAGGGTTGTGCCTTGGCCCGCTGGGCACAGGTGTCTTTGGAAGCTGGCAGCAACCTGCTCCTTAGCTCATTGCATGTTTTCTCAAAAAGCTCATCCAAATCAACCCCAGCTGGCACCTGTGGCAGCCTTGGCAGTGTTGGGCAGGTTGCCCAGGGTTTGCCCTGCTCCTCGTATGCTGGCCCGCCTTGGTTCTCCCCTTTAGGCACCCTCTGGGCTCCCGGGGAGGAGCAGGATTGCCCAGAAAGCTGCTGGTTAATTGGGAGAAGAGTTCTCCTCTTTATGGGTCCTTGCAACAGCCGTGGTTTTCCCAGCGCTTGTCTGGAAGACCGAGGCCTGACTGCACGCATGGAGCACATACGTTCTTCATTTCCTCTGGTCAGGGCACAAACATCCCTCCTGGAGAGTTGAAGGGAAGTTGAAGCAAGATGAAAGGGCTTTTGTTCTCCCACTGCCAAACCAAGAGATGGAATCTCTTCTGCAACTAGCCCCCTGTTTCTCAGAGGCTCTGCCTGGAATTCCTGAGGGGACCGTGCTCTTGTAAAAGCCCTGCAGGACAGTTTCTCCCTGTGCTCTGGAGGAGCCTTCTTTATAATGCAGATGGAGGCTCCCAGACATTCCGCCCTCGCCAGAACATCTTGGACAGTATCCTCCGCCACCTGGGTGACCATTGCATTGTCGGTGGTGGTCATCCATGAGGTCTTGGCGTTTGAGTGCCTTTAGAAGCACACCTTCTCTAGGAGCAGGGTTTCTGAGGTGTGGAAAGCTTTCCTTGCCAGCTGGACATCGTTTTGGTTTGACCTCTGTTGTGGATGGGTGTTTATAAGAGGCTTGGCTGAAAGGATGCATCTCTGCTCTGGAGTGCTCCATGGGAAACTCCGGCTTGAGTCGTGCCCTTAAACCTTCCTTTGACAAACTGGGAAGGTGTGTGGGGCAAAACTGTGGGGCCGGTGTGTTGCCGCGCTCTAGCTCGGTCTCATGGTGCCACCAGGGGAGCACTGCAGCTTCCTGCTGCAGGGCCACAAAGCACAGACCTCAATGTGAGAGATGCTAAAATGGCGTTTATTGTGAGCTACACTCAAGCTTACATACAGTTGCATTTCGTTCCCACCCCTAGTCTGCGCGTCACACCGCGTGATCTTCTGCTACGCCTACTCTACCGCTTCTCATGCAAATATCTTTGTCTACGCAGTTTCCCAAGATCCCCCACATCTCCCCCCCTTTTTAGAACCTCTTTTCCTGTACCATTAATTGATATACTCTGCGCTCATGTCTATCAAGCAGTTAAGCCCGTACATGCCATAAGCAATAATTCAGAATTAGCAAGCCGCAGCATATCGCTATCACTACTGTGAGTGCCACCAAGCCCAGTGTTATAAGCCATTTCTAATCAAGCCATGACAAGATCCACGCCCCTGTGTTGACCTGTCCCCGTCATGAAGGGTCTGACGCAGCTCCCGTTTTTCCCTTAGCCTCCAAGGTCAGGTTAGAGTCGACGATCATCGGGACGGTCGGCATAGTACTGGTGTTAACCCATAGTGGCCGGAACACCAGGCATGCTGGGGTCTCTGCCTGCCCCACCTCGGGGTTGAGCGGGATGCAGTAGTGCGCTGCTCCGTGCGCCTGTGCTCACCTCCTCCAGTATGACTCTGCGGCCCCCAGAATCATGAAGCCGGCGATAAACATCAATCCAATCAGGCAGCAGCGTCCCCGTCTGGCGTTGCCCTGTTCAAAATGGAATCTCACCGAGAATGATTAGTTACACCCCAGTCCCTTCCGTCTGCGCATTTAAGTCAGGTCTTATGCATTTCATTGGAACCCATCTTATCTGCTCCTCCCGTTTTATTGTGGCATACCCTCTTCCCTGTGATATCAGTTCCCATCCTGTCTCCCACTCCCCTTCCCCTGGGAAGCGGACCTTCACACCTGGACCCGTCGAGGGCAGTAGGTGCCCCCAATGTCTCCTCACTGGCTCCGTGGGGCAATCCCCTCTGCTGTGGTGGTTCAGCACATAGAGCGCCCGATGCAGTAGCATCGCCTGTTTCTCAGGAGGGATGCCTCCCCCACAGCCCTCCGCCTCAGCTAGGGATTTTATTTTTCTTTTCAATGTTTGGTTGGCCCGTTCTACTATTGCCTAGCCTGTGGAGTTATAGGGCAGGCCTCTGAGTAGGGCGATTCCCCATAACTGTGCCCATTGGACCGTGCTCTGGGAGACAAAGCAGGGCCCGTTGTCCGTCTTTATCTTCGCAGGCACCCCTAGCCACACAATGGCTAGGTTCCAGTGGCTCTGTGCTGCCCGGGCCGTCTGCTTCTGATGCTGTGTTGTGATGATCACGGTGCTACAGGTGTCTACTGTTACCGCCAGCCAAGGCTGTGGTTTGAACTCCGGGAAGTAGGTAAAGTCCGTCTGCCATATCTCGTTCCCTTTTAGACCCCGGGGGTTCACCCCCGCCTCCCACAGCAGTGTTTTCTGACAATATGGGCACGCCGCGACGATTTCGCGCGCTCTGGCCAGAGGAATGCCTGAGTGCTTTGCCAGCGCGCGAGGCCCCAAATGAAGGAAGTCGTGCACCTCCTTCGCCTCGGTCATCGTCCATATTCCCTTGGCGGCCCCATCGGCAAGGCTGTTTCCTTCGTAGAAGAACCCAGGCAGTGACTGATGGCTGTTGACATGCATTATAGTGCAGGGCGCAGTCCAGCTCTGCAGCGCCTCTTCTAACATCATGCAGATATCGCTTCCTACGAACCCAGGCTGGGTCATCCTGTTTACCAAATTGTGAACGAAGATGGAGTCCGTGGTGATGTTTGCGTGGCTATTTGGTCCTAGCACCAGGGCCATGCAGACCGCTTTCGCTTCCAGCCACTGAACACTGGCTTCCTGCTGCCACGTAGCCTTGTGCCACTGCTCATCCTTGTACCAAACTACTGCTGCTGTAGAGGTTCGCGACGAGGCATCCGTGAAGAAAGTCGGACCCGGTCGGGGCTGTGGAAGTACCCTCGGCTTAATCTCTGGAAAGCAATGCTCAAGGCTCTCTAACAGCACTGGGGTCTTTCCGTGCTGAAGCACTCCTCCGAAGGTATGTAGCGCCAAGACAACCTCCTCGTCTTGGGCGAAATAAGCATTCCACGTTGCCTTGGGTACAGATGTCGCGATGGCGTCTGGGTCCTTACCGAAATGCCGACAGCAAGCCTTCCGTGCTTTGGTGATTACCTTAGCGGTTGCCGCAGTGATGGGTAAGAACGCTGTACCGACTTGGTTGGAGAATAACCACAGTAGGATCCTCACTTTAGCTGCTTCGTCCTGCGCAAGGGCCCCTATAAGGCCTGCCCTGGTTACCTTCAGCATAGCGGTGATAGGGGCCTGCGGATCCCACCTCCCCAATCCAGCTGTGGCCATTCGTTGCTCTATGTTGTGAAGGCTCTTCTGGGCCTCTGGCGTAAGGTGTCTGGGCTCCCAGGGTGCCTTCCCCTTCAACAGGTCGTGGAGGGGGTTCATCTCCTGCGGCATTATGCCAATGATAGGCCTCAGCCACTGCAGCACACCTACTAATTTTTGTACATCGTGCAGGGTGGTCACCTTCGGGTTCAACTCTATTCTTAGGGGCCGCACCTCCGTGGGGCTGACACGGCACCCCAAGTACTTGATGTCACTTCCTCGTTGGAGCTTCGCTTCTGACAGTTGCAGTCCCGCCTCCGCCAAATTCTGTCTGACCTCTTGGAGGGCTTGTTCTAGGTGCCTGTCCTCTTCCGCCGCCAGGAGTATGTCATCCATGTAGTGAATAATTTTCATGCCCGGCCAGTGGTCACGCACCGGCTGCAGGGCTCTGGCAACATAAGTTTGGCATAAGGCGGGCGAGTTCTTCATGTCCTGCGGTAGGACTGTCCACTGGTACCGCTTTGCAGGGGCATCCAGGTTGGTGTGTGGTACAGTGAACGCAAACCTATGGCAATCGTCCGGGTGCAGAGGAATCAAAAAAAAAACAGTCCTTAACGTCCAATGCCACTGCTGGCCATCCTCTCGGAATCACAGAATCACAGAATCACAGAATCGCTGAGGTTGGAAGGGACCTCTGGAGATCATCTAGTCCAACCCCCCTGCTCAAGCAGGGTCACCTAGAGCACATTGCACAGGATTGCATCCAGGCGCGTTTTGAATATCTCCAGAGAAGGAGACTCCACCACCTCTCGGGGCAACCTGTTCCAGTGCTCTGTCACCCTCACAGTGAAAAAGTTTTTCCTCATGTTCAGATGGAAGTGTCTGTGTTTCAGTTTGTGCCCATTGCCTCGCGTCCTGTCGCTCGGCACCACTGAAAAGAGTCTGGTCCCATCCTCTCGACACCCTCCCTTCAGATACTTGTACACGTTGATAAGATCTCCTCTCAGCCTTCTCTTCTCCAAGCTAAACAGGCCAAGCTCTCTCAGCCTTTCCTCATAAGAGAGATGCTCCAGTCCCCTAATCATCTTTGTGGCCCTTCGCTGGACTTGCTCCAGTAGCGCCACATCCCTCTTGCACTGGGGAGCCCAGAACTGGACGCAGTACTCCAGATGTGGCCTCACCAGGGCTGAGTAGAGGGGGAGAATCACCTCCCTCGACCTGCTGGCAACACTCTTCCTGATGCACCCCAGCATACCATTGGCCTTCTTGGCCACAAGGGCACATTGCTGCCTCATGCTTAACTTGGTGTCCACCAGCACTCCCAGGTCCTTCTCCGCAGAGCTGCTTTCCAGCAGGTCAACCCCCAGCCTGTACTGGTGCATGGGGTTATTCCTCCCCAGGTGCAGGAGCCTGCACTTCCCTTTGTTGAACTTCATGAGGTTCCTCTCTGCCCACCTCTCCAGCCTGTCCAAGTCTCTTTGAACGGCAGCACAGCCCTCTGGTGTATCAGCCACTCCTCCCAGTTTTGTATCATCAGCAAACTTGCTGAGGGTGCACTCTGTGCCTTCATCCAGGTCATTGATGAAGAAGTTGAACAAGACTGGACCCAGTACTGACCCCTGGGGGACACCGCTAGCTACAGGCCTCCAACTAGACTCTGTGCCACTGATCACAACTCTCTGAGCTCTGCCATTCAGCCAGTTCTCAATCCACCTCACTGTCCACTCATCTAACCCACACTTCCTGAGCTTACCTATGAGGATGCTATGGGAGACAGTGTCAAAAGCCTTGCTGAAGTCTAGGTAGACAACATCCACTGCTCTCCCCTCATCTACCCAGGCAGTCATTCCATCATAGAAGGCTATCAGATTGGTTAGGCATGATTTCCCCTTGGTGAAGCCATGCTGACTACTCCTGATCACCTTCTTGTCCTCCACATGCTTGGAGATGGCTTCCAGGATGAGCTGCTCCATCACCTTTCCAGGGATGGAGGTGAGGCTGACTGGCCTGTAGTTCCCTGGGTCCTCCTTCTTGCCCTTTTTGAAGACTGGGGTGACATTGGCTTTCTTCCAGTCCTCGGGCACCTCTCCTGTTCTCCATGACCTTTCAAAGATGATGGAGAGTGGCTTAGCAATAATGTCCGCCAGCTCCCTCAGCACTCGTGGGTGCATCCCATCAGGGCCCATGGATTTGTGGGTGTCAAGTTTGCTTAAATGATCTCTAACCCACTCCTCCTCCACCAAGGGAAAGTCTTTCTCTCTCCAGACTTTCTCTCTTGCCTCCAGGGTCTGGGGTTCCTGAGGGCTGGCCTGAGCAGTAAAGACTGAAGCAAAGAAGGCATTCAGTAACTCTGCCTTCTCTGTATCCTTTATCACCAGGGCACCCACCCCATTCAGCAAAGGGCCCACATTTCCCCTAGTCTTCCTCTTGCTGCTGATGTATTTGAAGAAGCCCTTCTTGCTGTCCTTGACATCTCTAGCCAGATTTAATTCCAAATGGGCCTTAGCCTTCCTCGTTGCATCCCTGCATACTCTGACAACATTCCTATATTCCTCCCAAGTGGCCTGTCCCCCTTTCCACTTTCTGTATACTTCCTTCTTCTGGTTGAGTTTTGCCAGGAGCTCCTTGCTCAGCCATGCAGGTCTCCTGCCTCCTTTGCTTGACTTCCTACTCATAGGGATGCACTGCTCTTGAGCCTGGAGGAAGTGATGTTTGAATATTAACCAGCTCTCTTGAACACTCCTTCCTTCTAGGGCCCTCACCCATGGGATTCCTCCAAGTAGGTCCCTGAAGAGGCCAAAGTTTGCTCTCCTGAAGTCCAGGGTTGCGATCCTACTTGGTGCCCTGCTGCCTCCTCGCAGGATCCTGAACTCCACCATCTCATGGTCACTGCAGCCAAGGCAGCCCCCAGCCTTCACATCTTCCACCAGTCCTTCTTTGTTTGTTAGTACGAGGTCCAGCAGCACACCTCTCCTTGTTGGCTCCTCCACCACCTGGGTCAAGAAGTTGTCACCAATGCTCTGCAGGAACCTCCAGGACTCTTTGTGCCTAGCTGTGTTGTCTTTCCAGCAGATATCGGGGTGGTTGAAGTCCCCCATGAGAACCAGGGCCTGGGATCGTGAGGCTACTTCCAGCTGTCTGTAGAAGGCCTCATCGACTTCCTCATCCTGATCAGGTGGCCTGTAGTAAACACCCACAACAGTGTCACCTCTGTTAGCCTGCCCTTTGATCCTTACCCATAAGCTCTCGACTCGCTCTTCATCCACTCCTAGGCACAGCTCAATACATTCCAGTTGCTCTCTCACATAAAGAGCAACTCCACCACCTCGCTTTCCTGGCCTGTCTTTCCTAAAAAGCACGTAGCCATCCATGACAGCACTCCAGTCATGCGAGCTATCCCACCATGTCTCTGTAAGGCAGTGGGTAAAGAATTTCTCCGTGTCATTGCAGCCATCTTTCCCCGTGAGCAGTCCAGATGCTAAAAAGCTTGGAGCCATATAAAATCCATTGGGAAATATTCAAGCACGTCACTGGGAGGAATAGATGGAGGCAAGAGAGCAGAAGCAATTCCACTGGTAGGTATCTCCAAAAAGGGATGGTGCTTCCCCCACTCCAATGCCCATGCCACTGACAGCAGCACCAGGGGAAAGAGGGTCTGTCTCTGACAGCCCTCATGAGAGAGAAGCAGGTTTTTGAGTCTGGCCTTGAACTAGATATCCCTGACATCCAAGGGGGAGTTCTTGGGCGCTTAGAATAATCTTTCAATATGGGACATAAAAGTCCTGGCTTGAAGGCATGTGGATCGCTCTGGTGTTGGGTTCTCCCTTTTCCAAACCAACTAGTCTGTTCCTCCTTTGCAGAGCACTGACACCGAGACACCTTGCCCTGAGGGTCGATCCCTGTTCAGTGCAAGGTCTCAGCCCACCTGTGTCAGCCCCTGGCTAATTAGCTGCACATGGGACTCTGTCATGGGCTTGGGCACAAGGGTCTCTGTCACATCACAGAGACCTTGAAACTTCACCAGAAGCAGATCCCATAATGTATGGCCTGAATTAGGTCTCCGGTATTTCTCTGCCTTCTCTCTGTTCATACAACTATGCACCTCTTTTTAACTCCCTACCACTAGGAGAAGATGCTGGGACAGCACCGAAGGACCTAGGAATGCGTCCTAGGAACAGCAGCTGTTCAAAAGAGAGAAGAGCAACATGAGCGAGCCCAAAGGCAGGTCCTGAGCCATTGCTCTGGAGTGCGCCTGGCCCTCAAGCTTGGCCAGGCCCGAGGGACAGCACCTCCAGGGCAGAGCAAAGACATGTTTGTGTGGGAGTTCCTGCTGACACTGCCCGTGATGTCCCCTTTTTAGCAGTGGAGCTGTTAGCAAAGGGGATGGGGTGCTTTCAAAATGTGAAAATCCACCTACAAATGCAAAATAAAGAGCACTGGTGCCTGTTCCCAGTGAGAGTGACTGACCTGTGCCTGGTGATGGGTTGAGCTGCAGGGCTTATACAAACCAGGGGCTGTACAGGCCTGCCGGGAGAGTCAAGGTGTCCAGGGGCATCCAGGGTGTGCAGGGCTGTACAGACCCCCAGATGTCTGTGTGGAGTTGGCAGGGTCTGGGGGAGATCCTCACACTCGGACGGTGGGAAGCCAGGCAGTACAGCCTACGGCAACTCGAATGATGCTGGACACCATCTTGAGCAAGGGAATCTCACTGAGGTGGGGAAGAGAGATCCACTTTGAGTGGGACCCCTCCTTGCCTACACCTGCTGTCCAAAGTAGGTGAGGTCAGTCAGTCTCTGTTGACCAGAAGAAGACTTTTCAACAGAAATTTGTCTCCCCCAAGTTTTGTCATTTCCAGACAAACTGGGTATCTCAAGCCTCATTTCTGAGCAGCAGAGAGCAGGCGATGTTTCTGGGGCACGAATCATCCTGTGCTGCATGTTACCATCTAAACCAGGGCAGAAGAACACCACCTGCTCTTCACTGACTGTGTGGGCAATGTGGGAGGTGCTGCCTCAGACATCTCTGCATCATGTATGAAACTCCTTGCATCTCTCATTATTCACTTCTGGGCTCTAGTTGCCATTCCAGAAGAGTGCAGGTGTTATGGAGGTCCCACAGCGCATTTGTCAGCTCTGTACTGGAGCTAGGTGCCTACAGCTGGGCAAATGAATCCTGCTCCTGAATAACTCTAGACCCAACCCAAATTCTCTTATGTTTTGTAGGATGTTGGGCTCTACCCGCCCAGCAAATTGCTTATACCCTGTCTGGCTTTGGGCAAGATGCTATCTCCTGCAGAACTGCAACTGAAGCCAAATTCTTACACTCTGGGCCCCTTTACACTGTGTTCAGAGGCCAGGTGAGGTCCTGCTGAAGAGCCCGAAGTTGCTTTTTATGCAAACACCTGAAGCTCTCAGCCTTTCAGTCATGGCATGGGGGCTGCAGGAGCAATTGAACAGTAGTGCCCTTGCAGTTGGCCTCATGGTGCTGGTTAAAGTCTCTCAGCAGAGGTCCATGACAGTCTGTGGAGGGAGCAGCAGGGACTCCAGAGCTTCCCAGCCCAAAGAGTGGTGTTTAATCTACTGCATAAACACAGGCAATGCCCCACCATCCCCAGGCAACATGTTAGTCACACGGCAGTACTGCTCTCATGTCAAGAGTGGATCAGCATCTACCTCTTTGTCTCTTGTTTTCCAGGACCAAGTGGTGTTGACATATCCCTTCAGGGAGTATTAAGCATACAGCAGAGCGCCGTGTTTAAGGCCATTCCACTGAATCTGCTCTCCCACTCTTTTCCACATGGCCCTCTGAGGAATACCAGAGCTAACTGGCCACCAGTTGGACTTTGTATCACTGATCACAGCCCTTTGAGTTTAGATGCTAGCTCAAATGCAGACATAACCACTTGAATTTGGCTGTGTGAAGGTACATCTATGTCCCATCTACCAACCTTCTGTGGGTGTCTCAGATACCTGAGGATATCTCAAAGGGTACCTGACACCCCTGTTTAGGTAAAGTAATCTCACCCTTTGCCAAAGTACACGAATGATTGCCCAAGATTTGAAGGAAATGTTACCTTCTCCAGTGCACATGCCTTTGTCCGTCCACAGGACGACAGGGACTAACAGCTTCTTGAGTACTTAATTTAGCACCTTCATTAATAATAATCTGGATCTTGATGTTTCACATTCTCATTCACAGTCACTAATCCTAGCTGAGACCCAAGACCTCCTGCTGTATCTTTACACTGCTCTTTTCATTCTGTCCTGAGGAACATTCTCAACTAATGGAGATTAAACAGATTCCCCAGGGAAAAGTACATTGTGGGGTGTGAAGGTGCTGATCAGCCACCACAAGAGCAATGATGAAGGTGTCTCCAACCACTGTTATGATGAAGATCACTAAGAACAGGAGGAAGGAGGGTATCTGTTGGGTAAAGATCTCTCCATGTCCAAGAAGGATGGATTTGGAAACAGAGGTTTGATTTTCCTCTTCTTTCTCCAAACCATGAAGCTAGTTGAGAAATAAATCCCAGGAATTAGAAGAATTTAAAATGTTCCTAAGTGGGAGCTTATGTTCCTTCATTTTGTTTGTAGCCCCAAGAGAAAAGTAAAAAAAAAAAAAAGAAGGGGGGGGAAAGAGATTGATTCTTCTAAGGAAAATTAATTAGATGAGAACACACTGCCGTCATTGTTTTGAAGAAAAGACTACAGTATTTCCCAGCTACTACTACGCTGACTTAAGCTGCACTTCCAGAGGAACCACCTGTACAACAGACTTTACCTTTGCTGGGTAGGCAATGCTGCAGAGACACAAACAGTGAAGTGTTTCCCCTATTACCAGGCCACAACCTGAAGTGGGATTCTGTTCATCTAAGCTTAGCCATCTAGAAGTTAGCCATCAAGGGCTCATTGCAGTTGCCCACACGAAGGTTCCCAAAGCTCTCTGAAGTGGGTGAGAGGCTGCTGTTCAGGTGGACACCGACAGTCTGGGGGAAACAGGCTGACAAATCTCATGAAGTGCAACAAGAGCAAATGCCCAGTCCTGCTTTTGAGGGATTGAAGAACCCCTTGCAGCAAGACTGGCTGCAAATGGAGAGGGGCTGGAAAGCAGCTTTGCAGAAAAGGATGTGGGGGGTGCTGTTGGACACCAAGTTAACCAGGGGTCACCAGTGTGGCTTTGCAGCAAAGACCACCAGTTGCACCCTGGGCTGTATTAGCAGACATGTAGGGCGGGGGAAGTGGTTCTTCTCCTCTACTCGGCACTTCCAAGAGGGCAGGTGGAGCACTGTGTCCAGTTTGGGGCTCCTGGGACAAGAAAGATGTTGCCATACATTGGAGCAAATCGAGAAGAGGCCATGCGGATGGTGGGAGGCTGGAGCACCAGCTGCACGAGAGCAGACTGGAAGAAATGGGCTTGTCCAGCCTGCAGAAGGGAGGGCTGAGGGGTGATCTTGTCCCTGTCTGCAGCTGCCTCGTGGGAGGCTGCAGAGAAGATAGAGTGCCAGATTTTTTTGGAGGTGCACAGGGACAGTAATGGGCAGAAGCTGGAGCAAGGGAAGCTCCAGTTAGATAGTAGGAGTAATTATTTCACCGTGACAGTAGCCAAAAACTGGAACAGGGTGCCAGAGTTGTTGTGGGATCTCCTAGGCAAGAGGCTTTTTCCAAATGAAGCAGTCCTTCCTCTAGGCCACTCTGCACCTGTGCGCTAAATCTACTGCATTGGGTTCACAGAGAGAGGTCACTTAAAGAAACACTCAAGGTGAAATGCTGATGAATGATGTTCACCTGCAAAGGTCCTGGATTTCTGTCTAAATAGATAAATGGAAATCATCGCTAATAGAACCATTTGGATGCCTGGCTAACCCCACGGGAACCAACACAGTTCAGCATGCCCTAGTGCTTGGAATTACCAAATACCAATATTTGAGCAACTGGGAAATTAGTGAAGACTGTTGTGGGAAAGAAGTTTTCTTTGAAGTTGTTCAGATAGTCGCCAGAAGAAGGTGGGGTCAGAAAGACAGGGCGGGAACATGTTCTGTGGAGAATCAGGCTGTCAAACAGTCTGTGCCGCCTTCTGCTTCTTCCCTTCTGTGTCCTTCTTTCCCCCACACGGATGAACTGGTGGTAATTATAACCTCGCCCCACATCAAGCATCTCTATCCATTCCCACAGCTAACAGCAGAGTTTTCTTCCCTGTGACCCCGAAGCACGGCCATAGTACAAATGACCAACAGTGTTAATAACAGTAGTGTTGTCTCCCAAGGAGAGATGGAAGCCACACACACACACACGCACACGCACACACAAACAACAAAAAAACAGTAATGCACAAAGATTCTGTGGAAGTGCTGAGCTTCTCATCACTGGGGATATTTGTTGAAGGTTGAGGGAGCCAAAACCTGATGTTCTGATTGTTCACACTGAATACATCTCAGAAGACTGTAAGAATAAGCAAAACTGGTAAAGACAAAGCATACACTGGGCAAAAATCTGTACAACGATATCCATGTTTAAACAGAGAGAATTTCAAATCAGGGGGAGAACAGCAGTGGGCTTTTGGTGTCTGTGCCCTCTCTGTGGTCTTTGGGAAAGAGGCTCTCCTGGCTCTCCTCGTAGTAGCTGTTTCAGAGTGGGCACAGGACTTGGAAGGCTCTGCCCGATTTCCTGCAATGTCTGGGAACACGGCGAGTGCCTTTTGGCTACCAGGCTTTGGAGGAGGTAAGGAGCGCCTTGCAGAGGTATTGACTTGAGTGTTTGGTAAAACAGGTAGTTTTCTCGGGCTGTTATCTGTGATCCTTGGTTTTGCAGAAGATGCTGTTTGCCTGAGAAGTTGCACAGTGGCCAGCTGTGCTGAGTCCTTTGCCTTTTGGAGTAGCACTTGAGGGCATTTTGGAGGCGGTGTTTCTGTGGTCGCTGGCAGAGGAGTGGCGTGTTGCCTGATGGGTTTCTTGGGCAATTCTGCTTTGCTGAGAATTGTTTTTTGTGGAGGAGAAATCTTTTTGCCCATCCCTTCTGCTGTCAGCTTTCGAGGTTTCGAAGAACTCTTCAGATTTCCTTGCTTAGACGCTTCAGCCCAGTCAGTCTGTGATGTTAACCGTTTGCAACTGCCCTTCAGTTTTTTAAAGCCCGACTCCATCTCAGGGAGTACCTTTGTTACCAGAACAGGGGTAAATCGAAGTTTCTCTGAAAGTGATTGTTCATGCTTATCCTTGTGTAATATGTGCCTGACCGCCTTTTCCACAAGAGACTCGATAATCTCCTCTTGACTTTGGAAACGCTTGCCTCCTCCCGACGGATCCTTCCTTGCCACCCTTTTAGCAAGCAGGGTCCTCGGAGGGAGATGAGGTCCCACCTGTCCGTATGTGCAGTTGCCAAGAGAGAATCAGCATGAGAAAAAAAAAAAATCAAAAATGATATATTTCATTAGTATTGGGAATGTAAAAACTAGCAAATATTTTCTAAACATGAAGACCCCCTCGTGGTGTGTTTTCATTGGTAGTAGTGGTTTCTGATTAACATGGATCAAAAGCAGAGCTGGGCTAAACTCTGCTCCTGCTTGGACCATGCACACTGAAGCCAAGGGAGCAAGATGAGATTGATACCTGTGGAGTGGAAAAGAGCAAATGGCCTCTTATGCTGAAGACATGACAGAGTTTTGGTGGGATATACTGGCTGATGGGATGTGGGAGTCTAGATTAAACAATTAATGCCCACAGTTAAGCAGTCACTATTTTGAGAGTCATCATTTTGTCTTGTCAAAGGGCTCCCTGCCCCAGCTCTCTCCTGACCAGCAGCTTTGGATATTGAGTGGACCTCAGCAGCTTGAGGCATCAGAGGTGTTTGTAACAGAAAGCGGCAGCTTTGCTTTTCAAACTTGCTCAGCAATTGTGGATGCTAAAGCTCATCACAGCCTCAGCTACAACTTAATTTTCAGTCTGCATGAGAGACACTGGAAGAAATACAGCAGAGAGAAAATTGCCCGCTGAAGGACGGCAGTAGCAAAGGGATTAAAATTCACTTTCAGTGAGCACTGAGGTTATGATCCCTGAGTGCAGGAAGGCTGTTCTTTCCTCACCTTGGGACTGTGCATGTCCGGTGGCTCGAGGGTTCATGTAAAGGCTTATAGAGGTGCTATGGCTATAAGAACCGTGACTCCTGCAGCTGCCTGAGCCCCCAGACAGCCTCACTGAAGTCCTGAGACCTGCCTGCCTCGACTGTCTTGCTGGAGACGATTTTTGTGCCCCATTTCCCTGTAGAGGTTGTCTTACAGGTATCTGCCTACCCCAAAAGTGAATTTGCCTTCAAGACACAGAGCACAGGACATGCACCGCCTACTGCAAAAACAAGAGCTGCAGTGACATCAGGCACCTGTGTCTCTACTGTGCCAAGAGAGCACACTGGCTATCGTTTGACTACTCCAAAAGCAGTATCTTAGGGACAACCCTAAGAATACCTGAATTTGAAAACTACGTCATTCTAGTGACAGGTAAAGGAAGCAAGACCTGATTCTTAGGCAGACATTGTAAAGTTACAATTCAGGCAGACATCATGCAGAGCTGGATGGGAGAACAAGAGAAACATCTGCAACATACGCTTGATGCAAGGATGTTGTTTTTGTTGAGCTGGAAAAACAGAAAGTTACCTGGGAACCTGGAGGGTTTTCTTTGGCCATCTCCAATTTCTTGGCTTTAAGTTTCCGCTTCCGCAGTGGAGGTGGCATGTTGTTTGGTCTAGGTGGAGGTTTCTGCAGTGGTGGTCTTGGAGCGATTTTAGCCAGCAGAGGTGACAAAGATGTTGGCTTGGGCTGAGGTTCCTCCCCAGGTGTCTTTGGCTTGGTCTCCCCATGTGCCTGGGATTTGTCAGGGAGGTGGGACCCTTCTTCCATTGCTGCTTTGAATACTTGGACAACAACCTCCTTGGTGATATCTTGGAGGGCTGAGAATAATGCTGTCTTTTCTTTGAAGAAAGGAGGAGTGGCAGAGGGAAACTGGCCCCGATGACCATGAGAAACTTCATGCGGGGTTGCTTTTTTCAGGACAGCTGTGATTTCTTTTTCATGGTCTTTGCTAGCCCCTGGTGGGGATCTCATGTTGGTCTTGTGAGGCAGAAAATCAGCTGCCTTTTGAGGAACCCTCTGCAAGAGAAAGGAAGAGGGTGAAGATCTTGCCAGAGTAAACAAGAGAATGTGTCAAAGGAAAGTAAAATATGAAACCCGTGAAGCACAGAGAGGCGGTAAGGGAAGTCTAAACTAAGCAAATCCCACCTCTGGTTTGAAGAGGCGCCAAAGCCCAGTCTGAAGTCCAAGCCTCAGTGACTTTTAATGAGAGGTCTGCTGGAATTCATTTTTTTAAGTGGGCAAGTTCAGACCTTGACCCCGAGATGGAACTCAGCTCAGACAGCTCAATGTCCTGGTTTGGACACCTCCAGATGCTGCTGAGCACGTGCTCTCCCAACACTTGCAGAGAGCTGGGCAGCGCTGTGAGCACAGCTGAGCTCATGACACAGGTGACACTTGTGCCTCTCCAGGCATGAAGGCGGGGACAGGACAGTCAGAACCAGATTGCAGCTTTCATTCAGCCACACAGTTCTTGTAATTTGAGTGTGATTTTTCTCAGGAGATTTGTTTCAAGTGCCACCCTCCAGAAATGAGCAGACTATGGATTCTAAGAGCTTCTGTTTTGGGATAGTTATTATGTCTTCATAGCTGTGGGGAAAAAAAAATACCTTACGAGTGTGATCCAAGGCTACTCTGAATAGCTCAGAAGGTAGCAGAACATACACAATCTCTCTGTCTCAGTCCGAATTTTAAAACTGTTAGTCTTTTAATGCCTGGCTTATGGGAGGGTTTTGATACCTACACTACATGGGTCTAATCTAGAGCAAAACAGCATGTACTTGCTCTTCTTCCAGGATCTAGCCCCATGCATTTGTCCTGCTTATAGCACCAGGTTTGTTCTCTGGGGATGTGCTCACAGTGTACGAACCTGAAGCTTCTGCTCAAGTCGTTGTGGGGTGAGGGCTTCTGTGTAGAAGGGCCTTTGCCAGATCCCCCAGGGCCTCGCTGTAGCCCAAAGAGGAGGTATGGCCCAGTACTATAAGCAGCCTTTACAAGGCACACGCCTTTAACAAAAGTGCCTTCTGCCCATGCTGGGCTTCAGCTTTCAAGTGATGAAAGCCAAGAAGAGAAATTTACCACCTTCTCCTTCTTTCACTCCCTTAAACCCCAAATACTTCTGTCATGTGTGGAGGAGGACATTACACAGAGCTGGTCACGTGTACAAGTGCCTGCAGCTCCCACAGGGAAGGGATAATCTTGAGATTTTGGTGCATGTTATCTCTATACAACACTACACGTTTAGTTTCCAGTCAAATCGGATCATGTTCTTTGTGGCTTTCCAGTCTGGGAAAAGGCCCAGGGCACCGAGATTTAAAAGAGAGAAACCGTTGGGTGGCAAACCCTCACCACTTCCTCTGTCCTCTTCCTCTCCTTCCTGCATGCGATTTGGGCAGCAGAGGTGTCCAGCATGCTCCACTGTGGGTTCTGCCCAGCTCTGGCCATGCACTGCTTTTCCCAGTCCCCTCCCAAGCTGGAGGAGGCAGGGTAGTGGCAGGAGCGGAAATGGATCCTCTCGCTCTGACAGGAACACCTTGGAGACTCAGTCTCTGGGCTGGAGTTGAGCTCTCCATATGCCACCATGACCTCCTTTATTTTCTGGGTGGTTTCTTCTAGGACTGTCTGGAGGCTGTTAAACACACCCCTGTCGGTGAGGAAGTCGATGAAGTTGGCGAATTCCTCCACAGCCAGGTGGGAGGGGGAAAGGGGAGCATGCTGCTCCTCTTTGGCCTCCTGCATGGTGTTCCTCTTCTGAACACTCCCAGAGGAAAGGTCTCTGTCCCAGCATGACTCCTGTGGGTCCTGGCATCCACCATGGGCTGGCAGTCTAAACTGGGCTCTCCAGTCACTGGCCTTGTGGCAGGACATGTCTTGCTGTGAAGGAGCAAAGCAGAGGGTCATTCAGGAGGAGACTGGAAAGGCTGGAAAACCCATCGCTTGGAGCCCCTGCAAAGTCGATCACTGACTACAGCCCTCAGGTTGGGATTGGTGCTATGGCTCCATTGTGAAGCTGCTGCAGGGAGTAACCATGCTCTGGGAAAGGGCTAGATTCACGGTATCACAGTCAGTACAATGAAGACCCTTCCCATTCCCTTCTTGCCTTCCACTTGCAGATTTCTACCTTGCAGATGTATGGATGCACTGCCCCACATGGGATAGAACAGTTGTTTGGTCCCCTTTTGAAGACATGGGAAATATGATGGGTCCCAGGCCACAGTGTGAGGTGCAGCCAACTCCAAGCTTTAGTTGCAAGACTCTCTTTTCCCCTCTCTGATTTTTGTCAATTGACTGAGAGAAGAGATGCAAGGTAGACAGAATCTCATGTTCTCTTGCCTGATAGGGATTCATGGTCCTGCATAAACACATGCGTGTGTGGTAGAGGCCGTGCAGAAAGAGGTGCAGAACGTGCACAGAGCAGGGAGGGGTGAGGAGAGGCACGGTGGTGTGTGCCTGTGCCAGGCTGAGGTATATGGTGTGCACCTCTCAGGGGAAGGCAGCAGATGGGGGAGGCTGCAAGAGATGGTGAGGACCCAAAACAATGGGTTCTGAGATTGGGGGGATTATCTGCACCTGAGGAGCACCTCAGTGAAGCCACGGCTTATAAGTACCATCCAAGGCCACCTCCTCTGCCAGCTTAGAGATGCTGCTGGGCAAGACGTGAAGCTACTCAGGTTTCTGTGTGAAATTTACCTTCCACAAAGATTGTAGTGTTTCCCACAGGAAAACCATTGCTGCACCAAGCAGCAGCCCCAGGAAATGTATCCCAGGAGGACTGTGAAGAGAATTTCACCCTCCAAGCATGCTGCAAATATGAAAATGCCCTCCAGTCTCAAACAGCTACAGGTATCCCCAGTGTCAAGACTTTCCCTTTGCAACCATCTGTGCTACTTACAGCTATTTGCACAGCGGCTGACGTCTCCAGATAACAGGGACTTTGCCTTCTTCAGATTGCTTTCCGTACCAGAGGCTGCTCAGATGGTGTTCTTCCCAATACACCTTGCAGGCAATGCACTAAAGCAAGCCTGACTTGAAAGGTGGAGGGAAGGCAGACAACTGAGCCCGTCAGAACCTGACCATCTCCTCCGGTGGTCACCAGCCACTGTGACATCAGAGACTGTGACATCATAACTAGGCAACCAGGCGAGCGCATGAGGTGGGACAGCACAGGCACAAGCACCTTGGAGGCCAATGGGCACCGACGTGCTTTGCTTTGCTCTAGCAGGGGTGATGGCCAGAAGAATTGGTTCAAAGCAGTTTCCTGATAGAATAAGGAAACCTGCTTTTGTGTCTCAGCCAAGGCTGGAGCTGGTCCCTTCTGCTGAATTTCATGACATCTGGCCACCTGCAGTCCTGCTCTTGGATCGCCTGAGGCTGGAGATGGCTCCTCTGGCTTGTCTCTTGAGGAGCAGGAGGGACTGCATTTTGTGTCTGTTCTGCTGGTGGAGGCAGTGGGTCCCTGGGATGCGTCCTGGCTCCCAGAGCTCTGCCCTGGACACACTGGTCAGCGTGTTCATTGCAGTTGCTTTACTAAAGGGGAGAGACTGGCCTGACTGCCCCGCTCCCCGCCCCCCCCCCCAGCACGCGCGCGCACACACACACACACACACACACACACTGCCGCTGCCTTGCTCTCCAGCTTTGGGCTGGATGATGGCGACGCTTCACTCTGGCCATTTTGGGGGCAGCTGCAAGGGCTGTTTTGGTAGCCAGCCAGGGTATGGAGACTGCGGTGGGAAATTTCTTCTGGAAAACACAGGGCATGTGGTAGTGTCAGGGAAAGATGGCAGCTTTGGGGGGTCAGAGCACCACTGGGGGAAGCTGACAGCAGTGGGGGCTGAGGGCACTCTCTGGGGAAGCTCACAGCAGCTGTGCTGGGGGGAGGTTAGGCACTGTGGGGAAGCTAGTAGCTGTGATCTTTATTGCTAGCAGATCAGCTCTCCTCATCAGCTCCTCGGTGACCTTTGTCAGGACATTGTCATCAGTGCACTCCAGAAACCTCCTAGATTCCTTGTGCCCTGCTGTGTTGTCCCTCCAGCAGATATCGGGGTGGTTAAGGTCCCCCCCTTGCGAGGACCAGGTCTTGCAAACATGAGACTTCTTCCAGTTGTCTGAAGAACGCCTCGTCTGTGTCTTCTTCCTGATCAGGTGTCTGAAGGTGACACCCAGCGCAATGTCACCCACGTTGCTCTGCCTGATAACCCTGACCTATAAGCTCTCAACTGGCTCATTTGAGCTGCTCTCTCACATGAAGGACAACTCCCCCTCCTTGCCTTGCCCACCGGTCCTTCTTAAAGAGCCTGTGTCTATCCATTGCAGCACTCCACTCCTGTGAGTGATCCCACCATGTCTCTGTGATCCCAATGAGCTCAAAGTCCACAGCTGCACACAGACCTCTTATGCCTGGTGTTTGCTCCCCATGCTGCAGGCATTAGTGTATGAGCACTTCAGAGAGGTGCCAGCTGTGCTGATTTCTCAGGAAGGGTATGAGAGCTTCCCCCATAATGCTTTCCTGTAGGCATGTCCTTATTTATGTGGATATGCTCGAGGTGGGCTTCCTTCACCCCACAGCCTTTCCTTGCCAACCTGATCCACCACTTCCTCGCCTGATTATTGGTCATCCTCTCCCTCCTGTCGTTCCCAGTGTAAAGGTCTCCTTACCAGGTTTGCCAGGTGGTAGCAAAGATGCTTTTGCCCTACTTGGTCAGGCTGACCCAATGTCTTCCAAGCAATCCTTGATTCTCAGAGAAGGTCCCATGGTCGTAACAACCACAACCCTGTTGCCAACACCAGCTGTGCAACCAGTTGTTGACCCACAGGATCTGTCCCTACCTCCTCAAGCCCTTCACCCTTACTAGCAAGATCAAAGAGAAGACTGCCTGGGGCTCCCGGGTCCCCAGATCGTTGCCCAAAGAACAGGTAGTTGTGCTTGATGCTTTGCAGGTCTCCCCAGGCAGTGCCTTGGGTGCTCACATGGATGAGCAGCAGGGGATGATAGTGCCAGGGGCAGACAAGCCTCGGCAGTCTTCACTGATGGGCCTTACCACCGCGACAAAAATGCCCTTATGATCATTATCCCAGCCAAGTTGTCTTTACCTCCTCTCCCTCTTTCATCCCTCCAGGCCCTCATTGCTCCTGGCTAGGCTTTGTTTTTAGTTCCGGTCCTAGCAAAAACTGGACATCTGCCTGTCTCCTCCCCATGGACCCAAGACCCCACGGCCTCAGTGACATCCCTGCACTCCTCTGCGCCTCCAAGGCCTCAGTGACACCCCTGCACTCCCAGCCACCTTCATGGCCTCAGGGACCCCCAGGAAACCCTGCACACCCAAGGACACCTCGACACCTTCTCATTACCTCAGAGTCCCCCAACCCCTGCCCTCTCACTAGCAACAAGGCCCTCAGAGTGCCCCTCTGGGGCTATTTCCCTGGGGCACAAAAGGGCTTCAGGACCCCCCAGTTGAAGTCAGGAAGGGATAAGGGGAGAAAAAGCTGCCCCCCTTCTTCTGGCATGGGAGGGCCAACAGGGCTTCCTGAGTGGGTGGTGGTGAGCTTCCCCCAGCAGTGGCCTGACCCCCTTATACCTCTGAGCTTCCCCCAGCAGTGACCAGGGTGGCACACCCACGCCATATTTGAACCACCCACGTCACGTTCGAATCACCCACGTCACGCCCACGTCACGTTCGAATCTCCCACGTAACACCCACGTCACGTTCGAATCACCCACGTCACGGCCACGTCACGTTCGAATCTCCCATGTCACACCCACCTCGCCTTCGAAACACATTTGGAACAACCATGCTCCTCCCTTGCAACAGCCTCACAGTGCTAGTGCCAAGGGGTGAGGACAGCTGGTGTAGGCTTGGGGAGGGGAGGCAAGGGAGCCGGGCACTCGCGGTGGGGCTGCCCTAGGCATGCGGAGGCAAGCTCTGCCTTCCCAGTGCTCTTGCCTCTGAGCGCTGCTTGGTGCGGGAGCCTTTGAAGCAGGGTGTCACACCCACGCCACTTTCGAACCACCCACGTCACGCCCACGTCACTTTCAAATCACCCATGTCACACCCACGTCACGTTCGAATCACCCACGTCTCACCCACGTCAAATTCGAATCTCCCACATTACACGCACGTCACGCCCGCGTCACGTTCGAATCACCCACGTCACACCCACGTCACACCCGCGTCACGCTCGAATCACCCACGTCACACCCACGTCACGTTCAAATCACCCACGTCAAGCCCACGTCATGTTCGAATCTCCCACGTCACACCCACGTCATGCCCGCGTCACGTTCAAATCTCCCGTCAAGCCCACGTCACGATCAAATCTCCCACGTCACACCCACGTCACGCCCGCGTCACCTTCGAATCACCCACGTCAAACCCACGTCACGCCCGCGTCACCTTTGAATCACCAACGTCACGCCCACGTCACGTTCAAATCTAACACGTCACATCCACGTCACGCCGGCGTCACGTTCGTATCTCCCACGTCACGCCCACGTCACATTCGAATCTCCCATGTCACACCCACGTCACGCCCGCGTCACATTCGAATCACCCACGTCACGCCCGCGTCACGTTCGAATCACCCACGTCACGCCCACGTCACGTTCAAATCTCCCATGTCACACCCATGTCACGCCCGCGTCACCTTCGAATCACCCACGTCACACCCACGTCACGCCCGCGTCACCTTCGAATCACCCACGTCACGCCCACGTCACGTTCAAATCTCCCACGTCACACCCGCGTCACATTCGAATCACCCACATCACGCCCACATCATGTTCAAATCTCCCACGTCACACCCACGTCACGCCCGCGTCACGTTTGAATCACCCACGTCACGCCCACGTCACGTTCGAATCTCCCACGTCACACCCACGTCACACCGCCTCACCTCTGAATCACCCACGTCACACCCACGTCACGCCCGCGTCACATTCGAATCACCCACGTCACAGCCACGTTACATTCAAATCTCCCACGTCACACCCACGTCACTCCCGCATCATGTTCGAATCTCCCATGTTACACCCACGTCACGCCCGCGTCACCTTCGAATCACCCACGTCACACCCACGTCATGCCCGCGTCACCTTCGAATCACCCACGTCACACCCACGTCACATTCGAATCTCCCACGTCACACCCATGTCACGCCCGCGTCACCTTCGAATCACCCACGTCATGCCCACGTCACGTTCAAATCTCCCACGTCACACCCACGTCACGCCCGCGTCACCTCTGAATCACCCACATCACACCCACATCACGCCCGTGTCACCTTCGAATCACCCACGTCACAGCCACGTCACATTCAAATCTCCCACGTCACACCCACTTCACCTTCGAAACACATTTGGAACAACCATGCTCCTCCCTTGCAACAGCCTCACAGTGCCAGTGCCAAGGTGTGAGGACAGCTGGTGTAGGCTTGGGGAGGGGAGGCAAGGGAGCCGGGCACTCGTGGTGGGGCTGCCCTAGGCATGCGGAGGCAAGCTCTGCCTTCCCAGTGCTCTTACCTCTGAGCCCTGCTTGGTGGGGGAGCCTTTGAAGCAGGGTGGCACACCGACGCCACTTTCGAACAACCCACGTCACACCCACGTCACGTTCGAATCACCCACGTCACGCCCACGTCACGATCGAATCTCCCACGTCACACCCACGTCACGCCCACCTCACGTTCGAATCACCCACGTCACGCTAGCATCACGTTCGAATCTCCCAGATCACACCCACGTCACGCCCGTGTCACGTTCAAACCACCCACGTCACGCCCGCGTCACGTTCGAATCACCCACGTCACACCCGCGTCACGTACGAACAACCCATGTCACGACAGCATCATGTTCGAATCACCCACGTCACGCCCACGTCACGTTCGAATCTCCCACGTCACACCCACGTCATGTTCGAATCTCCCACGTCACACCCACCTCACCTTCGAAACACATTTGGAACAACCATGCTCCTCCCTTGCAACAGCCTCACAGTGCTAGTGCCAAGGGGTGAGGACAGCTGGTGTAGGCTTGGGGAGGGGAGGCAAGGGAGCCGGGCTCTCGTGGTGGGGCTGCCCTAGGCATGCGGAGGCAAGCTCTGCCTTCCCAGTGCTCTTACCTCTGAGCTCTGCTTGGTGGGAGAGCCTTTGAAGCAGGGTGGCACACCCAGGCCACTTTCGAACCACCCACGTCACGCCCGTGTCACGTTCGAATCACCCACATCACGCCCACGTCACGTTCGAATCTCTCACGTCACACCCACATCACGCCCACGTCACCTTTGAATCACCCACATCACACACACGTCACGCCTGCGTCACGTTCGAATCTCCCACGTCACACCCATGTCACGTTCGAATCTCCACGTCACACCCACCTCACCTTCGAACCACATTTGGAACAACCATGCTCCTCCCTTGCAACAGCCTCACAGTGCCAGTGCCAAGGTGTGAGGACAGCTGGTGTAGGCTTGGGGAGGGGAGGCAAGGGAGCCAGGCACTCGTGGTGGGGCTGCCCTAGGCATGCGGAGGCAAGCTCTGCCTTCCCAGTGCTCTTACCTCTGAGCTCTGCTTGGTGGGGGAGCCTTTGAAGCAGGGTGTCACACCCACGCCACTTTTGAACCACCCACGTCACATTCGAATCACCCACGTCACACCCACATCACGCCCGTGTCACATTCGAATCACCCACGTCACACCCACGTCACGCCCACGTCACGTTCGAATCTCCCACGTCACACCCACGTCACCCCCGCGTCAGGTTCGAATCACCCACGTCACGCCCACATCACGTTCGAATCTCCCACGTCACACCCACGTCACCTTCGTATCACCCACGTCACACCCACGTCACGTTCAAATCACCCACATCACACCCACGTTACCTTCAAATCACCCACATCACACACAGGTAACATTCGAATTTCACACGTCACTCCCATGTCACCTTCGAATCTCCCACGTCACACCCACGCCACACCCATGTCACGTTCAAATCTCCCACGTCACACCCACATCACGTTATAATTTTCCACGCCACACTAACGCCACACCCACGTCACCTTCGAAATTCCGTCTCACCCACGTCACCTTCGAATCACCCACGTCAGGTTCGAATCTCCCACGTCACACCCATGTCACGTTCGAATCTCCCACGTCACACCCACCTCACCTTCGAAACACATTTGGAACAACCATGCTCCTCCCTTGCAACAGCCTCACAGTGCCAGTGCCAAGGTGTGAGGACAGCTGGTGTAGGCTTGCGGAGGGGAGGCAAGGGAGCCGGGCACTCGTGCTGGGGGCTGTCCTAGGCATGCGGAGGCAAGCTCTGCCTTCCCAGTGCTCTTGCCTCTGAGCGCTGCTTGGTGCGGGAGCCTTTGAAGCAGGGTGGCACACCCACGTCACTTTCGAACCACTCATGTCACACCAACATCATTTTCCAATTATCCACGTCACACCCACGTCACGTTTGAATTTCCATTTCACACCCACGTCACGTTTGAATCACCCACGTCACCTTCGAACCACCCACGTTACACCCATGTCATGTTCCAAACACCCACGTCACACCCACGTCGCCTTCGATTTGCCCATGTCACACCCATGTCACATTCGAATTACCCACGTCACACCCACATCACGTTTCATTTTCCATGTCACATGCATGTGACCTTTGAACTACCCACGTCACATTCTAGGCAGTGTGCTTGTCAGTGGCAGTACATGGAGCTTTGCTCGGAGGCAAGGCGGTGAAGGGAGATGGCGCTTTGCTAGGTGGCGAGACTTCGAAGGCACTCAGTGCTTTGCTGGGTGGAGAGGGTGAAAAGGGATGCAGCAGTGTGCTAGGCTGCGAGGCGGTGAATGCGTGCAGTGCTTTGCTAGGTGCTGAAGGAAAATGGTGCTTTCCTTCATGGTGACTGGAGGCGGAATTTTGCTAGGCAGCGAAGGGACGCAGCGCTTTGCTAGGCGGCGAGGCAGCAGAGGGACATGGAGCTTTTCTATGCGGTGACAGGAGGCGGAGCTTTGCTAGGAGTTGAGGGGAAAAAGGGACGCAGAGGTGTGCTAGGCAGCGAGGCACCGACGTACCAACACAATGAAGTGACACAGCGCTCTGCTAGCCGGCAAGGAGGCCAACGCACGCAGTGCTTTGCTAGGTGCCGAAAGAACATGGCGCTTTACTTGGTGGCAACAGAACGCAGAGCTCTGCTAGGCAGCAAAGTGACTCGATGCTTTGTTAGGCAGCATGGGGAGAAGGGACGCATTGCTTAGATAAGTGGTGAGGCTGTGAAGGGACACAATGCCTTGCTAGGCGGCAAATGGACTCGGCACTCTGCCAGGTGGCGAAGGGACTCAGCACTGTGGTAGATGGTAATGGGTAAAGGGACTCAGCACTTTTCTAGGCAGCGAGACACCAACGAACCAATGTGGCGAAGGGACACAGTGATTTCCTAGCAGGCGAGGCGATGAAGGGACGCAGTGCTTTGCTAGGCGGCGAGGAGGCGAAGACACACAGCGATTTGGTAGGCGGTGAGGAGGCCAAGGGTGACAGCGCTTTGCTAGGCGGTGAAGGGACTCGTCGCTTTTCTAAGCGTTGAGGCAGCGAAGGGACACGGTGCTTTGCTAGACAAAGTGGCGGGGGGATGCAGCGCTTTGGTAGGCAGCGAAGAGCTTCAGCGCTTTGCTAGAAGTCAAGGCGGCGAAGGGAGATGGTGCTTTGTTGGCGGCGAGGAGGCGAAAGGACACGGTACTTTGCTAAGCAGGAGGCGATGAAAGTACACAGCAATTTGGTAGGTGGTGAAGGGACTGGGCGCTTTGCTAGGGGGCGAGGGGGAAAAGGGATGCAGTGGTGTGCTAGGCGGTGAGGCGGCAAGGCACCGACACACCGAAGTGCCGACCGGACGTGTTGCTTTACTAGGCGGTGAGGTGGAGAAGGGAGGCATCGCTTTGCTAGGCGGCAAGGCGGTGAAGGGAGGCAATGCTTTGCTAGGTGGCGAGGCGTCGAAGGGACTCAGCGCTTTGCTAGGCAGTGAGGAGGCGAATGCACACAGTGCTTTGCTAGGCGAGGAAGCAACACGCAGCGCTTTACTAGCTGGCTAGGCGGCGGAAGCATGCATTAATTTGGTAGGCAGTGAAGGGACTCAATGCTTTGCCAGGTGGAGAGGGGAAAAGGGACACAGCGGTGTGCTAGGCGGCAAGGCGCCGGCGAAACAATGCAGCAAGGGGACACAACGCTTTGCCTGGTAGTGACAGGACGCGGAGCTTTGCTAGGCAGTGAAGGGAAAAGACGCTTTGCTAGGCGGCAAGGCGGCGAACTGACTAAGCGATTTGGGAGGCAGTGAAGGGACACGGTGCTTTGGTACGCGTCATTCGGCGAAGGGACAGGGCGCTTTGCTAGGCGTCGAGGCGGCGAAGGCACGCAGTGCTTTGCCAGGCGGCAAAGGGACACGGCACTTTGCTAGGTGGCAAGGTGACACGATGCTTTGCATCTGGGCAAGGAGGTGAAGGCACGCAGTGCTTTGCTAGGTGGCAAGGCTGCAAAGGGACACATCGCTTTTCTAGGCGGCGAAGAAACACGGTGCTTTGCTAGGCCACGAAGGCACGCAGTGCTCTGCTACGCGACGAGGGAGAAAAGGTACGCAGCGGTGTGCTAGGCGGCGAGGCGCTGACACGCCGATGCGGGGGAGGGACGCGGAGCTTTGCTAGGTGGTGAGGCGGTGAAGGGATGCTTTGGCTTACTAGGTGGTGAAGGAACAAGGTGCATTGTTTGGCGGGGAGGCAGCAAACACATGCAGTTCTTTGATAGGTGACAAAGGTACGCAGTGCATTGCTTGGTGGCGACAGGACGTGGAGATTTGCTAAGTGGTGAAGTGAGATGACGCTTTGCTAGGTGGCGAGGCAGTACAGGGATGAAGCGATTTGCTATGCAGTGATTCACTGCCTCGCAGAATAAATAACCACTGTGGATGTTCGCTGTCTCACAAAGCAGCAGACTGCTGCGTCTGTTCGCTGCCTCGCCAACTGGCAAAGTGCTGCACCGGGTCGCTTCCAGGCGAAAAAGCAATCCACGATGCCACTACGCCATCTAGTAGACAAGCAAACCGCTGCATCTGTTCGCTGCCTCGCAGAAAGAGTGACCACTGTGGATGTTCGCTGTCTCACAAAGCAGCAGACTGCTGCGTCTGTTCGCTGCCTCGCCAACTGGCAAAGTGCTGCACCGGGTCGCTTCCAGGCGAAAAAGCAATCCGCGATGCCACTACGCCATCTAGTAGACAAGCAAACCACTGCATCTGTCCGCTGCCTCACGAACAAGCAAACCGCTGCCTCTCCTCGCTGCGTTGCGAACAAGTAAACCGTTGCATGTGTTCAGTGCCTGGTGAACTAACTAAGCGCTGCGTCTCTTTGCTGCCTCACAGAATAACTAACCACCGTGGATGTTTGCTGTCTCACAAAGCAGCAGACTGCTGCGTCTGTTCGCTGCCTCGCCAACTAGCAAAGTCCTTCCTCGCTTCGCTTCCACACGAAAAAGCAAACTGCGATGCTGTTTCGCCACCTAGTGGACAAGCAAAGTGCTGCGTCTCTTCGCTGTTTCAGAAGCTACCTAGCCGCAGCGTCTGTTCACCGCCTCACCAACAAGCAAAGTGCTGCGTCTATTCGCAGCATCACAAACTAACTAACCACTGCGTCTCTTCCCTGCCTCGCAAACTAAATAACCGAGACATCTGTCCGCTGCATGGCGAAGAAGCAGACTGCTGTGTCTGTTCGCTGCCTCGCCAACTAGCAAAGTGCTCCCTCTCTTCACTTCCACGCCAAAAAGCAATTCGTGATCCCACTTTGTCACCTGGTGGACAAGCAAACCACTGTGTCTCTTCGCTGCCTTGCAGAAAGAGTGGCCACTGTGGATGTTCGCTGTCTCACAAACAAGGAGACTGCCTAATCTGTTCGTTGCCTCGCCAACAAGCAAACCGCTGCATCTGTTCGCTGCCTAACAAACAAGCAAACCGCTATATGTGTTCTCCACCTCGCGGACATACAAACCGCTGCACCTGTTCACTGCATCGTGAACAAGCAAACTGTCGTGTCTGTTTGCTGCCTCGCAAACTAACTAAATGATGGGTCTCTTCGCTACCTGGCAACACGCAGACTGCTGTGTCTATTCCCCACATCACAAACTAAGTAACCACTGCGTCTCTTCCAGCCTGGCAAACTAATTAACCCACACATCTGTTTGCTGCCTGGCGAACAAGCAGACCGCTGTGTCTCTTCGCTGCCTCGCAAACCAAACACTGCGTCTATTCACTGCCTCCAAAAAAAGCAGACCACTGCATGTATTTGCCGACTCGCAGAAAGAAAACCAAGGCAGCTGTTCCCTGCCTGGCGAACAAACAAACGGTGATATCTGTTCGCCGCCTCGCAAACAAGCAAACCAAAGGACCTGTTGGCTGCCTTGTAAAATAACTAACAAATGCGTCTGTCCGCTGCCTCGCAAACAATCACATCGCTATATGTGTTTGCCCCCTGGCAAAAAAGCAAACCACGGTGACTCTTCACTGCCCGGCAAATATGAAGAGAGCTGCGTCTCTTCCCTGCCTTGCAAACTAACTAATCGATACATCTGTCTGCTGCCTCGCGAACAAGCAGACCGCTGTGCCTCTTTGCTGCCTCACAAAAAACCACATCACTGCGTCTATTCGCCCACTCACAAAAAAGCAAACGACGGTGGCTCTTCCCTACCTCGCAAACAAGCAAACCACTCTATTGGTTCGCTGCCTCGCCAACTAACTAACCACTGCGTCTCTTCGCTCCCTCGCAAACTTACTGGCCTCGGCGTCTCTTCGCTGCCTCGCACAGTAACTTACGACTACGTCTGTGCGTTGCCTTGCAAACTAAAGAACCACTGCGACCCTTTGCCGCCCAGCAAAGCACTGAGTTCCTTCGCCGCCTCGCTGCCTAACAAAGCGTCCTCTCCCTTCGTCGCCTAGCAAAGCTCCGCGTCTTCTCGCCGAGAAGCAAAGCACCATGTTCCTTCAGCGCCTAGCAAAGTGCTGCATCCCTCCCCTCCTCACCACCTGGCAAAGCACTGCGTGCCTTTGCCGCCTCACAGACCACTGCGTACCTTCGCAGCCTCGCTAACTAGCACAGAGCTGTGACCCTTGCCACCTAGCAAAGCACCGCGTGCCTTTGCCGCCTAGAAAAGCACTGCGTCCCTTCACAGCCTCGACACCTAGCAAAGCGCTGCGTCCCTTTGCCGCCTCGCCACCTACCACACCGCTGCATCCCTTTTCCCCCTTACCGCCTCTCAAATCGCTTCATCCTCTCACACCTCGCCACCTAGGAAAGTGCTCCATCCCTTCACCACCTGGCAAAGCACAGCCTGCCTTTGTGCGGTGTGAGGGAAAAATGACGCAGTGGTGTGCTAGGTGGTGAGCAGGCGAGGCGGCGAAGGGACGCAGTGCTTTATTAGTTGTCGAGGTGTCAAACACAGGCAGTTCTTTCCTAGGGGCTGAAGGAACGCAGTGCTTTGCTTGGCGGCAACAGGATGCAGGGATTTGCTAGGTGGCGAAGGGAGGCAGCGCTTTGCTTGGCGGTGAGCCAGCGAAGGGAGGCAGCGCTTTGCTAGGCGTGGAGGTGGCAATGGGATGAAGCGATTTGGCAGGCGGCGAGGGGGGAAAAGGGACGCAGCGGTGTGCCAGGCAGTGAGGCACCGAGGTGCCGAGCAGACGCAGAGCTTTGCTAGGCGCCGAAGGGAGGCAGCACTTTGTTAGGTGGCTAGGCGGTGAAGGGATGAAGGGATTTGGGAGGCAGCAAAGCGACACGGCGCTTTGGTAGGCGGCAAGGTGGCAAAGGCATGCAGTGCTTTGCTAGGTAGCAAAGGGACACGGCGCTTTGCTTGGCAGCAACAGGACGTAGAGCTTTGCTAGGCGGAGAAGGGAGACAACGCTTTGCTAGGCGGTGAAGGTACACAGCAGTGCACGAGGTGGCGAAGGGACGCAGCTCTTTGCTAGGCGGCGAAGCGGCAAAGGAACGAAGCGATTTGGGAGGCGGCAAAGGGACATGGCGCTTTGGTAGGCGGCGAGGGCGAAAAGGCACGCAGCGCTTTCTCAGGTGGCGAGGTGGCGAATGCATGCGGTGCTTTGCTAGGCGGCAAGGGTCACAGCGGTGTGCTAGTTGGCAAGGTGGCGAAGGTACGCAGCAGTGTGCGAGGCAGCGAAGACACGCAGTGCTTTGCCAGGCAGCGAAGGAACGCAGCGCTTTGCTAGGCTGCGATGCAGTGAAGGAACGAAGCAATTTGGGAGGCAGCGAGGGAGAAAAGGGACGCAGGACTTTCTTAGGGGGCGAGGCGGTGAAGGCATGCGCTGCTTTGCTAGGCGGTGAAGGGACGCAGCATTGTGCTAGTTGGCAAGGTGGCGAAGGTACGCAGTGGTGTGTGAGGCGGCGAAGGCACACAGCGCTTTGCGAGGCAGCGAAGGCACACAGCGCTTTCCTAGGCTGTGATGTGGCAAGTCGCCTACATGCCGAAGGACGCAGCCGTTTGCAAGGCGGCGGGGGGGGGGGGGGAACGTAGCTGTGTGCTAGGCTGCAAAGAGACGCCGAGGTCAGTTAGTTTGCGAGGAAGCAAAGAGACGCAGCAGTTTGCTTGTTTGTGACACAGCGAAGAGACACAGCGGTTTGTATGTTCACGAGGCAGCTAACAGATACAGCGGTCTGCTTGTTCGTGAGGCAGCGATCAGATGCAGTGGATTGTTTGATCGCGAGGCAGCGAACAGATAGAGCTGTTCGCTTGTTTGTGAGGTAGGGAAGATTCGCTGTGGTTGACTTTTTTGTGAGTGGGGGAAATGACGCAGCGATGTGCTTTTTTGCGAGGCAGCGAAGAAACGCAGCAGTCTGCTTGTTCACCAGGCAGTGAACAAACGCAGCGGTTTGTATGCTGGTGAGGCAGAGAACACATCTAGCGGTTTGCTTGTTCGTGAGGCAGCGAAGAGATTCAGCAGGCTCCTTGTTTGTGAGACAGCGAACATGCATAGTGGTCCCTCATTCTGCGAGGCAGCGAAGAGATGCAGTGGTTTGCTTGTTTGTGAGGTAGGGAAAGGCCACCGTCGTTTGCTTTTTTGTGAGTGGGCGAATAGACGCAGTGATGTGTTTTTTGGCAAGGCAGCGAAGAGACGCAGCAGTCTGCTTGTTGGCGAGGCCGCGGACAGATGCAGGGGTTTGCTCATTCGCCAGGCAGCGAACCGATTAGGCAGTCTCCTTGTTTGTGAGACAGCGAACATCCACAGTGGTCACTCATTCTGCGAGGCAGCAAACAGATGCAGGGGTTTGTTTGTTCGCCAGGCAGCTAAGAGAACACAATCTGATTTGGGTTTATTTTGTTTTGTTTTATTTTGGTACAACTCCCAGCAGCAGGAATCTTGGATCAGCTGCACGGGTAGAAGAAGTCACCAGCTGGGTTTGCCCTGTTGGTTTTGCCTCTAGATGTTGCCTGGACTGTGCTGTCATGCCTGTGCCCCCTCACCCTCTCCAAACACACTCTTCCCACTAAAAAGGTTACTTCGTGCTGGTTGCACAGTGACTTTTTCCCATATCCTGCTTTCCACACCCCCACAGCTTTGATCTGTGCTCTCTCCGTGGTCAGGGCACAGGGTTTTGTGCCCATCTAGGGATGCTGGGAGTCCGTGTTGCTTTCTGCGGTCCTTGGTGTGTGCAGGTGAATCAGGCCTGTGCCTCCCTCCGCAGCACCTGCTTCTGTGCTTTTAATGGAGCTGTCTATCACCACTGAATGGTGCTTTGGGCACAGGACAGTCACACTTCCTGCTTTGCCTGGGGTGGTTGGTGTTGCTTGCCCAGGCAGGTGGAGAAACAAGGACAACACTTCTGGGCTGCGAGCACTGCAGGACTGAGCGTTCACCAGGTCACCACGTGTCCGAAGAGGCCAAGGGCTGGAGGAGCATGCCGCAATAGGGAAAGGGTGGTTGCGATTGAAAATAGAGAGGGAAAGCTCAGGCAGATACATAGCTTATAAAGTAAGGCATAGCAGAAACGGCAGCAGTGTCTATCAGTCATCATCATGTCTCAACCGCTGTGAAGACTCACTTTTCTCAAGGCAACTCTTGTAACAATGACAGTTTATAGCTTGGAAAGCCCAGTCCAGGTCCACTGTAAGTCTGAATGGGATGGAAGACTCTAACACACCCTTCCGTGTCCGTAAGTACTCCCCAAGCTAAAAACTGCATTTTATTTCCTTTCTGCGTGTTGCTGACAGCACTGTCAATCTGTCCAAGGTGCCTCTTTAGCCTGCTCTTACTGAGCTCCTTCAGTGGTGGGCTACATGGCAGGTTTGCCAGGCTGGAGGTTTCTTCTGGTAGCGCCTTTCTGAACGCCGAGCAAGGAAGGAAAACTCTAATGCCATCTTTGGGAGGAGGAAACCTTGCTGAGAAAAAGAGAGCCGTGTCTCATTCTACCAGGTAAAGGGCAAGAGAGCAGGGCGGCATGTCGAGCTTTGCTGAGCACAGCCCCTTTCCTGTGCTAGGATGTACCCTTCCTCCTGAGAAGAGAGAACGCCGGGCCAAAGTCAATCCAAGCCCGGCCTTTCCAGGTCTTGGGATCATGCTGGGAGATGGGACGTCTGTTAGCTTTGCCTCTTCTCTGTGAATGCCTGGATCACTGCATGGCACCACCCGCTAGGGTTCTTCAAGGATGGGGGCTGGTTCTGCCCTGTTCCAGGAGAAGAAAAAAACATCACTTCCCCCCACTTTGGCTTGAGGATGGAGGAGAGGGAGGACAGGTGCTGCAGACTGGCTCTCACATAATGCTGGGAGCTCAGGAGCCTGTGGCAGGAAAACTGTGATGGACTAATCCTTTCTGGGCTCTGACCTCAAAGGTACAAAGCCTTTTTGTTCCTCAAGGTGGTCTCTGCACCACATGGATTTCCCAGGTACAGGCAGGAGAGGAAGGGATTTCTTTCCCCTCCTTGTTGTGGTCGTGCCGAAAATTTGCATAGAATCCAGACTGTTGTGGGAAACTCCCTGCCTGTCCGTGTCAATGCATTTTAATCCAGTTGTAGCATGCCTGATGGTGGCAGTTCAGTCTGACAGCAACACAAGGCAAGAGATACCATTCGGAGGCTCTTTCTAGGCATGACTGCCTGTGTCCCCACAGAGCTTGGGCCTGGCTATCAGAAGCAGAGAGGCAGATTTGCCCCGGAAAACTCTCCCTGCCTCTGGAGCTACTGTATTTATGGTGGGGACAAAGGGTTTTTTCCCTGTGGCGAGAGTTGTCCTGCACCTCTGGCCCCCTGCCCCTGGGCATAGGACTGGGGATGCTAGAAGAAGGGCTCTGCCAAGCTTCACTTTGTCAGTCCTGCACTTCCCCCGCCTGCAAAAGGGGAATGGTCACAGTTTGCTCTTAGTGACTTGATCTTCATTGTACCATGCAGCCTTTGCAAACAACTAGCGTTTTGTCTCTCATCGCACCTCTGACTGATTTTCTTTTGATATCTATAGGGCTGGAGCTCCCCACCACCTCCCCACACTTGTGAGACAAGGAAGGAGGCTGCATACATCCTCTCCCATCCCTATCACAGCTGCTGGCTCGGCTCAGATTGGTGGCAGTTCATCCCAGCTGCCCAGCTCTGCCAATGTGGGCACAGATCTCTCCAGCTGCTGGGCTCTTCCTTAAAGCCCCAGCCCCTGGCATCACGTGACCATGGGGAAACTCACTATTGCCCTCAAACAGAACAAATCTTCCACGAGCTCTTGTGCTTGGGACTGCATGCAAAGCTTTGAGGGGATGAATTGTGATTGCTGGAAGAGCAAGCAGCAGCTAAAAATATATATCATCATTAATCAAGCCTGTGGTTTTGGGGGCAGAGCGAAGATGTCTGACTAACCAATGCTGGTGACTCAGTGTGGGCATCATACACCATCTGAGTTCAGGACAGGAGAAAGGGTAGCACAGATTTTGATGCTGAGGTGTGTCTTTCCCATCCTCTCACAGTCTTTCTCACAGACCAGGATGAGTGCAGTCACCCCCAAGCCCTTCCTGTGCCCCAGAGGGGTCTTCCCCTGAGGCAGAGGGCTTCTGGCTCGCAACCCAGGTCATCTGACTCCTGGGTTGCCTGGTTCACTTTACTCAAGGAATCAAACACCAGTCTGTGCAGCAAGAATGGATGACTCAGGGATGTGTTTCTGGCTTAGACAAATGCGGGGCTCTGCCTAATATCTGGGCATCTCCACCATGTGGTGAAAGAGGGAGAAGCAGTAAATTGGGAGGATGGGAAAGGAGAAAAGGAGAGAGCGGCAGACACAGGCAGTGTGTGGTTGGGACGGTGATCTGCCTGTGAGGGTACTGAGCATGCTGAAATGGCTCCTGGTGTTGGGGCAGGCTGATCTGAGGGCATGTGAGGGGGGTGGAGCTGATCCTAGGACTCACAGGGCGGGGGTGCGGGAGGGGATGGAGCCTATCTGAGCCCACCTGGGGAGCAGATCTGTGCACAAATGAGGGGAACGGTGTTAATCTGAAGGCACAGGGAGGGGAATGGAGCAGAGCTGAGGGTGCATGGACGGGAAGGGGAGGGGAAGGGAGTGGATCTGAGAGTGCATGAAGGGGAACTGAGGGGATCTGTGTGCACACAGAGGGGAAGGGAGCAGATCTCAATGTGCGTGAATGGAAATGGACCAAATCCGTAAGTGTGTGGAGGGCAAAGGAGTGGTCCTGAGCGTTCACAGAGGGGCATGCTCAGAAGTGAATGAAGACCCTGGCACTGCAGACCCCAGTTCTGGAGGCCAGAAAAAGGGTGAGGAAAGAACACAAAGGACTGCCTAAAACTGGCCTCGGGTGGGGGTGAGGGCACAGGGAGGGGGTGAGGGCACAGGGAGGACTCTGGAGGCACCAAAAGGCACATGGAGCTGCCCTGAGGGGAGCAGACACCACGTGGGGCCCTGGGGCACCCTGAGGGCACACAGAGGTGTCCTGGGGCAGCCCCCGGCCCCATGCCCCCTGAGGGGATGTGCCCGGCCCCCCCGGCTGGCAGGGCCGTGGGTGACAGCAATGCCCTTTGTGACACCCCTTCTGTGACACCCCGCAGTGTTGCCAGGCGCTGGCACGGCCTTGGCCGCGCCATGTCCGGGAGGACGGTGATGGGACAGAGTGGGACCACGCAGGGCTGGCGGAGGAGCCCTCTGGGTGCACCCACGTCTTTCCCTGCTGCCCCCAGGCAGCCCCACGGAGCCGCGGAGTTTCCATGAGGCCTCCCCGGCGCCGACCCAGGTGAGAGGGACGCGGCAGGGGCTTGGCAGGCTCTGCAGGGGCCTCTGGGGGGCCCTCACCCGTGGTGGGAAGAGGCAGGGGTGCCCAGGGTGAGCAGGTGGGCAGTGGTGGTGCTGGGCCCATGGTGCCCAGGGCTGGCCCCAGCCTGGTGGGGCAGAACCTTCCGGAAAGGGCTGCGGTGCAGCAGAGCTGGCGCCAGGGCCCAGCATGGTTGGGGCAGGCAGGGGGGCGCCAGCACCCCGCAGGGACCCTCCAGCAGCCAGTTTGTGACAGGTTTTCCTGCCAACAATGTCCTGGCAAAGCCCACTGCCATCTCCCAAATGCCACCGTTCGTACGGCCGCAGGCTCTGACGCCACCACTGCGTCCCTCTGCCAAAGCCTGATGGCTCTTGTGAATGTTTCCAGGCTGCCCCACAGCTGCTGTTTCTGGGGCTTTTCTGCTCGTGGGAAAACCGCTGTCTACACTCGATCCCCCATGTCCACGCACAGGCTCCCTCTGCCCCACTGCCCCCTGCGATGGCAATGCAGAGATGGGGCCGGGCCTGGCTGCAGGCTGCCCCCCCGCCCACCCTCACACCTTTCCTCCCTCCCGCAGGATGATGGAGAGACCCCCCCAGCCACCCCAAGGTGGCCCGGGAGGAGGAGGAGGAGGAGGAGGAGAAGGCTGGACCCCCCAGGTGCCCCAGCATGGCCTGGGAAGAAGAGGAGGACGGAGCCCTCAGCTGCACCCGGGTGGCCTGGTGGCAGGAGGAGGAAGACAGCTGCCCTGGCCACCTCAGGGTGGGCTGCGAGGAGGAGGAGGAAGAGGATGGAGCCTGCCTGAAGAGCAGCTCCCAGCTGGAGCCCCACAAGGTATGCGCATCCCAGCCACTGCCAACAGGTGAGTGAGTGGGCACCGCTGGGCTGGGCAGGGCTGGGGGCTGCGAACCCGCCCTGCTCTGCCGTGGGCTCCCATCTGCCCAGCTGGCTGCTCTCAGGGCTGCCAGGGCCCTGGTGCCTGAATGCCAGGGCATGCTCTGGGCTTGGGAGCCAGCCCCAGCACAGCATCATCCCCCAGGGGCAGGGGAGCAGAGGGCACTCAGCTCCTGTGTCGTGGGATGGGCAGGGAGAGGCAGCTCGGGTGGCATGAGGCAGCAATGCTGTGGGGCAGGGACCTATCCTGCCTGTCTGCAAGCAAGTTCCTAGCCTGGATGTGCTTGGGGCTTTCCCCCACGCGCTGTGCTCCAGTGTTGCACCCTGTCTGCTGGGCACCTCCCAGTCCTGACGAGCATGGGGCAGATGGGGTGTCCGTGCCCCATGCCAGGTCCCTGAGCCAGGGCTCACTGTGTCTGTGGGAGCAGGGGTGTGCTTGGGCAGAGGGCTCGGTTCTTTCCTCTAGTCTCTCCTGTCAGCCCCTACAGCTCTGCCGGTTCTCTCTCTTTATCAGGTCCGGGCCTGGCTCCTCCAGGAGAGGAGGCGGAAGCCCTGCAGTACAAGCATGCCTTTTATAGAAGCCAAGAAGAGGTAACTGCAGCCACCGCAGCCCTGGGCTTGGCTAATGCTTGGCTGATGCTCAGGGCAACCCCTCAGTGCTCGCGGTCACTGGCCGAGCTCACTAAATGGTGACAGCCAGCGCTTGCGGAGATTTATCCTCAGGAGGCACCGGGACAATGCTCTGCCCGCCTCTCTCTGTGGCCCTTGCTCTCGTCACAGCCGCATCACTCCCCGGTGGCCTGGGCCTTTGCAACTGCTGCAGCTGGGCTCGAGTCGGGTGGGATGTTCTCCCCGAGGAGCTGGAACAACCGGACGCAGGCACGGCGCATCAGGGCTCCTGCCTGCCCTACCCCCTGGACCAGCTCTGGCCCTCCTGTGCCCAGCTGGAGATGACCCGGTGATGCTGCAGTTGCTCTCTCACGCAGGGCTGGCGGACGAGCCCTCTGAGCGCACCCACGTCTTTCCTTGCTGCCCCCAGGCAGCCCCACAGAGCCGAGGAGTTTCCATGAGGCTTCCCTGGCGCCGACCCAGATGAGAGGGACGGGGCGGGGGCTTGGCAGGCTCTGCAGGGGCCTCTGCGGGGGCCCTCACCCGTGGTGGGAAGAAGCAAGGGTGGCCGGGGCGAGCGGGCAGGCGGCAGTGGTGCTGGGCCCATGGTGCCCAGGGCTGGCCTCAGCCTGGTGGGGCAGCTCCTGTTGTGTCTTATCAATTATTACAATCTAATTATACCTTAAGTCAAGATTTATCGCCTACCCCCATCGGAATGAATCTTACATTGGTACAGAAACTACTACAACATGATGACCTGTGTCAACTGTTAAAACGCATCTGAAACAATGGACAAAAAACTCTAATCACCGTTCATCATGATACAGAAGAGATAAACCACATCTTGGAAAGAGTGAAAAAGGATGGAGAATATCATTGGTGGGAGACTCTTCTGGGATGGTCACCAATCGCAACAGGGATCTATAATCACATGCTGCACCCAGTAGTAGTTGTGTTAAGTTTAATCATGTTATGCCTATTGCTTACAACCATATTGTACATAAGATTATGGAGAGTGATAGTACGGCTCGAAAGGCTTCGAGAACTCTGCTTAACATATTAGCAGGGATGCTTAATAAAAACAAAGGGAGGACTGTTAGAGAATATCGGCCTGAAGCTGTCTAGAATTAATTGCTTAGCATAGCTTGCTTAGCATTAGTAGCTAAATTTGCTGAAGCCTTAGGCCTCAGGCTGTGAACTTTTACTTAGATAAGTAAAAGGGGGCCCCAGAGCCGGTTCAAGCTGGAGGGATAAAGAAGTTACACGGACAGCAGGAGTAGCCAACCTTGAAGATAAGAAGCAGCCTGCCTAGAGACAATGAAGGGGCCCAGTGAAGAAGGGGAAGACCCCAGACCTAACTATTACTATTGGTCCAAACTATCGCTTAAGGGGTGGGGAATTTAGATTGTAAGGGTGTAATTGCCCAGGGATTTCTTTGTTCGGGGTCCCTCTTCGGAGGCACCCAGCTCGAGCTGTAATTACCGCACGTGTATCATTAAATTTTATTTGTCTTCAATCTGACTTCGAACTTCTGCCTCAGCAGGAACCTAGGGTCGGACCCTGTTATGGAGGCTGGCGAGCCTGATTTTCCATAACAGTTTGGCGACCCAGATGGGACCCTAGGCGACCACCCTCGGGGCCTCTCGTCTCCAAACGATCATCTGGCACCATTGGGTTAGTTCACCTGGGATCTTTGGCAACGGGAGGCACCGAGAGGTTGAGTCTTAAATTCCTGCCTAAATTCTAAATTCTGGTTTGGTAACAAAGTGCACTGTAAGGGGTACACAGGCTGATCCCCGTAAGGCGTGCCAGGTCAGGGAGAGTGGGTTCGAGTCCCACTCCCAGGCTTGGGGTGGGTTCGAGTCCCACTCCCAGGGTTGGAGGGGGTTCGAGTCCCGTCTCACTCCGGAGTTTGAGAGGGTTCGAGTCCCATCTCACTCTGGCCGGAAGGGGGGGAGTGCGCAGCCTGATCAGCGTAAGGCGCACCGCAAGACTAACTTAGAGTTACTGTGACTAGTGTGAGTGTGCATACCGGTACTGTGACTGGTGTGAGCGCGTATGACCTGGGAACCGAAAGGGGCACCCATCGGCTGACAGAGCCGCCCACTGCGAAGGGACGACAGTCCTAGCAGTCAAAGACTCGGGTGGTGTGAGTGTGGTTCCCAGAGAGAGAGAGAAAGAGAGAGAGTGTAAACATGCCGGCTGCAGGGGGTAATGAAAATTTAAATTCTGGTGTTGCTGAGGGAAAAAAAAAAAAAAAAAAAAGGATATTTTAAGGAAGTGCGCTGCCTGATCAGCATAAGACGCACTTTTCAGGAACTCAATATGGGAAATAAGTTCGGCATAGAAAAGGGGACGCCCTTAGCTGAAATTCTGCAAAACTAGGGTAAGATTGATGGTACCAAGAACCTAAGAAAAAGGGAAAAAAAAAAAAAAAAAAAGGTTGATCCAACTATGTCAGGAGGATTGGCTGTTCCTGACAAAGGCTGGTAACCCGGCGGAACGATGGCCGCTGCAGGGATCCTTTGATCATCAGGAGTTAACTTTCCTACGTCACCATTTGGAGGATAGGTTCCCCGGACAAATGGGTTATTGGTATGTATGGGACAGTTGGGCAAAGAAAAATTTTCTCAGAGTACTGAAAGTAGTGCAGCTGCTAAAACGCTTGTGGAAACCGCTCCACCCTCTGCGCTATCCTCTGTTTCAACTTCTCTATACCCTCCTTGCCTTCCCCCTCTGCCTTTCAAGCCCCTTTGCACGTCGTTCCTGTGCCAGGAGTGCCCCCGCCAGTTCCGGACGGTGTCGCGGTCCGCGGGAGTGACGGGAAAGAATCATACGCATTCACAGAATGCAGGTTCAATTCCAACTTTATTCAGCAATTTGCCCATCTTATATATGTTTGTGCAGTCGTACACTTTGCTAGGCCAATCACCATGCAGATTATGTCACAGGTAGCCAATCATGGCACCGATCACGCATGCAGCGATCATGCCTTGTACCTTGCTACTTATTTAGCAAAGCTATCTTACCCTTAACCTTGGTTCCCACTGGCTTCTGCTGGTTTATCTGTACTTTCTCAGGATGTATCATTTCCAGCTGCACCAGTGTCCTTGGTGGACTACTTCAAAGCACGTAGCAGTGGCTATAGCCTGAGGCCTAAGGCTTCAGCAAATTTAGCTACTAATGCTAAGCAAGTTGCGCCAAGCAATTAATCCTAAACAGTGTTAGTTCCATGCTCTATATCTCATATAGATTATTGTTCTGAAGCACCGCAAGGGCCCCAACAGGACGGGGCACCTCGGGTAGCTACAACGCGAATTTACCGACCCTGGGGGCCCCAAGATTTGATTGCATGGAGTCAACAAACTCCCAGGCTTAGGGAAGATCCAGAGAAAGTGTTACAAATTGTAAAAGGAATACTGTGGGCGTATGATCCTGCCTGGGGAGGATGTGCAAATGCTCCTTGAAGCCTTGTTCACTCCAGATGAAAAACACTCAATTCTGGATGTAAACCGTCGTTGGGCAGGAGAGGGGGGTGTTCTGGCTGCTCGAACGGCCTGGCCGATTGTGGACCCCGGGTGGAATCATAATGTAGAGGCAGATTACAGGCAGTTGCAATCAGCCAGACAAGGCTTAGAAGAAGCTATACGTTTGGCAGGACAAAAGACTGCGAATTGGTCTAAAATAAGGGAGTGCCAGCAACAACCTGAGGAACACCCCTCAGCTTTTCTTTCCAGACTATTTAAACAAAACAGAATGTTTGAAAGGGGGATAGACTCAGAAGCCGAGGCTAACAGGCCTCTAATAGTTTCTACATTTGTAGATCAAACAGCCTCTGACATTAAAAAGTATTTTTCTAAACACGTTCCTGACTGGCCAGGGAAGTCTATGGACGAAATAGTATGCTTAGCCACATTTGTATATAATGGTCGAGATGAAGAAAAGGTGAAAGAAAAGAGACGACAGAAGAAAGAGGAAGCGAGTGTGTTAGCAGCTGTGTTAAGAGACGAGTTTAAAGAAACTAGAGGAAGGGGGCGAGTAAGGGTCAGAGGAGATGGACGGAACCAAAGCGAACGTATTGTATGCTTAGGAGTTAATGATTATTGCCATTCTTGCGGGGAACAAGGGCACTGGAAGCGGCAATGCACAGTGAAGCCCCGCATGCCCAGGAATAGAGGGGACAGCATGAGACAGTCGAGTACTGGGAATGACACCAGGCAATTCCCAGCCAGTCCACAATGACAGGAGATGGGAGACCCAGAAAATACTGTGGGAACTGGGGTAAATTCATGGGATATAGATTTGGATTTCAGGGGGCAGGTAATAGCAAATATAGCAGGTCAAGAAATTCCCTTCTCAGCGGATACTGGAGCTACCCTTTCTCTTCTGAATTTTGAGCCTAAAGGATGTAAGTCATCAGGTAAAACAACAATACAGGGAGTAATGGGAAAAGGTGAACAAACGTTAACTAAGCCCCTGTTGCTCACTATTGGAGGAAAAGGAGCGTGGGGACATTTCATAATTTCTATGGATTCACCCTGTTGCCTTTTAGGGAGGGATCTCTTACAAGCCTTGGATACTCAGATCTGCTTACAGCCGGAAGGGATGAAATTAATAATAATGGGCTCATGTGTTCTGGCTGAGACACCAGAACCAGAGGTAACTAATCTGCAAATTCCAACAGGTTTAGAATCAGTTCCTGGAAAGTTATGGAGCTCTTCAGGAATTGATGTTGGACTATTGAAATCAGCTAATCCAGTCTAAATCAAAACAAAGGGGGGATTACCTCCCGCGGTTAAACAATACCCTATGCCAAAGGAAGCAGAGAAGAGTATCCAAAAGCAAATTGATCACTATCTAAAATTGGGTATCCTTAGAGTTTGTGAACCCCCATACAACACCCCGATTCTGCCAGTTAAAAAGAATAGGCAGGATTCTAAATGGCGATCCGGAGTATCGGTTTGTACAAGACCTAAGAGTTATAAACCAACATGTAATTGCTCCACATCCAGTAGTTCCTGACCCGTCAACTATATTACCACAGATACCCCACTGGGCAACTTATTTTAAAGTGATTGATTTAATGGCAGCCTTTTTTAGTATACCGGTAGCTGAGGACAGCCAAGATCTTTTTGCCTTCACTTGGAAGGGACAACAAGTGACTTGGACTAGGCTACTACAGGGATTTACTGGGTCTCCGACTTTTTTTTTTTTTTCCCCGTGTATACTTAAAAATGATCTTGCAGATATTGAACTTCCAGGACATTCAGTGTTAATACAATATGTGGATGGTTTGTTACTAGCAAGTAAAGATTACGAGACATGTTTGAAAGACACTATTTCTCTATGTAAAGCTCTTGCAGAGAAAGGGCATCGAGCATCTCCATCCAGACTCCAGCTGTGTCAACAAGAGGTAAAATATTTGGGGCTTATCTTGAAGGAAAGACACAGATTAATTGATCCAGAACGAGTAAAGACAATTCTCAATATACCCCGTCTTATAACAAAAAAGCAACTTAAGGGATTTTTTAGGAGCTGTAGGATTTTGTCAGCCATGGATTCCTGGGTTGGGAGAGCTTACCAAACCTTTGGTCCAGGCAACAAAAACGGAGGAGACAGAGCCTTTGACCTGGACTCCAGAAAAAGAGAAAGCTTTTACATCTGTAAAAAGGGTGTTGGTCTCAGCCCCGGCTCTAGGACTACCAGATTATAGTAAGCCATTTGAATTATTTGTTCATGAACGACGGAGTAGCAAGTGGAGTACTCAGTCAAAAACTAGGTCCTCACCGTAGGCCAGTGGCCTATTACTTCACCCAACTAGATGCGGTAATCAAAGGCACTCCAGGATGCATCAGAGCGATAGCAGCTACAGCAGCCCTTATTAGAAAAACACGACCTGTAGTTTTGGGTCACCCAATGACTGTGTATATGCCACAGAAGAAGAAAGAGAATTGGAAAAAGCATGAAGCGGTTCAAGACGAAAAAGGAATTTGGACTATCAGGGGTAAGCCCCTCCTTTCCTTAAGGTATTTACTTTCTGTGGTTAGGTGATATCATGATCGTGGACATGGAGGAGCATTGACTGCCGCCTCATGTATTCTACAAACCTGGGCAGCTCCTGAGTGCATGTGGTTGTGAAATGCATAACAACAACCTGCCCAACTTGCCAAAAATTTAACGATACTTAGCCAAAGATTAACAGAAGAGGCCGCCCACGGGCTTATTTTCCATTCTAGCGTCTGCAAATTGACTATGCTGACATGCCAGCAGCAGAAGGATTTAAACAGCTCCTTGTGATAGTTGATCAACTAAGCAGATGGGTGGAAGCCTTTCCTACCTGCAAAGCAGATACGGCTGCAGTGATTAAAGTCTTGTTAAAAGAAATTGTCCCTAGGTATGGAGTCCCAAAAACTATAGATTCAGAGAGGGGTTCTCACTTTTCAGCAGGAGTTTTAGGGAAATTATATCAAATGCTAGGAATTCATAGAGAATTGTACACACCTTATCATCCCCAGTCTTGAGGACAAATTGAGAGAATGAACAGAACTATTAAAAACAAGTTAGCACGGGTATGTACACAGGCAAGTCTCAAATGGCCTAATGCCTTAAACTTAGTGCTGTGGGAAATTAGAACAACCCCTATACAACCGGTAGCATTATCCCCAGCAGAAGTCTTATTTGGGCATCAATTGGCTACAGGAACTTACATCCCAGCTAAGAGCAGCCTGTTGGACAGAGATGAACAGCTAACCCAGTATGTTCTAGGTATGCAAAAAGGGTTTGAAAATCTTAAAATTATATATATTTTTATTTGTGAGATAAACACTGTCAAAGCTCAAGACATTTGTCTTGATACTGAACAAAATGTTTGTCATTTTGAAATACATCCCGATGAAACCCCTGAAACTGTACTTGTATATATTGGAAAAGGATGTGTCTGTATGAGAACCCTCTGTAATCTTGTATTCGTAGATAACATTACTGTAGACACAAGTAATCACTCAAACATTGGTGTTTGTAATTTTACCAAAATTATGGGATGTGGCTTTAATTATTCAGCTCCTGTTGTGTCTTATCAATTATTACAATCTCATTATACCTTAAGTCTAGATTTATCGCCTACCCCCCATCGGAATGAATCTTACATTGGTAAAGAAACTACTACAACATGATGACCTGTGTCAACTGTTAAAATGCATCCGAAACAATGGACAAAAAACTCTAATCACCGTTCATCATGATACAGAAGAGATACACCACATCTTGGAAAGAGTGAAGAAGGATGGAGAATATCTTTGGTGGGAGACTCTTCTGGGATGGTCACCAACCGCAACAGGGATCTATAATCACATGTTGCACCCAGTAGTAGTTGTGTTAAGTTTAACCATGTTATGCCTATTGCTTACAACCATATTGTACATAAGATTATGGAGAGTGATAGTACAGCTTGAAAGGCTTCGAGAACTCTGCTTAACATATTAGCAGGGATGCTTAATAAAAACTGGGAGCATCCCCCCACAGCTGGGCCCGCACTCTATGTTGTAACAGATAGAGTACAGTTCCACTGGGACTTAATCCCAGCGCAGTGATTGGGTATATTGGGTATATGGTGTATACCAAAGCATTGCGTATCGTTAAGACAAAAAGCTATAGCCTTATTGTTGATGGGGTCAAAAGTAAAATTGACTAAATACCACCAAGATTGGAATTCCTTTTCAAATTTAGTTGCATTATCCCAATTACCATTCAAATTTCAGTGGGTAGGGTGCCCTCTTCACCTTCCCTTATAATTGCTGCTGCCATAGATTGCATCCACAATTGAGCTTGGATACAACTAAGAGCTACAGAAACATTATCTTGGGCTACACCAAGTGCGTCCACAATTAATTGGTGGTCTCTTTCATTAATTCTTTCCCACTGAGGCAATATATCAGATAAGGGCCATTGGTTAGTTCCCAAAGCTAATAGAGAAGACCGCAATGGATGTTCCAATTTGTGCAAATCACTTGTTGTTGTGCCTAGTTTATTTGCAAGCACTTCAGCATCTATGCTATTTAAGACTCCTAATCCTTTTCCTATGATACCAGTCACATCTCCCTTGTTCATTTTGGAGAGGTGAAGGTTTACCCATGCAACCATGCTGACCATCCTGCATAGGACGTACTTAGGAATGATGAACAGGTCGGTTTGATTGTAGAGATATTAATTGGCATCAATAGCTGCACTCGTTTAAGAGCCCATGACGGACTGAATAACACTCATTGGCCTGCATATTTGATCACATACGGTCCAATTTCAGAAAACTGTGGGGTAGGGTTTTCCCATCCTTTATAATAGCAGAGGTATGGATGTACGTACCCCCCAGTGGATGTAGGACGATTGAACCTCCCTGCACATTGTATTTGTTTCTTTGTATTTCTTTTTAAAATAATATCCATCAAACACAACTAGCTCTTTTACAATCTTGCCTGTTTTCATAAAGATTATTTTGATGACTACAACTGGGGGAGTAATCACAGTAGGTACGGATGTTGTTGTTAGAGAAATCTTCAACAGCAGCAGAATAACGCATCCTTTCATCTTGTTAGATGCTGCAAAACAAAAGTAGAATAGACTCGTCTCGGTGGGGTCATCCGGACAGGTTACCCCGTTAAAAAGAAGGAAAAACCCATCGTGCACTAATTCTATGTTTTGCACCACTGCTATCGGTAGCTTCCCAGGCAAGTGGGCCACGAGGTTTAGTTAAAGTCATAGGCACAGTACCAGTGGATGGTAAATTGACCGTCACAGGTTGTCCTGGCTGTAATGTTATTGGATATTCTCTTTTTCCAGTAGGTGGAGCACTAAGCCCAGTTCTTGCAAAGAATGCTCAGCTTTACAGGGCTTCCAGTAGACCCATATCCATTATTCAATTGATGGAGTACTTTGGGAAGTCGCGTATCCTGTTGGGCCTCCTGTGGTTTGAGACTCCTTTTCAATGAGCCATTAGCTCTTTCTGCCATCCCATTTGACTGAGGATAGTATGGGGTGTGGAATCCCCTTAAACAGGACGTAAAGGGGCTCTGTGCGTCTTGGAGCTGTCCTTCTTCCTCTTTGCCTTGACGTAATCAGGCTCTTTCTTTTTTTCAATAATTAATAACAACAGTAATAAGAGCAATGCAAGAAATTCCAAGGAAGCATACTGGACTACGTATTAAGAGCAGTACAAGGGGAAATCTTATACTGCATTTGCTATTCGATGTCACTCACAGCCCTATTCTAGCCATGACCTGCACTTAGCCAGGCGAGTGCAGTATTTTCCACTTCAGGGCACTATGGTGGCAGTTTTCCAAAGCAACTGATGGTTTCTGTTGGCTCTGTTTTTGGCTACCCAACTCAGGAAACTCTGAAGGATCCAATTTTGGAAAAGTAGAAACAACTTCCCCAGTGAAGTGCTTTGCATTGAACATCCCAAAACAGCCAAGCTCTTCCTGGCCCCCCAGACAACAAATCAGCCCACATCTCTTCTCACACTCATAATCCTCTCTCCTCACCTGAAGCTACCAGAATCAGGTGATAGCTAACCCTGAAACTACTGGTGAGGAATGAGATGCCTGGAGTCACCATCAGGGCTCTGAGGGCAGTAATAGGCCTCAATGGCCCTGACCAGCCTCACCTGAGACCTCCACCCACATGCCATGGGCCCAGAAGCTCCATTTTAGCTCAGCCCTGGGCCTTCAGTCCCTGCCTGACCTATATTCTAGGAGTACTGGTCTCCAGCTGGGCCACAGCCATGCCTGGCCATGAGCCGCATTGGTCTGGACCCTGACCTTTGGATTGACTTCCCATCTGACCTTGGACCTGTCCCATCGCTATGCACCTGTCAGCCATCACTGGGCTGTGTCTGACCCTGGTTATCCTCACTGGGCCTGACCCTGACCTGTGGGCTGGTTTCCCGGCATGACCTCAGATCTATCCTGTCACCATGAATTTGCCGGATGATCTGGACTCTCAGCTGACCCTAGCTGCCATCCCTGGGCCTGCCCTGCTTGCCTCACTTGGGTACCCTGGGATGGAGCCCTGGCTGGTGAGGCCTCTGCCCTGCTGCCTGTGATATCATGCTCAGCTCCCAGCAGGTGACACCAGCAGGTGTGCAAGGAAGCTCGGAAAGTGCCTTCGCCCACTCTCTGCCCATGGACAGCACCAGCAGCACCTTTGCTGGCCCCAGCAGGCTCTGTCCCAGCTGCTCCTGAGCACCTGCAAACATGCAGATGCCCCTCGACATGGCCCTGCTGCCAGGAGGTGTCTTTGGGGCAGAGCTGAGTGCACAGGGGCTGCGATGGGGGCTGTGGTCAACGCTCCCCTGAGGAGATGTCACCTTCAGACACTCAACTGTCTCTGGGGAGGTGTCCGGAGGGGCACATAGAGGCCTCTGCATAGAGACCTCTGATGATGACCCTCCAGAAGGGCACAGCTCTCCCACAGCCTCTTTGCTGCGATACCTAAGAGCCTGGGTCTGGCCATGGCCATCAGGAGCCTCCGCACGTCCTGCTCATCATGGTGCCCACAGCCGGGCTTGAGCACCTAGAGGAGCTGGGCATCTGCCCTGGGGAAAGCAGGGCTGTCAGCAGGGGCACAGGGGAGCTGGCTCCCTCCTGCACCCAGCCTGGAGCCGCCACAAGCACAGCTGCACCCGCATCCTCCCCTCACAGCAGGGACGGTACTGAGAAACGGCCACCGCAGCTGGCACAGAGCCACAGGGCTGCCAGGAGAAGGGGTGCAAGAGCCGGGGGCTCCCACAGGGCTGGAGGCAGCCCAGGCCGGGCTGGGCTTTCCCCAGCAGCTGCTTGCAGACACCGGGCCGCGGTGGGCTCCGGCTGCCCCCACGTGCACAGCTGCTCGCTCTGCCCAGCCCGTGGCCCTTGGCCCTCGGCCCCGGCGCGGCAGCTCCTGGCACTCCGGCTAAAGGCTCCAGCCTGCCCTGGGCTGGGAGACGCTGCCGCGTGCAGCAGCAGCCGCCACTGCCTCTCACCCCCTCCCTCCCCGCAGGGCCCGGGCAGTCCCAGCCCCACCCCACCCCTCGGCCCCAACTCTGTGCCAGTGCGCACCCCTCCTCTCAGGGCCCCTCCCCTCTGCTCCCCTGCCCGCCCCACCCCTCCCCTCCCTGCCCCCTGCACAGCGCACTCGCACTGCTGCCCCCTCCTGCCCCTCTGTCCAGTCCCAGGAGGCCACGCCCCACGGGAGCCAATGGAGGAGCATGGGGTGGGAGGGGCTGTGGCACAGGAGGCATCACTTCCGGCGCATGTGGGGGCGGGGCCTGTGTGTCCATGGCTGTGCTAAAGGGTGCCCTTGGCCTTCTATGCTGCAAAGGCACGCTGGTGACTCCTGTTCAACTTGTTGTCCACAGGAAGCCCCAGGTCCTTTCTGCACAGCTGCTTTCCACCTGGTCAGCCCCCAGCCTGTCCTGTGGCGTGGGGTGAGCCAGGCTCGGCTGGCTCTGATGTTTCCCTGGACAGGCCTTGCCCTTGCTCACCTCTTCCCAGAGCCCTGTGCCTGCTCTGTGACTGCAGAGCTGCAAGTGTAGATGGAGCCTTCCTCCTCTGCCAGAAGTCACAAGTTTCCATCCTCCTCTTGGAGGGAGTCTCCATTCAGTGCTCCTCTGGGGGTGGTCTCTAGCTGTCCCTCCTTCCCTGCACCACGGGGATAAGGGTCTCTGCAAAGATCCTGTTGCTCTCCCTTTTGTTCTCCTGCAATGCTGCACAGGCTGCTCATCTCCTCCCACAACTCCTTCACCTGCGGCTCAGTGCCTGGACCAGAACACACTTCCCATGGGCAAGGCCACCGTCACCCCAATTTCAGGGAGAGGCACCAGGCACTCCCTGCAGCCACACCTGGAAGGCATCATCCTCCCTCTGGGGGTCTCTCTGCAGAGAGACCTCTGATGTACCAAGGATAACTGACAAAGCTGGTGCTGAGGACCATCTCCTGTGGTGCATCAGCACCAGCGTTGTTTAGTCCATGCTGTGCTGAGCAGAGTTTCTTGGCCCCATTGCCCCCCTGCTGTGATGACTGCTGCCACTCTGTCAGCTGCCCTGTTTGTTGTGCTCTCTTAGCTGTGCCCCTGCTGACCAGCTCTACTGCTGCTCCCCAGCACCAGCTGAAGAGGTGATTAACACTCCCTGACCAACAGTCTATGGCAGGCAAAAGGTCCCTCACTGGGGAACAGCTAACACAAGCTCTTATGGTTGGAAAGAAGCAAAATCCTCCAGAAGCAAACCCTAAGGAGCAGCAGCAGCAAGGCACCCAAGGTGCCCAGAAGAAACCTGGAAACTGCTGCAAGAACTGCTCTGTCTCTGTTCGCTGCCTCTGCTGCTGCACCTTCAGGCTCTCTCCCAGCTTGGGCAATAGTCAGGAGAGTTGGGCTTTTCTGGGATCTTCTTAATGGAGACGCATTTTCTGGATGAAATCTCAGATTAGCTGGCAAGTGCTGCAAAGAAACTAATAAACAGTCACAGAATCACAGAATCACAGAATCACAGAATGGTTGAGGTTGGAAGGGACCTCTGGAGATCATCTAGTCCAACCCCCCTGCTCAAGCAGGGTCACCTAGAGCACGGTGTACAGGATCGCGTCCAGGCGGGTTTTGGATATCTCCAGAGATGGAGACTCCACAACCTCTCGGGGCAACCTGTTCCAGTGCTCTGTCACCTTCACACTGAAGAAGTTTTTTCTCATGTTCAGATGGAACTGTCTGTGTTGCCTCGCGTCCTGTCGCTCGGCACCACTGAAAAGAGTCTGGCTCCATCCTCTTGAAACCCTCCCTTAAGACACTTGTACACATTAATAAGATCCCCTCTCAGCCTTCTCTTCTCCAAGCTAAACAGGCCAAGCTCTCTCAGCCTTTCCTCATAAGAGAGATGCTCCAGTCCCCTAATCATCTTTGTGGCCCTTCGCTGGACTTGCTCCAGTAGCGCCACATCCCTCTTGTACTGGGGAGCCCAGAACTGGACGCAGTACTCCAGATGTGGCCTCACCAGGGCTGAGTAGAGGGGGAGAATCACCTCCCTCGACCTGCTGGCAACACTCTTCCTGATGCACCCCAGCATACCATTGGCCTTCTTGGCCACAAGGGCACATTGCTGCCTCATGCTTAACTTGGTGTCCACCAGCACTCCCAGGTCCTTCTCCGCAGAGCTGCTTTCCAGCAGGTCAACCCCCAGCCTGTACTGGTGCATGGGGTTATTCCTCCCCAGGTGCAGGAGCCTGCACTTCCCTTTGTTGAACTTCATGAGGTTCCTCTCTGCCCACCTCTCCAGCCTGTCCAAGTCTCTTTGAATGGCAGCACAGCCCTCTGGTGTATCAGCCACTCCTCCCAGTTTTGTATCATCAGCAAACTTGCTGAGGGTGCACTCTGTGCCTTCATCCAGGTCATTGATGAAGAAGTTGAACAAGACTGGACCCAGTACTGACCCCTGGGGGACACCGCTAGCTACAGGCCTCCGACTAGACTCTGCGCTGCTGATCACAACCCTCTGAGCTCTGCCATTCAGCCAGTTCTCAATCCACCTCACTGTCCACTCATCTAACCCACACTTCCTGAGCTTGTCTATGAGGATGCTATAGGAGACAGTGTCAAAAGCCTTGCTGAAGTCTAGGTAGACAACATCCACTGCTCTCCCCTCATCTACCCAGGCAGTCATTCCATCACAGAAGGCTATCAGATTGGTTAAGCATGATTTCCCCTTGGTGAAGCCATGCTGACTACTCCTGATCACCTTCTTGTCCTCCACGTCTTTGGAGATGGCCTCCAGGATGAGCTGCTCCATCACCTTTCCAGGGATGGAGGTGAGGCTGACTGGCCTGTAGTTCCCTGGGTCCTCCTTCTTGCCCTTTTTGAAGACTGGGGTGACATTGGCTTTCTTCCAGTCCTCAGGCACCTCTCCTGTCCTCCATGACCTTTCAAAGATGATGGAGAGTGCCTGTGCAATAACGTCCGCCAGCTCCCTCAGCACTCGTGGGTGCATCCCATCAGGGCCCATGGATTTGTGGGTGTCAAGTTTGCTTAAATGATCTCTAACCCACTCCTCCTCCACCAAGGGAAAGTCTTCCTCTCTCCAGACTTTTCCTCTTGCCTCCAGGATCTGGGGTTCCTGAGGGCTGGCCTGAGCAGTAAAGACTGAAGCAAAGAAGGCATTCAGTAACTCTGCCTTCTCTGTATCCTTTGTCACCAGGGCACCCACCCCATTCAGCAAAGGGCCCACATTTCCCCTAGTCTTCCTCTTGCTGCTGATGTATTTGAAGAAGCCCTTCTTGCTGTCCTTGACATCTCTAGCCAGATTTAATTCCAAACAGGCCTTAGCCTTCCTCGTCGCATCCCTGCATACTCTGACAACGTTCCTATATTCCTCCCAAGTGGCCTGTCCCCCTTTCCACTTTCTGTATACTTCCTTCTTCTGCTTGAGTTTTGCCAGGAGCTCCTTGCTCAGCCATGCAGGTATCCTGCCTCCTTTGCTTGACTTCCTACTCATAGGGATGCTCCCATCTTGAGCTTGGAGGAAGTGATGCTTGAATATTAACCAGCTCTCTCAAACCCTCCTTCCTTCTAGGGCCATAACCCATGGGGTTCCTCCAAGTAAGTCCCTGAAGAGGCCAAAGTTTGCTCTCCTGAAGTCCAGGGTTGCGATCCTACTTTTTGCCCTGCCTCCTCCTCGCGGGATCCTGAACTCCACCATCTCATGGTCACTGCAGCCAAGGCTGCCCCCAGCCTTCACATCTTCAACCAGTCCTTCTTTGTTTGTTACTACGAGGTCCAGCAGCACACCTCTCCTCGTTGGCTCCTCCACCACCTGTGTCAAGAAGTTGTCACCAATGCTCTGCAGGAACCTCCGGGACTGTTTGTGCCTAGCTGTGTTGTCTTTCCAGCAGATCTCAGGGTGGTTGAAGTCCCCCATGAGAACCAGGGCCTGGGATCATGAGGCTACTTCCAGCTGTCTGTAGAAGGCCTCATCAACTTCCTCATCCTGATCAGGTGGCCTGTAGTAAACACCCACAACAGTGTCACCCATGCTAGCCTGCCCTTTAATCCTTACCCATAAGCTCTCAACTCACTCTTCATCCACCCCTAGGCAGAGCTCGATACATTCCAGTTGCTCTCTCGCATAAAGAGCAACTCTACCACTTTGCTTTCCTGGCCTGTCTTTCCTAAAAAGCACGTAGCCATCCATGACAGCACTCCAGTCATGTGAGCTATCTCACCATTTCTCTGTAATGGCAATGAGATCATGGCCCTGCGACCGCACACAGATCTCTGCTTCTTCCTGTTTATTCCCCAGGCTGCGTGCATTGGTGTACAGGCATTTCAGAGAGGAGATCGAGCATGCAGGTTTCCCAGGAGGGGTAAAAGAGGGTCCTCCATAGCCACATCCCATGCGCACTTCCCTGGCTGCATGCACCTGCTGGAGGCATCCCGACTTGAGCTGTGTTTTGCCAACTACCCTGTCGCTATAACTCTCCCCTTCCCCCATCTTTCCTAGTTTAAAGCCCTCCTTACCAGGTTGGCCAACCTGTTGGCAAAGGCACGCGTGCCCTGCTTAGTGAGGTGGATCCCATCTCTCCCAAGCAGCGGTCAATCTTCAAACAGGGTTCCATGGTCGTAGAAACCAAAACCCTGTTGCCAACACCAGCGGCACAGCCAGTTGTTGACTTGGAAAGTCCGTCTCCTCCTCCTCTCATCCATCCCCCTCACTGGCAGGATTGAGGAGAAGATGACCTGAGCTCCCAGACCCTTGACCACCATCCCCAGAGCTCTGAAATCCTGTTTGATGGTTTCCAGTTTGCCCTTGGTGTCATTAGTGCCCACAAGGATAAGCAGCAGTGGGTAATAGTCCGAAGCATGGACAAGCCTTGGCAGTCTACAGTGTTATGATGTACCATTTCACACGGCACAAAGCCCTCCGGCAACTCCACTGCTGTGGGGGCTTGAGACTCCTGAAGCTGTACAGTCTCCGAGAATACCCTGTCTATCTCCTTCTCATCCTCTCAGATGCTACGCGGCCTACAATAACACAGCTGCAAAAAGAAATGTTTGAGCAATGGAGGAGGATGCAACCAACAGGAAACACTGGACTTGGAAGGGCAGGTGCGGGGCGCAGGAGCAAGATTATCTCTGCATCACACTAAGCCTCTTGACTGCCTGCCATGCCTACCCGGGAGGCTGAATGCTCTGGTTGAAGAGATGCTGTATCCATATGCTGTGGGAAATAGAAAGGAAACCAGGAATTGAACGTAAAGTTTTGAGGAAAATGGCTGCGCCCATTCCCCTCTCTAAAACAGGGCTGATTCCTTTTCATTCCGGCTGCAACGTGTGAGAGCTGAAGGGAGGAGAGGGACTGGTTCAGGCCCAGTGCTCTCAGTGTCTGTTGCAAGTCAGAAAGAAATAAGTCTTGACTCTTACTAGTCTCTGTTTGGTTTTCTACATACATTCACACTGGCTGTAGACCACCCAAACATTTATTTTCCACCCAAACCAGGCATGACACTACAGTGGAGGGTTTGGTTACCCAGGGAGAAGTATACTCACTTAAGCAACATTTACTCTTAAGTATATATTTTTATTCTGAATGCTGCTTCTTCTCCAGATAATATATATACTTCTTTTTTCTTTTTGGGCTGGACACTGGAAATGAATTGAGTCCATATAATAATAGTGTTTCTGTTATTTTTGTGGCTTAAATCAAACTACCTTAAGTATAGTAGGAAAACCACAAATCTTTAAAGCATGTTTTGCATGTAAAACCCTCTATCTTGGGCCTTAGCCAAAGGACGGGGTACTTTTAGTTAGGTGTGTCAACACGCAGGTCTTCTTAGCCCTGGTGGCTACAGCCACAGTGTTAATGAAGGGATTGAGAGCTTCCCCCTGTGCCAGGGATGTCCTTCACACACACACATATACAGGCGGGAGAGCCAGAACAGGGCAGAGGACAACACACGTGCTCGCAGCTGTGGTGTGGCAGCTCCTCTTGCGCTGCCATGGTCTGCAGCAACACAGGAGCGTGGGAGTTGCCAGCATCAAGTCACAGGTTTAAAAAACACCCCAAAGCCCTCTCCCAGCATGGAAATTGGAGCAAAACTGAGGGATATCATCCTCTTGCACTACATTTATATTAGAGGGTGGGAGTAGGAAGTCAGTTTTGCTCCTCACTGATTTAATGCAGAACAAACAAGCCCTGCACCAAGGCAGCGGCATCAACTAAAGCAAAGGCAAAGGCCCTACTCCTACACAAAGTTGCCTGTGTCAAAGCCAAGCTAGATTTTCGAGGCATCCATCCAGAGACTCCCCAGAGAAGGGTCCCCTTGCTCTAAAATATGCACTGCTTCAGATGCTGAAATCACTTTGACTGACAGCTCATCAGCAGATTATACCTGAGCACAGGCTGCCCCCACTCCAGACAGGTTTTGTAGGAGAAAGATGTATTCAACTGAAGTTAAAAACAATCTGACAAATTAAAAACTTATTTGTAGATAGCATTTTTTTAAACTCCTCCATGTCTTGGAAGTCATGTAGCAATGACAGAAGATCAGAGAAAGTGAGACCACATGGAACAGACAGCAGAGCATGAAACTTGCTCTCTGACCCCTGCCTCTCTGCTCACCCCGAGGACCTGGAGCCCAGCGCTGTGGCTCCCATCCCACCCTGGAGCTAAGCGCCCTTGGGTCACACCGCCCATGCACTGGAAAATCCTTCAGCTACCAGCCACATCTTCTCAGGATCTAAATGGATCAGGACATGTGACCGGTGGCTGCCCTAACGCTGCTCCAAGGGGAGACTGCAGGATTTTGGTCAGCAGTGTTTTGTGACTCAGACCTTTCAAAAGTCCTGCCCTTGACAAAACAGCTGTGCTCAGTGACATATCACAGACATGTCAGTGGGAATGAGGTCCCAGAGAGACCTCCCGTCCAGCCTGCCCATCTTGACAGGTCTATCCCCCACACCAAATCAGGGCAGCCCTGGCTTGCTCTAGCTGAGGATGAAGATCTCCTCTCTCTGGGGACCTGCCCTAGTGCTGCATCAGCAGGATAAGCAAGAGCATAGAAAAGGCGCCATGTCTCCCCACTGACCCACGCCTTCTCCCTGTTAAAGCAGGTCTGCTCTCTCTCCTCCTATTCTTGGTTCATCACTGCTCTTCCTTTCACCTGCAGTGAGCAAAGTCCTTTGCATCATCAGCAGATGTTTGCCAAATCCTGGCTCACGGGTAGACTGGAGTGAGCGAGGGTGACGTGGCCTGTCGATCCTCACTGGTGTGCAACAAACATACCACCCACACGTGACACTCTGGGGCCAGAACATGCTTCCATCAGATGTAGGACCATCCCAAAAGATTGATCCTGTCTGCTCAATGCTCAAACGTAAATCACGTTCTGATTCCAGTACTGCTTTTAATTAAAATAAAAATCTGCTATGGCAACAAAATTCTTCCTACTGGGAGGTGTTTATGTGTTTATACAACAGTGGGTCAGTCCAGACAGTAGAGTGGTAGACAAGCACATGTTGGCATCTCCTGACTACTATTCCATACTGAATGCTTTCTGCAATGATAGCATTGGTTTTGAGGGGCTGTCCAGGGTCCAATTGTTTGGATCAGAGCCCTGGAGGTCACACTGTGCATGATGTTCAGTAGGAGCTGTCGAGCTGGACTAGCTTATGCCGGGGGCAGATGCGCAGCTGGAGAGACCCAGGGTCTGTGCCGGAGCCTGGCTAAGAGGCCCCGGTCCGGGCACGGATATTAGCTGGACGTCTGTGCCGGGCTGATCCTCGAGGGAGCCGTGAGGCTGGTGTGCCCGTGGAGGTGGGAGTGTTTTTGCGCTGATGCCCGGCAGGCATGCCCAGGGGCGAGGAGGAGAGGACGGGGCTCTTCGTGCCCACGGCAAGGGGAGCGCTGCGGGGTTGGGTGGGTGCCAGGGCAGGCGCGCGTCTGTCTGGGTCCGGCTGTGTGGGCTACGAGGCAGCAGCTGGAGCGTGCTGTCCCCACGGGAAAGGCTGCCAGGCTCAAGGAAGCAGGAGCACAGCTCAAGCTGAGCTCCAAGCTGGGCCAGCCCTCAGGGAAATGTCTCATCCTGGCCGTTCCCCCACCCAGAGTGCTTTGGCAAATGGCCCCCTTTGCTGAAGGTGCTGCTGGGAGCAGGCGCCTGCGCATGCCCTACAGCCCCCCCGGCCCGAGGCAGGAGCACTTTGGCTTCCAAGGCCCTGGGCTTCTGGGGAAAGCAGGGCAGGGTTGCCCTAACCTTACTAGCAGGAAGGTGCCCGGAGGGTTGCTCCCTGCAGTTCCTACAGTGGAATATGCCGTTTGTTCTCCGAGGCCCTTCTTGCTGTGGGGTAAGTGGTGCGGTGCTTCTTGCCCACCCCTCCACCAGCCAGCTGGGGCCCCCTTTGGAGACGCTGGCTGGGCTGGGGCCCTGCTCCCACGCCTCTCCGTAAAGCATCAAAGTACCCCGCGGTGCTGACAGAAACGCCGCGGCTGCCCAGCTGCCCGTGGGGCTGACAGCACTGAGCACTTTCGGGCAACGCCCCGCGCTGGCCCAGCTCCTCCTCACTGAGGATTCTGGAGCAGGGCTCAAAGCACGTGGGGCTCGGGCCCGCTCTGCCGGCGGGGCCACAGAGCCCCAGCGGGGACAGCAGTGGGAGCAGCAGCGTTAGAAAGCCGCCTCCCCGGGCCCTCCTTCGCGCCGCCTCCGCCTTCCCTGTCTGCTGGGTGCCGGGGAAAGGCCTTGTGACCTCACAGGGCCTTTGGTGACAGCCCCCTGGGGCTGATGACCTCATCCACCCCCCCCACTGCGCTGATGCTCGGGGCCGCCCCTCAGTGCTGGCAGTCACTGGCTGAGCTCGCTTGAGGGTGACAGCCAGCGCTCGCAGAGATTTGTCCTTGGGAGGCACTGGGACAATGCTCTGCCCGCCTCTCTCCGTGGCCCTCGCTCTGGTCACAGCCTCGTTGCTCCCCGGCAGCCTGGGCCTTTGTGGCCGCCCCAGCTGGGCCCGAGTCGGGTGGGATGTTCTCCCCGAGGAGCTGGAACAACTGGGCACAGGCACGGAGCATCAGCGCTCCTGCCTGCCCTACCCTCTGGACCAGCTCTGGCCCTCCTGTGCCCAGCTGGAGATGAGCCCGGTGACGCTGCAGGTGCTCTCTCTATGCAGCCAAGCCCTGGGCCTGCTCGGCGGGCTTTTGCTTGCACGCTGTCTTTGGCATAAAGCCATGAGATGCCAGAGACAGGTGAGTGCTGGAGGGGACGCAGGCGAGATGGTGCCAGGGTGCTGGGAGCAGGGTACCGCAAAGGCCTTGGGCCAGGGATGCTTGGAACGAGGGAGAAAAAAACGGCTGGACGAGAAAGCCTTGGCAGGACCCGGCACATCCTCGGCCTCTTCCCCTGGCCTCTTCCTACTCCCAGGTGGCAGAGGTTGGTGTCAGCCTCCGAGGGAGAAATGGGGACATTCTGCCCCAGTGGGGTTCAACCTGCCGAGCGGAAAACACACACGTGCTGCCTGAGGGCTGCTTAGCGCAACCTGCTGCCTGGAGCAGCGCCGGGAGGCTTGAGTTTCTGGAGACGAGGCCAAGCCCTGCCGGACAGGTCTGAGCCCCGCAGGCCCCTGCCCGTTTCATCGTGCCCCTGCCCTGTCATTCCCAGGAGATGGGCCAGGCACCCTCAGCTCCCGGGGGCACTGCCTGCCAGGGCGGGAGCCCCTGCGACAGCTACGAGGTGCTCTGCCGGCTGGAGGCAAACACCGCCTTGATGGTCTAGCACCTGAGGCACCTGTGCCACTGGCACACGAAGGAAGGCAGGCTCCAGACACCAACCAAGAAGAGGAAGGTGGAAGATGTGGAAGCGGAGGAGAGGCTTTTCTCTGCCCCCACATACAGCCGCACCTCCAGCGTGGCTCCAGGGGTGGCGGGAGATTAAAGGGGCTGCTGCGAGCGCTGCTGTCCCTGTGCTTTGGGAGAAGGCTGCTCTGGGAGAGCAGAGGGGAGCCGTGCACGGTCCCGCCTGCGGAGGCACGCTCTGCTCTTCTGGCTCTCTGGCTCGGGAAGGTCTGTGCTGTGCACCCTGTCCGCCCTCCCCAGACCACGGCCCTCAGAGCTGAAACCCGAGTGGGCCCACAAGCACGCAGGTACCCCCCGGCAAGGACTTTCTGGCCCAGGCACAGCAGCCAGAAGAGCAGATGTGGCCCATCCTCTGCCAGCTGGCTGCCTCCTGTGAGTCCCGGGACTCTGAGTCCGGAGGCGGCCTAGCAGAGCAAAGCTGCTCTTGGAGGAATGCACTCTCGAGTAAAGGGAGTAACGGAGATGGTGTGTCCTGAGCTTATCCTTCTCACGGGCGCATGGCAGTTTTGCACAGGGCCAGAAAGGAACCTGCCCCAATTCACCGGGACAAACTCTAGCTTCTGAGAAAAGCCTGAGGCATTAGAGCTTGCAGCCCTGAAGGAGTTGGAGCCTAGTGCGGCGGTAATAGCAGCTCTCTCTGCCAGCTCCTCCTTGTGGCTTTCTTCAAACAAACAGACTTGCTCTTATTCTTCAACTTGGCTTCCTAGAAATGAGGCTTCTCTCATCAGGGGTGTGTGTGTGTGTGTGTGTGCGCGCGCGCATGAGAGACCATCTAGTTCTCCTTGCGCCAAAGGCTTTTCAGGCTGCTGGGGAGGGCAGGAGGCAGCAGCCGCTGCATGTCTCTGCGGCAGCTGAACTTGGTCCTGCGCTGCTGCTGGGCTGCCCCGGGGAGAGGCCCTCGCTCTCGCTCCTGCGCCTGGGCAGCACCTGCGCAGAGCCATTGCAGAGGCGAGCTGCCAAGCCCCAAGGGCTGGGGCTGCTCCTTGTGCTGGTGGCACAACGAGAGGTGAGGGGAGGATCTTTTCCTTCTTTCCCAGGAGCGAAAGAAGAAGCAGAGAGAGAGAGACCAGTGGCTAGCAATGGCCCTCTACGAGGCTGCTCGGCACCCTCCTAAGTCCCGGTGTTTCATTTTCACATCTGCCTAGAAGCAAGCGGAAGAGAAGAGACACAGCGGGTTGCTTGTTGGCGAGGAAGGGAAGAGACGCAGCGGTTCCTTAGTTCGCGAGGCAACCCACAGACGTAGTCGTAATTTAGTGTGCAAGGCAGCGAAGAGACGCCAAGGCCAGTTAGTTTGCGAGGAAGCGAAGAGATGCAGCAGTTATTTATTTGGCGAGGCAGTGAAGAGATAGAGCAGTTTGCTTGTTTTCGAGGTAGGGAAGAGCCATCGTCGTTTGCTTTTTTGTGAGTGGGCGAATAAAAGCAGTGATGTGATTTTTGCGAGACAGTGAAGAGACACAGTGGTCTGCTTGTTGGCGAAGCAGCGGACACATGCAGTGGTTTGCTTGTTCACCCGGCAGCGAACAGATTAGGCAGTCTCCTTGTTTGTGAGACAGCAAACATCCACAGTGGTCACTCATTCTGTGAGGCAGCCAAGAGACACAGCGGTTTGCTTGTTCGCCAGGCAGCGAACAGATTAGCAGTCTCCTTGTTTGTGAGACAGCGAACATCCACAGTGGTCACTCTTTCCACGAGGCAGTGAAGAGACGCAGGTGTTTGCGTGTTCACCAGGCAGCGAACCTATTAGGCAGTTTCCTTGTTTGTGAGACAGCGAACATCCACAGTGGTCCCTCATTCTGCGAGGCAGCCAAGAGATGCAGTGCTTTGCTTGTCCACCAGGTGGCGAAGTGGCATCACGGCTTGCTTTTTCGCCTGGAAGCGAAGCGAGGCAGCACTTTGCTAGCTGGCGAGGCAGCGAACAGGTGCAGCGATGTGCTTGTTGGCCAGGCGGCGAAGCGACGCTGCAGTCTGCTTGTTGGCAAAGCGGTGAACAGAGTGTGCCGACTGCTTGTTCGCAACGCCTCCAACAGAGGCAGCGGACTGCTTGTTGGCGAGGCGGGAAGAGATGCAGCACTTCCATCTTTTGGCAGGCATCAAAGAGACGCAGTGGTTAGTTAGTGCGCGAGGCGGCAAAGAGACACAAGGGCTTGCTTGTCTGTGAGGCGGCGAAGACACGCAGTCGTTGAGTAGTCGGTGAGGTGGCGTAGCGGAGACGCCGTTTGCTTTAGCACGCCGAAGCCAAGAGACACAGCGGGTTGCTTGTTGGCGAGGAAGGGAAGAGACACAGCGGTTCCTTAGTTTGCGAGGCAACGCACAGACGTAGCCGTAAGTTAGTGTGCAAGGCAGCGAAGAGACACCAAGGTCAGTTAGTTTGCGAGGGAGTGAAGAGACGCAGCGTTTAGTTAGTTGGCGAGGCAGCGAAGAGATAGAGCGGTTTGCTTGTTTGCAAGGTAGGGAAGATTTGCTGCGGTTTCCTTTTTGTGAGTGGGCGAATAGGTGCAGTGATGTGCTTTTCTGAGAGGCAGCGAGGAGACACAGCGGTCTGTTTGTTGGCAAGGCAGTGGACACATGCAGTGGTTGGCTTGTTCGCCCGGCAGCGAACCGATTAGGCAGTCTCCTTGTTTGTGAGACAGCGAATATCCACAGTGGTTCCCCATTCTGCGAGGCAGCGAAGAAACACAGCGTTTTGCTTGTTGGTCAGGCAGCGAAGGGACGAAGCGGTCTGCTTGTTCGCCAGGCAGTAGACCGATTAGGCAGTCTCCTTTCTTGTGAGACAGCGAACATCCACAGTGGTCACTCATTCTACGAGGCAGCCAAGAGACACAGCCGTCTGCTTGTTCGCCAGGCAGTGAACAGATTAGGCAGTCTCCTTGTTTGTGAGACAGCGAACATCCACAGTGGTCACTCATTCTACGAGGCAGCCAAGAGACACAGCGGTCTGCTTGATCGCCAGGCAGCGAAGAGACGAAACGGTTTGCTTTTTCGCCAGGCAGCGAACAGATTAGGTAGTCTCTTTGTTTGTGAGACAGCGAACATCCAGAGTGGTCACTCATTCTGCGAGGCCGGCAAGAGACGCAGCGGTCTGCTTGTTTGCAAGGCAGCGGAGAAATGCAGCGGTTTGCTTGATGGCGAGGAAGAGAACAGAGAGAGCGGTTCGATTTTTGCGAGGCAGCGAAGAGAAAAGGCAGTCTGCTTGTTCGCAGGCATCGAAGAGACGCAGCGGTCTGCTTGTTCGCCAGGTAGTGGACAGATTCGGCAGTCTCCTTCTTTGTGAGACAGCGAACATCCACAGTGGTCACTCATTCTACGAAGCAGCCAAGAGACGCAGCGGTCTGCTTTATCGCCAGGCAGCGAACAGATTAGGCAGTCTCCTTGTTTGTGAGACAGCGAACATCCAGAGTGCTTCCTCATTCTCTGAGGCAGCCAAGGGACGCAGCGGTCTGCTTGCTCACCAGGCAGCGAACAGATTAGGCAGTCTCCTTGTTGGTGAGACAGCGAACATTCATAGTGGTTCTTCATTCTGCGAGGCAGCCTAGAGATGCAGCGTTTTGCTTTTTCGCCAGGCAGCGAAGAGACAAAGCGGTTTGCTTGCTTGCCAGGCAGCGGAGAGACACAGCGGTCTGCTTGTTCTCCAGGCAGTGGACAGATTAGGCAGTCTCCTTGTTTGTGAGACAGCCAGCATCCACAGTGGTCACTCATTCTGCGAGGCAGCGAACAGATGCAGCCGTTTGCTTGTCCACTAGATGGCGTAGTGGCATCACGGATTGCTTTTTCGCCTGGAAGAGACCCGATGCAGCACTTTGCCAGTTGGCGAGGCAGCGAACAGACGCAGCAGTCTGCTGCTTTGTGAGACAGCGAACATCCACGGTGGTTAGTTATTCTGCGAGGCAGCGAAGAGAAACGTCAGTCTGCTTGCTCGTCAGGCAGCGAAGAGACGCAGCGGTCTGCTTGTTCGCCAGGCAGCGAACAGATTAGGCAGTCTCCTTTCTTGTGAGACAGCCAACATCCACAGTGGTCACTCATTCTGCGAGGCAGCGAACAGATGCAGCCGTTTGCTTGTCCACTAGATGGCGTAGTGGCATCACGGATTGCTTTTTCGCCTGGAAGCGACCCGATGCAGCACTTTGCCAGCTGGCGAGGCAGCGAACAGACGCAGCAGTCTGCTGCTTTCTGAGACAGCGAACATCCACGGTGGTTAGTTATTCTGCGAGGCAGCGAAGAGACGAAGCGCTTAGTTAGTTCTCCAGGCCCTGAACACATGCAACGGTTCACTTGTTGGCAACGCAGCGAGGAGACGCAGCGGTCTGCTTGTTCGCCAGGAAGCGAACAGATTAGGCAGTCTCCTTTCTTGTGAGACAGCCAACATCCACAGTGGTCACTCATTCTGCGAGGCAGCGAAGAGACACAGCGGTCTGCTTGATCGCCAGGCAGCGAAGAGACGAAGCGGTTTGCTTTTTCGCCAGGCAGCGAACAGATTGGGCAGTCTCCTTGTTTGTGAGACAGCCAACATCCACTGTGGTCAGTCATTCTACGAGGCAGTGAACAGATGCAGCCGTTTGCTTGTCCACTAGATGGCGTAGTGGCATCACGGATTGCTTTTTCGCCTGGAAACGACCCGATGCAGCACTTTGCCAGCTGGCGAGGCAGCGAACAGACGCAGCAGTCTGCTGCTTTGTGAGACAGCGAACATCCACGGTGGTTAGTTATTGTGCGAGGCAGCGAAGAGACGCAGCGGTCTGCTTGTTCTCCAGGCAGCGAAGAGATTAGGCAGTCTCCTTGTTGGTGAGACAGCGAACATTCATAGTGGTTCTTCATTCTGCGAGGCAGCCTAGAGACGCAGCGTTTTGCTTTTTCGCCAGGCAGCGAAGAGACGAAGCGGTTTGCTTGCTCGCCAGGCAGCGGAGAGACACAGCGGTCTGCTTGTTCGCCAGGCAGTGGACAGATTAGGCAGTCTCCTTGTTTGTGAGACAGCCAACATCCACAGTGGTCACTCATTCTATGAGGCAGCGAAGAGACGCAGCGGTCTGCTTGTTCGCCAGGCAGCGAAGAGATTAGCCAGTCTCCTTGTTTGTGAGACAGCGAACATCCACGGTGCTTAGTTATTCTGCGAGGCAGCGAAGAGACGAAGCGGTCTGCTTGATCGCCAGGCAGCGAAGAGACGAAACGGTTTGCTTTTTCGCCAGGCAGCGAACAGATTGGGCAGTCTCCTTGTTTGTGAGACAGCCAACATCCACTGTGGTCACTCAATCTACGAGGCAGCGAAGAGACGCAGCGGTCTGCTTGTTCGTGAGGCAGCGGAGAAATGCAGCGGTTTGCTTGATGGCGAGGCAGAGAACAGAGAGAGCGGTTCGCTTTTTTGCGAGGCAGCAAAGAGAAACGTCAGTCTGCTTGCTAGCCAGGCAGCGAAGAGACGAAGCAGTTTGCTTGATAGCCAGGCAGTGGACAGATTAGGCAGTCTCCTTGTTTGTGAGACAGCCAACATCCATAGTGGTCACTCATTCTACGAGGCAGCCAAGAGACACAGCGGTTTGCTTGATCGCCAGGCAGCGAACAGATTAGGCAGTCTCCTTGTTTGTGAGACAGCCAACATCCACAGTGGTCACTCATTCTACGAGGCAGCGAATTGGCACAGCGTGCTGCTTGTTCGCCAGGCAGTGGACAGATGAGGCAGTCTCCTTGTTTGTGAGACAGCGAACATCCACAGTGGTCACTCATTCTGCGAGGCAGCGAACAGATGCAGCGGTTTGCTTTTTCACCAGGCAGTGAAGAGACGAAGCGGTTTGCTTGCTCGCCATGCAGCGAACAGATTAGGCAGTCTCCTTGTTTGTGAGACAACCAACATCCACAGTGGTCACTCATTCTGCGAGGCAGCGAATTGGCACAGCGTTCTGCTTGTTCGCCAGGCAGTGGACAGATGAGGCAGTCTCCGTGTTTGTGAGACAGCGAACATCCACAGTGGTCACTCATTCTGCGAGGCCGGCAAGAGACGCAGCGGTCTGCTTGTTCGCCAGGCAGCGAAGAGATTAGGCAGTCTCCTTGTTTGTGAGACAGCCAACATCCACAGTGGTCACTCATTCTGCGAGGCAGCGAACAGATGCAGCCGTTTGCTTGTCCACTAGGTGGCGTAGTGGCATCACGGATTGCTTTTTCGCCTGGAAGAGACCCGATGCAGCACCTTGCCAGCTGGCGAGGCAGCGAACAGACGCAGCAGTCTGCTGCTTTGTGAGACAGCGAACATCCACGGTGGTTAGTTATTCTGCGAGGCAGCGAAGAGACGAAGCGGTCTGCTTGATCGCCAGGCAGCGAAGAGACGAAACGGTTTGCTTTTTCGCCAGGCAGCGAACAGATTGGGCAGTCTCCTTGTTTGTGAGACAGCCAACATCCACTGTGGTCACTCATTCTACGAGGCAGCGAAGAGACGCAGCGGTCTGCTTGTTCGTGAGGCAGCGGAGAAATGCAGCGGTCTGCTTGATGGCGAGGCAGTGAACAGAGAGAGCGGTTCGCTTTTTTGCGAGCCAGCGAAGAGACACGGCAGTCTGCTTGTTTGCCAGGCAGCGAAGAGATTAGGCAGTCTCCGTGTTTGTGAGACAGCCAACATCCACAGTGGTCACTCATTCTGCGAGGCAGCGAACAGATGCAGCCGTTTGCTTGTCCACTAGACGGCGTAGTGGCATCACGGATTGCTTTTTCGCCTGGAAGAGACCCGATGCAGCACTTTGCCAGCTGGCGAGGCAGCAAACAGACGCAGCAGTCTGCTGCTTTGTGAGACAGCGAACATCCACGGTGGTTAGTTATTGTGCGAGGCAGCGAAGAGACGCAGCGCTTAGTTAGTTCTCCAGGCCCTGAACACATGCAACGGTTCACTTGTTGGCAACGCAGCGAGGAGACGCAGCGGTCTGCTTGTTCGCCAGGCAGCGGAGAAATGCAGCGGTTTGCTTGATGGCGAGGCAGAGAACAGAGAGAGCGGTTCGCTTTTTTGCGAGGCAGCAAAGAGAAACGTCAGTCTGCTTGCTCGCCAGGCAGCGAAGAGATGCAGCGGTCTGCTTGTTCGCCAGGCAGTGGACAGATTAGGCAGTCTCCGTGTTCGTGAGACAGCCAACATCCACAGTGGTCTCTCATTCTGCGAGGCAGCGAACAGACACAGCGTTTTGCTTTTTCGCCAGGCAGCGAAGAGATTCGGCTGTCTCCTTCTTTGTGAGACAGCGAACATCCACAGTGGTCACTCATTCTACGAGGCAGCCAAGAGAAGAAACGGTTTGCTTTTTCGCCAGGCAGCGAACAGATTAGGTAGTCTCCTTGTTTGTGAGACAGCGAACATCCACAGTGGTCACTCATTCTACGAGGCAGCCAAGAGACACAGCGGTCTGCTTGATCGCCAGGCAGCGAAGAGACGTAGCGGTCTGCTTGTTCGCCAGGCAGCGAACAGATTAGGCAGTCTCCTTGTTTGTGAGACAGCGAACATCCACAGTGGTCACTCATTCTACGAGGCAGCGAAGAGACGCAGCGGTCTGCTTGTCCAGTAGATGGCGTAGTGGCATCACGGATTGCTTTTTCGCCTGGAAGCGACCCGATGCAGCACTTTGCCAGCTGGCGAGGCAGCGAACAGACGCAGCAGTCTGCTGCTTTGTGAGACAGCGAACATCCACGGTGGTTAGTTATTGTGCGAGGCAGCGAAGAGACGCAGCGCTTAGTTAGTTCTCCAGGCCCTGAACACATGCAACGGTTCACTTGCTGGCAACGCAGCGAGGAGACGCAGCGGTCTGCTTGTTCGCCAGGCAGCGAAGAGATTCGGCTGTCTCCTTGTTAGTGAGACAGCAAACATCCACGGTGGTTAGTTATTGTGCGAGGCAGCGAAGAGACGCAGCGCTTAGTTAGTTCTCCAGGCCCTGAACACATGCAACGGTTCACTTGTTGGCAACGCAGCGAGGAGAGGCAGCGGTCTGCTTGTTCGTGAGGCAGCGGAGAAATGCAGCGGTCTGCTTGATGGCGAGGCAGTGAACAGAGAGAGCGGTTCGCTTTTTTTCGAGGCAGCGAAGAGGCACAGCGGTCTGCTTGTTCTCCAGGCAGCGAAGAGATTAGGCAGTCTCCTTGTTGGTGAGACAGCGAACATTCATAGTGGTTCTTCATTCTGCGAGGCAGCCTAGAGACGCAGCGTTTTGCTTTTTCGCCAGGCAGCGAAGAGACGAAGCGGTTTGCTTGCTCGCCAGGCAGCGGAGAGACACAGCGGTCTGCTTGTTCGCCAGGCAGTGGACAGATTAGGCAGTCTCCTTGTTTGTGAGACAGCCAACATCCACAGTGGTCACTCATTCTATGAGGCAGCGAAGAGACGCAGCGGTCTGCTTGTTCGCCAGGCAGCGAAGAGATTAGCCAGTCTCCTTGTTTGTGAGACAGCGAACATCCACGGTGCTTAGTTATTCTGCGAGGCAGCGAAGAGACGAAGCGGTCTGCTTGATCGCCAGGCAGCGAAGAGACGAAACGGTTTGCTTTTTCGCCAGGCAGCGAACAGATTGGGCAGTCTCCTTGTTTGTGAGACAGCCAACATCCACTGTGGTCACTCAATCTACGAGGCAGCGAAGAGACGCAGCGGTCTGCTTGTTCGTGAGGCAGCGGAGAAATGCAGCGGTTTGCTTGATGGCGAGGCAGAGAACAGAGAGAGCGGTTCGCTTTTTTGCGAGGCAGCAAAGAGAAACGTCAGTCTGCTTGCTAGCCAGGCAGCGAAGAGACGAAGCAGTTTGCTTGATAGCCAGGCAGTGGACAGATTAGGCAGTCTCCTTGTTTGTGAGACAGCCAACATCCATAGTGGTCACTCATTCTACGAGGCAGCCAAGAGACACAGCGGTTTGCTTGATCGCCAGGCAGCGAACAGATTAGGCAGTCTCCTTGTTTGTGAGACAGCCAACATCCACAGTGGTCACTCATTCTACGAGGCAGCGAATTGGCACAGCGTGCTGCTTGTTCGCCAGGCAGTGGACAGATGAGGCAGTCTCCTTGTTTGTGAGACAGCGAACATCCACAGTGGTCACTCATTCTGCGAGGCAGCGAACAGATGCAGCGGTTTGCTTTTTCACCAGGCAGTGAAGAGACGAAGCGGTTTGCTTGCTCGCCATGCAGCGAACAGATTAGGCAGTCTCCTTGTTTGTGAGACAGCCAACATCCACAGTGGTCACTCATTCTGCGAGGCAGCGAATTGGCACAGCGTTCTGCTTGTTCGCCAGGCAGTGGACAGATGAGGCAGTCTCCGTGTTTGTGAGACAGCGAACATCCACAGTGGTCACTCATTCTGCGAGGCCGGCAAGAGACGCAGCGGTCTGCTTGTTCGCCAGGCAGCGAAGAGATTAGGCAGTCTCCTTGTTTGTGAGACAGCCAACATCCACAGTGGTCACTCATTCTGCGAGGCAGCGAACAGATGCAGCCGTTTGCTTGTCCACTAGGTGGCGTAGTGGCATCACGGATTGCTTTTTCGCCTGGAAGAGACCCGATGCAGCACCTTGCCAGCTGGCGAGGCAGCGAACAGACGCAGCAGTCTGCTGCTTTGTGAGACAGCGAACATCCACGGTGGTTAGTTATTCTGCGAGGCAGCGAAGAGACGAAGCGGTCTGCTTGATCGCCAGGCAGCGAAGAGACGAAACGGTTTGCTTTTTCGCCAGGCAGCGAACAGATTGGGCAGTCTCCTTGTTTGTGAGACAGCCAACATCCACTGTGGTCACTCATTCTACGAGGCAGCGAAGAGACGCAGCGGTCTGCTTGTTCGTGAGGCAGCGGAGAAATGCAGCGGTCTGCTTGATGGCGAGGCAGTGAACAGAGAGAGCGGTTCGCTTTTTTGCGAGCCAGCGAAGAGACACGGCAGTCTGCTTGTTTGCCAGGCAGCGAAGAGATTAGGCAGTCTCCGTGTTTGTGAGACAGCCAACATCCACAGTGGTCACTCATTCTGCGAGGCAGCGAACAGATGCAGCCGTTTGCTTGTCCACTAGACGGCGTAGTGGCATCACGGATTGCTTTTTCGCCTGGAAGAGACCCGATGCAGCACTTTGCCAGCTGGCGAGGCAGCAAACAGACGCAGCAGTCTGCTGCTTTGTGAGACAGCGAACATCCACGGTGGTTAGTTATTGTGCGAGGCAGCGAAGAGACGCAGCGCTTAGTTAGTTCTCCAGGCCCTGAACACATGCAACGGTTCACTTGTTGGCAACGCAGCGAGGAGACGCAGCGGTCTGCTTGTTCGCCAGGCAGCGGAGAAATGCAGCGGTTTGCTTGATGGCGAGGCAGAGAACAGAGAGAGCGGTTCGCTTTTTTGCGAGGCAGCAAAGAGAAACGTCAGTCTGCTTGCTCGCCAGGCAGCGAAGAGATGCAGCGGTCTGCTTGTTCGCCAGGCAGTGGACAGATTAGGCAGTCTCCGTGTTCGTGAGACAGCCAACATCCACAGTGGTCTCTCATTCTGCGAGGCAGCGAACAGACACAGCGTTTTGCTTTTTCGCCAGGCAGCGAAGAGATTCGGCTGTCTCCTTCTTTGTGAGACAGCGAACATCCACAGTGGTCACTCATTCTACGAGGCAGCCAAGAGAAGAAACGGTTTGCTTTTTCGCCAGGCAGCGAACAGATTAGGTAGTCTCCTTGTTTGTGAGACAGCGAACATCCACAGTGGTCACTCATTCTACGAGGCAGCCAAGAGACACAGCGGTCTGCTTGATCGCCAGGCAGCGAAGAGACGTAGCGGTCTGCTTGTTCGCCAGGCAGCGAACAGATTAGGCAGTCTCCTTGTTTGTGAGACAGCGAACATCCACAGTGGTCACTCATTCTACGAGGCAGCGAAGAGACGCAGCGGTCTGCTTGTCCAGTAGATGGCGTAGTGGCATCACGGATTGCTTTTTCGCCTGGAAGCGACCCGATGCAGCACTTTGCCAGCTGGCGAGGCAGCGAACAGACGCAGCAGTCTGCTGCTTTGTGAGACAGCGAACATCCACGGTGGTTAGTTATTGTGCGAGGCAGCGAAGAGACGCAGCGCTTAGTTAGTTCTCCAGGCCCTGAACACATGCAACGGTTCACTTGCTGGCAACGCAGCGAGGAGACGCAGCGGTCTGCTTGTTCGCCAGGCAGCGAAGAGATTCGGCTGTCTCCTTGTTAGTGAGACAGCAAACATCCACGGTGGTTAGTTATTGTGCGAGGCAGCGAAGAGACGCAGCGCTTAGTTAGTTCTCCAGGCCCTGAACACATGCAACGGTTCACTTGTTGGCAACGCAGCGAGGAGAGGCAGCGGTCTGCTTGTTCGTGAGGCAGCGGAGAAATGCAGCGGTCTGCTTGATGGCGAGGCAGTGAACAGAGAGAGCGGTTCGCTTTTTTTCGAGGCAGCGAAGAGGCACAGCGGTCTGCTTGTTCTCCAGGCAGCGAAGAGATTAGGCAGTCTCCTTGTTGGTGAGACAGCGAACATTCATAGTGGTTCTTCATTCTGCGAGGCAGCCTAGAGACGCAGCGTTTTGCTTTTTCGCCAGGCAGCGAAGAGACGAAGCGGTTTGCTTGCTCGCCAGGCAGCGGAGAGACACAGCGGTCTGCTTGTTCGCCAGGCAGTGGACAGATTAGGCAGTCTCCTTGTTTGTGAGACAGCCAACATCCACAGTGGTCACTCATTCTATGAGGCAGCGAAGAGACGCAGCGGTCTGCTTGTTCGCCAGGCAGCGAAGAGATTAGCCAGTCTCCTTGTTTGTGAGACAGCGAACATCCACGGTGCTTAGTTATTCTGCGAGGCAGCGAAGAGACGAAGCGGTCTGCTTGATCGCCAGGCAGCGAAGAGACGAAACGGTTTGCTTTTTCGCCAGGCAGCGAACAGATTGGGCAGTCTCCTTGTTTGTGAGACAGCCAACATCCACTGTGGTCACTCAATCTACGAGGCAGCGAAGAGACGCAGCGGTCTGCTTGTTCGTGAGGCAGCGGAGAAATGCAGCGGTTTGCTTGATGGCGAGGCAGAGAACAGAGAGAGCGGTTCGCTTTTTTGCGAGGCAGCAAAGAGAAACGTCAGTCTGCTTGCTAGCCAGGCAGCGAAGAGACGAAGCAGTTTGCTTGATAGCCAGGCAGTGGACAGATTAGGCAGTCTCCTTGTTTGTGAGACAGCCAACATCCATAGTGGTCACTCATTCTACGAGGCAGCCAAGAGACACAGCGGTTTGCTTGATCGCCAGGCAGCGAACAGATTAGGCAGTCTCCTTGTTTGTGAGACAGCCAACATCCACAGTGGTCACTCATTCTACGAGGCAGCGAATTGGCACAGCGTGCTGCTTGTTCGCCAGGCAGTGGACAGATGAGGCAGTCTCCTTGTTTGTGAGACAGCGAACATCCACAGTGGTCACTCATTCTGCGAGGCAGCGAACAGATGCAGCGGTTTGCTTTTTCACCAGGCAGTGAAGAGACGAAGCGGTTTGCTTGCTCGCCATGCAGCGAACAGATTAGGCAGTCTCCTTGTTTGTGAGACAGCCAACATCCACAGTGGTCACTCATTCTGCGAGGCAGCGAATTGGCACAGCGTTCTGCTTGTTCGCCAGGCAGTGGACAGATGAGGCAGTCTCCGTGTTTGTGAGACAGCGAACATCCACAGTGGTCACTCATTCTGCGAGGCCGGCAAGAGACGCAGCGGTCTGCTTGTTCGCCAGGCAGCGAAGAGATTAGGCAGTCTCCTTGTTTGTGAGACAGCCAACATCCACAGTGGTCACTCATTCTGCGAGGCAGCGAACAGATGCAGCCGTTTGCTTGTCCACTAGGTGGCGTAGTGGCATCACGGATTGCTTTTTCGCCTGGAAGAGACCCGATGCAGCACCTTGCCAGCTGGCGAGGCAGCGAACAGACGCAGCAGTCTGCTGCTTTGTGAGACAGCGAACATCCACGGTGGTTAGTTATTCTGCGAGGCAGCGAAGAGACGAAGCGGTCTGCTTGATCGCCAGGCAGCGAAGAGACGAAACGGTTTGCTTTTTCGCCAGGCAGCGAACAGATTGGGCAGTCTCCTTGTTTGTGAGACAGCCAACATCCACTGTGGTCACTCATTCTACGAGGCAGCGAAGAGACGCAGCGGTCTGCTTGTTCGTGAGGCAGCGGAGAAATGCAGCGGTCTGCTTGATGGCGAGGCAGTGAACAGAGAGAGCGGTTCGCTTTTTTGCGAGCCAGCGAAGAGACACGGCAGTCTGCTTGTTTGCCAGGCAGCGAAGAGATTAGGCAGTCTCCGTGTTTGTGAGACAGCCAACATCCACAGTGGTCACTCATTCTGCGAGGCAGCGAACAGATGCAGCCGTTTGCTTGTCCACTAGACGGCGTAGTGGCATCACGGATTGCTTTTTCGCCTGGAAGAGACCCGATGCAGCACTTTGCCAGCTGGCGAGGCAGCAAACAGACGCAGCAGTCTGCTGCTTTGTGAGACAGCGAACATCCACGGTGGTTAGTTATTGTGCGAGGCAGCGAAGAGACGCAGCGCTTAGTTAGTTCTCCAGGCCCTGAACACATGCAACGGTTCACTTGTTGGCAACGCAGCGAGGAGACGCAGCGGTCTGCTTGTTCGCCAGGCAGCGGAGAAATGCAGCGGTTTGCTTGATGGCGAGGCAGAGAACAGAGAGAGCGGTTCGCTTTTTTGCGAGGCAGCAAAGAGAAACGTCAGTCTGCTTGCTCGCCAGGCAGCGAAGAGATGCAGCGGTCTGCTTGTTCGCCAGGCAGTGGACAGATTAGGCAGTCTCCGTGTTCGTGAGACAGCCAACATCCACAGTGGTCTCTCATTCTGCGAGGCAGCGAACAGACACAGCGTTTTGCTTTTTCGCCAGGCAGCGAAGAGATTCGGCTGTCTCCTTCTTTGTGAGACAGCGAACATCCACAGTGGTCACTCATTCTACGAGGCAGCCAAGAGAAGAAACGGTTTGCTTTTTCGCCAGGCAGCGAACAGATTAGGTAGTCTCCTTGTTTGTGAGACAGCGAACATCCACAGTGGTCACTCATTCTACGAGGCAGCCAAGAGACACAGCGGTCTGCTTGATCGCCAGGCAGCGAAGAGACGTAGCGGTCTGCTTGTTCGCCAGGCAGCGAACAGATTAGGCAGTCTCCTTGTTTGTGAGACAGCGAACATCCACAGTGGTCACTCATTCTACGAGGCAGCGAAGAGACGCAGCGGTCTGCTTGTCCAGTAGATGGCGTAGTGGCATCACGGATTGCTTTTTCGCCTGGAAGCGACCCGATGCAGCACTTTGGCAGCTGGCGAGGCAGCGAACAGACGCAGCAGTCTGCTGCTTTGTGAGACAGCGAACATCCACGGTGGTTAGTTATTGTGCGAGGCAGCGAAGAGACGCAGCGCTTAGTTAGTTCTCCAGGCCCTGAACACATGCAACGGTTCACTTGCTGGCAACGCAGCGAGGAGACGCAGCGGTCTGCTTGTTCGCCAGGCAGCGAAGAGATTCGGCTGTCTCCTTGTTAGTGAGACAGCAAACATCCACGGTGGTTAGTTATTGTGCGAGGCAGCGAAGAGACGCAGCGCTTAGTTAGTTCTCCAGGCCCTGAACACATGCAACGGTTCACTTGTTGGCAACGCAGCGAGGAGAGGCAGCGGTCTGCTTGTTCGTGAGGCAGCGGAGAAATGCAGCGGTCTGCTTGATGGCGAGGCAGTGAACAGAGAGAGCGGTTCGCTTTTTTTCGAGGCAGCGAAGAGGCACAGCGGTCTGCTTGTTCTCCAGGCAGCGAAGAGATTAGGCAGTCTCCTTGTTGGTGAGACAGCGAACATTCATAGTGGTTCTTCATTCTGCGAGGCAGCCTAGAGACGCAGCGTTTTGCTTTTTCGCCAGGCAGCGAAGAGACGAAGCGGTTTGCTTGCTCGCCAGGCAGCGGAGAGACACAGCGGTCTGCTTGTTCGCCAGGCAGTGGACAGATTAGGCAGTCTCCTTGTTTGTGAGACAGCCAACATCCACAGTGGTCACTCATTCTATGAGGCAGCGAAGAGACGCAGCGGTCTGCTTGTTCGCCAGGCAGCGAAGAGATTAGCCAGTCTCCTTGTTTGTGAGACAGCGAACATCCACGGTGCTTAGTTATTCTGCGAGGCAGCGAAGAGACGAAGCGGTCTGCTTGATCGCCAGGCAGCGAAGAGACGAAACGGTTTGCTTTTTCGCCAGGCAGCGAACAGATTGGGCAGTCTCCTTGTTTGTGAGACAGCCAACATCCACTGTGGTCACTCATTCTACGAGGCAGCGAAGAGACGCAGCGGTCTGCTTGTTCGTGAGGCAGCGGAGAAATGCAGCGGTCTGCTTGATGGCGAGGCAGTGAACAGAGAGAGCGGTTCGCTTTTTTGCGAGCCAGCGAAGAGACACGGCAGTCTGCTTGTTTGCCAGGCAGCAAAGAGATTAGGCAGTCTCCTTGTTTGTGAGACAGCCAACATCCACAGTGGTCACTCATTCTGCGAGGCAGCGAACAGACGCAGCAGTCTGCTGCTTTGTGAGACAGCGAACATCCACAGTGGTCACTCATTCTACGAGGCAGCGAAGAGACGCAGCGGTCTGCTTGTTCGCCAGGCAGCGAACAGATTAGGCAGTCTCCTTGTTTGTGAGACAGCCAACATCCACAGTGGTCACTCATTCTGCGAGGCAGCGAGCAGATGCAGCCGTTTGCTTGTCCACTAGATGGCGTAGTGGCATCACGGATTGCTTTTTCGCCTGGAAGCGACCCGATGCAGCACTTTGCCAGCTGGCGAGGCAGCAAACAGACGCAGCAGTCTGCTGCTTTGTGAGACAGCGAACATCCACGGTGGTTAGTTATTGTGCGAGGCAGCGAAGAGACGCAGCGCTTAGTTAGTTCTCCAGGCCCTGAACACATGCAACGGTTCACTTGCTGGCAACGCAGCGAGGAGACGCAGCGGTCTGCTTGTTCGCCAGGCAGCGGAGAAATGCAGCGGTTTGCTTGATGGCGAGGCAGAGAACAGAGAGAGCGGTTCGCTTTTTTGCGAGGCAGCAAAGAGAAACGTCAGTCTGCTTGCTCGCCAGGCAGCGAAGAGATGCAGCGGTCTGCTTGTTCGCCAGCCAGTGGACAGATTAGGCAGTCTCCGTGTTCGTGAGACAGCCAACATCCACAGTGGTCTCTCATTCTGCGAGGCAGCGAACAGACACAGCGTTTTGCTTTTTCGCCAGGCAGCGAAGAGATTCGGCTGTCTCCTTCTTTGTGAGACAGCGAACATCCACAGTGGTCACTCATTCTACGAGTCAGCCAAGAGAAGAAACGGTTTGCTTTTTCGCCAGGCAGCGAACAGATTAGGTAGTCTCCTTGTTTGTGAGACAGCGAACATCCACAGTGGTCACTCATTCTACGAGGCAGCCAAGAGACACAGCGGTCTGCTTGATCGCCAGGCAGCGAAGAGACGTAGCGGTCTGCTTGTTCGCCAGGCAGCGAACAGATTAGGCAGTCTCCTTGTTTGTGAGACAGCGAACATCCACAGTGGTCACTCATTCTACGAGGCAGCGAAGAGACGCAGCGGTCTGCTTGTCCAGTAGATGGCGTAGTGGCATCACGGATTGCTTTTTCGCCTGGAAGCGACCCGATGCAGCACTTTGCCAGCTGGCGAGGCAGCGAACAGACGCAGCAGTCTGCTGCTTTGTGAGACAGCGAACATCCACGGTGGTTAGTTATTGTGCGAGGCAGCGAAGAGACGCAGCGCTTAGTTAGTTCTCCAGGCCCTGAACACATGCAACGGTTCACTTGCTGGCAACGCAGCGAGGAGACGCAGCGGTCTGCTTGTTCGTGAGGCAGCGGAGAAATGCAGCGGTCTGCTTGATGGCGAGGCAGTGAACAGAGAGAGCGGTTCGCTTTTTTTCGAGGCAGCGAAGAGGCACAGCGGTCTGCTTGTTCTCCAGGCAGCGAAGAGATTAGGCAGTCTCCTTGTTGGTGAGACAGCGAACATTCATAGTGGTTCTTCATTCTGCGAGGCAGCCTAGAGACGCAGCGTTTTGCTTTTTCGCCAGGCAGCGAAGAGACGAAGCGGTTTGCTTGCTCGCCAGGCAGCGGAGAGACACAGCGGTCTGCTTGTTCGCCAGGCAGTGGACAGATTAGGCAGTCTCCTTGTTTGTGAGACAGCCAACATCCACAGTGGTCACTCATTCTATGAGGCAGCGAAGAGACGCAGCGGTCTGCTTGTTCGCCAGGCAGCGAAGAGATTAGCCAGTCTCCTTGTTAGTGAGACAGCGAACATCCACGGTGGTTAGTTATTGTGCGAGGCAGCGAAGAGACGCAGCGCTTAGTTAGTTCTCCAGGCCCTGAACACATGCAACGGTTCACTTGCTGGCAACGCAGCGAGGAGACGCAGCGGTCTGCTTGTTCGCCAGGCAGCGAAGAGACGCAGCGGTCTGCTTGTCCAGTAGATGGCGTAGTGGCATCACGGATTGCTTTTTCGCCTGGAAGCGACCCGATGCAGCACTTTGCCAGCTGGCGAGGCAGCGAACAGACGCAGCAGTCTGCTGCTTTGTGAGACAGCGATCATCCACGGTGGTTAGTTATTGTGCGAGGCAGCGAAGAGACGCAGCGCTTAGTTAGTTCTCCAGGCCCTGAACACATGCAACGGTTCACTTGCTGGCAACGCAGCGAGGAGACGCAGCGGTCTGCTTGTTCGCCAGGCAGCGAAGAGACGCAGCGGTCTGCTTGTCCAGTAGATGGCGTAGTGGCATCACGGATTGCTTTTTCGCCTGGAAGCGACCCGATGCAGCACTTTGGCAGCTGGCGAGGCAGCGAACAGACGCAGCAGTCTGCTGCTTTGTGAGACAGCGATCATCCACGGTGGTTAGTTATTGTGCGAGGCAGCGAAGAGACGCAGCGCTTAGTTAGTTCTCCAGGCCCTGAACACATGCAACGGTTCACTTGCTGGCAACGCAGCGAGGAGACGCAGCGGTCTGCTTGTTCGCCAGGCAGCGAAGAGATTCGGCTGTCTCCTTGTTAGTGAGACAGCGAACATCCACGGTGGTTAGTTATTGTGCGAGGCAGCGAAGAGACGCAGCGCTTAGTTAGTTCTCCAGGCCCTGAACACATGCAACGGTTCACTTGTTGGCAACGCAGCGAGGAGAGGCAGCAGTCTGCTTGTTCGTGAGGCAGCGGAGAAATGCAGCGGTCTGCTTGATGGCGAGGCAGTGAACAGAGAGAGCGGTTCGCTTTTTTTCGAGGCAGCGAAGAGGCACAGCGGTCTGCTTGTTCTCCAGGCAGCGAAGAGATTAGGCAGTCTCCTTGTTGGTGAGACAGCGAACATTCATAGTGGTTCTTCATTCTGCGAGGCAGCCTAGAGACGCAGCGTTTTGCTTTTTCGCCAGGCAGCGAAGAGACGAAGCGGTTTGCTTGCTCGCCAGGCAGCGAAGAGACGCAGCGGTCTGCTTGTTCGCCAGGCAGCGAAGAGATTAGCCAGTCTCCTTGTTTGTGAGACAGCGAACATCCACGGTGCTTAGTTATTCTGCGAGGCAGCGAGGAGACGAAGCGGTCTGCTTGATCGCCAGGCAGCGAAGAGATTCGGCTGTCTCCTTGTTAGTGAGACAGCGAACATCCACGGTGGTTAGTTATTGTGCGAGGCAGCGAAGAGACGCAGCGCTTAGTTAGTTCTCCAGGCCCTGAACACATGGAACGGTTCACTTGCTGGCAACGCAGCGAGGAGACGCAGCGGTCTGCTTGTTCGCCAGGCAGCGGAGAGACACAGCGGTCTGCTTGTTCGCCAGGCAGTGGACAGATTAGGCAGTCTCCTTGTTTGTGAGACAGCCAACATCCACAGTGGTCACTCATTCTGCGAGGCAGCGAATTGGCACAGCGTTCTGCTTGGTCGCCAGGCAGTGGACAGATTAGGCAGTCTCCTTGTTTGTGAGACAGCAAACATCCACAGTGGTCACTCATTCTACAAGGCAGCGAAGAGACACAGCGGTCTGCTTGATCGCCAGGCAGCAAAGAGAGGAAGCGGTTTGCTTGATCGCCAGGCAGTGAACAGATTAGGCAGTCTCCTTGTTTGTGAGACAGCCAACATCCACAGTGGTCACTCATTCTGCGAGGCAGCGAATTGGCACAGCGTTCTGCTTGTTCGCCAGGCAGTGGACAGATGAGGCAGTCTCCGTGTTTGTGAGACAGCGAACATCCACAGTGGTCACTCATTCTACGAGGCAGCGAAGAGACGAAGCGGTCTGCTTGATCGCCAGGCAGCGAAGAGATTCGGCTGTCTCCTTGTTAGTGAGACAGCGAACATCCACGGTGGTTAGTTATTGTGCGAGGCAGCGAAGAGACGCAGCGCTTAGTTAGTTCTCCAGGCCCTGAACACATGCAACGGTTCACTTGTTGGCAATGCAGCGAGGAGAGGCAGCGGTCTGCTTGTTCGTGAGGCAGCGGAGAAATGCAGCGGTCTGCTTGATGGCGAGGCAGTGAACAGAGAGAGCGGTTCGCTTTTTTTCGAGGCAGCGAAGAGGCACAGCGGTCTGCTTGTTCTCCAGGCAGCGAAGAGATTAGGCAGTCTCCTTGTTGGTGAGACAGCGAACATTCATAGTGGTTCTTCATTCTGCGAGGCAGCCTAGAGACGCAGCGTTTTGCTTTTTCGCCAGGCAGCGAAGAGACGAAGCGGTTTGCTTGCTCGCCAGGCAGCGGAGAGACACAGCGGTCTGCTTGTTCGCCAGGCAGTGGACAGATTAGGCAGTCTCCTTGTTTGTGAGACAGCCAACATCCACAGTGGTCACTCATTCTATGAGGCAGCGAAGAGACGCAGCGGTCTGCTTGTTCGCCAGGCAGCGAAGAGATTAGCCAGTCTCCTTGTTTGTGAGACAGCGAACATCCACGGTGCTTAGTTATTCTGCGAGGCAGCGAAGAGACGAAGCGGTCTGCTTGATCGCCAGGCAGCGAAGAGACGAAACGGTTTGCTTTTTCGCCAGGCAGCGAACAGATTGGGCAGTCTCCTTGTTTGTGAGACAGCCAACATCCACTGTGGTCACTCATTCTACGAGGCAGCGAAGAGACGCAGCGGTCTGCTTGTTCGTGAGGCAGCGGAGAAATGCAGCGGTCTGCTTGATGGCGAGGCAGTGAACAGAGAGAGCGGTTCGCTTTTTTGCGAGCCAGCGAAGAGACACGGCAGTCTGCTTGTTTGCCAGGCAGCGAAGAGATTAGGCAGTCTCCTTGTTTGTGAGACAGCCAACATCCACAGTGGTCACTCATTCTGCGAGGCAGCGAACAGACGCAGCAGTCTGCTGCTTTGTGAGACAGCGAACATCCACAGTGGTCACTCATTCTACGAGGCAGCGAAGAGACGCAGCGGTCTGCTTGTTCGCCAGGCAGCGAACAGATTAGGCAGTCTCCTTGTTTGTGAGACAGCCAACATCCACAGTGGTCACTCATTCTGCGAGGCAGCGAGCAGATGCAGCCGTTTGCTTGTCCACTAGATGGCGTAGTGGCATCACGGATTGCTTTTTCGCCTGGAAGCGACCCGATGCAGCACTTTGCCAGCTGGCGAGGCAGCAAACAGACGCAGCAGTCTGCTGCTTTGTGAGACAGCGAACATCCACGGTGGTTAGTTATTGTGCGAGGCAGCGAAGAGACGCAGCGCTTAGTTAGTTCTCCAGGCCCTGAACACATGCAACGGTTCACTTGTTGGCAACGCAGCGAGGAGACGCAGCGGTCTGCTTGTTCGCCAGGCAGCGGAGAAATGCAGCGGTTTGCTTGATGGCGAGGCAGAGAACAGAGAGAGCGGTTCGCTTTTTTGCGAGGCAGCAAAGAGAAACGTCAGTCTGCTTGCTCGCCAGGCAGCGAAGAGATGCAGCGGTCTGCTTGTTCGCCAGGCAGTGGACAGATTAGGCAGTCTCCGTGTTCGTGAGACAGCCAACATCCACAGTGGTCTCTCATTCTGCGAGGCAGCGAACAGACACAGCGTTTTGCTTTTTCGCCAGGCAGCGAAGAGATTCGGCTGTCTCCTTCTTTGTGAGACAGCGAACATCCACAGTGGTCACTCATTCTACGAGTCAGCCAAGAGAAGAAACGGTTTGCTTTTTCGCCAGGCAGCGAACAGATTAGGTAGTCTCCTTGTTTGTGAGACAGCGAACATCCACAGTGGTCACTCATTCTACGAGGCAGCCAAGAGACACAGCGGTCTGCTTGATCGCCAGGCAGCGAAGAGACGTAGCGGTCTGCTTGTTCGCCAGGCAGCGAACAGATTAGGCAGTCTCCTTGTTTGTGAGACAGCGAACATCCACAGTGGTCACTCATTCTACGAGGCAGCGAAGAGACGCAGCGGTCTGCTTGTCCAGTAGATGGCGTAGTGGCATCACGGATTGCTTTTTCGCCTGGAAGCGACCCGATGCAGCACTTTGCCAGCTGGCGAGGCAGCGAACAGACGCAGCAGTCTGCTGCTTTGTGAGACAGCGAACATCCACAGTGGTCACTCATTCTACGAGGCAGCGAAGAGACGCAGCGGTCTGCTTGTTCGCCAGGCAGCGAACAGATTAGCCAGTCTCCTTGTTTGTGAGACAGCCAACATCCACAGTGGTCACTCATTCTGCGAGGCAGCGAGCAGATGCAGCCGTTTGCTTGTCCACTAGATGGCGTAGTGGCATCACGGATTGCTTTTTCGCCTGGAAGTGACCCGATGCAGCACTTTGCCAGCTGGCGAGGCAGCAAACAGACGCAGCAGTCTGCTGCTTTGTGAGACAGCGAACATCCACGGTGGTTAGTTATTGTGCGAGGCAGCGAAGAGACGCAGCGCTTAGTTAGTTCTCCAGGCCCTGAACACATGCAACGGTTCACTTGCTGGCAACGCAGCGAGGAGACGCAGCGGTCTGCTTGTTCGCCAGGCAGCGAAGAGATTCGGCTGTCTCCTTGTTAGTGAGACAGCGAACATCCACGGTGGTTAGTTATTGTGCGAGGCAGCGAAGAGACGCAGCGCTTAGTTAGTTCTCCAGGCCCTGAACACATGCAACGGTTCACTTGTTGGCAACGCAGCGAGGAGAGGCAGCGGTCTGCTTGTTCGTGAGGCAGCGGAGAAATGCAGCGGTCTGCTTGATGGCGAGGCAGTGAACAGAGAGAGCGGTTCGCTTTTTTTCGAGGCAGCGAAGAGGCACAGCGGTCTGCTTGTTCTCCAGGCAGCGAAGAGATTAGGCAGTCTCCTTGTTGGTGAGACAGCGAACATTCATAGTGGTTCTTCATTCTGCGAGGCAGCCTAGAGACGCAGCGTTTTGCTTTTTCGCCAGGCAGCGAAGAGACGAAGCGGTTTGCTTGCTCGCCAGGCAGCGGAGAGACACAGCGGTCTGCTTGTTCGCCAGGCAGTGGACAGATTAGGCAGTCTCCTTGTTTGTGAGACAGCCAACATCCACAGTGGTCACTCATTCTATGAGGCAGCGAAGAGACGCAGCGGTCTGCTTGTTCGCCAGGCAGCGAAGAGATTAGCCAGTCTCCTTGTTTGTGAGACAGCGAACATCCACGGTGCTTAGTTATTCTGCGAGGCAGCGAAGAGACGAAGCGGTCTGCTTGATCGCCAGGCAGCGAAGAGATTCGGCTGTCTCCTTGTTAGTGAGACAGCGAACATCCACGGTGGTTAGTTATTGTGCGAGGCAGCGAAGAGACGCAGCGCTTAGTTAGTTCTCCAGGCCCTGAACACATGCAACGGTTCACTTGCTGGCAACGCAGCGAGGAGACGCAGCGGTCTGCTTGTTCGCCAGGCAGCGAAGAGACGCAGCGGTCTGCTTGTCCAGTAGATGGCGTAGTGGCATCACGGATTGCTTTTTCGCCTGGAAGCGACCCGATGCAGCACTTTGCCAGCTGGCGAGGCAGCAAACAGACGCAGCAGTCTGCTGCTTTGTGAGACAGCGAACATCCACGGTGGTTAGTTATTGTGCGAGGCAGCGAAGAGACGCAGCGCTTAGTTAGTTCTCCAGGCCCTGAACACATGCAACGGTTCACTTGCTGGCAACGCAGCGAGGAGACGCAGCGGTCTGCTTGTTCGCCAGGCAGCGAAGAGATTCGGCTGTCTCCTTGTTAGTGAGACAGCGAACATCCACGGTGGTTAGTTATTGTGCGAGGCAGCGAAGAGACGCAGCGCTTAGTTAGTTCTCCAGGCCCTGAACACATGCAACGGTTCACTTGTTGGCAACGCAGCGAGGAGAGGCAGCGGTCTGCTTGTTCGTGAGGCAGCGGAGAAATGCAGCGGTCTGCTTGATGGCGAGGCAGTGAACAGAGAGAGCGGTTCGCTTTTTTTCGAGGCAGCGAAGAGGCACAGCGGTCTGCTTGTTCTCCAGGCAGCGAAGAGATTAGGCAGTCTCCTTGTTGGTGAGACAGCGAACATTCATAGTGGTTCTTCATTCTGCGAGGCAGCCTAGAGACGCAGCGTTTTGCTTTTTCGCCAGGCAGCGAAGAGACGAAGCGGTTTGCTTGCTCGCCAGGCAGCGGAGAGACACAGCGGTCTGCTTGTTCACCAGGCAGTGGACAGATTAGGCAGTCTCCTTGTTTGTGAGACAGCCAACATCCACAGTGGTCACTCATTCTATGAGGCAGCGAAGAGACGCAGCGGTCTGCTTGTTCGCCAGGCAGCGAAGAGATTAGCCAGTCTCCTTGTTTGAGAGACAGCGAACATCCACGGTGCTTAGTTATTCTGCGAGGCAGTGAAGAGACGAAGCGGTCTGCTTGATCGCCAGGCAGCGAAGAGACGAAACGGTTTGCTTTTTCGCCAGGCAGCGAACAGATTGGGCAGTCTCCTTGTTTGTGAGACAGCCAACATCCACTGTGGTCAGTCATTCTACGAGGCAGCGAAGAGACGCAGCGGTCTGCTTGTTCGTGAGGCAGCGGAGAAATGCAGCGGTCTGCTTGATGGCGAGGCAGTGAACAGAGAGAGCAGTTCGCTTTTTTGCGAGGCAGCGAAGAGACACGGCAGTCTGCTTGTTTGCCAGGCAGCGAAGAGATTAGGCAGTCTCCTTGTTTGTGAGACAGCCAACATCCACAGTGGTCACTCATTCTGCGAGGCAGCGAACAGACGCAGCAGTCTGCTGCTTTGTGAGACAGCGAACATCCACAGTGGTCACTCATTCTACGAGGCAGCGAAGAGACGCAGTGGTCTGCTTGTTCGCCAGGCAGCGAACAGATTAGCCAGTCTCCTTGTTTGTGAGACAGCCAACATCCACAGTGGTCACTCATTCTGCGAGGCAGCGAGCAGATGCAGCCGTTTGCTTGTCCACTAGATGGTGTAGTGGCATCACGGATTGCTTTTTCGCCTGGAAGAGACCCGATGCAGCACTTTGCCAGCTGGCGAGGCAGCAAACAGACGCAGCAGTCTGCTGCTTTGTGAGACAGCGAACATCCACGGTGGTTAGTTATTGTGCGAGGCAGCGAAGAGACGCAGCGCTTAGTTAGTTCTCCAGGCCCTGAACACATGCAACGGTTCACTTGTTGGCAACGCAGCGAGGAGACGCAGCGGTCTGCTTGTTCGCCAGGCAGCGGAGAAATGCAGCGGTTTGCTTGATGGCGAGGCAGAGAACAGAGAGAGCGGTTCGCTTTTTTGCGAGGCAGCAAAGAGAAACGTCAGTCTGCTTGCTTGCCAGGCAGCGAAGAGATGCAGCGGTCTGCTTGTTCGCCAGGCAGTGGACAGATTAGGCAGTCTCCGTGTTCGTGAGACAGCCAACATCCACAGTGGTCTCTCATTCTGCGAGGCAGCGAACAGACACAGCGTTTTGCTTTTTCGCCAGGCAGCGAAGAGATTCGGCTGTCTCCTTCTTTGTGAGACAGCGAACATCCACAGTGGTCACTCATTCTACGAGGCAGCCAAGAGAAGAAACGGTTTGCTTTTTCGCCAGGCAGCGAACAGATTAGGCAGTCTCCTTGTTTGTGAGACAGCGAACATCCACAGTGGTCACTCATTCTACGAGGCAGCGAAGAGACGCAGCGGTCTGCTTGTCCAGTAGATGGCGTAGTGGCATCACGGATTGCTTTTTCGCCTGGAAGCGACCCGATGCAGCACTTTGCCAGCTGGCGAGGCAGCAAACAGACGCAGCAGTCTGCTGCTTTGTGAGACAGCGAACATCCACGGTGGTTAGTTATTGTGCGAGGCAGCGAAGAGACGCAGCGCTTAGTTAGTTCTCCAGGCCCTGAACACATGCAACGGTTCACTTGCTGGCAACGCAGCGAGGAGAGGCAGCGGTCTGCTTGTTCGTGAGGCAGCGGAGAAATGCAGCGGTCTGCTTGATGGCGAGGCAGTGAACAGAGAGAGCGGTTCGCTTTTTTTCGAGGCAGCGAAGAGGCACAGCGGTCTGCTTGTTCTCCAGGCAGCGAAGAGATTAGGCAGTCTCCTTGTTGGTGAGACAGCGAACATTCATAGTGGTTCTTCATTCTGCGAGGCAGCCTAGAGACGCAGCGTTTTGCTTTTTCGCCAGGCAGCGAAGAGACGAAGCGGTTTGCTTGCTCGCCAGGCAGCGGAGAGACACAGCGGTCTGCTTGTTCACCAGGCAGTGGACAGATTAGGCAGTCTCCTTGTTTGTGAGACAGCCAACATCCACAGTGGTCACTCATTCTATGAGGCAGCGAAGAGACGCAGCGGTCTGCTTGTTCGCCAGGCAGCGAAGAGATTAGCCAGTCTCCTTGTTTGAGAGACAGCGAACATCCACGGTGCTTAGTTATTCTGCGAGGCAGCGAAGAGACGAAGCGGTCTGCTTGATCGCCAGGCAGCGAAGAGACGAAACGGTTTGCTTTTTCGCCAGGCAGCGAACAGATTGGGCAGTCTCCTTGTTTGTGAGACAGCCAACATCCACTGTGGTCACTCATTCTACGAGGCAGCGAAGAGACGCAGCGGTCTGCTTGTTCGTGAGGCAGCGGAGAAATGCAGCGGTCTGCTTGATGGCGAGGCAGTGAACAGAGAGAGCAGTTCGCTTTTTTGCGAGGCAGCGAAGAGACACGGCAGTCTGCTTGTTTGCCAGGCAGCGAAGAGATTAGGCAGTCTCCTTGTTTGTGAGACAGCCAACATCCACAGTGGTCACTCATTCTGCGAGGCAGCGAACAGACGCAGCAGTCTGCTGCTTTGTGAGACAGCGAACATCCACAGTGGTCACTCATTCTACGAGGCAGCGAAGAGACGCAGTGGTCTGCTTGTTCGCCAGGCAGCGAACAGATTAGCCAGTCTCCTTGTTTGTGAGACAGCCAACATCCACAGTGGTCACTCATTCTGCGAGGCAGCGAGCAGATGCAGCCGTTTGCTTGTCCACTAGATGGTGTAGTGGCATCACGGATTGCTTTTTCGCCTGGAAGAGACCCGATGCAGCACTTTGCCAGCTGGCGAGGCAGCAAACAGACGCAGCAGTCTGCTGCTTTGTGAGACAGCGAACATCCACGGTGGTTAGTTATTGTGCGAGGCAGCGAAGAGACGCAGCGCTTAGTTAGTTCTCCAGGCCCTGAACACATGCAACGGTTCACTTGCTGGCAACGCAGCGAGGAGACGCAGCGGTCTGCTTGTTCGCCAGGCAGCGAAGAGATGCAGCGGTTTGCTTGATGGCGAGGCAGAGAACAGAGAGAGCGGTTCGCTTTTTTGCGAGGCAGCAAAGAGAAACGTCAGTCTGCTTGCTTGCCAGGCAGCGAAGAGATGCAGCGGTCTGCTTGTTCGCCAGGCAGTGGACAGATTAGGCAGTCTCCGTGTTCGTGAGACAGCCAACATCCACAGTGGTCTCTCATTCTGCGAGGCAGCGAACAGACACAGCGTTTTGCTTTTTCGCCAGGCAGCGAAGAGATTCGGCTGTCTCCTTCTTTGTGAGACAGCGAACATCCACAGTGGTCACTCATTCTACGAGTCAGCCAAGAGAAGAAACGGTTTGCTTTTTCGCCAGGCAGCGAACAGATTAGGCAGTCTCCTTGTTTGTGAGACAGCGAACATCCACAGTGGTCACTCATTCTACGAGGCAGCGAAGAGACGCAGCGGTCTGCTTGTCCAGTAGATGGCGTAGTGGCATCACGGATTGCTTTTTCGCCTGGAAGCGACCCGATGCAGCACTTTGCCAGCTGGCGAGGCAGCAAACAGACGCAGCAGTCTGCTGCTTTGTGAGACAGCGAACATCCACGGTGGTTAGTTATTGTGCGAGGCAGCGAAGAGACGCAGCGCTTAGTTAGTTCTCCAGGCCCTGAACACATGCAACGGTTCACTTGCTGGCAACGCAGCGAGGAGACGCAGCGGTCTGCTTGTTCGCCAGGCAGCGAAGAGATTCGGCTGTCTCCTTGTTAGTGAGACAGCGAACATCCACGGTGGTTAGTTATTGTGCGAGGCAGCGAAGAGACGCAGCGCTTAGTTAGTTCTCCAGGCCCTGAACACATGCAACGGTTCACTTGTTGGCAACGCAGCGAGGAGAGGCAGCGGTCTGCTTGTTCGTGAGGCAGCGGAGAAATGCAGCGGTCTGCTTGATGGCGAGGCAGTGAACAGAGAGAGCGGTTCGCTTTTTTTCGAGGCAGCGAAGAGGCACAGCGGTCTGCTTGTTCTCCAGGCAGCGAAGAGATTAGGCAGTCTCCTTGTTGGTGAGACAGCGAACATTCATAGTGGTTCTTCATTCTGCGAGGCAGCCTAGAGACGCAGCGTTTTGCTTTTTCGCCAGGCAGCGAAGAGACGAAGCGGTTTGCTTGCTCGCCAGGCAGCGGAGAGACACAGCGGTCTGCTTGTTCGCCAGGCAGTGGACAGATTAGGCAGTCTCCTTGTTTGTGAGACAGCCAACATCCACAGTGGTCACTCATTCTATGAGGCAGCGAAGAGACGCAGCGGTCTGCTTGTTCGCCAGGCAGCGAAGAGATTAGCCAGTCTCCTTGTTTGAGAGACAGCGAACATCCACGGTGCTTAGTTATTCTGCGAGGCAGCGAAGAGACGAAGCGGTCTGCTTGATCGCCAGGCAGCGAAGAGACGAAACGGTTTGCTTTTTCGCCAGGCAGCGAACAGATTGGGCAGTCTCCTTGTTTGTGAGACAGCCAACATCCACTGTGGTCACTCATTCTACGAGGCAGCGAAGAGATGCAGCGGTCTGCTTGTTCGTGAGGCAGCGGAGAAATGCAGCGGTCTGCTTGATGGCGAGGCAGTGAACAGAGAGAGCAGTTCGCTTTTTTGCGAGGCAGCGAAGAGACACGGCAGTCTGCTTGTTTGCCAGGCAGCGAAGAGATTAGGCAGTCTCCTTGTTTGTGAGACAGCCAACATCCACAGTGGTCACTCATTCTGCGAGGCAGCGAACAGACGCAGCAGTCTGCTGCTTTGTGAGACAGCGAACATCCACAGTGGTCACTCATTCTACGAGGCAGCGAAGAGACGCAGTGGTCTGCTTGTTCGCCAGGCAGCGAACAGATTAGCCAGTCTCCTTGTTTGTGAGACAGCCAACATCCACAGTGGTCACTCATTCTGCGAGGCAGCGAGCAGATGCAGCCGTTTGCTTGTCCACTAGATGGTGTAGTGGCATCACGGATTGCTTTTTCGCCTGGAAGAGACCCGATGCAGCACTTTGCCAGCTGGCGAGGCAGCAAACAGACGCAGCAGTCTGCTGCTTTGTGAGACAGCGAACATCCACGGTGGTTAGTTATTGTGCGAGGCAGCGAAGAGACGCAGCGCTTAGTTAGTTCTCCAGGCCCTGAACACATGCAACGGTTCACTTGTTGGCAACGCAGCGAGGAGACGCAGCGGTCTGCTTGTTCGCCAGGCAGCGGAGAAATGCAGCGGTTTGCTTGATGGCGAGGCAGAGAACAGAGAGAGCGGTTCGCTTTTTTGCGAGGCAGCAAAGAGAAACGTCAGTCTGCTTGCTTGCCAGGCAGCGAAGAGATGCAGCGGTCTGCTTGTTCGCCAGGCAGTGGACAGATTAGGCAGTCTCCGTGTTCGTGAGACAGCCAACATCCACAGTGGTCTCTCATTCTGCGAGGCAGCGAACAGACACAGCGTTTTGCTTTTTCGCCAGGCAGCGAAGAGATTCGGCTGTCTCCTTCTTTGTGAGACAGCGAACATCCACAGTGGTCACTCATTCTACGAGGCAGCCAAGAGAAGAAACGGTTTGCTTTTTCGCCAGGCAGCGAACAGATTAGGCAGTCTCCTTGTTTGTGAGACAGCGAACATCCACAGTGGTCACTCATTCTACGAGGCAGCGAAGAGACGCAGCGGTCTGCTTGTCCAGTAGATGGCGTAGTGGCATCACGGATTGCTTTTTCGCCTGGAAGCGACCCGATGCAGCACTTTGCCAGCTGGCGAGGCAGCAAACAGACGCAGCAGTCTGCTGCTTTGTGAGACAGCGAACATCCACGGTGGTTAGTTATTGTGCGAGGCAGCGAAGAGACGCAGCGCTTAGTTAGTTCTCCAGGCCCTGAACACATGCAACGGTTCACTTGCTGGCAACGCAGCGAGGAGAGGCAGCGGTCTGCTTGTTCGTGAGGCAGCGGAGAAATGCAGCGGTCTGCTTGATGGCGAGGCAGTGAACAGAGAGAGCGGTTCGCTTTTTTTCGAGGCAGCGAAGAGGCACAGCGGTCTGCTTGTTCTCCAGGCAGCGAAGAGATTAGGCAGTCTCCTTGTTGGTGAGACAGCGAACATTCATAGTGGTTCTTCATTCTGCGAGGCAGCCTAGAGACGCAGCGTTTTGCTTTTTCGCCAGGCAGCGAAGAGACGAAGCGGTTTGCTTGCTCGCCAGGCAGCGGAGAGACACAGCGGTCTGCTTGTTCACCAGGCAGTGGACAGATTAGGCAGTCTCCTTGTTTGTGAGACAGCCAACATCCACAGTGGTCACTCATTCTATGAGGCAGCGAAGAGACGCAGCGGTCTGCTTGTTCGCCAGGCAGCGAAGAGATTAGCCAGTCTCCTTGTTTGAGAGACAGCGAACATCCACGGTGCTTAGTTATTCTGCGAGGCAGCGAAGAGACGAAGCGGTCTGCTTGATCGCCAGGCAGCGAAGAGACGAAACGGTTTGCTTTTTCGCCAGGCAGCGAACAGATTGGGCAGTCTCCTTGTTTGTGAGACAGCCAACATCCACTGTGGTCACTCATTCTACGAGGCAGCGAAGAGACGCAGCGGTCTGCTTGTTCGTGAGGCAGCGGAGAAATGCAGCGGTCTGCTTGATGGCGAGGCAGTGAACAGAGAGAGCAGTTCGCTTTTTTGCGAGGCAGCGAAGAGACACGGCAGTCTGCTTGTTTGCCAGGCAGCGAAGAGATTAGGCAGTCTCCTTGTTTGTGAGACAGCCAACATCCACAGTGGTCACTCATTCTGCGAGGCAGCGAACAGACGCAGCAGTCTGCTGCTTTGTGAGACAGCGAACATCCACAGTGGTCACTCATTCTACGAGGCAGCGAAGAGACGCAGTGGTCTGCTTGTTCGCCAGGCAGCGAACAGATTAGCCAGTCTCCTTGTTTGTGAGACAGCCAACATCCACAGTGGTCACTCATTCTGCGAGGCAGCGAGCAGATGCAGCCGTTTGCTTGTCCACTAGATGGTGTAGTGGCATCACGGATTGCTTTTTCGCCTGGAAGAGACCCGATGCAGCACTTTGCCAGCTGGCGAGGCAGCAAACAGACACAGCAGTCTGCTGCTTTGTGAGACAGCGAACATCCACGGTGGTTAGTTATTGTGCGAGGCAGCGAAGAGACGCAGCGCTTAGTTAGTTCTCCAGGCCCTGAACACATGCAACGGTTCACTTGTTGGCAACGCAGCGAGGAGACGCAGCGGTCTGCTTGTTCGCCAGGCAGCGGAGAAATGCAGCGGTTTGCTTGATGGCGAGGCAGAGAACAGAGAGAGCGGTTCGCTTTTTTGCGAGGCAGCAAAGAGAAACGTCAGTCTGCTTGCTCGCCAGGCAGCGAAGAGATGCAGCGGTCTGCTTGTTCGCCAGGCAGTGGACAGATTAGGCAGTCTCCGTGTTCGTGAGACAGCCAACATCCACAGTGGTCTCTCATTCTGCGAGGCAGCGAACAGACACAGCGTTTTGCTTTTTCGCCAGGCAGCGAAGAGATTCGGCTGTCTCCTTCTTTGTGAGACAGCGAACATCCACAGTGGTCACTCATTCTACGAGTCAGCCAAGAGAAGAAACGGTTTGCTTTTTCGCCAGGCAGCGAACAGATTAGGCAGTCTCCTTGTTTGTGAGACAGCGAACATCCACAGTGGTCACTCATTCTACGAGGCAGCGAAGAGACGCAGCGGTCTGCTTGTCCAGTAGATGGCGTAGTGGCATCACGGATTGCTTTTTCGCCTGGAAGCGACCCGATGCAGCACTTTGCCAGCTGGCGAGGCAGCAAACAGACGCAGCAGTCTGCTGCTTTGTGAGACAGCGAACATCCACGGTGGTTAGTTATTGTGCGAGGCAGCGAAGAGACGCAGCGCTTAGTTAGTTCTCCAGGCCCTGAACACATGCAACGGTTCACTTGTTGGCAACGCAGCGAGGAGAGGCAGCGGTCTGCTTGTTCGTGAGGCAGCGGAGAAATGCAGCGGTCTGCTTGATGGCGAGGCAGTGAACAGAGAGAGCGGTTCGCTTTTTTTCGAGGCAGCGAAGAGGCACAGCGGTCTGCTTGTTCTCCAGGCAGCGAAGAGATTAGGCAGTCTCCTTGTTGGTGAGACAGCGAACATTCATAGTGGTTCTTCATTCTGCGAGGCAGCCTAGAGACGCAGCGTTTTGCTTTTTCGCCAGGCAGCGAAGAGACGAAGCGGTTTGCTTGCTCGCCAGGCAGCGGAGAGACACAGCGGTCTGCTTGTTCGCCAGGCAGTGGACAGATTAGGCAGTCTCCTTGTTTGTGAGACAGCCAACATCCACAGTGGTCACTCATTCTATGAGGCAGCGAAGAGACGCAGCGGTCTGCTTGTTCGCCAGGCAGCGAAGAGATTAGCCAGTCTCCTTGTTTGAGAGACAGCGAACATCCACGGTGCTTAGTTATTCTGCGAGGCAGCGAAGAGACGAAGCGGTCTGCTTGATCGCCAGGCAGCGAAGAGACGAAACGGTTTGCTTTTTCGCCAGGCAGCGAACAGATTGGGCAGTCTCCTTGTTTGTGAGACAGCCAACATCCACTGTGGTCAGTCATTCTACGAGGCAGCGAAGAGACGCAGCGGTCTGCTTGTTCGTGAGGCAGCGGAGAAATGCAGCTGTCTGCTTGATGGCGAGGCAGTGAACAGAGAGAGCGGTTCGCTTTTTTGCGAGGCAGCGAAGAGACACGGCAGTCTGCCTTTTTGCCAGGCAGCGAAGAGATTAGGCAGTCTCCTTGTTTGTGAGACAGCCAACATCCACAGTGGTCACTCATTCTGCGAGGCAGCGAACAGACGCAGCAGTCTGCTGCTTTGTGAGACAGCGAACATCCACAGTGGTCACTCATTCTACGAGGCAGCGAAGAGACGCAGCGGTCTGCTTGTTCGCCAGGCAGCGAACAGATTAGCCAGTCTCCTTGTTTGTGAGACAGCCAACATCCACAGTGGTCACTCATTCTGCGAGGCAGCGAACAGATGCAGCCGTTTGCTTGTCCACTAGATGGTGTAGTGGCATCACGGATTGCTTTTTCGCCTGGAAGCGACCCGATGCAGCACTTTGCCAGCTGGCGAGGCAGCGAACAGACACAGCAGTCTGCTGCTTTGTGAGACAGCGAACATCCACGGTGGTTAGTTATTGTGCGAGGCAGCGAAGAGACGCAGCGCTTAGTTAGTTCTCCAGGCCCTGAACACATGCAACGGTTCACTTGTTGGCAACGCAGCGAGGAGACGCAGCGGTCTGCTTGTTCGCCAGGCAGCGGAGAAATGCAGCGGTTTGCTTGATGGCGAGGCAGAGAACAGAGAGAGCGGTTCGCTTTTTTGCGAGGCAGCAAAGAGAAACGTCAGTCTGCTTGCTCGCCAGGCAGCGAAGAGATGCAGCGGTCTGCTTGTTCGCCAGGCAGTGGACAGATTAGGCAGTCTCCGTGTTCGTGAGACAGCCAACATCCACAGTGGTCTCTCATTCTGCGAGGCAGCGAACAGACACAGCGTTTTGCTTTTTCGCCAGGCAGCGAAGAGATTCGGCTGTCTCCTTCTTTGTGAGACAGCGAACATCCACAGTGGTCACTCATTCTACGAGTCAGCCAAGAGAAGAAACGGTTTGCTTTTTCGCCAGGCAGCGAACAGATTAGGCAGTCTCCTTGTTTGTGAGACAGCGAACATCCACAGTGGTCACTCATTCTACGAGGCAGCGAAGAGACGCAGCGGTCTGCTTGTCCAGTAGATGGCGTAGTGGCATCACGGATTGCTTTTTCGCCTGGAAGCGACCCGATGCAGCACTTTGCCAGCTGGCGAGGCAGCAAACAGACGCAGCAGTCTGCTGCTTTGTGAGACAGCGAACATCCACGGTGGTTAGTTATTGTGTGAGGCAGCGAAGAGACGCAGCGCTTAGTTAGTTCTCCAGGCCCTGAACACATGCAACGGTTCACTTGTTGGCAACGCAGCGAGGAGAGGCAGCGGTCTGCTTGTTCGTGAGGCAGCGGAGAAATGCAGCGGTCTGCTTGATGGCGAGGCAGTGAACAGAGAGAGCGGTTCGCTTTTTTTCGAGGCAGCGAAGAGGCACAGCGGTCTGCTTGTTCTCCAGGCAGCGAAGAGATTAGGCAGTCTCCTTGTTGGTGAGACAGCGAACATTCATAGTGGTTCTTCATTCTGCGAGGCAGCCTAGAGACGCAGCGTTTTGCTTTTTCGCCAGGCAGCGAAGAGACGAAGCGGTTTGCTTGCTCGCCAGGCAGCGGAGAGACACAGCGGTCTGCTTGTTCGCCAGGCAGTGGACAGATTAGGCAGTCTCCTTGTTTGTGAGACAGCCAACATCCACAGTGGTCACTCATTCTACGAGGCAGCGAAGAGACGCAGCGGTCTGCTTGTTCGCCAGGCAGCAAAGAGATTAGCCAGTCTCCTTGTTTGTGAGACAGCGAACATCCACGGTGCTTAGTTATTCTGCGAGGCAGCGAAGAGACGAAGCGGTCTGCTTGATCGCCAGGCAGCGAAGAGACGAAACGGTTTGCTTTTTCGCCAGGCAGCGAACAGATTGGGCAGTCTCCTTGTTTGTGAGACAGCCAACATCCACTGTGGTCACTCATTCTACGAGGCAGCGAAGAGACGCAGCGGTCTGCTTGTTCGTGAGGCAGCGGAGAAATGCAGCGGTCTGCTTGATGGCGAGGCAGTGAACAGAGAGAGCGGTTTGCTTTTTTGCGAGGCAGCGAAGAGACACGGCAGTCTGCTTGTTTGCCAGGCAGCGAACAGATTAGGCAGTCTCCTTGTTTGTGAGACAGCGAACATCCACAGTGGTCACTCATTCTACGAGGCAGCGAAGAGACGCAGCGGTCTGCTTGTTCGTGAGGCAGCGGAGAAATGCAGCGGTCTGCTTGATGGCGAGGCAGTGAACAGAGAGAGCGGTTTGCTTTTTTGCGAGGCAGCGAAGAGACACGGCAGTCTGCTTGTTTGCCAGGCAGCGAACAGATTAGGCAGTCTCCTTGTTTGTGAGACAGCGAACATCCACAGTGGTCACTCATTCTGCGAGGCAGCGAACAGATGCAGCCGTTTGCTTGTCCACTAGATGGCGTAGTGGCATCACGGATTGCTTTTTCGCCTGGAAGAGACCCGATGCAGCACTTTGCCAGCTGGCGAGGCAGCGAACAGACGCAGCAGTCTGCTGCTTTGTGAGACAGCGAACATCCACGGTGGTTAGTTATTGTGCGAGGCAGCGAAGAGACGCAGCGCTTAGTTAGTTCTCCAGTCCCTGAACACATGCAACGGTTCACTTGTTGGCAACGCAGCGAGGAGACGCAGCGGTCTGCTTGTTCGCCAGGCAGCGGAGAAATGCAGCGGTTTGCTTGATGGCGAGGCAGAGAACAGAGAGAGCGGTTCGCTTTTTTGCGAGGCAGCAAAGAGAAACGTCAGTCTGCTTGCTCGCCAGGCAGCGAAGAGATGCAGCGGTCTGCTTGTTCGCCAGGCAGTGGACAGATTAGGCAGTCTCCGTGTTCGTGAGACAGCCAACATCCACAGTGGTCTCTCATTCTGCGAGGCAGCGAACAGACACAGCGTTTTGCTTTTTCGCCAGGCAGCGAAGAGATTCGGCTGTCTCCTTCTTTGTGAGACAGCGAACATCCACAGTGGTCACTCATTCTACGAGGCAGCCAAGAGAAGAAACGCTTTGCTTTTTCGCCAGGCAGCGAACAGATTAGCCAGTCTCCTTGTTTGTGAGACAGCCAACATCCACAGTGGTCACTCATTCTGCGAGGCAGCGAACAGATGCAGCCGTTTGCTTGTCCACTAGATGGTGTAGTGGCATCACGGATTACTTTTTCGCCTGGAAGAGACCCGATGCAGCACTTTGCCAGCTGGCGAGGCAGCAAACAGACGCAGCAGTCTGCTGCTTTGTGAGACAGCGAACATCCACGGTGGTTAGTTATTGTGCGAGGCAGCGAAGAGACGCAGCGCTTAGTTAGTTCTCCAGGCCCTGAACACATGCAACGGTTCACTTGTTGGCAACGCAGCGAGGAGAGGCAGCGGTCTGCTTGTTCGTGAGGCAGCGGAGAAATGCAGCGGTCTGCTTGATGGCGAGGCAGTGAACAGAGAGAGCGGTTCGCTTTTTTTCGAGGCAGCGAAGAGGCACAGCGGTCTGCTTGTTCTCCAGGCAGCGAAGAGATTAGGCAGTCTCCTTGTTGGTGAGACAGCGAACATTCATAGTGGTTCTTCATTCTGCGAGGCAGCCTAGAGACGCAGCGTTTTGCTTTTTCGCCAGGCAGCGAAGAGACGAAGCGGTTTGCTTGCTCGCCAGGCAGCGGAGAGACACAGCGGTCTGCTTGTTCGCCAGGCAGTGGACAGATTAGGCAGTCTCCTTGTTTGTGAGACAGCCAACATCCACAGTGGTCACTCATTCTACGAGGCAGCGAAGAGACGCAGCGGTCTGCTTGTTCGCCAGGCAGCAAAGAGATTAGCCAGTCTCCTTGTTTGTGAGACAGCGAACATCCACGGTGCTTAGTTATTCTGCGAGGCAGCGAAGAGACGAAGCGGTCTGCTTGATCGCCAGGCAGCGAAGAGACGAAACGGTTTGCTTTTTCGCCAGGCAGCGAACAGATTGGGCAGTCTCCTTGTTTGTGAGACAGCCAACATCCACTGTGGTCACTCATTCTACGAGGCAGCGAAGAGACGCAGCGGTCTGCTTGTTCGTGAGGCAGCGGAGAAATGCAGCGGTCTGCTTGATGGCGAGGCAGTGAACAGAGAGAGCAGTTCGCTTTTTTGCGAGGCAGCGAAGAGACACGGCAGTCTGCTTGTTTGCCAGGCAGCGAAGAGATTAGGCAGTCTCCTTGTTTGTGAGACAGCGAACATCCACAGTGGTCACTCATTCTACGAGGCAGCGAAGAGACGCAGCGGTCTGCTTGTTCGCCAGGCAGCGAACAGATTAGCCAGTCTCCTTGTTTGTGAGACAGCCAACATCCACAGTGGTCACTCATTCTGCGAGGCAGCGAACAGATGCAGCCTTTTGCTTGTCCACTAGATGACGTAGTGGCATCACGGATTGCTTTTTCGCCTGGAAGAGACCCGATGCAGCACTTTGCCAGCTGGCGAGGCAGCAAACAGACGCAGCAGTCTGCTGCTTTGTGAGACAGCGAACATCCACGGTGGTTAGTTATTGTGCGAGGCAGTGAAGAGACGCAGCGCTTAGTTAGTTCTCCAGGCCCTGAACACATGCAACGGTTCACTTGCTGGCAACGCAGCGAGGAGACGCAGCGGTCTGCTTGTTCGCCAGGCAGCGGAGAAATGCAGCGGTTTGCTTGATGGCGAGGCAGAGAACAGAGAGAGCGGTTCGCTTTTTTGCGAGGCAGCAAAGAGAAACGTCAGTCTGCTTGCTTGCCAGGCAGCGAAGAGATGCAGCGGTCTGCTTGTTCGCCAGGCAGTGGACAGATTAGGCAGTCTCCGTGTTCGTGAGACAGCCAACATCCACAGTGGTCTCTCATTCTGCGAGGCAGCGAACAGACACAGCGTTTTGCTTTTTCGCCAGGCAGCGAAGAGATTCGGCTGTCTCCTTCTTTGTGAGACAGCGAACATCCACAGTGGTCACTCATTCTACGAGGCAGCCAAGAGAAGAAACGGTTTGCTTTTTCGCCAGGCAGCGAACAGATTAGGTAGTCTCCTTGTTTGTGAGACAGCGAACATCCACAGTGGTCACTCATTCTACGAGGCAGCCAAGAGACACAGCGGTCTGCTTGATCGCCAGGCAGCGAAGAGACGTAGCGGTCTGCTTGTTCGCCAGGCAGCGAACAGATTAGGCAGTCTCCTTGTTTGTGAGACAGCGAACATCCACAGTGGTCACTCATTCTACGAGGCAGCGAAGAGACGCAGCGGTCTGCTTGTCCAGTAGATGGCGTAGTGGCATCACGGATTGCTTTTTCGCCTGGAAGCGACCCGATGCAGCACTTTGCCAGCTGGCGAGGCAGCAAACAGACGCAGCAGTCTGCTGCTTTGTGAGACAGCGAACATCCACGGTGGTTAGTTATTGTGCGAGGCAGCGAAGAGACGCAGCGCTTAGTTAGTTCTCCAGGCCCTGAACACATGCAACGGTTCACTTGTTGGCAACGCAGTGAGGAGACGCAGCGGTCTGCTTGTTCGCCAGGCAGCGAAGAGATTCGGCTGTCTCCTTGTTAGTGAGACAGCGAACATCCACGGTGGTTAGTTATTGTGCGAGGCAGCGAAGAGACGCAGCGCTTAGTTAGTTCTCCAGGCCCTGAACACATGCAACGGTTCACTTGTTGGCAACGCAGCGAGGAGAGGCAGCGGTCTGCTTGTTCGTGAGGCAGCGGAGAAATGCAGCGGTCTGCTTGATGGCGAGGCAGTGAACAGAGAGAGCGGTTCGCTTTTTTTCGAGGCAGCGAAGAGGCACAGCGGTCTGCTTGTTCTCCAGGCAGCGAAGAGATTAGGCAGTCTCCTTGTTGGTGAGACAGCGAACATTCATAGTGGTTCTTCATTCTGTGAGGCAGCCTAGAGACGCAGCGTTTTGCTTTTTCGCCAGGCAGCGAAGAGACGAAGCGGTTTGCTTGCTCGCCAGGCAGCGGAGAGACACAGCGGTCTGCTTGTTCGCCAGGCAGTGGACAGATTAGGCAGTCTCCTTGTTTGTGAGACAGCCAACATCCACAGTGGTCACTCATTCTACGAGGCAGCGAAGAGACGCAGCGGTCTGCTTGTTCGCCAGGCAGCAAAGAGATTAGCCAGTCTCCTTGTTTGTGAGACAGCGAACATCCACGGTGCTTAGTTATTCTGCGAGGCAGCGAAGAGACGAAGCGGTCTGCTTGATCGCCAGGCAGCGAAGAGACGAAACGGTTTGCTTTTTCGCCAGGCAGCGAACAGATTGGGCAGTCTCCTTGTTTGTGAGACAGCCAACATCCACTGTGGTCACTCATTCTACGAGGCAGCGAAGAGACGCAGCGGTCTGCTTGTTCGTGAGGCAGCGGAGAAATGCAGCGGTCTGCTTGATGGCGAGGCAGTGAACAGAGAGAGCGGTTCGCTTTTTTGCGAGGCAGCGAAGAGACACGGCAGTCTGCCTTTTTGCCAGGCAGCGAAGAGATTAGGCAGTCTCCTTGTTTGTGAGACAGCCAACATCCACAGTGGTCACTCATTCTGCGAGGCAGCGAACAGACGCAGCAGTCTGCTGCTTTGTGAGACAGCGAACATCCACAGTGGTCACTCATTCTACGAGGCAGTGAAGAGACGCAGCGGTCTGCTTGTTCGCCAGGCAGCGAACAGATTAGCCAGTCTCCTTGTTTGTGAGACAGCCAACATCCACAGTGGTCACTCATTCTGCGAGGCAGCGAACAGATGCAGCCGTTTGCTTGTCCACTAGATGGTGTAGTGGCATCACGGATTGCTTTTTCGCCTGGAAGCGACCCGATGCAGCACTTTGCCAGCTGGCGAGGCAGCAAACAGACGCAGCAGTCTGCTGCTTTGTGAGACAGCGAACATCCACGGTGGTTAGTTATTGTGCGAGGCAGCGAAGAGACGCAGCGCTTAGTTAGTTCTCCAGGCCCTGAACACATGCAACGGTTCACTTGTTGGCAACGCAGCGAGGAGACGCAGCGGTCTGCTTGTTCGCCAGGCAGCGGAGAAATGCAGCGGTTTGCTTGATGGCGAGGCAGAGAACAGAGAGAGCGGTTCGCTTTTTTGCGAGGCAGCAAAGAGAAACGTCAGTCTGCTTGCTCGCCAGGCAGCGAAGAGATGCAGCGGTCTGCTTGTTCGCCAGGCAGTGGACAGATTAGGCAGTCTCCGTGTTCGTGAGACAGCCAACATCCACAGTGGTCTCTCATTCTGCGAGGCAGCGAACAGACACAGCGTTTTGCTTTTTCGCCAGGCAGCGAAGAGATTCGGCTGTCTCCTTCTTTGTGAGACAGCGAACATCCACAGTGGTCACTCATTCTACGAGGCAGCCAAGAGAAGAAACGGTTTGCTTTTTCGCCAGGCAGCGAACAGATTAGGTAGTCTCCTTGTTTGTGAGACAGCGAACATCCACAGTGGTCACTCATTCTACGAGGCAGCCAAGAGACACAGCGGTCTGCTTGATCGCCAGGCAGCGAAGAGACGTAGCGGTCTGCTTGTTCGCCAGGCAGCGAACAGATTAGGCAGTCTCCTTGTTTGTGAGACAGCGAACATCCACAGTGGTCACTCATTCTACGAGGCAGCGAAGAGACGCAGCGGTCTGCTTGTCCAGTAGATGGCGTAGTGGCATCACGGATTGCTTTTTCGCCTGGAAGCGACCCGATGCAGCACTTTGCCAGCTGGCGAGGCAGCAAACAGACGCAGCAGTCTGCTGCTTTGTGAGACAGCGAACATCCACGGTGGTTAGTTATTGTGCGAGGCAGCGAAGAGACGCAGCGCTTAGTTAGTTCTCCAGGCCCTGAACACATGCAACGGTTCACTTGTTGGCAACGCAGTGAGGAGACGCAGCGGTCTGCTTGTTCGCCAGGCAGCGAAGAGATTCGGCTGTCTCCTTGTTAGTGAGACAGCGAACATCCACGGTGGTTAGTTATTGTGCGAGGCAGCGAAGAGACGCAGCGCTTAGTTAGTTCTCCAGGCCCTGAACACATGCAACGGTTCACTTGTTGGCAACGCAGCGAGGAGAGGCAGCGGTCTGCTTGTTCGTGAGGCAGCGGAGAAATGCAGCGGTCTGCTTGATGGCGAGGCAGTGAACAGAGAGAGCGGTTCGCTTTTTTTCGAGGCAGCGAAGAGGCACAGCGGTCTGCTTGTTCTCCAGGCAGCGAAGAGATTAGGCAGTCTCCTTGTTGGTGAGACAGCGAACATTCATAGTGGTTCTTCATTCTGCGAGGCAGCCTAGAGACGCAGCGTTTTGCTTTTTCGCCAGGCAGCGAAGAGACGAAGCGGTTTGCTTGCTCGCCAGGCAGCGGAGAGACACAGCGGTCTGCTTGTTCGCCAGGCAGTGGACAGATTAGGCAGTCTCCTTGTTTGTGAGACAGCCAACATCCACAGTGGTCACTCATTCTACGAGGCAGCGAAGAGACGCAGCGGTCTGCTTGTTCGCCAGGCAGCAAAGAGATTAGCCAGTCTCCTTGTTTGTGAGACAGCGAACATCCACAGTGCTTAGTTATTCTGCGAGGCAGCGAAGAGACGAAGCGGTCTGCTTGATCGCCAGGCAGCGAAGAGACGAAACGGTTTGCTTTTTCGCCAGGCAGCGAACAGATTGGGCAGTCTCCTTGTTTGTGAGACAGCCAACATCCACTGTGGTCACTCATTCTACGAGGCAGCGAAGAGACGCAGCGGTCTGCTTGTTCGTGAGGCAGCGGAGAAATGCAGCGGTCTGCTTGATGGCGAGGCAGTGAACAGAGAGAGCGGTTTGCTTTTTTGCGAGGCAGCGAAGAGACACGGCAGTCTGCCTTTTTGCCAGGCAGCGAAGAGATTAGGCAGTCTCCTTGTTTGTGAGACAGCCAACATCCACAGTGGTCACTCATTCTGCGAGGCAGCGAACAGACGCAGCAGTCTGCTGCTTTGTGAGACAGCGAACATCCACAGTGGTCACTCATTCTACGAGGCAGCGAAGAGACGCAGCGGTCTGCTTGTTCGCCAGGCAGCGAACAGATTAGCCAGTCTCCTTGTTTGTGAGACAGCCAACATCCACAGTGGTCACTCATTCTGCGAGGCAGCGAACAGATGCAGCCTTTTGCTTGTCCACTAGATGGTGTAGTGGCATCACGGATTGCTTTTTCGCCTGGAAGCGACCCGATGCAGCACTTTGCCAGCTGGCGAGGCAGCAAACAGACGCAGCAGTCTGCTGCTTTGTGAGACAGCGAACATCCACGGTGGTTAGTTATTGTGCGAGGCAGCGAAGAGACGCAGCGCTTAGTTAGTTCTCCAGGCCCTGAACACATGCAACGGTTCACTTGTTGGCAACGCAGCGAGGAGACGCAGCGGTCTGCTTGTTCGCCAGGCAGCGGAGAAATGCAGCGGTTTGCTTGATGGCGAGGAAGAGAACAGAGAGAGCGGTTCGCTTTTTTGCGAGGCAGCAAAGAGAAACGTCAGTCTGCTTGCTCGCCAGGCAGCGAAGAGATGCAGCGGTCTGCTTGTTCGCCAGGCAGTGGACAGATTAGGCAGTCTCCGTGTTCGTGAGACAGCCAACATCCACAGTGGTCTCTCATTCTGCGAGGCAGCGAACAGACACAGCGTTTTGCTTTTTCGCCAGGCAGCGAAGAGATTCGGCTGTCTCCTTCTTTGTGAGACAGCGAACATCCACAGTGGTCACTCATTCTACGAGGCAGCCAAGAGAAGAAACGGTTTGCTTTTTCGCCAGGCAGCGAACAGATTAGGTAGTCTCCTTGTTTGTGAGACAGCGAACATCCACAGTGGTCACTCATTCTACGAGGCAGCCAAGAGACACAGCGGTCTGCTTGATCGCCAGGCAGCGAAGAGACGTAGCGGTCTGCTTGTTCGCCAGGCAGCGAACAGATTAGGCAGTCTCCTTGTTTGTGAGACAGCGAACATCCACAGTGGTCACTCATTCTACGAGGCAGCGAAGAGACGCAGCGGTCTGCTTGTCCAGTAGATGGCGTAGTGGCATCACGGATTGCTTTTTCGCCTGGAAGCGACCCGATGCAGCACTTTGCCAGCTGGCGAGGCAGCAAACAGACGCAGCAGTCTGCTGCTTTGTGAGACAGCGAACATCCACGGTGGTTAGTTATTGTGCGAGGCAGCGAAGAGACGCAGCGCTTAGTTAGTTCTCCAGGCCCTGAACACATGCAACGGTTCACTTGTTGGCAACGCAGTGAGGAGACGCAGCGGTCTGCTTGTTCGCCAGGCAGCGAAGAGATTCGGCTGTCTCCTTGTTAGTGAGACAGCGAACATCCACGGTGGTTAGTTATTGTGCGAGGCAGCGAAGAGACGCAGCGCTTAGTTAGTTCTCCAGGCCCTGAACACATGCAACGGTTCACTTGTTGGCAACGCAGCGAGGAGAGGCAGCGGTCTGCTTGTTCGTGAGGCAGCGGAGAAATGCAGCGGTCTGCTTGATGGCGAGGCAGTGAACAGAGAGAGCGGTTTGCTTTTTTTCGAGGCAGCGAAGAGGCACAGCGGTCTGCTTGTTCTCCAGGCAGCGAAGAGATTAGGCAGTCTCCTTGTTGGTGAGACAGCGAACATTCATAGTGGTTCTTCATTCTGCGAGGCAGCCTAGAGACGCAGCGTTTTGCTTTTTCGCCAGGCAGCGAAGAGACGAAGCGGTTTGCTTGCTCGCCAGGCAGCGGAGAGACACAGCGGTCTGCTTGTTCGCCAGGCAGTGGACAGATTAGGCAGTCTCCTTGTTTGTGAGACAGCCAACATCCACAGTGGTCACTCATTCTACGAGGCAGCGAAGAGACGCAGCGGTCTGCTTGTTCGCCAGGCAGCAAAGAGATTAGCCAGTCTCCTTGTTTGTGAGACAGCGAACATCCACGGTGCTTAGTTATTCTGCGAGGCAGCGAAGAGACGAAGCGGTCTGCTTGATCGCCAGGCAGCGAAGAGACGAAACGGTTTGCTTTTTCGCCAGGCAGCGAACAGATTGGGCAGTCTCCTTGTTTGTGAGACAGCCAACATCCACTGTGGTCACTCATTCTACGAGGCAGCGAAGAGACGCAGCGGTCTGCTTGTTCGTGAGGCAGCGGAGAAATGCAGCGGTCTGCTTGATGGCGAGGCAGTGAACAGAGAGAGCGGTTTGCTTTTTTGCGAGGCAGCGAAGAGACACGGCAGTCTGCTTGTTTGCCAGGCAGCGAAGAGATTAGGCAGTCTCCTTGTTTGTGAGACAGCCAACATCCACTGTGGTCACTCATTCTACGAGGCAGCGAAGAGACGCAGCGGTCTGCTTGTTCGTGAGGCAGCGGAGAAATGCAGCGGTCTGCTTGATGGCGAGGCAGTGAACAGAGAGAGCGGTTTGCTTTTTTGCGAGGCAGCGAAGAGACACGGCAGTCTGCTTGTTTGCCAGGCAGCGAACAGATTAGGCAGTCTCCTTGTTTGTGAGACAGCGAACATCCACAGTGGTCACTCATTCTGCGAGGCAGCGAACAGATGCAGCCGTTTGCTTGTCCACTAGATGGCGTAGTGGCATCACGGATTGCTTTTTCGCCTGGAAGCGACCCGATGCAGCACTTTGCCAGCTGGCGAGGCAGCGAACAGACGCAGCAGTCTGCTGCTTTGTGAGACAGCGAACATCCACGGTGGTTAGTTATTGTGCGAGGCAGCGAAGAGACGCAGCGCTTAGTTAGTTCTCCAGGCCCTGAACACATGCAACGGTTCACTTGCTGGCAACGCAGCGAGGAGACGCAGCGGTCTGCTTGTTCGCCAGGCAGCGAAGAGATTCGGCTGTCTCCTTGTTAGTGAGACAGCGAACATCCACGGTGGTTAGTTATTGTGCGAGGCAGCGAAGAGACGCAGCGCTTAGTTAGTTCTCCAGGCCCTGAACACATGCAACGGTTCACTTGTTGGCAACGCAGCGAGGAGAGGCAGCGGTCTGCTTGTTCGTGAGGCAGCGGAGAAATGCAGCGGTCTGCTTGATGGCGAGGCAGTGAACAGAGAGAGCGGTTCGCTTTTTTTCGAGGCAGCGAAGAGGCACAGCGGTCTGCTTGTTCTCCAGGCAGCGAAGAGATTAGGCAGTCTCCTTGTTGGTGAGACAGCGAACATTCATAGTGGTTCTTCATTCTGCGAGGCAGCCTAGAGACGCAGCGTTTTGCTTTTTCACCAGGCAGCGAAGAGACGAAGCGGTTTGCTTGCTCGCCAGGCAGCGGAGAGACACAGCGGTCTGCTTGTTCGCCAGGCAGTGGACAGATTAGGCAGTCTCCTTGTTTGTGAGACAGCCAACATCCACAGTGGTCACTCATTCTACGAGGCAGCGAAGAGACGCAGCGGTCTGCTTGTTCGCCAGGCAGCAAAGAGATTAGCCAGTCTCCTTGTTTGTGAGACAGCGAACATCCACGGTGCTTAGTTATTCTGCGAGGCAGCGAAGAGACGAAGCGGTCTGCTTTGATCGCCAGGCAGCGAAGAGACGAAACGGTTTGCTTTTTCGCCAGGCAGCGAACAGATTGGGCAGTCTCCTTGTTTGTGAGACAGCCAACATCCACTGTGGTCACTCATTCTACGAGGCAGCGAAGAGACGCAGCGGTCTGCTTGTTCGTGAGGCAGCGGAGAAATGCAGCGGTCTGCTTGATGGCGAGGCAGTGAACAGAGAGAGCGGTTCGCTTTTTTGCGAGGCAGCGAAGAGACACGGCAGTCTGCCTTTTTGCCAGGCAGCGAAGAGATTAGGCAGTCTCCTTGTTTGTGAGACAGCCAACATCCACAGTGGTCACTCATTCTGCGAGGCAGCGAACAGACGCAGCAGTCTGCTGCTTTGTGAGACAGCGAACATCCACAGTGGTCACTCATTCTACGAGGCAGTGAAGAGACGCAGCGGTCTGCTTGTTCGCCAGGCAGCGAACAGATTAGCCAGTCTCCTTGTTTGTGAGACAGCCAACATCCACAGTGGTCACTCATTCTGCGAGGCAGCGAACAGATGCAGCCGTTTGCTTGTCCACTAGATGGTGTAGTGGCATCACGGATTGCTTTTTCGCCTGGAAGCGACCCGATGCAGCACTTTGCCAGCTGGCGAGGCAGCAAACAGACGCAGCAGTCTGCTGCTTTGTGAGACAGCGAACATCCACGGTGGTTAGTTATTGTGCGAGGCAGCGAAGAGACGAAGCGGTCTGCTTGTTCTCCAGGCCCTGAACACATGCAACGGTTCACTTGTTGGCAACGCAGCGAGGAGACGCAGCGGTCTGCTTGTTCGCCAGGCAGCGGAGAAATGCAGCGGTTTGCTTGATGGCGAGGCAGAGAACAGAGAGAGCGGTTCGCTTTTTTGCGAGGCAGCAAAGAGAAACGTCAGTCTGCTTGCTCGCCAGGCAGCGAAGAGATGCAGCGGTCTGCTTGTTCGCCAGGCAGTGGACAGATTAGGCAGTCTCCGTGTTCGTGAGACAGCCAACATCCACAGTGGTCTCTCATTCTGCGAGGCAGCGAACAGACACAGCGTTTTGCTTTTTCGCCAGGCAGCGAAGAGATTCGGCTGTCTCCTTCTTTGTGAGACAGCGAACATCCACAGTGGTCACTCATTCTACGAGGCAGCCAAGAGAAGAAACGGTTTGCTTTTTCGCCAGGCAGCGAACAGATTAGGTAGTCTCCTTGTTTGTGAGACAGCGAACATCCACAGTGGTCACTCATTCTACGAGGCAGCCAAGAGACACAGCGGTCTGCTTGATCGCCAGGCAGCGAAGAGACGTAGCGGTCTGCTTGTTCGCCAGGCAGCGAACAGATTAGGCAGTCTCCTTGTTTGTGAGACAGCGAACATCCACAGTGGTCACTCATTCTACGAGGCAGCGAAGAGACGCAGCGGTCTGCTTGTCCAGTAGATGGCGTAGTGGCATCACGGATTGCTTTTTCGCCTGGAAGCGACCCGATGCAGCACTTTGCCAGCTGGCGAGGCAGCAAACAGACGCAGCAGTCTGCTGCTTTGTGAGACAGCGAACATCCACGGTGGTTAGTTATTGTGCGAGGCAGCGAAGAGACGCAGCGCTTAGTTAGTTCTCCAGGCCCTGAACACATGCAACGGTTCACTTGTTGGCAACGCAGTGAGGAGACGCAGCGGTCTGCTTGTTCGCCAGGCAGCGAAGAGATTCGGCTGTCTCCTTGTTAGTGAGACAGCGAACATCCACGGTGGTTAGTTATTGTGCGAGGCAGCGAAGAGACGCAGCGCTTAGTTAGTTCTCCAGGCCCTGAACACATGCAACGGTTCACTTGTTGGCAACGCAGCGAGGAGAGGCAGCGGTCTGCTTGTTCGTGAGGCAGCGGAGAAATGCAGCGGTCTGCTTGATGGCGAGGCAGTGAACAGAGAGAGCGGTTCGCTTTTTTTCGAGGCAGCGAAGAGGCACAGCGGTCTGCTTGTTCTCCAGGCAGCGAAGAGATTAGGCAGTCTCCTTGTTGGTGAGACAGCGAACATTCATAGTGGTTCTTCATTCTGCGAGGCAGCCTAGAGACGCAGCGTTTTGCTTTTTCGCCAGGCAGCGAAGAGACGAAGCGGTTTGCTTGCTCGCCAGGCAGCGGAGAGACACAGCGGTCTGCTTGTTCGCCAGGCAGTGGACAGATTAGGCAGTCTCCTTGTTTGTGAGACAGCCAACATCCACAGTGGTCACTCATTCTACGAGGCAGCGAAGAGACGCAGCGGTCTGCTTGTTCGCCAGGCAGCAAAGAGATTAGCCAGTCTCCTTGTTTGTGAGACAGCGAACATCCACGGTGCTTAGTTATTCTGCGAGGCAGCGAAGAGACGAAGCGGTCTGCTTGATCGCCAGGCAGCGAAGAGACGAAACGGTTTGCTTTTTCGCCAGGCAGCGAACAGATTGGGCAGTCTCCTTGTTTGTGAGACAGCCAACATCCACTGTGGTCACTCATTCTACGAGGCAGCGAAGAGACGCAGCGGTCTGCTTGTTCGTGAGGCAGCGGAGAAATGCAGCGGTCTGCTTGATGGCGAGGCAGTGAACAGAGAGAGCGGTTTGCTTTTTTTCGAGGCAGCGAAGAGACACGGCAGTCTGCTTGTTTGCCAGGCAGCGAAGAGATTAGGCAGTCTCCTTTTTGGTGAGACAGCGAACATTCATAGTGGTTCTTCATTCTGCGAGGCAGCCTAGAGACGCAGCGTTTTGCTTTTTCGCCAGGCAGCGAAGAGATGAAGCGGTTTGCTTGCGCGCCAGGCAGCGGAGAGGCACAGCGGTCTGCTTGTTCGCCAGGCAGTGGACAGATTAGGCAGTCTCCTTGTTTGTGAGACAGCCAACATCCACAGTGGTCACTCATTCTACGAGGCAGCGAAGAGACGCAGCGGTCTGCTTGTTCGCCAGGCAGCGAAGAGATTAGCCAGTCTCCTTGTTTGTGAGACAGCCAACATCCACAGTGGTCACTCATTCTACGAGGCAGCGAAGAGACGCAGCGGTCTGCTTGTCCAGTAGATGGCGTAGTGGCATCACGGATTGCTTTTTCGCCTGGAAGAGACCCGATGCAGCACTTTGCCAGCTGGCGAGGCAGCGAACAGACGCAGCAGTCTGCTGCTTTGTGAGACAGCGAACATCCACGGTGGTTAGTTATTGTGCGAGGCAGCGAAGAGACGCAGCGCTTAGTTAGTTCTCCAGGCCCTGAACACATGCAACGGTTCACTTGTTGGCAACGCAGCGAGGAGACGCAGCGGTCTGCTTGTTCGCCAGGCAGCGGAGAAATGCAGCGGTTTGCTTGATGGCGAGGCAGAGAACAGAGAGAGCGGTTCGCTTTTTTGCGAGGCAGCAAAGAGAAACGTCAGTCTGCTTGCTCGCCAGGCAGCGAAGAGATGCAGCGGTCTGCTTGTTCGCCAGGCAGTGGACAGATTAGGCAGTCTCCGTGTTCGTGAGACAGCCAACATCCACAGTGGTCTCTCATTCTGCGAGGCAGCGAACAGACACAGCGTTTTGCTTTTTCGCCAGGCAGCGAAGAGATTCGGCTGTCTCCTTCTTTGTGAGACAGCGAACATCCACAGTGGTCACTCATTCTACGAGGCAGCCAAGAGAAGAAACGGTTTGCTTTTTCGCCAGGCAGCGAACAGATTAGGTAGTCTCCTTGTTTGTGAGACAGCGAACATCCACAGTGGTCACTCATTCTACGAGGCAGCTAAGAGACACAGCGGTCTGCTTGCTCGCCAGGCAGCGAACAGATTAGGCAGTCTCCTTGTTTGTGAGACAGCGAACATCCACAGTGGTCACTCATTCTACGAGGCAGCGAAGAGACGCAGTGGTCTGCTTGTCCAGTAGATGGCGTAGTGGCATCACGGATTGCTTTTTCGCCTGGAAGCGACCCGATGCAGCACTTTGCCAGCTGGCGAGGCAGCGAACAGACGCAGCAGTCTGCTGCTTTGTGAGACAGCGAACATCCACGGTGGTTAGTTATTGTGCGAGGCAGCGAAGAGACGCAGCGCTTAGTTAGTTCTCCAGGCCCTGAACACATGCAACGGTTCACTTGCTGGCAACGCAGCGAGGAGACGCAGCGGTCTGCTTGTTCGCCAGGCAGCGAAGAGATTCGGCTGTCTCCTTGTTAGTGAGACAGCGAACATCCACGGTGGTTAGTTGTTGTGCGAGGCAGCGAAGAGGCGCAGCGCTTAGTTAGTTCTCCAGGCCCTGAACACATGCAACGGTTCACTTGCTGGCAACGCAGCGAGGAGACGCAGCGGTCTGCTTGTTCGCCAGGCAGCGAAGAGATTCGGCTGTCTCCTTGTTAGTGAGACAGCGAACATCCACGGTGGTTAGTTATTGTGCGAGGCAGCGAAGAGACGCAGCGCTTAGTTAGTTCTCCAGGCCCTGAACACATGCAACGGTTCACTTGTTGGCAACGCAGCGAGGAGAGGCAGCGGTCTGCTTGTTCGTGAGGCAGCGGAGAAATGCAGCGGTCTGCTTGATGGCGAGGCAGTGAACAGAGAGAGCGGTTCGCTTTTTTTCGAGGCAGCGAAGAGGCACAGCGGTCTGCTTGTTCTCCAGGCAGCGAAGAGATTAGGCAGTCTCCTTGTTGGTGAGACAGCGAACATTCATAGTGGTTCTTCATTCTGCGAGGCAGCCTAGAGACGCAGCGTTTTGCTTTTTCGCCAGGCAGCGAAGAGACGAAGCGGTCTGCTTGTTCGCCAGGCAGTGGACAGATTAGGCAGTCTCCTTGTTTGTGAGACAGCCAACATCCACAGTGGTCACTCGTTCTACGAGGCAGCGAAGAGACGCAGCGGTCTGCTTGTTCGCCAGGCAGCGAAGAGATTAGCCAGTCTCCTTGTTTGTGAGACAGCGAACATCCACGGTGCTTAGTTATTCTGCGAGGCAGCAAAGAGACGAAGCGGTCTGCTTGATCGCCAGGCAGCGAAGAGACGAAACGGTTTGCTTTTTCGCCAGGCAGCGAACAGATTGGGCAGTCTCCTTGTTTGTGAGACAGCCAACATCCACTGTGGTCACTCATTCTACGAGGCAGCGAAGAGACGCAGCGGTCTGCTTGTTCGTGAGGCAGCGGAGAAATGCAGCGGTCTGCTTGATGGCGAGGCAGTGAACAGAGAGAGCGGTTCGCTTTTTTGCGAGGCAGCGAAGAGACACGGCAGTCTGCTTGTTTGCCAGGCAGCGAAGAGATTAGGCAGTCTCCTTGTTTGTGAGACAGCCAACATACACAGTGGTCACTCATTCTGCGAGGCAGCGAACAGACGCAGCAGTCTGCTGCTTTGTGAGACAGCGAACATCCACAGTGGTCACTCATTCTGCGAGGCAGCCAAGAGACCTAGCGTTCTGCTTGTTCGCCATGCAGCGAAGAGATTAGGCACTCTCCTTGTTTGTGAGACAGCGAACATCCAGAGTGGTCACTCATTCTGCGAGGCAGCGAATTGGCACAGCGTTCTGCTTCTTCGCCAAGCAGTGGACAGATTAGGTAGTCTCCTTGTTTGTGAGACAGCGAACATCCACGGTGGTTAGTTATTCTGAGAGGCAGCGAAGAGACGCAGCGCTTAGTTAGTTCTCCAGGCCCTGAACACATGCAACGGTTCACTTGTTGGCAACGCAGCGAGGAGAGGCAGCGGTCTGCTTGTTCGCCAGGCAGCGGAGAGATTCGGCTGTCTCCTTGTTAGTGAGACAGCGAACATCCACAGTGGTCACTCATTCTACGAGGCAGCGAAGAGACGCAACGGTCTGCTTGTTCGCCAGGCAGCGAAGAGATTAGCCAGTCTCCTTGTTTGTGAGACAGCGAACATCCACGGTGCTTAGTTATTCTGCGAGGCAGCGAAGAGACGAAGCGGTCTGCTTGTTCGCCAGGCAGCGAAGAGACCAAACGGTTTGCTTTTTCGCCAGGCAGCGAACAGATTGGGCAGTCTCCTTGTTTGTGAGACAGCCAACATCCACAGTGGTCACTCATTCTACGAGGCAGCGAAGAGACGCAGCGGTCTGCTTGTTCGTGAGGCAGCGGAGAAATGCAGCGGTCTGCTTGATGGCGAGGCAATGAACAGAGAGAGCGGTTCGCTTTTTTGCGAGGCAGCGAAGAGACACGGCAGTCTGCTTGTTTGCCAGGCAGCGAAGAGATTAGGCAGTCTCCTTGTTTGTGAGACAGCCAACATCCACAGTGGTCACTCATTCTGCGAGGCAGCGAACAGATGCAGCCGTTTGCTTGTCCAGTAGATGGCGTAGTGGCATCACGGATTGCTTTTTCGCCTGGAAGCGACCTGATGCAGTACTTTGCCAGCTGGCGAGGCAGCGAACAGACGCAGCAGTCTGCTGCTTTGTGAGACAGCGAACATCCACGGTGGTTAGTTATTGTGCGAGGCAGCGAAGAGACGCAGCGCTTAGTTAGTTCTCCAGGCCCTGAACACATGCAACGGTTCACTTGCTGGCAACGCAGCGAGGAGACGCAGCGGTCTGCTTGTTCGCCAGGCAGCGAAGAGATTCGGCTGTCTCCTTGTTAGTGAGACAGCGAACATCCACGGTGGTTAGTTATTGTGCGAGGCAGCGAAGAGACGCAGCGCTTAGTTAGTTCTCCAGGCCCTGAACACATGCAACGGTTCACTTGTTGGCAACGCAGCGAGGAGAGGCAGCGGTCTGCTTGTTCGTGAGGCAGCGGAGAAATGCAGCAGTTTGCTTGATGGCGAGGCAGAGAACAGAGAGAGCGGTTCGCTTTTTTTCGAGGCAGCGAAGAGACACGGCAGTCTGCTTGTTCTCCAGGCAGCGAAGAGATTAGGCAGTCTCCTTGTTGGTGAGACAGCGAACATTCATAGTGGTTCCTCATTCTGCGAGGCAGCCTAGAGACGCAGCGTTTTGCTTTTTCGCCAGGCAGCGAAGAGACGAAGCGGTTTGCTTGATCGCCAGGCAGCGGAGAGACGAAACGGTTTGCTTTTTCGCCAGGCAGCGAACAGATTGGGCAGTCTCCTTGTTTGTGAGACAGCCAACATCCACTGTGGTCACTCATTCTGCGAGGCAGCGAAGAGACGCAGCGGTCTGCTTGTTCGTGAGGCAGCGGAGAAATGCAGCGGTCTGCTTGATGGCGAGGCAGTGAACAGAGAGAGCGGTTCGCTTTTTTGCGAGGCAGCGAAGAGACACGGCAGTCTGCTTGTTTGCCAGGCAGCGAAGACATTAGGCAGTCTCCTTGTTTGTGAGACAGCCAACATCCACAGTGGTCACTCATTCTACGAGGCAGCGAAGAGACGCAGCGGTCTGCTTGTCCACTAGATGGCGTAGTGGCATCACGGATTGCTTTTTCGCCTGGAAGAGACCCGATGCAGCACTTTGCCAGCTGGCGAGGCAGCGAACAGACGCAGCAGTCTGCTGCTTTGTGAGACAGCGAACATCCACGGTGGTTAGTTATTCTGAGAGGCAGCGAAGAGACGCAGCGCTTAGTTAGTTCTCCAGGCCCTGAACACATGCAACGGTTTACTTGTTGGCAACGCAGCGAGGAGACGCAGCGGTCTGCTTGTTCGCCAGGCAGCGAAGAGATTCGGCTGTCTCCTTGTTTGTGAGACAGCGAACATCCACAGTGGTCACTCATTCTACGAGGCAGCGAAGAGACGCAGCGGTCTGCTTGTTCGCCAGGCAGCGAACAGATTAGGCAGTCTCCTGGTCTGTTAGACAGCCAACATCCACAGTGGTCACTCATTCTGCGAGGCAGCGAACAGATGCAGCCGTTTGCTTGTCCACTAGATGGCGTAGTGGCATCACGGATTGCTTTTTCGCCTGGAAGCGACCCGATGCAGCACTTTGCCAGCTGGCGAGGCAGCGAACAGACGCAGCAGTCTGCTGCTTTCTGAGACAGCGAACATCCACGGTGGTTAGTTATTCTGCGAGGCAGCAAAGAGACGAAGCGGTCTGCTTGATCGCCAGGCAGCGAAGAGACGAAACGGTTTGCTTTTTCGCCAGGCAGCGAACAGATTGGGCAGTCTCCTTGTTTGTGAGACAGCCAACATCCACTGTGGTCACTCATTCTACGAGGCAGCGAAGAGACGCAGCGGTCTGCTTGTTCGTGAGGCAGCGGAGAAATGCAGCGGTCTGCTTGATGGCGAGGCAGTGAACAGAGAGAGCGGTTCGCTTTTTTGCGAGGTAGCAAAAAGACAAAGCGGTCTGCTTGATCGCCAGGCAGCGAAGAGATTAGGCAGTCTCCTTGTTTGTGAGACAGCTATCATCCACAGTGGTCACTCATTCTGCGAGGCCGGCAAGAGACGCAGCGGTCTGCTTGTTCGCCAGGCAGCGAACAGATTAGGCAGTCTCCTTTCTTGTGAGACAGCCAACATCCACAGTGGTCACTCATTCTGCGAGGCAGCGAACAGATGCAGCCGTTTGCTTGTCCACTAGATGGCGTAGTGGCATCACGGATTGCTTTTTCGCCTGGAAGCGACCCGATGCAGCACTTTGCCAGCTGGCGAGGCAGCGAACAGACGCAGCAGTCTGCTGCTTTGTGAGACAGCGAACATCCACGGTGCTTAGTTATTCTGCGAGGCAGCGAAGAGACGAAGCAGTCTGCTTGATCGCCAGGCAGCGAAGAGACGAAACGGTTTGCTTTTTCGCCAGGCAGCGAACAGATTGGGCAGTCTCCTTGTTTGTGAGACAGCCAACATCCACTGTGGTCACTCATTCTACGAGGCAGCGAAGAGACGCAGCGGTCTGCTTGTTCGTGAGGCAGCGGAGAAATGCAGCGGTCTGCTTGATGGCGAGGCAGTGAACAGAGAGAGCGGTTTGCTTTTTTGCGAGGCAGCGAAGAGACACGGCAGTCTGCTTGTTTGCCAGGCAGCGAAGAGATTAGGCAGTCTCCTTGTTTGTGAGACAGCCAACATACACAGTGGTCACTCATTCTGCGAGGCAGCGAACAGACGCAGCAGTCTGCTGCTTTGTGAGACAGCGAACATCCACAGTGGTCACTCATTCTACGAGGCAGCGAGGAGACGCAGCGGTCTGCTTGTTCGCCAGGCAGCGAACAGATTAGCCAGTCTCCTTGTTTGTGAGACAGCCAACATCCACAGTGGTCACTCATTCTGCGAGGCAGCGAGCAGATGCAGCCGTTTGCTTGTCCACTAGATGGTGTAGTGGCATCACGGATTGCTTTTTCGCCTGGAAGAGACCCGATGCAGCACTTTGCCAGCTGGCGAGGCAGCGAACAGACGCAGCAGTCTGCTGCTTTGTGAGACAGCGAACATCCACGGTGGTTAGTTATTGTGCGAGGCAGCGAAGAGACGCAGCGCTTAGTTAGTTCTCCAGGCCCTGAACACATGCAACGGTTCACTTGTTGGCAACGCAGCGAGGAGAGGCAGCGGTCTGCTTGTTCGCCAGGCAGCGGAGAAATGCAGCGGTTTGCTTGATGGCGAGGCAGAGAACAGAGAGAGCGGTTCGCTTTTTTGCGAGGCAGCAAAGAGAAACGTCAGTCTGCTTGCTCGCCAGGCAGCGAAGAGATGCAGCGGTCTGCTTGTTCGCCAGGCAGTGGACAGATTAGGCAGTCTCCGTGTTCGTGAGACAGCCAACATCCACAGTGGTCTCTCATTCTACGAGGCAGCGAACAGACACAGCGTTTTGCTTTTTCGCCAGGCAGCGAAGAGATTCGGCTGTCTCCTTCTTTGTGAGACAGCGAACATCCACAGTGGTCACTCATTCTACGAGGCAGCCAAGAGAAGAAACGGTTTGCTTTTTCGCCAGGCAGCGAACAGATTAGGTAGTCTCCTTGTTTGTGAGACAGCGAACATCCACAGTGGTCACTCATTCTACGAGGCAGCCAAGAGACACAGCGGTCTGCTTGATCGCCAGGCAGCGAAGAGACGCAGCGGTCTGCTTGTTCGCCAGGCAGCGAACAGATTAGGCAGTCTCCTTGTTTGTAAGACAGCGAACATCCACAGTGGTCACTCATTCTACGAGGCAGCGAAGAGACGCAGCGGTCTGCTTGTTCTCCAGGCAGCGGAGAGATTCGGCTGTCTCCTTGTTAGTGAGACAGCGAACATCCACGGTGGTTAGTTATTCTGCGAGGCAGCGAAGAGACGCAGCGCTTAGTTAGTTCTCCAGGCCCTGAACACATGCAACGGTTCACTTGCTGGCAACGCAGCGAGGAGACGCAGCGGTCTGCTTGTTCGCCAGGCAGCGAAGAGATTAGCCAGTCTCCTTGTCTGTGAGACAGCCAACATCCACAGTGGTCACTCATTCTGCGAGGCAGCGAACAGATGCAGCCGTTTGCTTGTCCACTAGATGGCGTAGTGGCATCACGGATTGCTTTTTCGCCTGGAAGCGACCCGATGCAGCACTTTGCCAGCTGGCGAGGCAGCGAACAGACGCAGCAGTCTGCTGCTTTCTGAGACAGCGAACATCCACGGTGGTTAGTTATTCTGCGAGGCAGCAAAGAGACGAAGCGGTCTGCTTGATCGCCAGGCAGCGAAGAGACGAAACGGTTTGCTTTTTCGCCAGGCAGCGAACAGATTGGGCAGTCTCCTTGTTTGTGAGACAGCCAACATCCACTGTGGTCACTCATTCTACGAGGCAGCGAAGAGACGCAGCGGTCTGCTTGTTCGTGAGGCAGCGGAGAAATGCAGCGGTCTGCTTGATGGCGAGGCAGTGAACAGAGAGAGCGGTTCGCTTTTTTGCGAGGCAGCGAAGAGACACGGCAGTCTGCTTGTTTGCCAGGCAGCGAAGAGATTAGGCAGTCTCCTTGTTTGTGAGACAGCCAACATACACAGTGGTCACTCATTCTGCGAGGCAGCGAACAGACGCAGCAGTCTGCTGCTTTGTGAGACAGCGAACATCCACAGTGGTCACTCATTCTACGAGGCAGCGAGGAGACGCAGCGGTCTGCTTGTTCGCCAGGCAGCGAACAGATTAGCCAGTCTCCTTGTTTGTGAGACAGCCAACATCCACAGTGGTCACTCATTCTGCGAGGCAGCGAGCAGATGCAGCCGTTTGCTTGTCCACTAGATGGTGTAGTGGCATCACGGATTGCTTTTTCGCCTGGAAGAGACCCGATGCAGCACTTTGCCAGCTGGCGAGGCAGCGAACAGACGCAGCAGTCTGCTGCTTTGTGAGACAGCGAACATCCACGGTGGTTAGTTATTGTGCGAGGCAGCGAAGAGACGCAGCGCTTAGTTAGTTCTCCAGGCCCTGAACACATGCAACGGTTCACTTGTTGGCAACGCAGCGAGGAGAGGCAGCGGTCTGCTTGTTCGCCAGGCAGCGGAGAAATGCAGCGGTTTGCTTGATGGCGAGGCAGAGAACAGAGAGAGCGGTTCGCTTTTTTGCGAGGCAGCAAAGAGAAACGTCAGTCTGCTTGCTCGCCAGGCAGCGAAGAGATGCAGCGGTCTGCTTGTTCGCCAGGCAGTGGACAGATTAGGCAGTCTCCGTGTTCGTGAGACAGCCAACATCCACAGTGGTCTCTCATTCTACGAGGCAGCGAACAGACACAGCGTTTTGCTTTTTCGCCAGGCAGCGAAGAGATTCGGCTGTCTCCTTCTTTGTGAGACAGCGAACATCCACAGTGGTCACTCATTCTACGAGGCAGCCAAGAGAAGAAACGGTTTGCTTTTTCGCCAGGCAGCGAACAGATTAGGTAGTCTCCTTGTTTGTGAGACAGCGAACATCCACAGTGGTCACTCATTCTACGAGGCAGCCAAGAGACACAGCGGTCTGCTTGATCGCCAGGCAGCGAAGAGACGCAGCGGTCTGCTTGTTCGCCAGGCAGCGAACAGATTAGGCAGTCTCCTTGTTTGTAAGACAGCGAACATCCACAGTGGTCACTCATTCTACGAGGCAGCGAAGAGACGCAGCGGTCTGCTTGTTCTCCAGGCAGCGGAGAGATTCGGCTGTCTCCTTGTTAGTGAGACAGCGAACATCCACGGTGGTTAGTTATTCTGCGAGGCAGCGAAGAGACGCAGCGCTTAGTTAGTTCTCCAGGCCCTGAACACATGCAACGGTTCACTTGCTGGCAACGCAGCGAGGAGACGCAGCGGTCTGCTTGTTCGCCAGGCAGCGAAGAGATTAGCCAGTCTCCTTGTCTGTGAGACAGCCAACATCCACAGTGTTCACTCATTCTACGAGGCAGCCAAGAGACGCAGCGGTCAGCTTGTTCGCCAGGCAGCGAAGAGATTAGGCAGTCTCCTTGTTTGTGAGACAGCCAACATCCACAGTGGTCACTCATTCTGCAAGGCAGCCAAGAGACGCAGATTTTTGCTTGTTCACCAGGCAGCGAACTGATAGGCAGTCTCCTTGTTTGTGAGACAGCGAACATCCACAGTGGTCACTCATTCTACGAGGCAGCCAAGAGACACAGCGGTCTGCTTGATCGCCAGGCAGCGAAGAGACGCAGCGGTCTGCTTGTTCGCCAGGCAGTGGACAGATTAGGCAGTCTCCTTGTTTGTGAGACAGCGAACATCCACAGCGGTCACTCATTCTGCGAGGCAGTGAAGAGATGCAGCGGTCTCCTTGTTCGCCAGGCAGCGAACAGATTAGGCAGTCTCCTTGTTTGTGAGACAGCGAACATCCACAGTGGTTCCTCATTCTACGAGGCAGCGAAGAGACGCAGCGGTCTGCTTGTCCAGTAGATGGCGTAGTGGCATCACGGATTGCTTTTTCGCCTGGAAGAGACCCGATGCAGCACTTTGCCAGCTGGCGAGGCAGCGAACAGACACAGCAGTCTGCTGCTTTGTGAGACAGCGAACATCCACGGTGGTTAGTTATTCTGCGAGGCAGCGAAGAGACGAAGCGGTCTGCTTGATCGCCAGGCAGCGAAGAGATGAAACGGTTTGCTTTTTCGCCAGGCAGCGAACAGATTAGGCAGTCTCCTTGTTTGTGAGACAGCCAACATCCACTGTGGTCACTCATTCTACGAGGCAGCGAAGAGACGCAGCGGTCTGCTTGTTCGTGAGGCAGCGGAGAAATGCAGCGGTCTGCTTGATGGCGAGGCAGTGAACAGAGAGAGCGGTTCGCTTTTTTGCGAGGCAGCGAAGAGACACGGCAGTCTGCTTGTTTGCCAGGCAGCGAAGAGATTAGGCAGTCTCCTTGTTGGTGAGACAGCGAACATCCACAGTGGTCACTCATTCTGCGAGGCAGCGAAGAGACGCAGAGGTCTGCTTGTTCGCCAGGCAGCGAACAGATTAGGCAGTCTCCTTGTTTGTGAGACAGCGAACATCCACAGTGGACACTCATTCTGCGAGGCAGCGAACAGATGCAGCCGTTTGCTTGTCCACTAGATGGCGTAGTGGCATCACGGATTGCTTTTTCGCCTGGAAGCGACCTGATGCAGCACTTTGCCAGCTGGCGAGGCAGCGAACAGACGCAGCAGTCTGCTGCTTTGTGAGACAGCGAACATCCACGGTGGTTAGTTATTCTGAGAGGCAGCGAAGAGACGCAGCGCTTAGTTAGTTCTCCAGGCCCTGAACACATGCAACGGTTCACTTGTTGGCAACGCAGAGAGGAGAGGCAGCGGTCTGCTTGTTCGTGAGGCAGCGGAGAAATGCAGCGGTTTGCTTGATGGCGAGGCAGAGAACAGAGAGAGCGGTTCGCTTTTTTGCGAGGCAGCAAAGAGAAACGTCAGTCTGCTTGCTCGCCAGGCAGCGAAGAGACGCAGAGGTCTGCTTGTTCGCCAGGCAGTGGACAGATTAGGCATTCTCCGTGTTCGTGAGACAGCCAACATCCACAGTGGTCTCTCATTCTGCGAGGCAGCGAAGTGGCACAGCGTTCTGCTTTTTCGCCAGGCAGTGGACAGATTAGGCAGTCTCCTTGTTTGTGAGACAGCGAACATCCACAGTGGTCACTCATTGTGCGAGGTAGCGAAGAGACACAGCGGTTTTTTTGTTCGCCAGGCAGCGAAGAGACGAAGCGGTTTGCATGATCGCCAGGCAGCGAACAGATTAGGCAGTCTCCTTGTTTGTGAGACAGCCAACATCCACAGTGGTCACTCATTCTGCGAGGCAGCGAATTGGCACAGCGTTCTGCTTGGTCGCCAGGCAGTGGACAGATTAGGCAGTCTCCTTGTTTGTGAGACAGCGAACATCCACAGTGGTCACTCATTCTGCGAGGCAGCGAATTGGCACAGCGTTCTGCTTGTTCGCCAGGCAGTGGACAGATGAGGCAGTCTCCGTGTTTGTGAGACAGCCAACATCCACAGTGGTCACTCCTTCTGCGAGGCCGGCAAGAGACGCAGCGGTCTGCTTGTTCGCCAGGCAGCGAAGAGATTAGCCAGTCTCCTTGTTTGTGAGACAGCGAACATCCACAGTGGTCACTCCTTCTGAGAGGCAGCGAATTGGCACAGCGTTCTGCTTGTTCGCCAGGCAGTGGACAGATGAGGCAGTCTCCATGTTTGTGAGACAGCCAACATCCACAGTGGTCACTCATTCTGCGAGGCCGGCAAGAGACGCAGCGGTCTGCTTGTTCGCCAGGCATCGAAGAGATTAGCCAGTCTCCTTGTTTGTGAGACAGCCAACATCCACAGTGGTCTCTCATTCTACGAGGCAGCTAAGAGACGCAGCGGTCTGCTTGTTCGCCAGGCAGCGAAGAGATTAGGCAGTCTCCTTGTTTGTGAGACAGCCAACATCCACAGTGGACACTCATTCTGTGAGGCAGCGAACAGATGCAGCCGTTTGCTTGTCCACTAGATGGCGTAGTGGCATCACGGATTGCTTTTTCGCCTGGAAGAGACCCGATGCAGCACTTTGCCAGCTGGCGAGGCAGCGAACAGACGCAGCAGTCTGCTGCTTTCTGAGACAGCGAACATCCACGGTGGTTAGTTATTCTGAGAGGCAGCGAAGACACGCAGCGCTTAGTTAGTTCTCCAGGCCCTGAACACATGCAACGGTTCACTTGTTGGCAACGCAGCGAGGAGAGGCAGCAGTCTGCTTGTTCGCCAGGCAGCGAAGAGATTCGGCTGTCTCCTTGTTTGTGAGACAGCCAACATCCACAGTGGTCACTCATTCTACGAGGCAGCCAAGAGACACAGCGGTCTGCTTGTTCGCCAGGCAGCAAACAGATTAGGCAGTCTCCTTTCTTGTGAGAGAGCGAACATCCACAGTGGTCACTCATTCTACGAGGCAGCCAAGAGACGCAGCGGTCTACTTGTTCACCAGGCAGCGATCAGATTAGGCAGTCTCCTGGTCTGTGAGACAGCGAACATCCACAGTGGTCACTCCTTCTGTGAGGCAGCGAATTGGCACAGCGTTCTGCTTGTTCGCCAGGCAGTGGACAGATTAGGCAGTCTCCTTGTTTGTGAGACAGCCAACATCCACAGTGGTCACTCATTCTGCGAGGCCGGCAAGAGAAGCAGCGGTCTGCTTGATCGCCATGCAGCGAACAGATTAGGCAGTCTCCTTGTTTGTGAGACAGCGAACATCCACAGTGATCACTCATTCTACGAGGCAGCGAAGAGACACAGCGCTTAGTTAGTTCTCCAGGCTCTGAACACATGCAGCGGTTTACTTGTTGGCAACGCAGCGAGGAGAGGCAGCGGTCTGCTTGTTCGTGAGGCAGCGGAGAAATGCAGCGATTTGCTTGATGGCGAGGCAGAGAACAGAGAGAGCAGTTCACTTTTTTTCGAGGCAGCGAAGAGGCACAGCGGTCTGCTTGTTCGCCAGGCAGCGAAGAGATTAGGCAGTCTCCTTTCTTGTGAGACAGCGAACATCCACAGTGGTCACTCATTCTGCGAGGCAGCGAAGAGACGCAGAGGTCCGCTTGTTCGCCAGGCAGCGAACAGATTAGGCAGTCTCCTTGTTTGTGAGTCAGCGAACATCCACAGGGGTCACTCCTTCTGCGAGGCAGTGAAGAGACAGAGTGGTCTGCTTGATCGCCAGACAGCGAAGAGATTAGGCAGTCTCCTTGTTTGTGAGACAGCCAACATCCACAGTGGTCACTCATTCTGCGAGGCAGCCAAGAGACGCAGCGGTCTACTTGTTCGCCAGGCAGCGAACAGATTAGGCAGTCTCCTTGTCTGTGAGACAGCGAACATCCACAGTGGTCACTCCTTCTGAGAGGCAGCGAATTGGCACAGCGTTCTGCTTGTTTGCCAGGCAGTGGACAGATGAGGCACTCTCCGTGTTTGTGAGACAGCGAACATCCACAGTGGTCACTCATTCTGCAAGGCAGCCAAGAGACGCAGATTTTTGCTTGTTCACCAGGCAGCGAACTGATAGGCAGTCTCCTTGTTTGTGAGACAGCGAACATCCACAGTGGTCACTCATTCTACGAGGCAGCCAAGAGACACAGCGGTCTGCTTGATCGCCAGGCAGCGAAGAGACGCAGCGGTCTGCTTGTTCGCCAGGCAGCGAACAGATTAGGCAGTCTCCTTGTTTGTGAGACAGCGAACATCCACAGTGGTTCCTCATTCTGCCAGGCAGCCAAGAGACGCAGCGGTCTGCTTGTCCACTAGATGGCGTAGTGGCATCACGGATTGCTTTTTCGCCTGGAAGCGACCCGATGCAGCACTTTGCCAGCTGGCGAGGCAGTGAACAGACGCAGCAGTCTGCTGCTTTGTGAGACCGCGAACATCCACGGTGGTTAGTTATTCTGCGAGGCAGCGAAGAGACGAAGCGGTCTGCTTGATCGCCAGGCAGCGAAGAGATTGGGCAGTCTCCTTGTTTGTGAGACAGCCAACATCCACTGTGGTCACTCATTCTACGAGGCAGCGAAGAGACGCAGCGGTCTGCTTGTTCGTGAGGCAGCGGAGAAATGCAGCGGTCTGCTTGATGGCGAGGCAGTGAACAGAGAGAGCGGTTCGCTTTTTTGCGAGGCAGCGAAGAGACACGGCAGTCTGCTTGTTTGCCAGGCAGCGAAGAGATTAGGCAGTCTCCTTGTTGGTGAGACAGCGAACATCCACAGTGGTCACTCATTCTGCGAGGCAGCGAAGAGACGCAGAGGTCTGCTTGTTCGCCAGGCAGCGAACAGATTAGGCAGTCTCCTTGTTTGTGAGACAGCGAACATCCACAGTGGTTACTCTTTCTGTGAGGCAGCGAATTGGCACAGCGTTCTGCTTGTTCGCCAGGCAGTGGACAGATTAGGCAGTCTCCTTGTTTGTGAGACAGCCAACATCCACAGTGGTCACTCATTCTGCGAGGCAGCGAACAGATGCAGCCGTTTGCTTGTCCACTAGATGACGTAGTGGCATCACGGATTGCTTTTTCGCCTGGAAGAGACCCGATGCAGCACTTTGCCAGTTGGCGAGGCAGCGAACAGACGCAGCAGTCTGCTGCTTTGTGAGACAGCGAACACCCACGGTGCTTAGTTATTCTGCGAGGCAGCGAAGAGACGAAGCGGTCTGCTTGATCGCCAGGCAGCGAAGAGACGAAACGGTTTGCTTTTTCGCCAGGCAGCGAACAGATTGGGCAGTCTCCTTGTTTGTGAGACAGCGAACATCCACAGTGGTCACTCATTCTACGAGGCAGCGAAGAGACGCAGCGGTCTGCTTGTTCGTGAGGCAGCGGAGAAATGCAGCGGTCTGCTTGATGGCGAGGCAGTGAACAGAGAGAGCGGTTCGCTTTTTTGCGAGGCAGCGAAGAGACACGGCAGTCTGCTTGTTTGCCAGGCAGCGAAGAGACGAAGCGTTTTGCTTGCTCGCCAGGCAGTGGACAGATATAGGCAGTCTCCTTGTTTGTGAGACAGCGAACATCCACCGTGGTCACTCATTCTGCGAGGCAGCGAATTGGCACAGCGTTCTGCTTGTTCGCCAGGCAGTGGACAGATGAGGCAGTCTCCGTGTTTGTGAGACAGCCAACATCCACAGTGGTCACTCATTCTGCGAGGCCGGCAAGAGACGCAGCTGTCTGCTTGTTCGCCAGGCAGCGAAGAGATTAGCCAGTCTCCTTGTTTGTGAGACAGCCAACATCCACAGTGGTCTCTCATTCTACGAGGCAGCTAAGAGACGCAGCGGTCTGCTTGTTCGCCAGGCAGCGAAGAGATTAGGCAGTCTCCTTGTTTGTGAGACAGCCAACATCCACAGTGGACACTCATTCTGCGAGGCAGCGAACAGATGCAGCCGTTTGCTTGTCCACTAGATGGCGTAGTGGCATCACGGATTGCTTTTTCGCCTGGAAGAGACCCGATGCAGCACTTTGCCAGCTGGCGAGGCAGCGAACAGACGCAGCAGTCTGCTGCTTTGTGAGACAGCGAACATCCACGGTGGTTAGTTATTCTGAGAGGCAGCGAAGAGACGCAGCGCTTAGTTAGTTCTCCAGGCCCTGAACACATGCAACGGTTCACTTGTTGGCAACGCAGCGAGGAGACGCAGCGGTCTGCTTGTTCGCCAGGCAGCGAAGAGATTCGGCTGTCTCCTTGTTTGTGAGACAGCCAACATCCACAGTGGTCACTCATTCTACGAGGCAGCGAAGAGACGAAGCGGTTTGCTTGATCGCCAGGCAGCGAACAGATTAGGAAGTCTCCTTGTTTGTGAGACAGCCAACATCCACAGTGGTCACTCATTCTACGAGGCAGCGAATTGGCACAGCGTTCTGCTTGTTCACCAGGCAGCGAAGAGATTAGGCACTCTCCTTGTTTGTGAGACAGCGAACATCCACAGTGGTCACTCATTCTACGAGGCAGCCAAGAGACACAGCGGTCTGCTTGATCGCCATGCAGCGAAGAGACGCAGCGGTCTGCTTGTTCGCCAGGCAGCGAACAGATTCCGCATTCTCCTTTTTTGTGAGACAGCGAACATCCACAGTGGTCACGCATTCTGTGAGGCAGTGAAGAGACACAGCGGTCTGCTTGTTCGCCAGGCAGCGAAGAGATTAGCCAGTCTCCTTGTTTGTGAGACAGCCAACATCCACAGTGGTCACTCATTGTGCGAGGTAGCGAAAAGACACAGCGGTTTGCTTTTTCGCCAGGCAGCGAAGAGACGAAGCGTTTTGCTTGCTCGCCAGGCAGTGGACAGATTAGGCAGTCTCCTTGTTTGTGAGACAGCCAACATCCACAGTGGTCACTCATTCTGCGAGGCAGCGAAGAGACGCAGCGGTCTGCTTGTCCAGTAGATGGCGTAGTGGCATCACAGATTTCTTTATCGCCTGGAAGAGACCCGATGCAGCACTTTGCCAGCTGGCGAGGCAGCGAACAGACGCAGCAGTCTGCTGCTTTGTGAGACAGCGAACATCCACGGTGGTTAGTTATTGTGCGAAGCAGCGAAGAGACGCAGCGCTTAGTTAGTTCTCCAGGCCCTGAACACATGCAACGGTTCACTTGCTGGCAACGCAGCGAGGAGACGCAGCGGTCTGCTTGTTCGCCAGGCAGCGGAGAAATGCAGCGGTTTGCTTGATGGCGAGGAAGAGAACAGAGAGAGCGGTTCGCTTTTTTGCGAGGCAGCGAAGAGAAAGGGCAGTCTGCTTGCTCGCCAGGTAGCGAAGAGACGCAGCGGTCTGCTTGTTCGTGAGGCAGCGGACAGATGCAGTGGTTTGCCAGACAGCGAGGTAGTGAACAGAGAGAGTGGTTCGCTTGTTTGCGGGGCAGGGATGTTTCGCCATGGTTGGCTTTTTGGTGAGTGGGCGAATAGACGCAGTGATGTGCTTTTTTTTGCGAGTCAGCGAAGAGACGAAGCGGTCTGCTTGTTCGCCAGGCAGCGAACAGATTAGGCAGTCTCCTTGTTTGTGAGACAGCGAACATCCACAGTGGTCACTCATTCTGCGAGGCAGCCAAGAGACCTAGCGTTCTGCTTGTTCGCCATGCAGCGAAGAGATTAGGCACTCTCCTTGTTTGTGAGACAGCGAACATCCAGAGTGGTCACTCATTCTGCAAGGCAGCGAATTGGCACAGCGTTCTGCTTCTTCGCCAAGCAGTGGACAGATTAGGTAGTCTCCTTGTTTGTGAGACAGCGAACATCCACAGTGGTCACTCATTCTACGAGGCAGCCAAGAGACACAGCGGTCTGCTTGCTCGCCATGCAGCGAAGAGACGCAGCGGTCTGCTTGTTCGCCAGGCAGCGAACAGATTCCGCATTCTCCTTTTTTGTGAGACAGCGAACATCCACAGTGGTCACGCATTCTGCGAGGCAGCGAAGAGACACAGCGGTCTGCTTGTTCGCCAGGCAGCGAAGAGATTAGCCAGTCTCCTTGTTTGTGAGACAGCCAACATCCACAGTGGTCACTCATTGTGCGAGGTAGCGAAAAGACACAGCGGTTTGCTTTTTCGCCAGGCAGCGAAGAGACGAAGCGTTTTGCTTGCTCGCCAGGCAGTGGACAGATTAGGCAGTCTCCTTGTTTGTGAGACAGCCAACATCCACAGTGGTCACTCATTCTGCGAGGCAGCGAAGAGACGCAGCGGTCTGCTTGTCCAGTAGATGGCGTAGTGGCATCACGGATTTCTTTTTCGCCTGGAAGAGACCCGATGCAGCACTTTGCCAGCTGGCGAGGCAGCGAACAGACGCAGCAGTCTGCTGCTTTGTGAGACAGCGAACATCCACGGTGGTTAGTTATTCTGAGAGGCAGCGAAGAGACGCAGCGCTTAGTTAGTTCTCCAGGCCCTGAACACATGCAACGGTTCACTTGTTGGCAACGCAGCGAGGAGAGGCAGCGGTCTGCTTGTTCGCCAGGCAGTGGACAGATTAGGCAGTCTCCGTGTTTGTGAGACAGCCAACATCCACAGTGGTCACTCATTCTGCGAGGCAGCGAACAGATGCAGTGGTTTGCTTGATCGCGAGGCAGTGAACAGAGAGAGCGGTTCGCTTGTTTGCGGGGCAGGGATGTTTCGCCATGGTTGGCTTTTTGGTGAGTGGGCGAATAGACGCAGTGATGTGCTTTTTTTTGCGAGTCAGCGAAGAGACGAAGCGGTCTGCTTGTTCGCCAGGCAGCGAACAGATCAGGCAGTCTCCTTGTTCGTGAGACAGCGAACATCCACAGTGGTTCCTCATTCTGCCAGGCAGCCAAGAGACGCAGCGGTCGGCTTGTTCTCCAGGCAGCGAACAGATTAGGCAGTCTCCTTGTTTGTGAGACAGCGAACATCCACAGTGGTCACTCATTCTGCGAGGCAGCCAAGAGACCTAGCGTTCTGCTTGTTCGCCATGCAGCGAAGAGATTAGGCACTCTCCTTGTTTGTGAGACAGCGAACATCCAGAGTGGTCACTCATTCTGCGAGGCAGCGAATTGGCACAGCGTTCTGCTTCTTCGCCAAGCAGTGGACAGATTAGGTAGTCTCCTTGTTTGTGAGACAGCGAACATCCACAGTGGTCACTCATTCTACGAGGCAGCCAAGAGACACAGCGGTCTGCTTGCTCGCCATGCAGCGAAGAGACGCAGCGGTCTGCTTGTTCGCCAGGCAGCGAACAGATTCCGCATTCTCCTTTTTTGTGAGACAGCGAACATCCACAGTGGTCACTCATTGTGCGAGACAGCGAAGAGACACAGCGGTTTGCTTGTTCGCCTTGCAGCGAAGAAATGCAGCGGTTTGCTTGTTCGCCAGGCAGCGAACAGATTAGGCAGTCTCCTTGTTTGTGAGACAGCGAACATCCACAGTGGTCACTCATTCTGCGAGGCAGCCAAGAGGCCTAGCGTTCTGCTTGTTCGCCATGCAGCGAAGAAATTAGGCACTCTCCTTGTTTGTGAGACAGCGAACATCCAGAGTGGTCACTCATTCTGCGAGGCAGCGAATTGGCACAGCGTTCTGCTTCTTCGCCAAGCAGTGGACAGATTAGGTAGTCTCCTTGTTTGTGAGACAGCGAACATCCACAGTGGTCACTCATTCTACGAGGCAGCCAAGAGACACAGCGGTCTGCTTGCTCGCCATGCAGCGAAGAGACGCAGCGGTCTGCTTGTTCGCCAGGCAGCGAACAGATTCCGCATTCTCCTTTTTTGTGAGACAGCGAACATCCACAGTGGTCACGCATTCTGTGAGGCAGCGAAGAGACACAGCGGTCTGCTTGTTCGCCAGGCAGCGAAGAGATTAGCCAGTCTCCTTGTTTGTGAGACAGCCAACATCCACAGTGGTCACTCATTGTGCGAGGTAGCGAAAAGACACAGCGGTTTGCTTTTTCGCCAGGCAGCGAAGAGACGAAGTGTTTTGCTTGCTCGCCAGGCAGTGGACAGATTAGGCAGTCTCCTTGTTTGTGAGACAGCCAACATCCAGAGTGGTCACTCATTCTGCGAGGCAGCGAACAGATGCAGTGGTTTGCTTGATGGCGAGGCAGTGAACAGAGAGAGCGGTTCGCTTTTTTGCGAGGCAGCGAAGAGAAACGACAGTCTGCTTGTTCGCCAGGCAGCGAACAGATTAGGCAGTCTCCTTGTTTGTGAGACAGCGAACATCCACAGTGGGTCCTCATTCTGCGAGAGAGCGAAGAGACAGAGCGTTTTGCTTGCTCGCCAGGCAGTGAAGAGACGAAGCAGTCTGCTTGTTCTCCAGGCAGCGAAAAGATTAGGCAGTCTCCTTGTTTGTGAGACAGCAAACATCCACAGTGGTTCCTCATTCTGCGAAGCAGCGAAGAGACAGAGTGGTCTGCTTGTTCGCCAGGCAGCGAACAGATTAGGCAGTCTCCTTGTTTGTGAGACAGCGAACATCCACAGTGGGTCCTCATTCTGCGAGAGAGCGAAGAGACAGAGCGTTTTGCTTGCTCGCCAGGCAGTGAAGAGACGAAGCAGTCTGCTTGTTCTCCAGGCAGCGAAAAGATTAGGCAGTCTCCTTGTTTGTGAGACAGTGAACACCCACAGTGGTTCCCCATTCTGCGAGGCAGCGAAGAGACACAGTGGTTTTCTTGTTCGCCTGGGAGCGAAGAGACGAAGCAGTCTGCTTGTTCGCCAGGCACTGGACAGATTAGGCATTCTCCTTGTTTGTGAGACAGCGAACATCCACAGCGGTCACTCATTGTGCGAGGCAGCGAACAGATGCAGCCGTTTGCTTGTCCACTAGATGGCGTAGTGGCATCACGGATTGCTTTTTCGCCTGGAAGAGACCCGATGCAGCACTTTGCCAGCTGGCGAGGCAGCAAACAGACGCAGCAGTCTGCTGCTTTGTGAGACAGCGAACATCCACGGTGGTTAGTTATTCTGAGAGGCAGCGAAGAGACGCAGCGCTTAGTTAGTTCTCCAGGCCCTGAACACATGCAACGGTTCACTTGCTGGCAACGCAGCGAGGAGAGGCAGCGGTCTGCTTGTTCGCCAGGCAGTGGACAGATTAGGCAGTCTCCGTGTTCGTGAGACTGCCAACATCCACAGTGGTCTCTCATTCTGCGAGGCAGCGAACAGAGAGAGCCTTTTGCTTGTTCGCCTGGCAGCGAAGAGACGAAGCGGTCTGCTTGTTCGCCAGGCAGCGAACAGATCAGGCAGTCTCCTTGTTTGTGAGACAGCGAACATCCACAGTGGTTCCTCATTCTGCCAGGCAGCCAAGAGACGCAGCAGTCGGCTTGTTCGCCAGGCAGCGAAAAGATTAGGCAGTCTCCTTGTTTGTGAGACAGCGAACATCCACAGTGGTCACTCATTCTGCGAGGCAGCCAAGAGACCTAGTGTTCTGCTTGTTCGCCATGCAGCGAAGAGATTAGGCACTCTCCTTGTTTGTGAGACAGCGAACATCCAGAGTGGTCACTCATTCTGCGAGGCAGCGAATTGGCACAGCGTTCTGCTTCTTCGCCAAGCAGTGGACAGATTAGGTAGTCTCCTTGTTTGTGAGACAGCGAACATCCACAGTGGTCACTCATTCTACGAGGCAGCCAAGAGACACAGCGGTCTGCTTGCTCGCCAGGCAGCGAAGAGACGCAGCGGTCTGCTTGTTCGCCAGGCAGTGGACAGATGAGGCAGTCTCCTTGTTCGTGAGACAGCGAGCATCCACAGCGGTCACTCATTCTGCGAGGCAGCGAACAGATGCAGCCGTTTGCTTGTCCACTAGATGGCGTAGTGGCATCACGGATTGCTTTTTCGCCTGGAAGAGACCCGATGCAGCACTTTGCCAGCTGGCGAGGCAGCGAACAGACGCAGCAGTCTGCTGCTTTGTGAGACAGCGAACATCCACGGTGGTTAGTTATTCTGAGAGGCAGCGAAGAGACGCAGCGCTTAGTTAGTTCTCCAGGCCCTGAACACATGCAACGGTTCACTTGCTGGCAACGCAGCGAGGAGACGCAGCGGTCTGCTTGTTCGCCAGGCAGCGAAGAGATTCGGCTGTCTCCTTGTTAGTGAGACAGCGAACATCCACAGTGGTTCCTCATTCTGCGAGACAGCGAAGAGAGAGAGCGTTTTGCTCGTTCGCCAGGCAGTGAAGAGACGAAGCAGTCTGCTTGTTCTCCAGGCAGCGAAAAGATTAGGCAGTCTCCTTGTTTGTGAGACAGTGAACACCCACAGTGGTTCCCCATTCTGCGAGGCAGCGAAGAGACACAGTGGTTTTCTTGTTCGCCTGGGAGCGAAGAGACGAAGCAGTCTGCTTGTTCGCCAGGCACTGGACAGATTAGGCATTCTCCTTGTTTGTGAGACAGCGAACATCCACAGTGGTTCCTCATTCTGCGAGGCAGCGAACAGAGAGAGCCTTTTGCTTGTTCGCCTGGCAGCGAAGAGACGAAGCGGTCTGCTTGTTCGCCAGGCAGCGAACAGATTAGGCAGTCTCCTTGTTTGTGAGACAGCGAACATCCACTGTGCTCACACATTCTGCGAGGCCGCCAAGAGACACAGTGGTCTGCTTGTTCGTGAGGCAGCGGACAGATGCAGTGGTTTGCCAGACAGCGAGGTAGTGAACAGAGAGAGTGGTTCGCTTGTTTGCGGGGCAGGGATGTTTCACCATGGTTGGCTTTTTGGTGAGTGGGCGAATAGACGCAGTGATGTGCTTTTTTTTGCGAGTCAGCGAAGAGACGAAGCGGTCTGCTTGTTCGCCAGGCAGCGAACAGATCAGGCAGTCTCCTTGTTTGTGAGACAGTGAACATCCACAGTGGTCACTCATTGTGCGAGACAGCGAAGAGACACAGCGGTCTGCTTGTTCGCCAGGCAGCGAAGAAACGCAGCGGTTTGCTTGTTCGCCAGGCAGCGAACAGATTAGGCAGTCTCCTTGTTTGTGAGACAGCGAACATCCACAGTGGTCACTCATTCTGCGAGGCAGCCAAGAGACACAGCGGTCTGCTTGTTCGTGAGGCAGCGAAGAGACGAAGCAGTTTGCTTCTTCGCCAGGCAGTGGACAGATTAGGCAGTCTCCTTGTTTGTGAGACAGCGAACATCCACAGTGGTTCGTCATTCTGCGAGGCAGCCAAGAGACCTAGCGTTCTGCTTGTTCGCCATGCAGCGAAGAGATTAGGCACTCTCCTTGTTTGTGAGACAGCGAACATCCAGAGTGGTCACTCATTCTGCGAGGCAGCGAATTGGCACAGCGTTCTGCTTCTTCGCCAAGCAGTGGACAGATTAGGTAGTCTCCTTGTTTGTGAGACAGCGAACATCCAGAGTGGTCACTCATTCTGCGAGGTAGCGAATTGGCACAGCGTTCTGCTTCTTCGCCAAGCAGTGGACAGATTAGGTAGTCTCCTTGTTTGTGAGACAGCGAACATCCACAGTGGTCACTCATTCTACGAGGCAGCCAAGAGACACAGCGGTCTGCTTGCTCGCCATGCAGCGAAGAGACGCAGCGGTCTGCTTGTTCGCCAGGCAGCGAACAGATTCCGCATTCTCCTTTTTTGTGAGACAGCGAACATCCACAGTGGTCACGCATTCTGCGAGGCAGCGAAGAGACACAGCGGTCTGCTTGTTCGCCAGGCAGCGAAGAGATTAGCCAGTCTCCTTGTTTGTGAGACAGCCAACATCCACAGTGGTCACTCATTGTGCGAGGTAGCGAAAAGACACAGCGGTTTGCTTTTTCGCCAGGCAGCGAAGAGACGAAGCGTTTTGCTTGCTCGCCAGGCAGTGGACAGATTAGGCAGTCTCCGTGTTTGTGAGACAGCCAACATCCACAGTGGTCACTCATTCTGCGAGGCAGCGAACAGATGCAGCCGTTTGCTTGTCCACTAGATGGCGTAGTGGCATCACGGATTGCTTTTTCGCCTGGAAGAGACCCGATGCAGCACTTTGCCAGCTGGCGAGGCAGCGAACAGACGCAGCAGTCTGCTGCTTTGTGAGACAGCGAACATCCACGGTGGTTAGTTATTCTGAGAGGCAGCGAAGAGACGCAGCGCTTAGTTAGTTCTCCAGGCCCTGAACACATGCAACGGTTCACTTGTTGGCAACGCAGCGAGGAGAGGCAGCGGTCTGCTTGTTCGCCAGGCAGTGGACAGATTAGGCAGTCTCCGTGTTTGTGAGACAGCCAACATCCACAGTGGTCACTCATTCTGCGAGGCAGCGAACAGATGCAGTGGTTTGCTGGATCGCGAGGCAGTGAACAGAGAGAGCGGTTCGCTTCTTTGCGAGGTAGGGAACATTCGCCGTGGTTGGCTTTTTTGTGACTGGGCGAATAGAGGCAGTGATGTGCTTTTTTGCGAGGCAGCGAAGAGACGCAGCAGTCTGCTTGTTCGCCAGGCAGTGAACAGATGAGGCAGTCTCCTTGTTCGTGAGACAGCGAGCATCCACAGCGGTCACTCATTGTGCGAGGCAGCGAACAGATGCAGCCGTTTGCTTGTCCACTAGATGGCGTAGTGGCATCACGGATTGCTTTTTCGCCTGGAAGAGACCCGATGCAGCACTTTGCCAGCTGGCGAGGCAGCGAACAGACGCAGCAGTCTGCTGCTTTGTGAGACAGCGAACATCCACGGTGGTTAGTTATTCTGCGAAGCAGCGAAGAGACGCAGCGCTTAGTTAGTTCTCCAGGCCCTGAACACATGCAACGGTTCACTTGCTGGCAACGCAGCGAGGAGAGGCAGCGGTCTGCTTGTTCGCCAGGCAGCGAAGAGACGCAGCGGTCTGCTTGTTCGCCAGCAGCGAACAGATTGGGCAGTCTCCTTGTTTGTGAGACAGAAAACATCCACAGTGGTTCCTCATTCTGCGAAGCAGCGAAGACGCAGAGTGGTCTGCTTGTTCGCCAGGCAGTGGACAGATTAGGCAGTCTCCTTGTTTGTGAGACAGCAAACATCCACAGTGGTTCCTCATTCTGCGAAGCAGCGAAGAGACAGAGTGGTCTGCTTGTTCGCCAGGCAGCGAACAGATTAGGCAGTCTCCTTGTTTGTGAGACAGCGAACATCCACAGTGGTTCCTCATTCTGCGAGGCAGCGAACAGAGAGAGCGTTTTGCTTGTTCGCCTGGCAGTGAAGAGACGAAGCAGTCTGCTTGTTCTCCAGGCAGCGAACAGATTAGGCAGTCTCCTTGTTTGTGAGACAGCGAACATCCACAGTGGTCACTCATTCTGCGAGGCAGCCAAGAGACCTAGCGTTCTGCTTGTTCGCCATGCAGCGAAGAGATTAGGCACTCTCCTTGTTTGTGAGACAGCGAACATCCAGAGTGGTCACTCATTCTGCAAGGCAGCGAATTGGCACAGCGTTCTGCTTCTTCGCCAAGCAGTGGACAGATTAGGTAGTCTCCTTGTTTGTGAGACAGCGAACATCCACAGTGGTCACTCATTCTACGAGGCAGCCAAGAGACACAGCGGTCTGCTTGCTCGCCATGCAGCGAAGAGACGCAGCGGTCTGCTTGTTCGCCAGGCAGCGAACAGATTCCGCATTCTCCTTTTTTGTGAGACAGCGAACATCCACAGTGGTCACGCATTCTGTGAGGCAGCGAAGAGACACAGCGGTCTGCTTGTTCGCCAGGCAGCGAAGAGATTAGCCAGTCTCCTTGTTTGTGAGACAGCCAACATCCACAGTGGTCACTCATTGTGCGAGGTAGCGAAAAGACACAGCGGTTTGCTTTTTCGCCAGGCAGCGAAGAGACGAAGTGTTTTGCTTGCTCGCCAGGCAGTGGACAGATTAGGCAGTCTCCTTGTTTGTGAGACAGCCAACATCCAGAGTGGTCACTCATTCTGCGAGGCAGCGAACAGATGCAGTGGTTTGCTTGATGGCGAGGCAGTGAACAGAGAGAGCGGTTCGCTTTTTTGCGAGGCAGCGAAGAGAAACGACAGTCTGCTTGTTCGCCAGGCAGCGAACAGATTAGGCAGTCTCCTTGTTTGTGAGACAGCGAACATCCACAGTGGGTCCTCATTCTGCGAGAGAGCGAAGAGACAGAGCGTTTTGCTTGCTCGCCAGGCAGTGAAGAGACGAAGCAGTCTGCTTGTTCTCCAGGCAGCGAAAAGATTAGGCAGTCTCCTTGTTTGTGAGACAGCAAACATCCACAGTGGTTCCTCATTCTGCGAAGCAGCGAAGAGACAGAGTGGTCTGCTTGTTCGCCAGGCAGCGAACAGATTAGGCAGTCTCCTTGTTTGTGAGACAGCGAACATCCACAGTGGGTCCTCATTCTGCGAGAGAGCGAAGAGACAGAGCGTTTTGCTTGCTCGCCAGGCAGTGAAGAGACGAAGCAGTCTGCTTGTTCTCCAGGCAGCGAAAAGATTAGGCAGTCTCCTTGTTTGTGAGACAGTGAACACCCACAGTGGTTCCCCATTCTGCGAGGCAGCGAAGAGACACAGTGGTTTTCTTGTTCGCCTGGGAGCGAAGAGACGAAGCAGTCTGCTTGTTCGCCAGGCACTGGACAGATTAGGCATTCTCCTTGTTTGTGAGACAGCGAACATCCACAGCGGTCACTCATTGTGCGAGGCAGCGAACAGATGCAGCCGTTTGCTTGTCCACTAGATGGCGTAGTGGCATCACGGATTGCTTTTTCGCCTGGAAGAGACCCGATGCAGCACTTTGCCAGCTGGCGAGGCAGCAAACAGACGCAGCAGTCTGCTGCTTTGTGAGACAGCGAACATCCACGGTGGTTAGTTATTCTGAGAGGCAGCGAAGAGACGCAGCGCTTAGTTAGTTCTCCAGGCCCTGAACACATGCAACGGTTCACTTGCTGGCAACGCAGCGAGGAGAGGCAGCGGTCTGCTTGTTCGCCAGGCAGTGGACAGATTAGGCAGTCTCCGTGTTCGTGAGACTGCCAACATCCACAGTGGTCTCTCATTCTGCGAGGCAGCGAACAGAGAGAGCCTTTTGCTTGTTCGCCTGGCAGCGAAGAGACGAAGCGGTCTGCTTGTTCGCCAGGCAGCGAACAGATCAGGCAGTCTCCTTGTTTGTGAGACAGCGAACATCCACAGTGGTTCCTCATTCTGCCAGGCAGCCAAGAGACGCAGCAGTCGGCTTGTTCGCCAGGCAGCGAAAAGATTAGGCAGTCTCCTTGTTTGTGAGACAGCGAACATCCACAGTGGTCACTCATTCTGCGAGGCAGCCAAGAGACCTAGTGTTCTGCTTGTTCGCCATGCAGCGAAGAGATTAGGCACTCTCCTTGTTTGTGAGACAGCGAACATCCAGAGTGGTCACTCATTCTGCGAGGCAGCGAATTGGCACAGCGTTCTGCTTCTTCGCCAAGCAGTGGACAGATTAGGTAGTCTCCTTGTTTGTGAGACAGCGAACATCCACAGTGGTCACTCATTCTACGAGGCAGCCAAGAGACACAGCGGTCTGCTTGCTCGCCATGCAGCGAAGAGACGCAGCGGTCTGCTTGTTCGCCAGGCAGTGGACAGATGAGGCAGTCTCCTTGTTCGTGAGACAGCGAGCATCCACAGCGGTCACTCATTCTGCGAGGCAGCGAACAGATGCAGCCGTTTGCTTGTCCACTAGATGGCGTAGTGGCATCACGGATTGCTTTTTCGCCTGGAAGAGACCCGATGCAGCACTTTGCCAGCTGGCGAGGCAGCGAACAGACGCAGCAGTCTGCTGCTTTGTGAGACAGCGAACATCCACGGTGGTTAGTTATTCTGAGAGGCAGCGAAGAGACGCAGCGCTTAGTTAGTTCTCCAGGCCCTGAACACATGCAACGGTTCACTTGCTGGCAACGCAGCGAAGAGACGCAGCGGTCTGCTTGTTCGCCAGGCAGCGAACAGATTAGGCAGTCTCCTTGTTTGTGAGACAGCGAACATCCACAGTGGTTCCTCATTCTGCGAGACAGCGAAGAGAGAGAGCGTTTTGCTCGTTCGCCAGGCAGTGAAGAGACGAAGCAGTCTGCTTGTTCTCCAGGCAGCGAAAAGATTAGGCAGTCTCCTTGTTTGTGAGACAGTGAACACCCACAGTGGTTCCCCATTCTGCGAGGCAGCGAAGAGACACAGTGGTTTTCTTGTTCGCCTGGGAGCGAAGAGACGAAGCAGTCTGCTTGTTCGCCAGGCACTGGACAGATTAGGCATTCTCCTTGTTTGTGAGACAGCGAACATCCACAGTGGTTCCTCATTCTGCGAGGCAGCGAACAGAGAGAGCCTTTTGCTTGTTCGCCTGGCAGCGAAGAGACGAAGCGGTCTGCTTGTTCGCCAGGCAGCGAACAGATTAGGCAGTCTCCTTGTTTGTGAGACAGCGAACATCCACTGTGCTCACACATTCTGCGAGGCCGCCAAGAGACACAGTGGTCTGCTTGTTCGTGAGGCAGCGGACAGATGCAGTGGTTTGCCAGACAGCGAGGTAGTGAACAGAGAGAGTGGTTCGCTTGTTTGCGGGGCAGGGATGTTTCACCATGGTTGGCTTTTTGGTGAGTGGGCGAATAGACGCAGTGATGTGCTTTTTTTTGCGAGTCAGCGAAGAGACGAAGCGGTCTGCTTGTTCGCCAGGCAGCGAACAGATCAGGCAGTCTCCTTGTTTGTGAGACAGTGAACATCCACAGTGGTCACTCATTGTGCGAGACAGCGAAGAGACACAGCGGTCTGCTTGTTCGCCAGGCAGCGAAGAAACGCAGCGGTTTGCTTGTTCGCCAGGCAGCGAACAGATTAGGCAGTCTCCTTGTTTGTGAGACAGCGAACATCCACAGTGGTCACTCATTCTGCGAGGCAGCCAAGAGACACAGCGGTCTGCTTGTTCGTGAGGCAGCGAAGAGACGAAGCAGTTTGCTTCTTCGCCAGGCAGTGGACAGATTAGGCAGTCTCCTTGTTTGTGAGACAGCGAACATCCACAGTGGTTCGTCATTCTGCGAGGCAGCCAAGAGACCTAGCGTTCTGCTTGTTCGCCATGCAGCGAAGAGATTAGGCACTCTCCTTGTTTGTGAGACAGCGAACATCCAGAGTGGTCACTCATTCTGCGAGGCAGCGAATTGGCACAGCGTTCTGCTTCTTCGCCAAGCAGTGGACAGATTAGGTAGTCTCCTTGTTTGTGAGACAGCGAACATCCACAGTGGTCACTCATTCTACGAGGCAGCCAAGAGACACAGCGGTCTGCTTGCTCGCCATGCAGCGAAGAGACGCAGCGGTCTGCTTGTTCGCCAGGCAGTGGACAGATGAGGCAGTCTCCTTGTTCGTGAGACAGCGAACATCCACAGCGGTCACTCATTGTGCGAGGCAGCGAACAGATGCAGCCGTTTGCTTGTCCACTAGATGGCGTAGTGGCATCACGGATTGCTTTTTCGCCTGGAAGAGACCCGATGCAGCACTTTGCCAGCTGGCGAGGCAGCAAACAGACGCAGCAGTCTGCTGCTTTGTGAGACAGCGAACATCCACGGTGGTTAGTTATTCTGAGAGGCAGCGAAGAGACGCAGCGCTTAGTTAGTTCTCCAGGCCCTGAACACATGCAACGGTTCACTTGCTGGCAACGCAGCGAGGAGACGCAGCGGTCTGCTTGTTCGCCAGGCAGCGGAGAAATGCAGCGGTTTGCTTGATGGCGAGGAAGAGAACAGAGAGAGCGGTTCGCTTTTTTGCGAGGCAGCGAAGAGAAACGGCAGTCTGCTTGTTCGCCAGGCAGCGAACAGATTAGGCAGTCTCCTTGTTTGTGAGACAGCGAACACCCACAGTGGGTCCTCATTCTGCGAGAGAGCGAAGAGACAGAGCGTTTTGCTTGCTCGCCAGGCAGTGAAGAGACGAAGCAGTCTGCTTGTTCTCCAGGCAGCGAAAAGATTAGGCAGTCTCCTTGTTTGTGAGACAGTGAACACCCACAGTGGTTCCCCATTCTGCGAGGCAGCGAAGAGACACAGTGGTTTTCTTGTTCGCCTGGGAGCGAAGAGACGAAGCAGTCTGCTTGTTCGCCAGGCACTGGACAGATTAGGCATTCTCCTTGTTTGTGAGACAGCGAACATCCACAGTGGTTCCTCATTCTGCGAGGCAGCGAACAGAGAGAGCCTTTTGCTTGTTCGCCTGGCAGCGAAGAGACGAAGCGGTCTGCTTGTTCGCCAGGCAGCGAACAGATTAGGCAGTCTCCTTGTTTGTGAGACAGCGAACATCCACTGTGCTCACACATTCTGCGAGGCCGCCAAGAGACACAGTGGTCTGCTTGTTCGTGAGGCAGCGGACAGATGCAGTGGTTTGCCAGACAGCGAGGTAGTGAACAGAGAGAGTGGTTCGCTTGTTTGCGGGGCAGGGATGTTTCGCCATGGTTGGCTTTTTGGTGAGTGGGCGAATAGACGCAGTGATGTGCTTTTTTTTGCGAGTCAGCGAAGAGACGAAGCGGTCTGCTTGTTCGCCAGGCAGCGAACAGATTAGGCAGTCTCCATGTTTGTGAGACAGCGAACATCCACAGTGGTCACTCATTCTGCGAGGCAGCCAAGAGACCTAGCGTTCTGCTTGTTCGCCATGCAGCGAAGAGATTAGGCACTCTCCTTGTTTGTGAGACAGCGAACATCCAGAGTGGTCACTCATTCTGCGAGGCAGCGAATTGGCACAGCGTTCTGCTTCTTCGCCAAGCAGTGGACAGATTAGGTAGTCTCCTTGTTTGTGAGACAGCGAACATCCACAGTGGTCACTCATTCTACGAGGCAGCCAAGAGACACAGCGGTCTGCTTGCTCGCCATGCAGCGAAGAGACGCAGCGGTCTGCTTGTTCGCCAGGCAGTGGACAGATGAGGCAGTCTCCTTGTTCGTGAGACAGCGAACATCCACAGCGGTCACTCATTGTGCGAGGCAGCGAACAGATGCAGCCGTTTGCTTGTCCACTAGATGGCGTAGTGGCATCACGGATTGCTTTTTCGCCTGGAAGAGACCCGATGCAGCACTTTGCCAGCTGGCGAGGCAGCGAACAGACGCAGCAGTCTGCTGCTTTGTGAGACAGCGAACATCCACGGTGGTTAGTTATTCTGAGAGGCAGCGAAGAGACGCAGCGCTTAGTTAGTTCTCCAGGCCCTGAACACATGCAACGGTTCACTTGCTGGCAACGCAGCGAGGAGAGGCAGCGGTCTGCTTGTTCGCCAGGCAGTGGACAGATTAGGCAGTCTCCGTGTTTGTGAGACAGCCAACATCCACAGTGGTCACTCATTCTGCGAGGCAGCGAACAGATGCAGTGGTTTGCTTGATCGCGAGGCAGTGAACAGAGAGAGAGAGCGGTTCGCTTCTTTGCGAGGTAGGGAACATTCGCCGTGGTTGGCTTTTTTGTGACTGGGCGAATAGAGGCAGTGATGTGCTTTTTTGCGAGGCAGCGAAGAGACGCAGCAGTCTGCTTGTTCGCCAGGCAGTGAACAGATGAGGCAGTCTCCTTGTTCGTGAGACAGTGAGCCTCCACAGCGGTCACTCATTGTGCGAGGCAGCGAACAGATGCAGCCGTTTGCTTGTCCACTAGATGGCGTAGTGGCATCACGGATTGCTTTTTCGCCTGGAAGAGACCCGATGCAGCACTTTGCCAGCTGGCGAGGCAGCGAACAGACGCAGCAGTCTGCTGCTTTGTGAGACAGCGAACATCCACGGTGGTTAGTTATTCTGAGAGGCAGCGAAGAGACGCAGCGCTTAGTTAGTTCTCCAGGCCCTGAACACATGCAACGGTTCACTTGCTGGCAACGCAGCGAGGAGACACAGCGGTCTGCTTGTTCGCCAGGCAGCGGAGAAATGCAGCGGTTTGCTTGATGGCGAGGAAGAGAACAGAGAGAGCGGTTCGCTTTTTTGCGAGGCAGCGAAGAGAAACGGCAGTCTGCTTGTTCGCCAGGCAGCAAAGAGACGCAGCGGTCTGCTTGTTCGCCAGGCAGCGAACAGATTAGGCAGTCTCCTTGTTTGTGAGACAGCGAACATCCACATTGGTTCCTCATTCTGCGAGAGAGCGAATAGAGAGAGCGTTTTGCTCGTTCGCCAGGCAGTGAAGAGACGAAGCAGTCTGCTTGTTCTCCAGGCAGCGAAAAGATTAGGCAGTCTCCTTGTTTGTGAGACAGTGAACACCCACAGTGGTTCCCCATTCTGCGAGGCAGCGAAGAGACACAGTGGTTTTCTTGTTCGCCTGGGAGCGAAGAGACGAAGCAGTCTGCTTGTTCGCCAGGCACTGGACAGATTAGGCATTCTCCTTGTTTGTGAGACAGCGAACATCCACAGTGGTTCCTCATTCTGCGAGGCAGCGAACAGAGAGAGCCTTTTGCTTGTTCGCCTGGCAGCGAAGAGACGAAGCGGTCTGCTTGTTCGCCAGGCAGCGAACAGATTAGGCAGTCTCCTTGTTTGTGAGACAGCGAACATCCACTGTGCTCACACATTCTGCGAGGCCGCCAAGAGACACAGTGGTCTGCTTGTTCGTGAGGCAGCGGACAGATGCAGTGGTTTGCCAGACAGCGAGGTAGTGAACAGAGAGAGTGGTTCGCTTGTTTGCGGGGCAGGGATGTTTCGCCATGGTTGGCTTTTTGGTGAGTGGGCGAATAGACGCAGTGATGTGCTTTTTTTTGCGAGTCAGCGAAGAGACGAAGCGGTCTGCTTGTTCGCCAGGCAGCGAACAGATTAGGCAGTCTCCTTGTTTGTGAGACAGCGAACATCCACTGTGCTCACACATTCTGCGAGGCCGCCAAGAGACACAGTGGTCTGCTTGTTCGTGAGGCAGCGGACAGATGCAGTGGTTTGCCAGACAGCGAGGTAGTGAACAGAGAGAGTGGTTCGCTTGTTTGCGGGGCAGGGATGTTTCACCATGGTTGGCTTTTTGGTGAGTGGGCGAATAGACGCAGTGATGTGCTTTTTTTTGCGAGTCAGCGAAGAGACGAAGCGGTCTGCTTGTTCGCCAGGCAGCGAACAGATCAGGCAGTCTCCTTGTTTGTGAGACAGCGAACATCCACAGTGGTTCCTCATTCTGCCAGGCAGCCAAGAGACGCAGCGGTCGGCTTGTTCGCCAGGCAGCGAACAGATTAGGCAGTCTCCATGTTTGTGAGACAGCGAACATCCACAGTGGTCACTCATTCTGCGAGGCAGCCAAGAGACCTAGCGTTCTGCTTGTTCGCCATGCAGCGAAGAGATTAGGCACTCTCCTTGTTTGTGAGACAGCGAACATCCAGAGTGGTCACTCATTCTGCGAGGCAGCGAATTGGCACAGCGTTCTGCTTCTTCGCCAAGCAGTGGACAGATTAGGTAGTCTCCTTGTTTGTGAGACAGCGAACATCCACAGTGGTCACTCATTCTACGAGGCAGCCAAGAGACACAGCGGTCTGCTTGCTCGCCATGCAGCGAAGAGACGCAGCGGTCTGCTTGTTCGCCAGGCAGTGGACAGATGAGGCAGTCTCCTTGTTCGTGAGACAGCGAACATCCACAGCGGTCACTCATTGTGCGAGGCAGCGAACAGATGCAGCCGTTTGCTTGTCCACTAGATGGCGTAGTGGCATCACGGATTGCTTTTTCGCCTGGAAGAGACCCGATGCAGCACTTTGCCAGCTGGCGAGGCAGCGAACAGACGCAGCAGTCTGCTGCTTTGTGAGACAGCGAACATCCACGGTGGTTAGTTATTCTGAGAGGCAGCGAAGAGACGCAGCGCTTAGTTAGTTCTCCAGGCCCTGAACACATGCAACGGTTCACTTGCTGGCAACGCAGCGAGGAGAGGCAGCGGTCTGCTTGTTCGCCAGGCAGTGGACAGATTAGGCAGTCTCCGTGTTTGTGAGACAGCCAACATCCACAGTGGTCACTCATTCTGCGAGGCAGCGAACAGATGCAGTGGTTTGCTTGATCGCGAGGCAGTGAACAGAGAGAGAGAGCGGTTCGCTTCTTTGCGAGGTAGGGAACATTCGCCGTGGTTGGCTTTTTTGTGACTGGGCGAATAGAGGCAGTGATGTGCTTTTTTGCGAGGCAGCGAAGAGACGCAGCAGTCTGCTTGTTCGCCAGGCAGTGAACAGATGAGGCAGTCTCCTTGTTCGTGAGACAGTGAGCCTCCACAGCGGTCACTCATTGTGCGAGGCAGCGAACAGATGCAGCCGTTTGCTTGTCCACTAGATGGCGTAGTGGCATCACGGATTGCTTTTTCGCCTGGAAGAGACCCGATGCAGCACTTTGCCAGCTGGCGAGGCAGCGAACAGACGCAGCAGTCTGCTGCTTTGTGAGACAGCGAACATCCACGGTGGTTAGTTATTCTGAGAGGCAGCGAAGAGACGCAGCGCTTAGTTAGTTCTCCAGGCCCTGAACACATGCAACGGTTCACTTGCTGGCAACGCAGCGAGGAGACACAGCGGTCTGCTTGTTCGCCAGGCAGCGGAGAAATGCAGCGGTTTGCTTGATGGCGAGGAAGAGAACAGAGAGAGCGGTTCGCTTTTTTGCGAGGCAGCGAAGAGAAACGGCAGTCTGCTTGTTCGCCAGGCAGCGAAGAGACGCAGCGGTCTGCTTGTTCGCCAGGCAGCGAACAGATTAGGCAGTCTCCTTGTTTGTGAGACAGCGAACATCCACAGTGGTTCCTCATTCTGCGAGAGAGCGAATAGAGAGAGCGTTTTGCTCGTTCGCCAGGCAGTGAAGAGACGAAGCAGTCTGCTTGTTCTCCAGGCAGCGAAAAGATTAGGCAGTCTCCTTGTTTGTGAGACAGTGAACACCCACAGTGGTTCCCCATTCTGCGAGGCAGCGAAGAGACACAGTGGTTTTCTTGTTCGCCTGGGAGCGAAGAGACGAAGCAGTCTGCTTGTTCGCCAGGCACTGGACAGATTAGGCATTCTCCTTGTTTGTGAGACAGCGAACATCCACAGTGGTTCCTCATTCTGCGAGGCAGCGAACAGAGAGAGCCTTTTGCTTGTTCGCCTGGCAGCGAAGAGACGAAGCGGTCTGCTTGTTCGCCAGGCAGCGAACAGATTAGGCAGTCTCCTTGTTTGTGAGACAGCGAACATCCACTGTGCTCACACATTCTGCGAGGCCGCCAAGAGACACAGTGGTCTGCTTGTTCGTGAGGCAGCGGACAGATGCAGTGGTTTGCCAGACAGCGAGGTAGTGAACAGAGAGAGTGGTTCGCTTGTTTGCGGGGCAGGGATGTTTCGCCATGGTTGGCTTTTTGGTGAGTGGGCGAATAGACGCAGTGATGTGCTTTTTTTTGCGAGTCAGCGAAGAGACGAAGCGGTCTGCTTGTTCGCCAGGCAGCGAACAGATCAGGCAGTCTCCTTGTTTGTGAGACAGCGAACATCCACAGTGGTTCCTCATTCTGCCAGGCAGCCAAGAGACGCAGCGGTCGGCTTGTTCGCCAGGCAGCGAACAGATTAGGCAGTCTCCTTGTTTGTGAGACAGCGAACATCCACAGTGGTCACTCATTCTGCGAGGCAGCCAAGAGACCTAGCGTTCTGCTTGTTCGCCATGCAGCGAAGAGATTAGGCACTCTCCTTGTTTGTGAGACAGCGAACATCCAGAGTGGTCACTCATTCTGCAAGGCAGCGAATTGGCACAGCGTTCTGCTTCTTCGCCAAGCAGTGGACAGATTAGGTAGTCTCCTTGTTTGTGAGACAGCGAACATCCACAGTGGTCACTCATTCTACGAGGCAGCCAAGAGACACAGCGGTCTGCTTGCTCGCCATGCAGCGAAGAGACGCAGCGGTCTGCTTGTTCGCCAGGCAGCGAACAGATTCCGCATTCTCCTTTTTTGTGAGACAGCGAACATCCACAGTGGTCACTCATTGTGCGAGACAGCGAAGAGACACAGCGGTTTGCTTGTTCGCCAGGCAGCGAAGAAATGCAGCGGTTTGCTTGTTCGCCAGGCAGCGAACAGATTAGGCAGTCTCCTTGTTTGTGAGACAGCGAACATCCACAGTGGTCACTCATTCTGCGAGGCAGCCAAGAGACCTAGCGTTCTGCTTGTTCGCCATGCAGCGAAGAGATTAGGCACTCTCCTTGTTTGTGAGACAGCGAACATCCAGAGTGGTCACTCATTCTGCAAGGCAGCGAATTGGCACAGCGTTCTGCTTCTTCGCCAAGCAGTGGACAGATTAGGTAGTCTCCTTGTTTGTGAGACAGCGAACATCCACAGTGGTCACTCATTCTACGAGGCAGCCAAGAGACACAGCGGTCTGCTTGCTCGCCATGCAGCGAAGAGACGCAGCGGTCTGCTTGTTCGCCAGGCAGCGAACAGATTCCGCATTCTCCTTTTTTGTGAGACAGCGAACATCCACAGTGGTCACGCATTCTGCGAGGCAGCGAAGAGACACAGCGGTCTGCTTGTTCGCCAGGCAGCGAAGAGATTAGCCAGTCTCCTTGTTTGTGAGACAGCCAACATCCACAGTGGTCACTCATTGTGCGAGGTAGCGAAAAGACACAGCGGTTTGCTTTTTCGCCAGGCAGCGAAGAGACGAAGCGTTTTGCTTGCTCGCCAGGCAGTGGACAGATTAGGCAGTCTCCTTGTTTGTGAGACAGCCAACATCCACAGTGGTCACTCATTCTGCGAGGCAGCGAAGAGACGCAGCGGTCTGCTTGTCCAGTAGATGGCGTAGTGGCATCACGGATTTCTTTTTCGCCTGGAAGAGACCCGATGCAGCACTTTGCCAGCTGGCGAGGCAGCGAACAGACGCAGCAGTCTGCTGCTTTGTGAGACAGCGAACATCCACGGTGGTTAGTTATTCTGAGAGGCAGCGAAGAGACGCAGCGCTTAGTTAGTTCTCCAGGCCCTGAACACATGCAACGGTTCACTTGTTGGCAACGCAGCGAGGAGAGGCAGCGGTCTGCTTGTTCGCCAGGCAGTGGACAGATTAGGCAGTCTCCGTGTTTGTGAGACAGCCAACATCCACAGTGGTCACTCATTCTGCGAGGCAGCGAACAGATGCAGTGGTTTGCTTGATCGCGAGGCAGTGAACAGAGAGAGAGAGCGGTTCGCTTCTTTGCGAGGTAGGGAACATTCGCCGTGGTTGGCTTTTTTGTGACTGGGCGAATAGAGGCAGTGATGTGCTTTTTTGCGAGGCAGCGAAGAGACGCAGCAGTCTGCTTGTTCGCCAGGCAGTGAACAGATGAGGCAGTCTCCTTGTTCGTGAGACAGTGAGCCTCCACAGCGGTCACTCATTGTGCGAGGCAGCGAACAGATGCAGCCGTTTGCTTGTCCACTAGATGGCGTAGTGGCATCACGGATTGCTTTTTCGCCTGGAAGAGACCCGATGCAGCACTTTGCCAGCTGGCGAGGCAGCGAACAGATGCAGCAGTCTGCTGCTTTGTGAGACAGCGAACATCCACGGTGGTTAGTTATTCTGAGAGGCAGCGAAGAGACGCAGCGCTTAGTTAGTTCTCCAGGCCCTGAACACATGCAACGGTTCACTTGCTGGCAACGCAGCGAGGAGACACAGCGGTCTGCTTGTTCGCCAGGCAGCGGAGAAATGCAGCGGTTTGCTTGATGGCGAGGAAGAGAACAGAGAGAGCGGTTCGCTTTTTTGCGAGGCAGCGAAGAGAAACGGCAGTCTGCTTGTTCGCCAGGCAGCGAAGAGACGCAGCGGTCTGCTTGTTCGCCAGGCAGCGAACAGATTAGGCAGTCTCCTTGTTTGTGAGACAGCGAACATCCACAGTGGTTCCTCATTCTGCGAGAGAGCGAATAGAGAGAGCGTTTTGCTCGTTCGCCAGGCAGTGAAGAGACGAAGCAGTCTGCTTGTTCTCCAGGCAGCGAAAAGATTAGGCAGTCTCCTTGTTTGTGAGACAGTGAACACCCACAGTGGTTCCCCATTCTGCGAGGCAGCGAAGAGACACAGTGGTTTTCTTGTTCGCCTGGGAGCGAAGAGACGAAGCAGTCTGCTTGTTCGCCAGGCACTGGACAGATTAGGCATTCTCCTTGTTTGTGAGACAGCGAACATCCACAGTGGTTCCTCATTCTGCGAGGCAGCGAACAGAGAGAGCCTTTTGCTTGTTCGCCTGGCAGCGAAGAGACGAAGCGGTCTGCTTGTTCGCCAGGCAGCGAACAGATTAGGCAGTCTCCTTGTTTGTGAGACAGCGAACATCCACTGTGCTCACACATTCTGCGAGGCCGCCAAGAGACACAGTGGTCTGCTTGTTCGTGAGGCAGCGGACAGATGCAGTGGTTTGCCAGACAGCGAGGTAGTGAACAGAGAGAGTGGTTCGCTTGTTTGCGGGGCAGGGATGTTTCGCCATGGTTGGCTTTTTGGTGAGTGGGCGAATAGACGCAGTGATGTGCTTTTTTTTGCGAGTCAGCGAAGAGACGAAGCGGTCTGCTTGTTCGCCAGGCAGCGAACAGATCAGGCAGTCTCCTTGTTTGTGAGACAGCGAACATCCACAGTGGTTCCTCATTCTGCCAGGCAGCCAAGAGACGCAGCGGTCGGCTTGTTCGCCAGGCAGCGAACAGATTAGGCAGTCTCCTTGTTTGTGAGACAGCGAACATCCACAGTGGTCACTCATTCTGCGAGGCAGCCAAGAGACCTAGCGTTCTGCTTGTTCGCCATGCAGCGAAGAGATTAGGCACTCTCCTTGTTTGTGAGACAGCGAACATCCAGAGTGGTCACTCATTCTGCAAGGCAGCGAATTGGCACAGCGTTCTGCTTCTTCGCCAAGCAGTGGACAGATTAGGTAGTCTCCTTGTTTGTGAGACAGCGAACATCCACAGTGGTCACTCATTCTACGAGGCAGCCAAGAGACACAGCGGTCTGCTTGCTCGCCATGCAGCGAAGAGACGCAGCGGTCTGCTTGTTCGCCAGGCAGCGAACAGATTCCGCATTCTCCTTTTTTGTGAGACAGCGAACATCCACAGTGGTCACTCATTGTGCGAGACAGCGAAGAGACACAGCGGTTTGCTTGTTCGCCAGGCAGCGAAGAAATGCAGCGGTTTGCTTGTTCGCCAGGCAGCGAACAGATTAGGCAGTCTCCTTGTTTGTGAGACAGCGAACATCCACAGTGGTCACTCATTCTGCGAGGCAGCCAAGAGACCTAGCGTTCTGCTTGTTCGCCATGCAGCGAAGAGATTAGGCACTCTCCTTGTTTGTGAGACAGCGAACATCCAGAGTGGTCACTCATTCTGCAAGGCAGCGAATTGGCACAGCGTTCTGCTTCTTCGCCAAGCAGTGGACAGATTAGGTAGTCTCCTTGTTTGTGAGACAGCGAACATCCACAGTGGTCACTCATTCTACGAGGCAGCCAAGAGACACAGCGGTCTGCTTGCTCGCCATGCAGCGAAGAGACGCAGCGGTCTGCTTGTTCGCCAGGCAGCGAACAGATTCCGCATTCTCCTTTTTTGTGAGACAGCGAACATCCACAGTGGTCACGCATTCTGCGAGGCAGCGAAGAGACACAGCGGTCTGCTTGTTCGCCAGGCAGCGAAGAGATTAGCCAGTCTCCTTGTTTGTGAGACAGCCAACATCCACAGTGGTCACTCATTGTGCGAGGTAGCGAAAAGACACAGCGGTTTGCTTTTTCGCCAGGCAGCGAAGAGACGAAGCGTTTTGCTTGCTCGCCAGGCAGTGGACAGATTAGGCAGTCTCCTTGTTTGTGAGACAGCCAACATCCACAGTGGTCACTCATTCTGCGAGGCAGCGAAGAGACGCAGCGGTCTGCTTGTCCAGTAGATGGCGTAGTGGCATCACGGATTTCTTTTTCGCCTGGAAGAGACCCGATGCAGCACTTTGCCAGCTGGCGAGGCAGCGAACAGACGCAGCAGTCTGCTGCTTTGTGAGACAGCGAACATCCACGGTGGTTAGTTATTCTGAGAGGCAGCGAAGAGACGCAGCGCTTAGTTAGTTCTCCAGGCCCTGAACACATGCAACGGTTCACTTGTTGGCAACGCAGCGAGGAGAGGCAGCGGTCTGCTTGTTCGCCAGGCAGTGGACAGATTAGGCAGTCTCCGTGTTTGTGAGACAGCCAACATCCACAGTGGTCACTCATTCTGCGAGGCAGCGAACAGATGCAGTGGTTTGCTTGATCGCGAGGCAGTGAACAGAGAGAGCGGTTCGCTTGTTTGCGGGGCAGGGATGTTTCGCCATGGTTGGCTTTTTGGTGAGTGGGCGAATAGACGCAGTGATGTGCTTTTTTTTGCGAGTCAGCGAAGAGACGAAGCGGTCTGCTTGTTCGCCAGGCAGCGAACAGATCAGGCAGTCTCCTTGTTTGTGAGACAGCGAACATCCACAGTGGTTCCTCATTCTGCCAGGCAGCCAAGAGACGCAGCGGTCGGCTTGTTCTCCAGGCAGCGAACAGATTAGGCATTCTCCTTGTTTGTGAGACAGCGAACATCCACAGTGGTCACTCATTCTGCGAGGCAGCCAAGAGACCTAGCGTTCTGCTTGTTCGCCATGCAGCGAAGAGATTAGGCACTCTCCTTGTTTGTGAGACAGCGAACATCCAGAGTGGTCACTCATTCTGCGAGGCAGCGAATTGGCACAGCGTTCTGCTTCTTCGCCAAGCAGTGGACAGATTAGGTAGTCTCCTTGTTTGTGAGACAGCGAACATCCACAGTGGTCACTCATTCTACGAGGCAGCCAAGAGACACAGCGGTCTGCTTGCTCGCCATGCAGCGAAGAGACGCAGCGGTCTGCTTGTTCGCCAGGCAGCGAACAGATTCCGCATTCTCCTTTTTTGTGAGACAGCGAACATCCACAGTGGTCACTCATTGTGCGAGACAGCGAAGAGACACAGCGGTTTGCTTGTTCGCCTTGCAGCGAAGAAATGCAGCGGTTTGCTTGTTCGCCAGGCAGCGAACAGATTAGGCAGTCTCCTTGTTTGTGAGACAGCGAACATCCACAGTGGTCACTCATTCTGCGAGGCAGCCAAGAGACCTAGCGTTCTGCTTGTTCGCCATGCAGCGAAGAAATTAGGCACTCTCCTTGTTTGTGAGACAGCGAACATCCAGAGTGGTCACTCATTCTGCGAGGCAGCGAATTGGCACAGCGTTCTGCTTCTTCGCCAAGCAGTGGACAGATTAGGTAGTCTCCTTGTTTGTGAGACAGCGAACATCCACAGTGGTCACTCATTCTACGAGGCAGCCAAGAGACACAGCGGTCTGCTTGCTCGCCATGCAGCGAAGAGACGCAGCGGTCTGCTTGTTCGCCAGGCTGCGAACAGATTCCGCATTCTCCTTTTTTGTGAGACAGCGAACATCCACAGTGGTCACGCATTCTGTGAGGCAGCGAAGAGACACAGCGGTCTGCTTGTTCGCCAGGCAGCGAAGAGATTAGCCAGTCTCCTTGTTTGTGAGACAGCCAACATCCACAGTGGTCACTCATTGTGCGAGGTAGCGAAAAGACACAGCGGTTTGCTTTTTCGCCAGGCAGCGAAGAGACGAAGTGTTTTGCTTGCTCGCCAGGCAGTGGACAGATTAGGCAGTCTCCTTGTTTGTGAGACAGCCAACATCCACAGTGGTCACTCATTCTGCGAGGCAGCGAACAGATGCAGTGGTTTGCTTGATGGCGAGGCAGTGAACAGAGAGAGCGGTTCGCTTTTTTGCGAGGCAGCGAAGAGAAACGACAGTCTGCTTGTTCGCCAGGCAGCGAACAGATTAGGCAGTCTCCTTGTTTGTGAGACAGCGAACATCCACAGTGGGTCCTCATTCTGCGAGAGAGCGAAGAGACAGAGCGTTTTGCTTGCTCGCCAGGCAGTGAAGAGACGAAGCAGTCTGCTTGTTCTCCAGGCAGCGAAAAGATTAGGCAGTCTCCTTGTTTGTGAGACAGCAAACATCCACAGTGGTTCCTCATTCTGCGAAGCAGCGAAGAGACAGAGTGGTCTGCTTGTTCGCCAGGCAGCGAACAGATTAGGCAGTCTCCTTGTTTGTGAGACAGCGAACATCCACAGTGGGTCCTCATTCTGCGAGAGAGCGAAGAGACAGAGCGTTTTGCTTGCTCGCCAGGCAGTGAAGAGACGAAGCAGTCTGCTTGTTCTCCAGGCAGCGAAAAGATTAGGCAGTCTCCTTGTTTGTGAGACAGTGAACACCCACAGTGGTTCCCCATTCTGCGAGGCAGCGAAGAGACACAGTGGTTTTCTTGTTCGCCTGGGAGCGAAGAGACGAAGCAGTCTGCTTGTTCGCCAGGCACTGGACAGATTAGGCATTCTCCTTGTTTGTGAGACAGCGAACATCCACAGCGGTCACTCATTGTGCGAGGCAGCGAACAGATGCAGCCGTTTGCTTGTCCACTAGATGGCGTAGTGGCATCACGGATTGCTTTTTCGCCTGGAAGAGACCCGATGCAGCACTTTGCCAGCTGGCGAGGCAGCAAACAGACGCAGCAGTCTGCTGCTTTGTGAGACAGCGAACATCCACGGTGGTTAGTTATTCTGAGAGGCAGCGAAGAGACGCAGCGCTTAGTTAGTTCTCCAGGCCCTGAACACATGCAACGGTTCACTTGCTGGCAACGCAGCGAGGAGAGGCAGCGGTCTGCTTGTTCGCCAGGCAGTGGACAGATTAGGCAGTCTCCGTGTTCGTGAGACTGCCAACATCCACAGTGGTCTCTCATTCTGCGAGGCAGCGAACAGAGAGAGCCTTTTGCTTGTTCGCCTGGCAGCGAAGAGACGAAGCGGTCTGCTTGTTCGCCAGGCAGCGAACAGATCAGGCAGTCTCCTTGTTTGTGAGACAGCGAACATCCACAGTGGTTCCTCATTCTGCCAGGCAGCCAAGAGACGCAGCAGTCGGCTTGTTCGCCAGGCAGCGAAAAGATTAGGCAGTCTCCTTGTTTGTGAGACAGCGAACATCCACAGTGGTCACTCATTCTGCGAGGCAGCCAAGAGACCTAGTGTTCTGCTTGTTCGCCATGCAGCGAAGAGATTAGGCACTCTCCTTGTTTGTGAGACAGCGAACATCCAGAGTGGTCACTCATTCTGCGAGGCAGCGAATTGGCACAGCGTTCTGCTTCTTCGCCAAGCAGTGGACAGATTAGGTAGTCTCCTTGTTTGTGAGACAGCGAACATCCACAGTGGTCACTCATTCTACGAGGCAGCCAAGAGACACAGCGGTCTGCTTGCTCGCCAGGCAGCGAAGAGACGCAGCGGTCTGCTTGTTCGCCAGGCAGTGGACAGATGAGGCAGTCTCCTTGTTCGTGAGACAGCGAGCATCCACAGCGGTCACTCATTCTGCGAGGCAGCGAACAGATGCAGCCGTTTGCTTGTCCACTAGATGGCGTAGTGGCATCACGGATTGCTTTTTCGCCTGGAAGAGACCCGATGCAGCACTTTGCCAGCTGGCGAGGCAGCGAACAGACGCAGCAGTCTGCTGCTTTGTGAGACAGCGAACATCCACGGTGGTTAGTTATTCTGAGAGGCAGCGAAGAGACGCAGCGCTTAGTTAGTTCTCCAGGCCCTGAACACATGCAACGGTTCACTTGCTGGCAACGCAGCGAAGAGACGCAGCGGTCTGCTTGTTCGCCAGGCAGCGAACAGATTAGGCAGTCTCCTTGTTTGTGAGACAGCGAACATCCACAGTGGTTCCTCATTCTGCGAGACAGCGAAGAGAGAGAGCGTTTTGCTCGTTCGCCAGGCAGTGAAGAGACGAAGCAGTCTGCTTGTTCTCCAGGCAGCGAAAAGATTAGGCAGTCTCCTTGTTTGTGAGACAGTGAACACCCACAGTGGTTCCCCATTCTGCGAGGCAGCGAAGAGACACAGTGGTTTTCTTGTTCGCCTGGGAGCGAAGAGACGAAGCAGTCTGCTTGTTCGCCAGGCACTGGACAGATTAGGCATTCTCCTTGTTTGTGAGACAGCGAACATCCACAGCGGTCACTCATTGTGCGAGGCAGCGAACAGATGCAGCCGTTTGCTTGTCCACTAGATGGCGTAGTGGCATCACGGATTGCTTTTTCGCCTGGAAGAGACCCGATGCAGCACTTTGCCAGCTGGCGAGGCAGCAAACAGACGCAGCAGTCTGCTGCTTTGTGAGACAGCGAACATCCACGGTGGTTAGTTATTCTGAGAGGCAGCGAAGAGACGCAGCGCTTAGTTAGTTCTCCAGGCCCTGAACACATGCAACGGTTCACTTGCTGGCAACGCAGCGAGGAGAGGCAGCGGTCTGCTTGTTCGCCAGGCAGTGGACAGATTAGGCAGTCTCCGTGTTCGTGAGACTGCCAACATCCACAGTGGTCTCTCATTCTGCGAGGCAGCGAACAGAGAGAGCCTTTTGCTTGTTCGCCTGGCAGCGAAGAGACGAAGCGGTCTGCTTGTTCGCCAGGCAGCGAACAGATCAGGCAGTCTCCTTGTTTGTGAGACAGCGAACATCCACAGTGGTTCCTCATTCTGCCAGGCAGCCAAGAGACGCAGCAGTCGGCTTGTTCGCCAGGCAGCGAAAAGATTAGGCAGTCTCCTTGTTTGTGAGACAGCGAACATCCACAGTGGTCACTCATTCTGCGAGGCAGCCAAGAGACCTAGTGTTCTGCTTGTTCGCCATGCAGCGAAGAGATTAGGCACTCTCCTTGTTTGTGAGACAGCGAACATCCAGAGTGGTCACTCATTCTGCGAGGCAGCGAATTGGCACAGCGTTCTGCTTCTTCGCCAAGCAGTGGACAGATTAGGTAGTCTCCTTGTTTGTGAGACAGCGAACATCCACAGTGGTCACTCATTCTACGAGGCAGCCAAGAGACACAGCGGTCTGCTTGCTCGCCAGGCAGCGAAGAGACGCAGCGGTCTGCTTGTTCGCCAGGCAGTGGACAGATGAGGCAGTCTCCTTGTTCGTGAGACAGCGAGCATCCACAGCGGTCACTCATTCTGCGAGGCAGCGAACAGATGCAGCCGTTTGCTTGTCCACTAGATGGCGTAGTGGCATCACGGATTGCTTTTTCGCCTGGAAGAGACCCGATGCAGCACTTTGCCAGCTGGCGAGGCAGCGAACAGACGCAGCAGTCTGCTGCTTTGTGAGACAGCGAACATCCACGGTGGTTAGTTATTCTGAGAGGCAGCGAAGAGACGCAGCGCTTAGTTAGTTCTCCAGGCCCTGAACACATGCAACGGTTCACTTGCTGGCAACGCAGCGAAGAGACGCAGCGGTCTGCTTGTTCGCCAGGCAGCGAACAGATTAGGCAGTCTCCTTGTTTGTGAGACAGCGAACATCCACAGTGGGTCCTCATTCTGCGAGACAGCGAAGAGAGAGAGCGTTTTGCTCGTTCGCCAGGCAGTGAAGAGACGAAGCAGTCTGCTTGTTCTCCAGGCAGCGAAAAGATTAGGCAGTCTCCTTGTTTGTGAGACAGTGAACACCCACAGTGGTTCCCCATTCTGCGAGGCAGCGAAGAGACACAGTGGTTTTCTTGTTCGCCTGGGAGCGAAGAGACGAAGCAGTCTGCTTGTTCGCCAGGCACTGGACAGATTAGGCATTCTCCTTGTTTGTGAGACAGCGAACATCCACAGTGGTTCCTCATTCTGCGAGGCAGCGAACAGAGAGAGCCTTTTGCTTGTTCGCCTGGCAGCGAAGAGACGAAGCGGTCTGCTTGTTCGCCAGGCAGCGAACAGATTAGGCAGTCTCCTTGTTTGTGAGACAGCGAACATCCACTGTGCTCACACATTCTGCGAGGCCGCCAAGAGACACAGTGGTCTGCTTGTTCGTGAGGCAGCGGACAGATGCAGTGGTTTGCCAGACAGCGAGGTAGTGAACAGAGAGAGTGGTTCGCTTGTTTGCGGGGCAGGGATGTTTTGCCATGGTTGGCTTTTTGGTGAGTGGGCGAATAGACGCAGTGATGTGCTTTTTTTTGCGAGTCAGCGAAGAGACGCAGCGGTCGGCTTGTTCGCCAGGCAGCGAACAGATTAGGCAGTCTCCTTGTTTGTGAGACAGCGAACATCCACAGTGGTCACTCATTCTGCGAGGCAGCCAAGAGACCTAGCGTTCTGCTTGTTCGCCATGCAGCGAAGAGATTAGGCACTCTCCTTGTTTGTGAGACAGCGAACATCCAGAGTGGTCACTCATTCTGCGAGGCAGCGAATTGGCACAGCGTTCTGCTTCTTCGCCAAGCAGTGGACAGATTAGGTAGTCTCCTTGTTTGTGAGACAGCGAACATCCACAGTGGTCACTCATTCTACGAGGCAGCCAAGAGACACAGCGGTCTGCTTGCTCGCCATGCAGCGAAGAGACGCAGCGGTCTGCTTGTTCGCCAGGCAGTGGACAGATGAGGCAGTCTCCTTGTTCGTGAGACAGCGAACATCCACAGCGGTCACTCATTCTGCGAGGCAGCGAACAGATGCAGCCGTTTGCTTGTCCACTAGATGGCGTAGTGGCATCACGGATTGCTTTTTCGCCTGGAAGAGACCCGATGCAGCACTTTGCCAGCTGGCGAGGCAGCGAACAGACGCAGCAGTCTGCTGCTTTGTGAGACAGCGAACATCCACGGTGGTTAGTTATTCTGCGAAGCAGCGAAGAGACGCAGCGCTTAGTTAGTTCTCCAGGCCCTGAACACATGCAACGGTTCACTTGCTGGCAACGCAGCGAGGAGAGGCAGCGGTCTGCTTGTTCGCCAGGCAGCGGAGAAATGCAGCGGTTTGCTTGATGGCGAGGAAGAGAACAGAGAGAGCGGTTCGCTTTTTTGCGAGGCAGCGAAGAGAAACGGCAGTCTGCTTGTTCGCCAGGCAGCGAACAGATTAGGCAGTCTCCTTGTTTGTGAGACAGCGAACACCCACAGTGGGTCCTCATTCTGCGAGAGAGCGAAGAGACAGAGCGTTTTGCTTGCTCGCCAGGCAGTGAAGAGACGAAGCAGTCTGCTTGTTCTCCAGGCAGCGAAAAGATTAGGCAGTCTCCTTGTTTGTGAGACAGTGAACACCCACAGTGGTTCCCCATTCTGCGAGGCAGCGAAGAGACACAGTGGTTTTCTTGTTCGCCTGGGAGCGAAGAGACGAAGCAGTCTGCTTGTTCGCCAGGCACTGGACAGATTAGGCATTCTCCTTGTTTGTGAGACAGCGAACATCCACAGTGGTTCCTCATTCTGCGAGGCAGCGAACAGAGAGAGCCTTTTGCTTGTTCGCCTGGCAGCGAAGAGACGAAGCGGTCTGCTTGTTCGCCAGGCAGCGAACAGATTAGGCAGTCTCCTTGTTTGTGAGACAGCGAACATCCACTGTGCTCACACATTCTGCGAGGCCGCCAAGAGACACAGTGGTCTGCTTGTTCGTGAGGCAGCGGACAGATGCAGTGGTTTGCCAGACAGCGAGGTAGTGAACAGAGAGAGTGGTTCGCTTGTTTGCGGGGCAGGGATGTTTCGCCATGGTTGGCTTTTTGGTGAGTGGGCGAATAGACGCAGTGATGTGCTTTTTTTTGCGAGTCAGCGAAGAGACGAAGCGGTCTGCTTGTTCGCCAGGCAGCGAACAGATTAGGCAGTCTCCTTGTTTGTGAGACAGCGAACATCCACTGTGCTCACACATTCTGCGAGGCCGCCAAGAGACACAGTGGTCTGCTTGTTCGTGAGGCAGCGGACAGATGCAGTGGTTTGCCAGACAGCGAGGTAGTGAACAGAGAGAGTGGTTCGCTTGTTTGCGGGGCAGGGATGTTTCGCCATGGTTGGCTTTTTGGTGAGTGGGCGAATAGACGCAGTGATGTGCTTTTTTTTGCGAGTCAGCGAAGAGACGAAGCGGTCTGCTTGTTCGCCAGGCAGCGAACAGATCAGGCAGTCTCCTTGTTTGTGAGACAGCGAACATCCACAGTGGTTCCTCATTCTGCCAGGCAGCCAAGAGACGCAGCGGTCGGCTTGTTCGCCAGGCAGCGAACAGATTAGGCAGTCTCCTTGTTTGTGAGACAGCGAACATCCACAGTGGTCACTCATTCTGCGAGGCAGCCAAGAGACCTAGCGTTCTGCTTGTTCGCCATGCAGCGAAGAGATTAGCCAGTCTCCTTGTTTGTGAGACAGCGAACATCCACAGTGGTCACTCATTCTGCGAGGCAGCCAAGAGACACAGCGGTCTGCTTGCTCGCCAGGCAGCGAAGAGACGCAGCGGTCTGCTTGTTCGCCAGGCAGTGGACAGATGAGGCAGTCTCCTTGTTCGTGAGACAGCGAGCATCCACAGCGGTCACTCATTCTGCGAGGCAGCGAACAGATGCAGCCGTTTGCTTGTCCACTAGATGGCGTAGTGGCATCACGGATTGCTTTTTCGCCTGGAAGAGACCCGATGCAGCACTTTGCCAGCTGGCGAGGCAGCGGACAGACGCAGCAGTCTGCTGCTTTGTGAGACAGCGAACATCCACGGTGGTTAGTTATTCTGCGAAGCAGCGAAGAGACGCAGCGCTTAGTTAGTTCTCCAGGCCCTGAACACATGCAACGGTTCACTTGCTGGCAACGCAGCGAGGAGAGGCAGCGGTCTGCTTGTTCGCCAGGCAGTGGACAGATTAGGCAGTCTCCGTGTTCGTGAGACTGCCAACATCCACAGTGGTCTCTCATTCTGCGAGGCAGCGAACAGAGAGAGCCTTTTGCTTGTTCGCCTGGCAGCGAAGAGACGAAGCGGTCTGCTTGTTCGCCAGGCAGCGAACAGATCAGGCAGTCTCCTTGTTTGTGAGACAGCGAACATCCACAGTGGTTCCTCATTCTGCCAGGCAGCCAAGAGACGCAGCAGTCGGCTTGTTCGCCAGGCAGCGAAAAGATTAGGCAGTCTCCTTGTTTGTGAGACAGCGAACATCCACAGTGGTCACTCATTCTGCGAGGCAGCCAAGAGACCTAGTGTTCTGCTTGTTCGCCATGCAGCGAAGAGATTAGGCACTCTCCTTGTTTGTGAGACAGCGAACATCCAGAGTGGTCACTCATTCTGCGAGGCAGCGAATTGGCACAGCGTTCTGCTTCTTCGCCAAGCAGTGGACAGATTAGGTAGTCTCCTTGTTTGTGAGACAGCGAACATCCACAGTGGTCACTCATTCTACGAGGCAGCCAAGAGACACAGCGGTCTGCTTGCTCGCCAGGCAGCGAAGAGACGCAGCGGTCTGCTTGTTCGCCAGGCAGTGGACAGATGAGGCAGTCTCCTTGTTTGTGAGACAGCGAACATCCACAGTGGTTCCTCATTCTGCGAGGCAGCGAACAGAGAGAGCCTTTTGCTTGTTCGCCTGGCAGCGAAGAGACGAAGTGTTTTGCTTGCTCGCCAGGCAGTGGACAGATTAGGCAGTCTCCTTGTTTGTGAGACAGCCAACATCCAGAGTGGTCACTCATTCTGCGAGGCAGCGAACAGATGCAGTGGTTTGCTTGATGGCGAGGCAGTGAACAGAGAGAGCGGTTCGCTTTTTTGCGAGGCAGCGAAGAGAAACGACAGTCTGCTTGTTCGCCAGGCAGCGAACAGATTAGGCAGTCTCCTTGTTTGTGAGACAGCGAACATCCACAGTGGGTCCTCATTCTGCGAGAGAGCGAAGAGACAGAGCGTTTTGCTTGCTCGCCAGGCAGTGAAGAGACGAAGCAGTCTGCTTGTTCTCCAGGCAGCGAAAAGATTAGGCAGTCTCCTTGTTTGTGAGACAGCAAACATCCACAGTGGTTCCTCATTCTGCGAAGCAGCGAAGAGACAGAGTGGTCTGCTTGTTCGCCAGGCAGCGAACAGATTAGGCAGTCTCCTTGTTTGTGAGACAGCGAACATCCACAGTGGGTCCTCATTCTGCGAGAGAGCGAAGAGACAGAGCGTTTTGCTTGCTCGCCAGGCAGTGAAGAGACGAAGCAGTCTGCTTGTTCTCCAGGCAGCGAAAAGATTAGGCAGTCTCCTTGTTTGTGAGACAGTGAACACCCACAGTGGTTCCCCATTCTGCGAGGCAGCGAAGAGACACAGTGGTTTTCTTGTTCGCCTGGGAGCGAAGAGACGAAGCAGTCTGCTTGTTCGCCAGGCACTGGACAGATTAGGCATTCTCCTTGTTTGTGAGACAGCGAACATCCACAGCGGTCACTCATTGTGCGAGGCAGCGAACAGATGCAGCCGTTTGCTTGTCCACTAGATGGCGTAGTGGCATCACGGATTGCTTTTTCGCCTGGAAGAGACCCGATGCAGCACTTTGCCAGCTGGCGAGGCAGCAAACAGACGCAGCAGTCTGCTGCTTTGTGAGACAGCGAACATCCACGGTGGTTAGTTATTCTGAGAGGCAGCGAAGAGACGCAGCGCTTAGTTAGTTCTCCAGGCCCTGAACACATGCAACGGTTCACTTGCTGGCAACGCAGCGAGGAGAGGCAGCGGTCTGCTTGTTCGCCAGGCAGTGGACAGATTAGGCAGTCTCCGTGTTTGTGAGACAGCCAACATCCACAGTGGTCACTCATTCTGCGAGGCAGCGAACAGATGCAGTGGTTTGCTTGATCGCGAGGCAGTGAACAGAGAGAGAGAGCGGTTCGCTTCTTTGCGAGGTAGGGAACATTCGCCGTGGTTGGCTTTTTTGTGACTGGGCGAATAGAGGCAGTGATGTGCTTTTTTGCGAGGCAGCGAAGAGACGCAGCAGTCTGCTTGTTCGCCAGGCAGTGAACAGATGAGGCAGTCTCCTTGTTCGTGAGACAGTGAGCCTCCACAGCGGTCACTCATTGTGCGAGGCAGCGAACAGATGCAGCCGTTTGCTTGTCCACTAGATGGCGTAGTGGCATCACGGATTGCTTTTTCGCCTGGAAGAGACCCGATGCAGCACTTTGCCAGCTGGCGAGGCAGCGAACAGACGCAGCAGTCTGCTGCTTTGTGAGACAGCGAACATCCACGGTGGTTAGTTATTCTGAGAGGCAGCGAAGAGACGCAGCGCTTAGTTAGTTCTCCAGGCCCTGAACACATGCAACGGTTCACTTGCTGGCAACGCAGCGAGGAGACACAGCGGTCTGCTTGTTCGCCAGGCAGCGGAGAAATGCAGCGGTTTGCTTGATGGCAAGGAAGAGAACAGAGAGAGCGGTTCGCTTTTTTGCGAGGCAGCGAAGAGAAACGGCAGTCTGCTTGTTCGCCAGGCAGCGAAGAGACGCAGCGGTCTGCTTGTTCGCCAGGCAGCGAACAGATTAGGCAGTCTCCTTGTTTGTGAGACAGCGAACATCCACAGTGGTTCCTCATTCTGCGAGAGAGCGAATAGAGAGAGCGTTTTGCTCGTTCGCCAGGCAGTGAAGAGACGAAGCAGTCTGCTTGTTCTCCAGGCAGCGAAAAGATTAGGCAGTCTCCTTGTTTGTGAGACAGTGAACACCCACAGTGGTTCCCCATTCTGCGAGGCAGCGAAGAGACACAGTGGTTTTCTTGTTCGCCTGGGAGCGAAGAGACGAAGCAGTCTGCTTGTTCGCCAGGCACTGGACAGATTAGGCATTCTCCTTGTTTGTGAGACAGCGAACATCCACAGTGGTTCCTCATTCTGCGAGGCAGCGAACAGAGAGAGCCTTTTGCTTGTTCGCCTGGCAGCGAAGAGACGAAGCGGTCTGCTTGTTCGCCAGGCAGCGAACAGATTAGGCAGTCTCCTTGTTTGTGAGACAGCGAACATCCACTGTGCTCACACATTCTGCGAGGCCGCCAAGAGACACAGTGGTCTGCTTGTTCGTGAGGCAGCGGACAGATGCAGTGGTTTGCCAGACAGCGAGGTAGTGAACAGAGAGAGTGGTTCGCTTGTTTGCGGGGCAGGGATGTTTCGCCATGGTTGGCTTTTTGGTGAGTGGGCGAATAGACGCAGTGATGTGCTTTTTTTTGCGAGTCAGCGAAGAGACGAAGCGGTCTGCTTGTTCGCCAGGCAGCGAACAGATCAGGCAGTCTCCTTGTTTGTGAGACAGCGAACATCCACAGTGGTTCCTCATTCTGCCAGGCAGCCAAGAGACGCAGCGGTCGGCTTGTTCGCCAGGCAGCGAACAGATTAGGCAGTCTCCTTGTTTGTGAGACAGCGAACATCCACAGTGGTCACTCATTCTGCGAGGCAGCCAAGAGACCTAGCGTTCTGCTTGTTCGCCATGCAGCGAAGAGATTAGGCACTCTCCTTGTTTGTGAGACAGCGAACATCCAGAGTGGTCACTCATTCTGCGAGGCAGCGAATTGGCGCAGCGTTCTGCTTCTTCGCCAAGCAGTGGACAGATTAGGTAGTCTCCTTGTTTGTGAGACAGCGAACATCCACAGTGGTCACTCATTCTACGAGGCAGCCAAGAGACACAGCGGTCTGCTTGCTCGCCAGGCAGCGAAGAGACGCAGCGGTCTGCTTGTTCGCCAGGCAGCGAACAGATTCCGCATTCTCCTTTTTTGTGAGACAGCGAACATCCACAGTGGTCATGCATTCTGCGAGGCAGCGAAGAGACACAGCGGTCTGCTTGTTCGCCAGGCAGCGAAGATATTAGCCAGTCTCCTTGTTTGTGAGACAGCCAACATCCACAGTGGTCACTCATTGTGCGAGGTAGCGAACAGACACAGCGGTTTGCTTTTTCGCCAGGCAGCGAAGAGACGAAGCGTTTTGCTTGCTCGCCAGGCAGTGGACAGATTAGGCAGTCTCCGTGTTTGTGAGACAGCCAACATCCACAGTGGTCACTCATTCTGCGAGGCAGCGAACAGATGCAGTGGTTTGCTTGATGGCGAGGCAGTGAACAGAGAGAGCGGTTCGCTTTTTTGCGAGGCAGCAAAGAGAAACGTCAGTCTGCTTGCTCGCCAGGCAGCGAAGAGACGAAGCGTTTTGCTTGCTCGCCAGGCAGTGGACAGATTAGGCAGTCTCCGTGTTTGTGAGACAGCCAACATCCACAGTGGTCACTCATTCTGCGAGGCAGCGAACAGATGCAGTGGTTTGCTGGATCGCGAGGCAGTGAACAGAGAGAGCGGTTCGCTTCTTTGCGAGGTAGGGAACATTCGCCGTGGTTGGCTTTTTTGTGACTGGGCGAATAGAGGCAGTGATGTGCTTTTTTGCGAGGCAGCGAAGAGACGCAGCAGTCTGCTTGTTCGCCAGGCAGTGAACAGATGAGGCAGTCTCCTTGTTCGTGAGACAGAAAACATCCACAGCGGTCACTCATTCTGCGAGGCAGCGAACAGAGAGAGCCTTTTGCTTGTTCGCCTGGCAGCGAAGAGACGAAGCGGTCTGCTTGTTCGCCAGGCAGCGAACAGATTAGGCAGTCTCCTTGTTTGTGAGACAGTGAACATCCACAGTGGTCACTCATTGTGCGAGACAGCGAAGAGACACAGCGGTTTGCTTGTTCGCCAGGCAGTGAAGAGACGAAGCAGTCTGCTTGTTCTCCAGGCAGCGAAAAGATTAGGCAGTCTCCTTGTTTGTGAGACAGTGAACACCCACAGTGGTTCCCCATTCTGCGAGGCAGCGAAGAGACACAGTGGTTTTCTTGTTCGCCTGGGAGCGAAGAGACGAAGCAGTCTGCTTGTTCGCCAGGCACTGGACAGATTAGGCATTCTCCTTGTTTGTGAGACAGCGAACATCCACAGTGGTTCCTCATTCTGCGAGGCAGCGAACAGAGAGAGCCTTTTGCTTGTTCGCCTGGCAGCGAAGAGACGAAGCGGTCTGCTTGTTCGCCAGGCAGCGAACAGATTAGGCAGTCTCCTTGTTTGTGAGACAGCGAACATCCACTGTGCTCACACATTCTGCGAGGCCGCCAAGAGACACAGTGGTCTGCTTGTTCGTGAGGCAGCGGACAGATGCAGTGGTTTGCCAGACAGCGAGGTAGTGAACAGAGAGAGTGGTTCGCTTGTTTGCGGGGCAGGGATGTTTCGCCATGGTTGGCTTTTTGGTGAGTGGGCGAATAGACGCAGTGATGTGCTTTTTTTTGCGAGTCAGCGAAGAGACGCAGCGGTCTGCTTGTTCGCCAGGCAGTGGACAGATTAGGCAGTCTCCGTGTTCGTGAGACTGCCAACATCCACAGTGGTCTCTCATTCTGCGAGGCAGCGAACAGAGAGAGCCTTTTGCTTGTTCGCCTGGCAGCGAAGAGACGAAGCGGTCTGCTTGTTCGCCAGGCAGCGAACAGATCAGGCAGTCTCCTTGTTTGTGAGACAGCGAACATCCACAGTGGTTCCTCATTCTGCCAGGCAGCCAAGAGACGCAGCAGTCGGCTTGTTCGCCAGGCAGCGAAAAGATTAGGCAGTCTCCTTGTTTGTGAGACAGCGAACATCCACAGTGGTCACTCATTCTGCGAGGCAGCCAAGAGACCTAGTGTTCTGCTTGTTCGCCATGCAGCGAAGAGATTAGGCACTCTCCTTGTTTGTGAGACAGCGAACATCCAGAGTGGTCACTCATTCTGCGAGGCAGCGAATTGGCACAGCGTTCTGCTTCTTCGCCAAGCAGTGGACAGATTAGGTAGTCTCCTTGTTTGTGAGACAGCGAACATCCACAGTGGTCACTCATTCTACGAGGCAGCCAAGAGACACAGCGGTCTGCTTGCTCGCCAGGCAGCGAAGAGACGCAGCGGTCTGCTTGTTCGCCAGGCAGTGGACAGATGAGGCAGTCTCCTTGTTCGTGAGACAGCGAGCATCCACAGCGGTCACTCATTCTGCGAGGCAGCGAACAGATGCAGCCGTTTGCTTGTCCACTAGATGGCGTAGTGGCATCACGGATTGCTTTTTCGCCTGGAAGAGACCCGATGCAGCACTTTGCCAGCTGGCGAGGCAGCGAACAGACGCAGCAGTCTGCTGCTTTGTGAGACAGCGAACATCCACGGTGGTTAGTTATTCTGAGAGGCAGCGAAGAGACGCAGCGCTTAGTTAGTTCTCCAGGCCCTGAACACATGCAACGGTTCACTTGCTGGCAACGCAGCGAAGAGACGCAGCGGTCTGCTTGTTCGCCAGGCAGCGAACAGATTAGGCAGTCTCCTTGTTTGTGAGACAGCGAACATCCACAGTGGTTCCTCATTCTGCGAGACAGCGAAGAGAGAGAGCGTTTTGCTCGTTCGCCAGGCAGTGAAGAGACGAAGCAGTCTGCTTGTTCTCCAGGCAGCGAAAAGATTAGGCAGTCTCCTTGTTTGTGAGACAGTGAACACCCACAGTGGTTCCCCATTCTGCGAGGCAGCGAAGAGACACAGTGGTTTTCTTGTTCGCCTGGGAGCGAAGAGACGAAGCAGTCTGCTTGTTCGCCAGGCACTGGACAGATTAGGCATTCTCCTTGTTTGTGAGACAGCGAACATCCACAGTGGTTCCTCATTCTGCGAGGCAGCGAACAGAGAGAGCCTTTTGCTTGTTCGCCTGGCAGCGAAGAGACGAAGCGGTCTGCTTGTTCGCCAGGCAGCGAACAGATTAGGCAGTCTCCTTGTTTGTGAGACAGCGAACATCCACTGTGCTCACACATTCTGCGAGGCCGCCAAGAGACACAGTGGTCTGCTTGTTCGTGAGGCAGCGGACAGATGCAGTGGTTTGCCAGACAGCGAGGTAGTGAACAGAGAGAGTGGTTCGCTTGTTTGCGGGGCAGGGATGTTTCGCCATGGTTGGCTTTTTGGTGAGTGGGCGAATAGACGCAGTGATGTGCTTTTTTTTGCGAGTCAGCGAAGAGACGAAGCGGTCTGCTTGTTCGCCAGGCAGCGAACAGATCAGGCAGTCTCCTTGTTTGTGAGACAGCGAACATCCACAGTGGTTCCTCATTCTGCCAGGCAGCCAAGAGACGCAGCGGTCGGCTTGTTCGCCAGGCAGCGAACAGATTAGGCAGTCTCCTTGTTTGTGAGACAGCGAACATCCACAGTGGTCACTCATTCTGCGAGGCAGCCAAGAGACCTAGCGTTCTGCTTGTTCGCCATGCAGCGAAGAGATTAGGCACTCTCCTTGTTTGTGAGACAGCGAACATCCAGAGTGGTCACTCATTCTGCGAGGCAGCGAATTGGCGCAGCGTTCTGCTTCTTCGCCAAGCAGTGGACAGATTAGGTAGTCTCCTTGTTTGTGAGACAGCGAACATCCACAGTGGTCACTCATTCTACGAGGCAGCCAAGAGACACAGCGGTCTGCTTGCTCGCCAGGCAGCGAAGAGACGCAGCGGTCTGCTTGTTCGCCAGGCAGCGAACAGATTCCGCATTCTCCTTTTTTGTGAGACAGCGAACATCCACAGTGGTCATGCATTCTGCGAGGCAGCGAAGAGACACAGCGGTCTGCTTGTTCGCCAGGCAGCGAAGATATTAGCCAGTCTCCTTGTTTGTGAGACAGCCAACATCCACAGTGGTCACTCATTGTGCGAGGTAGCGAACAGACACAGCGGTTTGCTTTTTCGCCAGGCAGCGAAGAGACGAAGCGTTTTGCTTGCTCGCCAGGCAGTGGACAGATTAGGCAGTCTCCGTGTTTGTGAGACAGCCAACATCCACAGTGGTCACTCATTCTGCGAGGCAGCGAACAGATGCAGTGGTTTGCTTGATGGCGAGGCAGTGAACAGAGAGAGCGGTTCGCTTTTTTGCGAGGCAGCAAAGAGAAACGTCAGTCTGCTTGCTCGCCAGGCAGCGAAGAGACGAAGCGTTTTGCTTGCTCGCCAGGCAGTGGACAGATTAGGCAGTCTCCGTGTTTGTGAGACAGCCAACATCCACAGTGGTCACTCATTCTGCGAGGCAGCGAACAGATGCAGTGGTTTGCTGGATCGCGAGGCAGTGAACAGAGAGAGCGGTTCGCTTCTTTGCGAGGTAGGGAACATTCGCCGTGGTTGGCTTTTTTGTGACTGGGCGAATAGAGGCAGTGATGTGCTTTTTTGCGAGGCAGCGAAGAGACGCAGCAGTCTGCTTGTTCGCCAGGCAGTGAACAGATGAGGCAGTCTCCTTGTTCGTGAGACAGAAAACATCCACAGCGGTCACTCATTCTGCGAGGCAGCGAACAGAGAGAGCCTTTTGCTTGTTCGCCTGGCAGCGAAGAGACGAAGCGGTCTGCTTGTTCGCCAGGCAGCGAACAGATTAGGCAGTCTCCTTGTTTGTGAGACAGTGAACATCCACAGTGGTCACTCATTGTGCGAGACAGCGAAGAGACACAGCGGTTTGCTTGTTCGCCAGGCAGCGAAGAAACGCAGCGGTTTGCTTGTTCGCCAGGCAGCGAACAGATCAGGCAGTCTCCTTGTTTGTGAGACAGCGAACATCCACAGTGGTTCCTCATTCTGCGAGGCAGCCAAGAGACCTAGCGTTCTGCTTGTTCGCCATGCAGCGAAGAGATTAGGCACTCTCCTTGTTTGTGAGACAGCGAACATCCAGAGTGGTCACTCATTCTGCGAGGCAGCGAATTGGCACAGCGTTCTGCTTCTTCGCCAAGCAGTGGAAAGATTAGGTAGTCTCCTTGTTTGTGAGACAGCGAACATCCACAGTGGTCACTCATTCTACGAGGCAGCCAAGAGACACAGCGGTCTACTTGCTCGCCAGGCAGCGAAGAGACGCAGCGGTCTGCTTGTTCGCCAGGCAGTGGACAGATGAGGCAGTCTCCTTGTTCGTGAGACAGCGAACATCCACAGCGGTCACTCATTGTGCGAGGCAGCGAACAGATGCAGCCGTTTGCTTGTCCACTAGATGGCGTAGTGGCATCACGGTTTGCTTTTTCGCCTGGAAGAGACCCGATGCAGCACTTTGCCAGCTGGCGAGGCAGCGAACAGACGCAGCAGTCTGCTGCTTTGTGAGACAGCGAACATCCACGGTGGTTAGTTATTCTGAGAGGCAGCGAAGAGACGCAGCGCTTAGTTAGTTCTCCAGGCCCTGAACACATGCAACGGTTCACTTGCTGGCAACGCAGCGAGGAGAGGCAGCGGTCTGCTTGTTCGCCAGGCAGCGGAGAAATGCAGCGGTTTGCTTGATGGCGAGGAAGAGAACAGAGAGAGCGGTTCGCTTTTTTGCGAGGCAGCGAAGAGAAACGGCAGTCTGCTTGTTCGCCAGGCAGCGAAGAGACGCAGCGGTCTGCTTGTTCGCCAGGCAGCGAACAGATTAGGCAGTCTCCTTGTTTGTGAGACAGCGAACATCCACAGTGGGTCCTCATTCTGCGAGAGAGCGAAGAGAGAGAGCGTTTTGCTCGTTCGCCAGGCAGTGAAGAGACGAAGCAGTCTGCTTGTTCTCCAGGCAGCGAAAAGATTAGGCAGTCTCCTTGTTTGTGAGACAGTGAACACTCACAGTGGTTCCCCATTCTGCGAGGCAGCGAAGAGACACAGTGGTTTTCTTGTTCGCCTGGGAGCGAAGAGACGAAGCAGTCTGCTTGTTCGCCAGGCACTGGACAGATTAGGCATTCTCCTTGTTTGTGAGACAGCGAACATCCACAGTGGTTCCTCATTCTGCGAGGCAGCGAACAGAGAGAGCCTTTTGCTTGTTCGCCTGGCAGCGAAGAGACGAAGCGGTCTGCTTGTTCGCCAGGCAGCGAACAGATTAGGCAGTCTCCTTGTTTGTGAGACAGCGAACATCCACTGTGCTCACACATTCTGCGAGGCCGCCAAGAGACACAGTGGTCTGCTTGTTCGTGAGGCAGCGGACAGATGCAGTGGTTTGCCAGACAGCGAGGTAGTGAACAGAGAGAGTGGTTCGCTTGTTTGCGGGGCAGGGATGTTTCGCCATGGTTGGCTTTTTGGTGAGTGGGCGAATAGACGCAGTGATGTGCTTTTTTTTGCGAGTCAGCGAAGAGACGAAGCGGTCTGCTTGTTCGCCAGGCAGCGAACAGATCAGGCAGTCTCCTTGTTTGTGAGACAGCGAACATCCACAGTGGTTCCTCATTCTGCCAGGCAGCCAAGAGACGCAGCGGTCGGCTTGTTCGCCAGGCAGCGAACAGATTAGGCAGTCTCCTTGTTTGTGAGACAGCGAACATCCACAGTGGTCACTCATTCTGCGAGGCAGCCAAGAGACCTAGCGTTCTGCTTGTTCGCCATGCAGCGAAGAGATTAGGCACTCTCCTTGTTTGTGAGACAGCGAACATCCAGAGTGGTCACTCATTCTGCGAGGCAGCGAATTGGCACAGCGTTCTGCTTCTTCGCCAAGCAGTGGACAGATTAGGTAGTCTCCTTGTTTGTGAGACAGCGAACATCCACAGCGGTCACTCATTCTACGAGGCAGCCAAGAGACACAGCGGTCTGCTTGCTCGCCAGGCAGTGGACAGATGAGGCAGTCTCCTTGTTCGTGAGACAGCGAGCATCCACAGCGGTCACTCATTCTGCGAGGCAGCGAACAGATGCAGCCGTTTGCTTGTCCACTAGATGGCGTAGTGGCATCACGGATTGCTTTTTCGCCTGGAAGAGACCCGATGCAGCACTTTGCCAGCTGGCGAGGCAGCGAACAGATGCAGCAGTCTGCTGCTTTGTGAGACAGCGAACATCCACGGTGGTTAGTTATTCTGCGAAGCAGCGAAGAGACGCAGCGCTTAGTTAGTTCTCCAGGCCCTGAACACATGCAACGGTTCACTTGTTGGCAACGCAGCGAGGAGAGGCAGCGGTCTGCTTGTTCGCCAGGCAGTGGACAGATTAGGCAGTCTCCGTGTTTGTGAGACAGCCAACATCCACAGTGGTCACTCATTCTGCGAGGCAGCGAACAGATGCAGTGGTTTGCTGGATCGCGAGGCAGTGAACAGAGAGAGCGGTTCGCTTCTTTGCGAGGTAGGGAACATTCGCCGTGGTTGGCTTTTTTGTGACTGGGCGAATAGAGGCAGTGATGTGCTTTTTTGCGAGGCAGCGAAGAGACGCAGCAGTCTGCTTGTTCGCCAGGCAGTGAACAGATCAGGCAGTCTCCTTGTTCGTGAGACAGCGAGCATCCACAGCGGTCACTCATTGTGCGAGGCAGCGAACAGATGCAGCCGTTTGCTTGTCCACTAGATGGCGTAGTGGCATCACGGATTGCTTTTTCGCCTGGAAGAGACCCGATGCAGCACTTTGCCAGCTGGCGAGGCAGCGAACAGAGGCAGCAGTCTGCTGCTTTGTGAGACAGCGAACATCCACGGTGGTTAGTTATTCTGAGAGGCAGCGAAGAGACGCAGCGCTTAGTTAGTTCTCCAGGCCCTGAACACATGCAACGGTTCACTTGTTGGCAACGCAGCGAGGAGAGGCAGCGGTCTGCTTGTTCGCCAGGCAGTGGACAGATTAGGCAGTCTCCGTGTTTGTGAGACAGCCAACATCCACAGTGGTCACTCATTCTGCGAGGCAGCGAACAGATGCAGTGGTTTGCTGGATCGCGAGGCAGTGAACAGAGAGAGCGGTTCGCTTCTTTGCGAGGTAGGGAACATTCGCCGTGGTTGGCTTTTTTGTGACTGGGCGAATAGAGGCAGTGATGTGCTTTTTTGCGAGGCAGCGAAGAGACGCAGCAGTCTGCTTGTTCGCCAGGCAGTGAACAGATGAGGCAGTCTCCTTGTTCGTGAGACAGCGAACATCCACAGCGGTCACTCATTCTGCGAGGCAGCGAACAGAGAGAGCCTTTTGCTTGTTCGCCTGGCAGCGAAGAGACGAAGCGGTCTGCTTGTTCGCCAGGCAGCGAACAGATTAGGCAGTCTCCTTGTTTGTGAGACAGTGAACATCCACAGTGGTCACTCATTGTGCGAGACAGCGAAGAGACACAGCGGTTTGCTTGTTCGCCAGGCAGCGAAGAAACGCAGCGGTTTGCTTGTTCGCCAGGCAGCGAACAGATCAGGCAGTCTCCTTGTTTGTGAGACAGCGAACATCCACAGTGGTTCCTCATTCTGCCAGGCAGCCAAGAGACGCAGCGGTCGGCTTGTTCGCCAGGCAGCGAACAGATTAGGCAGTCTCCTTGTTTGTGAGACAGCGAACATCCACAGTGGTCACTCATTCTGCGAGGCAGCCAAGAGACCTAGCGTTCTGCTTGTTCGCCATGCAGCGAAGAGATTAGGCACTCTCCTTGTTTGTGAGACAGCGAACATCCAGAGTGGTCACTCATTCTGCGAGGCAGCGAATTGGCACAGCGTTCTGCTTCTTCGCCAAGCAGTGGACAGATTAGGTAGTCTCCTTGTTTGTGAGACAGCGAACATCCACAGTGGTCACTCATTCTACGAGGCAGCCAAGAGACACAGCGGTCTGCTTGCTCGCCAGGCAGCGAAGAGACGCAGCGGTCTGCTTGTTCGCCAGGCAGTGGACAGATGAGGCAGTCTCCTTGTTCGTGAGACAGCGAGCATCCACAGCGGTCACTCATTCTGCGAGGCAGCGAACAGATGCAGCCGTTTGCTTGTCCACTAGATGGCGTAGTGGCATCACGGATTGCTTTTTCGCCTGGAAGAGACCCGATGCAGCACTTTGCCAGCTGGCGAGGCAGCGAACAGACGCAGCAGTCTGCTGCTTTGTGAGACAGCGAACATCCACGGTGGTTAGTTATTCTGCGAAGCAGCGAAGAGACGCAGCGCTTAGTTAGTTCTCCAGGCCCTGAACACATGCAACGGTTCACTTGCTGGCAACGCAGCGAGGAGACACAGCGGTCTGCTTGTTCGCCAGGCAGCGGAGAAATGCAGCGGTTTGCTTGATGGCGAGGAAGAGAACAGAGAGAGCGGTTTGCTTTTTTGCGAGGCAGCGAAGAGAAACGGCAGTCTGCTTGTTCGCCAGGCAGCGAAGAGACGAAGCGGTCTGCTTGTTCGCCAGGCAGCGAACAGATTAGGCAGTCTCCTTGTTTGTGAGACAGCGAACACCCACAGTGGTTCCTCATTCTGCGAGACAGCGAAGAGAGAGAGCGTTTTGCTCGTTCGCCAGGCAGTGAAGAGACGGAGCAGTCTGCTTGTTCTCCAGGCAGCGAAAAGATTAGGCAGTCTCCTTGTTTGTGAGACAGTGAACACCCACAGTGGTTCCCCATTCTGCGAGGCAGCGAAGAGACACAGTGGTTTTCTTGTTCGCCTGGGAGCGAAGAGACGAAGCAGTCTGCTTGTTCGCCAGGCACTGGACAGATTAGGCATTCTCCTTGTTTGTGAGACAGCGAACATCCACAGTGGTTCCTCATTCTGCGAGGCAGTGAACAGAGAGAGCCTTTTGCTTGTTCGCCTGGCAGCGAAGAGACGAAGCGGTCTGCTTGTTCGCCAGGCAGCGAACAGATTAGGCAGTCTCCTTGTTTGTGAGACAGCGAACATCCACTGTGCTCACACATTCTGCGAGGCCGCCAAGAGACACAGTGGTCTGCTTGTTCGTGAGGCAGCGGACAGATGCAGTGGTTTGCCAGACAGCGAGGTAGTGAACAGAGAGAGTGGTTCGCTTGTTTGCGGGGCAGGGATGTTTCGCCATGGTTGGCTTTTTGGTGAGTGGGCGAATAGACGCAGTGATGTGCTTTTTTTTGCGAGTCAGCGAAGAGACGAAGCGGTCTGCTTGTTCGCCAGGCAGCGAACAGATCAGGCAGTCTCCTTGTTTGTGAGACAGCGAACATCCACAGTGGTTCCTCATTCTGCCAGGCAGCCAAGAGACGCAGCGGTCGGCTTGTTCGCCAGGCAGCGAACAGATTAGGCAGTCTCCTTGTTTGTGAGACAGCGAACATCCACAGTGGTCACTCATTCTGCGAGGCAGCGAATTGGCACAGCGTTCTGCTTCTTCGCCAAGCAGTGGACAGATTAGGTAGTCTCCTTGTTTGTGAGACAGCGAACATCCACAGTGGTCACTCATTCTACGAGGCAGCCAAGAGACACAGCGGTCTGCTTGCTCGCCAGGCAGCGAAGAGACGCAGCGGTCTGCTTGTTCGCCAGGCAGTGGACAGATGAGGCAGTCTCCTTGTTCGTGAGACAGCGAGCATCCACAGCGGTCACTCATTCTGCGAGGCAGCGAACAGATGCAGCCGTTTGCTTGTCCACTAGATGGCGTAGTGGCATCACGGATTGCTTTTTCGCCTGGAAGAGACCCGATGCAGCACTTTGCCAGCTGGCGAGGCAGCGAACAGACGCAGCAGTCTGCTGCTTTGTGAGACAGCGAACATCCACGGTGGTTAGTTATTCTGCGAAGCAGCGAAGAGACGCAGCGCTTAGTTAGTTCTCCAGGCCCTGAACACATGCAACGGTTCACTTGCTGGCAACGCAGCGAGGAGACACAGCGGTCTGCTTGTTCGCCAGGCAGCGGAGAAATGCAGCGGTTTGCTTGATGGCGAGGAAGAGAACAGAGAGAGCGGTTCGCTTTTTTGCGAGGCAGCGAAGAGAAACGGCAGTCTGCTTGTTCGCCAGGCAGCGAAGAGACGCAGCGGTCTGCTTGTTCGCCAGGCAGCGAACAGATTAGGCAGTCTCCTTGTTTGTGAGACAGCGAACACCCACAGTGGTTCCTCATTCTGCGAGACAGCGAAGAGAGAGAGCGTTTTGCTCGTTCGCCAGGCAGTGAAGAGACGAAGCAGTCTGCTTGTTCTCCAGGCAGCGAAAAGATTAGGCAGTCTCCTTGTTTGTGAGACAGTGAAAACCCACAGTGGTTCCCCATTCTGCGAGGCAGCGAAGAGACACAGTGGTTTTCTTGTTCGCCTGGGAGCGAAGAGACGAAGCAGTCTGCTTGTTCGCCAGGCACTGGACAGATTAGGCATTCTCCTTGTTTGTGAGACAGCGAACATCCACAGTGGTTCCTCATTCTGCGAGGCAGCGAACAGAGAGAGCCTTTTGCTTGTTCGCCTGGCAGCGAAGAGACCAAGCGGTCTGCTTGTTCGCCAGGCAGCGAACAGATTAGGCAGTCTCCTTGTTTGTGAGACAGCGAACATCCACTGTGCTCACACATTCTGCGAGGCCGCCAAGAGACACAGTGGTCTGCTTGTTCGTGAGGCAGCGGACAGATGCAGTGGTTTGCCAGACAGCGAGGTAGTGAACAGAGAGAGTGGTTCGCTTGTTTGCGGGGCAGGGATGTTTCGCCATGGTTGGCTTTTTGGTGAGTGGGCGAATAGACGCAGTGATGTGCTTTTTTTTGCGAGTCAGCGAAGAGACGAAGCGGTCTGCTTGTTCGCCAGGCAGCGAACAGATCAGGCAGTCTCCTTGTTTGTGAGACAGCGAACATCCACAGTGGTTCCTCATTCTGCCAGGCAGCCAAGAGACGCAGCGGTCGGCTTGTTCGCCAGGCAGCGAACAGATTAGGCAGTCTCCTTGTTTGTGAGACAGCGAACATCCACAGTGGTCACTCATTCTGCGAGGCAGCCAAGAGACCTAGCGTTCTGCTTGTTCGCCATGCAGCGAAGAGATTAGGCACTCTCCTTGTTTGTGAGACAGCGAACATCCACAGTGGTCACTCATTCTGCGAGGCAGCGAATTGGCGCAGCGTTCTGCTTCTTCGCCAAGCAGTGGACAGATTAGGTAGTCTCCTTGTTTGTGAGACAGCGAACATCCACAGTGGTCACTCATTCTACGAGGCAGCCAAGAGACACAGCGGTCTGCTTGCTCGCCAGGCAGCGAAGAGACGCAGCGGTCTGCTTGTTCGCCAGGCAGCGAACAGATTCCGCATTCTCCTTTTTTGTGAGACAGCGAACATCCACAGTGGTCATGCATTCTGCGAGGCAGCGAAGAGACACAGCGGTCTGCTTGTTCGCCAGGCAGCGAAGATATTAGCCAGTCTCCTTGTTTGTGAGACAGCCAACATCCACAGTGGTCACTCATTGTGCGAGGTAGCGAACAGACACAGCGGTTTGCTTTTTCGCCAGGCAGCGAAGAGACGAAGCGTTTTGCTTGCTCGCCAGGCAGTGGACAGATTAGGCAGTCTCCGTGTTTGTGAGACAGCCAACATCCACAGTGGTCACTCATTCTGCGAGGCAGCGAACAGATGCAGTGGTTTGCTTGATGGCGAGGCAGTGAACAGAGAGAGCGGTTCGCTTTTTTGCGAGGCAGCAAAGAGAAACGTCAGTCTGCTTGCTCGCCAGGCAGCGAAGAGACGAAGCGTTTTGCTTGCTCGCCAGGCAGTGGACAGATTAGGCAGTCTCCGTGTTTGTGAGACAGCCAACATCCACAGTGGTCACTCATTCTGCGAGGCAGCGAACAGATGCAGTGGTTTGCTGGATCGCGAGGCAGTGAACAGAGAGAGCGGTTCGCTTCTTTGCGAGGTAGGGAACATTCGCCGTGGTTGGCTTTTTTGTGACTGGGCGAATAGAGGCAGTGATGTGCTTTTTTGCGAGGCAGCGAAGAGACGCAGCAGTCTGCTTGTTCGCCAGGCAGTGAACAGATGAGGCAGTCTCCTTGTTCGTGAGACAGAAAACATCCACAGCGGTCACTCATTCTGCGAGGCAGCGAACAGAGAGAGCCTTTTGCTTGTTCGCCTGGCAGCGAAGAGACGAAGCGGTCTGCTTGTTCGCCAGGCAGCGAACAGATTAGGCAGTCTCCTTGTTTGTGAGACAGTGAACATCCACAGTGGTCACTCATTGTGCGAGACAGCGAAGAGACACAGCGGTTTGCTTGTTCGCCAGGCAGCGAAGAAACGCAGCGGTTTGCTTGTTCGCCAGGCAGCGAACAGATCAGGCAGTCTCCTTGTTTGTGAGACAGCGAACATCCACAGTGGTTCCTCATTCTGCGAGGCAGCCAAGAGACCTAGCGTTCTGCTTGTTCGCCATGCAGCGAAGAGATTAGGCACTCTCCTTGTTTGTGAGACAGCGAACATCCAGAGTGGTCACTCATTCTGCGAGGCAGCGAATTGGCACAGCGTTCTGCTTCTTCGCCAAGCAGTGGAAAGATTAGGTAGTCTCCTTGTTTGTGAGACAGCGAACATCCACAGTGGTCACTCATTCTACGAGGCAGCCAAGAGACACAGCGGTCTACTTGCTCGCCAGGCAGCGAAGAGACGCAGCGGTCTGCTTGTTCGCCAGGCAGTGGACAGATGAGGCAGTCTCCTTGTTCGTGAGACAGCGAACATCCACAGCGGTCACTCATTGTGCGAGGCAGCGAACAGATGCAGCCGTTTGCTTGTCCACTAGATGGCGTAGTGGCATCACGGTTTGCTTTTTCGCCTGGAAGAGACCCGATGCAGCACTTTGCCAGCTGGCGAGGCAGCGAACAGACGCAGCAGTCTGCTGCTTTGTGAGACAGCGAACATCCACGGTGGTTAGTTATTCTGAGAGGCAGCGAAGAGACGCAGCGCTTAGTTAGTTCTCCAGGCCCTGAACACATGCAACGGTTCACTTGCTGGCAACGCAGCGAGGAGAGGCAGCGGTCTGCTTGTTCGCCAGGCAGCGGAGAAATGCAGCGGTTTGCTTGATGGCGAGGAAGAGAACAGAGAGAGCGGTTCGCTTTTTTGCGAGGCAGCGAAGAGAAACGGCAGTCTGCTTGTTCGCCAGGCAGCGAAGAGACGCAGCGGTCTGCTTGTTCGCCAGGCAGCGAACAGATTAGGCAGTCTCCTTGTTTGTGAGACAGCGAACATCCACAGTGGGTCCTCATTCTGCGAGAGAGCGAAGAGAGAGAGCGTTTTGCTCGTTCGCCAGGCAGTGAAGAGACGAAGCAGTCTGCTTGTTCTCCAGGCAGCGAAAAGATTAGGCAGTCTCCTTGTTTGTGAGACAGTGAACACTCACAGTGGTTCCCCATTCTGCGAGGCAGCGAAGAGACACAGTGGTTTTCTTGTTCGCCTGGGAGCGAAGAGACGAAGCAGTCTGCTTGTTCGCCAGGCACTGGACAGATTAGGCATTCTCCTTGTTTGTGAGACAGCGAACATCCACAGTGGTTCCTCATTCTGCGAGGCAGCGAACAGAGAGAGCCTTTTGCTTGTTCGCCTGGCAGCGAAGAGACGAAGCGGTCTGCTTGTTCGCCAGGCAGCGAACAGATTAGGCAGTCTCCTTGTTTGTGAGACAGCGAACATCCACTGTGCTCACACATTCTGCGAGGCCGCCAAGAGACACAGTGGTCTGCTTGTTCGTGAGGCAGCGGACAGATGCAGTGGTTTGCCAGACAGCGAGGTAGTGAACAGAGAGAGTGGTTCGCTTGTTTGCGGGGCAGGGATGTTTCGCCATGGTTGGCTTTTTGGTGAGTGGGCGAATAGACGCAGTGATGTGCTTTTTTTTGCGAGTCAGCGAAGAGACGAAGCGGTCTGCTTGTTCGCCAGGCAGCGAACAGATCAGGCAGTCTCCTTGTTTGTGAGACAGCGAACATCCACAGTGGTTCCTCATTCTGCCAGGCAGCCAAGAGACGCAGCGGTCGGCTTGTTCGCCAGGCAGCGAACAGATTAGGCAGTCTCCTTGTTTGTGAGACAGCGAACATCCACAGTGGTCACTCATTCTGCGAGGCAGCCAAGAGACCTAGCGTTCTGCTTGTTCGCCATGCAGCGAAGAGATTAGGCACTCTCCTTGTTTGTGAGACAGCGAACATCCAGAGTGGTCACTCATTCTGCGAGGCAGCGAATTGGCACAGCGTTCTGCTTCTTCGCCAAGCAGTGGACAGATTAGGTAGTCTCCTTGTTTGTGAGACAGCGAACATCCACAGCGGTCACTCATTCTACGAGGCAGCCAAGAGACACAGCGGTCTGCTTGCTCGCCAGGCAGTGGACAGATGAGGCAGTCTCCTTGTTCGTGAGACAGCGAGCATCCACAGCGGTCACTCATTCTGCGAGGCAGCGAACAGATGCAGCCGTTTGCTTGTCCACTAGATGGCGTAGTGGCATCACGGATTGCTTTTTCGCCTGGAAGAGACCCGATGCAGCACTTTGCCAGCTGGCGAGGCAGCGAACAGATGCAGCAGTCTGCTGCTTTGTGAGACAGCGAACATCCACGGTGGTTAGTTATTCTGCGAAGCAGCGAAGAGACGCAGCGCTTAGTTAGTTCTCCAGGCCCTGAACACATGCAACGGTTCACTTGCTGGCAACGCAGCGAGGAGACACAGCGGTCTGCTTGTTCGCCAGGCAGTGGACAGATTAGGCAGTCTCCGTGTTTGTGAGACAGCCAACATCCACAGTGGTCACTCATTCTGCGAGGCAGCGAACAGATGCAGTGGTTTGCTGGATCGCGAGGCAGTGAACAGAGAGAGCGGTTCGCTTCTTTGCGAGGTAGGGAACATTCGCCGTGGTTGGCTTTTTTGTGACTGGGCGAATAGAGGCAGTGATGTGCTTTTTTGCGAGGCAGCGAAGAGACGCAGCAGTCTGCTTGTTCGCCAGGCAGTGAACAGATCAGGCAGTCTCCTTGTTCGTGAGACAGCGAGCATCCACAGCGGTCACTCATTGTGCGAGGCAGCGAACAGATGCAGCCGTTTGCTTGTCCACTAGATGGCGTAGTGGCATCACGGATTGCTTTTTCGCCTGGAAGAGACCCGATGCAGCACTTTGCCAGCTGGCGAGGCAGCGAACAGAGGCAGCAGTCTGCTGCTTTGTGAGACAGCGAACATCCACGGTGGTTAGTTATTCTGAGAGGCAGCGAAGAGACGCAGCGCTTAGTTAGTTCTCCAGGCCCTGAACACATGCAACGGTTCACTTGTTGGCAACGCAGCGAGGAGAGGCAGCGGTCTGCTTGTTCGCCAGGCAGTGGACAGATTAGGCAGTCTCCGTGTTTGTGAGACAGCCAACATCCACAGTGGTCACTCATTCTGCGAGGCAGCGAACAGATGCAGTGGTTTGCTGGATCGCGAGGCAGTGAACAGAGAGAGCGGTTCGCTTCTTTGCGAGGTAGGGAACATTCGCCGTGGTTGGCTTTTTTGTGACTGGGCGAATAGAGGCAGTGATGTGCTTTTTTGCGAGGCAGCGAAGAGACGCAGCAGTCTGCTTGTTCGCCAGGCAGTGAACAGATGAGGCAGTCTCCTTGTTCGTGAGACAGCGAACATCCACAGCGGTCACTCATTCTGCGAGGCAGCGAACAGAGAGAGCCTTTTGCTTGTTCGCCTGGCAGCGAAGAGACGAAGCGGTCTGCTTGTTCGCCAGGCAGCGAACAGATTAGGCAGTCTCCTTGTTTGTGAGACAGTGAACATCCACAGTGGTCACTCATTGTGCGAGACAGCGAAGAGACACAGCGGTTTGCTTGTTCGCCAGGCAGCGAAGAAACGCAGCGGTTTGCTTGTTCGCCAGGCAGCGAACAGATCAGGCAGTCTCCTTGTTTGTGAGACAGCGAACATCCACAGTGGTTCCTCATTCTGCCAGGCAGCCAAGAGACGCAGCGGTCGGCTTGTTCGCCAGGCAGCGAACAGATTAGGCAGTCTCCTTGTTTGTGAGACAGCGAACATCCACAGTGGTCACTCATTCTGCGAGGCAGCCAAGAGACCTAGCGTTCTGCTTGTTCGCCATGCAGCGAAGAGATTAGGCACTCTCCTTGTTTGTGAGACAGCGAACATCCAGAGTGGTCACTCATTCTGCGAGGCAGCGAATTGGCACAGCGTTCTGCTTCTTCGCCAAGCAGTGGACAGATTAGGTAGTCTCCTTGTTTGTGAGACAGCGAACATCCACAGTGGTCACTCATTCTACGAGGCAGCCAAGAGACACAGCGGTCTGCTTGCTCGCCAGGCAGCGAAGAGACGCAGCGGTCTGCTTGTTCGCCAGGCAGTGGACAGATGAGGCAGTCTCCTTGTTCGTGAGACAGCGAGCATCCACAGCGGTCACTCATTCTGCGAGGCAGCGAACAGATGCAGCCGTTTGCTTGTCCACTAGATGGCGTAGTGGCATCACGGATTGCTTTTTCGCCTGGAAGAGACCCGATGCAGCACTTTGCCAGCTGGCGAGGCAGCGAACAGACGCAGCAGTCTGCTGCTTTGTGAGACAGCGAACATCCACGGTGGTTAGTTATTCTGCGAAGCAGCGAAGAGACGCAGCGCTTAGTTAGTTCTCCAGGCCCTGAACACATGCAACGGTTCACTTGCTGGCAACGCAGCGAGGAGACACAGCGGTCTGCTTGTTCGCCAGGCAGCGGAGAAATGCAGCGGTTTGCTTGATGGCGAGGAAGAGAACAGAGAGAGCGGTTTGCTTTTTTGCGAGGCAGCGAAGAGAAACGGCAGTCTGCTTGTTCGCCAGGCAGCGAAGAGACGAAGCGGTCTGCTTGTTCGCCAGGCAGCGAACAGATTAGGCAGTCTCCTTGTTTGTGAGACAGCGAACACCCACAGTGGTTCCTCATTCTGCGAGACAGCGAAGAGAGAGAGCGTTTTGCTCGTTCGCCAGGCAGTGAAGAGACGGAGCAGTCTGCTTGTTCTCCAGGCAGCGAAAAGATTAGGCAGTCTCCTTGTTTGTGAGACAGTGAACACCCACAGTGGTTCCCCATTCTGCGAGGCAGCGAAGAGACACAGTGGTTTTCTTGTTCGCCTGGGAGCGAAGAGACGAAGCAGTCTGCTTGTTCGCCAGGCACTGGACAGATTAGGCATTCTCCTTGTTTGTGAGACAGCGAACATCCACAGTGGTTCCTCATTCTGCGAGGCAGTGAACAGAGAGAGCCTTTTGCTTGTTCGCCTGGCAGCGAAGAGACGAAGCGGTCTGCTTGTTCGCCAGGCAGCGAACAGATTAGGCAGTCTCCTTGTTTGTGAGACAGCGAACATCCACTGTGCTCACACATTCTGCGAGGCCGCCAAGAGACACAGTGGTCTGCTTGTTCGTGAGGCAGCGGACAGATGCAGTGGTTTGCCAGACAGCGAGGTAGTGAACAGAGAGAGTGGTTCGCTTGTTTGCGGGGCAGGGATGTTTCGCCATGGTTGGCTTTTTGGTGAGTGGGCGAATAGACGCAGTGATGTGCTTTTTTTTGCGAGTCAGCGAAGAGACGAAGCGGTCTGCTTGTTCGCCAGGCAGCGAACAGATCAGGCAGTCTCCTTGTTTGTGAGACAGCGAACATCCACAGTGGTTCCTCATTCTGCCAGGCAGCCAAGAGACGCAGCGGTCGGCTTGTTCGCCAGGCAGCGAACAGATTAGGCAGTCTCCTTGTTTGTGAGACAGCGAACATCCACAGTGGTCACTCATTCTGCGAGGCAGCGAATTGGCACAGCGTTCTGCTTCTTCGCCAAGCAGTGGACAGATTAGGTAGTCTCCTTGTTTGTGAGACAGCGAACATCCACAGTGGTCACTCATTCTACGAGGCAGCCAAGAGACACAGCGGTCTGCTTGCTCGCCAGGCAGCGAAGAGACGCAGCGGTCTGCTTGTTCGCCAGGCAGTGGACAGATGAGGCAGTCTCCTTGTTCGTGAGACAGCGAGCATCCACAGCGGTCACTCATTCTGCGAGGCAGCGAACAGATGCAGCCGTTTGCTTGTCCACTAGATGGCGTAGTGGCATCACGGATTGCTTTTTCGCCTGGAAGAGACCCGATGCAGCACTTTGCCAGCTGGCGAGGCAGCGAACAGACGCAGCAGTCTGCTGCTTTGTGAGACAGCGAACATCCACGGTGGTTAGTTATTCTGCGAAGCAGCGAAGAGACGCAGCGCTTAGTTAGTTCTCCAGGCCCTGAACACATGCAACGGTTCACTTGCTGGCAACGCAGCGAGGAGACACAGCGGTCTGCTTGTTCGCCAGGCAGCGGAGAAATGCAGCGGTTTGCTTGATGGCGAGGAAGAGAACAGAGAGAGCGGTTCGCTTTTTTGCGAGGCAGCGAAGAGAAACGGCAGTCTGCTTGTTCGCCAGGCAGCGAAGAGACGCAGCGGTCTGCTTGTTCGCCAGGCAGCGAACAGATTAGGCAGTCTCCTTGTTTGTGAGACAGCGAACACCCACAGTGGTTCCTCATTCTGCGAGACAGCGAAGAGAGAGAGCGTTTTGCTCGTTCGCCAGGCAGTGAAGAGACGAAGCAGTCTGCTTGTTCTCCAGGCAGCGAAAAGATTAGGCAGTCTCCTTGTTTGTGAGACAGTGAAAACCCACAGTGGTTCCCCATTCTGCGAGGCAGCGAAGAGACACAGTGGTTTTCTTGTTCGCCTGGGAGCGAAGAGACGAAGCAGTCTGCTTGTTCGCCAGGCACTGGACAGATTAGGCATTCTCCTTGTTTGTGAGACAGCGAACATCCACAGTGGTTCCTCATTCTGCGAGGCAGCGAACAGAGAGAGCCTTTTGCTTGTTCGCCTGGCAGCGAAGAGACCAAGCGGTCTGCTTGTTCGCCAGGCAGCGAACAGATTAGGCAGTCTCCTTGTTTGTGAGACAGCGAACATCCACTGTGCTCACACATTCTGCGAGGCCGCCAAGAGACACAGTGGTCTGCTTGTTCGTGAGGCAGCGGACAGATGCAGTGGTTTGCCAGACAGCGAGGTAGTGAACAGAGAGAGTGGTTCGCTTGTTTGCGGGGCAGGGATGTTTCGCCATGGTTGGCTTTTTGGTGAGTGGGCGAATAGACGCAGTGATGTGCTTTTTTTTGCGAGTCAGCGAAGAGACGAAGCGGTCTGCTTGTTCGCCAGGCAGCGAACAGATCAGGCAGTCTCCTTGTTTGTGAGACAGCGAACATCCACAGTGGTTCCTCATTCTGCCAGGCAGCCAAGAGACGCAGCGGTCGGCTTGTTCGCCAGGCAGCGAACAGATTAGGCAGTCTCCTTGTTTGTGAGACAGCGAACATCCACAGTGGTCACTCATTCTGCGAGGCAGCCAAGAGACCTAGCGTTCTGCTTGTTCGCCATGCAGCGAAGAGATTAGCCAGTCTCCTTGTTTGTGAGACAGCGAACATCCACAGTGGTCACTCATTCTGCGAGGCAGCCAAGAGACACAGCGGTCTGCTTGCTCGCCAGGCAGCGAAGAGACGCAGCGGTCTGCTTGTTCGCCAGGCAGTGGACAGATGAGGCAGTCTCCTTGTTCGTGAGACAGCGAGCATCCACAGCGGTCACTCATTCTGCGAGGCAGCGAACAGATGCAGCCGTTTGCTTGTCCACTAGATGGCGTAGTGGCATCACGGATTGCTTTTTCGCCTGGAAGAGACCCGATGCAGCACTTTGCCAGCTGGCGAGGCAGCGGACAGACGCAGCAGTCTGCTGCTTTGTGAGACAGCGAACATCCACGGTGGTTAGTTATTCTGCGAAGCAGCGAAGAGACGCAGCGCTTAGTTAGTTCTCCAGGCCCTGAACACATGCAACGGTTCACTTGTTGGCAACGCAGCGAGGAGACACAGCGGTCTGCTTGTTCGCCAGGCAGCGGAGAAATGCAGCGGTTTGCTTGATGGCGAGGAAGAGAACAGAGAGAGCGGTTCGCTTTTTTGCGAGGCAGCGAAGAGAAACGGCAGTCTGCTTGTTCGCCAGGCAGCGAAGAGACGCAGCGGTCTGCTTGTTCGCCAGGCAGCGAACAGATTAGGCAGTCTCCTTGTTTGTGAGACAGCGAACACCCACAGTGGTTCCTCATTCTGCGAGACAGCGAAGAGAGAGAGCGTTTTGCTCGTTCGCCAGGCAGTGAAGAGACGGAGCAGTCTGCTTGTTCTCCAGGCAGCGAAAAGATTAGGCAGTCTCCTTGTTTGTGAGACAGTGAACACCCACAGTGGTTCCCCATTCTGCGAGGCAGCGAAGAGACACAGTGGTTTTCTTGTTCGCCTGGGAGCGAAGAGACGAAGCAGTCTGCTTGTTCGCCAGGCACTGGACAGATTAGGCATTCTCCTTGTTTGTGAGACAGCGAACATCCACAGTGGTTCCTCATTCTGCGAGGCAGCGAACAGAGAGAGCCTTTTGCTTGTTCGCCTGGCAGCGAAGAGACGAAGCGGTCTGCTTGTTCGCCAGGCAGCGAACAGATTAGGCAGTCTCCTTGTTTGTGAGACAGCGAACATCCACTGTGCTCACACATTCTGCGAGGCCGCCAAGAGACACAGTGGTCTGCTTGTTCGTGAGGCAGCGGACAGATGCAGTGGTTTGCCAGACAGCGAGGTAGTGAACAGAGAGAGTGGTTCGCTTGTTTGCGGGGCAGGGATGTTTCGCCATGGTTGGCTTTTTGGTGAGTGGGCGAATAGACGCAGTGATGTGCTTTTTTTTGCGAGTCAGCGAAGAGACGAAGCGGTCTGCTTGTTCGCCAGGCAGCGAACAGATCAGGCAGTCTCCTTGTTTGTGAGACAGCGAACATCCACAGTGGTCACTCATTCTGCGAGGCAGCCAAGAGACCTAGCGTTCTGCTTGTTCGCCATGCAGCGAAGAGATTAGGCACTCTCCTTGTTTGTGAGACAGCGAACATCCAGAGTGGTCACTCATTCTGCGAGGCAGCGAATTGGCACAGCGTTCTGCTGCTTCGCCAAGCAGTGGACAGATTAGGCAGTCTCCTTGTTTGTGAGACAGCGAACATCCACAGTGGTCACTCATTCTACGAGGCAGCCAAGAGACACAGCAGTCTGCTTGCTCGCCAGGCAGCGAAGAGACGCAGCGGTCTGCTTGTTCGCCAGGCAGCGAACAGATTCCGCATTCTCCTTTTTTGTGAGACAGCGAACATCCACAGTGGTCACGCATTCTGCGAGGCAGCGAAGAGACGAAGCGTTTTGCTTGCTCGCCAGGCAGTGGACAGATGAGGCAGTCTCCTTGTTCGTGAGACAGCCAACATCCACAGCGGTCACTCATTCTGCGAGGCAGCGAACAGAGAGAGCCTTTTGCTTGTTCGCCTGGCAGCGAAGAGACGAAGCGGTCTGCTTCTTCGACAGGCAGCGAACAGATTAGGCAGTCTCCTTGTTTGTGAGACAGTGAACATCCACAGTGGTCACTCATTGTGCGAGACAGCGAAGAGACACAGCGGTTTGCTTGTTCGCCAGGCAGCGAACAGATTAGGCAGTCTCCTCGTTTGTGAGACAGCGAACACCCACAGGGGGTCCTCATTCTGCGAGGCAGCGAAGAGACACAGTGGTTTTCTTGTTCGCCTGGGAGCGAAGAGACGAAGCAGTCTGCTTGTTCGCCAGGCACTGGACAGATTAGGCATTCTCCTTGTTTGTGAGACAGCGAACATCCACAGTGGTTCCTCATTCTGCGAGGCAGCGAACAGAGAGAGCCTTTTGCTTGTTCGCCTGGCAGCGAAGAGACGAAGCGGTCTGCTTGTTCGCCAGGCAGCGAACAGATTAGGCAGTCTCCTTGTTTGTGAGACAGCGAACATCCACTGTGCTCACACATTCTGCGAGGCCGCCAAGAGACACAGTGGTCTGCTTGTTCGTGAGGCAGCGGACAGATGCAGTGGTTTGCCAGACAGCGAGGTAGTGAACAGAGAGAGTGGTTCGCTTGTTTGCGGGGCAGGGATGTTTCGCCATGGTTGGCTTTTTGGTGAGTGGGCGAATAGACGCAGTGATGTGCTTTTTTTTGCGAGTCAGCGAAGAGACGAAGCGGTCTGCTTGTTCGCCAGGCAGCGAACAGATCAGGCAGTCTCCTTGTTTGTGAGACAGCGAACATCCACAGTGGTTCCTCATTCTGCCAGGCAGCCAAGAGACGCAGCGGTCGGCTTGTTCGCCAGGCAGCGAACAGATTAGGCAGTCTCCTTGTTTGTGAGACAGCGAACATCCACAGTGGTCACTCATTCTGCGAGGCAGCCAAGAGACCTAGCGTTCTGCTTGTTCGCCATGCAGCGAAGAGATTAGGCACTCTCCTTGTTTGTGAGACAGCGAACATCCAGAGTGGTCACTCATTCTGCGAGGCAGCGAATTGGCACAGCGTTCTGCTTCTTCGCCAAGCAGTGGACAGATTAGGCAGTCTCCTTGTTTGTGAGACAGCGAACATCCACAGTGGTCACTCATTCTACGAGGCAGCCAAGAGACACAGCGGTCTGCTTGCTCGCCATGCAGCGAAGAGACGCAGCGGTCTGCTTGTTCGCCAGGCAGCGAACAGATTCCGCATTCTCCTTTTTTGTGAGACAGCGAACATCCACAGTGGTCACGCATTCTGCGAGGCAGCGAAGAGACGAAGCGTTTTGCTTGCTCGCCAGGCAGTGGACAGATGAGGCAGTCTCCTTGTTCGTGAGACAGCCAACATCCACAGTGGTCACTCATTCTGCGAGGCAGCGAACAGATGCAGCCGTTTGCTTGTCCACTAGATGGCGTAGTGGCATCACGGATTGCTTTTTCGCCTGGAAGAGACCCGATGCAGCACTTTGCCAGCTGGCGAGGCAGCGAACAGATGCAGCAGTCTGCTGCTTTGTGAGACAGCGAACATCCACGGTGGTTAGTTATTCTGCGAAGCAGCGAAGAGACGCAGCGCTTAGTTAGTTCTCCAGGCCCTGAACACATGCAACGGTTCACTTGTTGGCAACGCAGCGAGGAGAGGCAGCGGTCTGCTTGTTCGCCAGGCAGTGGACAGATTAGGCAGTCTCCGTGTTTGTGAGACAGCCAACATCCACAGTGGTCACTCATTCTGCGAGGCAGCGAACAGATGCAGTGGTTTGCTTGATCGCGAGGCAGTGAACAGAGAGAGCGGTTCGCTTCTTTGCGAGGTAGGGAACATTCGCCGTGGTTGGCTTTTTTGTGACTGGGCGAATAGAGGCAGTGATGTGCTTTTTTGCGAGGCAGCGAAGAGACGCAGCAGTCTGCTTGTTCGCCAGGCAGTGAACAGATGAGGCAGTCTCCTTGTTCGTGAGACAGCGAACATCCACAGCGGTCACTCATTCTGCGAGGCAGCGAACAGAGAGAGCCTTTTGCTTGTTCGCCTGGCAGCGAAGAGACGAAGCGGTCTGCTTCTTCGACAGGCAGCGAACAGATTAGGCAGTCTCCTTGTTTGTGAGACAGTGAACATCCACAGTGGTCACTCATTGTGCGAGACAGCGAAGAGACACAGCGGTCTGCTTGTTCGCCAGGCAGCGAAGAAACGCAGCGGTTTGCTTGTTCGCCAGGCAGCGAACAGATTAGGCAGTCTCCTCGTTTGTGAGACAGCGAACATCCACAGGGGGTCCTCATTCTGCGAGGCAGCGAAGAGACACAGTGGTTTTCTTGTTCGCCTGGGAGCGAAGAGACGAAGCAGTCTGCTTGTTCGCCAGGCACTGGACAGATTAGGCATTCTCCTTGTTTGTGAGACAGCGAACATCCACAGTGGTTCCTCATTCTGCGAGGCAGCGAACAGAGAGAGCCTTTTGCTTGTTCGCCTGGCAGCGAAGAGACGAAGCGGTCTGCTTGTTCGCCAGGCAGCGAACAGATTAGGCAGTCTCCTTGTTTGTGAGACAGTGAACATCCACAGTGGTCACTCATTGTGCGAGACAGCGAAGAGACACAGCGGTTTGCTTGTTCGCCAGGCAGCGAACAGATTAGGCAGTCTCCTCGTTTGTGAGACAGCGAACATCCACAGGGGGTCCTCATTCTGCGAGGCAGCGAAGAGACACAGTGGTTTTCTTGTTCGCCTGGGAGCGAAGAGACGAAGCAGTCTGCTTGTTCGCCAGGCACTGGACAGATTAGGCATTCTCCTTGTTTGTGAGACAGCGAACATCCACAGTGGTTCCTCATTCTGCGAGGCAGCGAACAGAGAGAGCCTTTTGCTTGTTCGCCTGGCAGCGAAGAGACGAAGCGGTCTGCTTGTTCGCCAGGCAGCGAACAGATTAGGCAGTCTCCTTGTTTGTGAGACAGCGAACATCCACTGTGCTCACACATTCTGCGAGGCCGCCAAGAGACACAGTGGTCTGCTTGTTCGTGAGGCAGCGGACAGATGCAGTGGTTTGCCAGACAGCGAGGTAGTGAACAGAGAGAGTGGTTCGCTTGTTTGCGGGGCAGGGATGTTTCGCCATGGTTGGCTTTTTGGTGAGTGGGCGAATAGACGCAGTGATGTGCTTTTTTTTGCGAGTCAGCGAAGAGACGAAGCGGTCTACTTGTTCGCCAGGCAGCGAACAGATCAGGCAGTCTCCTTGTTTGTGAGACAGCGAACATCCACAGTGGTTCCTCATTCTGCCAGGCAGCCAAGAGACGCAGCGGTCGGCTTGTTCGCCAGGCAGCGAACAGATTAGGCAGTCTCCTTGTTTGTGAGACAGCGAACATCCACAGTGGTCACTCATTCTACGAGGCAGCCAAGAGACACAGCGGTCTGCTTGTTCGCCAGGCAGCGAACAGATTCCGCATTCTCCTTTTTTGTGAGACAGCGAACATCCACAGTGGTCACGCATTCTGCGAGGCAGCGAAGAGACGAAGCGTTTTGCTTGCTCGCCAGGCAGTGGACAGATGAGGCAGTCTCCTTGTTCGTGAGACAGCCAACATCCACAGTGGTCACTCATTCTGCGAGGCAGCGAACAGATGCAGCCGTTTGCTTGTCCACTAGATGGCGTAGTGGCATCACGGATTGCTTTTTCGCCTGGAAGAGACCCGATGCAGCACTTTGCCAGCTGGCGAGGCAGCGAACAGACGCAGCAGTCTGCTGCTTTGTGAGACAGCGAACATCCACGGTGGTTAGTTATTCTGCGAAGCAGCGAAGAGACGCAGCGCTTAGTTAGTTCTCCAGGCCCTGAACACATGCAACGGTTCACTTGTTGGCAACGCAGCGAGGAGAGGCAGCGGTCTGCTTGTTCGCCAGGCAGTGGACAGATTAGGCAGTCTCCGTGTTTGTGAGACAGCCAACATCCACAGTGGTCACTCATTCTGCGAGGCAGCGAACAGATGCAGTGGTTTGCTTGATCGCGAGGCAGTGAACAGAGAGAGCGGTTCGCTTCTTTGCGAGGTAGGGAACATTCGCCGTGGTTGGCTTTTTTGTGACTGGGCGAATAGAGGCAGTGATGTGCTTTTTTGCGAGGCAGCGAAGAGACGCAGCAGTCTGCTTGTTCGCCAGGCAGTGAACAGATGAGGCAGTCTCCTTGTTCGTGAGACAGCGAACATCCACAGCGGTCACTCATTCTGCGAGGCAGCGAACAGAGAGAGCCTTTTGCTTGTTCGCCTGGCAGCGAAGAGACGAAGCGGTCTGCTTCTTCGACAGGCAGCGAACAGATTAGGCAGTCTCCTTGTTTGTGAGACAGTGAACATCCACAGTGGTCACTCATTGTGCGAGACAGCGAAGAGACACAGCGGTTTGCTTGTTCGCCAGGCAGCGAACAGATTAGGCAGTCTCCTCGTTTGTGAGACAGCGAACACCCACAGGGGGTCCTCATTCTGCGAGGCAGCGAAGAGACACAGTGGTTTTCTTGTTCGCCTGGGAGCGAAGAGACGAAGCAGTCTGCTTGTTCGCCAGGCACTGGACAGATTAGGCATTCTCCTTGTTTGTGAGACAGCGAACATCCACAGTGGTTCCTCATTCTGCGAGGCAGCGAACAGAGAAAGCCTTTTGCTTGTTCGCCTGGCAGCGAAGAGACGAAGCGGTCTGCTTGTTCGCCAGGCAGCGAACAGATTAGGCAGTCTCCTTGTTTGTGAGACAGCGAACATCCACTGTGCTCACACATTCTGCGAGGCCGCCAAGAGACACAGTGGTCTGCTTGTTCGTGAGGCAGCGGACAGATGCAGTGGTTTGCCAGACAGCGAGGTAGTGAACAGAGAGAGTGGTTCGCTTGTTTGCGGGGCAGGGATGTTTCGCCATGGTTGGCTTTTTGGTGAGTGGGCGAATAGACGCAGTGATGTGCTTTTTTTTGCGAGTCAGCGAAGAGACGAAGCGGTCTGCTTGTTCGCCAGGCAGCGAACAGATCAGGCAGTCTCCTTGTTTGTGAGACAGCGAACATCCACAGTGGTTCCTCATTCTGCCAGGCAGCCAAGAGACGCAGCGGTCGGCTTGTTCGCCAGGCAGCGAACAGATTAGGCAGTCTCCTTGTTTGTGAGACAGCGAACATCCACAGTGGTCACTCATTCTGCGAGGCAGCCAAGAGACCTAGCGTTCTGCTTGTTCGCCATGCAGCGAAGAGATTAGGCACTCTCCTTGTTTGTGAGACAGCGAACATCCAGAGTGGTCACTCATTCTGCGAGGCAGCGAATTGGCACAGCGTTCTGCTTCTTCGCCAAGCAGTGGACAGATTAGGCAGTCTCCTTGTTTGTGAGACAGCGAACATCCACAGTGGTCACTCATTCTACGAGGCAGCCAAGAGACACAGCGGTCTGCTTGCTCGCCATGCAGCAAAGAGACGCAGCGGTCTGCTTGTTCGCCAGGCAGCGAACAGATTCCGCATTCTCCTTTTTTGTGAGACAGCGAACATCCACAGTGGTCACGCATTCTGCGAGGCAGCGAAGAGACGAAGCGTTTTGCTTGCTCGCCAGGCAGTGGACAGATGAGGCAGTCTCCTTGTTCGTGAGACAGCCAACATCCACAGTGGTCACTCATTCTGCGAGGCAGCGAACAGATGCAGCCGTTTGCTTGTCCACTAGATGGCGTAGTGTCATCACGGATTGCTTTTTCGCCTGGAAGAGACCCGATGCAGCACTTTGCCAGCTGGCGAGGCAGCGAACAGACGCAGCAGTCTGCTGCTTTGTGAGACAGCGAACATCCACGGTGGTTAGTTATTCTGCGAAGCAGCGAAGAGACGCAGCGCTTAGTTAGTTCTCCAGGCCCTGAACACATGCAACGGTTCACTTGTTGGCAACGCAGCGAGGAGAGGCAGCGGTCTGCTTGTTCGCCAGGCAGTGGACAGATTAGGCAGTCTCCGTGTTTGTGAGACAGCCAACATCCACAGTGGTCACTCATTCTGCGAGGCAGCGAACAGATGCAGTGGTTTGCTTGATCGCGAGGCAGTGAACAGAGAGAGCGGTTCGCTTCTTTGCGAGGTAGGGAACATTCGCCGTGGTTGGCTTTTTTGTGACTGGGCGAATAGAGGCAGTGATGTGCTTTTTTGCGAGGCAGCGAAGAGACGCAGCAGTCTGCTTGTTCGCCAGGCAGTGAACAGATGAGGCAGTCTCCTTGTTCGTGAGACAGCGAACATCCACAGCGGTCACTCATTCTGCGAGGCAGCGAACAGAGAGAGCCTTTTGCTTGTTCGCCTGGCAGCGAAGAGACGAAGCGGTCTGCTTCTTCGACAGGCAGCGAACAGATTAGGCAGTCTCCTTGTTTGTGAGACAGTGAACATCCACAGTGGTCACTCATTGTGCGAGACAGCGAAGAGACACAGCGGTTTGCTTGTTCGCCAGGCAGCGAACAGATTAGGCAGTCTCCTCGTTTGTGAGACAGCGAACACCCACAGGGGGTCCTCATTCTGCGAGGCAGCGAAGAGACACAGTGGTTTTCTTGTTCGCCTGGGAGCGAAGAGACGAAGCAGTCTGCTTGTTCGCCAGGCACTGGACAGATTAGGCATTCTCCTTGTTTGTGAGACAGCGAACATCCACAGTGGTTCCTCATTCTGCGAGGCAGCGAACAGAGAGAGCCTTTTGCTTGTTCGCCTGGCAGCGAAGAGACGAAGCGGTCTGCTTGTTCGCCAGGCAGCGAACAGATTAGGCAGTCTCCTTGTTTGTGAGACAGCGAACATCCACTGTGCTCACACATTCTGCGAGGCCGCCAAGAGACACAGTGGTCTGCTTGTTCGTGAGGCAGCGGACAGATGCAGTGGTTTGCCAGACAGCGAGGTAGTGAACAGAGAGAGTGGTTCGCTTGTTTGCGGGGCAGGGATGTTTCGCCATGGTTGGCTTTTTGGTGAGTGGGCGAATAGACGCAGTGATGTGCTTTTTTTTGCGAGTCAGCGAAGAGACGAAGCGGTCTGCTTGTTCGCCAGGCAGCGAACAGATCAGGCAGTCTCCTTGTTTGTGAGACAGCGAACATCCACAGTGGTTCCTCATTCTGCCAGGCAGCCAAGAGACGCAGCGGTCGGCTTGTTCGCCAGGCAGCGAACAGATTAGGCAGTCTCCTTGTTTGTGAGACAGCGAACATCCACAGTGGTCACTCATTCTGCGAGGCAGCCAAGAGACCTAGCGTTCTGCTTGTTCGCCATGCAGCGAAGAGATTAGGCACTCTCCTTGTTTGTGAGACAGCGAACATCCAGAGTGGTCACTCATTCTGCGAGGCAGCGAATTGGCACAGCGTTCTGCTTCTTCGCCAAGCAGTGGACAGATTAGGCAGTCTCCTTGTTTGTGAGACAGCGAACATCCACAGTGGTCACTCATTCTACGAGGCAGCCAAGAGACACAGCGGTCTGCTTGCTCGCCATGCAGCGAAGAGACGCAGCGGTCTGCTTGTTCGCCAGGCAGCGAACAGATTCCGCATTCTCCTTTTTTGTGAGACAGCGAACATCCACAGTGGTCACGCATTCTGCGAGGCAGCGAAGAGACGAAGCGTTTTGCTTGCTCGCCAGGCAGTGGACAGATGAGGCAGTCTCCTTGTTCGTGAGACAGCCAACATCCACAGTGGTCACTCATTCTGCGAGGCAGCGAACAGATGCAGCCGTTTGCTTGTCCACTAGATGGCGTAGTGGCATCACGGATTGCTTTTTCGCCTGGAAGAGACCCGATGCAGCACTTTGCCAGCTGGCGAGGCAGCGAACAGATGCAGCAGTCTGCTGCTTTGTGAGACAGCGAACATCCACGGTGGTTAGTTATTCTGCGAAGCAGCGAAGAGACGCAGCGCTTAGTTAGTTCTCCAGGCCCTGAACACATGCAACGGTTCACTTGTTGGCAACGCAGCGAGGAGAGGCAGCGGTCTGCTTGTTCGCCAGGCAGTGGACAGATTAGGCAGTCTCCGTGTTTGTGAGACAGCCAACATCCACAGTGGTCACTCATTCTGCGAGGCAGCGAACAGATGCAGTGGTTTGCTTGATCGCGAGGCAGTGAACAGAGAGAGCGGTTCGCTTCTTTGCGAGGTAGGGAACATTCGCCGTGGTTGGCTTTTTTGTGACTGGGCGAATAGAGGCAGTGATGTGCTTTTTTGCGAGGCAGCGAAGAGACGCAGCAGTCTGCTTGTTCGCCAGGCAGTGAACAGATGAGGCAGTCTCCTTGTTCGTGAGACAGCGAACATCCACAGCGGTCACTCATTCTGCGAGGCAGCGAACAGAGAGAGCCTTTTGCTTGTTCGCCTGGCAGCGAAGAGACGAAGCGGTCTGCTTCTTCGACAGGCAGCGAACAGATTAGGCAGTCTCCTTGTTTGTGAGACAGTGAACATCCACAGTGGTCACTCATTGTGCGAGACAGCGAAGAGACACAGCGGTTTGCTTGTTCGCCAGGCAGCGAACAGATTAGGCAGTCTCCTCGTTTGTGAGACAGCGAACATCCACAGGGGGTCCTCATTCTGCGAGGCAGCGAAGAGACACAGTGGTTTTCTTGTTCGCCTGGGAGCGAAGAGACGAAGCAGTCTGCTTGTTCGCCAGGCACTGGACAGATTAGGCATTCTCCTTGTTTGTGAGACAGCGAACATCCACAGTGGTTCCTCATTCTGCGAGGCAGCGAACAGAGAGAGCCTTTTGCTTGTTCGCCTGGCAGCGAAGAGACGAAGCGGTCTGCTTGTTCGCCAGGCAGCGAACAGATTAGGCAGTCTCCTTGTTTGTGAGACAGTGAACATCCACAGTGGTCACTCATTGTGCGAGACAGCGAAGAGACACAGCGGTCTGCTTGTTCGCCAGGCAGCGAACAGATCAGGCAGTCTCCTTGTTTGTGAGACAGCGAACATCCACAGTGGTTCCTCATTCTGCCAGGCAGCCAAGAGACGCAGCGGTCGGCTTGTTCGCCAGGCAGCGAACAGATTAGGCAGTCTCCTTGTTTGTGAGACAGCGAACATCCACAGTGGTCACTCATTCTACGAGGCAGCCAAGAGACACAGCGGTCTGCTTGCTCGCCATGCAGCGAAGAGACGCAGCGGTCTGCTTGTTCGCCAGGCAGCGAACAGATTCCGCATTCTCCTTTTTTGTGAGACAGCGAACATCCACAGTGGTCACGCATTCTGCGAGGCAGCGAAGAGACGAAGCGTTTTGCTTGCTCGCCAGGCAGTGGACAGATGAGGCAGTCTCCTTGTTCGTGAGACAGCCAACATCCACAGTGGTCACTCATTCTGCGAGGCAGCGAACAGATGCAGCCGTTTGCTTGTCCACTAGATGGCGTAGTGGCATCACGGATTGCTTTTTCGCCTGGAAGAGACCCGATGCAGCACTTTGCCAGCTGGCGAGGCAGCGAACAGACGCAGCAGTCTGCTGCTTTGTGAGACAGCGAACATCCACGGTGGTTAGTTATTCTGCGAAGCAGCGAAGAGACGCAGCGCTTAGTTAGTTCTCCAGGCCCTGAACACATGCAACGGTTCACTTGTTGGCAACGCAGCGAGGAGAGGCAGCGGTCTGCTTGTTCGCCAGGCAGTGGACAGATTAGGCAGTCTCCGTGTTTGTGAGACAGCCAACATCCACAGTGGTCACTCATTCTGCGAGGCAGCGAACAGATGCAGTGGTTTGCTTGATCGCGAGGCAGTGAACAGAGAGAGCGGTTCGCTTCTTTGCGAGGTAGGGAACATTCGCCGTGGTTGGCTTTTTTGTGACTGGGCGAATAGAGGCAGTGATGTGCTTTTTTGCGAGGCAGCGAAGAGACGCAGCAGTCTGCTTGTTCGCCAGGCAGTGAACAGATGAGGCAGTCTCCTTGTTCGTGAGACAGCGAACATCCACAGCGGTCACTCATTCTGCGAGGCAGCGAACAGAGAGAGCCTTTTGCTTGTTCGCCTGGCAGCGAAGAGACGAAGCGGTCTGCTTCTTCGACAGGCAGCGAACAGATTAGGCAGTCTCCTTGTTTGTGAGACAGTGAACATCCACAGTGGTCACTCATTGTGCGAGACAGCGAAGAGACACAGCGGTTTGCTTGTTCGCCAGGCAGCGAACAGATTAGGCAGTCTCCTCGTTTGTGAGACAGCGAACACCCACAGGGGGTCCTCATTCTGCGAGGCAGCGAAGAGACACAGTGGTTTTCTTGTTCGCCTGGGAGCGAAGAGACGAAGCAGTCTGCTTGTTCGCCAGGCACTGGACAGATTAGGCATTCTCCTTGTTTGTGAGACAGCGAACATCCACAGTGGTTCCTCATTCTGCGAGGCAGCGAACAGAGAAAGCCTTTTGCTTGTTCGCCTGGCAGCGAAGAGACGAAGCGGTCTGCTTGTTCGCCAGGCAGCGAACAGATTAGGCAGTCTCCTTGTTTGTGAGACAGCGAACATCCACTGTGCTCACACATTCTGCGAGGCCGCCAAGAGACACAGTGGTCTGCTTGTTCGTGAGGCAGCGGACAGATGCAGTGGTTTGCCAGACAGCGAGGTAGTGAACAGAGAGAGTGGTTCGCTTGTTTGCGGGGCAGGGATGTTTCGCCATGGTTGGCTTTTTGGTGAGTGGGCGAATAGACGCAGTGATGTGCTTTTTTTTGCGAGTCAGCGAAGAGACGAAGCGGTCTGCTTGTTCGCCAGGCAGCGAACAGATCAGGCAGTCTCCTTGTTTGTGAGACAGCGAACATCCACAGTGGTTCCTCATTCTGCCAGGCAGCCAAGAGACGCAGCGGTCGGCTTGTTCGCCAGGCAGCGAACAGATTAGGCAGTCTCCTTGTTTGTGAGACAGCGAACATCCACAGTGGTCACTCATTCTGCGAGGCAGCCAAGAGACCTAGCGTTCTGCTTGTTCGCCATGCAGCGAAGAGATTAGGCACTCTCCTTGTTTGTGAGACAGCGAACATCCAGAGTGGTCACTCATTCTGCGAGGCAGCGAATTGGCACAGCGTTCTGCTTCTTCGCCAAGCAGTGGACAGATTAGGCAGTCTCCTTGTTTGTGAGACAGCGAACATCCACAGTGGTCACTCATTCTACGAGGCAGCCAAGAGACACAGCGGTCTGCTTGCTCGCCATGCAGCAAAGAGACGCAGCGGTCTGCTTGTTCGCCAGGCAGCGAACAGATTCCGCATTCTCCTTTTTTGTGAGACAGCGAACATCCACAGTGGTCACGCATTCTGCGAGGCAGCGAAGAGACGAAGCGTTTTGCTTGCTCGCCAGGCAGTGGACAGATGAGGCAGTCTCCTTGTTCGTGAGACAGCCAACATCCACAGTGGTCACTCATTCTGCGAGGCAGCGAACAGATGCAGCCGTTTGCTTGTCCACTAGATGGCGTAGTGGCATCACGGATTGCTTTTTCGCCTGGAAGAGACCCGATGCAGCACTTTGCCAGCTGGCGAGGCAGCGAACAGACGCAGCAGTCTGCTGCTTTGTGAGACAGCGAACATCCACGGTGGTTAGTTATTCTGCGAAGCAGCGAAGAGACGCAGCGCTTAGTTAGTTCTCCAGGCCCTGAACACATGCAACGGTTCACTTGTTGGCAACGCAGCGAGGAGAGGCAGCGGTCTGCTTGTTCGCCAGGCAGTGGACAGATTAGGCAGTCTCCGTGTTTGTGAGACAGCCAACATCCACAGTGGTCACTCATTCTGCGAGGCAGCGAACAGATGCAGTGGTTTGCTTGATCGCGAGGCAGTGAACAGAGAGAGCGGTTCGCTTCTTTGCGAGGTAGGGAACATTCGCCGTGGTTGGCTTTTTTGTGACTGGGCGAATAGAGGCAGTGATGTGCTTTTTTGCGAGGCAGCGAAGAGACGCAGCAGTCTGCTTGTTCGCCAGGCAGTGAACAGATGAGGCAGTCTCCTTGTTCGTGAGACAGCGAACATCCACAGCGGTCACTCATTCTGCGAGGCAGCGAACAGAGAGAGCCTTTTGCTTGTTCGCCTGGCAGCGAAGAGACGAAGCGGTCTGCTTCTTCGACAGGCAGCGAACAGATTAGGCAGTCTCCTTGTTTGTGAGACAGTGAACATCCACAGTGGTCACTCATTGTGCGAGACAGCGAAGAGACACAGCGGTTTGCTTGTTCGCCAGGCAGCGAACAGATTAGGCAGTCTCCTCGTTTGTGAGACAGCGAACACCCACAGGGGGTCCTCATTCTGCGAGGCAGCGAAGAGACACAGTGGTTTTCTTGTTCGCCTGGGAGCGAAGAGACGAAGCAGTCTGCTTGTTCGCCAGGCACTGGACAGATTAGGCATTCTCCTTGTTTGTGAGACAGCGAACATCCACAGTGGTTCCTCATTCTGCGAGGCAGCGAACAGAGAGAGCCTTTTGCTTGTTCGCCTGGCAGCGAAGAGACGAAGCGGTCTGCTTGTTCGCCAGGCAGCGAACAGATTAGGCAGTCTCCTTGTTTGTGAGACAGCGAACATCCACTGTGCTCACACATTCTGCGAGGCCGCCAAGAGACACAGTGGTCTGCTTGTTCGTGAGGCAGCGGACAGATGCAGTGGTTTGCCAGACAGCGAGGTAGTGAACAGAGAGAGTGGTTCGCTTGTTTGCGGGGCAGGGATGTTTCGCCATGGTTGGCTTTTTGGTGAGTGGGCGAATAGACGCAGTGATGTGCTTTTTTTTGCGAGTCAGCGAAGAGACGAAGCGGTCTGCTTGTTCGCCAGGCAGCGAACAGATCAGGCAGTCTCCTTGTTTGTGAGACAGCGAACATCCACAGTGGTTCCTCATTCTGCCAGGCAGCCAAGAGACGCAGCGGTCGGCTTGTTCGCCAGGCAGCGAACAGATTAGGCAGTCTCCTTGTTTGTGAGACAGCGAACATCCACAGTGGTCACTCATTCTGCGAGGCAGCCAAGAGACCTAGCGTTCTGCTTGTTCGCCATGCAGCGAAGAGATTAGGCACTCTCCTTGTTTGTGAGACAGCGAACATCCAGAGTGGTCACTCATTCTGCGAGGCAGCGAATTGGCACAGCGTTCTGCTTCTTCGCCAAGCAGTGGACAGATTAGGCAGTCTCCTTGTTTGTGAGACAGCGAACATCCACAGTGGTCACTCATTCTACGAGGCAGCCAAGAGACACAGCGGTCTGCTTGCTCGCCATGCAGCGAAGAGACGCAGCGGTCTGCTTGTTCGCCAGGCAGCGAACAGATTCCGCATTCTCCTTTTTTGTGAGACAGCGAACATCCACAGTGGTCACGCATTCTGCGAGGCAGCGAAGAGACGAAGCGTTTTGCTTGCTCGCCAGGCAGTGGACAGATGAGGCAGTCTCCTTGTTCGTGAGACAGCCAACATCCACAGTGGTCACTCATTCTGCGAGGCAGCGAACAGATGCAGCCGTTTGCTTGTCCACTAGATGGCGTAGTGGCATCACGGATTGCTTTTTCGCCTGGAAGAGACCCGATGCAGCACTTTGCCAGCTGGCGAGGCAGCGAACAGATGCAGCAGTCTGCTGCTTTGTGAGACAGCGAACATCCACGGTGGTTAGTTATTCTGCGAAGCAGCGAAGAGACGCAGCGCTTAGTTAGTTCTCCAGGCCCTGAACACATGCAACGGTTCACTTGTTGGCAACGCAGCGAGGAGAGGCAGCGGTCTGCTTGTTCGCCAGGCAGTGGACAGATTAGGCAGTCTCCGTGTTTGTGAGACAGCCAACATCCACAGTGGTCACTCATTCTGCGAGGCAGCGAACAGATGCAGTGGTTTGCTTGATCGCGAGGCAGTGAACAGAGAGAGCGGTTCGCTTCTTTGCGAGGTAGGGAACATTCGCCGTGGTTGGCTTTTTTGTGACTGGGCGAATAGAGGCAGTGATGTGCTTTTTTGCGAGGCAGCGAAGAGACGCAGCAGTCTGCTTGTTCGCCAGGCAGTGAACAGATGAGGCAGTCTCCTTGTTCGTGAGACAGCGAACATCCACAGCGGTCACTCATTCTGCGAGGCAGCGAACAGAGAGAGCCTTTTGCTTGTTCGCCTGGCAGCGAAGAGACGAAGCGGTCTGCTTCTTCGACAGGCAGCGAACAGATTAGGCAGTCTCCTTGTTTGTGAGACAGTGAACATCCACAGTGGTCACTCATTGTGCGAGACAGCGAAGAGACACAGCGGTCTGCTTGTTCGCCAGGCAGCGAAGAAACGCAGCGGTTTGCTTGTTCGCCAGGCAGCGAACAGATTAGGCAGTCTCCTCGTTTGTGAGACAGCGAACATCCACAGGGGGTCCTCATTCTGCGAGGCAGCGAAGAGACACAGTGGTTTTCTTGTTCGCCTGGGAGCGAAGAGACGAAGCAGTCTGCTTGTTCGCCAGGCACTGGACAGATTAGGCATTCTCCTTGTTTGTGAGACAGCGAACATCCACAGTGGTTCCTCATTCTGCGAGGCAGCGAACAGAGAGAGCCTTTTGCTTGTTCGCCTGGCAGCGAAGAGACGAAGCGGTCTGCTTGTTCGCCAGGCAGCGAACAGATTAGGCAGTCTCCTTGTTTGTGAGACAGTGAACATCCACAGTGGTCACTCATTGTGCGAGACAGCGAAGAGACACAGCGGTTTGCTTGTTCGCCAGGCAGCGAACAGATTAGGCAGTCTCCTCGTTTGTGAGACAGCGAACATCCACAGGGGGTCCTCATTCTGCGAGGCAGCGAAGAGACACAGTGGTTTTCTTGTTCGCCTGGGAGCGAAGAGACGAAGCAGTCTGCTTGTTCGCCAGGCACTGGACAGATTAGGCATTCTCCTTGTTTGTGAGACAGCGAACATCCACAGTGGTTCCTCATTCTGCGAGGCAGCGAACAGAGAGAGCCTTTTGCTTGTTCGCCTGGCAGCGAAGAGACGAAGCGGTCTGCTTGTTCGCCAGGCAGCGAACAGATTAGGCAGTCTCCTTGTTTGTGAGACAGCGAACATCCACTGTGCTCACACATTCTGCGAGGCCGCCAAGAGACACAGTGGTCTGCTTGTTCGTGAGGCAGCGGACAGATGCAGTGGTTTGCCAGACAGCGAGGTAGTGAACAGAGAGAGTGGTTCGCTTGTTTGCGGGGCAGGGATGTTTCGCCATGGTTGGCTTTTTGGTGAGTGGGCGAATAGACGCAGTGATGTGCTTTTTTTTGCGAGTCAGCGAAGAGACGAAGCGGTCTACTTGTTCGCCAGGCAGCGAACAGATCAGGCAGTCTCCTTGTTTGTGAGACAGCGAACATCCACAGTGGTTCCTCATTCTGCCAGGCAGCCAAGAGACGCAGCGGTCGGCTTGTTCGCCAGGCAGCGAACAGATTAGGCAGTCTCCTTGTTTGTGAGACAGCGAACATCCACAGTGGTCACTCATTCTACGAGGCAGCCAAGAGACACAGCGGTCTGCTTGTTCGCCAGGCAGCGAACAGATTCCGCATTCTCCTTTTTTGTGAGACAGCGAACATCCACAGTGGTCACGCATTCTGCGAGGCAGCGAAGAGACGAAGCGTTTTGCTTGCTCGCCAGGCAGTGGACAGATGAGGCAGTCTCCTTGTTCGTGAGACAGCCAACATCCACAGTGGTCACTCATTCTGCGAGGCAGCGAACAGATGCAGCCGTTTGCTTGTCCACTAGATGGCGTAGTGGCATCACGGATTGCTTTTTCGCCTGGAAGAGACCCGATGCAGCACTTTGCCAGCTGGCGAGGCAGCGAACAGACGCAGCAGTCTGCTGCTTTGTGAGACAGCGAACATCCACGGTGGTTAGTTATTCTGCGAAGCAGCGAAGAGACGCAGCGCTTAGTTAGTTCTCCAGGCCCTGAACACATGCAACGGTTCACTTGTTGGCAACGCAGCGAGGAGAGGCAGCGGTCTGCTTGTTCGCCAGGCAGTGGACAGATTAGGCAGTCTCCGTGTTTGTGAGACAGCCAACATCCACAGTGGTCACTCATTCTGCGAGGCAGCGAACAGATGCAGTGGTTTGCTTGATCGCGAGGCAGTGAACAGAGAGAGCGGTTCGCTTCTTTGCGAGGTAGGGAACATTCGCCGTGGTTGGCTTTTTTGTGACTGGGCGAATAGAGGCAGTGATGTGCTTTTTTGCGAGGCAGCGAAGAGACGCAGCAGTCTGCTTGTTCGCCAGGCAGTGAACAGATGAGGCAGTCTCCTTGTTCGTGAGACAGCGAACATCCACAGCGGTCACTCATTCTGCGAGGCAGCGAACAGAGAGAGCCTTTTGCTTGTTCGCCTGGCAGTGAAGAGACGAAGCGGTCTGCTTCTTCGACAGGCAGCGAACAGATTAGGCAGTCTCCTTGTTTGTGAGACAGTGAACATCCACAGTGGTCACTCATTGTGCGAGACAGCGAAGAGACACAGCGGTTTGCTTGTTCGCCAGGCAGTGAACAGATTAGGCAGTCTCCTCGTTTGTGAGACAGCGAACATCCACAGGGGGTCCTCATTCTGCGAGGCAGCGAAGAGACACAGTGGTTTTCTTGTTCGCCTGGGAGCGAAGAGACGAAGCAGTCTGCTTGTTCGCCAGGCACTGGACAGATTAGGCATTCTCCTTGTTTGTGAGACAGCGAACATCCACAGTGGTTCCTCATTCTGCGAGGCAGCGAACAGAGAGAGCCTTTTGCTTGTTCGCCTGGCAGCGAAGAGACACAGCGGTCTGCTTGTTCGCCAGGCAGCGAACAGATCAGGCAGTCTCCTTGTTTGTGAGACAGCGAACATCCACAGTGGTTCCTCATTCTGCCAGGCAGCCAAGAGACGCAGCGGTCGGCTTGTTCGCCAGGCAGCGAACAGATTAGGCAGTCTCCTTGTTTGTGAGACAGCGAACATCCACAGTGGTCACTCATTCTACGAGGCAGCCAAGAGACACAGCGGTCTGCTTGCTCGCCATGCAGCGAAGAGACGCAGCGGTCTGCTTGTTCGCCAGGCAGCGAACAGATTCCGCATTCTCCTTTTTTGTGAGACAGCGAACATCCACAGTGGTCACGCATTCTGCGAGGCAGCGAAGAGACGAAGCGTTTTGCTTGCTCGCCAGGCAGTGGACAGATGAGGCAGTCTCCTTGTTCGTGAGACAGCCAACATCCACAGTGGTCACTCATTCTGCGAGGCAGCGAACAGATGCAGCCGTTTGCTTGTCCACTAGATGGCGTAGTGGCATCACGGATTGCTTTTTCGCCTGGAAGAGACCCGATGCAGCACTTTGCCAGCTGGCGAGGCAGCGAACAGACGCAGCAGTCTGCTGCTTTGTGAGACAGCGAACATCCACGGTGGTTAGTTATTCTGCGAAGCAGCGAAGAGACGCAGCGCTTAGTTAGTTCTCCAGGCCCTGAACACATGCAACGGTTCACTTGTTGGCAACGCAGCGAGGAGAGGCAGCGGTCTGCTTGTTCGCCAGGCAGTGGACAGATTAGGCATTCTCCTTGTTTGTGAGACAGCGAACATCCACAGTGGTTCCTCATTCTGCGAGGCAGCGAACAGAGAGAGCCTTTTGCTTGTTCGCCTGGCAGCGAAGAGACGAAGCGGTCTGCTTGTTCGCCAGGCAGCGAACAGATTAGGCAGTCTCCTTGTTTGTGAGACAGCGAACATCCACTGTGCTCACACATTCTGCGAGGCCGCCAAGAGACACAGTGGTCTGCTTGTTCGTGAGGCAGCGGACAGATGCAGTGGTTTGCCAGACAGCGAGGTAGTGAACAGAGAGAGTGGTTCGCTTGTTTGCGGGGCAGGGATGTTTCGCCATGGTTGGCTTTTTGGTGAGTGGGCGAATAGACGCAGTGATGTGCTTTTTTTTGCGAGTCAGCGAAGAGACGAAGCGGTCTACTTGTTCGCCAGGCAGCGAACAGATCAGGCAGTCTCCTTGTTTGTGAGACAGCGAACATCCACAGTGGTTCCTCATTCTGCCAGGCAGCCAAGAGACGCAGCGGTCGGCTTGTTCGCCAGGCAGCGAACAGATTAGGCAGTCTCCTTGTTTGTGAGACAGCGAACATCCACAGTGGTCACTCATTCTACGAGGCAGCCAAGAGACACAGCGGTCTGCTTGTTCGCCAGGCAGCGAACAGATTCCGCATTCTCCTTTTTTGTGAGACAGCGAACATCCACAGTGGTCACGCATTCTGCGAGGCAGCGAAGAGACGAAGCGTTTTGCTTGCTCGCCAGGCAGTGGACAGATGAGGCAGTCTCCTTGTTCGTGAGACAGCCAACATCCACAGTGGTCACTCATTCTGCGAGGCAGCGAACAGATGCAGCCGTTTGCTTGTCCACTAGATGGCGTAGTGGCATCACGGATTGCTTTTTCGCCTGGAAGAGACCCGATGCAGCACTTTGCCAGCTGGCGAGGCAGCGAACAGACGCAGCAGTCTGCTGCTTTGTGAGACAGCGAACATCCACGGTGGTTAGTTATTCTGCGAAGCAGCGAAGAGACGCAGCGCTTAGTTAGTTCTCCAGGCCCTGAACACATGCAACGGTTCACTTGTTGGCAACGCAGCGAGGAGAGGCAGCGGTCTGCTTGTTCGCCAGGCAGTGGACAGATTAGGCAGTCTCCGTGTTTGTGAGACAGCCAACATCCACAGTGGTCACTCATTCTGCGAGGCAGCGAACAGATGCAGTGGTTTGCTTGATCGCGAGGCAGTGAACAGAGAGAGCGGTTCGCTTCTTTGCGAGGTAGGGAACATTCGCCGTGGTTGGCTTTTTTGTGACTGGGCGAATAGAGGCAGTGATGTGCTTTTTTGCGAGGCAGCGAAGAGACGCAGCAGTCTGCTTGTTCGCCAGGCAGTGAACAGATGAGGCAGTCTCCTTGTTCGTGAGACAGCGAACATCCACAGCGGTCACTCATTCTGCGAGGCAGCGAACAGAGAGAGCCTTTTGCTTGTTCGCCTGGCAGTGAAGAGACGAAGCGGTCTGCTTCTTCGACAGGCAGCGAACAGATTAGGCAGTCTCCTTGTTTGTGAGACAGTGAACATCCACAGTGGTCACTCATTGTGCGAGACAGCGAAGAGACACAGCGGTTTGCTTGTTCGCCAGGCAGTGAACAGATTAGGCAGTCTCCTCGTTTGTGAGACAGCGAACATCCACAGGGGGTCCTCATTCTGCGAGGCAGCGAAGAGACACAGTGGTTTTCTTGTTCGCCTGGGAGCGAAGAGACGAAGCAGTCTGCTTGTTCGCCAGGCACTGGACAGATTAGGCATTCTCCTTGTTTGTGAGACAGCGAACATCCACAGTGGTTCCTCATTCTGCGAGGCAGCGAACAGAGAGAGCCTTTTGCTTGTTCGCCTGGCAGCGAAGAGACACAGCGGTCTGCTTGTTCGCCAGGCAGCGAACAGATCAGGCAGTCTCCTTGTTTGTGAGACAGCGAACATCCACAGTGGTTCCTCATTCTGCCAGGCAGCCAAGAGACGCAGCGGTCGGCTTGTTCGCCAGGCAGCGAACAGATTAGGCAGTCTCCTTGTTTGTGAGACAGCGAACATCCACAGTGGTCACTCATTCTACGAGGCAGCCAAGAGACACAGCGGTCTGCTTGCTCGCCATGCAGCGAAGAGACGCAGCGGTCTGCTTGTTCGCCAGGCAGCGAACAGATTCCGCATTCTCCTTTTTTGTGAGACAGCGAACATCCACAGTGGTCACGCATTCTGCGAGGCAGCGAAGAGACGAAGCGTTTTGCTTGCTCGCCAGGCAGTGGACAGATGAGGCAGTCTCCTTGTTCGTGAGACAGCCAACATCCACAGTGGTCACTCATTCTGCGAGGCAGCGAACAGATGCAGCCGTTTGCTTGTCCACTAGATGGCGTAGTGGCATCACGGATTGCTTTTTCGCCTGGAAGAGACCCGATGCAGCACTTTGCCAGCTGGCGAGGCAGCGAACAGACGCAGCAGTCTGCTGCTTTGTGAGACAGCGAACATCCACGGTGGTTAGTTATTCTGCGAAGCAGCGAAGAGACGCAGCGCTTAGTTAGTTCTCCAGGCCCTGAACACATGCAACGGTTCACTTGTTGGCAACGCAGCGAGGAGAGGCAGCGGTCTGCTTGTTCGCCAGGCAGTGGACAGATTAGGCAGTCTCCGTGTTTGTGAGACAGCCAACATCCACAGTGGTCACTCATTCTGCGAGGCAGCGAACAGATGCAGTGGTTTGCTTGATCGCGAGGCAGTGAACAGAGAGAGCGGTTCGCTTCTTTGCGAGGTAGGGAACATTCGCCGTGGTTGGCTTTTTTGTGACTGGGCGAATAGAGGCAGTGATGTGCTTTTTTGCGAGGCAGCGAAGAGACGCAGCAGTCTGCTTGTTCGCCAGGCAGTGAACAGATGAGGCAGTCTCCTTGTTCGTGAGACAGCGAACATCCACAGCGGTCACTCATTCTGCGAGGCAGCGAACAGAGAGAGCCTTTTGCTTGTTCGCCTGGCAGCGAAGAGACGAAGCGGTCTGCTTCTTCGACAGGCAGCGAACAGATTAGGCAGTCTCCTTGTTTGTGAGACAGTGAACATCCACAGTGGTCACTCATTGTGCGAGACAGCGAAGAGACACAGCGGTCTGCTTGTTCGCCAGGCAGCGAAGAAACGCAGCGGTTTGCTTGTTCGCCAGGCAGCGAACAGATTAGGCAGTCTCCTCGTTTGTGAGACAGCGAACATCCACAGGGGGTCCTCATTCTGCGAGGCAGCGAAGAGACACAGTGGTTTTCTTGTTCGCCTGGGAGCGAAGAGACGAAGCAGTCTGCTTGTTCGCCAGGCACTGGACAGATTAGGCATTCTCCTTGTTTGTGAGACAGCGAACATCCACAGTGGTTCCTCATTCTGCGAGGCAGCGAACAGAGAGAGCCTTTTGCTTGTTCGCCTGGCAGCGAAGAGACGAAGCGGTCTGCTTGTTCGCCAGGCAGCGAACAGATTAGGCAGTCTCCTTGTTTGTGAGACAGTGAACATCCACAGTGGTCACTCATTGTGCGAGACAGCGAAGAGACACAGCGGTTTGCTTGTTCGCCAGGCAGCGAACAGATTAGGCAGTCTCCTCGTTTGTGAGACAGCGAACATCCACAGGGGGTCCTCATTCTGCGAGGCAGCGAAGAGACACAGTGGTTTTCTTGTTCGCCTGGGAGCGAAGAGACGAAGCAGTCTGCTTGTTCGCCAGGCACTGGACAGATTAGGCATTCTCCTTGTTTGTGAGACAGCGAACATCCACAGTGGTTCCTCATTCTGCGAGGCAGCGAACAGAGAGAGCCTTTTGCTTGTTCGCCTGGCAGCGAAGAGACGAAGCGGTCTGCTTGTTCGCCAGGCAGCGAACAGATTAGGCAGTCTCCTTGTTTGTGAGACAGCGAACATCCACTGTGCTCACACATTCTGCGAGGCCGCCAAGAGACACAGTGGTCTGCTTGTTCGTGAGGCAGCGGACAGATGCAGTGGTTTGCCAGACAGCGAGGTAGTGAACAGAGAGAGTGGTTCGCTTGTTTGCGGGGCAGGGATGTTTCGCCATGGTTGGCTTTTTGGTGAGTGGGCGAATAGACGCAGTGATGTGCTTTTTTTTGCGAGTCAGCGAAGAGACGAAGCGGTCTACTTGTTCGCCAGGCAGCGAACAGATCAGGCAGTCTCCTTGTTTGTGAGACAGCGAACATCCACAGTGGTTCCTCATTCTGCCAGGCAGCCAAGAGACGCAGCGGTCGGCTTGTTCGCCAGGCAGCGAACAGATTAGGCAGTCTCCTTGTTTGTGAGACAGCGAACATCCACAGTGGTCACTCATTCTACGAGGCAGCCAAGAGACACAGCGGTCTGCTTGTTCGCCAGGCAGCGAACAGATTCCGCATTCTCCTTTTTTGTGAGACAGCGAACATCCACAGTGGTCACGCATTCTGCGAGGCAGCGAAGAGACGAAGCGTTTTGCTTGCTCGCCAGGCAGTGGACAGATGAGGCAGTCTCCTTGTTCGTGAGACAGCCAACATCCACAGTGGTCACTCATTCTGCGAGGCAGCGAACAGATGCAGCCGTTTGCTTGTCCACTAGATGGCGTAGTGGCATCACGGATTGCTTTTTCGCCTGGAAGAGACCCGATGCAGCACTTTGCCAGCTGGCGAGGCAGCGAACAGACGCAGCAGTCTGCTGCTTTGTGAGACAGCGAACATCCACGGTGGTTAGTTATTCTGCGAAGCAGCGAAGAGACGCAGCGCTTAGTTAGTTCTCCAGGCCCTGAACACATGCAACGGTTCACTTGTTGGCAACGCAGCGAGGAGAGGCAGCGGTCTGCTTGTTCGCCAGGCAGTGGACAGATTAGGCAGTCTCCGTGTTTGTGAGACAGCCAACATCCACAGTGGTCACTCATTCTGCGAGGCAGCGAACAGATGCAGTGGTTTGCTTGATCGCGAGGCAGTGAACAGAGAGAGCGGTTCGCTTCTTTGCGAGGTAGGGAACATTCGCCGTGGTTGGCTTTTTTGTGACTGGGCGAATAGAGGCAGTGATGTGCTTTTTTGCGAGGCAGCGAAGAGACGCAGCAGTCTGCTTGTTCGCCAGGCAGTGAACAGATGAGGCAGTCTCCTTGTTCGTGAGACAGCGAACATCCACAGCGGTCACTCATTCTGCGAGGCAGCGAACAGAGAGAGCCTTTTGCTTGTTCGCCTGGCAGTGAAGAGACGAAGCGGTCTGCTTCTTCGACAGGCAGCGAACAGATTAGGCAGTCTCCTTGTTTGTGAGACAGTGAACATCCACAGTGGTCACTCATTGTGCGAGACAGCGAAGAGACACAGCGGTTTGCTTGTTCGCCAGGCAGTGAACAGATTAGGCAGTCTCCTCGTTTGTGAGACAGCGAACATCCACAGGGGGTCCTCATTCTGCGAGGCAGCGAAGAGACACAGTGGTTTTCTTGTTCGCCTGGGAGCGAAGAGACGAAGCAGTCTGCTTGTTCGCCAGGCACTGGACAGATTAGGCATTCTCCTTGTTTGTGAGACAGCGAACATCCACAGTGGTTCCTCATTCTGCGAGGCAGCGAACAGAGAGAGCCTTTTGCTTGTTCGCCTGGCAGCGAAGAGACACAGCGGTCTGCTTGTTCGCCAGGCAGCGAACAGATCAGGCAGTCTCCTTGTTTGTGAGACAGCGAACATCCACAGTGGTTCCTCATTCTGCCAGGCAGCCAAGAGACGCAGCGGTCGGCTTGTTCGCCAGGCAGCGAACAGATTAGGCAGTCTCCTTGTTTGTGAGACAGCGAACATCCACAGTGGTCACTCATTCTACGAGGCAGCCAAGAGACACAGCGGTCTGCTTGCTCGCCATGCAGCGAAGAGACGCAGCGGTCTGCTTGTTCGCCAGGCAGCGAACAGATTCCGCATTCTCCTTTTTTGTGAGACAGCGAACATCCACAGTGGTCACGCATTCTGCGAGGCAGCGAAGAGACGAAGCGTTTTGCTTGCTCGCCAGGCAGTGGACAGATGAGGCAGTCTCCTTGTTCGTGAGACAGCCAACATCCACAGTGGTCACTCATTCTGCGAGGCAGCGAACAGATGCAGCCGTTTGCTTGTCCACTAGATGGCGTAGTGGCATCACGGATTGCTTTTTCGCCTGGAAGAGACCCGATGCAGCACTTTGCCAGCTGGCGAGGCAGCGAACAGACGCAGCAGTCTGCTGCTTTGTGAGACAGCGAACATCCACGGTGGTTAGTTATTCTGCGAAGCAGCGAAGAGACGCAGCGCTTAGTTAGTTCTCCAGGCCCTGAACACATGCAACGGTTCACTTGTTGGCAACGCAGCGAGGAGAGGCAGCGGTCTGCTTGTTCGCCAGGCAGTGGACAGATTAGGCATTCTCCTTGTTTGTGAGACAGCGAACATCCACAGTGGTTCCTCATTCTGCGAGGCAGCGAACAGAGAGAGCCTTTTGCTTGTTCGCCTGGCAGCGAAGAGACGAAGCGGTCTGCTTGTTCGCCAGGCAGCGAACAGATTAGGCAGTCTCCTTGTTTGTGAGACAGCGAACATCCACTGTGCTCACACATTCTGCGAGGCCGCCAAGAGACACAGTGGTCTGCTTGTTCGTGAGGCAGCGGACAGATGCAGTGGTTTGCCAGACAGCGAGGTAGTGAACAGAGAGAGTGGTTCGCTTGTTTGCGGGGCAGGGATGTTTCGCCATGGTTGGCTTTTTGGTGAGTGGGCGAATAGACGCAGTGATGTGCTTTTTTTTGCGAGTCAGCGAAGAGACGAAGCGGTCTACTTGTTCGCCAGGCAGCGAACAGATCAGGCAGTCTCCTTGTTTGTGAGACAGCGAACATCCACAGTGGTTCCTCATTCTGCCAGGCAGCCAAGAGACGCAGCGGTCGGCTTGTTCGCCAGGCAGCGAACAGATTAGGCAGTCTCCTTGTTTGTGAGACAGCGAACATCCACAGTGGTCACTCATTCTACGAGGCAGCCAAGAGACACAGCGGTCTGCTTGTTCGCCAGGCAGCGAACAGATTCCGCATTCTCCTTTTTTGTGAGACAGCGAACATCCACAGTGGTCACGCATTCTGCGAGGCAGCGAAGAGACGAAGCGTTTTGCTTGCTCGCCAGGCAGTGGACAGATGAGGCAGTCTCCTTGTTCGTGAGACAGCCAACATCCACAGTGGTCACTCATTCTGCGAGGCAGCGAACAGATGCAGCCGTTTGCTTGTCCACTAGATGGCGTAGTGGCATCACGGATTGCTTTTTCGCCTGGAAGAGACCCGATGCAGCACTTTGCCAGCTGGCGAGGCAGCGAACAGACGCAGCAGTCTGCTGCTTTGTGAGACAGCGAACATCCACGGTGGTTAGTTATTCTGCGAAGCAGCGAAGAGACGCAGCGCTTAGTTAGTTCTCCAGGCCCTGAACACATGCAACGGTTCACTTGTTGGCAACGCAGCGAGGAGAGGCAGCGGTCTGCTTGTTCGCCAGGCAGTGGACAGATTAGGCAGTCTCCGTGTTTGTGAGACAGCCAACATCCACAGTGGTCACTCATTCTGCGAGGCAGCGAACAGATGCAGTGGTTTGCTTGATCGCGAGGCAGTGAACAGAGAGAGCGGTTCGCTTCTTTGCGAGGTAGGGAACATTCGCCGTGGTTGGCTTTTTTGTGACTGGGCGAATAGAGGCAGTGATGTGCTTTTTTGCGAGGCAGCGAAGAGACGCAGCAGTCTGCTTGTTCGCCAGGCAGTGAACAGATGAGGCAGTCTCCTTGTTCGTGAGACAGCGAACATCCACAGCGGTCACTCATTCTGCGAGGCAGCGAACAGAGAGAGCCTTTTGCTTGTTCGCCTGGCAGTGAAGAGACGAAGCGGTCTGCTTCTTCGACAGGCAGCGAACAGATTAGGCAGTCTCCTTGTTTGTGAGACAGTGAACATCCACAGTGGTCACTCATTGTGCGAGACAGCGAAGAGACACAGCGGTTTGCTTGTTCGCCAGGCAGTGAACAGATTAGGCAGTCTCCTCGTTTGTGAGACAGCGAACATCCACAGGGGGTCCTCATTCTGCGAGGCAGCGAAGAGACACAGTGGTTTTCTTGTTCGCCTGGGAGCGAAGAGACGAAGCAGTCTGCTTGTTCGCCAGGCACTGGACAGATTAGGCATTCTCCTTGTTTGTGAGACAGCGAACATCCACAGTGGTTCCTCATTCTGCGAGGCAGCGAACAGAGAGAGCCTTTTGCTTGTTCGCCTGGCAGCGAAGAGACACAGCGGTCTGCTTGTTCGCCAGGCAGCGAACAGATCAGGCAGTCTCCTTGTTTGTGAGACAGCGAACATCCACAGTGGTTCCTCATTCTGCCAGGCAGCCAAGAGACGCAGCGGTCGGCTTGTTCGCCAGGCAGCGAACAGATTAGGCAGTCTCCTTGTTTGTGAGACAGCGAACATCCACAGTGGTCACTCATTCTACGAGGCAGCCAAGAGACACAGCGGTCTGCTTGCTCGCCATGCAGCGAAGAGACGCAGCGGTCTGCTTGTTCGCCAGGCAGCGAACAGATTCCGCATTCTCCTTTTTTGTGAGACAGCGAACATCCACAGTGGTCACGCATTCTGCGAGGCAGCGAAGAGACGAAGCGTTTTGCTTGCTCGCCAGGCAGTGGACAGATGAGGCAGTCTCCTTGTTCGTGAGACAGCCAACATCCACAGTGGTCACTCATTCTGCGAGGCAGCGAACAGATGCAGCCGTTTGCTTGTCCACTAGATGGCGTAGTGGCATCACGGATTGCTTTTTCGCCTGGAAGAGACCCGATGCAGCACTTTGCCAGCTGGCGAGGCAGCGAACAGACGCAGCAGTCTGCTGCTTTGTGAGACAGCGAACATCCACGGTGGTTAGTTATTCTGCGAAGCAGCGAAGAGACGCAGCGCTTAGTTAGTTCTCCAGGCCCTGAACACATGCAACGGTTCACTTGTTGGCAACGCAGCGAGGAGAGGCAGCGGTCTGCTTGTTCGCCAGGCAGTGGACAGATTAGGCAGTCTCCGTGTTTGTGAGACAGCCAACATCCACAGTGGTCACTCATTCTGCGAGGCAGCGAACAGATGCAGTGGTTTGCTTGATCGCGAGGCAGTGAACAGAGAGAGCGGTTCGCTTCTTTGCGAGGTAGGGAACATTCGCCGTGGTTGGCTTTTTTGTGACTGGGCGAATAGAGGCAGTGATGTGCTTTTTTGCGAGGCAGCGAAGAGACGCAGCAGTCTGCTTGTTCGCCAGGCAGTGAACAGATGAGGCAGTCTCCTTGTTCGTGAGACAGCGAACATCCACAGCGGTCACTCATTCTGCGAGGCAGCGAACAGAGAGAGCCTTTTGCTTGTTCGCCTGGCAGCGAAGAGACGAAGCGGTCTGCTTCTTCGACAGGCAGCGAACAGATTAGGCAGTCTCCTTGTTTGTGAGACAGTGAACATCCACAGTGGTCACTCATTGTGCGAGACAGCGAAGAGACACAGCGGTCTGCTTGTTCGCCAGGCAGCGAAGAAACGCAGCGGTTTGCTTGTTCGCCAGGCAGCGAACAGATTAGGCAGTCTCCTCGTTTGTGAGACAGCGAACATCCACAGGGGGTCCTCATTCTGCGAGGCAGCGAAGAGACACAGTGGTTTTCTTGTTCGCCTGGGAGCGAAGAGACGAAGCAGTCTGCTTGTTCGCCAGGCACTGGACAGATTAGGCATTCTCCTTGTTTGTGAGACAGCGAACATCCACAGTGGTTCCTCATTCTGCGAGGCAGCGAACAGAGAGAGCCTTTTGCTTGTTCGCCTGGCAGCGAAGAGACGAAGCGGTCTGCTTGTTCGCCAGGCAGCGAACAGATTAGGCAGTCTCCTTGTTTGTGAGACAGTGAACATCCACAGTGGTCACTCATTGTGCGAGACAGCGAAGAGACACAGCGGTTTGCTTGTTCGCCAGGCAGCGAACAGATTAGGCAGTCTCCTCGTTTGTGAGACAGCGAACATCCACAGGGGGTCCTCATTCTGCGAGGCAGCGAAGAGACACAGTGGTTTTCTTGTTCGCCTGGGAGCGAAGAGACGAAGCAGTCTGCTTGTTCGCCAGGCACTGGACAGATTAGGCATTCTCCTTGTTTGTGAGACAGCGAACATCCACAGTGGTTCCTCATTCTGCGAGGCAGCGAACAGAGAGAGCCTTTTGCTTGTTCGCCTGGCAGCGAAGAGACGAAGCGGTCTGCTTGTTCGCCAGGCAGCGAACAGATTAGGCAGTCTCCTTGTTTGTGAGACAGCGAACATCCACTGTGCTCACACATTCTGCGAGGCCGCCAAGAGACACAGTGGTCTGCTTGTTCGTGAGGCAGCGGACAGATGCAGTGGTTTGCCAGACAGCGAGGTAGTGAACAGAGAGAGTGGTTCGCTTGTTTGCGGGGCAGGGATGTTTCGCCATGGTTGGCTTTTTGGTGAGTGGGCGAATAGACGCAGTGATGTGCTTTTTTTTGCGAGTCAGCGAAGAGACGAAGCGGTCTACTTGTTCGCCAGGCAGCGAACAGATCAGGCAGTCTCCTTGTTTGTGAGACAGCGAACATCCACAGTGGTTCCTCATTCTGCCAGGCAGCCAAGAGACGCAGCGGTCGGCTTGTTCGCCAGGCAGCGAACAGATTAGGCAGTCTCCTTGTTTGTGAGACAGCGAACATCCACAGTGGTCACTCATTCTACGAGGCAGCCAAGAGACACAGCGGTCTGCTTGTTCGCCAGGCAGCGAACAGATTCCGCATTCTCCTTTTTTGTGAGACAGCGAACATCCACAGTGGTCACGCATTCTGCGAGGCAGCGAAGAGACGAAGCGTTTTGCTTGCTCGCCAGGCAGTGGACAGATGAGGCAGTCTCCTTGTTCGTGAGACAGCCAACATCCACAGTGGTCACTCATTCTGCGAGGCAGCGAACAGATGCAGCCGTTTGCTTGTCCACTAGATGGCGTAGTGGCATCACGGATTGCTTTTTCGCCTGGAAGAGACCCGATGCAGCACTTTGCCAGCTGGCGAGGCAGCGAACAGACGCAGCAGTCTGCTGCTTTGTGAGACAGCGAACATCCACGGTGGTTAGTTATTCTGCGAAGCAGCGAAGAGACGCAGCGCTTAGTTAGTTCTCCAGGCCCTGAACACATGCAACGGTTCACTTGTTGGCAACGCAGCGAGGAGAGGCAGCGGTCTGCTTGTTCGCCAGGCAGTGGACAGATTAGGCAGTCTCCGTGTTTGTGAGACAGCCAACATCCACAGTGGTCACTCATTCTGCGAGGCAGCGAACAGATGCAGTGGTTTGCTTGATCGCGAGGCAGTGAACAGAGAGAGCGGTTCGCTTCTTTGCGAGGTAGGGAACATTCGCCGTGGTTGGCTTTTTTGTGACTGGGCGAATAGAGGCAGTGATGTGCTTTTTTGCGAGGCAGCGAAGAGACGCAGCAGTCTGCTTGTTCGCCAGGCAGTGAACAGATGAGGCAGTCTCCTTGTTCGTGAGACAGCGAACATCCACAGCGGTCACTCATTCTGCGAGGCAGCGAACAGAGAGAGCCTTTTGCTTGTTCGCCTGGCAGTGAAGAGACGAAGCGGTCTGCTTCTTCGACAGGCAGCGAACAGATTAGGCAGTCTCCTTGTTTGTGAGACAGTGAACATCCACAGTGGTCACTCATTGTGCGAGACAGCGAAGAGACACAGCGGTTTGCTTGTTCGCCAGGCAGTGAACAGATTAGGCAGTCTCCTCGTTTGTGAGACAGCGAACATCCACAGGGGGTCCTCATTCTGCGAGGCAGCGAAGAGACACAGTGGTTTTCTTGTTCGCCTGGGAGCGAAGAGACGAAGCAGTCTGCTTGTTCGCCAGGCACTGGACAGATTAGGCATTCTCCTTGTTTGTGAGACAGCGAACATCCACAGTGGTTCCTCATTCTGCGAGGCAGCGAACAGAGAGAGCCTTTTGCTTGTTCGCCTGGCAGCGAAGAGACACAGCGGTCTGCTTGTTCGCCAGGCAGCGAACAGATCAGGCAGTCTCCTTGTTTGTGAGACAGCGAACATCCACAGTGGTTCCTCATTCTGCCAGGCAGCCAAGAGACGCAGCGGTCGGCTTGTTCGCCAGGCAGCGAACAGATTAGGCAGTCTCCTTGTTTGTGAGACAGCGAACATCCACAGTGGTCACTCATTCTACGAGGCAGCCAAGAGACACAGCGGTCTGCTTGCTCGCCATGCAGCGAAGAGACGCAGCGGTCTGCTTGTTCGCCAGGCAGCGAACAGATTCCGCATTCTCCTTTTTTGTGAGACAGCGAACATCCACAGTGGTCACGCATTCTGCGAGGCAGCGAAGAGACGAAGCGTTTTGCTTGCTCGCCAGGCAGTGGACAGATGAGGCAGTCTCCTTGTTCGTGAGACAGCCAACATCCACAGTGGTCACTCATTCTGCGAGGCAGCGAACAGATGCAGCCGTTTGCTTGTCCACTAGATGGCGTAGTGGCATCACGGATTGCTTTTTCGCCTGGAAGAGACCCGATGCAGCACTTTGCCAGCTGGCGAGGCAGCGAACAGACGCAGCAGTCTGCTGCTTTGTGAGACAGCGAACATCCACGGTGGTTAGTTATTCTGCGAAGCAGCGAAGAGACGCAGCGCTTAGTTAGTTCTCCAGGCCCTGAACACATGCAACGGTTCACTTGTTGGCAACGCAGCGAGGAGAGGCAGCGGTCTGCTTGTTCGCCAGGCAGTGGACAGATTAGGCAGTCTCCGTGTTTGTGAGACAGCCAACATCCACAGTGGTCACTCATTCTGCGAGGCAGCGAACAGATGCAGTGGTTTGCTTGATCGCGAGGCAGTGAACAGAGAGAGCGGTTCGCTTCTTTGCGAGGTAGGGAACATTCGCCGTGGTTGGCTTTTTTGTGACTGGGCGAATAGAGGCAGTGATGTGCTTTTTTGCGAGGCAGCGAAGAGACGCAGCAGTCTGCTTGTTCGCCAGGCAGTGAACAGATGAGGCAGTCTCCTTGTTCGTGAGACAGCGAACATCCACAGCGGTCACTCATTCTGCGAGGCAGCGAACAGATGCAGCCGTTTGCTTGTCCACTAGATGGCGTAGTGGCATCACGGATTGCTTTTTCGCCTGGAAGAGACCCGATGCAGCACTTTGCCAGCTGGCGAGGCAGCGAACAGACGCAGCAGTCTGCTGCTTTGTGAGACAGCGAACATCCACGGTGGTTAGTTATTCTGCGAAGCAGCGAAGAGACGCAGCGCTTAGTTAGTTCTCCAGGCCCTGAACACATGCAACGGTTCACTTGTTGGCAACGCAGCGAGGAGAGGCAGCGGTCTGCTTGTTCGCCAGGCAGTGGACAGATTAGGCAGTCTCCGTGTTTGTGAGACAGCCAACATCCACAGTGGTCACTCATTCTGCGAGGCAGCGAACAGATGCAGTGGTTTGCTTGATCGCGAGGCAGTGAACAGAGAGAGCGGTTCGCTTCTTTGCGAGGTAGGGAACATTCGCCGTGGTTGGCTTTTTTGTGACTGGGCGAATAGAGGCAGTGATGTGCTTTTTTGCGAGGCAGCGAAGAGACGCAGCAGTCTGCTTGTTCGCCAGGCAGTGAACAGATGAGGCAGTCTCCTTGTTCGTGAGACAGCGAACATCCACAGCGGTCACTCATTCTGCGAGGCAGCGAACAGAGAGAGCCTTTTGCTTGTTCGCCTGGCAGCGAAGAGACGAAGCGGTCTGCTTCTTCGACAGGCAGCGAACAGATTAGGCAGTCTCCTTGTTTGTGAGACAGTGAACATCCACAGTGGTCACTCATTGTGCGAGACAGCGAAGAGACACAGCGGTTTGCTTGTTCGCCAGGCAGCGAACAGATTAGGCAGTCTCCTCGTTTGTGAGACAGCGAACACCCACAGGGGGTCCTCATTCTGCGAGGCAGCGAAGAGACACAGTGGTTTTCTTGTTCGCCTGGGAGCGAAGAGACGAAGCAGTCTGCTTGTTCGCCAGGCACTGGACAGATTAGGCATTCTCCTTGTTTGTGAGACAGCGAACATCCACAGTGGTTCCTCATTCTGCGAGGCAGCGAACAGAGAGAGCCTTTTGCTTGTTCGCCTGGCAGCGAAGAGACGAAGCGGTCTGCTTGTTCGCCAGGCAGCGAACAGATTAGGCAGTCTCCTTGTTTGTGAGACAGCGAACATCCACTGTGCTCACACATTCTGCGAGGCCGCCAAGAGACACAGTGGTCTGCTTGTTCGTGAGGCAGCGGACAGATGCAGTGGTTTGCCAGACAGCGAGGTAGTGAACAGAGAGAGTGGTTCGCTTGTTTGCGGGGCAGGGATGTTTCGCCATGGTTGGCTTTTTGGTGAGTGGGCGAATAGACGCAGTGATGTGCTTTTTTTTGCGAGTCAGCGAAGAGACGAAGCGGTCTGCTTGTTCGCCAGGCAGCGAACAGATCAGGCAGTCTCCTTGTTTGTGAGACAGCGAACATCCACAGTGGTTCCTCATTCTGCCAGGCAGCCAAGAGACGCAGCGGTCGGCTTGTTCGCCAGGCAGCGAACAGATTAGGCAGTCTCCTTGTTTGTGAGACAGCGAACATCCACAGTGGTCACTCATTCTGCGAGGCAGCCAAGAGACCTAGCGTTCTGCTTGTTCGCCATGCAGCGAAGAGATTAGGCACTCTCCTTGTTCGTGAGACAGCGAACATCCAGAGTGGTCACTCATTCTGCGAGGCAGCGAATTGGCACAGCGTTCTGCTTCTTCGCCAAGCAGTGGACAGATTAGGTAGTCTCCTTGTTTGTGAGACAGCGAACATCCACAGTGGTCACTCATTCTACGAGGCAGCCAAGAGACACAGCGGTCTGCTTGCTCGCCAGGCAGCGAAGAGACGCAGCGGTCTGCTTGTTCGCCAGGCAGTGGACAGATGAGGCAGTCTCCTTGTTCGTGAGACAGCGAGCATCCACAGCGGTCACTCATTCTGCGAGGCAGCGAACAGATGCAGCCGTTTGCTTGTCCACTAGATGGCGTAGTGGCATCACGGATTGCTTTTTCGCCTGGAAGAGACCCGATGCAGCACTTTGCCAGCTGGCGAGGCAGCGAACAGACGCAGCAGTCTGCTGCTTTGTGAGACAGCGAACATCCACGGTGGTTAGTTATTCTGCGAAGCAGCGAAGAGACGCAGCGCTTAGTTAGTTCTCCAGGCCCTGAACACATGCAACGGTTCACTTGCTGGCAACGCAGCGAGGAGAGGCAGCGGTCTGCTTGTTCGCCAGGCAGCGGAGAAATGCAGCGGTTTGCTTGATGGCGAGGAAGAGAACAGAGAGAGCGGTTCGCTTTTTTGCGAGGCAGCGAAGAGAAACGGCAGTCTGCTTGTTCGCCAGGCAGCGAAGAGACGCAGCGGTCTGCTTGTTCGCCAGGCAGCGAACAGATTAGGCAGTCTCCTTGTTTGTGAGACAGCGAACATCCACAGTGGTTCCTCATTCTGCGAGACAGCGAAGAGAGAGAGCGTTTTGCTCGTTCGCCAGGCAGTGAAGAGACGAAGCAGTCTGCTTGTTCTCCAGGCAGCGAAAAGATTAGGCAGTCTCCTTGTTTGTGAGACAGCGAACACCCACAGTGGTTCCCCATTCTGCGAGGCAGCGAAGAGACACAGTGGTTTTCTTGTTCGCCTGGGAGCGAAGAGACGAAGCAGTCTGCTTGTTCGCCAGGCACTGGACAGATTAGGCATTCTCCTTGTTTGTGAGACAGCGAACATCCACAGTGGTTCCTCATTCTGCGAGGCAGCGAACAGAGAGAGCCTTTTGCTTGTTCGCCTGGCAGCGAAGAGACGAAGCGGTCTGCTTGTTCGCCAGGCAGCGAACAGATTAGGCAGTCTCCTTGTTTGTGAGACAGCGAACATCCACTGTGCTCACACATTCTGCGAGGCCGCCAAGAGACACAGTGGTCTGCTTGTTCGTGAGGCAGCGGACAGATGCAGTGGTTTGCCAGACAGCGAGGTAGTGAACAGAGAGAGTGGTTCGCTTGTTTGCGGGGCAGGGATGTTTCGCCATGGTTGGCTTTTTGGTGAGTGGGCGAATAGACGCAGTGATGTGCTTTTTTTTGCGAGTCAGCGAAGAGACGAAGCGGTCTGCTTGTTCGCCAGGCAGCGAACAGATCAGGCAGTCTCCTTGTTTGTGAGACAGCGAACATCCACAGTGGTTCCTCATTCTGCCAGGCAGCCAAGAGACGCAGCGGTCGGCTTGTTCGCCAGGCAGCGAACAGATTAGGCAGTCTCCTTGTTTGTGAGACAGCGAACATCCACAGTGGTCACTCATTCTGCGAGGCAGCCAAGAGACCTAGCGTTCTGCTTGTTCGCCATGCAGCGAAGAGATTAGGCACTCTCCTTGTTTGTGAGACAGCGAACATCCAGAGTGGTCACTCATTCTGCGAGGCAGCGAATTGGCACAGCGTTCTGCTTCTTCGCCAAGCAGTGGACAGATTAGGCAGTCTCCTTGTTTGTGAGACAGCGAACATCCACAGTGGTCACTCATTCTACGAGGCAGCCAAGAGACACAGCGGTCTGCTTGCTCGCCATGCAGCGAAGAGACGCAGCGGTCTGCTTGTTCGCCAGGCAGCGAACAGATTCCGCATTCTCCTTTTTTGTGAGACAGCGAACATCCACAGTGGTCACGCATTCTGCGAGGCAGCGAAGAGACGAAGCGTTTTGCTTGCTCGCCAGGCAGTGGACAGATGAGGCAGTCTCCTTGTTCGTGAGACAGCCAACATCCACAGTGGTCACTCATTCTGCGAGGCAGCGAACAGATGCAGCCGTTTGCTTGTCCACTAGATGGCGTAGTGGCATCACGGATTGCTTTTTCGCCTGGAAGAGACCCGATGCAGCACTTTGCCAGCTGGCGAGGCAGCGAACAGATGCAGCAGTCTGCTGCTTTGTGAGACAGCGAACATCCACGGTGGTTAGTTATTCTGCGAAGCAGCGAAGAGACGCAGCGCTTAGTTAGTTCTCCAGGCCCTGAACACATGCAACGGTTCACTTGTTGGCAACGCAGCGAGGAGAGGCAGCGGTCTGCTTGTTCGCCAGGCAGTGGACAGATTAGGCAGTCTCCGTGTTTGTGAGACAGCCAACATCCACAGTGGTCACTCATTCTGCGAGGCAGCGAACAGATGCAGTGGTTTGCTTGATCGCGAGGCAGTGAACAGAGAGAGCGGTTCGCTTCTTTGCGAGGTAGGGAACATTCGCCGTGGTTGGCTTTTTTGTGACTGGGCGAATAGAGGCAGTGATGTGCTTTTTTGCGAGGCAGCGAAGAGACGCAGCAGTCTGCTTGTTCGCCAGGCAGTGAACAGATGAGGCAGTCTCCTTGTTCGTGAGACAGCGAACATCCACAGCGGTCACTCATTCTGCGAGGCAGCGAACAGAGAGAGCCTTTTGCTTGTTCGCCTGGCAGCGAAGAGACGAAGCGGTCTGCTTCTTCGACAGGCAGCGAACAGATTCGACAGTCTCCTTGTTTGTGAGACAGTGAACATCCACAGTGGTCACTCATTGTGCGAGACAGCGAAGAGACACAGCGGTCTGCTTGTTCGCCAGGCAGCGAAGAAACGCAGCGGTTTGCTTGTTCGCCAGGCAGCGAACAGATTAGGCAGTCTCCTCGTTTGTGAGACAGCGAACATCCACAGGGGGTCCTCATTCTGCGAGGCAGCGAAGAGACACAGTGGTTTTCTTGTTCGCCTGGGAGCGAAGAGACGAAGCAGTCTGCTTGTTCGCCAGGCACTGGACAGATTAGGCATTCTCCTTGTTTGTGAGACAGCGAACATCCACAGTGGTTCCTCATTCTGCGAGGCAGCGAACAGAGAGAGCCTTTTGCTTGTTCGCCTGGCAGCGAAGAGACGAAGCGGTCTGCTTGTTCGCCAGGCAGCGAACAGATTAGGCAGTCTCCTTGTTTGTGAGACAGCGAACATCCACTGTGCTCACACATTCTGCGAGGCCGCCAAGAGACACAGTGGTCTGCTTGTTCGTGAGGCAGCGGACAGATGCAGTGGTTTGCCAGACAGCGAGGTAGTGAACAGAGAGAGTGGTTCGCTTGTTTGCGGGGCAGGGATGTTTCGCCATGGTTGGCTTTTTGGTGAGTGGGCGAATAGACGCAGTGATGTGCTTTTTTTTGCGAGTCAGCGAAGAGACGAAGCGGTCTGCTTGTTCGCCAGGCAGCGAACAGATCAGGCAGTCTCCTTGTTTGTGAGACAGCGAACATTCACAGTGGTTCCTCATTCTGCCAGGCAGCCAAGAGACGCAGCGGTCGGCTTGTTCGCCAGGCAGCGAACAGATTAGGCAGTCTCCTTGTTTGTGAGACAGCGAACATCCACAGTGGTCACTCATTCTGCGAGGCAGCCAAGAGACCTAGCGTTCTGCTTGTTCGCCATGCAGCGAAGAGATTAGGCACTCTCCTTGTTTGTGAGACAGCGAACATCCAGAGTGGTCACTCATTCTGCGAGGCAGCGAATTGGCACAGCGTTCTGCTTCTTCGCCAAGCAGTGGACAGATTAGGTAGTCTCCTTGTTTGTGAGACAGCGAACATCCACAGTGGTCACTCATTCTACGAGGCAGCCAAGAGACACAGCGGTCTGCTTGCTCGCCAGGCAGCGAAGAGACGCAGCGGTCTGCTTGTTCGCCAGGCAGTGGACAGATGAGGCAGTCTCCTTGTTCGTGAGACAGCGAGCATCCACAGCGGTCACTCATTCTGCGAGGCAGCGAACAGATGCAGCCGTTTGCTTGTCCACTAGATGGCGTAGTGGCATCACGGATTGCTTTTTCGCCTGGAAGAGACCCGATGCAGCACTTTGCCAGCTGGCGAGGCAGCGAACAGACGCAGCAGTCTGCTGCTTTGTGAGACAGCGAACATCCACGGTGGTTAGTTATTCTGCGAAGCAGCGAAGAGACGCAGCGCTTAGTTAGTTCTCCAGGCCCTGAACACATGCAACGGTTCACTTGCTGGCAACGCAGCGAGGAGACACAGCGGTCTGCTTGTTCGCCAGGCAGCGGAGAAATGCAGCGGTTTGCTTGATGGCGAGGAAGAGAACAGAGAGAGCGGTTCGCTTTTTTGCGAGGCAGCGAAGAGAAACGGCAGTCTGCTTGTTCGCCAGGCAGCGAAGAGACGCAGCGGTCTGCTTGTTCGCCAGGCAGCGAACAGATTAGGCAGTCTCCTTGTTTGTGAGACAGCGAACACCCACAGTGGTTCCTCATTCTGCGAGACAGCGAAGAGAGAGAGCGTTTTGCTCGTTCGCCAGGCAGTGAAGAGACGAAGCAGTCTGCTTGTTCTCCAGGCAGCGAAAAGATTAGGCAGTCTCCTTGTTTGTGAGACAGCGAACACCCACAGTGGTTCCCCATTCTGCGAGGCAGCGAAGAGACACAGTGGTTTTCTTGTTCGCCTGGGAGCGAAGAGACGAAGCAGTCTGCTTGTTCGCCAGGCACTGGACAGATTAGGCATTCTCCTTGTTTGTGAGACAGCGAACATCCACAGTGGTTCCTCATTCTGCGAGGCAGCGAACAGAGAGAGCCTTTTGCTTGTTCGCCTGGCAGCGAAGAGACGAAGCGGTCTGCTTGTTCGCCAGGCAGCGAACAGATTAGGCAGTCTCCTTGTTTGTGAGACAGCGAACATCCACTGTGCTCACACATTCTGCGAGGCCGCCAAGAGACACAGTGGTCTGCTTGTTCGTGAGGCAGCGGACAGATGCAGTGGTTTGCCAGACAGCGAGGTAGTGAACAGAGAGAGTGGTTCGCTTGTTTGCGGGGCAGGGATGTTTCGCCATGGTTGGCTTTTTGGTGAGTGGGCGAATAGACGCAGTGATGTGCTTTTTTTTGCGAGTCAGCGAAGAGACGAAGCGGTCTACTTGTTCGCCAGGCAGCGAACAGATCAGGCAGTCTCCTTGTTTGTGAGACAGCGAACATCCAGAGTGGTCACTCATTCTGCGAGGCAGCCAAGAGACGCAGCGGTCGGCTTGTTCGCCAGGCAGCGAACAGATTAGGCAGTCTCCTTGTTTGTGAGACAGCGAACATCCACAGTGGTCACTCATTCTACGAGGCAGCCAAGAGACACAGCGGTCTGCTTGCTCGCCATGCAGCGAAGAGACGCAGCGGTCTGCTTGTTCGCCAGGCAGCGAACAGATTCCGCATTCTCCTTTTTTGTGAGACAGCGAACATCCACAGTGGTCACGCATTCTGCGAGGCAGCGAAGAGACGAAGCGTTTTGCTTGCTCGCCAGGCAGTGGACAGATGAGGCAGTCTCCTTGTTCGTGAGACAGCCAACATCCACAGTGGTCACTCATTCTGCGAGGCAGCGAACAGATGCAGCCGTTTGCTTGTCCACTAGATGGCGTAGTGGCATCACGGATTGCTTTTTCGCCTGGAAGAGACCCGATGCAGCACTTTGCCAGCTGGCGAGGCAGCGAACAGACGCAGCAGTCTGCTGCTTTGTGAGACAGCGAACATCCACGGTGGTTAGTTATTCTGCGAAGCAGCGAAGAGACGCAGCGCTTAGTTAGTTCTCCAGGCCCTGAACACATGCAACGGTTCACTTGTTGGCAACGCAGCGAGGAGAGGCAGCGGTCTGCTTGTTCGCCAGGCAGTGGACAGATTAGGCAGTCTCCGTGTTTGTGAGACAGCCAACATCCACAGTGGTCACTCATTCTGCGAGGCAGCGAACAGATGCAGTGGTTTGCTTGATCGCGAGGCAGTGAACAGAGAGAGCGGTTCGCTTCTTTGCGAGGTAGGGAACATTCGCCGTGGTTGGCTTTTTTGTGACTGGGCGAATAGAGGCAGTGATGTGCTTTTTTGCGAGGCAGCGAAGAGACGCAGCAGTCTGCTTGTTCGCCAGGCAGTGAACAGATGAGGCAGTCTCCTTGTTCGTGAGACAGCGAACATCCACAGCGGTCACTCATTCTGCGAGGCAGCGAACAGAGAGAGCCTTTTGCTTGTTCGCCTGGCAGCGAAGAGACGAAGCGGTCTGCTTCTTCGACAGGCAGCGAACAGATTAGGCAGTCTCCTTGTTTGTGAGACAGTGAACATCCACAGTGGTCACTCATTGTGCGAGACAGCGAAGAGACACAGCGGTTTGCTTGTTCGCCAGGCAGCGAACAGATTAGGCAGTCTCCTCGTTTGTGAGACAGCGAACACCCACAGGGGGTCCTCATTCTGCGAGGCAGCGAAGAGACACAGTGGTTTTCTTGTTCGCCTGGGAGCGAAGAGACGAAGCAGTCTGCTTGTTCGCCAGGCACTGGACAGATTAGGCATTCTCCTTGTTTGTGAGACAGCGAACATCCACAGTGGTTCCTCATTCTGCGAGGCAGCGAACAGAGAGAGCCTTTTGCTTGTTCGCCTGGCAGCGAAGAGACGAAGCGGTCTGCTTGTTCGCCAGGCAGCGAACAGATTAGGCAGTCTCCTTGTTTGTGAGACAGCGAACATCCACTGTGCTCACACATTCTGCGAGGCCGCCAAGAGACACAGTGGTCTGCTTGTTCGTGAGGCAGCGGACAGATGCAGTGGTTTGCCAGACAGCGAGGTAGTGAACAGAGAGAGTGGTTCGCTTGTTTGCGGGGCAGGGATGTTTCGCCATGGTTGGCTTTTTGGTGAGTGGGCGAATAGACGCAGTGATGTGCTTTTTTTTGCGAGTCAGCGAAGAGACGAAGCGGTCTGCTTGTTCGCCAGGCAGCGAACAGATCAGGCAGTCTCCTTGTTTGTGAGACAGCGAACATTCACAGTGGTTCCTCATTCTGCCAGGCAGCCAAGAGACGCAGCGGTCGGCTTGTTCGCCAGGCAGCGAACAGATTAGGCAGTCTCCTTGTTTGTGAGACAGCGAACATCCACAGTGGTCACTCATTCTGCGAGGCAGCCAAGAGACCTAGCGTTCTGCTTGTTCGCCATGCAGCGAAGAGATTAGGCACTCTCCTTGTTTGTGAGACAGCGAACATCCAGAGTGGTCACTCATTCTGCGAGGCAGCGAATTGGCACAGCGTTCTGCTTCTTCGCCAAGCAGTGGACAGATTAGGTAGTCTCCTTGTTTGTGAGACAGCGAACATCCACAGTGGTCACTCATTCTACGAGGCAGCCAAGAGACACAGCGGTCTGCTTGCTCGCCAGGCAGCGAAGAGACGCAGCGGTCTGCTTGTTCGCCAGGCAGTGGACAGATGAGGCAGTCTCCTTGTTCGTGAGACAGCGAGCATCCACAGCGGTCACTCATTCTGCGAGGCAGCGAACAGATGCAGCCGTTTGCTTGTCCACTAGATGGCGTAGTGGCATCACGGATTGCTTTTTCGCCTGGAAGAGACCCGATGCAGCACTTTGCCAGCTGGCGAGGCAGCGAACAGACGCAGCAGTCTGCTGCTTTGTGAGACAGCGAACATCCACGGTGGTTAGTTATTCTGCGAAGCAGCGAAGAGACGCAGCGCTTAGTTAGTTCTCCAGGCCCTGAACACATGCAACGGTTCACTTGCTGGCAACGCAGCGAGGAGACACAGCGGTCTGCTTGTTCGCCAGGCAGCGGAGAAATGCAGCGGTTTGCTTGATGGCGAGGAAGAGAACAGAGAGAGCGGTTCGCTTTTTTGCGAGGCAGCGAAGAGAAACGGCAGTCTGCTTGTTCGCCAGGCAGCGAAGAGACGCAGCGGTCTGCTTGTTCGCCAGGCAGCGAACAGATTAGGCAGTCTCCTTGTTTGTGAGACAGCGAACATCCACAGTGGTTCCTCATTCTGCGAGACAGCGAAGAGAGAGAGCGTTTTGCTCGTTCGCCAGGCAGTGAAGAGACGAAGCAGTCTGCTTGTTCTCCAGGCAGCGAAAAGATTAGGCAGTCTCCTTGTTTGTGAGACAGCGAACACCCACAGTGGTTCCCCATTCTGCGAGGCAGCGAAGAGACACAGTGGTTTTCTTGTTCGCCTGGGAGCGAAGAGACGAAGCAGTCTGCTTGTTCGCCAGGCACTGGACAGATTAGGCATTCTCCTTGTTTGTGAGACAGCGAACATCCACAGTGGTTCCTCATTCTGCGAGGCAGCGAACAGAGAGAGCCTTTTGCTTGTTCGCCTGGCAGCGAAGAGACGAAGCGGTCTGCTTGTTCGCCAGGCAGCGAACAGATTAGGCAGTCTCCTTGTTTGTGAGACAGCGAACATCCACTGTGCTCACACATTCTGCGAGGCCGCCAAGAGACACAGTGGTCTGCTTGTTCGTGAGGCAGCGGACAGATGCAGTGGTTTGCCAGACAGCGAGGTAGTGAACAGAGAGAGTGGTTCGCTTGTTTGCGGGGCAGGGATGTTTCGCCATGGTTGGCTTTTTGGTGAGTGGGCGAATAGACGCAGTGATGTGCTTTTTTTTGCGAGTCAGCGAAGAGACGAAGCGGTCTGCTTGTTCGCCAGGCAGCGAACAGATCAGGCAGTCTCCTTGTTTGTGAGACAGCGAACATCCACAGTGGTTCCTCATTCTGCCAGGCAGCCAAGAGACGCAGCGGTCGGCTTGTTCGCCAGGCAGCGAACAGATTAGGCAGTCTCCTTGTTTGTGAGACAGCGAACATCCACAGTGGTCACTCATTCTGCGAGGCAGCCAAGAGACCTAGCGTTCTGCTTGTTCGCCATGCAGCGAAGAGATTAGGCACTCTCCTTGTTTGTGAGACAGCGAACATCCAGAGTGGTCACTCATTCTGCGAGGCAGCGAATTGGCACAGCGTTCTGCTTCTTCGCCAAGCAGTGGACAGATTAGGTAGTCTCCTTGTTTGTGAGACAGCGAACATCCACAGTGGTCACTCATTCTACGAGGCAGCCAAGAGACACAGCGGTCTGCTTGCTCGCCAGGCAGCGAAGAGACGCAGCGGTCTGCTTGTTCGCCAGGCAGTGGACAGATGAGGCAGTCTCCTTGTTCGTGAGACAGCGAGCATCCACAGCGGTCACTCATTCTGCGAGGCAGCGAACAGATGCAGCCGTTTGCTTGTCCACTAGATGGCGTAGTGGCATCACGGATTGCTTTTTCGCCTGGAAGAGACCCGATGCAGCACTTTGCCAGCTGGCGAGGCAGCGAACAGACGCAGCAGTCTGCTGCTTTGTGAGACAGCGAACATCCACGGTGGTTAGTTATTCTGCGAAGCAGCGAAGAGACGCAGCGCTTAGTTAGTTCTCCAGGCCCTGAACACATGCAACGGTTCACTTGCTGGCAACGCAGCGAGGAGACACAGCGGTCTGCTTGTTCGCCAGGCAGCGGAGAAATGCAGCGGTTTGCTTGATGGCGAGGAAGAGAACAGAGAGAGCGGTTCGCTTTTTTGCGAGGCAGCGAAGAGAAACGGCAGTCTGCTTGTTCGCCAGGCAGCGAAGAGACGCAGCGGTCTGCTTGTTCGCCAGGCAGCGAACAGATTAGGCAGTCTCCTTGTTTGTGAGACAGCGAACACCCACAGTGGTTCCTCATTCTGCGAGACAGCGAAGAGAGAGAGCGTTTTGCTCGTTCGCCAGGCAGTGAAGAGACGAAGCAGTCTGCTTGTTCTCCAGGCAGCGAAAAGATTAGGCAGTCTCCTTGTTTGTGAGACAGCGAACACCCACAGTGGTTCCCCATTCTGCGAGGCAGCGAAGAGACACAGTGGTTTTCTTGTTCGCCTGGGAGCGAAGAGACGAAGCAGTCTGCTTGTTCGCCAGGCACTGGACAGATTAGGCATTCTCCTTGTTTGTGAGACAGCGAACATCCACAGTGGTTCCTCATTCTGCGAGGCAGCGAACAGAGAGAGCCTTTTGCTTGTTCGCCTGGCAGCGAAGAGACGAAGCGGTCTGCTTGTTCGCCAGGCAGCGAACAGATTAGGCAGTCTCCTTGTTTGTGAGACAGCGAACATCCACTGTGCTCACACATTCTGCGAGGCCGCCAAGAGACACAGTGGTCTGCTTGTTCGTGAGGCAGCGGACAGATGCAGTGGTTTGCCAGACAGCGAGGTAGTGAACAGAGAGAGTGGTTCGCTTGTTTGCGGGGCAGGGATGTTTCGCCATGGTTGGCTTTTTGGTGAGTGGGCGAATAGACGCAGTGATGTGCTTTTTTTTGCGAGTCAGCGAAGAGACGAAGCGGTCTGCTTGTTCGCCAGGCAGCGAACAGATCAGGCAGTCTCCTTGTTTGTGAGACAGCGAACATCCACAGTGGTTCCTCATTCTGCCAGGCAGCCAAGAGACGCAGCGGTCGGCTTGTTCGCCAGGCAGCGAACAGATTAGGCAGTCTCCTTGTTTGTGAGACAGCGAACATCCACAGTGGTCACTCATTCTGCGAGGCAGCCAAGAGACCTAGCGTTCTGCTTGTTCGCCATGCAGCGAAGAGATTAGGCACTCTCCTTGTTTGTGAGACAGCGAACATCCAGAGTGGTCACTCATTCTGCGAGGCAGCGAATTGGCACAGCGTTCTGCTTCTTCGCCAAGCAGTGGACAGATTAGGTAGTCTCCTTGTTTGTGAGACAGCGAACATCCACAGTGGTCACTCATTCTACGAGGCAGCCAAGAGACACAGCGGTCTGCTTGCTCGCCAGGCAGCGAAGAGACGCAGCGGTCTGCTTGTTCGCCAGGCAGTGGACAGATGAGGCAGTCTCCTTGTTCGTGAGACAGCGAGCATCCACAGCGGTCACTCATTCTGCGAGGCAGCGAACAGATGCAGCCGTTTGCTTGTCCACTAGATGGCGTAGTGGCATCACGGATTGCTTTTTCGCCTGGAAGAGACCCGATGCAGCACTTTGCCAGCTGGCGAGGCAGCGAACAGACGCAGCAGTCTGCTGCTTTGTGAGACAGCGAACATCCACGGTGGTTAGTTATTCTGCGAAGCAGCGAAGAGACGCAGCGCTTAGTTAGTTCTCCAGGCCCTGAACACATGCAACGGTTCACTTGCTGGCAACGCAGCGAGGAGAGGCAGCGGTCTGCTTGTTCGCCAGGCAGCGGAGAAATGCAGCGGTTTGCTTGATGGCGAGGAAGAGAACAGAGAGAGCGGTTCGCTTTTTTGCGAGGCAGCGAAGAGAAACGGCAGTCTGCTTGTTCGCCAGGCAGCGAAGAGACGCAGCGGTCTGCTTGTTCGCCAGGCAGCGAACAGATTAGGCAGTCTCCTTGTTTGTGAGACAGCGAACACCCACAGTGGTTCCTCATTCTGCGAGACAGCGAAGAGAGAGAGCGTTTTGCTCGTTCGCCAGGCAGTGAAGAGACGAAGCAGTCTGCTTGTTCTCCAGGCAGCGAAAAGATTAGGCAGTCTCCTTGTTTGTGAGACAGCGAACACCCACAGTGGTTCCCCATTCTGCGAGGCAGCGAAGAGACACAGTGGTTTTCTTGTTCGCCTGGGAGCGAAGAGACGAAGCAGTCTGCTTGTTCGCCAGGCACTGGACAGATTAGGCATTCTCCTTGTTTGTGAGACAGCGAACATCCACAGTGGTTCCTCATTCTGCGAGGCAGCGAACAGAGAGAGCCTTTTGCTTGTTCGCCTGGCAGCGAAGAGACGAAGCGGTCTGCTTGTTCGCCAGGCAGCGAACAGATTAGGCAGTCTCCTTGTTTGTGAGACAGCGAACATCCACTGTGCTCACACATTCTGCGAGGCCGCCAAGAGACACAGTGGTCTGCTTGTTCGTGAGGCAGCGGACAGATGCAGTGGTTTGCCAGACAGCGAGGTAGTGAACAGAGAGAGTGGTTCGCTTGTTTGCGGGGCAGGGATGTTTCGCCATGGTTGGCTTTTTGGTGAGTGGGCGAATAGACGCAGTGATGTGCTTTTTTTTGCGAGTCAGCGAAGAGACGAAGCGGTCTACTTATTCGCCAGGCAGCGAACAGATCAGGCAGTCTCCTTGTTTGTGAGACAGCGAACATCCACAGTGGTTCCTCATTCTGCCAGGCAGCCAAGAGACGCAGCGGTCGGCTTGTTCGCCAGGCAGCGAACAGATTAGGCAGTCTCCTTGTTTGTGAGACAGCGAACATCCACAGTGGTCACTCATTCTACGAGGCAGCCAAGAGACACAGCGGTCTGCTTGCTCGCCATGCAGCGAAGAGACGCAGCGGTCTGCTTGTTCGCCAGGCAGCGAACAGATTCCGCATTCTCCTTTTTTGTGAGACAGCGAACATCCACAGTGGTCACGCATTCTGCGAGGCAGCGAAGAGACGAAGCGTTTTGCTTGCTCGCCAGGCAGTGGACAGATGAGGCAGTCTCCTTGTTCGTGAGACAGCCAACATCCACAGTGGTCACTCATTCTGCGAGGCAGCGAACAGATGCAGCCGTTTGCTTGTCCACTAGATGGCGTAGTGGCATCACGGATTGCTTTTTCGCCTGGAAGAGACCCGATGCAGCACTTTGCCAGCTGGCGAGGCAGCGAACAGACGCAGCAGTCTGCTGCTTTGTGAGACAGCGAACATCCACGGTGGTTAGTTATTCTGCGAAGCAGCGAAGAGACGCAGCGCTTAGTTAGTTCTCCAGGCCCTGAACACATGCAACGGTTCACTTGTTGGCAACGCAGCGAGGAGAGGCAGCGGTCTGCTTGTTCGCCAGGCAGTGGACAGATTAGGCAGTCTCCGTGTTTGTGAGACAGCCAACATCCACAGTGGTCACTCATTCTGCGAGGCAGCGAACAGATGCAGTGGTTTGCTTGATCGCGAGGCAGTGAACAGAGAGAGCGGTTCGCTTCTTTGCGAGGTAGGGAACATTCGCCGTGGTTGGCTTTTTTGTGACTGGGCGAATAGAGGCAGTGATGTGCTTTTTTGCGAGGCAGCGAAGAGACGCAGCAGTCTGCTTGTTCGCCAGGCAGTGAACAGATGAGGCAGTCTCCTTGTTCGTGAGACAGCGAACATCCACAGCGGTCACTCATTCTGCGAGGCAGCGAACAGAGAGAGCCTTTTGCTTGTTCGCCTGGCAGCGAAGAGACGAAGCGGTCTGCTTCTTCGACAGGCAGCGAACAGATTAGGCAGTCTCCTTGTTTGTGAGACAGTGAACATCCACAGTGGTCACTCATTGTGCGAGACAGCGAAGAGACACAGCGGTTTGCTTGTTCGCCAGGCAGCGAACAGATTAGGCAGTCTCCTCGTTTGTGAGACAGCGAACACCCACAGGGGGTCCTCATTCTGCGAGGCAGCGAAGAGACACAGTGGTTTTCTTGTTCGCCTGGGAGCGAAGAGACGAAGCAGTCTGCTTGTTCGCCAGGCACTGGACAGATTAGGCATTCTCCTTGTTTGTGAGACAGCGAACATCCACAGTGGTTCCTCATTCTGCGAGGCAGCGAACAGAGAGAGCCTTTTGCTTGTTCGCCTGGCAGCGAAGAGACGAAGCGGTCTGCTTGTTCGCCAGGCAGCGAACAGATTAGGCAGTCTCCTTGTTTGTGAGACAGCGAACATCCACTGTGCTCACACATTCTGCGAGGCCGCCAAGAGACACAGTGGTCTGCTTGTTCGTGAGGCAGCGGACAGATGCAGTGGTTTGCCAGACAGCGAGGTAGTGAACAGAGAGAGTGGTTCGCTTGTTTGCGGGGCAGGGATGTTTCGCCATGGTTGGCTTTTTGGTGAGTGGGCGAATAGACGCAGTGATGTGCTTTTTTTTGCGAGTCAGCGAAGAGACGAAGCGGTCTGCTTGTTCGCCAGGCAGCGAACAGATCAGGCAGTCTCCTTGTTTGTGAGACAGCGAACATCCACAGTGGTTCCTCATTCTGCCAGGCAGCCAAGAGACGCAGCGGTCGGCTTGTTCGCCAGGCAGCGAACAGATTAGGCAGTCTCCTTGTTTGTGAGACAGCGAACATCCACAGTGGTCACTCATTCTGCGAGGCAGCCAAGAGACCTAGCGTTCTGCTTGTTCGCCATGCAGCGAAGAGATTAGGCACTCTCCTTGTTTGTGAGACAGCGAACATCCAGAGTGGTCACTCATTCTGCGAGGCAGCGAATTGGCACAGCGTTCTGCTTCTTCGCCAAGCAGTGGACAGATTAGGCAGTCTCCTTGTTTGTGAGACAGCGAACATCCACAGTGGTCACTCATTCTACGAGGCAGCCAAGAGACACAGCGGTCTGCTTGCTCGCCATGCAGCGAAGAGACGCAGCGGTCTGCTTGTTCGCCAGGCAGCGAACAGATTCCGCATTCTCCTTTTTTGTGAGACAGCAAACATCCACAGTGGTCACGCATTCTGCGAGGCAGCGAAGAGACGAAGCGTTTTGCTTGCTCGCCAGGCAGTGGACAGATGAGGCAGTCTCCTTGTTCGTGAGACAGCCAACATCCACAGTGGTCACTCATTCTGCGAGGCAGCGAACAGATGCAGCCGTTTGCTTGTCCACTAGATGGCGTAGTGGCATCACGGATTGCTTTTTCGCCTGGAAGAGACCCGATGCAGCACTTTGCCAGCTGGCGAGGCAGCGAACAGACGCAGCAGTCTGCTGCTTTGTGAGACAGCGAACATCCACGGTGGTTAGTTATTCTGCGAAGCAGCGAAGAGACGCAGCGCTTAGTTAGTTCTCCAGGCCCTGAACACATGCAACGGTTCACTTGTTGGCAACGCAGCGAGGAGAGGCAGCGGTCTGCTTGTTCGCCAGGCAGTGGACAGATTAGGCAGTCTCCGTGTTTGTGAGACAGCCAACATCCACAGTGGTCACTCATTCTGCGAGGCAGCGAACAGATGCAGTGGTTTGCTTGATCGCGAGGCAGTGAACAGAGAGAGCGGTTCGCTTCTTTGCGAGGTAGGGAACATTCGCCGTGGTTGGCTTTTTTGTGACTGGGCGAATAGAGGCAGTGATGTGCTTTTTTGCGAGGCAGCGAAGAGACGCAGCAGTCTGCTTGTTCGCCAGGCAGTGAACAGATGAGGCAGTCTCCTTGTTCGTGAGACAGCGAACATCCACAGCGGTCACTCATTCTGCGAGGCAGCGAACAGAGAGAGCCTTTTGCTTGTTCGCCTGGCAGCGAAGAGACGAAGCGGTCTGCTTCTTCGACAGGCAGCGAACAGATTAGGCAGTCTCCTTGTTTGTGAGACAGTGAACATCCACAGTGGTCACTCATTGTGCGAGACAGCGAAGAGACACAGCGGTTTGCTTGTTCGCCAGGCAGCGAACAGATTAGGCAGTCTCCTCGTTTGTGAGACAGCGAACACCCACAGGGGGTCCTCATTCTGCGAGGCAGCGAAGAGACACAGTGGTTTTCTTGTTCGCCTGGGAGCGAAGAGACGAAGCAGTCTGCTTGTTCGCCAGGCACTGGACAGATTAGGCATTCTCCTTGTTTGTGAGACAGCGAACATCCACAGTGGTTCCTCATTCTGCGAGGCAGCGAACAGAGAGAGCCTTTTGCTTGTTCGCCTGGCAGCGAAGAGACGAAGCGGTCTGCTTGTTCGCCAGGCAGCGAACAGATTAGGCAGTCTCCTTGTTTGTGAGACAGCGAACATCCACAGTGGTCACTCATTCTACGAGGCAGCCAAGAGACACAGCGGTCTGCTTGCTCGCCATGCAGCGAAGAGACGCAGCGGTCTGCTTGTTCGCCAGGCAGCGAACAGATTCCGCATTCTCCTTTTTTGTGAGACAGCGAACATCCACAGTGGTCACGCATTCTGCGAGGCAGCGAAGAGACGAAGCGTTTTGCTTGCTCGCCAGGCAGTGGACAGATGAGGCAGTCTCCTTGTTCGTGAGACAGCCAACATCCACAGTGGTCACTCATTCTGCGAGGCAGCGAACAGATGCAGCCGTTTGCTTGTCCACTAGATGGCGTAGTGGCATCACGGATTGCTTTTTCGCCTGGAAGAGACCCGATGCAGCACTTTGCCAGCTGGCGAGGCAGCGAACAGACGCAGCAGTCTGCTGCTTTGTGAGACAGCGAACATCCACGGTGGTTAGTTATTCTGCGAAGCAGCGAAGAGACGCAGCGCTTAGTTAGTTCTCCAGGCCCTGAACACATGCAACGGTTCACTTGTTGGCAACGCAGCGAGGAGAGGCAGCGGTCTGCTTGTTCGCCAGGCAGTGGACAGATTAGGCAGTCTCCGTGTTTGTGAGACAGCCAACATCCACAGTGGTCACTCATTCTGCGAGGCAGCGAACAGATGCAGTGGTTTGCTTGATCGCGAGGCAGTGAACAGAGAGAGCGGTTCGCTTCTTTGCGAGGTAGGGAACATTCGCCGTGGTTGGCTTTTTTGTGACTGGGCGAATAGAGGCAGTGATGTGCTTTTTTGCGAGGCAGCGAAGAGACGCAGCAGTCTGCTTGTTCGCCAGGCAGTGAACAGATGAGGCAGTCTCCTTGTTCGTGAGACAGCGAACATCCACAGCGGTCACTCATTCTGCGAGGCAGCGAACAGAGAGAGCCTTTTGCTTGTTCGCCTGGCAGCGAAGAGACGAAGCGGTCTGCTTCTTCGACAGGCAGCGAACAGATTAGGCAGTCTCCTTGTTTGTGAGACAGTGAACATCCACAGTGGTCACTCATTGTGCGAGACAGCGAAGAGACACAGCGGTTTGCTTGTTCGCCAGGCAGCGAACAGATTAGGCAGTCTCCTCGTTTGTGAGACAGCGAACACCCACAGGGGGTCCTCATTCTGCGAGGCAGCGAAGAGACACAGTGGTTTTCTTGTTCGCCTGGGAGCGAAGAGACGAAGCAGTCTGCTTGTTCGCCAGGCACTGGACAGATTAGGCATTCTCCTTGTTTGTGAGACAGCGAACATCCACAGTGGTTCCTCATTCTGCGAGGCAGCGAACAGAGAGAGCCTTTTGCTTGTTCGCCTGGCAGCGAAGAGACGAAGCGGTCTGCTTGTTCGCCAGGCAGCGAACAGATTAGGCAGTCTCCTTGTTTGTGAGACAGCGAACATCCACTGTGCTCACACATTCTGCGAGGCCGCCAAGAGACACAGTGGTCTGCTTGTTCGTGAGGCAGCGGACAGATGCAGTGGTTTGCCAGACAGCGAGGTAGTGAACAGAGAGAGTGGTTCGCTTGTTTGCGGGGCAGGGATGTTTCGCCATGGTTGGCTTTTTGGTGAGTGGGCGAATAGACGCAGTGATGTGCTTTTTTTTGCGAGTCAGCGAAGAGACGAAGCGGTCTGCTTGTTCGCCAGGCAGCGAACAGATCAGGCAGTCTCCTTGTTTGTGAGACAGCGAACATCCACAGTGGTTCCTCATTCTGCCAGGCAGCCAAGAGACGCAGCGGTCGGCTTGTTCGCCAGGCAGCGAACAGATTAGGCAGTCTCCTTGTTTGTGAGACAGCGAACATCCACAGTGGTCACTCATTCTGCGAGGCAGCCAAGAGACCTAGCGTTCTGCTTGTTCGCCATGCAGCGAAGAGATTAGGCACTCTCCTTGTTTGTGAGACAGCGAACATCCAGAGTGGTCACTCATTCTGCGAGGCAGCGAATTGGCACAGCGTTCTGCTTCTTCGCCAAGCAGTGGACAGATTAGGCAGTCTCCTTGTTTGTGAGACAGCGAACATCCACAGTGGTCACTCATTCTACGAGGCAGCCAAGAGACACAGCGGTCTGCTTGCTCGCCATGCAGCGAAGAGACGCAGCGGTCTGCTTGTTCGCCAGGCAGCGAACAGATTCCGCATTCTCCTTTTTTGTGAGACAGCGAACATCCACAGTGGTCACGCATTCTGCGAGGCAGCGAAGAGACGAAGCGTTTTGCTTGCTCGCCAGGCAGTGGACAGATGAGGCAGTCTCCTTGTTCGTGAGACAGCCAACATCCACAGTGGTCACTCATTCTGCGAGGCAGCGAACAGATGCAGCCGTTTGCTTGTCCACTAGATGGCGTAGTGGCATCACGGATTGCTTTTTCGCCTGGAAGAGACCCGATGCAGCACTTTGCCAGCTGGCGAGGCAGCGAACAGACGCAGCAGTCTGCTGCTTTGTGAGACAGCGAACATCCACGGTGGTTAGTTATTCTGCGAAGCAGCGAAGAGACGCAGCGCTTAGTTAGTTCTCCAGGCCCTGAACACATGCAACGGTTCACTTGTTGGCAACGCAGCGAGGAGAGGCAGCGGTCTGCTTGTTCGCCAGGCAGTGGACAGATTAGGCAGTCTCCGTGTTTGTGAGACAGCCAACATCCACAGTGGTCACTCATTCTGCGAGGCAGCGAACAGATGCAGTGGTTTGCTTGATCGCGAGGCAGTGAACAGAGAGAGCGGTTCGCTTCTTTGCGAGGTAGGGAACATTCGCCGTGGTTGGCTTTTTTGTGACTGGGCGAATAGAGGCAGTGATGTGCTTTTTTGCGAGGCAGCGAAGAGACGCAGCAGTCTGCTTGTTCGCCAGGCAGTGAACAGATGAGGCAGTCTCCTTGTTCGTGAGACAGCGAACATCCACAGCGGTCACTCATTCTGCGAGGCAGCGAACAGAGAGAGCCTTTTGCTTGTTCGCCTGGCAGCGAAGAGACGAAGCGGTCTGCTTCTTCGACAGGCAGCGAACAGATTAGGCAGTCTCCTTGTTTGTGAGACAGTGAACATCCACAGTGGTCACTCATTGTGCGAGACAGCGAAGAGACACAGCGGTTTGCTTGTTCGCCAGGCAGCGAACAGATTAGGCAGTCTCCTCGTTTGTGAGACAGCGAACACCCACAGGGGGTCCTCATTCTGCGAGGCAGCGAAGAGACACAGTGGTTTTCTTGTTCGCCTGGGAGCGAAGAGACGAAGCAGTCTGCTTGTTCGCCAGGCACTGGACAGATTAGGCATTCTCCTTGTTTGTGAGACAGCGAACATCCACAGTGGTTCCTCATTCTGCGAGGCAGCGAACAGAGAGAGCCTTTTGCTTGTTCGCCTGGCAGCGAAGAGACGAAGCGGTCTGCTTGTTCGCCAGGCAGCGAACAGATTAGGCAGTCTCCTTGTTTGTGAGACAGCGAACATCCACTGTGCTCACACATTCTGCGAGGCCGCCAAGAGACACAGTGGTCTGCTTGTTCGTGAGGCAGCGGACAGATGCAGTGGTTTGCCAGACAGCGAGGTAGTGAACAGAGAGAGTGGTTCGCTTGTTTGCGGGGCAGGGATGTTTCGCCATGGTTGGCTTTTTGGTGAGTGGGCGAATAGACGCAGTGATGTGCTTTTTTTTGCGAGTCAGCGAAGAGACGAAGCGGTCTGCTTGTTCGCCAGGCAGCGAACAGATCAGGCAGTCTCCTTGTTTGTGAGACAGCGAACATCCACAGTGGTTCCTCATTCTGCCAGGCAGCCAAGAGACGCAGCGGTCGGCTTGTTCGCCAGGCAGCGAACAGATTAGGCAGTCTCCTTGTTTGTGAGACAGCGAACATCCACAGTGGTCACTCATTCTGCGAGGCAGCCAAGAGACCTAGCGTTCTGCTTGTTCGCCATGCAGCGAAGAGATTAGGCACTCTCCTTGTTTGTGAGACAGCGAACATCCAGAGTGGTCACTCATTCTGCGAGGCAGCGAATTGGCACAGCGTTCTGCTTCTTCGCCAAGCAGTGGACAGATTAGGCAGTCTCCTTGTTTGTGAGACAGCGAACATCCACAGTGGTCACTCATTCTACGAGGCAGCCAAGAGACACAGCGGTCTGCTTGCTCGCCATGCAGCGAAGAGACGCAGCGGTCTGCTTGTTCGCCAGGCAGCGAACAGATTCCGCATTCTCCTTTTTTGTGAGACAGCGAACATCCACAGTGGTCACGCATTCTGCGAGGCAGCGAAGAGACGAAGCGTTTTGCTTGCTCGCCAGGCAGTGGACAGATGAGGCAGTCTCCTTGTTCGTGAGACAGCCAACATCCACAGTGGTCACTCATTCTGCGAGGCAGCGAACAGATGCAGCCGTTTGCTTGTCCACTAGATGGCGTAGTGGCATCACGGATTGCTTTTTCGCCTGGAAGAGACCCGATGCAGCACTTTGCCAGCTGGCGAGGCAGCGAACAGACGCAGCAGTCTGCTGCTTTGTGAGACAGCGAACATCCACGGTGGTTAGTTATTCTGCGAAGCAGCGAAGAGACGCAGCGCTTAGTTAGTTCTCCAGGCCCTGAACACATGCAACGGTTCACTTGTTGGCAACGCAGCGAGGAGAGGCAGCGGTCTGCTTGTTCGCCAGGCAGTGGACAGATTAGGCAGTCTCCGTGTTTGTGAGACAGCCAACATCCACAGTGGTCACTCATTCTGCGAGGCAGCGAACAGATGCAGTGGTTTGCTTGATCGCGAGGCAGTGAACAGAGAGAGCGGTTCGCTTCTTTGCGAGGTAGGGAACATTCGCCGTGGTTGGCTTTTTTGTGACTGGGCGAATAGAGGCAGTGATGTGCTTTTTTGCGAGGCAGCGAAGAGACGCAGCAGTCTGCTTGTTCGCCAGGCAGTGAACAGATGAGGCAGTCTCCTTGTTCGTGAGACAGCGAACATCCACAGCGGTCACTCATTCTGCGAGGCAGCGAACAGAGAGAGCCTTTTGCTTGTTCGCCTGGCAGCGAAGAGACGAAGCGGTCTGCTTCTTCGACAGGCAGCGAACAGATTAGGCAGTCTCCTTGTTTGTGAGACAGTGAACATCCACAGTGGTCACTCATTGTGCGAGACAGCGAAGAGACACAGCGGTTTGCTTGTTCGCCAGGCAGCGAACAGATTAGGCAGTCTCCTCGTTTGTGAGACAGCGAACACCCACAGGGGGTCCTCATTCTGCGAGGCAGCGAAGAGACACAGTGGTTTTCTTGTTCGCCTGGGAGCGAAGAGACGAAGCAGTCTGCTTGTTCGCCAGGCACTGGACAGATTAGGCATTCTCCTTGTTTGTGAGACAGCGAACATCCACAGTGGTTCCTCATTCTGCGAGGCAGCGAACAGAGAGAGCCTTTTGCTTGTTCGCCTGGCAGCGAAGAGACGAAGCGGTCTGCTTGTTCGCCAGGCAGCGAACAGATTAGGCAGTCTCCTTGTTTGTGAGACAGCGAACATCCACTGTGCTCACACATTCTGCGAGGCCGCCAAGAGACACAGTGGTCTGCTTGTTCGTGAGGCAGCGGACAGATGCAGTGGTTTGCCAGACAGCGAGGTAGTGAACAGAGAGAGTGGTTCGCTTGTTTGCGGGGCAGGGATGTTTCGCCATGGTTGGCTTTTTGGTGAGTGGGCGAATAGACGCAGTGATGTGCTTTTTTTTGCGAGTCAGCGAAGAGACGAAGCGGTCTGCTTGTTCGCCAGGCAGCGAACAGATCAGGCAGTCTCCTTGTTTGTGAGACAGCGAACATCCACAGTGGTTCCTCATTCTGCCAGGCAGCCAAGAGACGCAGCGGTCGGCTTGTTCGCCAGGCAGCGAACAGATTAGGCAGTCTCCTTGTTTGTGAGACAGCGAACATCCACAGTGGTCACTCATTCTGCGAGGCAGCCAAGAGACCTAGCGTTCTGCTTGTTCGCCATGCAGCGAAGAGATTAGGCACTCTCCTTGTTTGTGAGACAGCGAACATCCAGAGTGGTCACTCATTCTGCGAGGCAGCGAATTGGCACAGCGTTCTGCTTCTTCGCCAAGCAGTGGACAGATTAGGTAGTCTCCTTGTTTGTGAGACAGCGAACATCCACAGTGGTCACTCATTCTACGAGGCAGCCAAGAGACACAGCGGTCTGCTTGCTCGCCAGGCAGCGAAGAGACGCAGCGGTCTGCTTGTTCGCCAGGCAGTGGACAGATGAGGCAGTCTCCTTGTTCGTGAGACAGCGAGCATCCACAGCGGTCACTCATTCTGCGAGGCAGCGAACAGATGCAGCCGTTTGCTTGTCCACTAGATGGCGTAGTGGCATCACGGATTGCTTTTTCGCCTGGAAGAGACCCGATGCAGCACTTTGCCAGCTGGCGAGGCAGCGAACAGACGCAGCAGTCTGCTGCTTTGTGAGACAGCGAACATCCACGGTGGTTAGTTATTCTGCGAAGCAGCGAAGAGACGCAGCGCTTAGTTAGTTCTCCAGGCCCTGAACACATGCAACGGTTCACTTGCTGGCAACGCAGCGAGGAGACACAGCGGTCTGCTTGTTCGCCAGGCAGCGGAGAAATGCAGCGGTTTGCTTGATGGCGAGGAAGAGAACAGAGAGAGCGGTTCGCTTTTTTGCGAGGCAGCGAAGAGAAACGGCAGTCTGCTTGTTCGCCAGGCAGCGAAGAGACGCAGCGGTCTGCTTGTTCGCCAGGCAGCGAACAGATTAGGCAGTCTCCTTGTTTGTGAGACAGCGAACATCCACAGTGGTTCCTCATTCTGCGAGACAGCGAAGAGAGAGAGCGTTTTGCTCGTTCGCCAGGCAGTGAAGAGACGAAGCAGTCTGCTTGTTCTCCAGGCAGCGAAAAGATTAGGCAGTCTCCTTGTTTGTGAGACAGCGAACACCCACAGTGGTTCCCCATTCTGCGAGGCAGCGAAGAGACACAGTGGTTTTCTTGTTCGCCTGGGAGCGAAGAGACGAAGCAGTCTGCTTGTTCGCCAGGCACTGGACAGATTAGGCATTCTCCTTGTTTGTGAGACAGCGAACATCCACAGTGGTTCCTCATTCTGCGAGGCAGCGAACAGAGAGAGCCTTTTGCTTGTTCGCCTGGCAGCGAAGAGACGAAGCGGTCTGCTTGTTCGCCAGGCAGCGAACAGATTAGGCAGTCTCCTTGTTTGTGAGACAGCGAACATCCACTGTGCTCACACATTCTGCGAGGCCGCCAAGAGACACAGTGGTCTGCTTGTTCGTGAGGCAGCGGACAGATGCAGTGGTTTGCCAGACAGCGAGGTAGTGAACAGAGAGAGTGGTTCGCTTGTTTGCGGGGCAGGGATGTTTCGCCATGGTTGGCTTTTTGGTGAGTGGGCGAATAGACGCAGTGATGTGCTTTTTTTTGCGAGTCAGCGAAGAGACGAAGCGGTCTGCTTGTTCGCCAGGCAGCGAACAGATCAGGCAGTCTCCTTGTTTGTGAGACAGCGAACATCCACAGTGGTTCCTCATTCTGCCAGGCAGCCAAGAGACGCAGCGGTCGGCTTGTTCGCCAGGCAGCGAACAGATTAGGCAGTCTCCTTGTTTGTGAGACAGCGAACATCCACAGTGGTCACTCATTCTGCGAGGCAGCCAAGAGACCTAGCGTTCTGCTTGTTCGCCATGCAGCGAAGAGATTAGGCACTCTCCTTGTTTGTGAGACAGCGAACATCCAGAGTGGTCACTCATTCTGCGAGGCAGCGAATTGGCACAGCGTTCTGCTTCTTCGCCAAGCAGTGGACAGATTAGGTAGTCTCCTTGTTTGTGAGACAGCGAACATCCACAGTGGTCACTCATTCTACGAGGCAGCCAAGAGACACAGCGGTCTGCTTGCTCGCCAGGCAGCGAAGAGACGCAGCGGTCTGCTTGTTCGCCAGGCAGTGGACAGATGAGGCAGTCTCCTTGTTCGTGAGACAGCGAGCATCCACAGCGGTCACTCATTCTGCGAGGCAGCGAACAGATGCAGCCGTTTGCTTGTCCACTAGATGGCGTAGTGGCATCACGGATTGCTTTTTCGCCTGGAAGAGACCCGATGCAGCACTTTGCCAGCTGGCGAGGCAGCGAACAGACGCAGCAGTCTGCTGCTTTGTGAGACAGCGAACATCCACGGTGGTTAGTTATTCTGCGAAGCAGCGAAGAGACGCAGCGCTTAGTTAGTTCTCCAGGCCCTGAACACATGCAACGGTTCACTTGCTGGCAACGCAGCGAGGAGAGGCAGCGGTCTGCTTGTTCGCCAGGCAGCGGAGAAATGCAGCGGTTTGCTTGATGGCGAGGAAGAGAACAGAGAGAGCGGTTCGCTTTTTTGCGAGGCAGCGAAGAGAAACGGCAGTCTGCTTGTTCGCCAGGCAGCGAAGAGACGCAGCGGTCTGCTTGTTCGCCAGGCAGCGAACAGATTAGGCAGTCTCCTTGTTTGTGAGACAGCGAACATCCACAGTGGTTCCTCATTCTGCGAGACAGCGAAGAGAGAGAGCGTTTTGCTCGTTCGCCAGGCAGTGAAGAGACGAAGCAGTCTGCTTGTTCTCCAGGCAGCGAAAAGATTAGGCAGTCTCCTTGTTTGTGAGACAGCGAACACCCACAGTGGTTCCCCATTCTGCGAGGCAGCGAAGAGACACAGTGGTTTTCTTGTTCGCCTGGGAGCGAAGAGACGAAGCAGTCTGCTTGTTCGCCAGGCACTGGACAGATTAGGCATTCTCCTTGTTTGTGAGACAGCGAACATCCACAGTGGTTCCTCATTCTGCGAGGCAGCGAACAGAGAGAGCCTTTTGCTTGTTCGCCTGGCAGCGAAGAGACGAAGCGGTCTGCTTGTTCGCCAGGCAGCGAACAGATTAGGCAGTCTCCTTGTTTGTGAGACAGCGAACATCCACTGTGCTCACACATTCTGCGAGGCCGCCAAGAGACACAGTGGTCTGCTTGTTCGTGAGGCAGCGGACAGATGCAGTGGTTTGCCAGACAGCGAGGTAGTGAACAGAGAGAGTGGTTCGCTTGTTTGCGGGGCAGGGATGTTTCGCCATGGTTGGCTTTTTGGTGAGTGGGCGAATAGACGCAGTGATGTGCTTTTTTTTGCGAGTCAGCGAAGAGACGAAGCGGTCTGCTTGTTCGCCAGGCAGCGAACAGATCAGGCAGTCTCCTTGTTTGTGAGACAGCGAACATCCACAGTGGTTCCTCATTCTGCCAGGCAGCCAAGAGACGCAGCGGTCGGCTTGTTCGCCAGGCAGCGAACAGATTAGGCAGTCTCCTTGTTTGTGAGACAGCGAACATCCACAGTGGTCACTCATTCTGCGAGGCAGCCAAGAGACCTAGCGTTCTGCTTGTTCGCCATGCAGCGAAGAGATTAGGCACTCTCCTTGTTTGTGAGACAGCGAACATCCAGAGTGGTCACTCATTCTGCGAGGCAGCGAATTGGCACAGCGTTCTGCTTCTTCGCCAAGCAGTGGACAGATTAGGTAGTCTCCTTGTTTGTGAGACAGCGAACATCCACAGTGGTCACTCATTCTACGAGGCAGCCAAGAGACACAGCGGTCTGCTTGCTCGCCAGGCAGCGAAGAGACGCAGCGGTCTGCTTGTTCGCCAGGCAGTGGACAGATGAGGCAGTCTCCTTGTTCGTGAGACAGCGAGCATCCACAGCGGTCACTCATTCTGCGAGGCAGCGAACAGATGCAGCCGTTTGCTTGTCCACTAGATGGCGTAGTGGCATCACGGATTGCTTTTTCGCCTGGAAGAGACCCGATGCAGCACTTTGCCAGCTGGCGAGGCAGCGAACAGACGCAGCAGTCTGCTGCTTTGTGAGACAGCGAACATCCACGGTGGTTAGTTATTCTGCGAAGCAGCGAAGAGACGCAGCGCTTAGTTAGTTCTCCAGGCCCTGAACACATGCAACGGTTCACTTGCTGGCAACGCAGCGAGGAGAGGCAGCGGTCTGCTTGTTCGCCAGGCAGCGGAGAAATGCAGCGGTTTGCTTGATGGCGAGGAAGAGAACAGAGAGAGCGGTTCGCTTTTTTGCGAGGCAGCGAAGAGAAACGGCAGTCTGCTTGTTCGCCAGGCAGCGAAGAGACGCAGCGGTCTGCTTGTTCGCCAGGCAGCGAACAGATTAGGCAGTCTCCTTGTTTGTGAGACAGCGAACATCCACAGTGGTTCCTCATTCTGCGAGACAGCGAAGAGAGAGAGCGTTTTGCTCGTTCGCCAGGCAGTGAAGAGACGAAGCAGTCTGCTTGTTCTCCAGGCAGCGAAAAGATTAGGCAGTCTCCTTGTTTGTGAGACAGCGAACATCCACAGTGGTTCCCCATTCTGCGAGGCAGCGAAGAGACACAGTGGTTTTCTTGTTCGCCTGGGAGCGAAGAGACGAAGCAGTCTGCTTGTTCGCCAGGCACTGGACAGATTAGGCATTCTCCTTGTTTGTGAGACAGCGAACATCCACAGTGGTTCCTCATTCTGCGAGGCAGCGAACAGAGAGAGCCTTTTGCTTGTTCGCCTGGCAGCGAAGAGACGAAGCGGTCTGCTTGTTCGCCAGGCAGCGAACAGATTAGGCAGTCTCCTTGTTTGTGAGACAGCGAACATCCACTGTGCTCACACATTCTGCGAGGCCGCCAAGAGACACAGTGGTCTGCTTGTTCGTGAGGCAGCGGACAGATGCAGTGGTTTGCCAGACAGCGAGGTAGTGAACAGAGAGAGTGGTTCGCTTGTTTGCGGGGCAGGGATGTTTCGCCATGGTTGGCTTTTTGGTGAATGGGCGAATAGACGCAGTGATGTGCTTTTTTTTGCGAGTCAGCGAAGAGACGAAGCGGTCTACTTGTTCGCCAGGCAGCGAACAGATCAGGCAGTCTCCTTGTTTGTGAGACAGCGAACATCCACAGTGGTTCCTCATTCTGCCAGGCAGCCAAGAGACGCAGCGGTCGGCTTGTTCGCCAGGCAGCGAACAGATTAGGCAGTCTCCTTGTTTGTGAGACAGCGAACATCCACAGTGGTCACTCATTCTGCGAGGCAGCCAAGAGACCTAGCGTTCTGCTTGTTCGCCATGCAGCGAAGAGATTAGGCACTCTCCTTGTTTGTGAGACAGCGAACATCCAGAGTGGTCACTCATTCTGCGAGGCAGCGAATTGGCACAGCGTTCTGCTTCTTCGCCAAGCAGTGGACAGATTAGGTAGTCTCCTTGTTTGTGAGACAGCGAACATCCACAGTGGTCACTCATTCTACGAGGCAGCCAAGAGACACAGCGGTCTGCTTGCTCGCCATGCAGCGAAGAGACGCAGCGGTCTGCTTGTTCGCCAGGCAGCGAACAGATTCCGCATTCTCCTTTTTTGTGAGACAGCGAACATCCACAGTGGTCACTCATTCTGCGAGGCAGCGAACAGATGCAGTGGTTTGCTTGATCGCGAGGCAGTGAACAGAGAGAGCGGTTCGCTTCTTTGCGAGGTAGGGAACATTCGCCGTGGTTGGCTTTTTTGTGACTGGGCGAATAGAGGCAGTGATGTGCTTTTTTGCGAGGCAGCGAAGAGACGCAGCAGTCTGCTTGTTCGCCAGGCAGTGAACAGATGAGGCAGTCTCCTTGTTCGTGAGACAGCGAACATCCACAGCGGTCACTCATTCTGCGAGGCAGCGAACAGAGAGAGCCTTTTGCTTGTTCGCCTGGCAGCGAAGAGACGAAGCGGTCTGCTTCTTCGACAGGCAGCGAACAGATTAGGCAGTCTCCTTGTTTGTGAGACAGTGAACATCCACAGTGGTCACTCATTGTGCGAGACAGCGAAGAGACACAGCGGTCTGCTTGTTCGCCAGGCAGCGAAGAAACGCAGCCGTTTGCTTGTTCGCCAGGCAGCGAACAGATTAGGCAGTCTCCTCGTTTGTGAGACAGCGAACATCCACAGGGGGTCCTCATTCTGCGAGGCAGCGAAGAGACACAGTGGTTTTCTTGTTCGCCTGGGAGCGAAGAGACGAAGCAGTCTGCTTGTTCGCCAGGCACTGGACAGATTAGGCATTCTCCTTGTTTGTGAGACAGCGAACATCCACAGTGGTTCCTCATTCTGCGAGGCAGCGAACAGAGAGAGCCTTTTGCTTGTTCGCCTGGCAGCGAAGAGACGAAGCGGTCTGCTTGTTCGCCAGGCAGCGAACAGATTAGGCAGTCTCCTTGTTTGTGAGACAGCGAACATCCACTGTGCTCACACATTCTGCGAGGCCGCCAAGAGACACAGCGGTCTGCTTGTTCGTGAGGCAGCGGACAGATGCAGTGGTTTGCCAGACAGCGAGGTAGTGAACAGAGAGAGTGGTTCGCTTGTTTGCGGGGCAGGGATGTTTCGCCATGGTTGGCTTTTTGGTGAGTGGGCGAATAGACGCAGTGATGTGCTTTTTTTTGCGAGTCAGCGAAGAGACGAAGCGGTCTACTTGTTCGCCAGGCAGCGAACAGATCAGGCAGTCTCCTTGTTTGTGAGACAGCGAACATCCACAGTGGTTCCTCATTCTGCCAGGCAGCCAAGAGACGCAGCGGTCGGCTTGTTCGCCAGGCAGCGAACAGATTAGGCAGTCTCCTTGTTTGTGAGACAGCGAACATCCACAGTGGTCACTCATTCTGCGAGGCAGCGAATTGGCACAGCGTTCTGCTTCTTCGCCAAGCAGTGGACAGATTAGGTAGTCTCCTTGTTTGTGAGACAGCGAACATCCACAGTGGTCACTCATTCTACGAGGCAGCCAAGAGACACAGCGGTCTGCTTGCTCGCCATGCAGCGAAGAGACGCAGCGGTCTGCTTGTTCGCCAGGCAGCGAACAGATTCCGCATTCTCCTTTTTTGTGAGACAGCGAACATCCACAGTGGTCACGCATTCTGCGAGGCAGCGAAGAGACGAAGCGTTTTGCTTGCTCGCCAGGCAGTGGACAGATGAGGCAGTCTCCTTGTTCGTGAGACAGCCAACATCCACAGTGGTCACTCATTCTGCGAGGCAGCGAACAGATGCAGCCGTTTGCTTGTCCACTAGATGGCGTAGTGGCATCACGGATTGCTTTTTCGCCTGGAAGAGACCCGATGCAGCACTTTGCCAGCTGGCGAGGCAGCGAACAGACGCAGCAGTCTGCTGCTTTGTGAGACAGCGAACATCCACGGTGGTTAGTTATTCTGCGAAGCAGCGAAGAGACGCAGCGCTTAGTTAGTTCTCCAGGCCCTGAACACATGCAACGGTTCACTTGCTGGCAACGCAGCGAGGAGACGCAGCGGTCTGCTTGTTCGCCAGGCAGTGGACAGATTAGGCAGTCTCCGTGTTTGTGAGACAGCCAACATCCACAGTGGTCACTCATTCTGCGAGGCAGCGAACAGATGCAGTGGTTTGCTGGATCGCGAGGCAGTGAACAGAGAGAGCGGTTCGCTTCTTTGCGAGGTAGGGAACATTCGCCGTGGTTGGCTTTTTTGTGACTGGGCGAATAGAGGCAGTGATGTGCTTTTTTGCGAGGCAGCGAAGAGACGCAGCAGTCTGCTTGTTCGCCAGGCAGTGAACAGATGAGGCAGTCTCCTTGTTCGTGAGACAGCGAACATCCACAGCGGTCACTCATTCTGCGAGGCAGCGAACAGAGAGAGCCTTTTGCTTGTTCGCCTGGCAGCGAAGAGACGAAGCGGTCTGCTTCTTCGACAGGCAGCGAACAGATTAGGCAGTCTCCTTGTTTGTGAGACAGTGAACATCCACAGTGGTCACTCATTGTGCGAGACAGCGAAGAGACGCAGCGGTCTGCTTGTTCGCCAGGCAGCGAACAGATTAGGCAGTCTCCTTGTTTGTGAGACAGCGAACATCCACAGGGGGTCCTCATTCTGCGAGGCAGCGAAGAGACACAGTGGTTTTCTTGTTCGCCTGGGAGCGAAGAGACGAAGCAGTCTGCTTGTTCGCCAGGCACTGGACAGATTAGGCATTCTCCTTGTTTGTGAGACAGCGAACATCCACAGTGGTTCCTCATTCTGCGAGGCAGCGAACAGAGAGAGCCTTTTGCTTGTTCGCCTGGCAGCGAAGAGACGAAGCGGTCTGCTTGTTCGCCAGGCAGCGAACAGATTAGGCAGTCTCCTTGTTTGTGAGACAGCGAACATCCACTGTGCTCACACATTCTGCGAGGCCGCCAAGAGACACAGTGGTCTGCTTGTTCGTGAGGCAGCGGACAGATGCAGTGGTTTGCCAGACAGCGAGGTAGTGAACAGAGAGAGTGGTTCGCTTGTTTGCGGGGCAGGGATGTTTCGCCATGGTTGGCTTTTTGGTGAGTGGGCGAATAGACGCAGTGATGTGCTTTTTTTTGCGAGTCAGCGAAGAGACGAAGCGGTCTGCTTGTTCGCCAGGCAGCGAACAGATCAGGCAGTCTCCTTGTTTGTGAGACAGCGAACATCCACAGTGGTTCCTCATTCTGCCAGGCAGCCAAGAGACGCAGCGGTCGGCTTGTTCGCCAGGCAGCGAACAGATTAGGCAGTCTCCTTGTTTGTGAGACAGCGAACATCCACAGTGGTCACTCATTCTGCGAGGCAGCCAAGAGACCTAGCGTTCTGCTTGTTCGCCATGCAGCGAAGAGATTAGGCACTCTCCTTGTTTGTGAGACAGCGAACATCCAGAGTGGTCACTCATTCTGCGAGGCAGCGAATTGGCACAGCGTTCTGCTTCTTCGCCAAGCAGTGGACAGATTAGGTAGTCTCCTTGTTTGTGAGACAGCGAACATCCACAGTGGTCACTCATTCTACGAGGCAGCCAAGAGACACAGCGGTCTGCTTGCTCGCCAGGCAGCGAAGAGACGCAGCGGTCTGCTTGTTCGCCAGGCAGTGGACAGATGAGGCAGTCTCCTTGTTCGTGAGACAGCGAGCATCCACAGCGGTCACTCATTCTGCGAGGCAGCGAACAGATGCAGCCGTTTGCTTGTCCACTAGATGGCGTAGTGGCATCACGGATTGCTTTTTCGCCTGGAAGAGACCCGATGCAGCACTTTGCCAGCTGGCGAGGCAGCGAACAGACGCAGCAGTCTGCTGCTTTGTGAGACAGCGAACATCCACGGTGGTTAGTTATTCTGCGAAGCAGCGAAGAGACGCAGCGCTTAGTTAGTTCTCCAGGCCCTGAACACATGCAACGGTTCACTTGCTGGCAACGCAGCGAGGAGACGCAGCGGTCTGCTTGTTCGCCAGGCAGCGGAGAAATGCAGCGGTTTGCTTGATGGCGAGGAAGAGAACAGAGAGAGCGGTTCGCTTTTTTGCGAGGCAGCGAAGAGAAACGGCAGTCTGCTTGTTCGCCAGGCAGCGAAGAGACGCAGCGGTCTGCTTGTTCGCCAGGCAGCGAACAGATTAGGCAGTCTCCTTGTTTGTGAGACAGCGAACATCCACTGTGGTTCCTCATTCTGCGAGGCAGCAAACAGAGAGAGCCTTTTGCTTGTTCGCCTGGCAGCGAAGAGACGAAGCGGTCTGCTTGTTCGCCAGGCAGCGAAAAGATTAGGCAGTCTCCTTGTTTGTGAGACAGCGAACATCCACGGTGGTCACTCATTCTGCGAGGCAGCCAAGAGACACAGTGGTCTGCTTGTTCGTGAGGCAGCGGACAGATGCAGTGGTTTGCCAGACAGCGAGGTAGTGAACAGAGAGAGTGGTTCGCTTGTTTGCGGGGCAGGGATGTTTCGCCATGGTTGGCTTTTTGGTGAGTGGGCGAATAGACGCAGTGATGTGCTTTTTTTTGCGAGTCAGCGAAGAGACGAAGCGGTCTGCTTGTTCGCCAGGCAGCGAACAGATCAGGCAGTCTCCTTGTTTGTGAGACAGCGAACATCCACAGTGGTTCCTCATTCTGCCAGGCAGCCAAGAGACGCAGCGGTCGGCTTGTTCGCCAGGCAGCGAACAGATTAGGCAGTCTCCTTGTTTGTGAGACAGCGAACATCCACAGTGGTCACTCATTCTGCGAGGCAGCCAAGAGACCTAGCGTTCTGCTTGTTCGCCATGCAGCGAAGAGATTAGGCACTCTCCTTGTTTGTGAGACAGCGAACATCCAGAGTGGTCACTCATTCTGCGAGGCAGCGAATTGGCACAGCGTTCTGCTTCTTCGCCAAGCAGTGGACAGATTAGGTAGTCTCCTTGTTTGTGAGACAGCGAACATCCACAGTGGTGACTCATTCTACGAGGCAGCCAAGAGACACAGCGGTCTGCTTGCTCGCCATGCAGCGAAGAGACGCAGCGGTCTGCTTGTTCGCCAGGCAGCGAACAGATTCCGCATTCTCCTTTTTTGTGAGACAGCCAACATCCACAGTGGTCACTCATTCTGCGAGGCAGCGAACAGATGCAGCCGTTTGCTTGTCCACTAGATGGCGTAGTGGCATCACGGATTGCTTTTTCGCCTGGAAGAGACCCGATGCAGCACTTTGCCAGCTGGCGAGGCAGCGAACAGATGCAGCAGTCTGCTGCTTTGTGAGACAGCGAACATCCACGGTGGTTAGTTATTCTGCGAAGCAGCGAAGAGACGCAGCGCTTAGTTAGTTCTCCAGGCCCTGAACACATGCAACGGTTCACTTGTTGGCAACGCAGCGAGGAGAGGCAGCGGTCTGCTTGTTCGCCAGGCAGTGGACAGATTAGGCAGTCTCCGTGTTTGTGAGACAGCCAACATCCACAGTGGTCACTCATTCTGCGAGGCAGCGAACAGATGCAGTGGTTTGCTGGATCGCGAGGCAGTGAACAGAGAGAGCGGTTCGCTTCTTTGCGAGGTAGGGAACATTCGCCGTGGTTGGCTTTTTTGTGACTGGGCGAATAGAGGCAGTGATGTGCTTTTTTGCGAGGCAGCGAAGAGACGCAGCAGTCTGCTTGTTCGCCAGGCAGCGAACAGATTAGGCAGTCTCCTTGTTTGTGAGACAGCGAACATCCACAGTGGTCACTCATTCTGCGAGGCAGCCAAGAGACCTAGCGTTCTGCTTGTTCGCCATGCAGCGAAGAGATTAGGCACTCTCCTTGTTTGTGAGACAGCGAACATCCAGAGTGGTCACTCATTCTGCGAGGCAGCGAATTGGCACAGCGTTCTGCTTCTTCGCCAAGCAGTGGACAGATTAGGTAGTCTCCTTGTTTGTGAGACAGCGAACATCCACAGTGGTCACTCATTCTACGAGGCAGCCGAGAGACACAGCGGTCTGCTTGCTCGCCAGGCAGCGAAGAGACGCAGCGGTCTGCTTGTTCGCCAGGCAGTGGACAGATGAGGCAGTCTCCTTGTTCGTGAGACAGCGAGCATCCACAGCGGTCACTCATTCTGCGAGGCAGCGAACAGATGCAGCCGTTTGCTTGTCCACTAGATGGCGTAGTGGCATCACGGATTGCTTTTTCGCCTGGAAGAGACCCGATGCAGCACTTTGCCAGCTGGCGAGGCAGCGAACAGACGCAGCAGTCTGCTGCTTTGTGAGACAGCGAACATCCACGGTGGTTAGTTATTCTGCGAAGCAGCGAAGAGACGCAGCGCTTAGTTAGTTCTCCAGGCCCTGAACACATGCAACGGTTCACTTGCTGGCAACGCAGCGAGGAGAGGCAGCGGTCTGCTTGTTCGCCAGGCAGCGGAGAAATGCAGCGGTTTGCTTGATGGCGAGGAAGAGAACAGAGAGAGCGGTTCGCTTTTTTGCGAGGCAGCGAAGAGAAACGGCAGTCTGCTTGTTCGCCAGGCAGCGAAGAGACGCAGCGGTCTGCTTGTTCGCCAGGCAGCGAACAGATTAGGCAGTCTCCTTGTTTGTGAGACAGCGAACATCCACAGTGGTTCCTCATTCTGCGAGACAGCGAAGAGAGAGAGCGTTTTGCTCGTTCGCCAGGCAGTGAAGAGACGAAGCAGTCTGCTTGTTCTCCAGGCAGCGAAAAGATTAGGCAGTCTCCTTGTTTGTGAGACAGCGAACATCCACAGTGGTTCCCCATTCTGCGAGGCAGCGAAGAGACACAGTGGTTTTCTTGTTCGCCTGGGAGCGAAGAGACGAAGCAGTCTGCTTGTTCGCCAGGCACTGGACAGATTAGGCATTCTCCTTGTTTGTGAGACAGCGAACATCCACAGTGGTTCCTCATTCTGCGAGGCAGCGAACAGAGAGAGCCTTTTGCTTGTTCGCCTGGCAGCGAAGAGACGAAGCGGTCTGCTTGTTCGCCAGGCAGCGAACAGATTAGGCAGTCTCCTTGTTTGTGAGACAGCGAACATCCACTGTGCTCACACATTCTGCGAGGCCGCCAAGAGACACAGTGGTCTGCTTGTTCGTGAGGCAGCGGACAGATGCAGTGGTTTGCCAGACAGCGAGGTAGTGAACAGAGAGAGTGGTTCGCTTGTTTGCGGGGCAGGGATGTTTCGCCATGGTTGGCTTTTTGGTGAATGGGCGAATAGACGCAGTGATGTGCTTTTTTTTGCGAGTCAGCGAAGAGACGAAGCGGTCTACTTGTTCGCCAGGCAGCGAACAGATCAGGCAGTCTCCTTGTTTGTGAGACAGCGAACATCCACAGTGGTTCCTCATTCTGCCAGGCAGCCAAGAGACGCAGCGGTCGGCTTGTTCGCCAGGCAGCGAACAGATTAGGCAGTCTCCTTGTTTGTGAGACAGCGAACATCCACAGTGGTCACTCATTCTGCGAGGCAGCCAAGAGACCTAGCGTTCTGCTTGTTCGCCATGCAGCGAAGAGATTAGGCACTCTCCTTGTTTGTGAGACAGCGAACATCCAGAGTGGTCACTCATTCTGCGAGGCAGCGAATTGGCACAGCGTTCTGCTTCTTCGCCAAGCAGTGGACAGATTAGGTAGTCTCCTTGTTTGTGAGACAGCGAACATCCACAGTGGTCACTCATTCTACGAGGCAGCCAAGAGACACAGCGGTCTGCTTGCTCGCCATGCAGCGAAGAGACGCAGCGGTCTGCTTGTTCGCCAGGCAGCGAACAGATTCCGCATTCTCCTTTTTTGTGAGACAGCCAACATCCACAGTGGTCACTCATTCTGCGAGGCAGCGAACAGATGCAGTGGTTTGCTTGATCGCGAGGCAGTGAACAGAGAGAGCGGTTCGCTTCTTTGCGAGGTAGGGAACATTCGCCGTGGTTGGCTTTTTTGTGACTGGGCGAATAGAGGCAGTGATGTGCTTTTTTGCGAGGCAGCGAAGAGACGCAGCAGTCTGCTTGTTCGCCAGGCAGTGAACAGATGAGGCAGTCTCCTTGTTCGTGAGACAGCGAACATCCACAGCGGTCACTCATTCTGCGAGGCAGCGAACAGAGAGAGCCTTTTGCTTGTTCGCCTGGCAGCGAAGAGACGAAGCGGTCTGCTTCTTCGACAGGCAGCGAACAGATTAGGCAGTCTCCTTGTTTGTGAGACAGTGAACATCCACAGTGGTCACTCATTGTGCGAGACAGCGAAGAGACACAGCGGTCTGCTTGTTCGCCAGGCAGCGAAGAAACGCAGCCGTTTGCTTGTTCGCCAGGCAGCGAACAGATTAGGCAGTCTCCTCGTTTGTGAGACAGCGAACATCCACAGGGGGTCCTCATTCTGCGAGGCAGCGAAGAGACACAGTGGTTTTCTTGTTCGCCTGGGAGCGAAGAGACGAAGCAGTCTGCTTGTTCGCCAGGCACTGGACAGATTAGGCATTCTCCTTGTTTGTGAGACAGCGAACATCCACAGTGGTTCCTCATTCTGCGAGGCAGCGAACAGAGAGAGCCTTTTGCTTGTTCGCCTGGCAGCGAAGAGACGAAGCGGTCTGCTTGTTCGCCAGGCAGCGAACAGATTAGGCAGTCTCCTTGTTTGTGAGACAGCGAACATCCACTGTGCTCACACATTCTGCGAGGCCGCCAAGAGACACAGCGGTCTGCTTGTTCGTGAGGCAGCGGACAGATGCAGTGGTTTGCCAGACAGCGAGGTAGTGAACAGAGAGAGTGGTTCGCTTGTTTGCGGGGCAGGGATGTTTCGCCATGGTTGGCTTTTTGGTGAGTGGGCGAATAGACGCAGTGATGTGCTTTTTTTTGCGAGTCAGCGAAGAGACGAAGCGGTCTACTTGTTCGCCAGGCAGCGAACAGATCAGGCAGTCTCCTTGTTTGTGAGACAGCGAACATCCACAGTGGTTCCTCATTCTGCCAGGCAGCCAAGAGACGCAGCGGTCGGCTTGTTCGCCAGGCAGCGAACAGATTAGGCAGTCTCCTTGTTTGTGAGACAGCGAACATCCACAGTGGTCACTCATTCTGCGAGGCAGCGAATTGGCACAGCGTTCTGCTTCTTCGCCAAGCAGTGGACAGATTAGGTAGTCTCCTTGTTTGTGAGACAGCGAACATCCACAGTGGTCACTCATTCTACGAGGCAGCCAAGAGACACAGCGGTCTGCTTGCTCGCCATGCAGCGAAGAGACGCAGCGGTCTGCTTGTTCGCCAGGCAGCGAACAGATTCCGCATTCTCCTTTTTTGTGAGACAGCGAACATCCACAGTGGTCACGCATTCTGCGAGGCAGCGAAGAGACGAAGCGTTTTGCTTGCTCGCCAGGCAGTGGACAGATGAGGCAGTCTCCTTGTTCGTGAGACAGCCAACATCCACAGTGGTCACTCATTCTGCGAGGCAGCGAACAGATGCAGCCGTTTGCTTGTCCACTAGATGGCGTAGTGGCATCACGGATTGCTTTTTCGCCTGGAAGAGACCCGATGCAGCACTTTGCCAGCTGGCGAGGCAGCGAACAGACGCAGCAGTCTGCTGCTTTGTGAGACAGCGAACATCCACGGTGGTTAGTTATTCTGCGAAGCAGCGAAGAGACGCAGCGCTTAGTTAGTTCTCCAGGCCCTGAACACATGCAACGGTTCACTTGCTGGCAACGCAGCGAGGAGACGCAGCGGTCTGCTTGTTCGCCAGGCAGTGGACAGATTAGGCAGTCTCCGTGTTTGTGAGACAGCCAACATCCACAGTGGTCACTCATTCTGCGAGGCAGCGAACAGATGCAGTGGTTTGCTTGATCGCGAGGCAGTGAACAGAGAGAGCGGTTCGCTTCTTTGCGAGGTAGGGAACATTCGCCGTGGTTGGCTTTTTTGTGACTGGGCGAATAGAGGCAGTGATGTGCTTTTTTGCGAGGCAGCGAAGAGACGCAGCAGTCTGCTTGTTCGCCAGGCAGTGAACAGATGAGGCAGTCTCCTTGTTCGTGAGACAGCGAACATCCACAGCGGTCACTCATTCTGCGAGGCAGCGAACAGAGAGAGCCTTTTGCTTGTTCGCCTGGCAGCGAAGAGACGAAGCGGTCTGCTTGTTCGCCAGGCAGCGAACAGATTAGGCAGTCTCCTTGTTTGTGAGACAGCGAACATCCACAGTGGTCACTCATTGTGCGAGACAGCGAAGAGACACAGCGGTCTGCTTGTTCGCCAGGCAGCGAAGAAACGCAGCGGTTTGCTTGTTCGCCAGGCAGCGAACAGATTAGGCAGTCTCCTCGTTTGTGAGACAGCGAACATCCACAGGGGGTCCTCATTCTGCGAGGCAGCGAAGAGACACAGTGGTTTTCTTGTTCGCCTGGGAGCGAAGAGACGAAGCAGTCTGCTTGTTCGCCAGGCACTGGACAGATTAGGCATTCTCCTTGTTTGTGAGACAGCGAACATCCACAGTGGTTCCTCATTCTGCGAGGCAGCGAACAGAGAGAGCCTTTTGCTTGTTCGCCTGGCAGCGAAGAGACGAAGCGGTCTGCTTGTTCGCCAGGCAGCGAACAGATGAGGCAGTCTCCTTGTTTGTGAGACAGCGAACATCCACTGTGCTCACACATTCTGCGAGGCCGCCAAGAGACACAGTGGTCTGCTTGTTCGTGAGGCAGCGGACAGATGCAGTGGTTTGCCAGACAGCGAGGTAGTGAACAGAGAGAGTGGTTCGCTTGTTTGCGGGGCAGGGATGTTTCGCCATGGTTGGCTTTTTGGTGAGTGGGCGAATAGACGCAGTGATGTGCTTTTTTTTGCGAGTCAGCGAAGAGACGAAGCGGTCTACTTGTTCGCCAGGCAGCGAACAGATCAGGCAGTCTCCTTGTTTGTGAGACAGCGAACATCCACAGTGGTTCCTCATTCTGCCAGGCAGCCAAGAGACGCAGCGGTCGGCTTGTTCGCCAGGCAGCGAACAGATTAGGCAGTCTCCTTGTTTGTGAGACAGCGAACATCCACAGTGGTCACTCATTCTGCGAGGCAGCGAATTGGCACAGCGTTCTGCTTCTTCGCCAAGCAGTGGACAGATTAGGTAGTCTCCTTGTTTGTGAGACAGCGAACATCCACAGTGGTCACTCATTCTACGAGGCAGCCAAGAGACACAGCGGTCTGCTTGCTCGCCATGCAGCGAAGAGACGCAGCGGTCTGCTTGTTCGCCAGGCAGCGAACAGATTCCGCATTCTCCTTTTTTGTGAGACAGCGAACATCCACAGTGGTCACGCATTCTGCGAGGCAGCGAAGAGACGAAGCGTTTTGCTTGCTCGCCAGGCAGTGGACAGATGAGGCAGTCTCCTTGTTCGTGAGACAGCCAACATCCACAGTGGTCACTCATTCTGCGAGGCAGCGAACAGATGCAGCCGTTTGCTTGTCCACTAGATGGCGTAGTGGCATCACGGATTGCTTTTTCGCCTGGAAGAGACCCGATGCAGCACTTTGCCAGCTGGCGAGGCAGCAAACAGACGCAGCAGTCTGCTGCTTTGTGAGACAGCGAACATCCACGGTGGTTAGTTATTCTGCGAAGCAGCGAAGAGACGCAGCGCTTAGTTAGTTCTCCAGGCCCTGAACACATGCAACGGTTCACTTGTTGGCAACGCAGCGAGGAGAGGCAGCGGTCTGCTTGTTCGCCAGGCAGTGGACAGATTAGGCAGTCTCCGTGTTTGTGAGACAGCCAACATCCACAGTGGTCACTCATTCTGCGAGGCAGCGAACAGATGCAGTGGTTTGCTTGATCGCGAGGCAGTGAACAGAGAGAGCGGTTCGCTTCTTTGCGAGGTAGGGAACATTCGCCGTGGTTGGCTTTTTTGTGACTGGGCGAATAGAGGCAGTGATGTGCTTTTTTGCGAGGCAGCGAAGAGACGCAGCAGTCTGCTTGTTCGCCAGGCAGTGAACAGATGAGGCAGTCTCCTTGTTCGTGAGACAGCGAACATCCACAGCGGTCACTCATTCTGCGAGGCAGCGAACAGAGAGAGCCTTTTGCTTGTTCGCCTGGCAGCGAAGAGACGAAGCGGTCTGCTTCTTCGACAGGCAGCGAACAGATTAGGCAGTCTCCTTGTTTGTGAGACAGTGAACATCCACAGTGGTCACTCATTGTGCGAGACAGCGAAGAGACGCAGCGGTCTGCTTGTTCGCCAGGCAGCGAACAGATTAGGCAGTCTCCTTGTTTGTGAGACAGCGAACATCCACAGGGGGTCCTCATTCTGCGAGGCAGCGAAGAGACACAGTGGTTTTCTTGTTCGCCTGGGAGCGAAGAGACGAAGCAGTCTGCTTGTTCGCCAGGCACTGGACAGATTAGGCATTCTCCTTGTTTGTGAGACAGCGAACATCCACAGTGGTTCCTCATTCTGCGAGGCAGCGAACAGAGAGAGCCTTTTGCTTGTTCGCCTGGCAGCGAAGAGACGAAGCGGTCTGCTTGTTCGCCAGGCAGCGAACAGATTAGGCAGTCTCCTTGTTTGTGAGACAGCGAACATCCACTGTGCTCACACATTCTGCGAGGCCGCCAAGAGACACAGTGGTCTGCTTGTTCGTGAGGCAGCGGACAGATGCAGTGGTTTGCCAGACAGCGAGGTAGTGAACAGAGAGAGTGGTTCGCTTGTTTGCGGGGCAGGGATGTTTCGCCATGGTTGGCTTTTTGGTGAGTGGGCGAATAGACGCAGTGATGTGCTTTTTTTTGCGAGTCAGCGAAGAGACGAAGCGGTCTGCTTGTTCGCCAGGCAGCGAACAGATCAGGCAGTCTCCTTGTTTGTGAGACAGCGAACATCCACAGTGGTTCCTCATTCTGCCAGGCAGCCAAGAGACGCAGCGGTCGGCTTGTTCGCCAGGCAGCGAACAGATTAGGCAGTCTCCTTGTTTGTGAGACAGCGAACATCCACAGTGGTCACTCATTCTGCGAGGCAGCCAAGAGACCTAGCGTTCTGCTTGTTCGCCATGCAGCGAAGAGATTAGGCACTCTCCTTGTTTGTGAGACAGCGAACATCCAGAGTGGTCACTCATTCTGCGAGGCAGCGAATTGGCACAGCGTTCTGCTTCTTCGCCAAGCAGTGGACAGATTAGGTAGTCTCCTTGTTTGTGAGACAGCGAACATCCACAGTGGTCACTCATTCTACGAGGCAGCCAAGAGACACAGCGGTCTGCTTGCTCGCCAGGCAGCGAAGAGACGCAGCGGTCTGCTTGTTCGCCAGGCAGTGGACAGATGAGGCAGTCTCCTTGTTCGTGAGACAGCGAGCATCCACAGCGGTCACTCATTCTGCGAGGCAGCGAACAGATGCAGCCGTTTGCTTGTCCACTAGATGGCGTAGTGGCATCACGGATTGCTTTTTCGCCTGGAAGAGACCCGATGCAGCACTTTGCCAGCTGGCGAGGCAGCGAACAGACGCAGCAGTCTGCTGCTTTGTGAGACAGCGAACATCCACGGTGGTTAGTTATTCTGCGAAGCAGCGAAGAGACGCAGCGCTTAGTTAGTTCTCCAGGCCCTGAACACATGCAACGGTTCACTTGCTGGCAACGCAGCGAGGAGACGCAGCGGTCTGCTTGTTCGCCAGGCAGCGGAGAAATGCAGCGGTTTGCTTGATGGCGAGGAAGAGAACAGAGAGAGCGGTTCGCTTTTTTGCGAGGCAGCGAAGAGAAACGGCAGTCTGCTTGTTCGCCAGGCAGCGAAGAGACGCAGCGGTCTGCTTGTTCGCCAGGCAGCGAACAGATTAGGCAGTCTCCTTGTTTGTGAGACAGCGAACATCCACTGTGGTTCCTCATTCTGCGAGGCAGCAAACAGAGAGAGCCTTTTGCTTGTTCGCCTGGCAGCGAAGAGACGAAGCGGTCTGCTTGTTCGCCAGGCAGCGAAAAGATTAGGCAGTCTCCTTGTTTGTGAGACAGCGAACATCCACGGTGGTCACTCATTCTGCGAGGCAGCCAAGAGACACAGTGGTCTGCTTGTTCGTGAGGCAGCGGACAGATGCAGTGGTTTGCCAGACAGCGAGGTAGTGAACAGAGAGAGTGGTTCGCTTGTTTGCGGGGCAGGGATGTTTCGCCATGGTTGGCTTTTTGGTGAGTGGGCGAATAGACGCAGTGATGTGCTTTTTTTTGCGAGTCAGCGAAGAGACGAAGCGGTCTGCTTGTTCGCCAGGCAGCGAACAGATCAGGCAGTCTCCTTGTTTGTGAGACAGCGAACATCCACAGTGGTTCCTCATTCTGCCAGGCAGCCAAGAGACGCAGCGGTCGGCTTGTTCGCCAGGCAGCGAACAGATTAGGCAGTCTCCTTGTTTGTGAGACAGCGAACATCCACAGTGGTCACTCATTCTGCGAGGCAGCCAAGAGACCTAGCGTTCTGCTTGTTCGCCATGCAGCGAAGAGATTAGGCACTCTCCTTGTTTGTGAGACAGCGAACATCCAGAGTGGTCACTCATTCTGCGAGGCAGCGAATTGGCACAGCGTTCTGCTTCTTCGCCAAGCAGTGGACAGATTAGGTAGTCTCCTTGTTTGTGAGACAGCGAACATCCACAGTGGTGACTCATTCTACGAGGCAGCCAAGAGACACAGCGGTCTGCTTGCTCGCCATGCAGCGAAGAGACGCAGCGGTCTGCTTGTTCGCCAGGCAGCGAACAGATTCCGCATTCTCCTTTTTTGTGAGACAGCCAACATCCACAGTGGTCACTCATTCTGCGAGGCAGCGAACAGATGCAGCCGTTTGCTTGTCCACTAGATGGCGTAGTGGCATCACGGATTGCTTTTTCGCCTGGAAGAGACCCGATGCAGCACTTTGCCAGCTGGCGAGGCAGCGAACAGATGCAGCAGTCTGCTGCTTTGTGAGACAGCGAACATCCACGGTGGTTAGTTATTCTGCGAAGCAGCGAAGAGACGCAGCGCTTAGTTAGTTCTCCAGGCCCTGAACACATGCAACGGTTCACTTGTTGGCAACGCAGCGAGGAGAGGCAGCGGTCTGCTTGTTCGCCAGGCAGTGGACAGATTAGGCAGTCTCCGTGTTTGTGAGACAGCCAACATCCACAGTGGTCACTCATTCTGCGAGGCAGCGAACAGATGCAGTGGTTTGCTGGATCGCGAGGCAGTGAACAGAGAGAGCGGTTCGCTTCTTTGCGAGGTAGGGAACATTCGCCGTGGTTGGCTTTTTTGTGACTGGGCGAATAGAGGCAGTGATGTGCTTTTTTGCGAGGCAGCGAAGAGACGCAGCAGTCTGCTTGTTCGCCAGGCAGCGAACAGATTAGGCAGTCTCCTTGTTTGTGAGACAGCGAACATCCACAGTGGTCACTCATTCTGCGAGGCAGCCAAGAGACCTAGCGTTCTGCTTGTTCGCCATGCAGCGAAGAGATTAGGCACTCTCCTTGTTTGTGAGACAGCGAACATCCAGAGTGGTCACTCATTCTGCGAGGCAGCGAATTGGCACAGCGTTCTGCTTCTTCGCCAAGCAGTGGACAGATTAGGTAGTCTCCTTGTTTGTGAGACAGCGAACATCCACAGTGGTCACTCATTCTACGAGGCAGCCGAGAGACACAGCGGTCTGCTTGCTCGCCAGGCAGCGAAGAGACGCAGCGGTCTGCTTGTTCGCCAGGCAGTGGACAGATGAGGCAGTCTCCTTGTTCGTGAGACAGCGAGCATCCACAGCGGTCACTCATTCTGCGAGGCAGCGAACAGATGCAGCCGTTTGCTTGTCCACTAGATGGCGTAGTGGCATCACGGATTGCTTTTTCGCCTGGAAGAGACCCGATGCAGCACTTTGCCAGCTGGCGAGGCAGCGAACAGACGCAGCAGTCTGCTGCTTTGTGAGACAGCGAACATCCACGGTGGTTAGTTATTCTGCGAAGCAGCGAAGAGACGCAGCGCTTAGTTAGTTCTCCAGGCCCTGAACACATGCAACGGTTCACTTGCTGGCAACGCAGCGAGGAGAGGCAGCGGTCTGCTTGTTCGCCAGGCAGCGGAGAAATGCAGCGGTTTGCTTGATGGCGAGGAAGAGAACAGAGAGAGCGGTTCGCTTTTTTGCGAGGCAGCGAAGAGAAACGGCAGTCTGCTTGTTCGCCAGGCAGCGAAGAGACGCAGCGGTCTGCTTGTTCGCCAGGCAGCGAACAGATTAGGCAGTCTCCTTGTTTGTGAGACAGCGAACATCCACAGTGGTTCCTCATTCTGCGAGACAGCGAAGAGAGAGAGCGTTTTGCTCGTTCGCCAGGCAGTGAAGAGACGAAGCAGTCTGCTTGTTCTCCAGGCAGCGAAAAGATTAGGCAGTCTCCTTGTTTGTGAGACAGCGAACATCCACAGTGGTTCCCCATTCTGCGAGGCAGCGAAGAGACACAGTGGTTTTCTTGTTCGCCTGGGAGCGAAGAGACGAAGCAGTCTGCTTGTTCGCCAGGCACTGGACAGATTAGGCATTCTCCTTGTTTGTGAGACAGCGAACATCCACAGTGGTTCCTCATTCTGCGAGGCAGCGAACAGAGAGAGCCTTTTGCTTGTTCGCCTGGCAGCGAAGAGACGAAGCGGTCTGCTTGTTCGCCAGGCAGCGAACAGATTAGGCAGTCTCCTTGTTTGTGAGACAGCGAACATCCACTGTGCTCACACATTCTGCGAGGCCGCCAAGAGACACAGTGGTCTGCTTGTTCGTGAGGCAGCGGACAGATGCAGTGGTTTGCCAGACAGCGAGGTAGTGAACAGAGAGAGTGGTTCGCTTGTTTGCGGGGCAGGGATGTTTCGCCATGGTTGGCTTTTTGGTGAATGGGCGAATAGACGCAGTGATGTGCTTTTTTTTGCGAGTCAGCGAAGAGACGAAGCGGTCTACTTGTTCGCCAGGCAGCGAACAGATCAGGCAGTCTCCTTGTTTGTGAGACAGCGAACATCCACAGTGGTTCCTCATTCTGCCAGGCAGCCAAGAGACGCAGCGGTCGGCTTGTTCGCCAGGCAGCGAACAGATTAGGCAGTCTCCTTGTTTGTGAGACAGCGAACATCCACAGTGGTCACTCATTCTGCGAGGCAGCCAAGAGACCTAGCGTTCTGCTTGTTCGCCATGCAGCGAAGAGATTAGGCACTCTCCTTGTTTGTGAGACAGCGAACATCCAGAGTGGTCACTCATTCTGCGAGGCAGCGAATTGGCACAGCGTTCTGCTTCTTCGCCAAGCAGTGGACAGATTAGGTAGTCTCCTTGTTTGTGAGACAGCGAACATCCACAGTGGTCACTCATTCTACGAGGCAGCCAAGAGACACAGCGGTCTGCTTGCTCGCCATGCAGCGAAGAGACGCAGCGGTCTGCTTGTTCGCCAGGCAGCGAACAGATTCCGCATTCTCCTTTTTTGTGAGACAGCCAACATCCACAGTGGTCACTCATTCTGCGAGGCAGCGAACAGATGCAGTGGTTTGCTTGATCGCGAGGCAGTGAACAGAGAGAGCGGTTCGCTTCTTTGCGAGGTAGGGAACATTCGCCGTGGTTGGCTTTTTTGTGACTGGGCGAATAGAGGCAGTGATGTGCTTTTTTGCGAGGCAGCGAAGAGACGCAGCAGTCTGCTTGTTCGCCAGGCAGTGAACAGATGAGGCAGTCTCCTTGTTCGTGAGACAGCGAACATCCACAGCGGTCACTCATTCTGCGAGGCAGCGAACAGAGAGAGCCTTTTGCTTGTTCGCCTGGCAGCGAAGAGACGAAGCGGTCTGCTTCTTCGACAGGCAGCGAACAGATTAGGCAGTCTCCTTGTTTGTGAGACAGTGAACATCCACAGTGGTCACTCATTGTGCGAGACAGCGAAGAGACACAGCGGTCTGCTTGTTCGCCAGGCAGCGAAGAAACGCAGCCGTTTGCTTGTTCGCCAGGCAGCGAACAGATTAGGCAGTCTCCTCGTTTGTGAGACAGCGAACATCCACAGGGGGTCCTCATTCTGCGAGGCAGCGAAGAGACACAGTGGTTTTCTTGTTCGCCTGGGAGCGAAGAGACGAAGCAGTCTGCTTGTTCGCCAGGCACTGGACAGATTAGGCATTCTCCTTGTTTGTGAGACAGCGAACATCCACAGTGGTTCCTCATTCTGCGAGGCAGCGAACAGAGAGAGCCTTTTGCTTGTTCGCCTGGCAGCGAAGAGACGAAGCGGTCTGCTTGTTCGCCAGGCAGCGAACAGATTAGGCAGTCTCCTTGTTTGTGAGACAGCGAACATCCACTGTGCTCACACATTCTGCGAGGCCGCCAAGAGACACAGCGGTCTGCTTGTTCGTGAGGCAGCGGACAGATGCAGTGGTTTGCCAGACAGCGAGGTAGTGAACAGAGAGAGTGGTTCGCTTGTTTGCGGGGCAGGGATGTTTCGCCATGGTTGGCTTTTTGGTGAGTGGGCGAATAGACGCAGTGATGTGCTTTTTTTTGCGAGTCAGCGAAGAGACGAAGCGGTCTACTTGTTCGCCAGGCAGCGAACAGATCAGGCAGTCTCCTTGTTTGTGAGACAGCGAACATCCACAGTGGTTCCTCATTCTGCCAGGCAGCCAAGAGACGCAGCGGTCGGCTTGTTCGCCAGGCAGCGAACAGATTAGGCAGTCTCCTTGTTTGTGAGACAGCGAACATCCACAGTGGTCACTCATTCTGCGAGGCAGCGAATTGGCACAGCGTTCTGCTTCTTCGCCAAGCAGTGGACAGATTAGGTAGTCTCCTTGTTTGTGAGACAGCGAACATCCACAGTGGTCACTCATTCTACGAGGCAGCCAAGAGACACAGCGGTCTGCTTGCTCGCCATGCAGCGAAGAGACGCAGCGGTCTGCTTGTTCGCCAGGCAGCGAACAGATTCCGCATTCTCCTTTTTTGTGAGACAGCGAACATCCACAGTGGTCACGCATTCTGCGAGGCAGCGAAGAGACGAAGCGTTTTGCTTGCTCGCCAGGCAGTGGACAGATGAGGCAGTCTCCTTGTTCGTGAGACAGCCAACATCCACAGTGGTCACTCATTCTGCGAGGCAGCGAACAGATGCAGCCGTTTGCTTGTCCACTAGATGGCGTAGTGGCATCACGGATTGCTTTTTCGCCTGGAAGAGACCCGATGCAGCACTTTGCCAGCTGGCGAGGCAGCGAACAGACGCAGCAGTCTGCTGCTTTGTGAGACAGCGAACATCCACGGTGGTTAGTTATTCTGCGAAGCAGCGAAGAGACGCAGCGCTTAGTTAGTTCTCCAGGCCCTGAACACATGCAACGGTTCACTTGCTGGCAACGCAGCGAGGAGACGCAGCGGTCTGCTTGTTCGCCAGGCAGTGGACAGATTAGGCAGTCTCCGTGTTTGTGAGACAGCCAACATCCACAGTGGTCACTCATTCTGCGAGGCAGCGAACAGATGCAGTGGTTTGCTTGATCGCGAGGCAGTGAACAGAGAGAGCGGTTCGCTTCTTTGCGAGGTAGGGAACATTCGCCGTGGTTGGCTTTTTTGTGACTGGGCGAATAGAGGCAGTGATGTGCTTTTTTGCGAGGCAGCGAAGAGACGCAGCAGTCTGCTTGTTCGCCAGGCAGTGAACAGATGAGGCAGTCTCCTTGTTCGTGAGACAGCGAACATCCACAGCGGTCACTCATTCTGCGAGGCAGCGAACAGAGAGAGCCTTTTGCTTGTTCGCCTGGCAGCGAAGAGACGAAGCGGTCTGCTTGTTCGCCAGGCAGCGAACAGATTAGGCAGTCTCCTTGTTTGTGAGACAGCGAACATCCACAGTGGTCACTCATTGTGCGAGACAGCGAAGAGACACAGCGGTCTGCTTGTTCGCCAGGCAGCGAAGAAACGCAGCGGTTTGCTTGTTCGCCAGGCAGCGAACAGATTAGGCAGTCTCCTCGTTTGTGAGACAGCGAACATCCACAGGGGGTCCTCATTCTGCGAGGCAGCGAAGAGACACAGTGGTTTTCTTGTTCGCCTGGGAGCGAAGAGACGAAGCAGTCTGCTTGTTCGCCAGGCACTGGACAGATTAGGCATTCTCCTTGTTTGTGAGACAGCGAACATCCACAGTGGTTCCTCATTCTGCGAGGCAGCGAACAGAGAGAGCCTTTTGCTTGTTCGCCTGGCAGCGAAGAGACGAAGCGGTCTGCTTGTTCGCCAGGCAGCGAACAGATGAGGCAGTCTCCTTGTTTGTGAGACAGCGAACATCCACTGTGCTCACACATTCTGCGAGGCCGCCAAGAGACACAGTGGTCTGCTTGTTCGTGAGGCAGCGGACAGATGCAGTGGTTTGCCAGACAGCGAGGTAGTGAACAGAGAGAGTGGTTCGCTTGTTTGCGGGGCAGGGATGTTTCGCCATGGTTGGCTTTTTGGTGAGTGGGCGAATAGACGCAGTGATGTGCTTTTTTTTGCGAGTCAGCGAAGAGACGAAGCGGTCTACTTGTTCGCCAGGCAGCGAACAGATCAGGCAGTCTCCTTGTTTGTGAGACAGCGAACATCCACAGTGGTTCCTCATTCTGCCAGGCAGCCAAGAGACGCAGCGGTCGGCTTGTTCGCCAGGCAGCGAACAGATTAGGCAGTCTCCTTGTTTGTGAGACAGCGAACATCCACAGTGGTCACTCATTCTGCGAGGCAGCGAATTGGCACAGCGTTCTGCTTCTTCGCCAAGCAGTGGACAGATTAGGTAGTCTCCTTGTTTGTGAGACAGCGAACATCCACAGTGGTCACTCATTCTACGAGGCAGCCAAGAGACACAGCGGTCTGCTTGCTCGCCATGCAGCGAAGAGACGCAGCGGTCTGCTTGTTCGCCAGGCAGCGAACAGATTCCGCATTCTCCTTTTTTGTGAGACAGCGAACATCCACAGTGGTCACGCATTCTGCGAGGCAGCGAAGAGACGAAGCGTTTTGCTTGCTCGCCAGGCAGTGGACAGATGAGGCAGTCTCCTTGTTCGTGAGACAGCCAACATCCACAGTGGTCACTCATTCTGCGAGGCAGCGAACAGATGCAGCCGTTTGCTTGTCCACTAGATGGCGTAGTGGCATCACGGATTGCTTTTTCGCCTGGAAGAGACCCGATGCAGCACTTTGCCAGCTGGCGAGGCAGCGAACAGACGCAGCAGTCTGCTGCTTTGTGAGACAGCGAACATCCACGGTGGTTAGTTATTCTGCGAAGCAGCGAAGAGACGCAGCGCTTAGTTAGTTCTCCAGGCCCTGAACACATGCAACGGTTCACTTGTTGGCAACGCAGCGAGGAGAGGCAGCGGTCTGCTTGTTCGCCAGGCAGTGGACAGATTAGGCAGTCTCCGTGTTTGTGAGACAGCCAACATCCACAGTGGTCACTCATTCTGCGAGGCAGCGAACAGATGCAGTGGTTTGCTTGATCGCGAGGCAGTGAACAGAGAGAGCGGTTCGCTTCTTTGCGAGGTAGGGAACATTCGCCGTGGTTGGCTTTTTTGTGACTGGGCGAATAGAGGCAGTGATGTGCTTTTTTGCGAGGCAGCGAAGAGACGCAGCAGTCTGCTTGTTCGCCAGGCAGTGAACAGATGAGGCAGTCTCCTTGTTCGTGAGACAGCGAACATCCACAGCGGTCACTCATTCTGCGAGGCAGCGAACAGAGAGAGCCTTTTGCTTGTTCGCCTGGCAGCGAAGAGACGAAGCGGTCTGCTTCTTCGACAGGCAGCGAACAGATTAGGCAGTCTCCTTGTTTGTGAGACAGTGAACATCCACAGTGGTCACTCATTGTGCGAGACAGCGAAGAGACGCAGCGGTCTGCTTGTTCGCCAGGCAGCGAACAGATTAGGCAGTCTCCTTGTTTGTGAGACAGCGAACATCCACAGGGGGTCCTCATTCTGCGAGGCAGCGAAGAGACACAGTGGTTTTCTTGTTCGCCTGGGAGCGAAGAGACGAAGCAGTCTGCTTGTTCGCCAGGCACTGGACAGATTAGGCATTCTCCTTGTTTGTGAGACAGCGAACATCCACAGTGGTTCCTCATTCTGCGAGGCAGCGAACAGAGAGAGCCTTTTGCTTGTTCGCCTGGCAGCGAAGAGACGAAGCGGTCTGCTTGTTCGCCAGGCAGCGAACAGATTAGGCAGTCTCCTTGTTTGTGAGACAGCGAACATCCACTGTGCTCACACATTCTGCGAGGCCGCCAAGAGACACAGTGGTCTGCTTGTTCGTGAGGCAGCGGACAGATGCAGTGGTTTGCCAGACAGCGAGGTAGTGAACAGAGAGAGTGGTTCGCTTGTTTGCGGGGCAGGGATGTTTCGCCATGGTTGGCTTTTTGGTGAGTGGGCGAATAGACGCAGTGATGTGCTTTTTTTTGCGAGTCAGCGAAGAGACGAAGCGGTCTGCTTGTTCGCCAGGCAGCGAACAGATCAGGCAGTCTCCTTGTTTGTGAGACAGCGAACATCCACAGTGGTTCCTCATTCTGCCAGGCAGCCAAGAGACGCAGCGGTCGGCTTGTTCGCCAGGCAGCGAACAGATTAGGCAGTCTCCTTGTTTGTGAGACAGCGAACATCCACAGTGGTCACTCATTCTGCGAGGCAGCCAAGAGACCTAGCGTTCTGCTTGTTCGCCATGCAGCGAAGAGATTAGGCACTCTCCTTGTTTGTGAGACAGCGAACATCCAGAGTGGTCACTCATTCTGCGAGGCAGCGAATTGGCACAGCGTTCTGCTTCTTCGCCAAGCAGTGGACAGATTAGGTAGTCTCCTTGTTTGTGAGACAGCGAACATCCACAGTGGTCACTCATTCTACGAGGCAGCCAAGAGACACAGCGGTCTGCTTGCTCGCCAGGCAGCGAAGAGACGCAGCGGTCTGCTTGTTCGCCAGGCAGTGGACAGATGAGGCAGTCTCCTTGTTCGTGAGACAGCGAGCATCCACAGCGGTCACTCATTCTGCGAGGCAGCGAACAGATGCAGCCGTTTGCTTGTCCACTAGATGGCGTAGTGGCATCACGGATTGCTTTTTCGCCTGGAAGAGACCCGATGCAGCACTTTGCCAGCTGGCGAGGCAGCGAACAGACGCAGCAGTCTGCTGCTTTGTGAGACAGCGAACATCCACGGTGGTTAGTTATTCTGCGAAGCAGCGAAGAGACGCAGCGCTTAGTTAGTTCTCCAGGCCCTGAACACATGCAACGGTTCACTTGCTGGCAACGCAGCGAGGAGACGCAGCGGTCTGCTTGTTCGCCAGGCAGCGGAGAAATGCAGCGGTTTGCTTGATGGCGAGGAAGAGAACAGAGAGAGCGGTTCGCTTTTTTGCGAGGCAGCGAAGAGAAACGGCAGTCTGCTTGTTCGCCAGGCAGCGAAGAGACGCAGCGGTCTGCTTGTTCGCCAGGCAGCGAACAGATTAGGCAGTCTCCTTGTTTGTGAGACAGCGAACATCCACTGTGGTTCCTCATTCTGCGAGGCAGCAAACAGAGAGAGCCTTTTGCTTGTTCGCCTGGCAGCGAAGAGACGAAGCGGTCTGCTTGTTCGCCAGGCAGCGAAAAGATTAGGCAGTCTCCTTGTTTGTGAGACAGCGAACATCCACGGTGGTCACTCATTCTGCGAGGCAGCCAAGAGACACAGTGGTCTGCTTGTTCGTGAGGCAGCGGACAGATGCAGTGGTTTGCCAGACAGCGAGGTAGTGAACAGAGAGAGTGGTTCGCTTGTTTGCGGGGCAGGGATGTTTCGCCATGGTTGGCTTTTTGGTGAGTGGGCGAATAGACGCAGTGATGTGCTTTTTTTTGCGAGTCAGCGAAGAGACGAAGCGGTCTGCTTGTTCGCCAGGCAGCGAACAGATCAGGCAGTCTCCTTGTTTGTGAGACAGCGAACATCCACAGTGGTTCCTCATTCTGCCAGGCAGCCAAGAGACGCAGCGGTCGGCTTGTTCGCCAGGCAGCGAACAGATTAGGCAGTCTCCTTGTTTGTGAGACAGCGAACATCCACAGTGGTCACTCATTCTGCGAGGCAGCCAAGAGACCTAGCGTTCTGCTTGTTCGCCATGCAGCGAAGAGATTAGGCACTCTCCTTGTTTGTGAGACAGCGAACATCCAGAGTGGTCACTCATTCTGCGAGGCAGCGAATTGGCACAGCGTTCTGCTTCTTCGCCAAGCAGTGGACAGATTAGGTAGTCTCCTTGTTTGTGAGACAGCGAACATCCACAGTGGTCACTCATTCTACGAGGCAGCCAAGAGACACAGCGGTCTGCTTGCTCGCCATGCAGCGAAGAGACGCAGCGGTCTGCTTGTTCGCCAGGCAGCGAACAGATTCCGCATTCTCCTTTTTTGTGAGACAGCCAACATCCACAGTGGTCACTCATTCTGCGAGGCAGCGAACAGATGCAGCCGTTTGCTTGTCCACTAGATGGCGTAGTGGCATCACGGATTGCTTTTTCGCCTGGAAGAGACCCGATGCAGCACTTTGCCAGCTGGCGAGGCAGCGAACAGATGCAGCAGTCTGCTGCTTTGTGAGACAGCGAACATCCACGGTGGTTAGTTATTCTGCGAAGCAGCGAAGAGACGCAGCGCTTAGTTAGTTCTCCAGGCCCTGAACACATGCAACGGTTCACTTGTTGGCAACGCAGCGAGGAGAGGCAGCGGTCTGCTTGTTCGCCAGGCAGTGGACAGATTAGGCAGTCTCCGTGTTTGTGAGACAGCCAACATCCACAGTGGTCACTCATTCTGCGAGGCAGCGAACAGATGCAGTGGTTTGCTGGATCGCGAGGCAGTGAACAGAGAGAGCGGTTCGCTTCTTTGCGAGGTAGGGAACATTCGCCGTGGTTGGCTTTTTTGTGACTGGGCGAATAGAGGCAGTGATGTGCTTTTTTGCGAGGCAGCGAAGAGACGCAGCAGTCTGCTTGTTCGCCAGGCAGCGAACAGATTAGGCAGTCTCCTTGTTTGTGAGACAGCGAACATCCACAGTGGTCACTCATTCTGCGAGGCAGCCAAGAGACCTAGCGTTCTGCTTGTTCGCCATGCAGCGAAGAGATTAGGCACTCTCCTTGTTTGTGAGACAGCGAACATCCAGAGTGGTCACTCATTCTGCGAGGCAGCGAATTGGCACAGCGTTCTGCTTCTTCGCCAAGCAGTGGACAGATTAGGTAATCTCCTTGTTTGTGAGACAGCGAACATCCACAGTGGTCACTCATTCTACGAGGCAGCCAAGAGACACAGCGGTCTGCTTGCTCGCCAGGCAGCGAAGAGACGCAGCGGTCTGCTTGTTCGCCAGGCAGTGGACAGATGAGGCAGTCTCCTTGTTCGTGAGACAGCGAGCATCCACAGCGGTCACTCATTCTGCGAGGCAGCGAACAGATGCAGCCGTTTGCTTGTCCACTAGATGGCGTAGTGGCATCACGGATTGCTTTTTCGCCTGGAAGAGACCCGATGCAGCACTTTGCCAGCTGGCGAGGCAGCGAACAGACGCAGCAGTCTGCTGCTTTGTGAGACAGCGAACATCCACGGTGGTTAGTTATTCTGCGAAGCAGCGAAGAGACGCAGCGCTTAGTTAGTTCTCCAGGCCCTGAACACATGCAACGGTTCACTTGCTGGCAACGCAGCGAGGAGAGGCAGCGGTCTGCTTGTTCGCCAGGCAGCGGAGAAATGCAGCGGTTTGCTTGATGGCGAGGAAGAGAACAGAGAGAGCGGTTCGCTTTTTTGCGAGGCAGCGAAGAGAAACGGCAGTCTGCTTGTTCGCCAGGCAGCGAAGAGACGCAGCGGTCTGCTTGTTCGCCAGGCAGCGAACAGATTAGGCAGTCTCCTTGTTTGTGAGACAGTGAACATCCACAGTGGTCACTCATTGTGCGAGACAGCGAAGAGACACAGCGGTTTGCTTGTTCGCCAGGCAGCGAAGAAACGCAGCGGTTTGCTTGTTCGCCAGGCAGCGAACAGACTAGGCAGTCTCCTTGTTTGTGAGACAGCGAACATCCACAGGGGGTCCTCATTCTGCGAGGCAGCGAAGAGACACAGTGGTTTTCTTGTTCGCCTGGGAGCGAAGAGACGAAGCAGTCTGCTTGTTCGCCAGGCACTGGACAGATTAGGCATTCTCCTTGTTTGTGAGACAGCGAACATCCACAGTGGTTCCTCATTCTGCGAGGCAGCGAACAGAGAGAGCCTTTTGCTTGTTCGCCTGGCAGCGAAGAGACGAAGCGGTCTGCTTGTTCGCCAGGCAGCGAACAGATTAGGCAGTCTCCTTGTTTGTGAGACAGCGAACATCCACTGTGCTCACACATTCTGCGAGGCCGCCAAGAGACACAGTGGTCTGCTTGTTCGTGAGGCAGCGGACAGATGCAGTGGTTTGCCAGACAGCGAGGTAGTGAACAGAGAGAGTGGTTCGCTTGTTTGCGGGGCAGGGATGTTTCGCCATGGTTGGCTTTTTGGTGAGTGGGCGAATAGACGCAGTGATGTGCTTTTTTTTGCGAGTCAGCGAAGAGACGAAGCGGTCTGCTTGTTCGCCAGGCAGCGAACAGATCAGGCAGTCTCCTTGTTTGTGAGACAGCGAACATCCACAGTGGTTCCTCATTCTGCCAGGCAGCCAAGAGACGCAGCGGTCGGCTTGTTCACCAGGCAGCGAACAGATTAGGCAGTCTCCTTGTTTGTGAGACAGCGAACATCCACAGTGGTCACTCATTCTGCGAGGCAGCCAAGAGACCTAGCGTTCTGCTTGTTCGCCATGCAGCGAAGAGATTAGGCACTCTCCTTGTTTGTGAGACAGCGAACATCCAGAGTGGTCACTCATTCTGCGAGGCAGCGAATTGGCACAGCGTTCTGCTTCTTCGCCAAGCAGTGGACAGATTAGGTAGTCTCCTTGTTTGTGAGACAGCGAACATCCACAGTGGTCACTCATTCTACGAGGCAGCCAAGAGACACAGCGGTCTGCTTGCTCGCCATGCAGCGAAGAGACGCAGCGGTCTGCTTGTTCGCCAGGCAGCGAACAGATTCCGCATTCTCCTTTTTTGTGAGACAGCGAACATCCACAGTGGTCACGCATTCTGCGAGGCAGCGAAGAGACGAAGCGTTTTGCTTGCTCGCCAGGCAGTGGACAGATGAGGCAGTCTCCTTGTTCGTGAGACAGCCAACATCCACAGTGGTCACTCATTCTGCGAGGCAGCGAACAGATGCAGCCGTTTGCTTGTCCACTAGATGGCGTAGTGGCATCACGGATTGCTTTTTCGCCTGGAAGAGACCCGATGCAGCACTTTGCCAGCTGGCGAGGCAGCGAACAGACGCAGCAGTCTGCTGCTTTGTGAGACAGCGAACATCCACGGTGGTTAGTTATTCTGCGAAGCAGCGAAGAGACGCAGCGCTTAGTTAGTTCTCCAGGCCCTGAACACATGCAACGGTTCACTTGCTGGCAACGCAGCGAGGAGACGCAGCGGTCTGCTTGTTCGCCAGGCAGCGGAGAAATGCAGCGGTTTGCTTGATGGCGAGGAAGAGAACAGAGAGAGCGGTTCGCTTTTTTGCGAGGCAGCGAAGAGAAACGGCAGTCTGCTTGTTCGCCAGGCAGCGAAGAGACGCAGCGGTCTGCTTGTTCGCCAGGCAGCGAACAGATTAGGCAGTCTCCTTGTTTGTGAGACAGCGAACATCCACTGTGGTTCCTCATTCTGCGAGGCAGCAAACAGAGAGAGCCTTTTGCTTGTTCGCCTGGCAGCGAAGAGACGAAGCGGTCTGCTTGTTCGCCAGGCAGCGAAAAGATTAGGCAGTCTCCTTGTTTGTGAGACAGCGAACATCCACGGTGGTCACTCATTCTGCGAGGCAGCCAAGAGACACAGTGGTCTGCTTGTTCGTGAGGCAGCGGACAGATGCAGTGGTTTGCCAGACAGCGAGGTAGTGAACAGAGAGAGTGGTTCGCTTGTTTGCGGGGCAGGGATGTTTCGCCATGGTTGGCTTTTTGGTGAGTGGGCGAATAGACGCAGTGATGTGCTTTTTTTTGCGAGTCAGCGAAGAGACGAAGCGGTCTGCTTGTTCGCCAGGCAGCGAACAGATCAGGCAGTCTCCTTGTTTGTGAGACAGCGAACATCCACAGTGGTTCCTCATTCTGCCAGGCAGCCAAGAGACGCAGCGGTCGGCTTGTTCGCCAGGCAGCGAACAGATTAGGCAGTCTCCTTGTTTGTGAGACAGCGAACATCCACAGTGGTCACTCATTCTGCGAGGCAGCCAAGAGACCTAGCGTTCTGCTTGTTCGCCATGCAGCGAAGAGATTAGGCACTCTCCTTGTTTGTGAGACAGCGAACATCCAGAGTGGTCACTCATTCTGCGAGGCAGCGAATTGGCACAGCGTTCTGCTTCTTCGCCAAGCAGTGGACAGATTAGGTAGTCTCCTTGTTTGTGAGACAGCGAACATCCACAGTGGTCACTCATTCTACGAGGCAGCCAAGAGACACAGCGGTCTGCTTGCTCGCCATGCAGCGAAGAGACGCAGCGGTCTGCTTGTTCGCCAGGCAGCGAACAGATTCCGCATTCTCCTTTTTTGTGAGACAGCCAACATCCACAGTGGTCACTCATTCTGCGAGGCAGCGAACAGATGCAGCCGTTTGCTTGTCCACTAGATGGCGTAGTGGCATCACGGATTGCTTTTTCGCCTGGAAGAGACCCGATGCAGCACTTTGCCAGCTGGCGAGGCAGCGAACAGATGCAGCAGTCTGCTGCTTTGTGAGACAGCGAACATCCACGGTGGTTAGTTATTCTGCGAAGCAGCGAAGAGACGCAGCGCTTAGTTAGTTCTCCAGGCCCTGAACACATGCAACGGTTCACTTGTTGGCAACGCAGCGAGGAGAGGCAGCGGTCTGCTTGTTCGCCAGGCAGTGGACAGATTAGGCAGTCTCCGTGTTTGTGAGACAGCCAACATCCACAGTGGTCACTCATTCTGCGAGGCAGCGAACAGATGCAGTGGTTTGCTTGATCGCGAGGCAGTGAACAGAGAGAGCGGTTCGCTTCTTTGCGAGGTAGGGAACATTCGCCGTGGTTGGCTTTTTTGTGACTGGGCGAATAGAGGCAGTGATGTGCTTTTTTGCGAGGCAGCGAAGAGACGCAGCAGTCTGCTTGTTCGCCAGGCAGCGAACAGATTAGGCAGTCTCCTTGTTTGTGAGACAGCGAACATCCACAGTGGTCACTCATTCTGCGAGGCAGCCAAGAGACCTAGCGTTCTGCTTGTTCGCCATGCAGCGAAGAGATTAGGCACTCTCCTTGTTTGTGAGACAGCGAACATCCAGAGTGGTCACTCATTCTGCGAGGCAGCGAATTGGCACAGCGTTCTGCTTCTTCGCCAAGCAGTGGACAGATTAGGTAATCTCCTTGTTTGTGAGACAGCGAACATCCACAGTGGTCACTCATTCTACGAGGCAGCCAAGAGACACAGCGGTCTGCTTGCTCGCCAGGCAGCGAAGAGACGCAGCGGTCTGCTTGTTCGCCAGGCAGTGGACAGATGAGGCAGTCTCCTTGTTCGTGAGACAGCGAGCATCCACAGCGGTCACTCATTCTGCGAGGCAGCGAACAGATGCAGCCGTTTGCTTGTCCACTAGATGGCGTAGTGGCATCACGGATTGCTTTTTCGCCTGGAAGAGACCCGATGCAGCACTTTGCCAGCTGGCGAGGCAGCGAACAGACGCAGCAGTCTGCTGCTTTGTGAGACAGCGAACATCCACGGTGGTTAGTTATTCTGCGAAGCAGCGAAGAGACGCAGCGCTTAGTTAGTTCTCCAGGCCCTGAACACATGCAACGGTTCACTTGCTGGCAACGCAGCGAGGAGAGGCAGCGGTCTGCTTGTTCGCCAGGCAGCGGAGAAATGCAGCGGTTTGCTTGATGGCGAGGAAGAGAACAGAGAGAGCGGTTCGCTTTTTTGCGAGGCAGCGAAGAGAAACGGCAGTCTGCTTGTTCGCCAGGCAGCGAAGAGACGCAGCGGTCTGCTTGTTCGCCAGGCAGCGAACAGATTAGGCAGTCTCCTTGTTTGTGAGACAGTGAACATCCACAGTGGTCACTCATTGTGCGAGACAGCGAAGAGACACAGCGGTTTGCTTGTTCGCCAGGCAGCGAAGAAACGCAGCGGTTTGCTTGTTCGCCAGGCAGCGAACAGACTAGGCAGTCTCCTTGTTTGTGAGACAGCGAACATCCACAGGGGGTCCTCATTCTGCGAGGCAGCGAAGAGACACAGTGGTTTTCTTGTTCGCCTGGGAGCGAAGAGACGAAGCAGTCTGCTTGTTCGCCAGGCACTGGACAGATTAGGCATTCTCCTTGTTTGTGAGACAGCGAACATCCACAGTGGTTCCTCATTCTGCGAGGCAGCGAACAGAGAGAGCCTTTTGCTTGTTCGCCTGGCAGCGAAGAGACGAAGCGGTCTGCTTGTTCGCCAGGCAGCGAACAGATTAGGCAGTCTCCTTGTTTGTGAGACAGCGAACATCCACTGTGCTCACACATTCTGCGAGGCCGCCAAGAGACACAGTGGTCTGCTTGTTCGTGAGGCAGCGGACAGATGCAGTGGTTTGCCAGACAGCGAGGTAGTGAACAGAGAGAGTGGTTCGCTTGTTTGCGGGGCAGGGATGTTTCGCCATGGTTGGCTTTTTGGTGAGTGGGCGAATAGACGCAGTGATGTGCTTTTTTTTGCGAGTCAGCGAAGAGACGAAGCGGTCTGCTTGTTCGCCAGGCAGCGAACAGATCAGGCAGTCTCCTTGTTTGTGAGACAGCGAACATCCACAGTGGTTCCTCATTCTGCCAGGCAGCCAAGAGACGCAGCGGTCGGCTTGTTCACCAGGCAGCGAACAGATTAGGCAGTCTCCTTGTTTGTGAGACAGCGAACATCCACAGTGGTCACTCATTCTGCGAGGCAGCCAAGAGACCTAGCGTTCTGCTTGTTCGCCATGCAGCGAAGAGATTAGGCACTCTCCTTGTTTGTGAGACAGCGAACATCCAGAGTGGTCACTCATTCTGCGAGGCAGCGAATTGGCACAGCGTTCTGCTTCTTCGCCAAGCAGTGGACAGATTAGGTAGTCTCCTTGTTTGTGAGACAGCGAACATCCACAGTGGTCACTCATTCTACGAGGCAGCCAAGAGACACAGCGGTCTGCTTGCTCGCCATGCAGCGAAGAGACGCAGCGGTCTGCTTGTTCGCCAGGCAGCGAACAGATTCCGCATTCTCCTTTTTTGTGAGACAGCGAACATCCACAGTGGTCACGCATTCTGCGAGGCAGCGAAGAGACGAAGCGTTTTGCTTGCTCGCCAGGCAGTGGACAGATGAGGCAGTCTCCTTGTTCGTGAGACAGCCAACATCCACAGTGGTCACTCATTCTGCGAGGCAGCGAACAGATGCAGCCGTTTGCTTGTCCACTAGATGGCGTAGTGGCATCACGGATTGCTTTTTCGCCTGGAAGAGACCCGATGCAGCACTTTGCCAGCTGGCGAGGCAGCGAACAGATGCAGCAGTCTGCTGCTTTGTGAGACAGCGAACATCCACGGTGGTTAGTTATTCTGCGAAGCAGCGAAGAGACGCAGCGCTTAGTTAGTTCTCCAGGCCCTGAACACATGCAACGGTTCACTTGCTGGCAACGCAGCGAGGAGAGGCAGCGGTCTGCTTGTTCGCCAGGCAGTGGACAGATTAGGCAGTCTCCGTGTTTGTGAGACAGCCAACATCCACAGTGGTCACTCATTCTGCGAGGCAGCGAACAGATGCAGTGGTTTGCTGGATCGCGAGGCAGTGAACAGAGAGAGCGGTTCGCTTCTTTGCGAGGTAGGGAACATTCGCCGTGGTTGGCTTTTTTGTGACTGGGCGAATAGAGGCAGTGATGTGCTTTTTTGCGAGGCAGCGAAGAGACGCAGCAGTCTGCTTGTTCGCCAGGCAGTGAACAGATGAGGCAGTCTCCTTGTTCGTGAGACAGCGAACATCCACAGCGGTCACTCATTCTGCGAGGCAGCGAACAGAGAGAGCCTTTTGCTTGTTCGCCTGGCAGCGAAGAGACGAAGCGGTCTGCTTGTTCGCCAGGCAGCGAACAGATTAGGCAGTCTCCTTGTTTGTGAGACAGTGAACATCCACAGTGGTCACTCATTGTGCGAGACAGCGAAGAGACACAGCGGTCTGCTTGTTCGCCAGGCAGCGAAGAAACGCAGCGGTTTGCTTGTTCGCCAGGCAGCGAACAGATTAGGCAGTCTCCTTGTTTGTGAGACAGCGAACATCCACAGGGGGTCCTCATTCTGCGAGGCAGCGAAGAGACACAGTGGTTTTCTTGTTCGCCTGGGAGCGAAGAGACGAAGCAGTCTGCTTGTTCGCCAGGCACTGGACAGATTAGGCATTCTCCTTGTTTGTGAGACAGCGAACATCCACAGTGGTTCCTCATTCTGCGAGGCAGCGAACAGAGAGAGCCTTTTGCTTGTTCGCCTGGCAGCGAAGAGACGAAGCGGTCTGCTTGTTCGCCAGGCAGCGAACAGATTAGGCAGTCTCCTTGTTTGTGAGACAGCGAACATCCACTGTGCTCACACATTCTGCGAGGCCGCCAAGAGACACAGTGGTCTGCTTGTTCGTGAGGCAGCGGACAGATGCAGTGGTTTGCCAGACAGCGAGGTAGTGAACAGAGAGAGTGGTTCGCTTGTTTGCGGGGCAGGGATGTTTCGCCATGGTTGGCTTTTTGGTGAGTGGGCGAATAGACGCAGTGATGTGCTTTTTTTTGCGAGTCAGCGAAGAGACGAAGCGGTCTGCTTGTTCGCCAGGCAGCGAACAGATCAGGCAGTCTCCTTGTTTGTGAGACAGCGAACATCCACAGTGGTTCCTCATTCTGCCAGGCAGCCAAGAGACGCAGCGGTCGGCTTGTTCGCCAGGCAGCGAACAGATTAGGCAGTCTCCTTGTTTGTGAGACAGCGAACATCCACAGTGGTCACTCATTCTGCGAGGCAGCCAAGAGACCTAGCGTTCTGCTTGTTCGCCATGCAGCGAAGAGATTAGGCACTCTCCTTGTTTGTGAGACAGCGAACATCCAGAGTGGTCACTCATTCTGCGAGGCAGCGAATTGGCACAGCGTTCTGCTTCTTCGCCAAGCAGTGGACAGATTAGGTAGTCTCCTTGTTTGTGAGACAGCGAACATCCACAGTGGTCACTCATTCTACGAGGCAGCCAAGAGACACAGCGGTCTGCTTGCTCGCCAGGCAGCGAAGAGACGCAGCGGTCTGCTTGTTCGCCAGGCAGTGGACAGATGAGGCAGTCTCCTTGTTCGTGAGACAGCGAGCATCCACAGCGGTCACTCATTCTGCGAGGCAGCGAACAGATGCAGCCGTTTGCTTGTCCACTAGATGGCGTAGTGGCATCACGGATTGCTTTTTCGCCTGGAAGAGACCCGATGCAGCACTTTGCCAGCTGGCGAGGCAGCGAACAGACGCAGCAGTCTGCTGCTTTGTGAGACAGCGAACATCCACGGTGGTTAGTTATTCTGAGAGGCAGCGAAGAGACGCAGCGCTTAGTTAGTTCTCCAGGCCCTGAACACATGCAACGGTTCACTTGCTGGCAACGCAGCGAGGAGAGGCAGCGGTCTGCTTGTTCGCCAGGCAGCGGAGAAATGCAGCGGTTTGCTTGATGGCGAGGAAGAGAACAGAGAGAGCGGTTCGCTTTTTTGCGAGGCAGCGAAGAGAAACGGCAGTCTGCTTGTTCGCCAGGCAGCGAAGAGACGCAGCGGTCTGCTTGTTCGCCAGGCAGCGAACAGATTAGGCAGTCTCCTTGTTTGTGAGACAGCGAACATCCACAGTGGGTCCTCATTCTGCGAGAGAGCGAAGAGAGAGAGCGTTTTGCTTGCTCGCCAGGCAGTGAAGAGACGAAGCAGTCTGCTTGTTCTCCAGGCAGAGAAAAGATTAGGCAGTCTCCTTGTTTGTGAGACAGTGAACACCCACAGTGGTTCCCCATTCTGCGAGGCAGCGAAGAGACACAGTGGTTTTCTTGTTCGCCTGGGAGCGAAGAGACGAAGCAGTCTGCTTGTTCGCCAGGCACTGGACAGATTAGGCATTCTCCTTGTTTGTGAGACAGCGAACATCCACAGTGGTTCCTCATTCTGCGAGGCAGCGAACAGAGAGAGCCTTTTGCTTGTTCGCCTGGCAGCGAAGAGACGAAGCGGTCTGCTTGTTCGCCAGGCAGCGAACAGATTAGGCAGTCTCCTTGTTTGTGAGACAGCGAACATCCACTGTGCTCACACATTCTGCGAGGCCGCCAAGAGACACAGTGGTCTGCTTGTTCGTGAGGCAGCGGACAGATGCAGTGGTTTGCCAGACAGCGAGGTAGTGAACAGAGAGAGTGGTTCGCTTGTTTGCGGGGCAGGGATGTTTCGCCATGGTTGGCTTTTTGGTGAGTGGGCGAATAGACGCAGTGATGTGCTTTTTTTTGCGAGTCAGCGAAGAGACGAAGCGGTCTGCTTGTTCGCCAGGCAGCGAACAGATCAGGCAGTCTCCTTGTTTGTGAGACAGCGAACATCCACAGTGGTTCCTCATTCTGCCAGGCAGCCAAGAGACGCAGCGGTCGGCTTGTTCGCCAGGCAGCGAACAGATTAGGCAGTCTCCTTGTTTGTGAGACAGCGAACATCCACAGTGGTCACTCATTCTGCGAGGCAGCCAAGAGACCTAGCGTTCTGCTTGTTCGCCATGCAGCGAAGAGATTAGGCACTCTCCTTGTTTGTGAGACAGCGAACATCCAGAGTGGTCACTCATTCTGCGAGGCAGCGAATTGGCACAGCGTTCTGCTTCTTCGCCAAGCAGTGGACAGATTAGGCAGTCTCCTTGTTTGTGAGACAGCGAACATCCACAGTGGTCACTCATTCTACGAGGCAGCCAAGAGACACAGCGGTCTGCTTGCTCGCCATGCAGCGAAGAGACGCAGCGGTCTGCTTGTTCGCCAGGCAGCGAACAGATTCCGCATTCTCCTTTTTTGTGAGACAGCCAACATCCACAGTGGTCACTCATTCTGCGAGGCAGCGAACAGATGCAGCCGTTTGCTTGTCCACTAGATGGCGTAGTGGCATCACGGATTGCTTTTTCGCCTGGAAGAGACCCGATGCAGCACTTTGCCAGCTGGCGAGGCAGCGAACAGATGCAGCAGTCTGCTGCTTTGTGAGACAGCGAACATCCACGGTGGTTAGTTATTCTGCGAAGCAGCGAAGAGACGCAGCGCTTAGTTAGTTCTCCAGGCCCTGAACACATGCAACGGTTCACTTGCTGGCAACGCAGCGAGGAGAGGCAGCGGTCTGCTTGTTCGCCAGGCAGTGGACAGATTAGGCAGTCTCCGTGTTTGTGAGACAGCCAACATCCACAGTGGTCACTCATTCTGCGAGGCAGCGAACAGATGCAGTGGTTTGCTGGATCGCGAGGCAGTGAACAGAGAGAGCGGTTCGCTTCTTTGCGAGGTAGGGAACATTCGCCGTGGTTGGCTTTTTTGTGACTGGGCGAATAGAGGCAGTGATGTGCTTTTTTGCGAGGCAGCGAAGAGACGCAGCAGTCTGCTTGTTCGCCAGGCAGTGAACAGATGAGGCAGTCTCCTTGTTTGTGAGACAGCGAACATCCACAGTGGTTCCTCATTCTGCGAGGCAGCGAACAGAGAGAGCCTTTTGCTTGTTCGCCTGGCAGCGAAGAGACGAAGCGGTCTGCTTGTTCGCCAGGCAGCGAACAGATTAGGCAGTCTCCTTGTTTGTGAGACAGCGAACATCCACTGTGCTCACACATTCTGCGAGGCCGCCAAGAGACACAGTGGTCTGCTTGTTCGTGAGGCAGCGGACAGATGCAGTGGTTTGCCAGACAGCGAGGTAGTGAACAGAGAGAGTGGTTCGCTTGTTTGCGGGGCAGGGATGTTTCGCCATGGTTGGCTTTTTGGTGAGTGGGCGAATAGACGCAGTGATGTGCTTTTTTTTGCGAGTCAGCGAAGAGACGAAGCGGTCTGCTTGTTCGCCAGGCAGCGAACAGATCAGGCAGTCTCCTTGTTTGTGAGACAGCGAACATCCACAGTGGTTCCTCATTCTGCCAGGCAGCCAAGAGACGCAGCGGTCGGCTTGTTCGCCAGGCAGCGAACAGATTAGGCAGTCTCCTTGTTTGTGAGACAGCGAACATCCACAGTGGTCACTCATTCTGCGAGGCAGCCAAGAGACCTAGCGTTCTGCTTGTTCGCCATGCAGCGAAGAGATTAGGCACTCTCCTTGTTTGTGAGACAGCGAACATCCAGAGTGGTCACTCATTCTGCGAGGCAGCGAATTGGCACAGCGTTCTGCTTCTTCGCCAAGCAGTGGACAGATTAGGTAGTCTCCTTGTTTGTGAGACAGCGAACATCCACAGTGGTCACTCATTCTACGAGGCAGCCAAGAGACACAGCGGTCTGCTTGCTCGCCAGGCAGCGAAGAGACGCAGCGGTCTGCTTGTTCGCCAGGCAGTGGACAGATGAGGCAGTCTCCTTGTTCGTGAGACAGCGAGCATCCACAGCGGTCACTCATTCTGCGAGGCAGCGAACAGATGCAGCCGTTTGCTTGTCCACTAGATGGCGTAGTGGCATCACGGATTGCTTTTTCGCCTGGAAGAGACCCGATGCAGCACTTTGCCAGCTGGCGAGGCAGCGAACAGATGCAGCAGTCTGCTGCTTTGTGAGACAGCGAACATCCACGGTGGTTAGTTATTCTGCGAAGCAGCGAAGAGACGCAGCGCTTAGTTAGTTCTCCAGGCCCTGAACACATGCAACGGTTCACTTGTTGGCAACGCAGCGAGGAGAGGCAGCGGTCTGCTTGTTCGCCAGGCAGTGGACAGATTAGGCAGTCTCCGTGTTTGTGAGACAGCCAACATCCACAGTGGTCACTCATTCTGCGAGGCAGCGAACAGATGCAGTGGTTTGCTGGATCGCGAGGCAGTGAACAGAGAGAGCGGTTCGCTTCTTTGCGAGGTAGGGAACATTCGCCGTGGTTGGCTTTTTTGTGACTGGGCGAATAGAGGCAGTGATGTGCTTTTTTGCGAGGCAGCGAAGAGACGCAGCAGTCTGCTTGTTCGCCAGGCAGTGAACAGATTAGGCAGTCTCCTTGTTTGTGAGACAGTGAACATCCACAGTGGTCACTCATTGTGCGAGACAGCGAAGAGACACAGCGGTTTGCTTGTTCGCCAGGCAGCGAAGAAACGCAGCGGTTTGCTTGTTCGCCAGGCAGCGAACAGACTAGGCAGTCTCCTTGTTTGTGAGACAGCGAACATCCACAGGGGGTCCTCATTCTGCGAGGCAGCGAAGAGACACAGTGGTTTTCTTGTTCGCCTGGGAGCGAAGAGACGAAGCAGTCTGCTTGTTCGCCAGGCACTGGACAGATTAGGCATTCTCCTTGTTTGTGAGACAGCGAACATCCACAGTGGTTCCTCATTCTGCGAGGCAGCGAACAGAGAGAGCCTTTTGCTTGTTCGCCTGGCAGCGAAGAGACGAAGCGGTCTGCTTGTTCGCCAGGCAGCGAACAGATGAGGCAGTCTCCTTGTTTGTGAGACAGCGAACATCCACTGTGCTCACACATTCTGCGAGGCCGCCAAGAGACACAGTGGTCTGCTTGTTCGTGAGGCAGCGGACAGATGCAGTGGTTTGCCAGACAGCGAGGTAGTGAACAGAGAGAGTGGTTCGCTTGTTTGCGGGGCAGGGATGTTTCGCCATGGTTGGCTTTTTGGTGAGTGGGCGAATAGACGCAGTGATGTGCTTTTTTTTGCGAGTCAGCGAAGAGACGAAGCGGTCTGCTTGTTCGCCAGGCAGCGAACAGATCAGGCAGTCTCCTTGTTTGTGAGACAGCGAACATCCACAGTGGTTCCTCATTCTGCCAGGCAGCCAAGAGACGCAGCGGTCGGCTTGTTCGCCAGGCAGCGAACAGATTAGGCAGTCTCCTTGTTTGTGAGACAGCGAACATCCACAGTGGTCACTCATTCTGCGAGGCAGCCAAGAGACCTAGCGTTCTGCTTGTTCGCCATGCAGCGAAGAGATTAGGCACTCTCCTTGTTTGTGAGACAGCGAACATCCAGAGTGGTCACTCATTCTGCGAGGCAGCGAATTGGCACAGCGTTCTGCTTCTTCGCCAAGCAGTGGACAGATTAGGTAGTCTCCTTGTTTGTGAGACAGCGAACATCCACAGTGGTCACTCATTCTACGAGGCAGCCAAGAGACACAGCGGTCTGCTTGCTCGCCAGGCAGCGAAGAGACGCAGCGGTCTGCTTGTTCGCCAGGCAGTGGACAGATGAGGCAGTCTCCTTGTTCGTGAGACAGCGAGCATCCACAGCGGTCACTCATTCTGCGAGGCAGCGAACAGATGCAGCCGTTTGCTTGTCCACTAGATGGCGTAGTGGCATCACGGATTGCTTTTTCGCCTGGAAGAGACCCGATGCAGCACTTTGCCAGCTGGCGAGGCAGCGAACAGATGCAGCAGTCTGCTGCTTTGTGAGACAGCGAACATCCACGGTGGTTAGTTATTCTGAGAGGCAGCGAAGAGACGCAGCGCTTAGTTAGTTCTCCAGGCCCTAAACACATGCAACGGTTCACTTGCTGGCAACGCAGCGAGGAGAGGCAGCGGTCTGCTTGTTCGCCAGGCAGTGGACAGATTAGGCAGTCTCCGTGTTTGTGAGACAGCCAACATCCACAGTGGTCACTCATTCTGCGAGGCAGCGAACAGATGCAGTGGTTTGCTGGATCGCGAGGCAGTGAACAGAGAGAGCGGTTCGCTTCTTTGCGAGGTAGGGAACATTCGCCGTGGTTGGCTTTTTTGTGACTGGGCGAATAGAGGCAGTGATGTGCTTTTTTGCGAGGCAGCGAAGAGACGCAGCAGTCTGCTTGTTCGCCAGGCAGTGAACAGATGAGGCAGTCTCCTTGTTCGTGAGACAGCGAGCATCCACAGCGGTCACTCATTGTGCGAGGCAGCGAACAGATGCAGCCGTTTGCTTGTCCACTAGATGGCGTAGTGGCATCACGGATTGCTTTTTCGCCTGGAAGAGACCCGATGCAGCACTTTGCCAGCTGGCGAGGCAGCGAACAGACGCAGCAGTCTGCTGCTTTGTGAGACAGCGAACATCCACGGTGGTTAGTTATTCTGAGAGGCAGCGAAGAGACGCAGCGCTTAGTTAGTTCTCCAGGCCCTGAACACATGCAACGGTTCACTTGCTGGCAACGCAGCGAGGAGAGGCAGCGGTCTGCTTGTTCGCCAGGCAGCGGAGAAATGCAGCGGTTTGCTTGATGGCGAGGAAGAGAACAGAGAGAGCGGTTCGCTTTTTTGCGAGGCAGCGAAGAGAAACGGCAGTCTGCTTGTTCGCCAGGCAGCGAAGAGACGCAGCGGTCTGCTTGTTCGCCAGGCAGCGAACAGATTAGGCAGTCTCCTTGTTTGTGAGACAGCGAACATCCACAGTGGGTCCTCATTCTGCGAGAGAGCGAAGAGAGAGAGCGTTTTGCTTGCTCGCCAGGCAGTGAAGAGACGAAGCAGTCTGCTTGTTCTCCAGGCAGCGAAAAGATTAGGCAGTCTCCTTGTTTGTGAGACAGTGAACACCCACAGTGGTTCCCCATTCTGCGAGGCAGCGAAGAGACACAGTGGTTTTCTTGTTCGCCTGGGAGCGAAGAGACGAAGCAGTCTGCTTGTTCGCCAGGCACTGGACAGATTAGGCATTCTCCTTGTTTGTGAGACAGCGAACATCCACAGTGGTTCCTCATTCTGCGAGGCAGCGAACAGAGAGAGCCTTTTGCTTGTTCGCCTGGCAGCGAAGAGACGAAGCGGTCTGCTTGTTCGCCAGGCAGCGAACAGATTAGGCAGTCTCCTTGTTTGTGAGACAGCGAACATCCACTGTGCTCACACATTCTGCGAGGCCGCCAAGAGACACAGTGGTCTGCTTGTTCGTGAGGCAGCGGACAGATGCAGTGGTTTGCCAGACAGCGAGGTAGTGAACAGAGAGAGTGGTTCGCTTGTTTGCGGGGCAGGGATGTTTCGCCATGGTTGGCTTTTTGGTGAGTGGGCGAATAGACGCAGTGATGTGCTTTTTTTTGCGAGTCAGCGAAGAGACGAAGCGGTCTGCTTGTTCGCCAGGCAGCGAACAGATCAGGCAGTCTCCTTGTTTGTGAGACAGCGAACATCCACAGTGGTCACTCATTCTGCGAGGCAGCCAAGAGACCTAGCGTTCTGCTTGTTCGCCATGCAGCGAAGAGATTAGGCACTCTCCTTGTTTGTGAGACAGCGAACATCCAGAGTGGTCACTCATTCTGCGAGGCAGCGAATTGGCACAGCGTTCTGCTTCTTCGCCAAGCAGTGGACAGATTAGGTAGTCTCCTTGTTTGTGAGACAGCGAACATCCACAGTGGTCACTCATTCTACGAGGCAGCCAAGAGACACAGCGGTCTGCTTGCTCGCCAGGCAGCGAAGAGACGCAGCGGTCTGCTTGTTCGCCAGGCAGTGGACAGATGAGGCAGTCTCCTTGTTCGTGAGACAGCGAGCATCCACAGCGGTCACTCATTGTGCGAGGCAGCGAACAGATGCAGCCGTTTGCTTGTCCACTAGATGGCGTAGTGGCATCACGGATTGCTTTTTCGCCTGGAAGAGACCCGATGCAGCACTTTGCCAGCTGGCGAGGCAGCGAACAGATGCAGCAGTCTGCTGCTTTGTGAGACAGCGAACATCCACGGTGGTTAGTTATTCTGAGAGGCAGCGAAGAGACGCAGCGCTTAGTTAGTTCTCCAGGCCCTGAACACATGCAACGGTTCACTTGCTGGCAACGCAGCGAGGAGAGGCAGCGGTCTGCTTGTTCGCCAGGCAGTGGACAGATTAGGCAGTCTCCGTGTTTGTGAGACAGCCAACATCCACAGTGGTCACTCATTCTGCGAGGCAGCGAACAGATGCAGTGGTTTGCTGGATCGTGAGGCAGTGAACAGAGAGAGCGGTTCGCTTCTTTGCGAGGTAGGGAACATTCGCCGTGGTTGGCTTTTTTGTGACTGGGCGAATAGAGGCAGTGATGTGCTTTTTTGCGAGGCAGCGAAGAGACGCAGCAGTCTGCTTGTTCGCCAGGCAGTGAACAGATGAGGCAGTCTCCTTGTTCGTGAGACAGCGAGCATCCACAGCGGTCACTCATTGTGCGAGGCAGCGAACAGATGCAGCCGTTTGCTTGTCCACTAGATGGCGTAGTGGCATCACGGATTGCTTTTTCGCCTGGAAGAGACCCGATGCAGCACTTTGCCAGCTGGCGAGGCAGCGAACAGACGCAGCAGTCTGCTGCTTTGTGAGACAGCGAACATCCACGGTGGTTAGTTATTCTGAGAGGCAGCGAAGAGACGCAGCGCTTAGTTAGTTCTCCAGGCCCTGAACACATGCAACGGTTCACTTGCTGGCAACGCAGCGAGGAGAGGCAGCGGTCTGCTTGTTCGCCAGGCAGCGGAGAAATGCAGCGGTTTGCTTGATGGCGAGGAAGAGAACAGAGAGAGCGGTTCGCTTTTTTGCGAGGCAGCGAAGAGAAACGGCAGTCTGCTTGTTCGCCAGGCAGCGAAGAGACGCAGCGGTCTGCTTGTTCGCCAGGCAGCGAACAGATTAGGCAGTCTCCTTGTTTGTGAGACAGCGAACATCCACAGTGGTTCCTCATTCTGCCAGGCAGCCAAGAGACGCAGCGGTCGGCTTGTTCGCCAGGCAGCGAACAGATTAGGCACTCTCCTTGTTTGTGAGACAGCGAACATCCACAGTGGTCACTCATTCTGCGAGGCAGCCAAGAGACCTAGCGTTCTGCTTGTTCGCCATGCAGCGAAGAGATTAGGCACTCTCCTTGTTTGTGAGACAGCGAACATCCAGAGTGGTCACTCATTCTGCGAGGCAGCGAATTGGCACAGCGTTCTGCTTCTTCGCCAAGCAGTGGACAGATTAGGTAGTCTCCTTGTTTGTGAGACAGCGAACATCCACTGTGCTCACACATTCTGCGAGGCCGCCAAGAGACACAGTGGTCTGCTTGTTCGTGAGGCAGCGGACAGATGCAGTGGTTTGCCAGACAGCGAGGTAGTGAACAGAGAGAGTGGTTCGCTTGTTTGCGGGGCAGGGATGTTTCGCCATGGTTGGCTTTTTGGTGAGTGGGCGAATAGACGCAGTGATGTGCTTTTTTTTGCGAGTCAGCGAAGAGACGAAGCGGTCTGCTTGTTCGCCAGGCAGCGAACAGATCAGGCAGTCTCCTTGTTTGTGAGACAGCGAACATCCACAGTGGTTCCTCATTCTGCCAGGCAGCCAAGAGACGCAGCGGTCGGCTTGTTCGCCAGGCAGCGAACAGATTAGGCAGTCTCCTTGTTTGTGAGACAGCGAACATCCACAGTGGTCACTCATTCTGCGAGGCAGCGAATTGGCACAGCGTTCTGCTTCTTCGCCAAGCAGTGGACAGATTAGGTAGTCTCCTTGTTTGTGAGACAGCGAACATCCACAGTGGTCACTCATTCTACGAGGCAGCCAAGAGACACAGCGGTCTGCTTGCTCGCCAGGCAGCGAAGAGACGCAGCGGTCTGCTTGTTCGCCAGGCAGTGGACAGATGAGGCAGTCTCCTTGTTCGTGAGACAGCGAGCATCCACAGTGGTCACTCATTCTGCGAGGCAGCGAACAGATGCAGCCGTTTGCTTGTCCACTAGATGGCGTAGTGGCATCACGGATTGCTTTTTCGCCTGGAAGAGACCCGATGCAGCACTTTGCCAGCTGGCGAGGCAGCGAACAGATGCAGCAGTCTGCTGCTTTGTGAGACAGCGAACATCCACGGTGGTTAGTTATTCTGAGAGGCAGCGAAGAGACGCAGCGCTTAGTTAGTTCTCCAGGCCCTGAACACATGCAACGGTTCACTTGCTGGCAACGCAGCGAGGAGAGGCAGCGGTCTGCTTGTTCGCCAGGCAGTGGACAGATTAGGCAGTCTCCGTGTTTGTGAGACAGCCAACATCCACAGTGGTCACTCATTCTGCGAGGCAGCGAACAGATGCAGTGGTTTGCTGGATCGCGAGGCAGTGAACAGAGAGAGCGGTTCGCTTCTTTGCGAGGTAGGGAACATTCGCCGTGGTTGGCTTTTTTGTGACTGGGCGAATAGAGGCAGTGATGTGCTTTTTTGCGAGGCAGCGAAGAGACGCAGCAGTCTGCTTGTTCGCCAGGCAGTGAACAGATGAGGCAGTCTCCTTGTTCGTGAGACAGCGAACATCCACAGCGGTCACTCATTCTGCGAGGCAGCGAACAGAGAGAGCCTTTTGCTTGTTCGCCTGGCAGCGAAGAGACGAAGCGGTCTGCTTCTTCGACAGGCAGCGAACAGATTAGGCAGTCTCCTTGTTTGTGAGACAGTGAACATCCACAGTGGTCACTCATTGTGCGAGACAGCGAAGAGACACAGCGGTTTGCTTGTTCGCCAGGCAGCGAAGAAACGCAGCGGTTTGCTTGTTCGCCAGGTAGCGAACAGACTAGGCAGTCTCCTTGTTTGTGAGACAGCGAACATCCACAGTGGTCACTCATTCTGCGAGGCAGCGAAGAGACACAGTGGTTTTCTTGTTCGCCTGGGAGCGAAGAGACGAAGCAGTCTGCTTGTTCGCCAGGCACTGGACAGATTAGGCATTCTCCTTGTTTGTGAGACAGCGAACATCCACAGTGGTTCCTCATTCTGCGAGGCAGCGAACAGAGAGAGCCTTTTGCTTGTTCGCCTGGCAGCGAAGAGACGAAGCGGTCTGCTTGTTCGCCAGGCAGCGAACAGATTAGGCAGTCTCCTTGTTTGTGAGACAGCGAACATCCACTGTGCTCACACATTCTGCGAGGCCGCCAAGAGACACAGTGGTCTGCTTGTTCGTGAGGCAGCGGACAGATGCAGTGGTTTGCCAGACAGCGAGGTAGTGAACAGAGAGAGTGGTTCGCTTGTTTGCGGGGCAGGGATGTTTCGCCATGGTTGGCTTTTTGGTGAGTGGGCGAATAGACGCAGTGATGTGCTTTTTTTTGCGAGTCAGCGAAGAGACGAAGCGGTCTGCTTGTTCGCCAGGCAGCGAACAGATCAGGCAGTCTCCTTGTTTGTGAGACAGCGAACATCCACAGTGGTTCCTCATTCTGCCAGGCAGCCAAGAGACGCAGCGGTCGGCTTGTTCGCCAGGCAGCGAACAGATTAGGCAGTCTCCTTGTTTGTGAGACAGCGAACATCCACAGTGGTCACTCATTCTGCGAGGCAGCCAAGAGACCTAGCGTTCTGCTTGTTCGCCATGCAGCGAAGAGATTAGGCACTCTCCTTGTTTGTGAGACAGCGAACATCCAGAGTGGTCACTCATTCTGCGAGGCAGCGAATTGGCACAGCGTTCTGCTTCTTCGCCAAGCAGTGGACAGATTAGGTAGTCTCCTTGTTTGTGAGACAGCGAACATCCACAGTGGTCACTCATTCTACGAGGCAGCCAAGAGACACAGCGGTCTGCTTGCTCGCCAGGCAGTGGACAGATGAGGCAGTCTCCTTGTTCGTGAGACAGCGAGCATCCACAGCGGTCACTCATTGTGCGAGGCAGCGAACAGATGCAGCCGTTTGCTTGTCCACTAGATGGCGTAGTGGCATCACGGATTGCTTTTTCGCCTGGAAGAGACCCGATGCAGCACTTTGCCAGCTGGCGAGGCAGCGAACAGATGCAGCAGTCTGCTGCTTTGTGAGACAGCGAACATCCACGGTGGTTAGTTATTCTGAGAGGCAGCGAAGAGACGCAGCGCTTAGTTAGTTCTCCAGGCCCTGAACACATGCAACGGTTCACTTGCTGGCAACGCAGCGAGGAGAGGCAGCGGTCTGCTTGTTCGCCAGGCAGTGGACAGATTAGGCAGTCTCCGTGTTTGTGAGACAGCCAACATCCACAGTGGTCACTCATTCTGCGAGGCAGCGAACAGATGCAGTGGTTTGCTGGATCGTGAGGCAGTGAACAGAGAGAGCGGTTCGCTTCTTTGCGAGGTAGGGAACATTCGCCGTGGTTGGCTTTTTTGTGACTGGGCGAATAGAGGCAGTGATGTGCTTTTTTGCGAGGCAGCGAAGAGACGCAGCAGTCTGCTTGTTCGCCAGGCAGTGAACAGATGAGGCAGTCTCCTTGTTCGTGAGACAGCGAGCATCCACAGCGGTCACTCATTGTGCGAGGCAGCGAACAGATGCAGCCGTTTGCTTGTCCAGTAGATGGCGTAGTGGCATCACGGATTGCTTTTTCGCCTGGAAGAGACCCGATGCAGCACTTTGCCAGCTGGCGAGGCAGCGAACAGATGCAGCAGTCTGCTGCTTTGTGAGACAGCGAACATCCACGGTGGTTAGTTATTCTGAGAGGCAGCGAAGAGACGCAGCGCTTAGTTAGTTCTCCAGGCCCTGAACACATGCAACGGTTCACTTGCTGGCAACGCAGCGAGGAGAGGCAGCGGTCTGCTTGTTCGCCAGGCAGCGGAGAAATGCAGCGGTTTGCTTGATGGCGAGGAAGAGAACAGAGAGAGCGGTTCGCTTTTTTGCGAGGCAGCGAAGAGAAACGGCAGTCTGCTTGTTCGCCAGGCAGCGAAGAGATTAGGCACTCTCCTTGTTTGTGAGACAGCGAACATCCAGAGTGGTCACTCATTCTGCGAGGCAGCGAATTGGCACAGCGTTCTGCTTCTTCGCCAAGCAGTGGACAGATTAGGTAGTCTCCTTGTTTGTGAGACAGCGAACATCCACAGTGGTCACTCATTCTACGAGGCAGCCAAGAGACACAGCGGTCTGCTTGCTCGCCAGGCAGCGAAGAGACGCAGCGGTCTGCTTGTTCGCCAGGCAGTGGACAGATGAGGCAGTCTCCTTGTTCGTGAGACAGCGAGCATCCACAGCGGTCACTCATTCTGCGAGGCAGCGAACAGATGCAGCCGTTTGCTTGTCCACTAGATGGCGTAGTGGCATCACGGATTGCTTTTTCGCCTGGAAGAGACCCGATGCAGCACTTTGCCAGCTGGCGAGGCAGCGAACAGACGCAGCAGTCTGCTGCTTTGTGAGACAGCGAACATCCACGGTGGTTAGTTATTCTGAGAGGCAGCGAAGAGACGCAGCGCTTAGTTAGTTCTCCAGGCCCTGAACACATGCAACGGTTCACTTGCTGGCAACGCAGCGAGGAGAGGCAGCGGTCTGCTTGTTCGCCAGGCAGCGGAGAAATGCAGCGGTTTGCTTGATGGCGAGGAAGAGAACAGAGAGAGCGGTTCGCTTTTTTGCGAGGCAGCGAAGAGAAACGGCAGTCTGCTTGTTCGCCAGGCAGCGAAGAGACGCAGCGGTCTGCTTGTTCGCCAGGCAGCGAACAGATTAGGCAGTCTCCTTGTTTGTGAGACAGCGAACATCCACAGTGGGTCCTCATTCTGCGAGAGAGCGAAGAGACACAGTGGTTTTCTTGTTCGCCTGGGAGCGAAGAGACGAAGCAGTCTGCTTGTTCGCCAGGCACTGGACAGATTAGGCATTCTCCTTGTTTGTGAGACAGCGAACATCCACAGTGGTTCCTCATTCTGCGAGGCAGCGAACAGAGAGAGCCTTTTGCTTGTTCGCCTGGCAGCGAAGAGACGAAGCGGTCTGCTTGTTCGCCAGGCAGCGAACAGATTAGGCAGTCTCCTTGTTTGTGAGACAGCGAACATCCACGGTGGTCACACATTCTGCGAGGCCGCCAAGAGACACAGTGGTCTACTTGTTCGTGAGGCAGCGGACAGATGCAGTGGTTTGCCAGACAGCGAGGTAGTGAACAGAGAGAGTGGTTCGCTTGTTTGCGGGGCAGGGATGTTTCGCCATGGTTGGCTTTTTGGTGAGTGGGCGAATAGACGCAGTGATGTGCTTTTTTTTGCGAGTCAGCGAAGAGACGCAGCGGTCGGCTTGTTCGCCAGGCAGCGAACAGATTAGGCAGTCTCCTTGTTTGTGAGACAGCGAACATCCACAGTGGTCACTCATTCTGCGAGGCAGCCAAGAGACCTAGCGTTCTGCTTGTTCGCCATGCAGCGAAGAGATTAGGCACTCTCCTTGTTTGTGAGACAGCGAACATCCAGAGTGGTCACTCATTCTGCGAGGCAGCGAATTGGCACAGCGTTCTGCTTCTTCGCCAAGCAGTGGACAGATTAGGTAGTCTCCTTGTTTGTGAGACAGCGAACATCCACAGTGGTCACTCATTCTACGAGGCAGCCAAGAGACACAGCGGTCTGCTTGCTCGCCAGGCAGCGAAGAGACGCAGCGGTCTGCTTGTTCGCCAGGCAGCGGAGAAATGCAGCGGTTTGCTTGATGGCGAGGAAGAGAACAGAGAGAGCGGTTCGCTTTTTTGCGAGGCAGCGAAGAGAAACGGCAGTCTGCTTGTTCGCCAGGCAGCGAAGAGACGCAGCGGTCTGCTTGTTCGCCAGGCAGCGAACAGATTAGGCAGTCTCCTTGTTTGTGAGACAGCGAAAATCCACAGTGCTTCCTCATTCTGCGAGAGAGCGAAGAGAGAGAGCGTTTTGCTCGTTCGCCAGGCAGTGAAGAGACGAAGCAGTCTGCTTGTTCTCCAGGCAGCGAAAAGATTAGGCAGTCTCCTTGTTTGTGAGACAGTGAACATCCACAGTGGTTCCCCATTCTGCGAGGCAGCGAAGAGACACAGTGGTTTTCTTGTTCGCCTGGGAGCGAAGAGACGAAGCAGTCTGCTTGTTCGCCAGGCACTGGACAGATTAGGCATTCTCCTTGTTTGTGAGACAGCGAACATCCACAGTGGTTCCTCATTCTGCGAGGCAGCGAACAGAGAGAGCCTTTTGCTTGTTCGCCTGGCAGCGAAGAGACGAAGCGGTCTGCTTGTTCGCCAGGCAGCGAACAGATTAGGCAGTCTCCTTGTTTGTGAGACAGCGAACATCCACTGTGCTCACACATTCTGCGAGGCCGCCAAGAGACACAGTGGTCTGCTTGTTCGTGAGGCAGCGGACAGATGCAGTGGTTTGCCAGACAGCGAGGTAGTGAACAGAGAGAGTGGTTCGCTTGTTTGCGGGGCAGGGATGTTTCGCCATGGTTGGCTTTTTGGTGAGTAGGCGAATAGACGCAGTGATGTGCTTTTTTTTGCGAGTCAGCGAAGAGACGAAGCGGTCTGCTTGTTCGCCAGGCAGCGAACAGATCAGGCAGTCTCCTTGTTTGTGAGACAGCGAACATCCACAGTGGTTCCTCATTCTGCCAGGCAGCCAAGAGACGCAGCGGTCGGCTTGTTCGCCAGGCAGCGAACAGATTAGGCAGTCTCCTTGTTCGTGAGACAGCGAGCATCCACAGCGGTCACTCATTCTGCGAGGCAGCGAACAGATGCAGCCGTTTGCTTGTCCACTAGATGGCGTAGTGGCATCACGGATTGCTTTTTCGCCTGGAAGAGACCCGATGCAGCACTTTGCCAGCTGGCGAGGCAGCGAACAGACGCAGCAGTCTGCTGCTTTGTGAGACAGCGAACATCCACGGTGGTTAGTTATTCTGCGAAGCAGCGAAGAGACGCAGCGCTTAGTTAGTTCTCCAGGCCCTGAACACATGCAACGGTTCACTTGCTGGCAACGCAGCGAGGAGAGGCAGCGGTCTGCTTGTTCGCCAGGCAGCGGAGAAATGCAGCGGTTTGCTTGATGGCGAGGAAGAGAACAGAGAGAGCGGTTCGCTTTTTTGCGAGGCAGCGAAGAGAAACGGCAGTCTGCTTGTTCGCCAGGCAGCGAGGAGAGGCAGCGGTCTGCTTGTTCGCCAAGCAGTGGACAGATTAGGCAGTCTCCTTGTTTGTGAGACAGCGAACATCCACAGTGGTTCCTCATTCTGCCAGGCAGCGAAGAGACAGAGCATTTTGCTTCTTCGCCTGGCAGCGAAGAGACACAGCGGTTTGCTTGTTCGCCAGGCAGTGAAGAGACGAAGCAGTCTGCTTGTTCTTCATGCAGCGAAAAGATTAGGCAGTCTCCTTGTTTGTGAGACAGTCAACATCCACAGTGGTTCCCCATTCTGCGAGGCAGCGAAGAGACACAGTGGTTTTCTTGTTCGCCTGGGAGCGAAGAGACGAAGCAGTCTGCTTGTTCGCCAGGCACTGGACAGATTAGGCATTCTCCTTGTTTGTGAGACAGCGAACATCCACTGTGCTCACACATTCTGCGAGGCCGCCAAGAGACACAGTGGTCTGCTTGTTCGTGAGGCAGCGGACAGATGCAGTGGTTTGCCAGACAGCGAGGTAGTGAACAGAGAGAGTGGTTCGCTTGTTTGCGGGGCAGGGATGTTTCGCCATGGTTGGCTTTTTGGTGAGTGGGCGAATAGACGCAGTGATGTGCTTTTTTTTGCGAGTCAGCGAAGAGACGAAGCGGTCTGCTTGTTCGCCAGGCAGCGAACAGATCAGGCAGTCTCCTTGTTTGTGAGACAGCGAACATCCACAGTGGTCACTCATTCTGCGAGGCAGCCAAGAGACCTAGCGTTCTGCTTGTTCGCCATGCAGCGAAGAGATTAGGCACTCTCCTTGTTTGTGAGACAGCGAACATCCAGAGTGGTCACTCATTCTGCGAGGCAGCGAATTGGCACAGCGTTCTGCTTCTTCGCCAAGCAGTGGACAGATTAGGTAGTCTCCTTGTTTGTGAGACAGCGAACATCCACAGTGGTCACTCATTCTACGAGGCAGCCAAGAGACACAGCGGTCTGCTTGCTCGCCAGGCAGCGAAGAGACGCAGCGGTCTGCTTGTTCGCCAGGCAGTGGACAGATGAGGCAGTCTCCTTGTTCGTGAGACAGCGAGCATCCACAGCGGTCACTCATTCTGCGAGGCAGCGAACAGATGCAGCCGTTTGCTTGTCCACTAGATGGCGTAGTGGCATCACGGATTGCTTTTTCGCCTGGAAGAGACCCGATGCAGCACTTTGCCAGCTGGCGAGGCAGCGAACAGACGCAGCAGTCTGCTGCTTTGTGAGACAGCGAACATCCACGGTGGTTAGTTATTCTGAGAGGCAGCGAAGAGACGCAGCGCTTAGTTAGTTCTCCAGGCCCTGAACACATGCAACGGTTCACTTGCTGGCAACGCAGCGAGGAGAGGCAGCGGTCTGCTTGTTCGCCAGGCAGTGGACAGATTAGGCAGTCTCCGTGTTTGTGAGACAGCCAACATCCACAGCGGTCACTCATTCTGCGAGGCAGCGAACAGATGCAGTGGTTTGCTGGATCGTGAGGCAGTGAACAGAGAGAGCGGTTCGCTTCTTTGCGAGGTAGGGAACATTCGCCGTGGTTGGCTTTTTTGTGACTGGGCGAATAGAGGCAGTGATGTGCTTTTTTGCGAGGCAGCAAAGAGACGCAGCAGTCTGCTTGTTCGCCAGGCAGTGAACAGATGAGGCAGTCTCCTTGTTCGTGAGACAGCGAGCCTCCACAGCGGTCACTCATTCTGCGAGGCAGCGAACAGATGCAGCCGTTTGCTTGTCCACTAGATGGCGTAGTGGCATCACGGATTGCTTTTTCGCCTGGAAGAGACCCGATGCAGCACTTTGCCAGCTGGCGAGGCAGCGAACAGACGCAGCAGTCTGCTGCTTTGTGAGACAGCGAACATCCACGGTGGTTAGTTATTCTGAGAGGCAGCGAAGAGACGCAGCGCTTAGTTAGTTCTCCAGGCCCTGAACACATGCAACGGTTCACTTGCTGGCAACGCAGCGAGGAGACACAGCGGTCTGCTTGTTCGCCAGGCAGCGGAGAAATGCAGCGGTTTGCTTGATGGCGAGGAAGAGAACAGAGAGAGCGGTTCGCTTTTTTGCGAGGCAGCGAAGAGAAACGGCAGTCTGCTTGTTCGCCAGGCAGCGAAGAGACGCAGCGGTCTGCTTGTTCGCCAGGCAGCGAACAGATTAGGCAGTCTCCTTGTTTGTGAGACAGCGAACATCCACAGTGGGTCCTCATTCTGCGAGAGAGCGAAGAGACACAGTGGTTTTCTTGTTCGCCTGGGAGCGAAGAGACGAAGCAGTCTGCTTGTTCGCCAGGCACTGGACAGATTAGGCATTCTCCTTGTTTGTGAGACAGCGAACATCCACAGTGGTTCCTCATTCTGCGAGGCAGCGAACAGAGAGAGCCTTTTGCTTGTTCGCCTGGCAGCGAAGAGACGAAGCGGTCTGCTTGTTCGCCAGGCAGCGAAAAGATTAGGCAGTCTCCTTGTTTGTGAGACAGCGAACATCCACTGTGCTCACACATTCTGCGAGGCCGCCAAGAGACACAGTGGTCTGCTTGTTCGTGAGGCAGCGGACAGATGCAGTGGTTTGCCAGACAGCGAGGTAGTGAACAGAGAGAGTGGTTCGCTTTTTTGCGGGGCAGGGATGTTTCGCCATGGTTGGCTTTTTGGTGAGTGGGCGAATAGACGCAGTGATGTGCTTTTTTTTGCGAGTCAGCGAAGAGACGAAGCGGTCTGCTTGTTCGCCAGGCAGCGAACAGATCAGGCAGTCTCCTTGTTTGTGAGACAGCGAACATCCACAGTGGTTCCTCATTCTGCCAGGCAGCCAAGAGACGCAGCGGTCGGCTTGTTCGCCAGGCAGCGAACAGATTAGGCAGTCTCCTTGTTCGTGAGACAGCGAGCATCCACAGCGGTCACTCATTCTGCAAGGCAGCGAACAGATGCAGCCGTTTGCTTGTCCACTAGATGGCGTAGTGGCATCACGGATTGCTTTTTCGCCTGGAAGAGACCCGATGCAGCACTTTGCCAGCTGGCGAGGCAGCGAACAGACGCAGCAGTCTGCTGCTTTGTGAGACAGCGAACATCCACGGTGGTTAGTTATTCTGAGAGGCAGCGAAGAGACGCAGCACTTAGTTAGTTCTCCAGGCCCTGAACACATGCAACGGTTCACTTGCTGGCAACGCAGCGAGGAGACACAGCGGTCTGCTTGTTCGCCAGGCAGCGGAGAAATGCAGCGGTTTGCTTGATGGCGAGGAAGAGAACAGAGAGAGCGGTTCGCTTTTTTGCGAGGCAGCGAAGAGAAACGGCAGTCTGCTTGTTCGCCAGGCAGCGAAGAGACGCAGCGGTCTGCTTGTTCGCCAGGCAGCGAACAGATTAGGCAGTCTCCTTGTTTGTGAGACAGCGAACATCCACAGTGGGTCCTCATTCTGCGAGAGAGCGAAGAGAGAGAGCGTTTTGCTTGCTCGCCAGGAAGTGAAGAGACGAAGCAGTCTGCTTGTTCTCCAGGCAGCGAAAAGATTAGGCAGTCTCCTTGTTTGTGAGACAGTGAACACCCACAGTGGTTCCCCATTCTGCGAGGCAGCGAAGAGACACAGTGGTTTTCTTGTTCGCCTGGGAGCGAAGAGACGAAGCAGTCTGCTTGTTCGCCAGGCACTGGACAGATTAGGCATTCTCCTTGTTTGTGAGACACTGAACATCCACAGTGGTTCCTCATTCTGCGAGGCAGCGAACAGAGAGAGCCTTTTGCTTGTTCGCCTGGCAGCGAAGAGACGAAGCGGTCTGCTTGTTCGCCAGGCAGCGAACAGATTAGGCAGTCTCCTTGTTTGTGAGACAGCGAACATCCACTGTGCTCACACATTCTGCGAGGCCGCCAAGAGACACAGTGGTCTGCTTGTTCGTGAGGCAGCGGACAGATGCAGTGGTTTGCCAGACAGCGAGGTAGTGAACAGAGAGAGTGGTTCGCTTTTTTGCGGGGCAGGGATGTTTCGCCATGGTTGGCTTTTTGGTGAGTGGGCGAATAGACGCAGTGATGTGCTTTTTTTTGCGAGTCAGCGAAGAGACGAAGCGGTCTGCTTGTTCGCCAGGCAGCGAACAGATCAGGCAGTCTCCTTGTTTGTGAGACAGCGAACATCCACAGTGGTTCCTCATTCTGCCAGGCAGCCAAGAGACGCAGCGGTCGGCTTGTTCGCCAGGCAGCGAACAGATTAGGCACTCTCCTTGTTTGTGAGACAGCGAACATCCAGAGTGGTCACTCATTCTGCGAGGCAGCGAATTGGCACAGCGTTCTGCTTCTTCGCCAAGCAGTGGACAGATTAGGTAGTCTCCTTGTTTGTGAGACAGCGAACATCCACAGTGGTCACTCATTCTACGAGGCAGCCAAGAGACACAGCGGTCTGCTTGCTCGCCAGGCAGCGAAGAGACGCAGCGGTCTGCTTGTTCGCCAGGCAGTGGACAGATGAGGCAGTCTCCTTGTTCGTGAGACAGCGAGCATCCACAGCGGTCACTCATTCTGCGAGGCAGCGAACAGATGCAGCCGTTTGCTTGTCCACTAGATGGCGTAGTGGCATCACGGATTGCTTTTTCGCCTGGAAGAGACCCGATGCAGCACTTTGCCAGCTGGCGAGGCAGCGAACAGATGCAGCAGTCTGCTGCTTTGTGAGACAGCGAACATCCACGGTGGTTAGTTATTCTGAGAGGCAGCGAAGAGACGCAGCGCTTAGTTAGTTCTCCAGGCCCTGAACACATGCAACGGTTCACTTGCTGGCAACGCAGCGAGGAGAGGCAGCGGTCTGCTTGTTCGCCAGGCAGTGGACAGATTAGGCAGTCTCCGTGTTTGTGAGACAGCGAGCATCCACAGCGGTCACTCATTGTGCGAGGCAGCGAACAGATGCAGCCGTTTGCTTGTCCACTAGATGGCGTAGTGGCATCACGGATTGCTTTTTCGCCTGGAAGAGACCCGATGCAGCACTTTGCCAGCTGGCGAGGCAGCGAACAGACGCAGCAGTCTGCTGCTTTGTGAGACAGCGAACATCCACGGTGGTTAGTTATTCTGAGAGGCAGCGAAGAGACGCAGCGCTTAGTTAGTTCTCCAGGCCCTGAACACATGCAACGGTTCACTTGCTGGCAACGCAGCGAGGAGAGGCAGCGGTCTGCTTGTTCGCCAGGCAGCGGAGAAATGCAGCGGTTTGCTTGATGGCGAGGAAGAGAACAGAGAGAGCGGTTCGCTTTTTTGCGAGGCAGCGAAGAGAAACGGCAGTCTGCTTGTTCGCCTGGCGGCGAAGAGACGCAGCGGTCTGCTTGTTCGCCAGACAGTGGGCAGATTAGGCAGTCTCCTTGTTTGTGAGACAGAAAACATCCACAGTGGTTCCTCATTCTGCGAGGCAGCGAACAGAGAGAGCCTTTTGCTTGTTCGCCTGGCAGCGAAGAGACGAAGCGGTCTGCTTGTTCGCCAGGCAGCGAACAGATCAGGCAGTCTCCTTGTTTGTGAGACAGCGAACATCCACAGTGGTTCCTCATTCTGCCAGGCAGCCAAGAGACCTAGCGTTCTGCTTGTTCGCCATGCAGTGAAGAGATTAGGCACTCTCCTTGTTTGTGAGACAGCGAACATCCAGAGTGGTCACTCATTCTGCGAGGCAGCGAATTGGCACAGCGTTCTGCTTCTTCGCCAAGCAGTGGACAGATTAGGTAGTGTCCTTGTTTGTGAGAGAGCGAACATCCACAGTGGTCACTCATTCTCCGAGGCAGCCAAGAGACACAGCGGTCTGCTTGCTCGCCAGGCATGGACAGATGAGGCAGTCTCCTTGTTCGTGAGACAGCGAGCATCCACAGCGGTCACTCATTGTGCGAGGCAGCGAACAGATGCAGCCGTTTGCTTGTCCACTAGATGGCGTAGTGGCATCACGGATTGCTTTTTCGCCTGGAAGAGACCCGATGCAGCACTTTGCCAGCTGGCGAGGCAGCGAACAGATGCAGCAGTCTCCTTGTTTTTTGAGACAGCGAACATCCACAGTGGGTCCTCATTCTGCGAGACAGCGAAGAGAGAGAGCGTTTTGCTCGTTCGCCAGGCAGTGAAGAGACGAAGCAGTCTGCTTGTTCTCCAGGCAGCGAAAAGATTAGGCAGTCTCCTTGTTTGTGAGACAGTGAACACCCACAGTGGTTCCCCATTCTGCGAGGCAGCGAAGAGACACAGCGGTTTGCTTGTTCACCAGGCAGTGAAGAGACGAAGCAGTCTGCTTGTTCGCCAGGCACTGGACAGATTAGGCATTCTCCTTGTTTGTGAGACAGCGAACATCCACAGTGGTTCCTCATTCTGCGAGGCAGCGAACAGAGAGAGCCTTTTGCTTGTTCGCCTGGCAGCGAAGAGACGAAGCGGTCTGCTTGTTCGCCAGGCAGCGAACAGATTAGGCAGTCTCCTTGTTTGTGAGACAGCGAACATCCACTGTGCTCACACATTCTGCGAGGCCGCCAAGAGACACAGTGGTCTGCTTGTTCGTGAGGCAGCGGACAGATGCAGTGGTTTGCCAGACAGCGAGGTAGTGAACAGAGAGAGTGGTTCGCTTGTTTGCGGGGCAGGGATGTTTCGCCATGGTTGGCTTTTTGGTGAGTAGGCGAATAGACGCAGTGATGTGCTTTTTTTTGCGAGTCAGCGAAGAGACGAAGCGGTCTGCTTGTTCGCCAGGCAGCGAACAGATCAGGCAGTCTCCTTGTTTGTGAGACAGCGAACATCCACAGTGGTTCCTCATTCTGCCAGGCAGCCAAGAGACGCAGCGGTCGGCTTGTTCGCCAGGCAGCGAACAGATTAGGCACTCTCCTTGTTTGTGAGACAGCGAACATCCACAGTGGTCACTCATTCTGCGAGGCAGCCAAGAGACCTAGCGTTCTGCTTGTTCGCCATGCAGCGAAGAGATTAGGCACTCTCCTTGTTTGTGAGACAGCGAACATCCAGAGTGGTCACTCATTCTGCGAGGCAGCGAATTGGCACAGCGTTCTGCTTCTTCGCCAAGCAGTGGACAGATTAGGTAGTCTCCTTGTTTGTGAGACAGCGAACATCCACAGTGGTCACTCATTCTACGAGGCAGCCAAGAGACACAGCGGTCTGCTTGCTCGCCAGGCAGCGAAGAGACGCAGCGGTCTGCTTGTTCGCCAGGCAGTGGACAGATGAGGCAGTCTCCTTGTTCGTGAGACAGCGAGCATCCACAGCGGTCACTCATTGTGCGAGGCAGCGAACAGATGCAGCCGTTTGCTTGTCCACTAGATGGCGTAGTGGCATCACGGATTGCTTTTTCGCCTGGAAGAGACCCGATGCAGCACTTTGCCAGCTGGCGAGGCAGCGAACAGACGCAGCAGTCTGCTGCTTTGTGAGACAGCGAACATCCACGGTGGTTAGTTATTCTGAGAGGCAGCGAAGAGACGCAGCGCTTAGTTAGTTCTCCAGGCCCTGAACACATGCAACGGTTCACTTGCTGGCAACGCAGCGAGGAGACACAGCGGTCTGCTTGTTCGCCAGGCAGCGGAGAAATGCAGCGGTTTGCTTGATGGCGAGGAAGAGAACAGAGAGAGCGGTTCGCTTTTTTGCGAGGCAGCGAAGAGAAACGGCAGTCTGCTTGTTCGCCAGGCAGCGAAGAGACGCAGCGGTCTGCTTGTTCGCCAGGCAGCGAACAGATTAGGCAGTCTCCTTGTTTGTGAGACAGCGAACATCCACAGTGGGTCCTCATTCTGCGAGAGAGCGAAGAGAGAGAGCGTTTTGCTTGCTCGCCAGGCAGTGAAGAGACGAAGCAGTCTGCTTGTTCTCCAGGCAGCGAAAAGATTAGGCAGTCTCCTTGTTTGTGAGACAGCGAACATCCACTGTGCTCACACATTCTGCGAGGCCGCCAAGAGACACAGTGGTCTGCTTGTTCGTGAGGCAGCGGACAGATGCAGTGGTTTGCCAGACAGCGAGGTAGTGAACAGAGAGAGAGTGGTTCGCTTGTTTGCGGGGCAGGGATGTTTCGCCATGGTTGGCTTTTTGGTGAGTAGGCGAATAGACGCAGTGATGTGCTTTTTTTTGCGAGTCAGCGAAGAGACGAAGCGGTCTGCTTGTTCGCCAGGCAGCGAACAGATCAGGCAGTCTCCTTGTTTGTGAGACAGCGAACATCCACAGTGGTTCCTCATTCTGCCAGGCAGCCAAGAGACGCAGCGGTCGGCTTGTTCGCCAGGCAGCGAACAGATTAGGCAGTCTCCTTGTTCGTGAGACAGCGAGCATCCACAGCGGTCACTCATTGTGCGAGGCAGCGAACAGATGCAGCCGTTTGCTTGTCCACTAGATGGCGTAGTGGCATCACGGATTGCTTTTTCGCCTGGAAGAGACCCGATGCAGCACTTTGCCAGCTGGCGAGGCAGCGAACAGATGCAGCAGTCTGCTGCTTTGTGAGACAGCGAACATCCACGGTGGTTAGTTATTCTGAGAGGCAGCGAAGAGACGCAGCGCTTAGTTAGTTCTCCAGGCCCTGAACACATGCAACGGTTCACTTGCTGGCAACGCAGCGAGGAGAGGCAGCGGTCTGCTTGTTCGCCAGGCAGTGGACAGATTAGGCAGTCTCCGTGTTTGTGAGACAGCCAACATCCACAGTGGTCACTCATTCTGCGAGGCAGCGAACAGATGCAGTGGTTTGCTGGATCGTGAGGCAGTGAACAGAGAGAGCGGTTCGCTTCTTTGCGAGGTAGGGAACATTCGCCGTGGTTGGCTTTTTTGTGACTGGGCGAATAGAGGCAGTGATGTGCTTTTTTGCGAGGCAGCGAAGAGACGCAGCAGTCTGCTTGTTCGCCAGGCAGTGAACAGATGAGGCAGTCTCCTTGTTCGTGAGACAGCGAGCATCCACAGCGGTCACTCATTGTGCGAGGCAGCGAACAGATGCAGCCGTTTGCTTGTCCACTAGATGGCGTAGTGGCATCACGGATTGCTTTTTCGCCTGGAAGAGACCCGATGCAGCACTTTGCCAGCTGGCGAGGCAGCGAACAGACGCAGCAGTCTGCTGCTTTGTGAGACAGCGAACATCCACGGTGGTTAGTTATTCTGAGAGGCAGCGAAGAGACGCAGCGCTTAGTTAGTTCTCCAGGCCCTGAACACATGCAACGGTTCACTTGCTGGCAACGCAGCGAGGAGACACAGCGGTCTGCTTGTTCGCCAGGCAGCGGAGAAATGCAGCGGTTTGCTTGATGGCGAGGAAGAGAACAGAGAGAGCGGTTCGCTTTTTTGCGAGGCAGCGAAGAGAAACGGCAGTCTGCTTGTTCGCCTGGCGGCGAAGAGACGCAGCGGTCTGCTTGTTCGCCAGACAGTGGGCAGATTAGGCAGTCTCCTTGTTTGTGAGACAGAAAACATCCACAGTGGTTCCTCATTCTGCGAGGCAGCGAACAGAGAGAGCCTTTTGCTTGTTCGCCTGGCAGCGAAGAGACGAAGCGGTCTGCTTGTTCGCCAGGCAGCGAACAGATCAGGCAGTCTCCTTGTTTGTGAGACAGCGAACATCCACAGTGGTTCCTCATTCTGCCAGGCAGCCAAGAGACCTAGCGTTCTGCTTGTTCGCCATGCAGTGAAGAGATTAGGCACTCTCCTTGTTTGTGAGACAGCGAACATCCAGAGTGGTCACTCATTCTGCGAGGCAGCGAATTGGCACAGCGTTCTGCTTCTTCGCCAAGCAGTGGACAGATTAGGTAGTGTCCTTGTTTGTGAGAGAGCGAACATCCACAGTGGTCACTCATTCTCCGAGGCAGCCAAGAGACACAGCGGTCTGCTTGCTCGCCAGGCATGGACAGATGAGGCAGTCTCCTTGTTCGTGAGACAGCGAGCATCCACAGCGGTCACTCATTGTGCGAGGCAGCGAACAGATGCAGCCGTTTGCTTGTCCACTAGATGGCGTAGTGGCATCACGGATTGCTTTTTCGCCTGGAAGAGACCCGATGCAGCACTTTGCCAGCTGGCGAGGCAGCGAACAGATGCAGCAGTCTCCTTGTTTGTGAGACAGCGAACATCCACAGTGGGTCCTCATTCTGCGAGACAGCGAAGAGAGAGAGCGTTTTGCTCGTTCGCCAGGCAGTGAAGAGACGAAGCAGTCTGCTTGTTCTCCAGGCAGCGAAAAGATTAGGCAGTCTCCTTGTTTGTGAGACAGTGAACACCCACAGTGGTTCCCCATTCTGCGAGGCAGCGAAGAGACACAGTGGTTTTCTTGTTCGCCTGGGAGCGAAGAGACGAAGCAGTCTGCTTGTTCGCCAGGCACTGGACAGATTAGGCATTCTCCTTGTTTGTGAGACAGCGAACATCCACAGTGGTTCCTCATTCTGCGAGGCAGCGAACAGAGAGAGCCTTTTGCTTGTTCGCCTGGCAGCGAAGAGACGAAGCGGTCTGCTTGTTCGCCAGGCAGCGAACAGATTAGGCAGTCTCCTTGTTTGTGAGACAGCGAACATCCACTGTGCTCACACATTCTGCGAGGCCGCCAAGAGACACAGTGGTCTGCTTGTTCGTGAGGCAGCGGACAGATGCAGTGGTTTGCCAGACAGCGAGGTAGTGAACAGAGAGAGTGGTTCGCTTGTTTGCGGGGCAGGGATGTTTCGCCATGGTTGGCTTTTTGGTGAGTGGGCGAATAGACGCAGTGATGTGCTTTTTTTTGCGAGTCAGCGAAGAGACGAAGCGGTCTGCTTGTTCGCCAGGCAGCGAACAGATCAGGCAGTCTCCTTGTTTGTGAGACAGCGAACATCCACAGTGGTCACTCATTCTGCGAGGCAGCCAAGAGACCTAGCGTTCTGCTTGTTCGCCATGCAGCGAAGAGATTAGGCACTCTCCTTGTTTGTGAGACAGCGAACATCCAGAGTGGTCACTCATTCTGCGAGGCAGCGAATTGGCACAGCGTTCTGCTTCTTCGCCAAGCAGTGGACAGATTAGGTAGTCTCCTTGTTTGTGAGACAGCGAACATCCACAGTGGTCACTCATTCTACGAGGCAGCCAAGAGACACAGCGGTCTGCTTGCTCGCCAGGCAGCGAAGAGACGCAGCGGTCTGCTTGTTCGCCAGGCAGTGGACAGATGAGGCAGTCTCCTTGTTCGTGAGACAGCGAGCATCCACAGCGGTCACTCATTGTGCGAGGCAGCGAACAGATGCAGCCGTTTGCTTGTCCACTAGATGGCGTAGTGGCATCACGGATTGCTTTTTCGCCTGGAAGAGACCCGATGCAGCACTTTGCCAGCTGGCGAGGCAGCGAACAGACGCAGCAGTCTGCTGCTTTGTGAGACAGCGAACATCCACGGTGGTTAGTTATTCTGCGAAGCAGCGAAGAGACGCAGCGCTTAGTTAGTTCTCCAGGCCCTGAACACATGCAACGGTTCACTTGCTGGCAACGCAGCGAGGAGACACAGCGGTCTGCTTGTTCGCCAGGCAGCGGAGAAATGCAGCGGTTTGCTTGATGGCGAGGAAGAGAACAGAGAGAGCGGTTCGCTTTTTTGCGAGGCAGCGAAGAGAAACGGCAGTCTGCTTGTTCGCCAGGCAGCGAACAGATTAGGCAGTCTCCTTGTTTGTGAGACAGCGAACACCCACAGTGGGTCCTCATTCTGCGAGAGAGCGAAGAGACAGAGCGTTTTGCTTGCTCGCCAGGCAGTGAAGAGACGAAGCAGTCTGCTTGTTCTCCAGGCAGCGAACAGATTAGGCAGTCTCCTTGTGTGAGAGACAGCGAACATCCACAGTGGTTCCTCATTCTGCCAGGCAGCCAAGAGACGCAGCGGTCGGCTTGTTCGCCAGGCAGCGAACAGATGAGGCAGTCTCCTTGTTCGTGAGACAGCGAGCATCCACAGCGGTCACTCATTCTGCAAGGCAGCGAACAGATGCAGCCGTTTGCTTGTCCACTAGATGGCGTAGTGGCATCACGGATTGCTTTTTCGCCTGGAAGAGACCCGATGCAGCACTTTGCCAGCTGGCGAGGCAGCGAACAGATGCAGCAGTCTGCTGCTTTGTGAGACAGCGAACATCCACGGTGGTTAGTTATTCTGAGAGGCAGCGAAGAGACGCAGCGCTTAGTTAGTTCTCCAGGCCCTGAACACATGCAACGGTTCACTTGCTGGCAACGCAGCGAGGAGAGGCAGCGGTCTGCTTGTTCGCCAGGCAGTGGACAGATTAGGCAGTCTCCGTGTTTGTGAGACAGCCAACATCCACAGTGGTCACTCATTCTGCGAGGCAGCGAACAGATGCAGTGGTTTGCTGGATCGTGAGGCAGTGAACAGAGAGAGCGGTTCGCTTCTTTGCGAGGTAGGGAACATTCGCCGTGGTTGGCTTTTTTGTGACTGGGCGAATAGAGGCAGTGATGTGCTTTTTTGCGAGGCAGCGAAGAGACGCAGCAGTCTGCTTGTTCGCCAGGCAGTGAACAGATGAGGCAGTCTCCTTGTTCGTGAGACAGCGAGCATCCACAGCGGTCACTCATTGTGCGAGGCAGCGAACAGATGCAGCCGTTTGCTTGTCCACTAGATGGCGTAGTGGCATCACGGATTGCTTTTTCGCCTGGAAGAGACCCGATGCAGCACTTTGCCAGCTGGCGAGGCAGCGAACAGACGCAGCAGTCTGCTGCTTTGTGAGACAGCGAACATCCACGGTGGTTAGTTATTCTGCGAAGCAGCGAAGAGACGCAGCGCTTAGTTAGTTCTCCAGGCCCTGAACACATGCAACGGTTCACTTGCTGGCAACGCAGCGAGGAGACACAGCGGTCTGCTTGTTCGCCAGGCAGTGAAGAGACGAAGCAGTCTGCTTGTTCTCCAGGCAGCGAAAAGATTAGGCAGTCTCCTTGTTTGTGAGACAGTGAACACCCACAGTGGTTCCCCATTCTGCGAGGCAGCGAAGAGACACAGTGGTTTTCTTGTTCGCCTGGGAGCGAAGAGACGAAGCAGTCTGCTTGTTCGCCAGGCACTGGACAGATTAGGCATTCTCCTTGTTTGTGAGACAGCGAACATCCACAGTGGTTCCTCATTCTGCGAGGCAGCGAACAGAGAGAGCCTTTTGCTTGTTCGCCTGGCAGCGAAGAGACGAAGCGGTCTGCTTGTTCGCCAGGCAGCGAAGAGATTAGCCAGTCTCCTTGTTTGTGAGACAGCCAACATCCACAGTGGTCACTCATTGCGCGAGGTAGCGAAAAGACACAGCGCTTTGCTTTTTCGCCAGGCAGCGAAGAGACGAAGCGTTTTGCTTGCTCGCCAGGCAGTGGACAGATTAGGCAGTCTCCGTGTTTGTGAGACAGCCAACATCCACAGTGGTCACTCATTGTGCGAGGCAGCCAAGAGACACAGCGGTCTGCTTGCTCGCCATGCAGCGAAGAGACGCAGCGGTCTGCTTGTTCGCCAGGCAGTGGACAGATTAGGCAGTCTCCGTGTTTGTGAGACAGCCAACATCCACAGTGGTCACTCATTCTGCGAGGCAGCGAACAGATGCAGTGGTTTGCTTGATGGCGAGGCAGTGAACAGAGAGAGCGGTTCGCTTTTTTGCGAGGCAGCAAAGAGAAACGTCAGTCTGCTTGCTCGCCAGGCAGCGAAGAGACGCAGCGTTTTGCTTGCTCGCCAGGCAGTGGACAGATTAGGCAGTCTCCTTGTTTGTGAGACAGCCAACATCCACAGTGGTCACTCATTCTGCGAGGCAGCGAACAGATGCAGCCGTTTGCTTGTCCACTAGATGGCGTAGTGGCATCACGGATTGCTTTTTCGCCTGGAAGAGACCCGATGCAGCACTTTGCCAGCTGGCGAGGCAGCGAACAGATGCAGCAGTCTGCTGCTTTGTGAGACAGCGAACATCCACGGTGGTTAGTTATTCTGCGAAGCAGCGAAGAGACGCAGCGCTTAGTTAGTTCTCCAGGCCCTGAACACATGCAACGGTTCACTTGCTGGCAACGCAGCGAGGAGACACAGCGGTCTGCTTGTTCGCCAGGCAGCGGAGAAATGCAGCGGTTTGCTTGATGGCGAGGAAGAGAACAGAGAGAGCGGTTCGCTTTTTTGCGAGGCAGCGAAGAGAAACGGCAGTCTGCTTGTTCGCCAGGCAGCGAAGAGACGCAGCGGTCGGCTTGTTCGCCAGGCAGCGAACAGATTAGGCAGTCTCCTTGTTTGTGAGACAGCGAACATCCACAGTGGGTCCTCATTCTGCGAGAGAGCGAAGAGAGAGAGCGTTTTGCTTGCTCGCCAGGCAGTGAAGAGACGAAGCAGTCTGCTTGTTCTCCAGGCAGCGAAAAGATTAGGCAGTCTCCTTGTTTGTGAGACAGTGAACACCCACAGTGGTTCCCCATTCTGCGAGGCAGCGAAGAGACACAGTGGTTTTCTTGTTCGCCTGGGAGCGAAGAGACGAAGCAGTCTGCTTGTTCGCCAGGCACTGGACAGACTAGGCAGTCTCCTTGTTTGTGAGACAGCGAACATCCACTGTGCTCACACATTCTGCGAGGCCGCCAAGAGACACAGTGGTCTGCTTGTTCGTGAGGCAGCGGACAGATGCAGTGGTTTGCCAGACAGCGAGGTAGTGAACAGAGAGAGTGGTTCGCTTGTTTGCGGGGCAGGGATGTTTCGCCATGGTTGGCTTTTTGGTGAGTGGGCGAATAGACGCAGTGATGTGCTTTTTTTTGCGAGTCAGCGAAGAGACGAAGCGGTCTGCTTGTTCGCCAGGCAGCGAACAGATCAGGCAGTCTCCTTGTTTGTGAGACAGCGAACATCCACAGTGGTTCCTCATTCTGCCAGGCAGCCAAGAGACGCAGCGGTCGGCTTGTTCGCCAGGCAGCGAACAGATTAGGCACTCTCCTTGTTTGTGAGACAGCGAACATCCACAGTGGTCACTCATTCTGCGAGGCAGCCAAGAGACCTAGCGTTCTGCTTGTTCGCCATGCAGCGAAGAGATTAGGCACTCTCCTTGTTTGTGAGACAGCGAACATCCAGAGTGGTCACTCATTCTGCGAGGCAGCGAATTGGCACAGCGTTCTGCTTCTTCGCCAAGCAGTGGACAGATTAGGTAGTCTCCTTGTTTGTGAGACAGCGAACATCCACAGTGGTCACGCATTCTGCGAGGCAGCGAAGAGACACAGCGGTCTGCTTGTTCGCCAGGCAGCGAAGAGATTAGCCAGTCTCCTTGTTTGTGAGACAGCCAACATCCACAGTGGTCACTCATTGTGCGAGGTAGCGAAAAGACACAGCGGTTTGCTTTTTCGCCAGGCAGCGAAGAGACGAAGCGTTTTGCTTGCTCGCCAGGCAGTGGACAGATTAGGCAGTCTCCGTGTTTGTGAGACAGCCAACATCCACAGTGGTCACTCATTCTGCGAGGCAGTGAAGAGACAGAGTGGTCTGCTTGTTCGCCAGGCAGCGAACAGATTAGGCAGTCTCCTTGTTTGTGAGACAGCGAACATCCACAGTGGCTCCTCATTCTGCTAGACAGCGAAAGGACAGAGCGTAACGCTTGTTCGCCTGGCAGCGAAGAGACAAAGCGGTTTGCTTGTTCGCCAGACAGTGGGCAGATTAGGCAGTCTCCTTGTTTGTGCCACAGAAAACATCCACAGTGGTTCCTCATTCTGCGAGACAGTGAACAGACAGAGCCTTTTGCTTGTTCTCCAGACAGTGGGCAGATTAGGCAGTCTCCTTGTTTGTGAGACAGCGAACATCCACAGTGGTTCCTCATTCTGCGAGGCAGCGAACAGAGAGAGCCTTTTGCTTGTTCGCCTGGCAGCGAAGAGACACAGTGGTTTCCTTGTTCGCCAGGCAGCGAAGAGACAAAGCGGTCTGCTTGTTTGCCAGGCGGTGGACAGATTAGGCAGTCTCCTTGTTTGTGAGACAGCGAACATCCACAGTGGTTCCCCATTCTGCGAGGCAGCCAAGAGACACAGTGTTTTTCTTGGTCGCCTGGGAGCGAAGAGACGAAGCGGTCTGCTTGTTCGCCAGGCACTGGACAGATTAGGCAGTCTCCTTGTTTGTGAGACAGCGAACATCCACAGTGGTCACTCCTTCTGCGAGGCAGCGAACAGAGAGAGCCTTTTGCTTGTTCGCCTGGCAGCGAAGAGACACAGTGGTTTCCTTGTTCGCCAGGCAGCGAAGAGACAAAGCGGTCTGCTTGTTTGCCAGGCGGTGGACAGATTAGGCAGTCTCCTTGTTTGTGAGACAGCGAACATCCACAGTGGTTCCTCATTCTGCCAGGCAGCGAAGAGACAGAGCGTTTTGCTTCTTCGCCTGGCAGCGAAGAGACACAGCGGTTTGCTTGTTCGCCAGGCAGTGAAGAGACGAAGCAGTCTGCTTGTTCTTCATGCAGCGAAAAGATTAGGCAGTCTCCTTGTTTGTGAGACAGTCAACACCCACAGTGGTTCCCCATTCTGCGAGGCAGCGAAGAGACACAGTGGTTTTCTTGTTCGCCTGGGAGCGAAGAGACGAAGCAGTCTGCTTGTTCGCCAGGCAGCAAACAGATTAGGCAGTCTCCTTGTTTGTGAGACAGCGAACATCCACTGTGCTCACACATTCTGCGAGGCCGCCAAGAGACACAGTGGTCTGCTTGTTCGTGAGGCAGCGGACAGATGCAGTGGTTTGCCAGACAGCGAGGTAGTGAACAGAGAGAGTGGTTCGCTTGTTTGCGGGGCAGGGATGTTTCGCCATGGTTGGCTTTTTGGTGAGTGGGCGAATAGACGCAGTGATGTGCTTTTTTTGCGAGTCAGCGAAGAGACGAAGCGGTCTGCTTGTTCGCCAGGCAGCGAACAGATTAGGCAGTCTCCTTGTTTGTGACACAGAAAACATCCACAGTGGTTCCTCATTCTGCGAGGCAGCGAACAGAGAGAGCCTTTTGCTTGTTCGCCTGGCAGCGAAGAGACACAGTGGTTTCCTTGTTCGCCAGGCAGCGAAGAGACAAAGCGGTCTGCTTGTTTGCCAGGCGGTGGACAGATTAGGCAGTCTCCTTGTTTGTGAGACAGCGAACATCCACAGTGGTTCCTCATTCTGCGAGGCAGCGAACAGAGAGAGCCTTTTGCTTGTTCGCCTGGCAGCGAAGAGATTAGGCAGTCTCCTTGTTTGTGAGACAGCGAACATCCACGGTGGTCACTCCTTCTGCGAGGCAGCGAAGAGACAGAGCCTTTTGCTTGTTCGCCTGGCAGCGAAGAGACGAAGCGGTCTGCTTGTTCGCCAGGCAGCAAACAGATTAGGCAGTCTCCTTGTTTGTGAGACAGCGAACATCCACAGTGCTCACTCATTGTGCGAGGCAGCGAAGAGAAACTGCCTTTTGCTTGTTCGCCAGGCAGCGAAGAAACGCAGTGGTTTGCTTGTTCGCCAGGCAGCCAAGAGACAAAGCGGTTTGCTTGTTCGCCAGACAGTTGGCAGATTAGGCAGTCTCCTTGTTTGTGAGACAGCGAAAATCCACAGTGCTTCCTCATTCTGCGAGGCAGCGAAGAGACACAGCGGTTTGCTTGTTCACCAGGCAGTGAAGAGACGAAGCAGTCTGCTTGTTCTCCAGGCACTGGACAGATTAGGCAGTCTCCTTGTTTTTGAGACAGCGAACATCCACAGTGGTTCCCCGTTCTGCGAGGCAGCGAAGAGACACAGTGGTTTTCTTGTTCGCCTGGGAGCGAAGAGACGAAGCAGTCTGCTTGTTCGCCAGGCACTGGACAGATTAGGCAGTCTCCTTGTTTGTGAGACAGCGAACATCCACAGTGGTTCCTCATTCTGCGAGGCAGCGAACAGAGAAAGCCTTTTGCTTGTTCGCCTGGCAGCGAAGAGACGAAGCGGTCTGCTTGTTCGCCAGGCAGCGAACAGATTAGGCAGTCTCCTTTTTTGTGAGACAGCGAACATCCACGGTCGTCACTCCTTCTGCGAGGCAGCGAAGAGACAGAGCCTTTTGCTTGTTCGCCTGGCAGCGAAGAGACGAAGCGGTCTGCTTGTTCGCCAGGCAGCAAACAGATTAGGCAGTCTCCTTGTTTGTGAGACAGCGAACATCCACAGTGGTCACTCATTGTGCGAGGCAGCGAAGAGACACAGTGGTTTGCTTGTTCGCCAGGCAGCGAAGAAACGCAGCGGTTTGCTTGTTCGCCAGGCAGCGAACAGATTAGGCAGTCTCCTTGTTTGTGAGACAGAAAACATCCACAGTGGTCACTCCTTCTGCGAGGCAGTGAAGAGACAGAGTGGTCTGCTTGTTCGCCAGGCAGCGAACAGATTAGGCAGTCTCCTTGTTTGTGAGACAGCGAACATCCACAGTGGCTCCTCATTCTGCTAGACAGCGAAAGGACAGAGCATAACGCTTGTTCGCCTGGCAGCGAAGAGACAAAGCGGTTTGCTTGTTCGCCAGACAGTGGGCAGATTAGGCAGTCTCCTTGTTTGTGCCACAGAAAACATCCACAGTGGTTCCTCATTCTGCGAGACAGTGAACAGACAGAGCCTTTTGCTTGTTCTCCAGACAGTGGGCAGATTAGGCAGTCTCCTTGTTTGTGAGACAGCGAACATCCACAGTGGTTCCTCATTCTGCGAGGCAGCGAACAGAGAGAGAGCCTTTTGCTTGTTCGCCTGGCAGCGAAGAGACACAGTGGTTTCCTTGTTCGCCAGGCAGCGAAGAGACAAAGCGGTCTGCTTGTTTGCCAGGCGGTGGACAGATTAGGCAGTCTCCTTGTTTGTGAGACAGCGAACATCCACAGTGGTTCCCCATTCTGCGAGGCAGCCAAGAGACACAGTGTTTTTCTTGGTCGCCTGGGAGCGAAGAGACGAAGCGGTCTGCTTGTTCGCCAGGCACTGGACAGATTAGGCAGTCTCCTTGTTTGTGAGACAGCGAACATCCACAGTGGTCACTCCTTCTGCGAGGCAGCGAACAGAGAGAGCCTTTTGCTTGTTCACCTGGCAGCGAAGAGACGAAGCGGTCTGCTTGTTCGACAGGCAGCAAACAGATTAGGCAGTCTCCTTGTTTGTGAGACAGCGAACATCCACACTGGTCACTCATTGTGCGAGGCAGCGAAGAGACACAGCGGTTTGCTTGTTCGCCAGGCAGCCAAGAGACAAATCGGTTTGCTTATTCGCCAGACAGTTGGCAGATTAGGCAGTCTCCTTGTTTGTGAGACAGCGAAAATCCACAGTGCTTCCTCATTCTGCGAGGCAGCGAAGAGACAGAGCGTTTTGCTTGTTCGCCTGGCAGCGAAGAGACACAGCGGTTTGCTTGTTCACCAGGCAGTGAAGAGACGAAGCAGTCTGCTTGTTCTCCAGGCAGCGAAAATATTAGGCAGTCTCCTTGTTTGTGAGACAGCGAACATCCACGGTGGTCACTCATTCTGCGAGGCAGCCAAGAGACACAGTGGTCTGCTTGTTCGTGAGGCAGCGGACAGATGCAGTGGTTTGCCAGACAGCGAGGTAGTGAACAGAGAGAGTGGTTCGCTTGTTTGCGGGGCAGGGATGTTTCGCCATGGTTGGCTTTTTGGTGAGTAGGCGAATAGACGCAGTGATGTGCTTTTTTTTGCGAGTCAGCGAAGAGACGAAGCGGTCTGCTTGTTCGCCAGGCAGCGAACAGATCAGGCAGTCTCCTTGTTTGTGAGACAGCGAACATCCACAGTGGTTTCTCATTCTGCCAGGCAGCCAAAAGACGCAGCGGTCGGCTTGTTCGCCAGGCACTGGACAGATTAGGCAGTCTCCTTGTTTGTGAGACAGCGAATATCCACAGTGGTTCCTCATTCTGCGAGGCAGCGAACAGAGAGAGCCTTTTGCTTGTTCACCTGGCAGCGAAGAGACGAAGCGGTCTGCTTGTTCGCCAGGCAGCAAACAGATTAGGCAGTCTCCTTGTTTGTGAGACAGCGAACATCCACAGTGGTTCCTCATTCTGCCAGGCAGCGAAGAGACAGAGCGTTTTGCTTCTTCGCCTGGCAGCGAAGAGACACAGCGGTTTGCTTGTTCGCCAGGCAGTGAAGAGACGAAGCAGTCTGCTTGTTCTTCATGCAGCGAAAAGATTAGGCAGTCTCCTTGTTTGTGAGACAGTCAACATCCACAGTGGTTCCCCATTCTGCGAGGCAGCGAAGAGACACAGTGGTTTTCTTGTTCGCCTGGGAGCGAAGAGACGAAGCAGTCTGCTTGTTCGCCAGGCAGCAAACAGATTAGGCAGTCTCCTTGTTTGTGAGACAGCGAACATCCACTGTGCTCACACATTCTGCGAGGCCGCCAAGAGACACAGTGGTCTGCTTGTTCGTGAGGCAGCGGACAGATGCAGTGGTTTGCCAGACAGCGAGGTAGTGAACAGAGAGAGTGGTTCGCTTGTTTGCGGGGCAGGGATGTTTCGCCATGGTTGGCTTTTTGGTGAGTGGGCGAATAGACGCAGTGATGTGCTTTTTTTGCGAGTCAGCGAAGAGACGAAGCGGTCTGCTTGTTCGCCAGGCAGCGAACAGATTAGGCTGTCTCCTTGTTTGTGACACAGAAAACATCCACAGTGGTTCCTCATTCTGCGAGGCAGCGAACAGAGAGAGCCTTTTGCTTGTTCGCCTGGCAGCGAAGAGACACAGTGGTTTCCTTGTTCGCCAGGCAGCGAAGAGACAAAGCGGTCTGCTTGTTTGCCAGGCGGTGGACAGATTAGGCAGTCTCCTTGTTTGTGAGACAGCGAACATCCACGGTGGTCACTCCTTCTGCGAGGCAGCGAAGAGACAGAGCCTTTTGCTTGTTCGCCTGGCAGCGAAGAGACGAAGCGGTCTGCTTGTTCGCCAGGCAGCAAACAGATTAGGCAGTCTCCTTGTTTGTGAGACAGCGAACATCCACAGTGCTCACTCATTGTGCGAGGCAGCGAAGAGAAACTGCCTTTTGCTTGTTCGCCAGGCAGCGAAGAAACGCAGTGGTTTGCTTGTTCGCCAGGCAGCCAAGAGACAAAGCGGTTTGCTTGTTCGCCAGACAGTTGGCAGATTAGGCAGTCTCCTTGTTTGTGAGACAGCGAAAATCCACAGTGCTTCCTCATTCTGCGAGGCAGCGAAGAGACACAGCGGTTTGCTTGTTCACCAGGCAGTGAAGAGACGAAGCAGTCTGCTTGTTCTCCAGGCACTGGACAGATTAGGCAGTCTCCTTGTTTTTGAGACAGCGAACATCCACAGTGGTTCCCCGTTCTGCGAGGCAGCGAAGAGACACAGTGGTTTTCTTGTTCGCCTGGGAGCGAAGAGACGAAGCAGTCTGCTTGTTCGCCAGGCACTGGACAGATTAGGCAGTCTCCTTGTTTGTGAGACAGCGAACATCCACAGTGGTTCCTCATTCTGCGAGGCAGCGAACAGAGAAAGCCTTTTGCTTGTTCGCCTGGCAGCGAAGAGACGAAGCGGTCTGCTTGTTCGCCAGGCAGCGAACAGATTAGGCAGTCTCCTTTTTTGTGAGACAGCGAACATCCACGGTCGTCACTCCTTCTGCGAGGCAGCGAAGAGACAGAGCCTTTTGCTTGTTCGCCTGGCAGCGAAGAGACGAAGCGGTCTGCTTGTTCGCCAGGCAGCAAACAGATTAGGCAGTCTCCTTGTTTGTGAGACAGCGAACATCCACAGTGGTCACTCATTGTGCGAGGCAGCGAAGAGACACAGTGGTTTGCTTGTTCGCCAGGCAGCGAAGAAACGCAGCGGTTTGCTTGTTCGCCAGGCAGCGAACAGATTAGGCAGTCTCCTTGTTTGTGAGACAGAAAACATCCACAGTGGTCACTCCTTCTGCGAGGCAGTGAAGAGACAGAGTGGTCTGCTTGTTCGCCAGGCAGCGAACAGATTAGGCAGTCTCCTTGTTTGTGAGACAGCGAACATCCACAGTGGCTCCTCATTCTGCTAGACAGCGAAAGGACAGAGCATAACGCTTGTTCGCCTGGCAGCGAAGAGACAAAGCGGTTTGCTTGTTCGCCAGACAGTGGGCAGATTAGGCAGTCTCCTTGTTTGTGCCACAGAAAACATCCACAGTGGTTCCTCATTCTGCGAGACAGTGAACAGACAGAGCCTTTTGCTTGTTCTCCAGACAGTGGGCAGATTAGGCAGTCTCCTTGTTTGTGAGACAGCGAACATCCACAGTGGTTCCTCATTCTGCGAGGCAGCGAACAGAGAGAGCCTTTTGCTTGTTCGCCTGGCAGCGAAGAGACACAGTGGTTTCCTTGTTCGCCAGGCAGCGAAGAGACAAAGCGGTCTGCTTGTTTGCCAGGCGGTGGACAGATTAGGCAGTCTCCTTGTTTGTGAGACAGCGAACATCCACAGTGGTTCCCCATTCTGCGAGGCAGCCAAGAGACACAGTGTTTTTCTTGGTCGCCTGGGAGCGAAGAGACGAAGCGGTCTGCTTGTTCGCCAGGCACTGGACAGATTAGGCAGTCTCCTTGTTTGTGAGACAGCGAACATCCACAGTGGTCACTCCTTCTGCGAGGCAGCGAACAGAGAGAGCCTTTTGCTTGTTCACCTGGCAGCGAAGAGACGAAGCGGTCTGCTTGTTCGACAGGCAGCAAACAGATTAGGCAGTCTCCTTGTTTGTGAGACAGCGAACATCCACACTGGTCACTCATTGTGCGAGGCAGCGAAGAGACACAGCGGTTTGCTTGTTCGCCAGGCAGCCAAGAGACAAAGCGGTTTGCTTATTCGCCAGACAGTTGGCAGATTAGGCAGTCTCCTTGTTTGTGAGACAGCGAAAATCCACAGTGCTTCCTCATTCTGCGAGGCAGCGAAGAGACAGAGCGTTTTGCTTGTTCGCCTGGCAGCGAAGAGACACAGCGGTTTGCTTGTTCACCAGGCAGTGAAGAGACGAAGCAGTCTGCTTGTTCTCCAGGCAGCGAAAATATTAGGCAGTCTCCTTGTTTGTGAGACAGCGAACATCCACGGTGGTCACTCATTCTGCGAGGCAGCCAAGAGACACAGTGGTCTGCTTGTTCGTGAGGCAGCGGACAGATGCAGTGGTTTGCCAGACAGCGAGGTAGTGAACAGAGAGAGTGGTTCGCTTGTTTGCGGGGCAGGGATGTTTCGCCATGGTTGGCTTTTTGGTGAGTAGGCGAATAGACGCAGTGATGTGCTTTTTTTTGCGAGTCAGCGAAGAGACGAAGCGGTCTGCTTGTTCGCCAGGCAGCGAACAGATCAGGCAGTCTCCTTGTTTGTGAGACAGCGAACATCCACAGTGGTTTCTCATTCTGCCAGGCAGCCAAAAGACGCAGCGGTCGGCTTGTTCGCCAGGCACTGGACAGATTAGGCAGTCTCCTTGTTTGTGAGACAGCGAATATCCACAGTGGTTCCTCATTCTGCGAGGCAGCGAACAGAGAGAGCCTTTTGCTTGTTCACCTGGCAGCGAAGAGACGAAGCGGTCTGCTTGTTCGCCAGGCAGCAAACAGATTAGGCAGTCTCCTTGTTTGTGAGACAGCGAACATCCACAGTGGTTCCTCATTCTGCCAGGCAGCGAAGAGACAGAGCGTTTTGCTTCTTCGCCTGGCAGCGAAGAGACACAGCGGTTTGCTTGTTCGCCAGGCAGTGAAGAGACGAAGCAGTCTGCTTGTTCTTCATGCAGCGAAAAGATTAGGCAGTCTCCTTGTTTGTGAGACAGTCAACATCCACAGTGGTTCCCCATTCTGCGAGGCAGCGAAGAGACACAGTGGTTTTCTTGTTCGCCTGGGAGCGAAGAGACGAAGCAGTCTGCTTGTTCGCCAGGCAGCAAACAGATTAGGCAGTCTCCTTGTTTGTGAGACAGCGAACATCCACTGTGCTCACACATTCTGCGAGGCCGCCAAGAGACACAGTGGTCTGCTTGTTCGTGAGGCAGCGGACAGATGCAGTGGTTTGCCAGACAGCGAGGTAGTGAACAGAGAGAGTGGTTCGCTTGTTTGCGGGGCAGGGATGTTTCGCCATGGTTGGCTTTTTGGTGAGTGGGCGAATAGACGCAGTGATGTGCTTTTTTTGCGAGTCAGCGAAGAGACGAAGCGGTCTGCTTGTTCGCCAGGCAGCGAACAGATTAGGCAGTCTCCTTGTTTGTGACACAGAAAACATCCACAGTGGTTCCTCATTCTGCGAGGCAGCGAACAGAGAGAGCCTTTTGCTTGTTCGCCTGGCAGCGAAGAGACACAGTGGTTTCCTTGTTCGCCAGGCAGCGAAGAGACAAAGCGGTCTGCTTGTTTGCCAGGCGGTGGACAGATTAGGCAGTCTCCTTGTTTGTGAGACAGCGAACATCCACAGTGGTTCCTCATTCTGCGAGGCAGCGAACAGAGAGAGCCTTTTGCTTGTTCGCCTGGCAGCGAAGAGACACAGTGGTTTCCTTGTTCGCCAGGCAGCGAAGAGACAAAGCGGTCTGCTTGTTTGCCAGGCGGTGGACAGATTAGGCAGTCTCCTTGTTTGTGAGACAGCGAACATCCACAGTGGTTCCCCATTCTGCGAGGCAGCCAAGAGACACAGTGTTTTTCTTGGTCGCCTGGGAGCGAAGAGACGAAGCGGTCTGCTTGTTCGCCAGGCACTGGACAGACTAGGCAGTCTCCTTGTTTGTGAGACAGCGAACATCCACTGTGCTCACACATTCTGCGAGGCCGCCAAGAGACACAGTGGTCTGCTTGTTCGTGAGGCAGCGGACAGATGCAGTGGTTTGCCAGACAGCGAGGTAGTGAACAGAGAGTGGTTCGCTTGTTTGCGGGGCAGGGATGTTTCGCCATGGTTGGCTTTTTGGTGAGTGGGCGAATAGACGCAGTGATGTGCTTTTTTTTGCGAGTCAGCGAAGAGACGAAGCGGTCTGCTTGTTCGCCAGGCAGCGAACAGATTAGGCACTCTCCTTGTTTGTGAGACAGCGAACATCCACAGTGGTTCCTCATTCTGCCAGGCAGCCAAGAGACGCAGCGGTCGGCTTGTTCGCCAGGCAGCGAACAGATTAGGCAGTCTCCTTGTTTGTGAGACAGCGAACATCCACAGTGGTCACTCATTCTGCGAGGCAGCCAAGAGACCTAGCGTTCTGCTTGTTCGCCATGCAGCGAAGAGATTAGGCACTCTCCTTGTTTGTGAGACAGCGAACATCCAGAGTGGTCACTCATTCTGCGAGGCAGCGAATTGGCACAGCGTTCTGCTTCTTCGCCAAGCAGTGGACAGATTAGGTAGTCTCCTTGTTTGTGAGACAGCGAACATCCACAGTGGTCACGCATTCTGCGAGGCAGCGAAGAGACACAGCGGTCTGCTTGTTCGCCAGGCAGCGAAGAGATTAGCCAGTCTCCTTGTTTGTGAGACAGCCAACATCCACAGTGGTCACTCATTGTGCGAGGTAGCGAAAAGACACAGCGGTTTGCTTTTTCGCCAGGCAGCGAAGAGACGAAGCGTTTTGCTTGCTCGCCAGGCAGTGGACAGATTAGGCAGTCTCCGTGTTTGTGAGACAGCCAACATCCACAGTGGTCACTCATTCTGCGAGGCAGTGAAGAGACAGAGTGGTCTGCTTGTTCGCCAGGCAGCGAACAGATTAGGCAGTCTCCTTGTTTGTGAGACAGCGAACATCCACAGTGGCTCCTCATTCTGCTAGACAGCGAAAGGACAGAGCGTAACGCTTGTTCGCCTGGCAGCGAAGAGACAAAGCGGTTTGCTTGTTCGCCAGACAGTGGGCAGATTAGGCAGTCTCCTTGTTTGTGCCACAGAAAACATCCACAGTGGTTCCTCATTCTGCGAGACAGTGAACAGACAGAGCCTTTTGCTTGTTCTCCAGACAGTGGGCAGATTAGGCAGTCTCCTTGTTTGTGAGACAGCGAACATCCACAGTGGTTCCTCATTCTGCGAGGCAGCGAACAGAGAGAGAGCCTTTTGCTTGTTCGCCTGGCAGCGAAGAGACACAGTGGTTTCCTTGTTCGCCAGGCAGCGAAGAGACAAAGCGGTCTGCTTGTTTGCCAGGCGGTGGACAGATTAGGCAGTCTCCTTGTTTGTGAGACAGCGAACATCCACAGTGGTTCCCCATTCTGCGAGGCAGCCAAGAGACACAGTGTTTTTCTTGGTCGCCTGGGAGCGAAGAGACGAAGCGGTCTGCTTGTTCGCCAGGCACTGGACAGATTAGGCAGTCTCCTTGTTTGTGAGACAGCGAACATCCACAGTGGTCACTCCTTCTGCGAGGCAGCGAACAGAGAGAGCCTTTTGCTTGTTCGCCTGGCAGCGAAGAGACACAGTGGTTTCCTTGTTCGCCAGGCAGCGAAGAGACAAAGCGGTCTGCTTGTTTGCCAGGCGGTGGACAGATTAGGCAGTCTCCTTGTTTGTGAGACAGCGAACATCCACAGTGGTTCCTCATTCTGCCAGGCAGCGAAGAGACAGAGCGTTTTGCTTCTTCGCCTGGCAGCGAAGAGACACAGCGGTTTGCTTGTTCGCCAGGCAGTGAAGAGACGAAGCAGTCTGCTTGTTCTTCATGCAGCGAAAAGATTAGGCAGTCTCCTTGTTTGTGAGACAGTCAACATCCACAGTGGTTCCCCGTTCTGCGAGTCAGCGAAGAGACACAGTGGTTTTCTTGTTCGCCTGGGAGCGAAGAGACGAAGCAGTCTGCTTGTTCGCCAGGCAGCAAACAGATTAGGCAGTCTCCTTGTTTGTGAGACAGCGAACATCCACTGTGCTCACACATTCTGCGAGGCCGCCAAGAGACACAGTGGTCTGCTTGTTCGTGAGGCAGCGGACAGATGCAGTGGTTTGCCAGACAGCGAGGTAGTGAACAGAGAGAGTGGTTCGCTTGTTTGCGGGGCAGGGATGTTTCGCCATGGTTGGCTTTTTGGTGAGTGGGCGAATAGACGCAGTGATGTGCTTTTTTTTGCGAGTCAGCGAAGAGACGAAGCGGTCTGCTTGTTCGCCAGGCAGCGAACAGATTAGGCAGTCTCCTTGTTTGTGACACAGAAAACATCCACAGTGGTTCCTCATTCTGCGAGGCAGCGAACAGAGAGAGCCTTTTGCTTGTTCGCCTGGCAGCGAAGAGACACAGTGGTTTCCTTGTTCGCCAGGCAGCGAAGAGACAAAGCGGTCTGCTTGTTTGCCAGGCGGTGGACAGATTAGGCAGTCTCCTTGTTTGTGAGACAGCGAACATCCACAGTGGTTCCTCATTCTGCGAGGCAGCGAACAGAGAGAGCCTTTTGCTTGTTCGCCTGGCAGCGAAGAGATTAGGCAGTCTCCTTGTTTGTGAGACAGCGAACATCCACGGTGGTCACTCCTTCTGCGAGGCAGCGAAGAGACAGAGCCTTTTGCTTGTTCGCCAGGCAGCGAAGAAACGCAGTGGTTTGCTTGTTCGCCAGGCAGTGAAGAGACGAAGCAGTCTGCTTGTTCGCCAGACAGTTGGCAGATTAGGCAGTCTCCTTGTTTATGAGACAGCGAAAATCCACAGTGCTTCCTCATTCTGCGAGGCAGCGAAGAGACACAGCGGTTTTCTTGTTCGCCTGGGAGCGAAGAGACGAAGCAGTCTGCTTGTTCGCCAGGCACTGGACAGATTAGGCAGTCTCCTTGTTTGTGAGACAGCGAACATCCACAGTGCTTCCTCATTCTGCGAGGCAGCGAACAGAGAAAGCCTTTTGCTTGTTCGCCTGGCAGCGAAGAGACGAAGCGGTCTGCTTGTTCGCCAGGCAGCGAACAGATTAGGCAGTCTCCTTTTTTGTGAGACAGCGAACATCCACGGTCGTCACTCCTTCTGCGAGGCAGCGAAGAGACAGAGCCTTTTGCTTGTTCGCCTGGCAGCGAAGAGACGAAGCGGTCTGCTTGTTCGCCAGGCAGCAAACAGATTAGGCAGTCTCCTTGTTTGTGAGACAGCGAACATCCACAGTGGTCACTCATTGTGCGAGGCAGCGAAGAGACACAGTGGTTTGCTTGTTCGCCAGGCAGCGAACAGATTAGGCAGTCTCCTTGTTTGTGAGACAGAAAACATCCACAGTGGTCACTCCTTCTGCGAGGCAGTGAAGAGACAGAGTGGTCTGCTTGTTCGCCAGGCAGCGAACAGATTAGGCAGTCTCCTTGTTTGTGAGACAGCGAACATCCACAGTGGCTCCTCATTCTGCCAGGCAGCCAAAAGACGCAGCGGTCGGCTTGTTCGCCAGGCACTGGACAGATTAGGCAGTCTCCTTGTTTGTGAGACAGCGAACATCCACAGTGGTTCCTCATTCTGCGAGGCAGCGAACAGAGAGAGCCTTTTGCTTGTTCACCTGGCAGCGAAGAGACGAAGCGGTCTGCTTGTTCGCCAGGCAGCAAACAGATTAGGCAGTCTCCTTGTTTGTGAGACAGCGAACATCCACAGTGGTTCCTCATTCTGCCAGGCAGCGAAGAGACAGAGCGTTTTGCTTCTTCGCCTGGCAGCGAAGAGACACAGCGGTTTGCTTGTTCGCCAGGCAGTGAAGAGACGAAGCAGTCTGCTTGTTCTTCATGCAGCGAAAAGATTAGGCAGTCTCCTTGTTTGTGAGACAGTCAACATCCACAGTGGTTCCCCATTCTGCGAGTCAGCGAAGAGACACAGTGGTTTTCTTGTTCGCCTGGGAGCGAAGAGACGAAGCAGTCTGCTTGTTCGCCAGGCAGCAAACAGATTAGGCAGTCTCCTTGTTTGTGAGACAGCGAACATCCACTGTGCTCACACATTCTGCGAGGCCGCCAAGAGACACAGTGGTCTGCTTGTTCGTGAGGCAGCGGACAGATGCAGTGGTTTGCCAGACAGCGAGGTAGTGAACAGAGAGAGTGGTTCGCTTGTTTGCGGGGCAGGGATGTTTCGCCATGGTTGGCTTTTTGGTGAGTGGGCGAATAGACGCAGTGATGTGCTTTTTTTGCGAGTCAGCGAAGAGACGAAGCGGTCTGCTTGTTCGCCAGGCAGCGAACAGATTAGGCAGTCTCCTTGTTTGTGACACAGAAAACATCCACAGTGGTTCCTCATTCTGCGAGGCAGCGAACAGAGAGAGCCTTTTGCTTGTTCGCCTGGCAGCGAAGAGACAAAGCGGTCTGCTTGTTTGCCAGGCGGTGGACAGATTAGGCAGTCTCCTTGTTTGTGAGACAGCGAACATCCACAGTGGTTCCTCATTCTGCGAGGCAGCGAAGAGACAGAGCCTTTTGCTTGTTCGCCAGGCAGCGAAGAAACGCAGTGGTTTGCTTGTTCGCCAGGCAGCCAAGAGACAAAGCGGTTTGCTTGTTCGCCAGACAGTTGGCAGATTAGGCAGTCTCCTTGTTTGTGAGACAGCGAAAATCCACAGTGCTTCCTCATTCTGCGAGGCAGCGAAGAGACACAGCGGTTTGCTTGTTCACCAGGCAGTGAAGAGACGAAGCAGTCTGCTTGTTCTCCAGGCACTGGACAGATTAGGCAGTCTCCTTGTTTTTGAGACAGCGAACATCCACAGTGGTTCCCCGTTCTGCGAGGCAGCGAAGAGACACAGTGGTTTTCTTGTTCGCCTGGGAGCGAAGAGACGAAGCAGTCTGCTTGTTCGCCAGGCACTGGACAGATTAGGCAGTCTCCTTGTTTGTGAGACAGCGAACATCCACAGTGGTTCCTCATTCTGCGAGGCAGCGAACAGAGAAAGCCTTTTGCTTGTTCGCCTGGCAGCGAAGAGACGAAGCGGTCTGCTTGTTCGCCAGGCAGCGAACAGATTAGGCAGTCTCCTTTTTTGTGAGACAGCGAACATCCACGGTCGTCACTCCTTCTGCGAGGCAGCGAAGAGACAGAGCCTTTTGCTTGTTCGCCTGGCAGCGAAGAGACGAAGCGGTCTGCTTGTTCGCCAGGCAGCGAAAAGATTAGGCAGTCTCCTTGTTTGTGAGACAGCGAACATCCACAGTGGTCACTCATTGTGCGAGGCAGCGAAGAGACACAGTGGTTTGCTTGTTCGCCAGGCAGCGAAGAAACGCAGCGGTTTGCTTGTTCGCCAGGCAGCGAACAGATTAGGCAGTCTCCTTGTTTGTGAGACAGAAAACATCCACAGTGGTCACTCCTTCTGCGAGGCAGTGAAGAGACAGAGTGGTCTGCTTGTTCGCCAGGCAGCGAACAGATTAGGCAGTCTCCTTGTTTGTGAGACAGCGAACATCCACAGTGGCTCCTCATTCTGCTAGACAGCGAAAGGACAGAGCGTAACGCTTGTTCGCCTGGCAGCGAAGAGACAAAGCGGTTTGCTTGTTCGCCAGACAGTGGGCAGATTAGGCAGTCTCCTTGTTTGTGCCACAGAAAACATCCACAGTGGTTCCTCATTCTGCGAGACAGTGAACAGACAGAGCCTTTTGCTTGTTCTCCAGACAGTGGGCAGATTAGGCAGTCTCCTTGTTTGTGAGACAGCGAACATCCACAGTGGTTCCTCATTCTGCGAGGCAGCGAACAGAGAGAGCCTTTTGCTTGTTCGCCTGGCAGCGAAGAGACACAGTGGTTTCCTTGTTCGCCAGGCAGCGAAGAGACAAAGCGGTCTGCTTGTTTGCCAGGCGGTGGACAGATTAGGCAGTCTCCTTGTTTGTGAGACAGCGAACATCCACAGTGGTTCCCCATTCTGCGAGGCAGCCAAGAGACACAGTGTTTTTCTTGGTCGCCTGGGAGCGAAGAGACGAAGCGGTCTGCTTGTTCGCCAGGCACTGGACAGATTAGGCAGTCTCCTTGTTTGTGAGACAGCGAACATCCACAGTGGTCACTCCTTCTGCGAGGCAGCGAACAGAGAGAGCCTTTTGCTTGTTCACCTGGCAGCGAAGAGACGAAGCGGTCTGCTTGTTCGACAGGCAGCAAACAGATTAGGCAGTCTCCTTGTTTGTGAGACAGCGAACATCCACACTGGTCACTCATTGTGCGAGGCAGCGAAGAGACACAGCGGTTTGCTTGTTCGCCAGGCAGCCAAGAGACAAAGCGGTTTGCTTGTTCGCCAGACAGTTGGCAGATTAGGCAGTCTCCTTGTTTGTGAGACAGTGAACATCCACTGTGGTTCCCCATTCTGCGAGGCAGCGAAGAGACACAGTGTTTTTCTTGTTCGCCTGGGAGCGAAGAGACGAAGCAGTCTGCTTGTTCGCCAGGCACTGGACAGATTAGGCATTCTCCTTGTTTGTGAGACAGCGAACATCCACTGTGGTTCCTCATTCTGCGAGGCAGCAAACAGAGAGAGCCTTTTGCTTGTTCGCCTGGCAGCGAAGAGACGAAGCGGTCTGCTTGTTCGCCAGGCAGCGAAAAGATTAGGCAGTCTCCTTGTTTGTGAGACAGCGAACATCCACGGTGGTCACTCATTCTGCGAGGCAGCCAAGAGACACAGTGGTCTGCTTGTTCGTGAGGCAGCGGACAGATGCAGTGGTTTGCCAGACAGCGAGGTAGTGAACAGAGAGAGTGGTTCGCTTGTTTGCGGGGCAGGGATGTTTCGCCATGGTTGGCTTTTTGGTGAGTAGGCGAATAGACGCAGTGATGTGCTTTTTTTTGCGAGTCAGCGAAGAGACGAAGCGGTCTGCTTGTTCGCCAGGCAGCGAACAGATCAGGCAGTCTCCTTGTTTGTGAGACAGCGAACATCCACAGTGGTTTCTCATTCTGCCAGGCAGCCAAAAGACGCAGCGGTCGGCTTGTTCGCCAGGCACTGGACAGATTAGGCAGTCTCCTTGTTTGTGAGACAGCGAATATCCACAGTGGTTCCTCATTCTGCGAGGCAGCGAACAGAGAGAGCCTTTTGCTTGTTCACCTGGCAGCGAAGAGACGAAGCGGTCTGCTTGTTCGCCAGGCAGCAAACAGATTAGGCAGTCTCCTTGTTTGTGAGACAGCGAACATCCACAGTGGTTCCTCATTCTGCCAGGCAGCGAAGAGACAGAGCGTTTTGCTTCTTCGCCTGGCAGCGAAGAGACACAGCGGTTTGCTTGTTCGCCAGGCAGTGAAGAGACGAAGCAGTCTGCTTGTTCTTCATGCAGCGAAAAGATTAGGCAGTCTCCTTGTTTGTGAGACAGTCAACATCCACAGTGGTTCCCCATTCTGCGAGGCAGCGAAGAGACACAGTGGTTTTCTTGTTCGCCTGGGAGCGAAGAGACGAAGCAGTCTGCTTGTTCGCCAGGCAGCAAACAGATTAGGCAGTCTCCTTGTTTGTGAGACAGCGAACATCCACTGTGCTCACACATTCTGCGAGGCCGCCAAGAGACACAGTGGTCTGCTTGTTCGTGAGGCAGCGGACAGATGCAGTGGTTTGCCAGACAGCGAGGTAGTGAACAGAGAGAGTGGTTCGCTTGTTTGCGGGGCAGGGATGTTTCGCCATGGTTGGCTTTTTGGTGAGTGGGCGAATAGACGCAGTGATGTGCTTTTTTTGCGAGTCAGCGAAGAGACGAAGCGGTCTGCTTGTTCGCCAGGCAGCGAACAGATTAGGCAGTCTCCTTGTTTGTGACACAGAAAACATCCACAGTGGTTCCTCATTCTGCGAGGCAGCGAACAGAGAGAGCCTTTTGCTTGTTCGCCTGGCAGCGAAGAGACACAGTGGTTTCCTTGTTCGCCAGGCAGCGAAGAGACAAAGCGGTCTGCTTGTTTGCCAGGCGGTGGACAGATTAGGCAGTCTCCTTGTTTGTGAGACAGCGAACATCCACAGTGGTTCCTCATTCTGCGAGGCAGCGAACAGAGAGAGCCTTTTGCTTGTTCGCCTGGCAGCGAAGAGATTAGGCAGTCTCCTTGTTTGTGAGACAGCGAACATCCACGGTGGTCACTCCTTCTGCGAGGCAGCGAAGAGACAGAGCCTTTTGCTTGTTCGCCTGGCAGCGAAGAGACGAAGCGGTCTGCTTGTTCGCCAGGCAGCAAACAGATTAGGCAGTCTCCTTGTTTGTGAGACAGCGAACATCCACAGTGCTCACTCATTGTGCGAGGCAGCGAAGAGAAACCGCCTTTTGCTTGTTCGCCAGGCAGCGAAGAAACGCAGTGGTTTGCTTGTTCGCCAGGCAGCCAAGAGACAAAGCGGTTTGCTTGTTCGCCAGACAGTTGGCAGATTAGGCAGTCTCCTTGTTTGTGAGACAGCGAAAATCCACAGTGCTTCCTCATTCTGCGAGGCAGCGAAGAGACACAGCGGTTTGCTTGTTCACCAGGCAGTGAAGAGACGAAGCAGTCTGCTTGTTCTCCAGGCACTGGACAGATTAGGCAGTCTCCTTGTTTTTGAGACAGCGAACATCCACAGTGGTTCCCCGTTCTGCGAGGCAGCGAAGAGACACAGTGGTTTTCTTGTTCGCCTGGGAGCGAAGAGACGAAGCAGTCTGCTTGTTCGCCAGGCACTGGACAGATTAGGCAGTCTCCTTGTTTGTGAGACAGCGAACATCCACAGTGGTTCCTCATTCTGCGAGGCAGCGAACAGAGAAAGCCTTTTGCTTGTTCGCCTGGCAGCGAAGAGACGAAGCGGTCTGCTTGTTCGCCAGGCAGCGAACAGATTAGGCAGTCTCCTTTTTTGTGAGACAGCGAACATCCACGGTCGTCACTCCTTCTGCGAGGCAGCGAAGAGACAGAGCCTTTTGCTTGTTCGCCTGGCAGCGAAGAGACGAAGCGGTCTGCTTGTTCGCCAGGCAGCAAACAGATTAGGCAGTCTCCTTGTTTGTGAGACAGCGAACATCCACAGTGGTCACTCATTCTGCGAGGCAGCCAAGAGACCTAGCGTTCTGCTTGTTCGCCATGCAGCGAAGAGATTAGGCACTCTCCTTGTTTGTGAGACAGCGAACATCCAGAGTGGTCACTCATTCTGCGAGGCAGCGAATTGGCACAGCGTTCTGCTTCTTCGCCAAGCAGTGGACAGATTAGGTAGTCTCCTTGTTTGTGAGACAGCGAACATCCACAGTGGTCACTCATTCTACGAGGCAGCCAAGAGACACAGCGGTCTGCTTGCTCGCCAGGCAGCGAAGAGACGCAGCGGTCTGCTTGTTCGCCAGGCAGTGGACAGATGAGGCAGTCTCCTTGTTCGTGAGACAGCGAGCATCCACAGCGGTCACTCATTCTGCGAGGCAGCGAACAGATGCAGCCGTTTGCTTGTCCACTAGATGGCGTAGTGGCATCACGGATTGCTTTTTCGCCTGGAAGAGACCCGATGCAGCACTTTGCCAGCTGGCGAGGCAGCGAACAGATGCAGCAGTCTGCTGCTTTGTGAGACAGCGAACATCCACGGTGGTTAGTTATTCTGCGAAGCAGCGAAGAGACGCAGCGCTTAGTTAGTTCTCCAGGCCCTGAACACATGCAACGGTTCACTTGTTGGCAACGCAGCGAGGAGAGGCAGCGGTCTGCTTGTTCGCCAGGCAGTGGACAGATTAGGCAGTCTCCGTGTTTGTGAGACAGCCAACATCCACAGTGGTCACTCATTCTGCGAGGCAGCGAACAGATGCAGTGGTTTGCTTGATCGCGAGGCAGTGAACAGAGAGAGCGGTTCGCTTCTTTGCGAGGTAGGGAACATTCGCCGTGGTTGGCTTTTTTGTGACTGGGCGAATAGAGGCAGTGATGTGCTTTTTTGCGAGGCAGCGAAGAGACGCAGCAGTCTGCTTGTTCGCCAGGCAGTGAACAGATGAGGCAGTCTCCTTGTTCGTGAGACAGCGAACATCCACAGCGGTCACTCATTCTGCGAGGCAGCGAACAGAGAGAGCCTTTTGCTTGTTCGCCTGGCAGCGAAGAGACGAAGCGGTCTGCTTCTTCGACAGGCAGCGAACAGATTAGGCAGTCTCCTTGTTTGTGAGACAGTGAACATCCACAGTGGTCACTCATTGTGCGAGACAGCGAAGAGACACAGCGGTCTGCTTGTTCGCCAGGCAGCGAAGAAACGCAGCGGTTTGCTTGTTCGCCAGGCAGCGAACAGATTAGGCAGTCTCCTTGTTTGTGAGACAGCGAACATCCACAGGGGGTCCTCATTCTGCGAGGCAGCGAAGAGACAGAGTGGTTTGCTTGTTCGCCAGGCAGCGAACAGATTAGGCAGTCTCCTTGTTTGTGAGACAGCGAACATCCACAGTGGCTCCTCATTCTGCTAGACAGCGAAAGGACAGAGCGTAACGCTTGTTCGCCTGGCAGCGAAGAGACAAAGCGGTTTGCTTGTTCGCCAGACAGTGGGCAGATTAGGCAGTCTCCTTGTTTGTGCCACAGAAAACATCCACAGTGGTTCCTCATTCTGCGAGACAGTGAACAGACAGAGCCTTTTGCTTGTTCTCCAGACAGTGGGCAGATTAGGCAGTCTCCTTGTTTGTGAGACAGCGAACATCCACAGTGGTTCCTCATTCTGCGAGGCAGCGAACAGAGAGAGCCTTTTGCTTGTTCGCCTGGCAGCGAAGAGACACAGTGGTTTCCTTGTTCGCCAGGCAGCGAAGAGACAAAGCGGTCTGCTTGTTCGACAGGCAGCAAACAGATTAGGCAGTCTCCTTGTTTGTGAGACAGCGAACATCCACACTGGTCACTCATTGTGCGAGGCAGCGAAGAGACACAGCGGTTTGCTTGTTCGCCAGGCAGCCAAGAGACAAAGCGGTTTGCTTATTCGCCAGACAGTTGGCAGATTAGGCAGTCTCCTTGTTTGTGAGACAGCGAAAATCCACAGTGCTTCCTCATTCTGCGAGGCAGCGAAGAGACAGAGCGTTTTGCTTGTTCGCCTGGCAGCGAAGAGACACAGCGGTTTTCTTGTTCACCAGGCAGTGAAGAGACGAAGCAGTCTGCTTGTTCTCCAGGCAGCGAAAATATTAGGCAGTCTCCTTGTTTGTGAGACAGTGAACATCCACTGTGGTTCCCCATTCTGCGAGGCAGCGAAGAGACACAGTGTTTTTCTTGTTCGCCTGGGAGCGAAGAGACGAAGCAGTCTGCTTGTTCGCCAGGCACTGGACAGATTAGGCATTCTCCTTGTTTGTGAGACAGCGAACATCCACTGTGGTTCCTCATTCTGCGAGGCAGCAAACAGAGAGAGCCTTTTGCTTGTTCGCCTGGCAGCGAAGAGACGAAGCGGTCTGCTTGTTCGCCAGGCAGCGAAAAGATTAGGCAGTCTCCTTGTTTGTGAGACAGCGAACATCCACAGTGGTCACTCATTCTGCGAGGCAGCCAAGAGACACAGTGGTCTGCTTGTTCGTGAGGCAGCGGACAGATGCAGTGGTTTGCCAGACAGCGAGGTAGTGAACAGAGAGAGTGGTTCGCTTGTTTGCGGGGCAGGGATGTTTCGCCATGGTTGGCTTTTTGGTGAGTGGGCGAATAGACGCAGTGATGTGCTTTTTTTTGCGAGTCAGCGAAGAGACGAAGCGGTCTGCTTGTTCGCCAGGCAGCGAACAGATCAGGCAGTCTCCTTGTTTGTGGGACAGCGAACATCCACAGTGGTTTCTCATTCTGCCAGGCAGCCAAAAGACGCAGCGGTCGGCTTGTTCGCCAGGCACTGGACAGATTAGGCAGTCTCCTTGTTTGTGAGACAGCGAATATCCACAGTGGTTCCTCATTCTGCGAGGCAGCGAACAGAGAGAGCCTTTTGCTTGTTCACCTGGCAGCGAAGAGACGAAGCGGTCTGCTTGTTCGCCAGGCAGCAAACAGATTAGGCAGTCTCCTTGTTTGTGAGACAGCGAACATCCACAGTGGTTCCTCATTCTGCCAGGCAGCGAAGAGACAGAGCATTTTGCTTCTTCGCCTGGCAGCGAAGAGACACAGCGGTTTGCTTGTTCGCCAGGCAGTGAAGAGACGAAGCAGTCTGCTTGTTCTCCAGGCAGCGAAAATATTAGGCAGTCTCCTTGTTTGTGAGACAGTCAACATCCACAGTGGTTCCCCATTCTGCGAGGCAGCGAAGAGACACAGTGGTTTTCTTGTTCGCCTGGGAGCGAAGAGACGAAGCAGTCTGCTTGTTCGCCAGGCAGCAAACAGATTAGGCAGTCTCCTTGTTTGTGAGACAGCGAACATCCACAGTGGTTCCTCATTCTGCCAGGCAGCGAAGAGACAAAGCGGTCTGCTTGTTTGCCAGGCGGTGGACAGATTAGGCAGTCTCCTTGTTTGTGAGACAGCGAACATCCACAGTGGTTCCTCATTCTGCGAGGCAGCGAACAGAGAGAGCCTTTTGCTTGTTCGCCTGGCAGCGAAGAGATTAGGCAGTCTCCTTGTTTGTGAGACAGCGAACATCCACGGTGGTCACTCCTTCTGCGAGGCAGCGAAGAGACAGAGCCTTTTGCTTGTTCGCCTGGCAGCGAAGAGACGAAGCGGTCTGCTTGTTCGCCAGGCAGCAAACAGATTAGGCAGTCTCCTTGTTTGTGAGACAGCGAACATCCACAGTGCTCACTCATTGTGCGAGGCAGCGAAGAGAAACCGCCTTTTGCTTGTTCGCCAGGCAGCGAAGAAACGCAGTGGTTTGCTTGTTCGCCAGGCAGCCAAGAGACAAAGCGGTTTGCTTGTTCGCCAGACAGTTGGCAGATTAGGCAGTCTCCTTGTTTGTGAGACAGCGAAAATCCACAGTGCTTCCTCATTCTGCGAGGCAGCGAAGAGACACAGCGGTTTGCTTGTTCACCAGGCAGTGAAGAGACGAAGCAGTCTGCTTGTTCTCCAGGCACTGGACAGATTAGGCAGTCTCCTTGTTTTTGAGACAGCGAACATCCACAGTGGTTCCCCGTTCTGCGAGGCAGCGAAGAGACACAGTGGTTTTCTTGTTCGCCTGGGAGCGAAGAGACGAAGCAGTCTGCTTGTTCGCCAGGCACTGGACAGATTAGGCAGTCTCCTTGTTTGTGAGACAGCGAACATCCACAGTGGTTCCTCATTCTGCGAGGCAGCGAACAGAGAGAGCCTTTTGCTTGTTCGCCTGGCAGCGAAGAGACGAAGCGGTCTGCTTGTTCGCCAGGCAGCGAACAGATTAGGCAGTCTCCTTTTTTGTGAGACAGCGAACATCCACGGTCGTCACTCCTTCTGCGAGGCAGCGAAGAGACAGAGCCTTTTGCTTGTTCGCCTGGCAGCGAAGAGACGAAGCGGTCTGCTTGTTCGCCAGGCAGCAAACAGATTAGGCAGTCTCCTTGTTTGTGAGACAGCGAACATCCACAGTGGTCACTCATTGTGCGAGGCAGCGAAGAGACACAGTGGTTTGCTTGTTCGCCAGGCAGCGAAGAAACGCAGCGGTTTGCTTGTTCGCCAGGCAGCGAACAGATTAGGCAGTCTCCTTGTTTGTGAGACAGAAAACATCCACAGTGGTCACTCCTTCTGCGAGGCAGTGAAGAGACAGAGTGGTCTGCTTGTTCGCCAGGCAGCGAACAGATTAGGCAGTCTCCTTGTTTGTGAGACAGCGAACATCCACAGTGGCTCCTCATTCTGCTAGACAGCGAAAGGACAGAGCGTAACGCTTGTTCGCCTGGCAGCGAAGAGACAAAGCGGTTTGCTTGTTCGCCAGACAGTGGGCAGATTAGGCAGTCTCCTTGTTTGTGCCACAGAAAACATCCACAGTGGTTCCTCATTCTGCGAGACAGTGAACAGACAGAGCCTTTTGCTTGTTCGCCTGGCAGCGAAGAGACACAGTGGTTTCCTTGTTCGCCAGGCAGCGAAGAGACAAAGCGGTCTGCTTGTTCGACAGGCAGCAAACAGATTAGGCAGTCTCCTTGTTTGTGAGACAGCGAACATCCACACTGGTCACTCATTGTGCGAGGCAGCGAAGAGACACAGCGGTTTGCTTGTTCGCCAGGCAGCCAAGAGACAAAGCGGTTTGCTTATTCGCCAGACAGTTGGCAGATTAGGCAGTCTCCTTGTTTGTGAGACAGCGAAAATCCACAGTGCTTCCTCATTCTGCGAGGCAGCGAAGAGACAGAGCGTTTTGCTTGTTCGCCTGGCAGCGAAGAGACACAGCGGTTTTCTTGTTCACCAGGCAGTGAAGAGACGAAGCAGTCTGCTTGTTCTCCAGGCAGCGAAAATATTAGGCAGTCTCCTTGTTTGTGAGACAGTGAACATCCACTGTGGTTCCCCATTCTGCGAGGCAGCGAAGAGACACAGTGTTTTTCTTGTTCGCCTGGGAGCGAAGAGACGAAGCAGTCTGCTTGTTCGCCAGGCACTGGACAGATTAGGCATTCTCCTTGTTTGTGAGACAGCGAACATCCACTGTGGTTCCTCATTCTGCGAGGCAGCAAACAGAGAGAGCCTTTTGCTTGTTCGCCTGGCAGCGAAGAGACGAAGCGGTCTGCTTGTTCGCCAGGCAGCGAAAAGATTAGGCAGTCTCCTTGTTTGTGAGACAGCGAACATCCACGGTGGTCACTCATTCTGCGAGGCAGCCAAGAGACACAGTGGTCTGCTTGTTCGTGAGGCAGCGGACAGATGCAGTGGTTTGCCAGACAGCGAGGTAGTGAACAGAGAGAGTGGTTCGCTTGTTTGCGGGGCAGGGATGTTTCGCCATGGTTGGCTTTTTGGTGAGTGGGCGAATAGACGCAGTGATGTGCTTTTTTTTGCGAGTCAGCGAAGAGACGAAGCGGTCTGCTTGTTCGCCAGGCAGCGAACAGATCAGGCAGTCTCCTTGTTTGTGGGACAGCGAACATCCACAGTGGTTTCTCATTCTGCCAGGCAGCCAAAAGACGCAGCGGTCGGCTTGTTCGCCAGGCACTGGACAGATTAGGCAGTCTCCTTGTTTGTGAGACAGCGAATATCCACAGTGGTTCCTCATTCTGCGAGGCAGCGAACAGAGAGAGCCTTTTGCTTGTTCACCTGGCAGCGAAGAGACGAAGCGGTCTGCTTGTTCGCCAGGCAGCAAACAGATTAGGCAGTCTCCTTGTTTGTGAGACAGCGAACATCCACAGTGGTTCCTCATTCTGCCAGGCAGCGAAGAGACAGAGCATTTTGCTTCTTCGCCTGGCAGCGAAGAGACACAGCGGTTTGCTTGTTCGCCAGGCAGTGAAGAGACGAAGCAGTCTGCTTGTTCTTCATGCAGCGAAAAGATTAGGCAGTCTCCTTGTTTGTGAGACAGTCAACATCCACAGTGGTTCCCCATTCTGCGAGGCAGCGAAGAGACACAGTGGTTTTCTTGTTCGCCTGGGAGCGAAGAGACGAAGCAGTCTGCTTGTTCGCCAGGCAGCAAACAGATTAGGCAGTCTCCTTGTTTGTGAGACAGCGAACATCCACTGTGCTCACACATTCTGCGAGGCCGCCAAGAGACACAGTGGTCTGCTTGTTCGTGAGGCAGCGGACAGATGCAGTGGTTTGCCAGACAGCGAGGTAGTGAACAGAGAGAGTGGTTCGCTTGTTTGCGGGGCAGGGATGTTTCGCCATGGTTGGCTTTTTGGTGAGTGGGCGAATAGACGCAGTGATGTGCTTTTTTTTGCGAGTCAGCGAAGAGACGAAGCGGTCTGCTTGTTCGCCAGGCAGCGAACAGATCAGGCAGTCTCCTTGTTTGTGAGACAGCGAACATCCACAGTGGTTCCTCATTCTGCCAGGCAGCCAAGAGACCTAGCGTTCTGCTTGTTCGCCATGCAGCGAAGAGATTAGGCACTCTCCTTGTTTGTGAGACAGCGAACATCCAGAGTGGTCACTCATTCTGCGAGGCAGCGAATTGGCACAGCGTTCTGCTTCTTCGCCAAGCAGTGGACAGATTAGGTAGTCTCCTTGTTTGTGAGACAGCGAACATCCACAGTGGTCACTCATTCTCCGAGGCAGCCAAGAGACACAGCGGTCTGCTTGCTCGCCATGCAGCGAAGAGACGCAGCGGTCTGCTTGTTCGCCAGGCAGCGAACAGATTCCGCATTCTCCTTTTTTGTGAGACAGCGAACATCCACAGTGGTCACTCATTGTGCGAGGTAGCGAAAAGACACAGCGGTTTGCTTTTTCGCCAGGCAGCGAAGAGACGAAGCGTTTTGCTTGCTCGCCAGGCAGTGGACAGATTAGGCAGTCTCCGTGTTTGTGAGACAGCCAACATCCACAGTGGTCACTCATTCTGCGAGGCAGCGAACAGATGCAGTGGTTTGCTTGATGGCGAGGCAGTGAACAGAGAGAGCGGTTCGCTTTTTTGCGAGGCAGCAAAGAGAAATGTCAGTCTGCTTGCTCGCCAGGCAGCGAAGAGACGCAGCGGTCTGCTTGTTCGCCAGGCAGTGAACAGATGAGGCAGTCTCCGTGTTCGTGAGACAGCCAACATCCACAGTGGTCACTCATTCTGCGAGGCAGCGAACAGATGCAGCCGTTTGCTTGTCCACTAGATGGCGTAGTGGCATCACGGATTGCTTTTTCGCCTGGAAGAGACCCGATGCAGCACTTTGCCAGCTGGCGAGGCAGCGAACAGACGCAGCAGTCTGCTGCTTTGTGAGACAGCGAACATCCACGGTGGTTAGTTATTCTGCGAAGCAGCGAAGAGACGCAGCGCTTAGTTAGTTCTCCAGGCCCTGAACACATGCAACGGTTCACTTGCTGGCAACGCAGCGAGGAGAGGCAGCGGTCTGCTTGTTCGCCAGGCAGTGGACAGATTAGGCAGTCTCCGTGTTTGTGAGACAGCCAACATCCACAGTGGTCACTCATTCTGCGAGGCAGCGAACAGATGCAGTGGTTTGCTGGATCGTGAGGCAGTGAACAGAGAGAGCGGTTCGCTTCTTTGCGAGGTAGGGAACATTCGCCGTGGTTGGCTTTTTTGTGACTGGGCGAATAGAGGCAGTGATGTGCTTTTTTGCGAGGCAGCGAAGAGACGCAGCAGTCTGCTTGTTCGCCAGGCAGTGAACAGATGAGGCAGTCTCCTTTTTTGTGAGACAGCGAACATCCACAGTGGTCACGCATTCTGCGAGGCAGCGAAGAGACACAGCGGTCTGCTTGTTCGCCAGGCAGCGAAGAGATTAGCCAGTCTCCTTGTTTGTGAGACAGTGAACATCCACAGTGGTCACTCATTGTGCGAGGCAGCGAAGAGAAACCGCCTTTTGCTTGTTCGCCAGGCAGCGAAGAAACGCAGTGGTTTGCTTGTTCGCCAGGCAGCCAAGAGACAAAGCGGTTTGCTTGTTCGCCAGACAGTTGGCAGATTAGGCAGTCTCCTTGTTTGTGAGACAGCGAAAATCCACAGTGCTTCCTCATTCTGCGAGGCAGCGAAGAGACACAGCGGTTTGCTTGTTCACCAGGCAGTGAAGAGACGAAGCAGTCTGCTTGTTCTCCAGGCACTGGACAGATTAGGCAGTCTCCTTGTTTGTGAGACAGCGAACATCCACAGTGGTTCCTCATTCTGCGAGGCAGCGAACAGAGAAAGCCTTTTGCTTGTTCGCCTGGCAGCGAAGAGACGAAGCGGTCTGCTTGTTCGCCAGGCAGCGAACAGATTAGGCAGTCTCCTTGTTTGTGAGACAGAAAACATCCACAGTGGTCACTCCTTCTGCGAGGCAGTGAAGAGACAGAGTGGTCTGCTTGTTCGCCAGGCAGCGAACAGATTAGGCAGTCTCCTTGTTTGTGAGACAGCGAACATCCACAGTGGCTCCTCATTCTGCTAGACAGCGAAAGGACAGAGCGTTTTGCTTGTTCGCCTGGCAGCGAAGAGACAAAGCGGTTTGCTTGTTCGCCAGACAGTGGGCAGATTAGGCAGTCTCCTTGTTTGTGCCACAGAAAACATCCACAGTGGTTCCTCATTCTGCGAGACAGTGAACAGACAGAGCCTTTTGCTTGTTCTCCAGACAGTGGGCAGATTAGGCAGTCTCCTTGTTTGTGAGACAGCGAACATCCACAGTGGTTCCTCATTCTGCGAGGCAGCGAACAGAGAGAGCCTTTTGCTTGTTCGCCTGGCAGCGAAGAGACACAGTGGTTTCCTTGTTCGCCAGGCAGCGAAGAGACAAAGCGGTCTGCTTGTTTGCCAGGCGGTGGACAGATTAGGCAGTCTCCTTGTTTGTGAGACAGCGAACATCCACAGTGGTTCCCCATTCTGCGAGGCAGCCAAGAGACACAGTGTTTTTCTTGGTCGCCTGGGAGCGAAGAGACGAAGCGGTCTGCTTGTTCGCCAGGCACTGGACAGATTAGGCAGTCTCCTTGTTTGTGAGACAGCGAACATCCACAGTGGTCACTCCTTCTGCGAGGCAGCGAACAGAGAGAGCCTTTTGCTTGTTCACCTGGCAGCGAAGAGACGAAGCGGTCTGCTTGTTCGACAGGCAGCAAACAGATTAGGCAGTCTCCTTGTTTGTGAGACAGCGAACATCCACACTGGTCACTCATTGTGCGAGGCAGCGAAGAGACACAGCGGTTTGCTTGTTCGCCAGGCAGCCAAGAGACAAAGCGGTTTGCTTATTCGCCAGACAGTTGGCAGATTAGGCAGTCTCCTTGTTTGTGAGACAGCGAAAATCCACAGTGCTTCCTCATTCTGCGAGGCAGCGAAGAGACAGAGCGTTTTGCTTGTTCGCCTGGCAGCGAAGAGACACAGCGGTTTTCTTGTTCACCAGGCAGTGAAGAGACGAAGCAGTCTGCTTGTTCTCCAGGCAGCGAAAATATTAGGCAGTCTCCTTGTTTGTGAGACAGTGAACATCCACTGTGGTTCCCCATTCTGCGAGGCAGCGAAGAGACACAGTGTTTTTCTTGTTCGCCTGGGAGCGAAGAGACGAAGCAGTCTGCTTGTTCGCCAGGCACTGGACAGATTAGGCATTCTCCTTGTTTGTGAGACAGCGAACATCCACTGTGGTTCCTCATTCTGCGAGGCAGCAAACAGAGAGAGCCTTTTGCTTGTTCGCCTGGCAGCGAAGAGACGAAGCGGTCTGCTTGTTCGCCAGGCAGCGAACAGATTAGGCAGTCTCCTTGTTTGTGAGACAGCGAACATCCACGGTGGTCACTCATTCTGCGAGGCAGCCAAGAGACACAGTGGTCTGCTTGTTCGTGAGGCAGCGGACAGATGCAGTGGTTTGCCAGACAGCGAGGTAGTGAACAGAGAGAGTGGTTCGCTTGTTTGCGGGGCAGGGATGTTTCGCCATGGTTGGCTTTTTGGTGAGTAGGCGAATAGACGCAGTGATGTGCTTTTTTTTGCGAGTCAGCGAAGAGACGAAGCGGTCTGCTTGTTCGCCAGGCAGCAAACAGATTAGGCAGTCTCCTTGTTTGTGAGACAGCGAACATCCACAGTGCTCACTCATTGTGCGAGGCAGCGAAGAGAAACCGCCTTTTGCTTGTTCGCCAGGCAGCGAAGAAACGCAGTGGTTTGCTTGTTCGCCAGGCAGCCAAGAGACAAAGCGGTTTGCTTGTTCGCCAGACAGTTGGCAGATTAGGCAGTCTCCTTGTTTGTGAGACAGCGAAAATCCACAGTGCTTCCTCATTCTGCGAGGCAGCGAAGAGACACAGCGGTTTGCTTGTTCACCAGGCAGTGAAGAGACGAAGCAGTCTGCTTGTTCTCCAGGCACTGGACAGATTAGGCAGTCTCCTTGTTTTTGAGACAGCGAACATCCACAGTGGTTCCCCGTTCTGCGAGGCAGCGAAGAGACACAGTGGTTTTCTTGTTCGCCTGGGAGCGAAGAGACGAAGCAGTCTGCTTGTTCGCCAGGCACTGGACAGATTAGGCAGTCTCCTTGTTTGTGAGACAGCGAACATCCACAGTGGTTCCTCATTCTGCGAGGCAGCGAACAGAGAAAGCCTTTTGCTTGTTCGCCTGGCAGCGAAGAGACGAAGCGGTCTGCTTGTTCGCCAGGCAGCGAACAGATTAGGCAGTCTCCTTTTTTGTGAGACAGCGAACATCCACGGTCGTCACTCCTTCTGCGAGGCAGCGAAGAGACAGAGCCTTTTGCTTGTTCGCCTGGCAGCGAAGAGACGAAGCGGTCTGCTTGTTCGCCAGGCAGCAAACAGATTAGGCAGTCTCCTTGTTTGTGAGACAGCGAACATCCACAGTGGTCACTCATTGTGCGAGGCAGCGAAGAGACACAGTGGTTTGCTTGTTCGCCAGGCAGCGAAGAAACGCAGCGGTTTGCTTGTTCGCCAGGCAGCGAACAGATTAGGCAGTCTCCTTGTTTGTGAGACAGAAAACATCCACAGTGGTCACTCCTTCTGCGAGGCAGTGAAGAGACAGAGTGGTCTGCTTGTTCGCCAGGCAGCGAACAGATTAGGCAGTCTCCTTGTTTGTGAGACAGCGAACATCCACAGTGGCTCCTCATTCTGCTAGACAGCGAAAGGACAGAGCGTAACGCTTGTTCGCCTGGCAGCGAAGAGACAAAGCGGTTTGCTTGTTCGCCAGACAGTGGGCAGATTAGGCAGTCTCCTTGTTTGTGCCACAGAAAACATCCACAGTGGTTCCTCATTCTGCGAGACAGTGAACAGACAGAGCCTTTTGCTTGTTCTCCAGACAGTGGGCAGATTAGGCAGTCTCCTTGTTTGTGAGACAGCGAACATCCACAGTGGTTCCTCATTCTGCGAGGCAGCGAACAGAGAGAGCCTTTTGCTTGTTCGCCTGGCAGCGAAGAGACACAGTGGTTTCCTTGTTCGCCAGGCAGCGAAGAGACAAAGCGGTCTGCTTGTTTGCCAGGCGGTGGACAGATTAGGCAGTCTCCTTGTTTGTGAGACAGCGAACATCCACAGTGGTTCCCCATTCTGCGAGGCAGCCAAGAGACACAGTGTTTTTCTTGGTCGCCTGGGAGCGAAGAGACGAAGCGGTCTGCTTGTTCGCCAGGCACTGGACAGATTAGGCAGTCTCCTTGTTTGTGAGACAGCGAACATCCACAGTGGTCACTCCTTCTGCGAGGCAGCGAACAGAGAGAGCCTTTTGCTTGTTCACCTGGCAGCGAAGAGACGAAGCGGTCTGCTTGTTCGACAGGCAGCAAACAGATTAGGCAGTCTCCTTGTTTGTGAGACAGCGAACATCCACACTGGTCACTCATTGTGCGAGGCAGCGAAGAGACACAGCGGTTTGCTTGTTCGCCAGGCAGCCAAGAGACAAAGCGGTTTGCTTATTCGCCAGACAGTTGGCAGATTAGGCAGTCTCCTTGTTTGTGAGACAGCGAAAATCCACAGTGCTTCCTCATTCTGCGAGGCAGCGAAGAGACAGAGCGTTTTGCTTGTTCGCCTGGCAGCGAAGAGACACAGCGGTTTGCTTGTTCACCAGGCAGTGAAGAGACGAAGCAGTCTGCTTGTTCTCCAGGCAGCGAAAATATTAGGCAGTCTCCTTGTTTGTGAGACAGTGAACATCCACTGTGGTTCCCCATTCTGCGAGGCAGCGAAGAGACACAGTGTTTTTCTTGTTCGCCTGGGAGCGAAGAGACGAAGCAGTCTGCTTGTTCGCCAGGCACTGGACAGATTAGGCATTCTCCTTGTTTGTGAGACAGCGAACATCCACTGTGGTTCCTCATTCTGCGAGGCAGCAAACAGAGAGAGCCTTTTGCTTGTTCGCCTGGCAGCGAAGAGACGAAGCGGTCTGCTTGTTCGCTAGGCAGCGAAAAGATTAGGCAGTCTCCTTGTTTGTGAGACAGCGAACATCCACGGTGGTCACTCATTCTGCGAGGCAGCCAAGAGACACAGTGGTCTGCTTGTTCGTGAGGCAGCGGACAGATGCAGTGGTTTGCCAGACAGCGAGGTAGTGAACAGAGAGAGTGGTTCGCTTGTTTGCGGGGCAGGGATGTTTCGCCATGGTTGGCTTTTTGGTGAGTGGGCGAATAGACGCAGTGATGTGCTTTTTTTTGCGAGTCAGCGAAGAGACGAAGCGGTCTGCTTGTTCGCCAGGCAGCGAACAGATCAGGCAGTCTCCTTGTTTGTGGGACAGCGAACATCCACAGTGGTTTCTCATTCTGCCAGGCAGCCAAAAGACGCAGCGGTCGGCTTGTTCGCCAGGCACTGGACAGATTAGGCAGTCTCCTTGTTTGTGAGACAGCGAATATCCACAGTGGTTCCTCATTCTGCGAGGCAGCGAACAGAGAGAGCCTTTTGCTTGTTCACCTGGCAGCGAAGAGACGAAGCGGTCTGCTTGTTCGCCAGGCAGCAAACAGATTAGGCAGTCTCCTTGTTTGTGAGACAGCGAACATCCACAGTGGTTCCTCATTCTGCCAGGCAGCGAAGAGACAGAGCATTTTGCTTCTTCGCCTGGCAGCGAAGAGACACAGCGGTTTGCTTGTTCGCCAGGCAGTGAAGAGACGAAGCAGTCTGCTTGTTCTTCATGCAGCGAAAAGATTAGGCAGTCTCCTTGTTTGTGAGACAGTCAACATCCACAGTGGTTCCCCATTCTGCGAGGCAGCGAAGAGACACAGTGGTTTTCTTGTTCGCCTGGGAGCGAAGAGACGAAGCAGTCTGCTTGTTCGCCAGGCAGCAAACAGATTAGGCAGTCTCCTTGTTTGTGAGACAGCGAACATCCACTGTGCTCACACATTCTGCGAGGCCGCCAAGAGACACAGTGGTCTGCTTGTTCGTGAGGCAGCGGACAGATGCAGTGGTTTGCCAGACAGCGAGGTAGTGAACAGAGAGAGTGGTTCGCTTGTTTGCGGGGCAGGGATGTTTCGCCATGGTTGGCTTTTTGGTGAGTGGGCGAATAGACGCAGTGATGTGCTTTTTTTTGCGAGTCAGCGAAGAGACGAAGCGGTCTGCTTGTTCGCCAGGCAGCGAACAGATCAGGCAGTCTCCTTGTTTGTGAGACAGCGAACATCCACAGTGGTTCCTCATTCTGCGAGGCAGCCAAGAGACCTAGCGTTCTGCTTGTTCGCCATGCAGCGAACAGATTAGGCAGTCTCCTTGTTTGTGAGACAGCGAACATCCAGAGTGGTCACTCATTCTGCGAGGCAGCGAATTGGCACAGCGTTCTGCTTCTTCGCCAAGCAGTGGACAGATTAGGTAGTCTCCTTGTTTGTGAGACAGCGAACATCCACAGTGGTCACTCATTCTCCGAGGCAGCCAAGAGACACAGCGGTCTGCTTGCTCGCCATGCAGCGAAGAGACGCAGCGGTCTGCTTGTTCGCCAGGCAGCGAACAGATTCCGCATTCTCCTTTTTTGTGAGACAGCGAACATCCACAGTGGTCACTCATTGTGCGAGGTAGCGAAAAGACACAGCGGTTTGCTTTTTCGCCAGGCAGCGAAGAGACGAAGCGTTTTGCTTGCTCGCCAGGCAGTGGACAGATTAGGCAGTCTCCGTGTTTGTGAGACAGCCAACATCCACAGTGGTCACTCATTCTGCGAGGCAGCGAACAGATGCAGTGGTTTGCTTGATGGCGAGGCAGTGAACAGAGAGAGCGGTTCGCTTTTTTGCGAGGCAGCAAAGAGAAACGTCAGTCTGCTTGCTCGCCAGGCAGCGAAGAGACGCAGCGGTCTGCTTGTTCGCCAGGCAGTGAACAGATGAGGCAGTCTCCGTGTTCGTGAGACAGCCAACATCCACAGTGGTCACTCATTCTGCGAGGCAGCGAACAGATGCAGCCGTTTGCTTGTCCACTAGATGGCGTAGTGGCATCACGGATTGCTTTTTCGCCTGGAAGAGACCCGATGCAGCACTTTGCCAGCTGGCGAGGCAGCGAACAGACGCAGCAGTCTGCTGCTTTGTGAGACAGCGAACATCCACGGTGGTTAGTTATTCTGCGAAGCAGCGAAGAGACGCAGCGCTTAGTTAGTTCTCCAGGCCCTGAACACATGCAACGGTTCACTTGCTGGCAACGCAGCGAGGAGAGGCAGCGGTCTGCTTGTTCGCCAGGCAGTGGACAGATTAGGCAGTCTCCGTGTTTGTGAGACAGCCAACATCCACAGTGGTCACTCATTCTGCGAGGCAGCGAACAGATGCAGTGGTTTGCTGGATCGTGAGGCAGTGAACAGAGAGAGCGGTTCGCTTCTTTGCGAGGTAGGGAACATTCGCCGTGGTTGGCTTTTTTGTGACTGGGCGAATAGAGGCAGTGATGTGCTTTTTTGCGAGGCAGCGAAGAGACGCAGCAGTCTGCTTGTTCGCCAGGCAGTGAACAGATGAGGCAGTCTCCTTTTTTGTGAGACAGCGAACATCCACAGTGGTCACGCATTCTGCGAGGCAGCGAAGAGACACAGCGGTCTGCTTGTTCGCCAGGCAGCGAAGAGATTAGCCAGTCTCCTTGTTTGTGAGACAGTGAACATCCACAGTGGTCACTCATTGTGCGAGGCAGCGAAGAGAAACCGCCTTTTGCTTGTTCGCCAGGCAGCGAAGAAACGCGGTGGTTTGCTTGTTCGCCAGGCAGCCAAGAGACAAAGCGGTTTGCTTGTTCGCCAGACAGTTGGCAGATTAGGCAGTCTCCTTGTTTGTGAGACAGCGAAAATCCACAGTGCTTCCTCATTCTGCGAGGCAGCGAAGAGACACAGCGGTTTGCTTGTTCACCAGGCAGTGAAGAGACGAAGCAGTCTGCTTGTTCTCCAGGCACTGGACAGATTAGGCAGTCTCCTTGTTTGTGAGACAGCGAACATCCACAGTGGTTCCTCATTCTGCGAGGCAGCGAACAGAGAAAGCCTTTTGCTTGTTCGCCTGGCAGCGAAGAGACGAAGCGGTCTGCTTGTTCGCCAGGCAGCGAACAGATTAGGCAGTCTCCTTGTTTGTGAGACAGAAAACATCCACAGTGGTCACTCCTTCTGCGAGGCAGTGAAGAGACAGAGTGGTCTGCTTGTTCGCCAGGCAGCGAACAGATTAGGCAGTCTCCTTGTTTGTGAGACAGCGAACATCCACAGTGGCTCCTCATTCTGCTAGACAGCGAAAGGACAGAGCGTAACGCTTGTTCGCCTGGCAGCGAAGAGACAAAGCGGTTTGCTTGTTCGCCAGACAGTGGGCAGATTAGGCAGTCTCCTTGTTTGTGCCACAGAAAACATCCACAGTGGTTCCTCATTCTGCGAGACAGTGAACAGACAGAGCCTTTTGCTTGTTCTCCAGACAGTGGGCAGATTAGGCAGTCTCCTTGTTTGTGAGACAGCGAACATCCACAGTGGTTCCTCATTCTGCGAGGCAGCGAACAGAGAGAGCCTTTTGCTTGTTCGCCTGGCAGCGAAGAGACACAGTGGTTTCCTTGTTCGCCAGGCAGCGAAGAGACAAAGCGGTCTGCTTGTTTGCCAGGCGGTGGACAGATTAGGCAGTCTCCTTGTTTGTGAGACAGCGAACATCCACTGTGGTTCCCCATTCTGCGAGGCAGCCAAGAGACACAGTGTTTTTCTTGGTCGCCTGGGAGCGAAGAGACGAAGCGGTCTGCTTGTTCGCCAGGCACTGGACAGATTAGGCAGTCTCCTTGTTTGTGAGACAGCGAACATCCACAGTGGTCACTCCTTCTGCGAGGCAGCGAAGAGACAGAGCCTTTTGCTTGTTCACCTGGCAGCGAAGAGACGAAGCGGTCTGCTTGTTCGACAGGCAGCAAACAGATTAGGCAGTCTCCTTGTTTGTGAGACAGCGAACATCCACACTGGTCACTCATTGTGCGAGGCAGCGAAGAGACACAGCGGTTTGCTTGTTCGCCAGGCAGCCAAGAGACAAAGCGGTTTGCTTATTCGCCAGACAGTTGGCAGATTAGGCAGTCTCCTTGTTTGTGAGACAGCGAAAATCCACAGTGCTTCCTCATTCTGCGAGGCAGCGAAGAGACAGAGCGTTTTGCTTGTTCGCCTGGCAGCGAAGAGACACAGCGGTTTGCTTGTTCACCAGGCAGTGAAGAGACGAAGCAGTCTGCTTGTTCTCCAGGCAGCGAAAATATTAGGCAGTCTCCTTGTTTGTGAGACAGTGAACATCCACTGTGGTTCCCCATTCTGCGAGGCAGCGAAGAGACAGAGCGTTTTGCTTGTTCGCCTGGCAGCGAAGAGACACAGCGGTTTGCTTGTTCACCAGGCAGTGAAGAGACGAAGCAGTCTGCTTGTTCTCCAGGCAGCGAAAATATTAGGCATTCTCCTTGTTTGTGAGACAGCGAACATCCACTGTGGTTCCTCATTCTGCGAGGCAGCAAACAGAGAGAGCCTTTTGCTTGTTCGCCTGGCAGCGAAGAGACGAAGCGGTCTGCTTGTTCGCCAGGCAGCGAAAAGATTAGGCAGTCTCCTTGTTTGTGAGACAGCGAACATCCACGGTGGTCACTCATTCTGCGAGGCAGCCAAGAGACACAGTGGTCTGTTTGTTCGTGAGGCAGCGGACAGATGCAGTGGTTTGCCAGACAGCGAGGTAGTGAACAGAGAGAGTGGTTCGCTTGTTTGCGGGGCAGGGATGTTTCGCCATGGTTGGCTTTTTGGTGAGTAGGCGAATAGACGCAGTGATGTGCTTTTTTTTGCGAGTCAGCGAAGAGACGAAGCGGTCTGCTTGTTCGCCAGGCAGCAAACAGATTAGGCAGTCTCCTTGTTTGTGAGACAGCGAAAATCCACAGTGCTTCCTCATTCTGCGAGGCAGCGAAGAGACACAGCGGTTTGCTTGTTCACCAGGCAGTGAAGAGACGAAGCAGTCTGCTTGTTCTCCAGGCACTGGACAGATTAGGCAGTCTCCTTGTTTTTGAGACAGCGAACATCCACAGTGGTTCCCCGTTCTGCGAGGCAGCGAAGAGACACAGTGGTTTTCTTGTTCGCCTGGGAGCGAAGAGACGAAGCAGTCTGCTTGTTCGCCAGGCACTGGACAGATTAGGCAGTCTCCTTGTTTGTGAGACAGCGAACATCCACAGTGGTTCCTCATTCTGCGAGGCAGCGAACAGAGAGAGCCTTTTGCTTGTTCGCCTGGCAGCGAAGAGACGAAGCGGTCTGCTTGTTCGCCAGGCAGCGAACAGATTAGGCAGTCTCCTTGTTTGTGAGACAGCGAACATCCACTGTGCTCACACATTCTGCGAGGCCGCCAAGAGACACAGTGGTCTGCTTGTTCGTGAGGCAGCGGACAGATGCAGTGGTTTGCCAGACAGCGAGGTAGTGAACAGAGAGAGTGGTTCGCTTGTTTGCGGGGCAGGGATGTTTCGCCATGGTTGGCTTTTTGGTGAATGGGCGAATAGACGCAGTGATGTGCTTTTTTTTGCGAGTCAGCGAAGAGACGAAGCGGTCTGCTTGTTCGCCAGGCAGCAAACAGATTAGGCAGTCTCCTTGTTTGTGAGACAGCGAACATCCACAGTGGTTCCTCATTCTGCCAGGCAGCGAAGAGACAGAGCATTTTGCTTCTTCGCCTGGCAGCGAAGAGACACAGCGGTTTGCTTGTTCGCCAGGCAGTGAAGAGACGAAGCAGTCTGCTTGTTCTTCATGCAGCGAAAAGATTAGGCAGTCTCCTTGTTTGTGAGACAGTCAACATCCACAGTGGTTCCCCATTCTGCGAGGCAGCGAAGAGACACAGTGGTTTTCTTGTTCGCCTGGGAGCGAAGAGACGAAGCAGTCTGCTTGTTCGCCAGGCAGCAAACAGATTAGGCAGTCTCCTTGTTTGTGAGACAGCGAACATCCACTGTGCTCACACATTCTGCGAGGCCGCCAAGAGACACAGTGGTCTGCTTGTTCGTGAGGCAGCGGACAGATGCAGTGGTTTGCCAGACAGCGAGGTAGTGAACAGAGAGAGTGGTTCGCTTGTTTGCGGGGCAGGGATGTTTCGCCATGGTTGGCTTTTTGGTGAGTGGGCGAATAGACGCAGTGATGTGCTTTTTTTTGCGAGTCAGCGAAGAGACGAAGCGGTCTGCTTGTTCGCCAGGCAGCAAACAGATTAGGCAGTCTCCTTGTTTGTGAGACAGCGAAAATCCACAGTGCTTCCTCATTCTGCGAGGCAGCGAAGAGACACAGCGGTTTGCTTGTTCACCAGGCAGTGAAGAGACGAAGCAGTCTGCTTGTTCTCCAGGCACTGGACAGATTAGGCAGTCTCCTTGTTTTTGAGACAGCGAACATCCACAGTGGTTCCCCGTTCTGCGAGGCAGCGAAGAGACACAGTGGTTTTCTTGTTCGCCTGGGAGCGAAGAGACGAAGCAGTCTGCTTGTTCGCCAGGCACTGGACAGATTAGGCAGTCTCCTTGTTTGTGAGACAGCGAACATCCACAGTGGTTCCTCATTCTGTGAGGCAGCGAACAGAGAAAGCCTTTTGCTTGTTCACCTGGCAGCGAAGAGACGAAGCGGTCTGCTTGTTCGCCAGGCAGCAAACAGATTAGGCAGTCTCCTTGTTTGTGAGACAGCGAACATCCACAGTGGTTCCTCATTCTGCCAGGCAGCCAAAAGACGCAGCGGTCGGCTTGTTCGCCAGGCACTGGACAGATTAGGCAGTCTCCTTGTTTGTGAGACAGCGAATATCCACAGTGGTTCCTCATTCTGCGAGGCAGCGAACAGAGAGAGCCTTTTGCTTGTTCACCTGGCAGCGAAGAGACGAAGCGGTCTGCTTGTTCGCCAGGCAGCAAACAGATTAGGCAGTCTCCTTGTTTGTGAGACAGCGAACATCCACAGTGGTTCCTCATTCTGCCAGGCAGCGAAGAGACAGAGCATTTTGCTTCTTCGCCTGGCAGCGAAGAGACACAGCGGTTTGCTTGTTCGCCAGGCAGTGAAGAGACGAAGCAGTCTGCTTGTTCTTCATGCAGCGAAAAGATTAGGCAGTCTCCTTGTTTGTGAGACAGTCAACATCCACAGTGGTTCCCCATTCTGCGAGGCAGCGAAGAGACACAGTGGTTTTCTTGTTCGCCTGGGAGCGAAGAGACGAAGCAGTCTGCTTGTTCGCCAGGCAGCAAACAGATTAGGCAGTCTCCTTGTTTGTGAGACAGCGAACATCCACTGTGCTCACACATTCTGCGAGGCCGCCAAGAGACACAGTGGTCTGCTTGTTCGTGAGGCAGCGGACAGATGCAGTGGTTTGCCAGACAGCGAGGTAGTGAACAGAGAGAGTGGTTCGCTTGTTTGCGGGGCAGGGATGTTTCGCCATGGTTGGCTTTTTGGTGAGTGGGCGAATAGACGCAGTGATGTGCTTTTTTTTGCGAGTCAGCGAAGAGACGAAGCGGTCTGCTTGTTCGCCAGGCAGCGAACAGATCAGGCAGTCTCCTTGTTTGTGAGACAGCGAACATCCACAGTGGTTCCTCATTCTGCCAGGCAGCCAAGAGACCTAGCGTTCTGCTTGTTCGCCATGCAGCGAAGAGATTAGGCACTCTCCTTGTTTGTGAGACAGCGAACATCCAGAGTGGTCACTCATTCTGCGAGGCAGCGAATTGGCACAGCGTTCTGCTTCTTCGCCAAGCAGTGGACAGATTAGGTAGTCTCCTTGTTTGTGAGACAGCGAACATCCACAGTGGTCACTCATTCTCCGAGGCAGCCAAGAGACACAGCGGTCTGCTTGCTCGCCATGCAGCGAAGAGACGCAGCGGTCTGCTTGTTCGCCAGGCAGCGAACAGATTCCGCATTCTCCTTTTTTGTGAGACAGCGAACATCCACAGTGGTCACTCATTGTGCGAGGTAGCGAAAAGACACAGCGGTTTGCTTTTTCGCCAGGCAGCGAAGAGACGAAGCGTTTTGCTTGCTCGCCAGGCAGTGGACAGATTAGGCAGTCTCCGTGTTTGTGAGACAGCCAACATCCACAGTGGTCACTCATTCTGCGAGGCAGCGAACAGATGCAGTGGTTTGCTTGATGGCGAGGCAGTGAACAGAGAGAGCGGTTCGCTTTTTTGCGAGGCAGCAAAGAGAAACGTCAGTCTGCTTGCTCGCCAGGCAGCGAAGAGACGCAGCGGTCTGCTTGTTCGCCAGGCAGTGAACAGATGAGGCAGTCTCCGTGTTCGTGAGACAGCCAACATCCACAGTGGTCACTCATTCTGCGAGGCAGCGAACAGATGCAGCCGTTTGCTTGTCCACTAGATGGCGTAGTGGCATCACGGATTGCTTTTTCGCCTGGAAGAGACCCGATGCAGCACTTTGCCAGCTGGCGAGGCAGCGAACAGACGCAGCAGTCTGCTGCTTTGTGAGACAGCGAACATCCACGGTGGTTAGTTATTCTGCGAAGCAGCGAAGAGACGCAGCGCTTAGTTAGTTCTCCAGGCCCTGAACACATGCAACGGTTCACTTGCTGGCAACGCAGCGAGGAGACGCAGCGGTCTGCTTGTTCGCCAGGCAGTGGACAGATTAGGCAGTCTCCGTGTTTGTGAGACAGCCAACATCCACAGTGGTCACTCATTCTGCGAGGCAGCGAACAGATGCAGTGGTTTGCTGGATCGTGAGGCAGTGAACAGAGAGAGCGGTTCGCTTCTTTGCGAGGTAGGGAACATTCGCCGTGGTTGGCTTTTTTGTGACTGGGCGAATAGAGGCAGTGATGTGCTTTTTTGCGAGGCAGCGAAGAGACGCAGCAGTCTGCTTGTTCGCCAGGCAGTGAACAGATGAGGCAGTCTCCTTTTTTGTGAGACAGCGAACATCCACAGTGGTCACGCATTCTGCGAGGCAGCGAAGAGACACAGCGGTCTGCTTGTTCGCCAGGCAGCGAAGAGATTAGCCAGTCTCCTTGTTTGTGAGACAGTGAACATCCACAGTGGTCACTCATTGTGCGAGGCAGCGAAGAGAAACCGCCTTTTGCTTGTTCGCCAGGCAGCGAAGAAACGCAGTGGTTTGCTTGTTCGCCAGGCAGCCAAGAGACAAAGCGGTTTGCTTGTTCGCCAGACAGTTGGCAGATTAGGCAGTCTCCTTGTTTGTGAGACAGCGAAAATCCACAGTGCTTCCTCATTCTGCGAGGCAGCGAAGAGACACAGCGGTTTGCTTGTTCACCAGGCAGTGAAGAGACGAAGCAGTCTGCTTGTTCTCCAGGCACTGGACAGATTAGGCAGTCTCCTTGTTTGTGAGACAGCGAACATCCACAGTGGTTCCTCATTCTGCGAGGCAGCGAACAGAGAAAGCCTTTTGCTTGTTCGCCTGGCAGCGAAGAGACGAAGCGGTCTGCTTGTTCGCCAGGCAGCGAACAGATTAGGCAGTCTCCTTGTTTGTGAGACAGAAAACATCCACAGTGGTCACTCCTTCTGCGAGGCAGTGAAGAGACAGAGTGGTCTGCTTGTTCGCCAGGCAGCGAACAGATTAGGCAGTCTCCTTGTTTGTGAGACAGCGAACATCCACAGTGGCTCCTCATTCTGCTAGACAGCGAAAGGACAGAGCGTAACGCTTGTTCGCCTGGCAGCGAAGAGACAAAGCGGTTTGCTTGTTCGCCAGACAGTGGGCAGATTAGGCAGTCTCCTTGTTTGTGCCACAGAAAACATCCACAGTGGTTCCTCATTCTGCGAGACAGTGAACAGACAGAGCCTTTTGCTTGTTCTCCAGACAGTGGGCAGATTAGGCAGTCTCCTTGTTTGTGAGACAGCGAACATCCACAGTGGTTCCTCATTCTGCGAGGCAGCGAACAGAGAGAGCCTTTTGCTTGTTCGCCTGGCAGCGAAGAGACACAGTGGTTTCCTTGTTCGCCAGGCAGCGAAGAGACAAAGCGGTCTGCTTGTTTGCCAGGCGGTGGACAGATTAGGCAGTCTCCTTGTTTGTGAGACAGCGAACATCCACAGTGGTTCCCCATTCTGCGAGGCAGCCAAGAGACACAGTGTTTTTCTTGGTCGCCTGGGAGCGAAGAGACGAAGCGGTCTGCTTGTTCGCCAGGCACTGGACAGATTAGGCAGTCTCCTTGTTTGTGAGACAGCGAACATCCACAGTGGTCACTCCTTCTGCGAGGCAGCGAACAGAGAGAGCCTTTTGCTTGTTCACCTGGCAGCGAAGAGACGAAGCGGTCTGCTTGTTCGACAGGCAGCAAACAGATTAGGCAGTCTCCTTGTTTGTGAGACAGCGAACATCCACACTGGTCACTCATTGTGCGAGGCAGCGAAGAGACACAGCGGTTTGCTTGTTCGCCAGGCAGCCAAGAGACAAAGCGGTTTGCTTATTCGCCAGACAGTTGGCAGATTAGGCAGTCTCCTTGTTTGTGAGACAGCGAAAATCCACAGTGCTTCCTCATTCTGCGAGGCAGCGAAGAGACAGAGCGTTTTGCTTGTTCGCCTGGCAGCGAAGAGACACAGCGGTTTGCTTGTTCACCAGGCAGTGAAGAGACGAAGCAGTCTGCTTGTTCTCCAGGCAGCGAAAATATTAGGCAGTCTCCTTGTTTGTGAGACAGTGAACATCCACTGTGGTTCCCCATTCTGCGAGGCAGCGAAGAGACACAGTGTTTTTCTTGTTCGCCTGGGAGCGAAGAGACGAAGCAGTCTGCTTGTTCGCCAGGCACTGGACAGATTAGGCATTCTCCTTGTTTGTGAGACAGCGAACATCCACTGTGGTTCCTCATTCTGCGAGGCAGCAAACAGAGAGAGCCTTTTGCTTGTTCGCCTGGCAGCGAAGAGACGAAGCGGTCTGCTTGTTCGCCAGGCAGCGAAAAGATTAGGCAGTCTCCTTGTTTGTGAGACAGCGAACATCCACGGTGGTCACTCATTCTGCGAGGCAGCCAAGAGACACAGTGGTCTGCTTGTTCGTGAGGCAGCGGACAGATGCAGTGGTTTGCCAGACAGCGAGGTAGTGAACAGAGAGAGTGGTTCGCTTGTTTGCGGGGCAGGGATGTTTCGCCATGGTTGGCTTTTTGGTGAGTAGGCGAATAGACGCAGTGATGTGCTTTTTTTTGCGAGTCAGCGAAGAGACGAAGCGGTCTGCTTGTTCGCCAGGCAGCGAACAGATCAGGCAGTCTCCTTGTTTGTGAGACAGCGAACATCCACAGTGGTTCCTCATTCTGCCAGGCAGCCAAGAGACGCAGCGGTCGGCTTGTTCGCCAGGCAGCGAACAGATTAGGCAGTCTCCTTGTTTGTGAGACAGCGAACATCCACAGTGCTCACTCGTGCGAGGCAGCGAAGAGAAACCGCCTTTTGCTTGTTCGCCAGGCAGCGAAGAAACGCAGTGGTTTGCTTGTTCGCCAGGCAGCCAAGAGACAAAGCGGTTTGCTTGTTCGCCAGACAGTTGGCAGATTAGGCAGTCTCCTTGTTTGTGAGACAGCGAAAATCCACAGTGCTTCCTCATTCTGCGAGGCAGCGAAGAGACACAGCGGTTTGCTTGTTCACCAGGCAGTGAAGAGACGAAGCAGTCTGCTTGTTCTCCAGGCACTGGACAGATTAGGCAGTCTCCTTGTTTTTGAGACAGCGAACATCCACAGTGGTTCCCCGTTCTGCGAGGCAGCGAAGAGACACAGTGGTTTTCTTGTTCGCCTGGGAGCGAAGAGACGAAGCAGTCTGCTTGTTCGCCAGGCACTGGACAGATTAGGCAGTCTCCTTGTTTGTGAGACAGCGAACATCCACAGTGGTTCCTCATTCTGCGAGGCAGCGAACAGAGAGAGCCTTTTGCTTGTTCGCCTGGCAGCGAAGAGACGAAGCGGTCTGCTTGTTCGCCAGGCAGCGAACAGATTAGGCAGTCTCCTTTTTTGTGAGACAGCGAACATCCACGGTCGTCACTCCTTCTGCGAGGCAGCGAAGAGACAGAGCCTTTTGCTTGTTCGCCTGGCAGCGAAGAGACGAAGCGGTCTGCTTGTTCGCCAGGCAGCAAACAGATTAGGCAGTCTCCTTGTTTGTGAGACAGCGAATATCCACAGTGGTTCCTCATTCTGCGAGGCAGCGAACAGAGAGAGCCTTTTGCTTGTTCGCCTGGCAGCGAAGAGACACAGTGGTTTCCTTGTTCGCCAGGCAGCGAAGAGACAAAGCGGTCTGCTTGTTCGCCAGGCACTGGACAGATTAGGCAGTCTCCTTGTTTGTGAGACAGCGAACATCCACTGTGGTTCCTCATTCTGCGAGGCAGCAAACAGAGAGAGCCTTTTGCTTGTTCGCCTGGCAGCGAAGAGACGAAGCGGTCTGCTTGTTCGCCAGGCAGCGAAAAGATTAGGCAGTCTCCTTGTTTGTGAGACAGCGAACATCCACGGTGGTCACTCATTCTGCGAGGCAGCCAAGAGACACAGTGGTCTGCTTGTTCGTGAGGCAGCGGACAGATGCAGTGGTTTGCCAGACAGCGAGGTAGTGAACAGAGAGAGTGGTTCGCTTGTTTGCGGGGCAGGGATGTTTCGCCATGGTTGGCTTTTTGGTGAGTGGGCGAATAGACGCAGTGATGTGCTTTTTTTTGCGAGTCAGCGAAGAGACGAAGCGGTCTGCTTGTTCGCCAGGCAGCGAACAGATCAGGCAGTCTCCTTGTTTGTGGGACAGCGAACATCCACAGTGGTTTCTCATTCTGCCAGGCAGCCAAAAGACGCAGCGGTCGGCTTGTTCGCCAGGCACTGGACAGATTAGGCAGTCTCCTTGTTTGTGAGACAGCGAATATCCACAGTGGTTCCTCATTCTGCGAGGCAGCGAACAGAGAGAGCCTTTTGCTTGTTCACCTGGCAGCGAAGAGACGAAGCGGTTTGCTTGTTCGCCAGGCAGTGAAGAGACGAAGCAGTCTGCTTGTTCTTCATGCAGCGAAAAGATTAGGCAGTCTCCTTGTTTGTGAGACAGTCAACATCCACAGTGGTTCCCCATTCTGCGAGGCAGCGAAGAGACACAGTGGTTTTCTTGTTCGCCTGGGAGCGAAGAGACGAAGCAGTCTGCTTGTTCGCCAGGCAGCAAACAGATTAGGCAGTCTCCTTGTTTGTGAGACAGCGAACATCCACTGTGCTCACACATTCTGCGAGGCCGCCAAGAGACACAGTGGTCTGCTTGTTCGTGAGGCAGCGGACAGATGCAGTGGTTTGCCAGACAGCGAGGTAGTGAACAGAGAGAGTGGTTCGCTTGTTTGCGGGGCAGGGATGTTTCGCCATGGTTGGCTTTTTGGTGAGTGGGCGAATAGACGCAGTGATGTGCTTTTTTTTGCGAGTCAGCGAAGAGACGAAGCGGTCTGCTTGTTCGCCAGGCAGCGAACAGATCAGGCAGTCTCCTTGTTTGTGAGACAGCGAACATCCACAGTGGTTCCTCATTCTGCGAGGCAGCCAAGAGACCTAGCGTTCTGCTTGTTCGCCATGCAGCGAAGAGATTAGGCACTCTCCTTGTTTGTGAGACAGCGAACATCCAGAGTGGTCACTCATTCTGCGAGGCAGCGAATTGGCACAGCGTTCTGCTTCTTCGCCAAGCAGTGGACAGATTAGGTAGTCTCCTTGTTTGTGAGACAGCGAACATCCACAGTGGTCACTCATTCTCCGAGGCAGCCAAGAGACACAGCGGTCTGCTTGCTCGCCATGCAGCGAAGAGACGCAGCGGTCTGCTTGTTCGCCAGGCAGCGAACAGATTCCGCATTCTCCTTTTTTGTGAGACAGCGAACATCCACAGTGGTCACTCATTGTGCGAGGTAGCGAAAAGACACAGCGGTTTGCTTTTTCGCCAGGCAGCGAAGAGACGAAGCGTTTTGCTTGCTCGCCAGGCAGTGGACAGATTAGGCAGTCTCCGTGTTTGTGAGACAGCCAACATCCACAGTGGTCACTCATTCTGCGAGGCAGCGAACAGATGCAGTGGTTTGCTTGATGGCGAGGCAGTGAACAGAGAGAGCGGTTCGCTTTTTTGCGAGGCAGCAAAGAGAAACGTCAGTCTGCTTGCTCGCCAGGCAGCGAAGAGACGCAGCGGTCTGCTTGTTCGCCAGGCAGTGAACAGATGAGGCAGTCTCCGTGTTCGTGAGACAGCCAACATCCACAGTGGTCACTCATTCTGCGAGGCAGCGAACAGATGCAGCCGTTTGCTTGTCCACTAGATGGCGTAGTGGCATCACGGATTGCTTTTTCGCCTGGAAGAGACCCGATGCAGCACTTTGCCAGCTGGCGAGGCAGCGAACAGACGCAGCAGTCTGCTGCTTTGTGAGACAGCGAACATCCACGGTGGTTAGTTATTCTGCGAAGCAGCGAAGAGACGCAGCGCTTAGTTAGTTCTCCAGGCCCTGAACACATGCAACGGTTCACTTGCTGGCAACGCAGCGAGGAGAGGCAGCGGTCTGCTTGTTCGCCAGGCAGTGGACAGATTAGGCAGTCTCCGTGTTTGTGAGACAGCCAACATCCACAGTGGTCACTCATTCTGCGAGGCAGCGAACAGATGCAGTGGTTTGCTGGATCGTGAGGCAGTGAACAGAGAGAGCGGTTCGCTTCTTTGCGAGGTAGGGAACATTCGCCGTGGTTGGCTTTTTTGTGACTGGGCGAATAGAGGCAGTGATGTGCTTTTTTGCGAGGCAGCGAAGAGACGCAGCAGTCTGCTTGTTCGCCAGGCAGTGAACAGATGAGGCAGTCTCCTTTTTTGTGAGACAGCGAACATCCACAGTGGTCACGCATTCTGCGAGGCAGCGAAGAGACACAGCGGTCTGCTTGTTCGCCAGGCAGCGAAGAGATTAGCCAGTCTCCTTGTTTGTGAGACAGTGAACATCCACAGTGGTCACTCATTGTGCGAGGCAGCGAAGAGAAACCGCCTTTTGCTTGTTCGCCAGGCAGCGAAGAAACGCAGTGGTTTGCTTGTTCGCCAGGCAGCCAAGAGACAAAGCGGTTTGCTTGTTCGCCAGACAGTTGGCAGATTAGGCAGTCTCCTTGTTTGTGAGACAGCGAAAATCCACAGTGCTTCCTCATTCTGCGAGGCAGCGAAGAGACACAGCGGTTTGCTTGTTCACCAGGCAGTGAAGAGACGAAGCAGTCTGCTTGTTCTCCAGGCACTGGACAGATTAGGCAGTCTCCTTGTTTGTGAGACAGCGAACATCCACAGTGGTTCCTCATTCTGCGAGGCAGCGAACAGAGAAAGCCTTTTGCTTGTTCGCCTGGCAGCGAAGAGACGAAGCGGTCTGCTTGTTCGCCAGGCAGCGAACAGATTAGGCAGTCTCCTTGTTTGTGAGACAGAAAACATCCACAGTGGTCACTCCTTCTGCGAGGCAGTGAAGAGACAGAGTGGTCTGCTTGTTCGCCAGGCAGCGAACAGATTAGGCAGTCTCCTTGTTTGTGAGACAGCGAACATCCACAGTGGCTCCTCATTCTGCTAGACAGCGAAAGGACAGAGCGTAACGCTTGTTCGCCTGGCAGCGAAGAGACAAAGCGGTTTGCTTGTTCGCCAGACAGTGGGCAGATTAGGCAGTCTCCTTGTTTGTGCCACAGAAAACATCCACAGTGGTTCCTCATTCTGCGAGACAGTGAACAGACAGAGCCTTTTGCTTGTTCTCCAGACAGTGGGCAGATTAGGCAGTCTCCTTGTTTGTGAGACAGCGAACATCCACAGTGGTTCCTCATTCTGCGAGGCAGCGAACAGAGAGAGCCTTTTGCTTGTTCGCCTGGCAGCGAAGAGACACAGTGGTTTCCTTGTTCGCCAGGCAGCGAAGAGACAAAGCGGTCTGCTTGTTTGCCAGGCGGTGGACAGATTAGGCAGTCTCCTTGTTTGTGAGACAGCGAACATCCACTGTGGTTCCCCATTCTGCGAGGCAGCCAAGAGACACAGTGTTTTTCTTGGTCGCCTGGGAGCGAAGAGACGAAGCGGTCTGCTTGTTCGCCAGGCACTGGACAGATTAGGCAGTCTCCTTGTTTGTGAGACAGCGAACATCCACAGTGGTCACTCCTTCTGCGAGGCAGCGAACAGAGAGAGCCTTTTGCTTGTTCACCTGGCAGCGAAGAGACGAAGCGGTCTGCTTGTTCGACAGGCAGCAAACAGATTAGGCAGTCTCCTTGTTTGTGAGACAGCGAACATCCACACTGGTCACTCATTGTGCGAGGCAGCGAAGAGACACAGCGGTTTGCTTGTTCGCCAGGCAGCCAAGAGACAAAGCGGTTTGCTTATTCGCCAGACAGTTGGCAGATTAGGCAGTCTCCTTGTTTGTGAGACAGCGAAAATCCACAGTGCTTCCTCATTCTGCGAGGCAGCGAAGAGACAGAGCGTTTTGCTTGTTCGCCTGGCAGCGAAGAGACACAGCGGTTTGCTTGTTCACCAGGCAGTGAAGAGACGAAGCAGTCTGCTTGTTCTCCAGGCAGCGAAAATATTAGGCAGTCTCCTTGTTTGTGAGACAGTGAACATCCACTGTGGTTCCCCATTCTGCGAGGCAGCGAAGAGACACAGTGTTTTTCTTGTTCGCCTGGGAGCGAAGAGACGAAGCAGTCTGCTTGTTCGCCAGGCACTGGACAGATTAGGCATTCTCCTTGTTTGTGAGACAGCGAACATCCACTGTGGTTCCTCATTCTGCGAGGCAGCAAACAGAGAGAGCCTTTTGCTTGTTCGCCTGGCAGCGAAGAGACGAAGCGGTCTGCTTGTTCGCCAGGCAGCGAAAAGATTAGGCAGTCTCCTTGTTTGTGAGACAGCGAACATCCACGGTGGTCACTCATTCTGCGAGGCAGCCAAGAGACACAGTGGTCTGCTTGTTCGTGAGGCAGCGGACAGATGCAGTGGTTTGCCAGACAGCGAGGTAGTGAACAGAGAGAGTGGTTCGCTTGTTTGCGGGGCAGGGATGTTTCGCCATGGTTGGCTTTTTGGTGAGTAGGCGAATAGACGCAGTGATGTGCTTTTTTTTGCGAGTCAGCGAAGAGACGAAGCGGTCTGCTTGTTCGCCAGGCAGCAAACAGATTAGGCAGTCTCCTTGTTTGTGAGACAGCGAACATCCACAGTGCTCACTCATTGTGCGAGGCAGCGAAGAGAAACCGCCTTTTGCTTGTTCGCCAGGCAGCGAAGAAACGCAGTGGTTTGCTTGTTCGCCAGGCAGCCAAGAGACAAAGCGGTTTGCTTGTTCGCCAGACAGTTGGCAGATTAGGCAGTCTCCTTGTTTGTGAGACAGCGAAAATCCACAGTGCTTCCTCATTCTGCGAGGCAGCGAAGAGACACAGCGGTTTGCTTGTTCACCAGGCAGTGAAGAGACGAAGCAGTCTGCTTGTTCTCCAGGCACTGGACAGATTAGGCAGTCTCCTTGTTTTTGAGACAGCGAACATCCACAGTGGTTCCCCGTTCTGCGAGGCAGCGAAGAGACACAGTGGTTTTCTTGTTCGCCTGGGAGCGAAGAGACGAAGCAGTCTGCTTGTTCGCCAGGCACTGGACAGATTAGGCAGTCTCCTTGTTTGTGAGACAGCGAACATCCACAGTGGTTCCTCATTCTGCGAGGCAGCGAACAGAGAAAGCCTTTTGCTTGTTCGCCTGGCAGCGAAGAGACGAAGCGGTCTGCTTGTTCGCCAGGCAGCGAACAGATTAGGCAGTCTCCTTTTTTGTGAGACAGCGAACATCCACGGTCGTCACTCCTTCCGCGAGGCAGCGAAGAGACAGAGCCTTTTGCTTGTTCGCCTGGCAGCGAAGAGACGAAGCGGTCTGCTTGTTCGCCAGGCAGCAAACAGATTAGGCAGTCTCCTTGTTTGTGAGACAGCGAACATCCACAGTGGTCACTCATTGTGCGAGGCAGCGAAGAGACACAGTGGTTTGCTTGTTCGCCAGGCAGCGAAGAAACGCAGCGGTTTGCTTGTTCGCCAGGCAGCGAACAGATTAGGCAGTCTCCTTGTTTGTGAGACAGAAAACATCCACAGTGGTCACTCCTTCTGCGAGGCAGTGAAGAGACAGAGTGGTCTGCTTGTTCGCCAGGCAGCGAACAGATTAGGCAGTCTCCTTGTTTGTGAGACAGTGAACATCCACAGTGGCTCCTCATTCTGCTAGACAGCGAAAGGACAGAGCGTAACGCTTGTTCGCCTGGCAGCGAAGAGACAAAGCGGTTTGCTTGTTCGCCAGACAGTGGGCAGATTAGGCAGTCTCCTTGTTTGTGCCACAGAAAACATCCACAGTGGTTCCTCATTCTGCGAGACAGTGAACAGACAGAGCCTTTTGCTTGTTCTCCAGACAGTGGGCAGATTAGGCAGTCTCCTTGTTTGTGAGACAGCGAACATCCACAGTGGTTCCTCATTCTGCGAGGCAGCGAACAGAGAGAGCCTTTTGCTTGTTCGCCTGGCAGCGAAGAGACACAGTGGTTTCCTTGTTCGCCAGGCAGCGAAGAGACAAAGCGGTCTGCTTGTTTGCCAGGCGGTGGACAGATTAGGCAGTCTCCTTGTTTGTGAGACAGCGAACATCCACAGTGGTTCCCCATTCTGCGAGGCAGCCAAGACACACAGTGTTTTTCTTGGTCGCCTGGGAGCGAAGAGACGAAGCGGTCTGCTTGTTCGCCAGGCACTGGACAGATTAGGCAGTCTCCTTGTTTGTGAGACAGCGAACATCCACAGTGGTCACTCCTTCTGCGAGGCAGCGAACAGAGAGAGCCTTTTGCTTGTTCACCTGGCAGCGAAGAGACGAAGCGGTCTGCTTGTTCGACAGGCAGCAAACAGATTAGGCAGTCTCCTTGTTTGTGAGACAGCGAACATCCACACTGGTCACTCATTGTGCGAGGCAGCGAAGAGACACAGCGGTTTGCTTGTTCACCAGGCAGCGAAGAAACGCAGCGGTTTGCTTGTTCGCCAGGCAGCCAAGAGACAAAGCGGTTTGCTTATTCGCCAGACAGTTGGCAGATTAGGCAGTCTCCTTGTTTGTGAGACAGCGAAAATCCACAGTGCTTCCTCATTCTGCGAGGCAGCGAAGAGACAGAGCGTTTTGCTTGTTCGCCTGGCAGCGAAGAGACACAGCGGTTTGCTTGTTCACCAGGCAGTGAAGAGACGAAGCAGTCTGCTTGTTCTCCAGGCAGCGAAAATATTAGGCAGTCTCCTTGTTTGTGAGACAGCGAACATCCACTGTGGTTCCCCATTCTGCGAGGCAGCGAAGAGACACAGTGTTTTTCTTGTTCGCCTGGGAGCGAAGAGACGAAGCAGTCTGCTTGTTCGCCAGGCACTGGACAGATTAGGCATTCTCCTTGTTTGTGAGACAGCGAACATCCACTGTGGTTCCTCATTCTGCGAGGCAGCAAACAGAGAGAGCCTTTTGCTTGTTCGCCTGGCAGCGAAGAGACGAAGCGGTCTGCTTGTTCGCCAGGCAGCGAAAAGATTAGGCAGTCTCCTTGTTTGTGAGACAGCGAACATCCACGGTGTTCCCTCATTCTGCGAGGCAGCCAAGAGACACAGTGGTCTGCTTGTTCGTGAGGCAGCGGACAGATGCAGTGGTTTGCCAGACAGCGAGGTAGTGAACAGAGAGAGTGGTTCGCTTGTTTGCGGGGCAGGGATGTTTCGCCATGGTTGGCTTTTTGGTGAGTAGGCGAATAGACGCAGTGATGTGCTTTTTTTTGCGAGTCAGCGAAGAGACGAAGCGGTCTGCTTGTTCGCCAGGCAGCGAACAGATCAGGCAGTCTCCTTGTTTGTGAGACAGCGAACATCCACAGTGGTTTCTCATTCTGCCAGGCAGCCAAAAGACGCAGCGGTCGGCTTGTTCGCCAGGCACTGGACAGATTAGGCAGTCTCCTTGTTTGTGAGACAGCGAATATCCACAGTGGTTCCTCATTCTGCGAGGCAGCGAACAGAGAGAGCCTTTTGCTTGTTCACCTGGCAGCGAAGAGACGAAGCGGTCTGCTTGTTCGCCAGGCAGCAAACAGATTAGGCAGTCTCCTTGTTTGTGAGACAGCGAACATCCACAGTGGTTCCTCATTCTGCGAGGCAGCCAAGAGACCTAGCGTTCTGCTTGTTCGCCATGCAGCGAAGAGATTAGGCACTCTCCTTGTTTGTGAGACAGCGAACATCCAGAGTGGTCACTCATTCTGCGAGGCAGCGAATTGGCACAGCGTTCTGCTTCTTCGCCAAGCAGTGGACAGATTAGGTAGTCTCCTTGTTTGTGAGACAGCGAACATCCACAGTGGTCACTCATTCTCCGAGGCAGCCAAGAGACACAGCGGTCTGCTTGCTCGCCATGCAGCGAAGAGACGCAGCGGTCTGCTTGTTCGCCAGGCAGCGAACAGATTCCGCATTCTCCTTTTTTGTGAGACAGCGAACATCCACAGTGGTCACTCATTGTGCGAGGTAGCGAAAAGACACAGCGGTTTGCTTTTTCGCCAGGCAGCGAAGAGACGAAGCGTTTTGCTTGCTCGCCAGGCAGTGGACAGATTAGGCAGTCTCCGTGTTTGTGAGACAGCCAACATCCACAGTGGTCACTCATTCTGCGAGGCAGCGAACAGATGCAGTGGTTTGCTTGATGGCGAGGCAGTGAACAGAGAGAGCGGTTCGCTTTTTTGCGAGGCAGCAAAGAGAAACGTCAGTCTGCTTGCTCGCCAGGCAGCGAAGAGACGCAGCGGTCTGCTTGTTCGCCAGGCAGCGAACAGATGAGGCAGTCTCCTTGTTTGTGAGACAGCGAACATCCACAGTGGTTCCTCATTCTGCGAGGCAGCCAAGAGACCTAGCGTTCTGCTTGTTCGCCATGCAGCGAAGAGATTAGGCACTCTCCTTGTTTGTGAGACAGCGAACATCCAGAGTGGTCACTCATTCTGCGAGGCAGCGAATTGGCACAGCGTTCTGCTTCTTCGCCAAGCAGTGGACAGATTAGGTAGTCTCCTTGTTTGTGAGACAGCGAACATCCACAGTGGTCACTCATTCTCCGAGGCAGCCAAGAGACACAGCGGTCTGCTTGCTCGCCATGCAGCGAAGAGACGCAGCGGTCTGCTTGTTCGCCAGGCAGCGAACAGATTCCGCATTCTCCTTTTTTGTGAGACAGCGAACATCCACAGTGGTCACTCATTGTGCGAGGTAGCGAAAAGACACAGCGGTTTGCTTTTTCGCCAGGCAACGAAGAGACGAAGCGTTTTGCTTGCTCGCCAGGCAGTGGACAGATTAGGCAGTCTCCGTGTTTGTGAGACAGCCAACATCCACAGTGGTCACTCATTCTGCGAGGCAGCGAACAGATGCAGTGGTTTGCTTGATGGCGAGGCAGTGAACAGAGAGAGCGGTTCGCTTTTTTGCGAGGCAGCAAAGAGAAACGTCAGTCTGCTTGCTCGCCAGGCAGCGAAGAGACGCAGCGGTCTGCTTGTTCGCCAGGCAGTGAACAGATGAGGCAGTCTCCGTGTTCGTGAGACAGCCAACATCCACAGTGGTCACTCATTCTGCGAGGCAGCGAACAGATGCAGCCGTTTGCTTGTCCACTAGATGGCGTAGTGGCATCACGGATTGCTTTTTCGCCTGGAAGAGACCCGATGCAGCACTTTGCCAGCTGGCGAGGCAGCGAACAGACGCAGCAGTCTGCTGCTTTGTGAGACAGCGAACATCCACGGTGGTTAGTTATTCTGCGAAGCAGCGAAGAGACGCAGCGCTTAGTTAGTTCTCCAGGCCCTGAACACATGCAACGGTTCACTTGCTGGCAACGCAGCGAGGAGAGGCAGCGGTCTGCTTGTTCGCCAGGCAGTGGACAGATTAGGCAGTCTCCGTGTTTGTGAGACAGCCAACATCCACAGTGGTCACTCATTCTGCGAGGCAGCGAACAGATGCAGTGGTTTGCTGGATCGTGAGGCAGTGAACAGAGAGAGCGGTTCGCTTCTTTGCGAGGTAGGGAACATTCGCCGTGGTTGGCTTTTTTGTGACTGGGCGAATAGAGGCAGTGATGTGCTTTTTTGCGAGGCAGCGAAGAGACGCAGCAGTCTGCTTGTTCGCCAGGCAGTGAACAGATGAGGCAGTCTCCTTTTTTGTGAGACAGCGAACATCCACAGTGGTCACGCATTCTGCGAGGCAGCGAAGAGACACAGCGGTCTGCTTGTTCGCCAGGCAGCGAAGAGATTAGCCAGTCTCCTTGTTTGTGAGACAGTGAACATCCACAGTGGTCACTCATTGTGCGAGGCAGCGAAGAGAAACCGCCTTTTGCTTGTTCGCCAGGCAGCGAAGAAACGCAGTGGTTTGCTTGTTCGCCAGGCAGCCAAGAGACAAAGCGGTTTGCTTGTTCGCCAGACAGTTGGCAGATTAGGCAGTCTCCTTGTTTGTGAGACAGCGAAAATCCACAGTGCTTCCTCATTCTGCGAGGCAGCGAAGAGACACAGCGGTTTGCTTGTTCACCAGGCAGTGAAGAGACGAAGCAGTCTGCTTGTTCTCCAGGCACTGGACAGATTAGGCAGTCTCCTTGTTTGTGAGACAGCGAACATCCACAGTGGTTCCTCATTCTGCGAGGCAGCGAACAGAGAAAGCCTTTTGCTTGTTCGCCTGGCAGCGAAGAGACGAAGCGGTCTGCTTGTTCGCCAGGCAGCGAACAGATTAGGCAGTCTCCTTGTTTGTGAGACAGAAAACATCCACAGTGGTCACTCCTTCTGCGAGGCAGTGAAGAGACAGAGTGGTCTGCTTGTTCGCCAGGCAGCGAACAGATTAGGCAGTCTCCTTGTTTGTGAGACAGCGAACATCCACAGTGGCTCCTCATTCTGCTAGACAGCGAAAGGACAGAGCGTAACGCTTGTTCGCCTGGCAGCGAAGAGACAAAGCGGTTTGCTTGTTCGCCAGACAGTGGGCAGATTAGGCAGTCTCCTTGTTTGTGCCACAGAAAACATCCACAGTGGTTCCTCATTCTGCGAGACAGTGAACAGACAGAGCCTTTTGCTTGTTCTCCAGACAGTGGGCAGATTAGGCAGTCTCCTTGTTTGTGAGACAGCGAACATCCACAGTGGTTCCTCATTCTGCGAGGCAGCGAACAGAGAGAGCCTTTTGCTTGTTCGCCTGGCAGCGAAGAGACACAGTGGTTTCCTTGTTCGCCAGGCAGCGAAGAGACAAAGCGGTCTGCTTGTTTGCCAGGCGGTGGACAGATTAGGCAGTCTCCTTGTTTGTGAGACAGCGAACATCCACTGTGGTTCCCCATTCTGCGAGGCAGCCAAGAGACACAGTGTTTTTCTTGGTCGCCTGGGAGCGAAGAGACGAAGCGGTCTGCTTGTTCGCCAGGCACTGGACAGATTAGGCAGTCTCCTTGTTTGTGAGACAGCGAACATCCACAGTGGTCACTCCTTCTGCGAGGCAGCGAACAGAGAGAGCCTTTTGCTTGTTCACCTGGCAGCGAAGAGACGAAGCGGTCTGCTTGTTCGACAGGCAGCAAACAGATTAGGCAGTCTCCTTGTTTGTGAGACAGCGAACATCCACACTGGTCACTCATTGTGCGAGGCAGCGAAGAGACACAGCGGTTTGCTTGTTCGCCAGGCAGCCAAGAGACAAAGCGGTTTGCTTATTCGCCAGACAGTTGGCAGATTAGGCAGTCTCCTTGTTTGTGAGACAGCGAAAATCCACAGTGCTTCCTCATTCTGCGAGGCAGCGAAGAGACAGAGCGTTTTGCTTGTTCGCCTGGCAGCGAAGAGACACAGCGGTTTGCTTGTTCACCAGGCAGTGAAGAGACGAAGCAGTCTGCTTGTTCTCCAGGCAGCGAAAATATTAGGCAGTCTCCTTGTTTGTGAGACAGTGAACATCCACTGTGGTTCCTCATTCTGCGAGGCAGCGAAGAGACACAGTGGTTTTCTTGTTCGCCTGGGAGCGAAGAGACGAAGCAGTCTGCTTGTTCGCCAGGCACTGGACAGATTAGGCATTCTCCTTGTTTGTGAGACAGCGAATATCCACTGTGGTTCCTCATTCTGCGAGGCAGCCAAGAGACACAGTGGTCTGCTTGTTCGTGAGGCAGCGGACAGATGCAGTGGTTTGCCAGACAGCGAGGTAGTGAACAGAGAGAGTGGTTCGCTTGTTTGCGGGGCAGGGATGTTTCGCCATGGTTGGCTTTTTGGTGAGTAGGCGAATAGACGCAGTGATGTGCTTTTTTTTGCGAGTCAGCGAAGAGACGAAGCGGTCTGCTTGTTCGCCAGGCAGCAAACAGATTAGGCAGTCTCCTTGTTTGTGAGACAGCGAACATCCACAGTGCTCACTCATTGTGCGAGGCAGCGAAGAGAAACCGCCTTTTGCTTTTTCGCCAGGCAGCGAAGAAACGCAGTGGTTTGCTTGTTCGCCAGGCAGCCAAGAGACAAAGCGGTTTGCTTGTTCGCCAGACAGTTGGCAGATTAGGCAGTCTCCTTGTTTGTGAGACAGCGAAAATCCACAGTGCTTCCTCATTCTGCGAGGCAGCGAAGAGACACAGCGGTTTGCTTGTTCACCAGGCAGTGAAGAGACGAAGCAGTCTGCTTGTTCTCCAGGCACTGGACAGATTAGGCAGTCTCCTTGTTTTTGAGACAGCGAACATCCACAGTGGTTCCCCGTTCTGCGAGGCAGCGAAGAGACACAGTGGTTTTCTTGTTCGCCTGGGAGCGAAGAGACGAAGCAGTCTGCTTGTTCGCCAGGCACTGGACAGATTAGGCAGTCTCCTTGTTTGTGAGACAGCGAACATCCACAGTGGTTCCTCATTCTGCGAGGCAGCGAACAGAGAAAGCCTTTTGCTTGTTCGCCTGGCAGCGAAGAGACGAAGCGGTCTGCTTGTTCGCCAGGCAGCGAACAGATTAGGCAGTCTCCTTTTTTGTGAGACAGCGAACATCCACGGTCGTCACTCCTTCTGCGAGGCAGCGAAGAGACAGAGCCTTTTGCTTGTTCGCCTGGCAGCGAAGAGACGAAGCGGTCTGCTTGTTCGCCAGGCAGCAAACAGATTAGGCAGTCTCCTTGTTTGTGAGACAGCGAACATCCACAGTGGTCACTCATTGTGCGAGGCAGCGAAGAGACACAGTGGTTTGCTTGTTCGCCAGGCAGCGAAGAAACGCAGCGGTTTGCTTGTTCGCCAGGCAGCGAACAGATTAGGCAGTCTCCTTGTTTGTGAGACAGTGAACATCCACAGTGGCTCCTCATTCTGCTAGACAGCGAAAGGACAGAGCGTAACGCTTGTTCGCCTGGCAGCGAAGAGACAAAGCGGTTTGCTTGTTCGCCAGACAGTGGGCAGATTAGGCAGTCTCCTTGTTTGTGCCACAGAAAACATCCACAGTGGTTCCTCATTCTGCGAGACAGTGAACAGACAGAGCCTTTTGCTTGTTCTCCAGACAGTGGGCAGATTAGGCAGTCTCCTTGTTTGTGAGACAGCGAACATCCACAGTGGTTCCTCATTCTGCGAGGCAGCCAAGAGACACAGTGTTTTTCTTGGTCGCCTGGGAGCGAAGAGACGAAGCGGTCTGCTTGTTCGCCAGGCACTGGACAGATTAGGCAGTCTCCTTGTTTGTGAGACAGCGAACATCCACAGTGGTCACTCCTTCTGCGAGGCAGCGAACAGAGAGAGCCTTTTGCTTGTTCACCTGGCAGCGAAGAGACGAAGCGGTCTGCTTGTTCGACAGGCAGCAAACAGATTAGGCAGTCTCCTTGTTTGTGAGACAGCGAACATCCACACTGGTCACTCATTGTGCGAGGCAGCGAAGAGACACAGCGGTTTGCTTGTTCACCAGGCAGCGAAGAAACGCAGCGGTTTGCTTGTTCGCCAGGCAGCCAAGAGACAAAGCGGTTTGCTTATTCGCCAGACAGTTGGCAGATTAGGCAGTCTCCTTGTTTGTGAGACAGCGAAAATCCACAGTGCTTCCTCATTCTGCGAGGCAGCGAAGAGACAGAGCGTTTTGCTTGTTCGCCTGGCAGCGAAGAGACACAGCGGTTTGCTTGTTCACCAGGCAGTGAAGAGACGAAGCAGTCTGCTTGTTCTCCAGGCAGCGAAAATATTAGGCAGTCTCCTTGTTTGTGAGACAGCGAACATCCACTGTGGTTCCCCATTCTGCGAGGCAGCGAAGAGACACAGTGTTTTTCTTGTTCGCCTGGGAGCGAAGAGACGAAGCAGTCTGCTTGTTCGCCAGGCACTGGACAGATTAGGCATTCTCCTTGTTTGTGAGACAGCGAACATCCACTGTGGTTCCTCATTCTGCGAGGCAGCAAACAGAGAGAGCCTTTTGCTTGTTCGCCTGGCAGCGAAGAGACGAAGCGGTCTGCTTGTTCGCCAGGCAGCGAAAAGATTAGGCAGTCTCCTTGTTTGTGAGACAGCGAACATCCACGGTGGTCACTCATTCTGCGAGGCAGCCAAGAGACACAGTGGTCTGCTTGTTCGTGAGGCAGCGGACAGATGCAGTGGTTTGCCAGACAGCGAGGTAGTGAACAGAGAGAGTGGTTCGCTTGTTTGCGGGGCAGGGATGTTTCGCCATGGTTGGCTTTTTGGTGAGTAGGCGAATAGACGCAGTGATGTGCTTTTTTTTGCGAGTCAGCGAAGAGACGAAGCGGTCTGCTTGTTCGCCAGGCAGCGAACAGATCAGGCAGTCTCCTTGTTTGTGAGACAGCGAACATCCACAGTGGTTCCTCATTCTGCCAGGCAGCCAAGAGACGCAGCGGTCGGCTTGTTCGCCAGGCAGCGAACAGATTAGGCACTCTCCTTGTTTGTGAGACAGCGAACATCCACAGTGGTCACTCATTCTGCGAGGCAGCCAAGAGACCTAGCGTTCTGCTTGTTCGCCATGCAGCGAAGAGATTAGGCACTCTCCTTGTTTGTGAGACAGCGAACATCCAGAGTGGTCACTCATTCTGCGAGGCAGCGAATTGGCACAGCGTTCTGCTTCTTCGCCAAGCAGTGGACAGATTAGGTAGTCTCCTTGTTTGTGAGACAGCGAACATCCACAGTGGTCACGCATTCTGCGAGGCAGCGAAGAGACACAGCGGTCTGCTTGTTCGCCAGGCAGCGAAGAGATTAGCCAGTCTCCTTGTTTGTGAGACAGCCAACATCCACAGTGGTCACTCATTGTGCGAGGTAGCGAAAAGACACAGCGGTTTGCTTTTTCGCCAGGCAGCGAAGAGACGAAGCGTTTTGCTTGCTCGCCAGGCAGTGGACAGATTAGGCAGTCTCCGTGTTTGTGAGACAGCCAACATCCACAGTGGTCACTCATTCTGCGAGGCAGTGAAGAGACAGAGTGGTCTGCTTGTTCGCCAGGCAGCGAACAGATTAGGCAGTCTCCTTGTTTGTGAGACAGCGAACATCCACAGTGGCTCCTCATTCTGCTAGACAGCGAAAGGACAGAGCGTAACGCTTGTTCGCCTGGCAGCGAAGAGACAAAGCGGTTTGCTTGTTCGCCAGACAGTGGGCAGATTAGGCAGTCTCCTTGTTTGTGCCACAGAAAACATCCACAGTGGTTCCTCATTCTGCGAGACAGTGAACAGACAGAGCCTTTTGCTTGTTCTCCAGACAGTGGGCAGATTAGGCAGTCTCCTTGTTTGTGAGACAGCGAACATCCACAGTGGTTCCTCATTCTGCGAGGCAGCGAACAGAGAGAGCCTTTTGCTTGTTCGCCTGGCAGCGAAGAGACACAGTGGTTTCCTTGTTCGCCAGGCAGCGAAGAGACAAAGCGGTCTGCTTGTTTGCCAGGCGGTGGACAGATTAGGCAGTCTCCTTGTTTGTGAGACAGCGAACATCCACAGTGGTTCCCCATTCTGCGAGGCAGCCAAGAGACACAGTGTTTTTCTTGGTCGCCTGGGAGCGAAGAGACGAAGCGGTCTGCTTGTTCGCCAGGCACTGGACAGATTAGGCAGTCTCCTTGTTTGTGAGACAGCGAACATCCACAGTGGTCACTCCTTCTGCGAGGCAGCGAACAGAGAGAGCCTTTTGCTTGTTCGCCTGGCAGCGAAGAGACACAGTGGTTTCCTTGTTCGCCAGGCAGCGAAGAGACAAAGCGGTCTGCTTGTTTGCCAGGCGGTGGACAGATTAGGCAGTCTCCTTGTTTGTGAGACAGCGAACATCCACAGTGGTTCCTCATTCTGCCAGGCAGCGAAGAGACAGAGCGTTTTGCTTCTTCGCCTGGCAGCGAAGAGACACAGCGGTTTGCTTGTTCGCCAGGCAGTGAAGAGACGAAGCAGTCTGCTTGTTCTTCATGCAGCGAAAAGATTAGGCAGTCTCCTTGTTTGTGAGACAGTCAACATCCACAGTGGTTCCCCATTCTGCGAGGCAGCGAAGAGACACAGTGGTTTTCTTGTTCGCCTGGGAGCGAAGAGACGAAGCAGTCTGCTTGTTCGCCAGGCAGCAAACAGATTAGGCAGTCTCCTTGTTTGTGAGACAGCGAACATCCACTGTGCTCACACATTCTGCGAGGCCGCCAAGAGACACAGTGGTCTGCTTGTTCGTGAGGCAGCGGACAGATGCAGTGGTTTGCCAGACAGCGAGGTAGTGAACAGAGAGAGTGGTTCACTTGTTTGCGGGGCAGGGATGTTTCGCCATGGTTGGCTTTTTGGTGAGTGGGCGAATAGACGCAGTGATGTGCTTTTTTTGCGAGTCAGCGAAGAGACGAAGCGGTCTGCCTGTTCGCCAGGCAGCGAACAGATTAGGCAGTCTCCTTGTTTGTGACACAGAAAACATCCACAGTGGTTCCTCATTCTGCGAGGCAGCGAACAGAGAGAGCCTTTTGCTTGTTCGCCTGGCAGCGAAGAGACACAGTGGTTTCCTTGTTCGCCAGGCAGCGAAGAGACAAAGCGGTCTGCTTGTTTGCCAGGCGGTGGACAGATTAGGCAGTCTCCTTGTTTGTGAGACAGCGAACATCCACAGTGGTTCCTCATTCTGCGAGGCAGCGAACAGAGAGAGCCTTTTGCTTGTTCGCCTGGCAGCGAAGAGATTAGGCAGTCTCCTTGTTTGTGAGACAGCGAACATCCACGGTGGTCACTCCTTCTGCGAGGCAGCGAAGAGACAGAGCCTTTTGCTTGTTCGCCAGGCAGCGAAGAAACGCAGTGGTTTGCTTGTTCGCCAGGCAGCCAAGAGACAAAGCGGTTTGCTTGTTCGCCAGACAGTTGGCAGATTAGGCAGTCTCCTTGTTTGTGAGACAGCGAAAATCCACAGTGCTTCCTCATTCTGCGAGGCAGCGAAGAGACACAGCGGTTTGCTTGTTCACCAGGCAGTGAAGAGACGAAGCAGTCTGCTTGTTCTCCAGGCACTGGACAGATTAGGCAGTCTCCTTGTTTTTGAGACAGCGAACATCCACAGTGGTTCCCCGTTCTGCGAGGCAGCGAAGAGACACAGTGGTTTTCTTGTTCGCCTGGGAGCGAAGAGACGAAGCAGTCTGCTTGTTCGCCAGGCACTGGACAGATTAGGCAGTCTCCTTGTTTGTGAGACAGCGAACATCCACAGTGGTTCCTCATTCTGCGAGGCAGCGAACAGAGAAAGCCTTTTGCTTGTTCGCCTGGCAGCGAAGAGACGAAGCGGTCTGCTTGTTCGCCAGGCAGCGAACAGATTAGGCAGTCTCCTTTTTTGTGAGACAGCGAACATCCACGGTCGTCACTCCTTCTGCGAGGCAGCGAAGAGACAGAGCCTTTTGCTTGTTCGCCTGGCAGCGAAGAGACGAAGCGGTCTGCTTGTTCGCCAGGCAGCAAACAGATTAGGCAGTCTCCTTGTTTGTGAGACAGCGAACATCCACAGTGGTCACTCATTGTGCGAGGCAGCGAAGAGACACAGTGGTTTGCTTGTTCGCCAGGCAGCGAAGAAACGCAGCGGTTTGCTTGTTCGCCAGGCAGCGAACAGATTAGGCAGTCTCCTTGTTTGTGAGACAGAAAACATCCACAGTGGTCACTCCTTCTGCGAGGCAGTGAAGAGACAGAGTGGTCTGCTTGTTCGCCAGGCAGCGAACAGATTAGGCAGTCTCCTTGTTTGTGAGACAGCGAACATCCACAGTGGCTCCTCAATCTGCCAGGCAGCCAAAAGACGCAGCGGTCGGCTTGTTCGCTGGCACTGGACAGATTAGGCAGTCTCCTTGTTTGTGAGACAGCGAACATCCACTGTGGTTCCTCATTCTGCGAGGCAGCAAACAGAGAGAGCCTTTTGCTTGTTCGCCTGGCAGCGAAGAGACGAAGCGGTCTGCTTGTTCGCCAGGCAGCGAAAAGATTAGGCAGTCTCCTTGTTTGTGAGACAGCGAACATCCACGGTGGTCACTCATTCTGCGAGGCAGCCAAGAGACACAGTGGTCTGCTTGTTCGTGAGGCAGCGGACAGATGCAGTGGTTTGCCAGACAGCGAGGTAGTGAACAGAGAGAGTGGTTCGCTTGTTTGCGGGGCAGGGATGTTTCGCCGTGGTTGGCTTTTTGGTGAGTAGGCGAATAGACGCAGTGATGTGCTTTTTTTTGCGAGTCAGCGAAGAGACGAAGCGGTCTGCTTGTTCGCCAGGCAGCGAACAGATCAGGCAGTCTCCTTGTTTGTGAGACAGCGAACATCCACAGTGGTTTCTCATTCTGCCAGGCAGCCAAAAGACGCAGCGGTCGGCTTGTTCGCCAGGCACTGGACAGATTAGGCAGTCTCCTTGTTTGTGAGACAGCGAATATCCACAGTGGTTCCTCATTCTGCGAGGCAGCGAACAGAGAGAGCCTTTTGCTTGTTCACCTGGCAGCGAAGAGACGAAGCGGTCTGCTTGTTCGCCAGGCAGCAAACAGATTAGGCAGTCTCCTTGTTTGTGAGACAGCGAACATCCACAGTGGTTCCTCATTCTGCCAGGCAGCGAAGAGACAGAGCGTTTTGCTTCTTCGCCTGGCAGCGAAGAGACACAGCGGTTTGCTTGTTCGCCAGGCAGTGAAGAGACGAAGCAGTCTGCTTGTTCTTCATGCAGCGAAAAGATTAGGCAGTCTCCTTGTTTGTGAGACAGTCAACATCCACAGTGGTTCCCCATTCTGCGAGGCAGCGAAGAGACACAGTGGTTTTCTTGTTCGCCTGGGAGCGAAGAGACGAAGCAGTCTGCTTGTTCGCCAGGCAGCAAACAGATTAGGCAGTCTCCTTGTTTGTGAGACAGCGAACATCCACTGTGCTCACACATTCTGCGAGGCCGCCAAGAGACACAGTGGTCTGCTTGTTCGTGAGGCAGCGGACAGATGCAGTGGTTTGCCAGACAGCGAGGTAGTGAACAGAGAGAGTGGTTCGCTTGTTTGCGGGGCAGGGATGTTTCGCCATGGTTGGCTTTTTGGTGAGTGGGCGAATAGACGCAGTGATGTGCTTTTTTTTGCGAGTCAGCGAAGAGACGAAGCGGTCTGCTTGTTCGCCAGGCAGCGAACAGATTAGGCAGTCTCCTTGTTTGTGACACAGAAAACATCCACAGTGGTTCCTCATTCTGCGAGGCAGCGAACAGAGAGAGCCTTTTGCTTGTTCGCCTGGCAGCGAAGAGACACAGTGGTTTCCTTGTTCGCCAGGCAGCGAAGAGACAAAGCGGTCTGCTTGTTTGCCAGGCGGTGGACAGATTAGGCAGTCTCCTTGTTTGTGAGACAGCGAACATCCACAGTGGTTCCTCATTCTGCGAGGCAGCGAACAGAGAGAGCCTTTTGCTTGTTCGCCTGGCAGCGAAGAGATTAGGCAGTCTCCTTGTTTGTGAGACAGCGAACATCCACGGTGGTCACTCCTTCTGCGAGGCAGCGAAGAGACAGAGCCTTTTGCTTGTTCGCCTGGCAGCGAAGAGACGAAGCGGTCTGCTTGTTCGCCAGGCAGCAAACAGATTAGGCAGTCTCCTTGTTTGTGAGACAGCGAACATCCACAGTGCTCACTCATTGTGCGAGGCAGCGAAGAGAAACCGCCTTTTGCTTGTTCGCCAGGCAGCGAAGAAACGCAGTGGTTTGCTTGTTCGCCAGGCAGCCAAGAGACAAAGCGGTTTGCTTGTTCGCCAGACAGTTGGCAGATTAGGCAGTCTCCTTGTTTGTGAGACAGCGAAAATCCACAGTGCTTCCTCATTCTGCGAGGCAGCGAAGAGACACAGCGGTTTGCTTGTTCACCAGGCAGTGAAGAGACGAAGCAGTCTGCTTGTTCTCCAGGCACTGGACAGATTAGGCAGTCTCCTTGTTTTTGAGACAGCGAACATCCACAGTGGTTCCCCGTTCTGCGAGGCAGCGAAGAGACACAGTGGTTTTCTTGTTCGCCTGGGAGCGAAGAGACGAAGCAGTCTGCTTGTTCGCCAGGCACTGGACAGATTAGGCAGTCTCCTTGTTTGTGAGACAGCGAACATCCACAGTGGTTCCTCATTCTGCGAGGCAGCGAACAGAGAAAGCCTTTTGCTTGTTCGCCTGGCAGCGAAGAGACGAAGCGGTCTGCTTGTTCGCCAGGCAGCGAACAGATTAGGCAGTCTCCTTTTTTGTGAGACAGCGAACATCCACGGTCGTCACTCCTTCTGCGAGGCAGCGAAGAGACAGAGCCTTTTGCTTGTTCGCCTGGCAGCGAAGAGACGAAGCGGTCTGCTTGTTCGCCAGGCAGCAAACAGATTAGGCAGTCTCCTTGTTTGTGAGACAGCGAACATCCACAGTGGTCACTCATTGTGCGAGGCAGCGAAGAGACACAGTGGTTTGCTTGTTCGCCAGGCAGCGAAGAAACGCAGCGGTTTGCTTGTTCGCCAGGCAGCGAACAGATTAGGCAGTCTCCTTGTTTGTGAGACAGCGAACATCCACAGTGGTCACTCCTTCTGCGAGGCAGCGAACAGAGAGAGCCTTTTGCTTGTTCGCCTGGCAGCGAAGAGACACAGTGGTTTCCTTGTTCGCCAGGCAGCGAAGAGACAAAGCGGTCTGCTTGTTTGCCAGGCGGTGGACAGATTAGGCAGTCTCCTTGTTTGTGAGACAGCGAACATCCACAGTGGTTCCTCATTCTGCCAGGCAGCGAAGAGACAGAGCGTTTTGCTTCTTCGCCTGGCAGCGAAGAGACACAGCGGTTTGCTTGTTCGCCAGGCAGTGAAGAGACGAAGCAGTCTGCTTGTTCTCCAGGCAGCGAAAATATTAGGCAGTCTCCTTGTTTGTGAGACAGTCAACATCCACAGTGGTTCCCCATTCTGCGAGGCAGCGAAGAGACACAGTGGTTTTCTTGTTCGCCTGGGAGCGAAGAGACGAAGCAGTCTGCTTGTTCGCCAGGCAGCAAACAGATTAGGCAGTCTCCTTGTTTGTGAGACAGCGAACATCCACTGTGCTCACACATTCTGCGAGGCCGCCAAGAGACACAGTGGTCTGCTTGTTCGTGAGGCAGCGGACAGATGCAGTGGTTTGCCAGACAGCGAGGTAGTGAACAGAGAGAGTGGTTCGCTTGTTTGCGGGGCAGGGATGTTTCGCCATGGTTGGCTTTTTGGTGAGTGGGCGAATAGACGCAGTGATGTGCTTTTTTTGCGAGTCAGCGAAGAGACGAAGCGGTCTGCTTGTTCGCCAGGCAGCGAACAGATTAGGCAGTCTCCTTGTTTGTGACACAGAAAACATCCACAGTGGTTCCTCATTCTGCGAGGCAGCGAACAGAGAGAGCCTTTTGCTTGTTCGCCTGGCAGCGAAGAGACACAGTGGTTTCCTTGTTCGCCAGGCAGCGAAGAGACAAAGCGGTCTGCTTGTTTGCCAGGCGGTGGACAGATTAGGCAGTCTCCTTGTTTGTGAGACAGCGAACATCCACAGTGGTTCCTCATTCTGCGAGGCAGCGAACAGAGAGAGCCTTTTGCTTGTTCGCCTGGCAGCGAAGAGATTAGGCAGTCTCCTTGTTTGTGAGACAGCGAACATCCACGGTGGTCACTCCTTCTGCGAGGCAGCGAAGAGACAGAGCCTTTTGCTTGTTCGCCTGGCAGCGAAGAGACGAAGCGGTCTGCTTGTTCGCCAGGCAGCAAACAGATTAGGCAGTCTCCTTGTTTGTGAGACAGCGAACATCCACAGTGCTCACTCATTGTGCGAGGCAGCGAAGAGAAACCGCCTTTTGCTTGTTCGCCAGGCAGCGAAGAAACGCAGTGGTTTGCTTGTTCGCCAGGCAGCCAAGAGACAAAGCGGTTTGCTTGTTCGCCAGACAGTTGGCAGATTAGGCAGTCTCCTTGTTTGTGAGACAGCGAAAATCCACAGTGCTTCCTCATTCTGCGAGGCAGCGAAGAGACACAGCGGTTTGCTTGTTCACCAGGCAGTGAAGAGACGAAGCAGTCTGCTTGTTCTCCAGGCACTGGACAGATTAGGCAGTCTCCTTGTTTTTGAGACAGCGAACATCCACAGTGGTTCCCCGTTCTGCGAGGCAGCGAAGAGACACAGTGGTTTTCTTGTTCGCCTGGGAGCGAAGAGACGAAGCAGTCTGCTTGTTCGCCAGGCACTGGACAGATTAGGCAGTCTCCTTGTTTGTGAGACAGCGAACATCCACAGTGGTTCCTCATTCTGCGAGGCAGCGAACAGAGAAAGCCTTTTGCTTGTTCGCCTGGCAGCGAAGAGACGAAGCGGTCTGCTTGTTCGCCAGGCAGCGAACAGATTAGGCAGTCTCCTTTTTTGTGAGACAGCGAACATCCACGGTCGTCACTCCTTCTGCGAGGCAGCGAAGAGACAGAGCCTTTTGCTTGTTCGCCTGGCAGCGAAGAGACGAAGCGGTCTGCTTGTTCGCCAGGCAGCAAACAGATTAGGCAGTCTCCTTGTTTGTGAGACAGCGAACATCCACAGTGGTCACTCATTGTGCGAGGCAGCGAAGAGACACAGTGGTTTGCTTGTTCGCCAGGCAGCGAAGAAACGCAGCGGTTTGCTTGTTCGCCAGGCAGCGAACAGATTAGGCAGTCTCCTTGTTTGTGAGACAGAAAACATCCACAGTGGTCACTCCTTCTGCGAGGCAGTGAAGAGACAGAGTGGTCTGCTTGTTCGCCAGGCAGCGAACAGATTAGGCAGTCTCCTTGTTTGTGAGACAGCGAACATCCACAGTGGCTCCTCAATCTGCCAGGCAGCCAAAAGACGCAGCGGTCGGCTTGTTCGCTGGCACTGGACAGATTAGGCAGTCTCCTTGTTTGTGAGACAGCGAACATCCACTGTGGTTCCCCATTCTGCGAGGCAGCGAAGAGACACAGTGTTTTTCTTGTTCGCCTGGGAGCGAAGAGACGAAGCAGTCTGCTTGTTCGCCAGGCACTGGACAGATTAGGCATTCTCCTTGTTTGTGAGACAGCGAACATCCACTGTGGTTCCTCATTCTGCGAGGCAGCAAACAGAGAGAGCCTTTTGCTTGTTCGCCTGGCAGCGAAGAGACGAAGCGGTCTGCTTGTTCGCCAGGCAGCGAAAAGATTAGGCAGTCTCCTTGTTTGTGAGACAGCGAACATCCACGGTGGTCACTCATTCTGCGAGGCAGCCAAGAGACACAGTGGTCTGCTTGTTCGTGAGGCAGCGGACAGATGCAGTGGTTTGCCAGACAGCGAGGTAGTGAACAGAGAGAGTGGTTCGCTTGTTTGCGGGGCAGGGATGTTTCGCCGTGGTTGGCTTTTTGGTGAGTAGGCGAATAGACGCAGTGATGTGCTTTTTTTTGCGAGTCAGCGAAGAGACGAAGCGGTCTGCTTGTTCGCCAGGCAGCGAACAGATCAGGCAGTCTCCTTGTTTGTGAGACAGCGAACATCCACAGTGGTTTCTCATTCTGCCAGGCAGCCAAAAGACGCAGCGGTCGGCTTGTTCGCCAGGCACTGGACAGATTAGGCAGTCTCCTTGTTTGTGAGACAGCGAATATCCACAGTGGTTCCTCATTCTGCGAGGCAGCGAACAGAGAGAGCCTTTTGCTTGTTCACCTGGCAGCGAAGAGACGAAGCGGTCTGCTTGTTCGCCAGGCAGCAAACAGATTAGGCAGTCTCCTTGTTTGTGAGACAGCGAACATCCACAGTGGTTCCTCATTCTGCCAGGCAGCGAAGAGACAGAGCGTTTTGCTTCTTCGCCTGGCAGCGAAGAGACACAGCGGTTTGCTTGTTCGCCAGGCAGTGAAGAGACGAAGCAGTCTGCTTGTTCTTCATGCAGCGAAAAGATTAGGCAGTCTCCTTGTTTGTGAGACAGTCAACATCCACAGTGGTTCCCCATTCTGCGAGGCAGCGAAGAGACACAGTGGTTTTCTTGTTCGCCTGGGAGCGAAGAGACGAAGCAGTCTGCTTGTTCGCCAGGCAGCAAACAGATTAGGCAGTCTCCTTGTTTGTGAGACAGCGAACATCCACTGTGCTCACACATTCTGCGAGGCCGCCAAGAGACACAGTGGTCTGCTTGTTCGTGAGGCAGCGGACAGATGCAGTGGTTTGCCAGACAGCGAGGTAGTGAACAGAGAGAGTGGTTCGCTTGTTTGCGGGGCAGGGATGTTTCGCCATGGTTGGCTTTTTGGTGAGTGGGCGAATAGACGCAGTGATGTGCTTTTTTTTGCGAGTCAGCGAAGAGACGAAGCGGTCTGCTTGTTCGCCAGGCAGCGAACAGATTAGGCAGTCTCCTTGTTTGTGACACAGAAAACATCCACAGTGGTTCCTCATTCTGCGAGGCAGCGAACAGAGAGAGCCTTTTGCTTGTTCGCCTGGCAGCGAAGAGACACAGTGGTTTCCTTGTTCGCCAGGCAGCGAAGAGACAAAGCGGTCTGCTTGTTTGCCAGGCGGTGGACAGATTAGGCAGTCTCCTTGTTTGTGAGACAGCGAACATCCACAGTGGTTCCTCATTCTGCGAGGCAGCGAACAGAGAGAGCCTTTTGCTTGTTCGCCTGGCAGCGAAGAGATTAGGCAGTCTCCTTGTTTGTGAGACAGCGAACATCCACGGTGGTCACTCCTTCTGCGAGGCAGCGAAGAGACAGAGCCTTTTGCTTGTTCGCCTGGCAGCGAAGAGACGAAGCGGTCTGCTTGTTCGCCAGGCAGCAAACAGATTAGGCAGTCTCCTTGTTTGTGAGACAGCGAACATCCACAGTGCTCACTCATTGTGCGAGGCAGCGAAGAGAAACCGCCTTTTGCTTGTTCGCCAGGCAGCGAAGAAACGCAGTGGTTTGCTTGTTCGCCAGGCAGCCAAGAGACAAAGCGGTTTGCTTGTTCGCCAGACAGTTGGCAGATTAGGCAGTCTCCTTGTTTGTGAGACAGCGAAAATCCACAGTGCTTCCTCATTCTGCGAGGCAGCGAAGAGACACAGCGGTTTGCTTGTTCACCAGGCAGTGAAGAGACGAAGCAGTCTGCTTGTTCTCCAGGCACTGGACAGATTAGGCAGTCTCCTTGTTTTTGAGACAGCGAACATCCACAGTGGTTCCCCGTTCTGCGAGGCAGCGAAGAGACACAGTGGTTTTCTTGTTCGCCTGGGAGCGAAGAGACGAAGCAGTCTGCTTGTTCGCCAGGCACTGGACAGATTAGGCAGTCTCCTTGTTTGTGAGACAGCGAACATCCACAGTGGTTCCTCATTCTGCGAGGCAGCGAACAGAGAAAGCCTTTTGCTTGTTCGCCTGGCAGCGAAGAGACGAAGCGGTCTGCTTGTTCGCCAGGCAGCGAACAGATTAGGCAGTCTCCTTTTTTGTGAGACAGCGAACATCCACGGTCGTCACTCCTTCTGCGAGGCAGCGAAGAGACAGAGCCTTTTGCTTGTTCGCCTGGCAGCGAAGAGACGAAGCGGTCTGCTTGTTCGCCAGGCAGCAAACAGATTAGGCAGTCTCCTTGTTTGTGAGACAGCGAACATCCACAGTGGTCACTCATTGTGCGAGGCAGCGAAGAGACACAGTGGTTTGCTTGTTCGCCAGGCAGCGAAGAAACGCAGCGGTTTGCTTGTTCGCCAGGCAGCGAACAGATTAGGCAGTCTCCTTGTTTGTGAGACAGAAAACATCCACAGTGGTCACTCCTTCTGCGAGGCAGTGAAGAGACAGAGTGGTCTGCTTGTTCGCCAGGCAGCGAACAGATTAGGCAGTCTCCTTGTTTGTGAGACAGCGAACATCCACAGTGGCTCCTCATTCTGCTAGACAGCGAAAGGACAGAGCGTAACGCTTGTTCGCCTGGCAGCGAAGAGACAAAGCGGTTTGCTTGTTCGCCAGACAGTGGGCAGATTAGGCAGTCTCCTTGTTTGTGCCACAGAAAACATCCACAGTGGTTCCTCATTCTGCGAGACAGTGAACAGACAGAGCCTTTTGCTTGTTCTCCAGACAGTGGGCAGATTAGGCAGTCTCCTTGTTTGTGAGACAGCGAACATCCACAGTGGTTCCTCATTCTGCGAGGCAGCGAACAGAGAGAGAGCCTTTTGCTTGTTCGCCTGGCAGCGAAGAGACACAGTGGTTTCCTTGTTCGCCAGGCAGCGAAGAGACAAAGCGGTCTGCTTGTTTGCCAGGCGGTGGACAGATTAGGCAGTCTCCTTGTTTGTGAGACAGCGAACATCCACAGTGGTTCCCCATTCTGCGAGGCAGCCAAGAGACACAGTGTTTTTCTTGGTCGCCTGGGAGCGAAGAGACGAAGCGGTCTGCTTTTTCGCCATGCACTGGACAGATTAGGCAGTCTCCTTGTTTGTGAGACAGCGAACATCCACAGTGGTCACTCCTTCTGCGAGGCAGCGAACAGAGAGAGCCTTTTGCTTGTTCACCTGGCAGCGAAGAGACGAAGCGGTCTGCTTGTTCGACAGGCAGCAAACAGATTAGGCAGTCTCCTTGTTTGTGAGACAGCGAACATCCACACTGGTCACTCATTGTGCGAGGCAGCGAAGAGACACAGCGGTTTGCTTGTTCGCCAGGCAGCCAAGAGACAAAGCGGTTTGCTTATTCGCCAGACAGTTGGCAGATTAGGCAGTCTCCTTGTTTGTGAGACAGCGAAAATCCACAGTGCTTCCTCATTCTGCGAGGCAGCGAAGAGACAGAGCGTTTTGCTTGTTCGCCTGGCAGCGAAGAGACACAGCGGTTTGCTTGTTCACCAGGCAGTGAAGAGACGAAGCAGTCTGCTTGTTCTCCAGGCAGCGAAAATATTAGGCAGTCTCCTTGTTTGTGAGACAGTGAACATCCACTGTGGTTCCCCATTCTGCGAGGCAGCGAAGAGACACAGTGTTTTTCTTGTTCGCCTGGGAGCGAAGAGACGAAGCAGTCTGCTTGTTCGCCAGGCACTGGACAGATTAGGCATTCTCCTTGTTTGTGAGACAGCGAACATCCACTGTGGTTCCTCATTCTGCGAGGCAGCAAACAGAGAGAGCCTTTTGCTTGTTCGCCTGGCAGCGAAGAGACGAAGCGGTCTGCTTGTTCGCCAGGCAGCGAAAAGATTAGGCAGTCTCCTTGTTTGTGAGACAGCGAACATCCACGGTGGTCACTCATTCTGCGAGGCAGCCAAGAGACACAGTGGTCTGCTTGTTCGTGAGGCAGCGGACAGATGCAGTGGTTTGCCAGACAGCGAGGTAGTGAACAGAGAGAGTGGTTCGCTTGTTTGCGGGGCAGGGATGTTTCGCCATGGTTGGCTTTTTGGTGAGTGGGCGAATAGACGCAGTGATGTGCTTTTTTTTGCGAGTCAGCGAAGAGACGAAGCGGTCTGCTTGTTCGCCAGGCAGCGAACAGATCAGGCAGTCTCCTTGTTTGTGAGACAGCGAACATCCACAGTGGTTCCTCATTCTGCCAGGCAGCCAAGAGACCTAGCGTTCTGCTTGTTCGCCATGCAGCGAAGAGATTAGGCACTCTCCTTGTTTGTGAGACAGCGAACATCCAGAGTGGTCACTCATTCTGCGAGGCAGCGAATTGGCACAGCGTTCTGCTTCTTCGCCAAGCAGTGGACAGATTAGGTAGTCTCCTTGTTTGTGAGACAGCGAACATCCACAGTGGTCACTCATTCTCCGAGGCAGCCAAGAGACACAGCGGTCTGCTTGCTCGCCATGCAGCGAAGAGACGCAGCGGTCTGCTTGTTCGCCAGGCAGCGAACAGATTCCGCATTCTCCTTTTTTGTGAGACAGCGAACATCCACAGTGGTCACTCATTGTGCGAGGTAGCGAAAAGACACAGCGGTTTGCTTTTTCGCCAGGCAGCGAAGAGACGAAGCGTTTTGCTTGCTCGCCAGGCAGTGGACAGATTAGGCAGTCTCCGTGTTTGTGAGACAGCCAACATCCACAGTGGTCACTCATTCTGCGAGGCAGCGAACAGATGCAGTGGTTTGCTTGATGGCGAGGCAGTGAACAGAGAGAGCGGTTCGCTTTTTTGCGAGGCAGCAAAGAGAAACGTCAGTCTGCTTGCTCGCCAGGCAGCGAAGAGACGCAGCGGTCTGCTTGTTCGCCAGGCAGTGAACAGATGAGGCAGTCTCCGTGTTCGTGAGACAGCCAACATCCACAGTGGTCACTCATTCTGCGAGGCAGCGAACAGATGCAGCCGTTTGCTTGTCCACTAGATGGCGTAGTGGCATCACGGATTGCTTTTTCGCCTGGAAGAGACCCGATGCAGCACTTTGCCAGCTGGCGAGGCAGCGAACAGACGCAGCAGTCTGCTGCTTTGTGAGACAGCGAACATCCACGGTGGTTAGTTATTCTGCGAAGCAGCGAAGAGACGCAGCGCTTAGTTAGTTCTCCAGGCCCTGAACACATGCAACGGTTCACTTGCTGGCAACGCAGCGAGGAGAGGCAGCGGTCTGCTTGTTCGCCAGGCAGCGAAGAGACGCAGCGGTCTGCTTGTTCGCCAGCAGCGAACAGATTGGGCAGTCTCCTTGTTTGTGAGACAGAAAACATCCACAGTGGTTCCTCATTCTGCGAAGCAGCGAAGACGCAGAGTGGTCTGCTTGTTCGCCAGGCAGTGGACAGATTAGGCAGTCTCCTTGTTTGTGAGACAGCAAACATCCACAGTGGTTCCTCATTCTGCGAAGCAGCGAAGAGACAGAGTGGTCTGCTTGTTCGCCAGGCAGCGAACAGATTAGGCAGTCTCCTTGTTTGTGAGACAGCGAACATCCACAGTGGCTCCTCATTCTGCTAGACAGCGAAAGGACAGAGCGTAACGCTTGTTCGCCTGGCAGCGAAGAGACAAAGCGGTTTGCTTGTTCGCCAGACAGTGGGCAGATTAGGCAGTCTCCTTGTTTGTGCCACAGAAAACATCCACAGTGGTTCCTCATTCTGCGAGACAGTGAACAGACAGAGCCTTTTGCTTGTTCTCCAGACAGTGGGCAGATTAGGCAGTCTCCTTGTTTGTGAGACAGCGAACATCCACAGTGGTTCCTCATTCTGCGAGGCAGCGAACAGAGAGAGCCTTTTGCTTGTTCGCCTGGCAGCGAAGAGACACAGTGGTTTCCTTGTTCGCCAGGCAGCGAAGAGACAAAGCGGTCTGCTTGTTTGCCAGGCGGTGGACAGATTAGGCAGTCTCCTTGTTTGTGAGACAGCGAACATCCACAGTGGTTCCCCATTCTGCGAGGCAGCCAAGAGACACAGTGTTTTTCTTGGTCGCCTGGGAGCGAAGAGACGAAGCGGTCTGCTTGTTCGCCAGGCACTGGACAGATTAGGCAGTCTCCTTGTTTGTGAGACAGCGAACATCCACACTGGTCACTCATTGTGCGAGGCAGCGAAGAGACACAGCGGTTTGCTTGTTCACCAGGCAGCGAAGAAACGCAGCGGTTTGCTTGTTCGCCAGGCAGCCAAGAGACAAAGCGGTTTGCTTATTCGCCAGACAGTTGGCAGATTAGGCAGTCTCCTTGTTTGTGAGACAGCGAAAATCCACAGTGCTTCCTCATTCTGCGAGGCAGCGAAGAGACAGAGCGTTTTGCTTGTTCGCCTGGCAGCGAAGAGACACAGCGGTTTGCTTGTTCACCAGGCAGTGAAGAGACGAAGCAGTCTGCTTGTTCTCCAGGCAGCGAAAATATTAGGCAGTCTCCTTGTTTGTGAGACAGCGAACATCCACTGTGGTTCCCCATTCTGCGAGGCAGCGAAGAGACACAGTGTTTTTCTTGTTCGCCTGGGAGCGAAGAGACGAAGCAGTCTGCTTGTTCGCCAGGCACTGGACAGATTAGGCATTCTCCTTGTTTGTGAGACAGCGAACATCCACGGTGGTCACTCATTCTGCGAGGCAGCCAAGAGACACAGTGGTCTGCTTGTTCGTGAGGCAGCGGACAGATGCAGTGGTTTGCCAGACAGCGAGGTAGTGAACAGAGAGAGTGGTTCGCTTGTTTGCGGGGCAGGGATGTTTCGCCATGGTTGGCTTTTTGGTGAGTAGGCGAATAGACGCAGTGATGTGCTTTTTTTTGCGAGTCAGCGAAGAGACGAAGCGGTCTGCTTGTTCGCCAGGCAGCGAACAGATCAGGCAGTCTCCTTGTTTGTGAGACAGCGAACATCCACAGTGGTTTCTCATTCTGCCAGGCAGCCAAAAGACGCAGCGGTCGGCTTGTTCGCCAGGCACTGGACAGATTAGGCAGTCTCCTTGTTTGTGAGACAGCGAATATCCACAGTGGTTCCTCATTCTGCGAGGCAGCGAACAGAGAGAGCCTTTTGCTTGTTCACCTGGCAGCGAAGAGACGAAGCGGTCTGCTTGTTCGCCAGGCAGCAAACAGATTAGGCAGTCTCCTTGTTTGTGAGACAGCGAACATCCACAGTGGTTCCTCATTCTGCGAGGCAGCCAAGAGACCTAGCGTTCTGCTTGTTCGCCATGCAGCGAAGAGATTAGGCACTCTCCTTGTTTGTGAGACAGCGAACATCCAGAGTGGTCACTCATTCTGCGAGGCAGCGAATTGGCACAGCGTTCTGCTTCTTCGCCAAGCAGTGGACAGATTAGGTAGTCTCCTTGTTTGTGAGACAGCGAACATCCACAGTGGTCACTCATTCTCCGAGGCAGCCAAGAGACACAGCGGTCTGCTTGCTCGCCATGCAGCGAAGAGACGCAGCGGTCTGCTTGTTCGCCAGGCAGCGAACAGATTCCGCATTCTCCTTTTTTGTGAGACAGCGAACATCCACAGTGGTCACTCATTGTGCGAGGTAGCGAAAAGACACAGCGGTTTGCTTTTTCGCCAGGCAGCGAAGAGACGAAGCGTTTTGCTTGCTCGCCAGGCAGTGGACAGATTAGGCAGTCTCCGTGTTTGTGAGACAGCCAACATCCACAGTGGTCACTCATTCTGCGAGGCAGCGAACAGATGCAGTGGTTTGCTTGATGGCGAGGCAGTGAACAGAGAGAGCGGTTCGCTTTTTTGCGAGGCAGCAAAGAGAAACGTCAGTCTGCTTGCTCGCCAGGCAGCGAAGAGACGCAGCGGTCTGCTTGTTCGCCAGGCAGCGAACAGATCAGGCAGTCTCCTTGTTTGTGAGACAGCGAACATCCACAGTGGTTCCTCATTCTGCGAGGCAGCCAAGAGACCTAGCGTTCTGCTTGTTCGCCATGCAGCGAAGAGATTAGGCACTCTCCTTGTTTGTGAGACAGCGAACATCCAGAGTGGTCACTCATTCTGCGAGGCAGCGAATTGGCACAGCGTTCTGCTTCTTCGCCAAGCAGTGGACAGATTAGGTAGTCTCCTTGTTTGTGAGACAGCGAACATCCACAGTGGTCACTCATTCTCCGAGGCAGCCAAGAGACACAGCGGTCTGCTTGCTCGCCATGCAGCGAAGAGACGCAGCGGTCTGCTTGTTCGCCAGGCAGCGAACAGATTCCGCATTCTCCTTTTTTGTGAGACAGCGAACATCCACAGTGGTCACTCATTGTGCGAGGTAGCGAAAAGACACAGCGGTTTGCTTTTTCGCCAGGCAGCGAAGAGACGAAGCGTTTTGCTTGCTCGCCAGGCAGTGGACAGATTAGGCAGTCTCCGTGTTTGTGAGACAGCCAACATCCACAGTGGTCACTCATTCTGCGAGGCAGCGAACAGATGCAGTGGTTTGCTTGATGGCGAGGCAGTGAACAGAGAGAGCGGTTCGCTTTTTTGCGAGGCAGCAAAGAGAAACGTCAGTCTGCTTGCTCGCCAGGCAGCGAAGAGACGCAGCGGTCTGCTTGTTCGCCAGGCAGTGAACAGATGAGGCAGTCTCCGTGTTCGTGAGACAGCCAACATCCACAGTGGTCACTCATTCTGCGAGGCAGCGAACAGATGCAGCCGTTTGCTTGTCCACTAGATGGCGTAGTGGCATCACGGATTGCTTTTTCGCCTGGAAGAGACCCGATGCAGCACTTTGCCAGCTGGCGAGGCAGCGAACAGACGCAGCAGTCTGCTGCTTTGTGAGACAGCGAACATCCACGGTGGTTAGTTATTCTGCGAAGCAGCGAAGAGACGCAGCGCTTAGTTAGTTCTCCAGGCCCTGAACACATGCAACGGTTCACTTGCTGGCAACGCAGCGAGGAGAGGCAGCGGTCTGCTTGTTCGCCAGGCAGTGGACAGATTAGGCAGTCTCCGTGTTTGTGAGACAGCCAACATCCACAGTGGTCACTCATTCTGCGAGGCAGCGAACAGATGCAGTGGTTTGCTGGATCGTGAGGCAGTGAACAGAGAGAGCGGTTCGCTTCTTTGCGAGGTAGGGAACATTCGCCGTGGTTGGCTTTTTTGTGACTGGGCGAATAGAGGCAGTGATGTGCTTTTTTGCGAGGCAGCGAAGAGACGCAGCAGTCTGCTTGTTCGCCAGGCAGTGAACAGATGAGGCAGTCTCCTTTTTTGTGAGACAGCGAACATCCACAGTGGTCACGCATTCTGCGAGGCAGCGAAGAGACACAGCGGTCTGCTTGTTCGCCAGGCAGCGAAGAGATTAGCCAGTCTCCTTGTTTGTGAGACAGTGAACATCCACAGTGGTCACTCATTGTGCGAGGCAGCGAAGAGAAACCGCCTTTTGCTTGTTCGCCAGGCAGCGAAGAAACGCAGTGGTTTGCTTGTTCGCCAGGCAGCCAAGAGACAAAGCGGTTTGCTTGTTCGCCAGACAGTTGGCAGATTAGGCAGTCTCCTTGTTTGTGAGACAGCGAAAATCCACAGTGCTTCCTCATTCTGCGAGGCAGCGAAGAGACACAGCGGTTTGCTTGTTCACCAGGCAGTGAAGAGACGAAGCAGTCTGCTTGTTCTCCAGGCACTGGACAGATTAGGCAGTCTCCTTGTTTGTGAGACAGCGAACATCCACAGTGGTTCCTCATTCTGCGAGGCAGCGAACAGAGAAAGCCTTTTGCTTGTTCGCCTGGCAGCGAAGAGACGAAGCGGTCTGCTTGTTCGCCAGGCAGCGAACAGATTAGGCAGTCTCCTTGTTTGTGAGACAGAAAACATCCACAGTGGTCACTCCTTCTGCGAGGCAGTGAAGAGACAGAGTGGTCTGCTTGTTCGCCAGGCAGCGAACAGATTAGGCAGTCTCCTTGTTTGTGAGACAGCGAACATCCACAGTGGCTCCTCATTCTGCTAGACAGCGAAAGGACAGAGCGTAACGCTTGTTCGCCTGGCAGCGAAGAGACAAAGCGGTTTGCTTGTTCGCCAGACAGTGGGCAGATTAGGCAGTCTCCTTGTTTGTGCCACAGAAAACATCCACAGTGGTTCCTCATTCTGCGAGACAGTGAACAGACAGAGCCTTTTGCTTGTTCTCCAGACAGTGGGCAGATTAGGCAGTCTCCTTGTTTGTGAGACAGCGAACATCCACAGTGGTTCCTCATTCTGCGAGGCAGCGAACAGAGAGAGCCTTTTGCTTGTTCGCCTGGCAGCGAAGAGACACAGTGGTTTCCTTGTTCGCCAGGCAGCGAAGAGACAAAGCGGTCTGCTTGTTTGCCAGGCGGTGGACAGATTAGGCAGTCTCCTTGTTTGTGAGACAGCGAACATCCACTGTGGTTCCCCATTCTGCGAGGCAGCCAAGAGACACAGCGGTCTGCTTGTTCGCCAGGCAGCGAAGAGATTAGCCAGTCTCCTTGTTTGTGAGACAGTGAACATCCACAGTGGTCACTCATTGTGCGAGGCAGCGAAGAGAAACCGCCTTTTGCTTGTTCGCCAGGCAGCGAAGAAACGCAGTGGTTTGCTTGTTCGCCAGGCAGCCAAGAGACAAAGCGGTTTGCTTGTTCGCCAGACAGTTGGCAGATTAGGCAGTCTCCTTGTTTGTGAGACAGCGAAAATCCACAGTGCTTCCTCATTCTGCGAGGCAGCGAAGAGACACAGCGGTTTGCTTGTTCACCAGGCAGTGAAGAGACGAAGCAGTCTGCTTGTTCTCCAGGCACTGGACAGATTAGGCAGTCTCCTTGTTTGTGAGACAGCGAACATCCACAGTGGTTCCTCATTCTGCGAGGCAGCGAACAGAGAAAGCCTTTTGCTTGTTCGCCTGGCAGCGAAGAGACGAAGCGGTCTGCTTGTTCGCCAGGCAGCGAACAGATTAGGCAGTCTCCTTGTTTGTGAGACAGAAAACATCCACAGTGGTCACTCCTTCTGCGAGGCAGTGAAGAGACAGAGTGGTCTGCTTGTTCGCCAGGCAGCGAACAGATTAGGCAGTCTCCTTGTTTGTGAGACAGCGAACATCCACAGTGGCTCCTCATTCTGCTAGACAGCGAAAGGACAGAGCGTAACGCTTGTTCGCCTGGCAGCGAAGAGACAAAGCGGTTTGCTTGTTCGCCAGACAGTGGGCAGATTAGGCAGTCTCCTTGTTTGTGCCACAGAAAACATCCACAGTGGTTCCTCATTCTGCGAGACAGTGAACAGACAGAGCCTTTTGCTTGTTCTCCAGACAGTGGGCAGATTAGGCAGTCTCCTTGTTTGTGAGACAGCGAACATCCACAGTGGTTCCTCATTCTGCGAGGCAGCGAACAGAGAGAGCCTTTTGCTTGTTCGCCTGGCAGCGAAGAGACACAGTGGTTTCCTTGTTCGCCAGGCAGCGAAGAGACAAAGCGGTCTGCTTGTTTGCCAGGCGGTGGACAGATTAGGCAGTCTCCTTGTTTGTGAGACAGCGAACATCCACTGTGGTTCCCCATTCTGCGAGGCAGCCAAGAGACACAGTGTTTTTCTTGGTCGCCTGGGAGCGAAGAGACGAAGCGGTCTGCTTGTTCGCCAGGCACTGGACAGATTAGGCAGTCTCCTTGTTTGTGAGACAGCGAACATCCACAGTGGTCACTCCTTCTGCGAGGCAGCGAACAGAGAGAGCCTTTTGCTTGTTCACCTGGCAGCGAAGAGACGAAGCGGTCTGCTTGTTCGACAGGCAGCAAACAGATTAGGCAGTCTCCTTGTTTGTGAGACAGCGAACATCCACACTGGTCACTCATTGTGCGAGGCAGCGAAGAGACACAGCGGTTTGCTTGTTCGCCAGGCAGCCAAGAGACAAAGCGGTTTGCTTATTCGCCAGACAGTTGGCAGATTAGGCAGTCTCCTTGTTTGTGAGACAGCGAAAATCCACAGTGCTTCCTCATTCTGCGAGGCAGCGAAGAGACAGAGCGTTTTGCTTGTTTGCCTGGCAGCGAAGAGACACAGCGGTTTGCTTGTTCACCAGGCAGTGAAGAGACGAAGCAGTCTGCTTGTTCTCCAGGCAGCGAAAATATTAGGCAGTCTCCTTGTTTGTGAGACAGTGAACATCCACTGTGGTTCCCCATTCTGCGAGGCAGCGAAGAGACACAGTGTTTTTCTTGTTCGCCTGGGAGCGAAGAGACGAAGCAGTCTGCTTGTTCGCCAGGCACTGGACAGATTAGGCATTCTCCTTGTTTGTGAGACAGCGAATATCCACTGTGGTTCCTCATTCTGCGAGGCAGCAAACAGAGAGAGCCTTTTGCTTGTTCGCCTGGCAGCGAAGAGACGAAGCGGTCTGCTTGTTCGCCAGGCAGCGAAAAGATTAGGCAGTCTCCTTGTTTGTGAGACAGCGAACATCCACGGTGGTCACTCATTCTGCGAGGCAGCCAAGAGACACAGTGGTCTGCTTGTTCGTGAGGCAGCGGACAGATGCAGTGGTTTGCCAGACAGCGAGGTAGTGAACAGAGAGAGTGGTTCGCTTGTTTGCGGGGCAGGGATGTTTCGCCATGGTTGGCTTTTTGGTGAGTAGGCGAATAGACGCAGTGATGTGCTTTTTTTTGCGAGTCAGCGAAGAGACGAAGCGGTCTGCTTGTTCGCCAGGCAGCAAACAGATTAGGCAGTCTCCTTGTTTGTGAGACAGCGAACATCCACAGTGCTCACTCATTGTGCGAGGCAGCGAAGAGAAACCGCCTTTTGCTTGTTCGCCAGGCAGCGAAGAAACGCAGTGGTTTGCTTGTTCGCCAGGCAGCCAAGAGACAAAGCGGTTTGCTTGTTCGCCAGACAGTTGGCAGATTAGGCAGTCTCCTTGTTTGTGAGACAGCGAAAATCCACAGTGCTTCCTCATTCTGCGAGGCAGCGAAGAGACACAGCGGTTTGCTTGTTCACCAGGCAGTGAAGAGACGAAGCAGTCTGCTTGTTCTCCAGGCACTGGACAGATTAGGCAGTCTCCTTGTTTTTGAGACAGCGAACATCCACAGTGGTTCCCCGTTCTGCGAGGCAGCGAAGAGACACAGTGGTTTTCTTGTTCGCCTGGGAGCGAAGAGACGAAGCAGTCTGCTTGTTCGCCAGGCACTGGACAGATTAGGCAGTCTCCTTGTTTGTGAGACAGCGAACATCCACAGTGGTTCCTCATTCTGCGAGGCAGCGAACAGAGAAAGCCTTTTGCTTGTTCGCCTGGCAGCGAAGAGACGAAGCGGTCTGCTTGTTCGCCAGGCAGCGAACAGATTAGGCAGTCTCCTTTTTTGTGAGACAGCGAACATCCACGGTCGTCACTCCTTCCGCGAGGCAGCGAAGAGACAGAGCCTTTTGCTTGTTCGCCTGGCAGCGAAGAGACGAAGCGGTCTGCTTGTTCGCCAGGCAGCAAACAGATTAGGCAGTCTCCTTGTTTGTGAGACAGCGAACATCCACAGTGGTCACTCATTGTGCGAGGCAGCGAAGAGACACAGTGGTTTGCTTGTTCGCCAGGCAGCGAAGAAACGCAGCGGTTTGCTTGTTCGCCAGGCAGCGAACAGATTAGGCAGTCTCCTTGTTTGTGAGACAGTGAACATCCACAGTGGCTCCTCATTCTGCTAGACAGCGAAAGGACAGAGCGTAACGCTTGTTCGCCTGGCAGCGAAGAGACAAAGCGGTTTGCTTGTTCGCCAGACAGTGGGCAGATTAGGCAGTCTCCTTGTTTGTGCCACAGAAAACATCCACAGTGGTTCCTCATTCTGCGAGACAGTGAACAGACAGAGCCTTTTGCTTGTTCTCCAGACAGTGGGCAGATTAGGCAGTCTCCTTGTTTGTGAGACAGCGAACATCCACAGTGGTTCCTCATTCTGCGAGGCAGCGAACAGAGAGAGCCTTTTGCTTGTTCGCCTGGCAGCGAAGAGACACAGTGGTTTCCTTGTTCGCCAGGCAGCGAAGAGACAAAGCGGTCTGCTTGTTTGCCAGGCGGTGGACAGATTAGGCAGTCTCCTTGTTTGTGAGACAGCGAACATCCACAGTGGTTCCCCATTCTGCGAGGCAGCCAAGAGACACAGTGTTTTTCTTGGTCGCCTGGGAGCGAAGAGACGAAGCGGTCTGCTTGTTCGCCAGGCACTGGACAGATTAGGCAGTCTCCTTGTTTGTGAGACAGCGAACATCCACAGTGGTCACTCCTTCTGCGAGGCAGCGAACAGAGAGAGCCTTTTGCTTGTTCACCTGGCAGCGAAGAGACGAAGCGGTCTGCTTGTTCGACAGGCAGCAAACAGATTAGGCAGTCTCCTTGTTTGTGAGACAGCGAACATCCACACTGGTCACTCATTGTGCGAGGCAGCGAAGAGACACAGCGGTTTGCTTGTTCGCCAGGCAGCGAAGAAACGCAGCGGTTTGCTTGTTCGCCAGGCAGCCAAGAGACAAAGCGGTTTGCTTATTCGCCAGACAGTTGGCAGATTAGGCAGTCTCCTTGTTTGTGAGACAGCGAAAATCCACAGTGCTTCCTCATTCTGCGAGGCAGCGAAGAGACAGAGCGTTTTGCTTGTTCGCCTGGCAGCGAAGAGACACAGCGGTTTGCTTGTTCACCAGGCAGTGAAGAGACGAAGCAGTCTGCTTGTTCTCCAGGCAGCGAAAATATTAGGCAGTCTCCTTGTTTGTGAGACAGTGAACATCCACTGTGGTTCCCCATTCTGCGAGGCAGCGAAGAGACACAGTGTTTTTCTTGTTCGCCTGGGAGCGAAGAGACGAAGCAGTCTGCTTGTTCGCCAGGCACTGGACAGATTAGGCATTCTCCTTGTTTGTGAGACAGCGAACATCCACTGTGGTTCCTCATTCTGCGAGGCAGCAAACAGAGAGAGCCTTTTGCTTGTTCGCCTGGCAGCGAAGAGACGAAGCGGTCTGCTTGTTCGCCAGGCAGCGAAAAGATTAGGCAGTCTCCTTGTTTGTGAGACAGCGAACATCCACGGTGTTCCCTCATTCTGCGAGGCAGCCAAGAGACACAGTGGTCTGCTTGTTCGTGAGGCAGCGGACAGATGCAGTGGTTTGCCAGACAGCGAGGTAGTGAACAGAGAGAGTGGTTCGCTTGTTTGCGGGGCAGGGATGTTTCGCCATGGTTGGCTTTTTGGTGAGTAGGCGAATAGACGCAGTGATGTGCTTTTTTTTGCGAGTCAGCGAAGAGACGAAGCGGTCTGCTTGTTCGCCAGGCAGCGAACAGATTAGGCAGTCTCCTTGTTTGTGAGACAGCGAACATCCACAGTGGTTCCTCATTCTGCCAGGCAGCCAAGAGACGCAGCGGTCGGCTTGTTCGCCAGGCAGCGAACAGATTAGGCACTCTCCTTGTTTGTGAGACAGCGAACATCCACAGTGGTCACTCATTCTGCGAGGCAGCCAAGAGACCTAGCGTTCTGCTTGTTCGCCATGCAGCGAAGAGATTAGGCACTCTCCTTGTTTGTGAGACAGCGAACATCCAGAGTGGTCACTCATTCTGCGAGGCAGCGAATTGGCACAGCGTTCTGCTTCTTCGCCAAGCAGTGGACAGATTAGGTAGTCTCCTTGTTTGTGAGACAGCGAACATCCACAGTGGTCACGCATTCTGCGAGGCAGCGAAGAGACACAGCGGTCTGCTTGTTCGCCAGGCAGCGAAGAGATTAGCCAGTCTCCTTGTTTGTGAGACAGCCAACATCCACAGTGGTCACTCATTGTGCGAGGTAGCGAAAAGACACAGCGGTTTGCTTTTTCGCCAGGCAGCGAAGAGACGAAGCGTTTTGCTTGCTCGCCAGGCAGTGGACAGATTAGGCAGTCTCCGTGTTTGTGAGACAGCCAACATCCACAGTGGTCACTCATTCTGCGAGGCAGTGAAGAGACAGAGTGGTCTGCTTGTTCGCCAGGCAGCGAACAGATTAGGCAGTCTCCTTGTTTGTGAGACAGCGAACATCCACAGTGGCTCCTCATTCTGCTAGACAGCGAAAGGACAGAGCGTAACGCTTGTTCGCCTGGCAGCGAAGAGACAAAGCGGTTTGCTTGTTCGCCAGACAGTGGGCAGATTAGGCAGTCTCCTTGTTTGTGCCACAGAAAACATCCACAGTGGTTCCTCATTCTGCGAGACAGTGAACAGACAGAGCCTTTTGCTTGTTCTCCAGACAGTGGGCAGATTAGGCAGTCTCCTTGTTTGTGAGACAGCGAACATCCACAGTGGTTCCTCATTCTGCGAGGCAGCGAACAGAGAGAGCCTTTTGCTTGTTCGCCTGGCAGCGAAGAGACACAGTGGTTTCCTTGTTCGCCAGGCAGCGAAGAGACAAAGCGGTCTGCTTGTTTGCCAGGCGGTGGACAGATTAGGCAGTCTCCTTGTTTGTGAGACAGCGAACATCCACAGTGGTTCCCCATTCTGCGAGGCAGCCAAGAGACACAGTGTTTTTCTTGGTCGCCTGGGAGCGAAGAGACGAAGCGGTCTGCTTGTTCGCCAGGCACTGGACAGATTAGGCAGTCTCCTTGTTTGTGAGACAGCGAACATCCACAGTGGTCACTCCTTCTGCGAGGCAGCGAACAGAGAGAGCCTTTTGCTTGTTCGCCTGGCAGCGAAGAGACACAGTGGTTTCCTTGTTCGCCAGGCAGCGAAGAGACAAAGCGGTCTGCTTGTTCGCCAGGCAGCGAAAAGATTAGGCAGTCTCCTTGTTTGTGAGACAGCGAACATCCACTGTGCTCACACATTCTGCGAGGCCGCCAAGAGACACAGTGGTCTGCTTGTTCGTGAGGCAGCGGACAGATGCAGTGGTTTGCCAGACAGCGAGGTAGTGAACAGAGAGAGTGGTTCGCTTGTTTGCGGGGCAGGGATGTTTCGCCATGGTTGGCTTTTTGGTGAGTGGGCGAATAGACGCAGTGATGTGCTTTTTTTGCGAGTCAGCGAAGAGACGAAGCGGTCTGCTTGTTCGCCAGGCAGCGAACAGATTAGGCAGTCTCCTTGTTTGTGACACAGAAAACATCCACAGTGGTTCCTCATTCTGCGAGGCAGCGAACAGAGAGAGCCTTTTGCTTGTTCGCCTGGCAGCGAAGAGACACAGTGGTTTCCTTGTTCGCCAGGCAGCGAAGAGACAAAGCGGTCTGCTTGTTTGCCAGGCGGTGGACAGATTAGGCAGTCTCCTTGTTTGTGAGACAGCGAACATCCACAGTGGTTCCTCATTCTGCGAGGCAGCGAACAGAGAGAGCCTTTTGCTTGTTCGCCTGGCAGCGAAGAGATTAGGCAGTCTCCTTGTTTGTGAGACAGCGAACATCCACGGTGGTCACTCCTTCTGCGAGGCAGCGAAGAGACAGAGCCTTTTGCTTGTTCGCCAGGCAGCGAAGAAACGCAGTGGTTTGCTTGTTCGCCAGGCAGCCAAGAGACAAAGCGGTTTGCTTGTTCGCCAGACAGTTGGCAGATTAGGCAGTCTCCTTGTTTGTGAGACAGCGAAAATCCACAGTGCTTCCTCATTCTGCGAGGCAGCGAAGAGACACAGCGGTTTGCTTGTTCACCAGGCAGTGAAGAGACGAAGCAGTCTGCTTGTTCTCCAGGCACTGGACAGATTAGGCAGTCTCCTTGTTTTTGAGACAGCGAACATCCACAGTGGTTCCCCGTTCTGCGAGGCAGCGAAGAGACACAGTGGTTTTCTTGTTCGCCTGGGAGCGAAGAGACGAAGCAGTCTGCTTGTTCGCCAGGCACTGGACAGATTAGGCAGTCTCCTTGTTTGTGAGACAGCGAACATCCACAGTGGTTCCTCATTCTGCGAGGCAGCGAACAGAGAAAGCCTTTTGCTTGTTCGCCTGGCAGCGAAGAGACGAAGCGGTCTGCTTGTTCGCCAGGCAGCGAACAGATTAGGCAGTCTCCTTTTTTGTGAGACAGCGAACATCCACGGTCGTCACTCCTTCTGCGAGGCAGCGAAGAGACAGAGCCTTTTGCTTGTTCGCCTGGCAGCGAAGAGACGAAGCGGTCTGCTTGTTCGCCAGGCAGCAAACAGATTAGGCAGTCTCCTTGTTTGTGAGACAGCGAACATCCACAGTGGTCACTCATTGTGCGAGGCAGCGAAGAGACACAGTGGTTTGCTTGTTCGCCAGGCAGCGAAGAAACGCAGCGGTTTGCTTGTTCGCCAGGCAGCGAACAGATTAGGCAGTCTCCTTGTTTGTGAGACAGAAAACATCCACAGTGGTCACTCCTTCTGCGAGGCAGTGAAGAGACAGAGTGGTCTGCTTGTTCGCCAGGCAGCGAACAGATTAGGCAGTCTCCTTGTTTGCGAGACAGCGAACATCCACAGTGGCTCCTCATTCTGCCAGGCAGCCAAAAGACGCAGCGGTCGGCTTGTTCGCCAGGCACTGGACAGATTAGGCAGTCTCCTTGTTTGTGAGACAGCGAACATCCACTGTGGTTCCTCATTCTGCGAGGCAGCAAACAGAGAGAGCCTTTTGCTTGTTCGCCTGGCAGCGAAGAGACGAAGCGGTCTGCTTGTTCGCCAGGCAGCGAAAAGATTAGGCAGTCTCCTTGTTTGTGAGACAGCGAACATCCACGGTGGTCACTCATTCTGCGAGGCAGCCAAGAGACACAGTGGTCTGCTTGTTCGTGAGGCAGCGGACAGATGCAGTGGTTTGCCAGACAGCGAGGTAGTGAACAGAGAGAGTGGTTCGCTTGTTTGCGGGGCAGGGATGTTTCGCCATGGTTGGCTTTTTGGTGAGTAGGCGAATAGACGCAGTGATGTGCTTTTTTTTGCGAGTCAGCGAAGAGACGAAGCGGTCTGCTTGTTCGCCAGGCAGCGAACAGATCAGGCAGTCTCCTTGTTTGTGAGACAGCGAACATCCACAGTGGTTTCTCATTCTGCCAGGCAGCCAAAAGACGCAGCGGTCGGCTTGTTCGCCAGGCACTGGACAGATTAGGCAGTCTCCTTGTTTGTGAGACAGCGAATATCCACAGTGGTTCCTCATTCTGCGAGGCAGCGAACAGAGAGAGCCTTTTGCTTGTTCACCTGGCAGCGAAGAGACGAAGCGGTCTGCTTGTTCGCCAGGCAGCAAACAGATTAGGCAGTCTCCTTGTTTGTGAGACAGCGAACATCCACAGTGGTTCCTCATTCTGCCAGGCAGCGAAGAGACAGAGCGTTTTGCTTCTTCGCCTGGCAGCGAAGAGACACAGCGGTTTGCTTGTTCGCCAGGCAGTGAAGAGACGAAGCAGTCTGCTTGTTCTTCATGCAGCGAAAAGATTAGGCAGTCTCCTTGTTTGTGAGACAGTCAACATCCACAGTGGTTCCCCATTCTGCGAGGCAGCGAAGAGACACAGTGGTTTTCTTGTTCGCCTGGGAGCGAAGAGACGAAGCAGTCTGCTTGTTCGCCAGGCAGCAAACAGATTAGGCAGTCTCCTTGTTTGTGAGACAGCGAACATCCACTGTGCTCACACATTCTGCGAGGCCGCCAAGAGACACAGTGGTCTGCTTGTTCGTGAGGCAGCGGACAGATGCAGTGGTTTGCCAGACAGCGAGGTAGTGAACAGAGAGAGTGGTTCGCTTGTTTGCGGGGCAGGGATGTTTCGCCATGGTTGGCTTTTTGGTGAGTGGGCGAATAGACGCAGTGATGTGCTTTTTTTGCGAGTCAGCGAAGAGACGAAGCGGTCTGCTTGTTCGCCAGGCAGCGAACAGATTAGGCAGTCTCCTTGTTTGTGACACAGAAAACATCCACAGTGGTTCCTCATTCTGCGAGGCAGCGAACAGAGAGAGCCTTTTGCTTGTTCGCCTGGCAGCGAAGAGACACAGTGGTTTCCTTGTTCGCCAGGCAGCGAAGAGACAAAGCGGTCTGCTTGTTTGCCAGGCGGTGGACAGATTAGGCAGTCTCCTTGTTTGTGAGACAGCGAACATCCACAGTGGTTCCTCATTCTGCGAGGCAGCGAACAGAGAGAGCCTTTTGCTTGTTCGCCTGGCAGCGAAGAGATTAGGCAGTCTCCTTGTTTGTGAGACAGCGAACATCCACGGTGGTCACTCCTTCTGCGAGGCAGCGAAGAGACAGAGCCTTTTGCTTGTTCGCCTGGCAGCGAAGAGACGAAGCGGTCTGCTTGTTCGCCAGGCAGCAAACAGATTAGGCAGTCTCCTTGTTTGTGAGACAGCGAACATCCACAGTGCTCACTCATTGTGCGAGGCAGCGAAGAGAAACCGCCTTTTGCTTGTTCGCCAGGCAGCGAAGAAACGCAGTGGTTTGCTTGTTCGCCAGGCAGCCAAGAGACAAAGCGGTTTGCTTGTTCGCCAGACAGTTGGCAGATTAGGCAGTCTCCTTGTTTGTGAGACAGCGAAAATCCACAGTGCTTCCTCATTCTGCGAGGCAGCGAAGAGACACAGCGGTTTGCTTGTTCACCAGGCAGTGAAGAGACGAAGCAGTCTGCTTGTTCTCCAGGCACTGGACAGATTAGGCAGTCTCCTTGTTTTTGAGACAGCGAACATCCACAGTGGTTCCCCGTTCTGCGAGGCAGCGAAGAGACACAGTGGTTTTCTTGTTCGCCTGGGAGCGAAGAGACGAAGCAGTCTGCTTGTTCGCCAGGCACTGGACAGATTAGGCAGTCTCCTTGTTTGTGAGACAGCGAACATCCACAGTGGTTCCTCATTCTGCGAGGCAGCGAACAGAGAAAGCCTTTTGCTTGTTCGCCTGGCAGCGAAGAGACGAAGCGGTCTGCTTGTTCGCCAGGCAGCGAACAGATTAGGCAGTCTCCTTTTTTGTGAGACAGCGAACATCCACGGTCGTCACTCCTTCTGCGAGGCAGCGAAGAGACAGAGCCTTTTGCTTGTTCGCCTGGCAGCGAAGAGACGAAGCGGTCTGCTTGTTCGCCAGGCAGCAAACAGATTAGGCAGTCTCCTTGTTTGTGAGACAGCGAACATCCACAGTGGTCACTCATTGTGCGAGGCAGCGAAGAGACACAGTGGTTTGCTTGTTCGCCAGGCAGCGAAGAAACGCAGCGGTTTGCTTGTTCGCCAGGCAGCGAACAGATTAGGCAGTCTCCTTGTTTGTGAGACAGAAAACATCCACAGTGGTCACTCCTTCTGCGAGGCAGTGAAGAGACAGAGTGGTCTGCTTGTTCGCCAGGCAGCGAACAGATTAGGCAGTCTCCTTGTTTGTGAGACAGCGAACATCCACAGTGGCTCCTCATTCTGCTAGACAGCGAAAGGACAGAGCGTAACGCTTGTTCGCCTGGCAGCGAAGAGACAAAGCGGTTTGCTTGTTCGCCAGACAGTGGGCAGATTAGGCAGTCTCCTTGTTTGTGCCACAGAAAACATCCACAGTGGTTCCTCATTCTGCGAGACAGTGAACAGACAGAGCCTTTTGCTTGTTCTCCAGACAGTGGGCAGATTAGGCAGTCTCCTTGTTTGTGAGACAGCGAACATCCACAGTGGTTCCTCATTCTGCGAGGCAGCGAACAGAGAGAGAGCCTTTTGCTTGTTCGCCTGGCAGCGAAGAGACACAGTGGTTTCCTTGTTCGCCAGGCAGCGAAGAGACAAAGCGGTCTGCTTGTTTGCCAGGCGGTGGACAGATTAGGCAGTCTCCTTGTTTGTGAGACAGGGAACATCCACAGTGGTTCCTCATTCTGCGAGGCAGCGAACAGAGAGAGCCTTTTGCTTGTTCGCCTGGCAGCGAAGAGATTAGGCAGTCTCCTTGTTTGTGAGACAGCGAACATCCACGGTGGTCACTCCTTCTGCGAGGCAGCGAAGAGACAGAGCCTTTTGCTTGTTCGCCAGGCAGCGAAGAAACGCAGTGGTTTGCTTGTTCGCCAGGCAGCCAAGAGACAAAGCGGTTTGCTTGTTCGCCAGACAGTTGGCAGATTAGGCAGTCTCCTTGTTTGTGAGACAGCGAAAATCCACAGTGCTTCCTCATTCTGCGAGGCAGCGAAGAGACACAGCGGTTTGCTTGTTCACCAGGCAGTGAAGAGACGAAGCAGTCTGCTTGTTCTCCAGGCACTGGACAGATTAGGCAGTCTCCTTGTTTGTGAGACAGCGAACATCCACGGTCGTCACTCCTTCTGCGAGGCAGCGAAGAGACAGAGCCTTTTGCTTGTTCGCCTGGGAGCGAAGAGACGAAGCAGTCTGCTTGTTCGCCAGGCAGCAAACAGATTAGGCAGTCTCCTTGTTTGTGAGACAGCGAACATCCACTGTGCTCACACATTCTGCGAGGCCGCCAAGAGACACAGTGGTCTGCTTGTTCGTGAGGCAGCGGACAGATGCAGTGGTTTGCCAGACAGCGAGGTAGTGAACAGAGAGAGTGGTTCGCTTGTTTGCGGGGCAGGGATGTTTCGCCATGGTTGGCTTTTTGGTGAGTGGGCGAATAGACGCAGTGATGTGCTTTTTTTGCGAGTCAGCGAAGAGACGAAGCGGTCTGCTTGTTCGCCAGGCAGCGAACAGATTAGGCAGTCTCCTTGTTTGTGACACAGAAAACATCCACAGTGGTTCCTCATTCTGCGAGGCAGCGAACAGAGAGAGCCTTTTGCTTGTTCGCCTGGCAGCGAAGAGACACAGTGGTTTCCTTGTTCGCCAGGCAGCGAAGAGACAAAGCGGTCTGCTTGTTTGCCAGGCGGTGGACAGATTAGGCAGTCTCCTTGTTTGTGAGACAGCGAACATCCACAGTGGTTCCTCATTCTGCGAGGCAGCGAACAGAGAGAGCCTTTTGCTTGTTCGCCTGGCAGCGAAGAGATTAGGCAGTCTCCTTGTTTGTGAGACAGCGAACATCCACGGTGGTCACTCCTTCTGCGAGGCAGCGAAGAGACAGAGCCTTTTGCTTGTTCGCCTGGCAGCGAAGAGACGAAGCGGTCTGCTTGTTCGCCAGGCAGCAAACAGATTAGGCAGTCTCCTTGTTTGTGAGACAGCGAACATCCACAGTGCTCACTCATTGTGCGAGGCAGCGAAGAGAAACCGCCTTTTGCTTGTTCGCCAGGCAGCGAAGAAACGCAGTGGTTTGCTTGTTCGCCAGGCAGCCAAGAGACAAAGCGGTTTGCTTATTCGCCAGACAGTTGGCAGATTAGGCAGTCTCCTTGTTTGTGAGACAGCGAAAATCCACAGTGCTTCCTCATTCTGCGAGGCAGCGAAGAGACACAGCGGTTTGCTTGTTCACCAGGCAGTGAAGAGACGAAGCAGTCTGCTTGTTCTCCAGGCACTGGACAGATTAGGCAGTCTCCTTGTTTTTGAGACAGCGAACATCCACAGTGGTTCCCCGTTCTGCGAGGCAGCGAAGAGACACAGTGGTTTTCTTGTTCGCCTGGGAGCGAAGAGACGAAGCAGTCTGCTTGTTCGCCAGGCACTGGACAGATTAGGCAGTCTCCTTGTTTGTGAGACAGCGAACATCCACAGTGGTTCCTCATTCTGCGAGGCAGCGAACAGAGAAAGCCTTTTGCTTGTTCGCCTGGCAGCGAAGAGACGAAGCGGTCTGCTTGTTCGCCAGGCAGCGAACAGATTAGGCAGTCTCCTTTTTTGTGAGACAGCGAACATCCACGGTCGTCACTCCTTCTGCGAGGCAGCGAAGAGACAGAGCCTTTTGCTTGTTCGCCTGGCAGCGAAGAGACGAAGCGGTCTGCTTGTTCGCCAGGCAGCAAACAGATTAGGCAGTCTCCTTGTTTGTGAGACAGCGAACATCCACAGTGGTCACTCATTGTGCGAGGCAGCGAAGAGACACAGTGGTTTGCTTGTTCGCCAGGCAGCGAAGAAACGCAGCGGTTTGCTTGTTCGCCAGGCAGCGAACAGATTAGGCAGTCTCCTTGTTTGTGAGACAGAAAACATCCACAGTGGTCACTCCTTCTGCGAGGCAGTGAAGAGACAGAGTGGTCTGCTTGTTCGCCAGGCAGCGAACAGATTAGGCAGTCTCCTTGTTTGTGAGACAGCGAACATCCACAGTGGCTCCTCATTCTGCTAGACAGCGAAAGGACAGAGCGTAACGCTTGTTCGCCTGGCAGCGAAGAGACAAAGCGGTTTGCTTGTTCGCCAGACAGTGGGCAGATTAGGCAGTCTCCTTGTTTGTGCCACAGAAAACATCCACAGTGGTTCCTCATTCTGCGAGACAGTGAACAGACAGAGCCTTTTGCTTGTTCTCCAGACAGTGGGCAGATTAGGCAGTCTCCTTGTTTGTGAGACAGCGAACATCCACAGTGGTTCCTCATTCTGCGAGGCAGCGAACAGAGAGAGAGCCTTTTGCTTGTTCGCCTGGCAGCGAAGAGACACAGTGGTTTCCTTGTTCGCCAGGCAGCGAAGAGACAAAGCGGTCTGCTTGTTTGCCAGGCGGTGGACAGATTAGGCAGTCTCCTTGTTTGTGAGACAGCGAACATCCACAGTGGTTCCCCATTCTGCGAGGCAGCCAAGAGACACAGTGTTTTTCTTGGTCGCCTGGGAGCGAAGAGACGAAGCGGTCTGCTTGTTCGCCAGGCACTGGACAGATTAGGCAGTCTCCTTGTTTGTGAGACAGCGAACATCCACAGTGGTCACTCCTTCTGCGAGGCAGCGAACAGAGAGAGCCTTTTGCTTGTTCACCTGGCAGCGAAGAGACGAAGCGGTCTGCTTGTTCGACAGGCAGCAAACAGATTAGGCAGTCTCCTTGTTTGTGAGACAGCGAACATCCACACTGGTCACTCATTGTGCGAGGCAGCGAAGAGACACAGCGGTTTGCTTGTTCGCCAGGCAGCCAAGAGACAAAGCGGTTTGCTTATTCGCCAGACAGTTGGCAGATTAGGCAGTCTCCTTGTTTGTGAGACAGCGAAAATCCACAGTGCTTCCTCATTCTGCGAGGCAGCGAAGAGACAGAGCGTTTTGCTTGTTCGCCTGGCAGCGAAGAGACACAGCGGTTTGCTTGTTCACCAGGCAGTGAAGAGACGAAGCAGTCTGCTTGTTCTCCAGGCAGCGAAAATATTAGGCAGTCTCCTTGTTTGTGAGACAGTGAACATCCACTGTGGTTCCCCATTCTGCGAGGCAGCGAAGAGACACAGTGTTTTTCTTGTTCGCCTGGGAGCGAAGAGACGAAGCAGTCTGCTTGTTCGCCAGGCACTGGACAGATTAGGCATTCTCCTTGTTTGTGAGACAGCGAACATCCACTGTGGTTCCTCATTCTGCGAGGCAGCAAACAGAGAGAGCCTTTTGCTTGTTCGCCTGGCAGCGAAGAGACGAAGCGGTCTGCTTGTTCGCCAGGCAGCGAAAAGATTAGGCAGTCTCCTTGTTTGTGAGACAGCGAACATCCACGGTGGTCACTCATTCTGCGAGGCAGCCAAGAGACACAATGGTCTGCTTGTTCGTGAGGCAGCGGACAGATGCAGTGGTTTGCCAGACAGCGAGGTAGTGAACAGAGAGAGTGGTTCGCTTGTTTGCGGGGCAGGGATGTTTCGCCATGGTTGGCTTTTTGGTGAGTGGGCGAATAGACGCAGTGATGTGCTTTTTTTTGCGAGTCAGCGAAGAGACGAAGCGGTCTGCTTGTTCGCCAGGCAGCGAACAGATCAGGCAGTCTCCTTGTTTGTGGGACAGCGAACATCCACAGTGGTTTCTCATTCTGCCAGGCAGCCAAAAGACGCAGCGGTCGGCTTGTTCGCCAGGCACTGGACAGATTAGGCAGTCTCCTTGTTTGTGAGACAGCGAATATCCACAGTGGTTCCTCATTCTGCGAGGCAGCGAACAGAGAGAGCCTTTTGCTTGTTCACCTGGCAGCGAAGAGACGAAGCGGTCTGCTTGTTCGCCAGGCAGCAAACAGATTAGGCAGTCTCCTTGTTTGTGAGACAGCGAACATCCACAGTGGTTCCTCATTCTGCCAGGCAGCGAAGAGACAGAGCATTTTGCTTCTTCGCCTGGCAGCGAAGAGACACAGCGGTTTGCTTGTTCGCCAGGCAGTGAAGAGACGAAGCAGTCTGCTTGTTCTTCATGCAGCGAAAAGATTAGGCAGTCTCCTTGTTTGTGAGACAGTCAACATCCACAGTGGTTCCCCATTCTGCGAGGCAGCGAAGAGACACAGTGGTTTTCTTGTTCGCCTGGGAGCGAAGAGACGAAGCAGTCTGCTTGTTCGCCAGGCAGCAAACAGATTAGGCAGTCTCCTTGTTTGTGAGACAGCGAACATCCACTGTGCTCACACATTCTGCGAGGCCGCCAAGAGACACAGTGGTCTGCTTGTTCGTGAGGCAGCGGACAGATGCAGTGGTTTGCCAGACAGCGAGGTAGTGAACAGAGAGAGTGGTTCGCTTGTTTGCGGGGCAGGGATGTTTCGCCATGGTTGGCTTTTTGGTGAGTGGGCGAATAGACGCAGTGATGTGCTTTTTTTTGCGAGTCAGCGAAGAGACGAAGCGGTCTGCTTGTTCGCCAGGCAGCGAACAGATCAGGCAGTCTCCTTGTTTGTGAGACAGCGAACATCCACAGTGGTTCCTCATTCTGCCAGGCAGCCAAGAGACCTAGCGTTCTGCTTGTTCGCCATGCAGCGAAGAGATTAGGCACTCTCCTTGTTTGTGAGACAGCGAACATCCAGAGTGGTCACTCATTCTGCGAGGCAGCGAATTGGCACAGCGTTCTGCTTCTTCGCCAAGCAGTGGACAGATTAGGTAGTCTCCTTGTTTGTGAGACAGCGAACATCCACAGTGGTCACTCATTCTCCGAGGCAGCCAAGAGACACAGCGGTCTGCTTGCTCGCCATGCAGCGAAGAGACGCAGCGGTCTGCTTGTTCGCCAGGCAGCGAACAGATTCCGCATTCTCCTTTTTTGTGAGACAGCGAACATCCACAGTGGTCACTCATTGTGCGAGGTAGCGAAAAGACACAGCGGTTTGCTTTTTCGCCAGGCAGCGAAGAGACGAAGCGTTTTGCTTGCTCGCCAGGCAGTGGACAGATTAGGCAGTCTCCGTGTTTGTGAGACAGCCAACATCCACAGTGGTCACTCATTCTGCGAGGCAGCGAACAGATGCAGTGGTTTGCTTGATGGCGAGGCAGTGAACAGAGAGAGCGGTTCGCTTTTTTGCGAGGCAGCAAAGAGAAACGTCAGTCTGCTTGCTCGCCAGGCAGCGAAGAGACGCAGCGGTCTGCTTGTTCGCCAGGCAGTGAACAGATGAGGCAGTCTCCGTGTTCGTGAGACAGCCAACATCCACAGTGGTCACTCATTCTGCGAGGCAGCGAACAGATGCAGCCGTTTGCTTGTCCACTAGATGGCGTAGTGGCATCACGGATTGCTTTTTCGCCTGGAAGAGACCCGATGCAGCACTTTGCCAGCTGGCGAGGCAGCGAACAGACGCAGCAGTCTGCTGCTTTGTGAGACAGCGAACATCCACGGTGGTTAGTTATTCTGCGAAGCAGCGAAGAGACGCAGCGCTTAGTTAGTTCTCCAGGCCCTGAACACATGCAACGGTTCACTTGCTGGCAACGCAGCGAGGAGAGGCAGCGGTCTGCTTGTTCGCCAGGCAGTGGACAGATTAGGCAGTCTCCGTGTTTGTGAGACAGCCAACATCCACAGTGGTCACTCATTCTGCGAGGCAGCGAACAGATGCAGTGGTTTGCTGGATCGTGAGGCAGTGAACAGAGAGAGCGGTTCGCTTCTTTGCGAGGTAGGGAACATTCGCCGTGGTTGGCTTTTTTGTGACTGGGCGAATAGAGGCAGTGATGTGCTTTTTTGCGAGGCAGCGAAGAGACGCAGCAGTCTGCTTGTTCGCCAGGCAGTGAACAGATGAGGCAGTCTCCTTTTTTGTGAGACAGCGAACATCCACAGTGGTCACGCATTCTGCGAGGCAGCGAAGAGACACAGCGGTCTGCTTGTTCGCCAGGCAGCGAAGAGATTAGCCAGTCTCCTTGTTTGTGAGACAGTGAACATCCACAGTGGTCACTCATTGTGCGAGGCAGCGAAGAGAAACCGCCTTTTGCTTGTTCGCCAGGCAGCGAAGAAACGCAGTGGTTTGCTTGTTCGCCAGGCAGCCAAGAGACAAAGCGGTTTGCTTGTTCGCCAGACAGTTGGCAGATTAGGCAGTCTCCTTGTTTGTGAGACAGCGAAAATCCACAGTGCTTCCTCATTCTGCGAGGCAGCGAAGAGACACAGCGGTTTGCTTGTTCACCAGGCAGTGAAGAGACGAAGCAGTCTGCTTGTTCTCCAGGCACTGGACAGATTAGGCAGTCTCCTTGTTTGTGAGACAGCGAACATCCACTGTGGTCACTCCTTCTGCGAGGCAGTGAAGAGACAGAGTGGTCTGCTTGTTCGCCAGGCAGCGAACAGATTAGGCAGTCTCCTTGTTTGTGAGACAGCGAACATCCACAGTGGCTCCTCATTCTGCTAGACAGCGAAAGGACAGAGCGTAACGCTTGTTCGCCTGGCAGCGAAGAGACAAAGCGGTTTGCTTGTTCGCCAGACAGTGGGCAGATTAGGCAGTCTCCTTGTTTGTGCCACAGAAAACATCCACAGTGGTTCCTCATTCTGCGAGACAGTGAACAGACAGAGCCTTTTGCTTGTTCTCCAGACAGTGGGCAGATTAGGCAGTCTCCTTGTTTGTGAGACAGCGAACATCCACAGTGGTTCCTCATTCTGCGAGGCAGCGAACAGAGAGAGCCTTTTGCTTGTTCGCCTGGCAGCGAAGAGACACAGTGGTTTCCTTGTTCGCCAGGCAGCGAAGAGACAAAGCGGTCTGCTTGTTTGCCAGGCGGTGGACAGATTAGGCAGTCTCCTTGTTTGTGAGACAGCGAACATCCACTGTGGTTCCCCATTCTGCGAGGCAGCCAAGAGACACAGTGTTTTTCTTGGTCGCCTGGGAGCGAAGAGACGAAGCGGTCTGCTTGTTCGCCAGGCACTGGACAGATTAGGCAGTCTCCTTGTTTGTGAGACAGCGAACATCCACAGTGGTCACTCCTTCTGCGAGGCAGCGAACAGAGAGAGCCTTTTGCTTGTTCACCTGGCAGCGAAGAGACGAAGCGGTCTGCTTGTTCGCCAGGCAGCAAACAGATTAGGCAGTCTCCTTGTTTGTGAGACAGCGAACATCCACAGTGGTTCCTCATTCTGCCAGGCAGCGAAGAGACAGAGCATTTTGCTTCTTCGCCTGGCAGCGAAGAGACACAGCGGTTTGCTTGTTCGCCAGGCAGTGAAGAGACGAAGCAGTCTGCTTGTTCTTCATGCAGCGAAAAGATTAGGCAGTCTCCTTGTTTGTGAGACAGTCAACATCCACAGTGGTTCCCCATTCTGCGAGGCAGCGAAGAGACACAGTGGTTTTCTTGTTCGCCTGGGAGCGAAGAGACGAAGCAGTCTGCTTGTTCGCCAGGCAGCAAACAGATTAGGCAGTCTCCTTGTTTGTGAGACAGCGAACATCCGCTGTGCTCACACATTCTGCGAGGCCGCCAAGAGACACAGTGGTCTGCTTGTTCGTGAGGCAGCGGACAGATGCAGTGGTTTGCCAGACAGCGAGGTAGTGAACAGAGAGAGTGGTTCGCTTGTTTGCGGGGCAGGGATGTTTCGCCATGGTTGGCTTTTTGGTGAGTGGGCGAATAGACGCAGTGATGTGCTTTTTTTTGCGAGTCAGCGAAGAGACGAAGCGGTCTGCTTGTTCGCCAGGCAGCGAACAGATCAGGCAGTCTCCTTGTTTGTGAGACAGCGAACATCCACAGTGGTTCCTCATTCTGCCAGGCAGCCAAGAGACCTAGCGTTCTGCTTGTTCGCCATGCAGCGAAGAGATTAGGCACTCTCCTTGTTTGTGAGACAGCGAACATCCAGAGTGGTCACTCATTCTGCGAGGCAGCGAATTGGCACAGCGTTCTGCTTCTTCGCCAAGCAGTGGACAGATTAGGTAGTCTCCTTGTTTGTGAGACAGCGAACATCCACAGTGGTCACTCATTCTCCGAGGCAGCCAAGAGACACAGCGGTCTGCTTGCTCGCCATGCAGCGAAGAGACGCAGCGGTCTGCTTGTTCGCCAGGCAGCGAACAGATTCCGCATTCTCCTTTTTTGTGAGACAGCGAACATCCACAGTGGTCACTCATTGTGCGAGGTAGCGAAAAGACACAGCGGTTTGCTTTTTCGCCAGGCAGCGAAGAGACGAAGCGTTTTGCTTGCTCGCCAGGCAGTGGACAGATTAGGCAGTCTCCGTGTTTGTGAGACAGCCAACATCCACAGTGGTCACTCATTCTGCGAGGCAGCGAACAGATGCAGTGGTTTGCTTGATGGCGAGGCAGTGAACAGAGAGAGCGGTTCGCTTTTTTGCGAGGCAGCAAAGAGAAACGTCAGTCTGCTTGCTCGCCAGGCAGCGAAGAGACGCAGCGGTCTGCTTGTTCGCCAGGCAGTGAACAGATGAGGCAGTCTCCGTGTTCGTGAGACAGCCAACATCCACAGTGGTCACTCATTCTGCGAGGCAGCGAACAGATGCAGCCGTTTGCTTGTCCACTAGATGGCGTAGTGGCATCACGGATTGCTTTTTCGCCTGGAAGAGACCCGATGCAGCACTTTGCCAGCTGGCGAGGCAGCGAACAGACGCAGCAGTCTGCTGCTTTGTGAGACAGCGAACATCCACGGTGGTTAGTTATTCTGCGAAGCAGCGAAGAGACGCAGCGCTTAGTTAGTTCTCCAGGCCCTGAACACATGCAACGGTTCACTTGCTGGCAACGCAGCGAGGAGAGGCAGCGGTCTGCTTGTTCGCCAGGCAGTGGACAGATTAGGCAGTCTCCGTGTTTGTGAGACAGCCAACATCCACAGTGGTCACTCATTCTGCGAGGCAGCGAACAGATGCAGTGGTTTGCTGGATCGTGAGGCAGTGAACAGAGAGAGCGGTTCGCTTCTTTGCGAGGTAGGGAACATTCGCCGTGGTTGGCTTTTTTGTGACTGGGCGAATAGAGGCAGTGATGTGCTTTTTTGCGAGGCAGCGAAGAGACGCAGCAGTCTGCTTGTTCGCCAGGCAGTGAACAGATGAGGCAGTCTCCTTTTTTGTGAGACAGCGAACATCCACAGTGGTCACGCATTCTGCGAGGCAGCGAAGAGACACAGCGGTCTGCTTGTTCGCCAAGCAGCGAAGAGATTAGCCAGTCTCCTTGTTTGTGAGACAGTGAACATCCACAGTGGTCACTCATTGTGCGAGGCAGCGAAGAGAAACCGCCTTTTGCTTGTTCGCCAGGCAGCGAAGAAACGCAGTGGTTTGCTTGTTCGCCAGGCAGCCAAGAGACAAAGCGGTTTGCTTGTTCGCCAGACAGTTGGCAGATTAGGCAGTCTCCTTGTTTGTGAGACAGCGAAAATCCACAGTGCTTCCTCATTCTGCGAGGCAGCGAAGAGACACAGCGGTTTGCTTGTTCACCAGGCAGTGAAGAGACGAAGCAGTCTGCTTGTTCTCCAGGCACTGGACAGATTAGGCAGTCTCCTTGTTTGTGAGACAGCGAACATCCACAGTGGTTCCTCATTCTGCGAGGCAGCGAACAGAGAAAGCCTTTTGCTTGTTCGCCTGGCAGCGAAGAGACGAAGCGGTCTGCTTGTTCGCCAGGCAGCGAACAGATTAGGCAGTCTCCTTGTTTGTGAGACAGAAAACATCCACAGTGGTCACTCCTTCTGCGAGGCAGTGAAGAGACAGAGTGGTCTGCTTGTTCGCCAGGCAGCGAACAGATTAGGCAGTCTCCTTGTTTGTGAGACAGCGAACATCCACAGTGGCTCCTCATTCTGCTAGACAGCGAAAGGACAGAGCGTAACGCTTGTTCGCCTGGCAGCGAAGAGACAAAGCGGTTTGCTTGTTCGCCAGACAGTGGGCAGATTAGGCAGTCTCCTTGTTTGTGCCACAGAAAACATCCACAGTGGTTCCTCATTCTGCGAGACAGTGAACAGACAGAGCCTTTTGCTTGTTCTCCAGACAGTGGGCAGATTAGGCAGTCTCCTTGTTTGTGAGACAGCGAACATCCACAGTGGTTCCTCATTCTGCGAGGCAGCGAACAGAGAGAGCCTTTTGCTTGTTCGCCTGGCAGCGAAGAGACACAGTGGTTTCCTTGTTCGCCAGGCAGCGAAGAGACAAAGCGGTCTGCTTGTTTGCCAGGCGGTGGACAGATTAGGCAGTCTCCTTGTTTGTGAGACAGCGAACATCCACTGTGGTTCCCCATTCTGCGAGGCAGCCAAGAGACACAGTGTTTTTCTTGGTCGCCTGGGAGCGAAGAGACGAAGCGGTCTGCTTGTTCGCCAGGCACTGGACAGATTAGGCAGTCTCCTTGTTTGTGAGACAGCGAACATCCACAGTGGTCACTCCTTCTGCGAGGCAGCGAACAGAGAGAGCCTTTTGCTTGTTCACCTGGCAGCGAAGAGACGAAGCGGTCTGCTTGTTCGACAGGCAGCAAACAGATTAGGCAGTCTCCTTGTTTGTGAGACAGCGAACATCCACACTGGTCACTCATTGTGCGAGGCAGCGAAGAGACACAGCGGTTTGCTTGTTCGCCAGGCAGCCAAGAGACAAAGCGGTTTGCTTATTCGCCAGACAGTTGGCAGATTAGGCAGTCTCCTTGTTTGTGAGACAGCGAAAATCCACAGTGCTTCCTCATTCTGCGAGGCAGCGAAGAGACAGAGCGTTTTGCTTGTTCGCCTGGCAGCGAAGAGACACAGCGGTTTGCTTGTTCACCAGGCAGTGAAGAGACGAAGCAGTCTGCTTGTTCTCCAGGCAGCGAAAATATTAGGCAGTCTCCTTGTTTGTGAGACAGTGAACATCCACTGTGGTTCCCCATTCTGCGAGGCAGCGAAGAGACACAGTGTTTTTCTTGTTCGCCTGGGAGCGAAGAGACGAAGCAGTCTGCTTGTTCGCCAGGCACTGGACAGATTAGGCATTCTCCTTGTTTGTGAGACAGCGAACATCCACTGTGGTTCCTCATTCTGCGAGGCAGCAAACAGAGAGAGCCTTTTGCTTGTTCGCCTGGCAGCGAAGAGACGAAGCGGTCTGCTTGTTCGCCAGGCAGCGAAAAGATTAGGCAGTCTCCTTGTTTGTGAGACAGCGAACATCCACGGTGGTCACTCATTCTGCGAGGCAGCCAAGAGACACAGTGGTCTGCTTGTTCGTGAGGCAGCGGACAGATGCAGTGGTTTGCCAGACAGCGAGGTAGTGAACAGAGAGAGTGGTTCGCTTGTTTGCGGGGCAGGGATGTTTCGCCATGGTTGGCTTTTTGGTGAGTGGGCGAATAGACGCAGTGATGTGCTTTTTTTTGCGAGTCAGCGAAGAGACGAAGCGGTCTGCTTGTTCGCCAGGCAGCGAACAGATCAGGCAGTCTCCTTGTTTGTGGGACAGCGAACATCCACAGTGGTTTCTCATTCTGCCAGGCAGCCAAAAGACGCAGCGGTCGGCTTGTTCGCCAGGCACTGGACAGATTAGGCAGTCTCCTTGTTTGTGAGACAGCGAATATCCACAGTGGTTCCTCATTCTGCGAGGCAGCGAACAGAGAGAGCCTTTTGCTTGTTCACCTGGCAGCGAAGAGACACAGCGGTTTGCTTGTTCGCCAGGCAGTGAAGAGACGAAGCAGTCTGCTTGTTCTTCATGCAGCGAAAAGATTAGGCAGTCTCCTTGTTTGTGAGACAGTCAACATCCACAGTGGTTCCCCATTCTGCGAGGCAGCGAAGAGACACAGTGGTTTTCTTGTTCGCCTGGGAGCGAAGAGACGAAGCAGTCTGCTTGTTCGCCAGGCAGCAAACAGATTAGGCAGTCTCCTTGTTTGTGAGACAGCGAACATCCACTGTGCTCACACATTCTGCGAGGCCGCCAAGAGACACAGTGGTCTGCTTGTTCGTGAGGCAGCGGACAGATGCAGTGGTTTGCCAGACAGCGAGGTAGTGAACAGAGAGAGTGGTTCGCTTGTTTGCGGGGCAGGGATGTTTCGCCATGGTTGGCTTTTTGGTGAGTGGGCGAATAGACGCAGTGATGTGCTTTTTTTTGCGAGTCAGCGAAGAGACGAAGCGGTCTGCTTGTTCGCCAGGCAGCGAACAGATCAGGCAGTCTCCTTGTTTGTGAGACAGCGAACATCCACAGTGGTTCCTCATTCTGCCAGGCAGCCAAGAGACCTAGCGTTCTGCTTGTTCGCCATGCAGCGAAGAGATTAGGCACTCTCCTTGTTTGTGAGACAGCGAACATCCAGAGTGGTCACTCATTCTGCGAGGCAGCGAATTGGCACAGCGTTCTGCTTCTTCGCCAAGCAGTGGACAGATTAGGTAGTCTCCTTGTTTGTGAGACAGCGAACATCCACAGTGGTCACTCATTCTCCGAGGCAGCCAAGAGACACAGCGGTCTGCTTGCTCGCCATGCAGCGAAGAGACGCAGCGGTCTGCTTGTTCGCCAGGCAGCGAACAGATTCCGCATTCTCCTTTTTTGTGAGACAGCGAACATCCACAGTGGTCACTCATTGTGCGAGGTAGCGAAAAGACACAGCGGTTTGCTTTTTCGCCAGGCAGCGAAGAGACGAAGCGTTTTGCTTGCTCGCCAGGCAGTGGACAGATTAGGCAGTCTCCGTGTTTGTGAGACAGCCAACATCCACAGTGGTCACTCATTCTGCGAGGCAGCGAACAGATGCAGTGGTTTGCTTGATGGCGAGGCAGTGAACAGAGAGAGCGGTTCGCTTTTTTGCGAGGCAGCAAAGAGAAACGTCAGTCTGCTTGCTCGCCAGGCAGCGAAGAGACGCAGCGGTCTGCTTGTTCGCCAGGCAGTGAACAGATGAGGCAGTCTCCGTGTTCGTGAGACAGCCAACATCCACAGTGGTCACTCATTCTGCGAGGCAGCGAACAGATGCAGCCGTTTGCTTGTCCACTAGATGGCGTAGTGGCATCACGGATTGCTTTTTCGCCTGGAAGAGACCCGATGCAGCACTTTGCCAGCTGGCGAGGCAGCGAACAGACGCAGCAGTCTGCTGCTTTGTGAGACAGCGAACATCCACGGTGGTTAGTTATTCTGCGAAGCAGCGAAGAGACGCAGCGCTTAGTTAGTTCTCCAGGCCCTGAACACATGCAACGGTTCACTTGCTGGCAACGCAGCGAGGAGAGGCAGCGGTCTGCTTGTTCGCCAGGCAGTGGACAGATTAGGCAGTCTCCGTGTTTGTGAGACAGCCAACATCCACAGTGGTCACTCATTCTGCGAGGCAGCGAACAGATGCAGTGGTTTGCTGGATCGTGAGGCAGTGAACAGAGAGAGCGGTTCGCTTCTTTGCGAGGTAGGGAACATTCGCCGTGGTTGGCTTTTTTGTGACTGGGCGAATAGAGGCAGTGATGTGCTTTTTTGCGAGGCAGCGAAGAGACGCAGCAGTCTGCTTGTTCGCCAGGCAGTGAACAGATGAGGCAGTCTCCTTTTTTGTGAGACAGCGAACATCCACAGTGGTCACGCATTCTGCGAGGCAGCGAAGAGACACAGCGGTCTGCTTGTTCGCCAGGCAGCGAAGAGATTAGCCAGTCTCCTTGTTTGTGAGACAGTGAACATCCACAGTGGTCACTCATTGTGCGAGGCAGCGAAGAGAAACCGCCTTTTGCTTGTTCGCCAGGCAGCGAAGAAACGCAGTGGTTTGCTTGTTCGCCAGGCAGCCAAGAGACAAAGCGGTTTGCTTGTTCGCCAGACAGTTGGCAGATTAGGCAGTCTCCTTGTTTGTGAGACAGCGAAAATCCACAGTGCTTCCTCATTCTGCGAGGCAGCGAAGAGACACAGCGGTTTGCTTGTTCACCAGGCAGTGAAGAGACGAAGCAGTCTGCTTGTTCTCCAGGCACTGGACAGATTAGGCAGTCTCCTTGTTTGTGAGACAGCGAACATCCACTGTGGTCACTCCTTCTGCGAGGCAGTGAAGAGACAGAGTGGTCTGCTTGTTCGCCAGGCAGCGAACAGATTAGGCAGTCTCCTTGTTTGTGAGACAGCGAACATCCACAGTGGCTCCTCATTCTGCTAGACAGCGAAAGGACAGAGCGTAACGCTTGTTCGCCTGGCAGCGAAGAGACAAAGCGGTTTGCTTGTTCGCCAGACAGTGGGCAGATTAGGCAGTCTCCTTGTTTGTGCCACAGAAAACATCCACAGTGGTTCCTCATTCTGCGAGACAGTGAACAGACAGAGCCTTTTGCTTGTTCTCCAGACAGTGGGCAGATTAGGCAGTCTCCTTGTTTGTGAGACAGCGAACATCCACAGTGGTTCCTCATTCTGCGAGGCAGCGAACAGAGAGAGCCTTTTGCTTGTTCGCCTGGCAGCGAAGAGACACAGTGGTTTCCTTGTTCGCCAGGCAGCGAAGAGACAAAGCGGTCTGCTTGTTTGCCAGGCGGTGGACAGATTAGGCAGTCTCCTTGTTTGTGAGACAGCGAACATCCACTGTGGTTCCCCATTCTGCGAGGCAGCCAAGAGACACAGTGTTTTTCTTGGTCGCCTGGGAGCGAAGAGACGAAGCGGTCTGCTTGTTCGCCAGGCACTGGACAGATTAGGCAGTCTCCTTGTTTGTGAGACAGCGAACATCCACAGTGGTCACTCCTTCTGCGAGGCAGCGAACAGAGAGAGCCTTTTGCTTGTTCACCTGGCAGCGAAGAGACGAAGCGGTCTGCTTGTTCGCCAGGCAGCAAACAGATTAGGCAGTCTCCTTGTTTGTGAGACAGCGAACATCCACAGTGGTTCCTCATTCTGCCAGGCAGCGAAGAGACAGAGCATTTTGCTTCTTCGCCTGGCAGCGAAGAGACACAGCGGTTTGCTTGTTCGCCAGGCAGTGAAGAGACGAAGCAGTCTGCTTGTTCTTCATGCAGCGAAAAGATTAGGCAGTCTCCTTGTTTGTGAGACAGTCAACATCCACAGTGGTTCCCCATTCTGCGAGGCAGCGAAGAGACACAGTGGTTTTCTTGTTCGCCTGGGAGCGAAGAGACGAAGCAGTCTGCTTGTTCGCCAGGCAGCAAACAGATTAGGCAGTCTCCTTGTTTGTGAGACAGCGAACATCCGCTGTGCTCACACATTCTGCGAGGCCGCCAAGAGACACAGTGGTCTGCTTGTTCGTGAGGCAGCGGACAGATGCAGTGGTTTGCCAGACAGCGAGGTAGTGAACAGAGAGAGTGGTTCGCTTGTTTGCGGGGCAGGGATGTTTCGCCATGGTTGGCTTTTTGGTGAGTGGGCGAATAGACGCAGTGATGTGCTTTTTTTTGCGAGTCAGCGAAGAGACGAAGCGGTCTGCTTGTTCGCCAGGCAGCGAACAGATCAGGCAGTCTCCTTGTTTGTGAGACAGCGAACATCCACAGTGGTTCCTCATTCTGCCAGGCAGCCAAGAGACCTAGCGTTCTGCTTGTTCGCCATGCAGCGAAGAGATTAGGCACTCTCCTTGTTTGTGAGACAGCGAACATCCAGAGTGGTCACTCATTCTGCGAGGCAGCGAATTGGCACAGCGTTCTGCTTCTTCGCCAAGCAGTGGACAGATTAGGTAGTCTCCTTGTTTGTGAGACAGCGAACATCCACAGTGGTCACTCATTCTCCGAGGCAGCCAAGAGACACAGCGGTCTGCTTGCTCGCCATGCAGCGAAGAGACGCAGCGGTCTGCTTGTTCGCCAGGCAGCGAACAGATTCCGCATTCTCCTTTTTTGTGAGACAGCGAACATCCACAGTGGTCACTCATTGTGCGAGGTAGCGAAAAGACACAGCGGTTTGCTTTTTCGCCAGGCAGCGAAGAGACGAAGCGTTTTGCTTGCTCGCCAGGCAGTGGACAGATTAGGCAGTCTCCGTGTTTGTGAGACAGCCAACATCCACAGTGGTCACTCATTCTGCGAGGCAGCGAACAGATGCAGTGGTTTGCTTGATGGCGAGGCAGTGAACAGAGAGAGCGGTTCGCTTTTTTGCGAGGCAGCAAAGAGAAACGTCAGTCTGCTTGCTCGCCAGGCAGCGAAGAGACGCAGCGGTCTGCTTGTTCGCCAGGCAGTGAACAGATGAGGCAGTCTCCGTGTTCGTGAGACAGCCAACATCCACAGTGGTCACTCATTCTGCGAGGCAGCGAACAGATGCAGCCGTTTGCTTGTCCACTAGATGGCGTAGTGGCATCACGGATTGCTTTTTCGCCTGGAAGAGACCCGATGCAGCACTTTGCCAGCTGGCGAGGCAGCGAACAGACGCAGCAGTCTGCTGCTTTGTGAGACAGCGAACATCCACGGTGGTTAGTTATTCTGCGAAGCAGCGAAGAGACGCAGCGCTTAGTTAGTTCTCCAGGCCCTGAACACATGCAACGGTTCACTTGCTGGCAACGCAGCGAGGAGAGGCAGCGGTCTGCTTGTTCGCCAGGCAGTGGACAGATTAGGCAGTCTCCGTGTTTGTGAGACAGCCAACATCCACAGTGGTCACTCATTCTGCGAGGCAGCGAACAGATGCAGTGGTTTGCTGGATCGTGAGGCAGTGAACAGAGAGAGCGGTTCGCTTCTTTGCGAGGTAGGGAACATTCGCCGTGGTTGGCTTTTTTGTGACTGGGCGAATAGAGGCAGTGATGTGCTTTTTTGCGAGGCAGCGAAGAGACGCAGCAGTCTGCTTGTTCGCCAGGCAGTGAACAGATGAGGCAGTCTCCTTTTTTGTGAGACAGCGAACATCCACAGTGGTCACGCATTCTGCGAGGCAGCGAAGAGACACAGCGGTCTGCTTGTTCGCCAGGCAGCGAAGAGATTAGCCAGTCTCCTTGTTTGTGAGACAGTGAACATCCACAGTGGTCACTCATTGTGCGAGGCAGCGAAGAGAAACCGCCTTTTGCTTGTTCGCCAGGCAGCGAAGAAACGCAGTGGTTTGCTTGTTCGCCAGGCAGCCAAGAGACAAAGCGGTTTGCTTGTTCGCCAGACAGTTGGCAGATTAGGCAGTCTCCTTGTTTGTGAGACAGCGAAAATCCACAGTGCTTCCTCATTCTGCGAGGCAGCGAAGAGACACAGCGGTTTGCTTGTTCACCAGGCAGTGAAGAGACGAAGCAGTCTGCTTGTTCTCCAGGCACTGGACAGATTAGGCAGTCTCCTTGTTTGTGAGACAGCGAACATCCACAGTGGTTCCTCATTCTGCGAGGCAGCGAACAGAGAAAGCCTTTTGCTTGTTCGCCTGGCAGCGAAGAGACGAAGCGGTCTGCTTGTTCGCCAGGCAGCGAACAGATTAGGCAGTCTCCTTGTTTGTGAGACAGAAAACATCCACAGTGGTCACTCCTTCTGCGAGGCAGTGAAGAGACAGAGTGGTCTGCTTGTTCGCCAGGCAGCGAACAGATTAGGCAGTCTCCTTGTTTGTGAGACAGCGAACATCCACAGTGGCTCCTCATTCTGCTAGACAGCGAAAGGACAGAGCGTAACGCTTGTTCGCCTGGCAGCGAAGAGACAAAGCGGTTTGCTTGTTCGCCAGACAGTGGGCAGATTAGGCAGTCTCCTTGTTTGTGCCACAGAAAACATCCACAGTGGTTCCTCATTCTGCGAGACAGTGAACAGACAGAGCCTTTTGCTTGTTCTCCAGACAGTGGGCAGATTAGGCAGTCTCCTTGTTTGTGAGACAGCGAACATCCACAGTGGTTCCTCATTCTGCGAGGCAGCGAACAGAGAGAGCCTTTTGCTTGTTCGCCTGGCAGCGAAGAGACACAGTGGTTTCCTTGTTCGCCAGGCAGCGAAGAGACAAAGCGGTCTGCTTGTTTGCCAGGCGGTGGACAGATTAGGCAGTCTCCTTGTTTGTGAGACAGCGAACATCCACTGTGGTTCCCCATTCTGCGAGGCAGCCAAGAGACACAGTGTTTTTCTTGGTCGCCTGGGAGCGAAGAGACGAAGCGGTCTGCTTGTTCGCCAGGCACTGGACAGATTAGGCAGTCTCCTTGTTTGTGAGACAGCGAACATCCACAGTGGTCACTCCTTCTGCGAGGCAGCGAACAGAGAGAGCCTTTTGCTTGTTCACCTGGCAGCGAAGAGACGAAGCGGTCTGCTTGTTCGACAGGCAGCAAACAGATTAGGCAGTCTCCTTGTTTGTGAGACAGCGAACATCCACACTGGTCACTCATTGTGCGAGGCAGCGAAGAGACACAGCGGTTTGCTTGTTCGCCAGGCAGCCAAGAGACAAAGCGGTTTGCTTATTCGCCAGACAGTTGGCAGATTAGGCAGTCTCCTTGTTTGTGAGACAGCGAAAATCCACAGTGCTTCCTCATTCTGCGAGGCAGCGAAGAGACAGAGCGTTTTGCTTGTTCGCCTGGCAGCGAAGAGACACAGCGGTTTGCTTGTTCACCAGGCAGTGAAGAGACGAAGCAGTCTGCTTGTTCTCCAGGCAGCGAAAATATTAGGCAGTCTCCTTGTTTGTGAGACAGTGAACATCCACTGTGGTTCCCCATTCTGCGAGGCAGCGAAGAGACACAGTGTTTTTCTTGTTCGCCTGGGAGCGAAGAGACGAAGCAGTCTGCTTGTTCGCCAGGCACTGGACAGATTAGGCATTCTCCTTGTTTGTGAGACAGCGAACATCCACACTGGTCACTCATTGTGCGAGGCAGCGAAGAGACACAGCGGTTTGCTTGTTCGCCAGGCAGCCAAGAGACAAAGCGGTTTGCTTATTCGCCAGACAGTTGGCAGATTAGGCAGTCTCCTTGTTTGTGAGACAGCGAAAATCCACAGTGCTTCCTCATTCTGCGAGGCAGCGAAGAGACAGAGCGTTTTGCTTGTTCGCCTGGCAGCGAAGAGACACAGCGGTTTGCTTGTTCACCAGGCAGTGAAGAGACGAAGCAGTCTGCTTGTTCTCCAGGCAGCGAAAATATTAGGCAGTCTCCTTGTTTGTGAGACAGCGAACATCCACTGTGGTTCCTCATTCTGCGAGGCAGCAAACAGAGAGAGCCTTTTGCTTGTTCGCCTGGCAGCGAAGAGACGAAGCGGTCTGCTTGTTCGCCAGGCAGCGAAAAGATTAGGCAGTCTCCTTGTTTGTGAGACAGCGAACATCCACGGTGGTCACTCATTCTGCGAGGCAGCCAAGAGACACAGTGGTCTGCTTGTTCGTGAGGCAGCGGACAGATGCAGTGGTTTGCCAGACAGCGAGGTAGTGAACAGAGAGAGTGGTTCGCTTGTTTGCGGGGCAGGGATGTTTCGCCATGGTTGGCTTTTTGGTGAGTAGGCGAATAGACGCAGTGATGTGCTTTTTTTTGCGAGTCAGCGAAGAGACGAAGCGGTCTGCTTGTTCGCCAGGCAGCAAACAGATTAGGCAGTCTCCTTGTTTGTGAGACAGCGAACATCCACAGTGCTCACTCATTGTGCGAGGCAGCGAAGAGAAACCGCCTTTTGCTTGTTCGCCAGGCAGCGAAGAAACGCAGTGGTTTGCTTGTTCGCCAGGCAGCCAAGAGACAAAGCGGTTTGCTTGTTCGCCAGACAGTTGGCAGATTAGGCAGTCTCCTTGTTTGTGAGACAGCGAAAATCCACAGTGCTTCCTCATTCTGCGAGGCAGCGAAGAGACACAGCGGTTTGCTTGTTCACCAGGCAGTGAAGAGACGAAGCAGTCTGCTTGTTCTCCAGGCACTGGACAGATTAGGCAGTCTCCTTGTTTTTGAGACAGCGAACATCCACAGTGGTTCCCCGTTCTGCGAGGCAGCGAAGAGACACAGTGGTTTTCTTGTTCGCCTGGGAGCGAAGAGACGAAGCAGTCTGCTTGTTCGCCAGGCACTGGACAGATTAGGCAGTCTCCTTGTTTGTGAGACAGCGAACATCCACAGTGGTTCCTCATTCTGCGAGGCAGCGAACAGAGAAAGCCTTTTGCTTGTTCGCCTGGCAGCGAAGAGACGAAGCGGTCTGCTTGTTCGCCAGGCAGCGAACAGATTAGGCAGTCTCCTTTTTTGTGAGACAGCGAACATCCACGGTCGTCACTCCTTCTGCGAGGCAGCGAAGAGACAGAGCCTTTTGCTTGTTCGCCTGGCAGCGAAGAGACGAAGCGGTCTGCTTGTTCGCCAGGCAGCAAACAGATTAGGCAGTCTCCTTGTTTGTGAGACAGCGAACATCCACAGTGGTCACTCATTGTGCGAGGCAGCGAAGAGACACAGTGGTTTGCTTGTTCGCCAGGCAGCGAAGAAACGCAGCGGTTTGCTTGTTCGCCAGGCAGCGAACAGATTAGGCAGTCTCCTTGTTTGTGAGACAGAAAACATCCACAGTGGTCACTCCTTCTGCGAGGCAGTGAAGAGACAGAGTGGTCTGCTTGTTCGCCAGGCAGCGAACAGATTAGGCAGTCTCTTTGTTTGTGAGACAGCGAACATCCACAGTGTCTCCTCATTCTGCTAGACAGCGAAAGGACAGAGCGTAACGCTTGTTCGCCTGGCAGCGAAGAGACAAAGCGGTTTGCTTGTTCGCCAGACAGTGGGCAGATTAGGCAGTCTCCTTGTTTGTGCCACAGAAAACATCCACAGTGGTTCCTCATTCTGCGAGACAGTGAACAGACAGAGCCTTTTGCTTGTTCTCCAGACAGTGGGCAGATTAGGCAGTCTCCTTGTTTGTGAGACAGCGAACATCCACAGTGGTTCCTCATTCTGCGAGGCAGCGAACAGAGAGAGCCTTTTGCTTGTTCGCCTGGCAGCGAAGAGACACAGTGGTTTCCTTGTTCGCCAGGCAGCGAAGAGACAAAGCGGTCTGCTTGTTTGCCAGGCGGTGGACAGATTAGGCAGTCTCCTTGTTTGTGAGACAGCGAACATCCACAGTGGTTCCCCATTCTGCGAGGCAGCCAAGAGACACAGTGTTTTTCTTGGTCGCCTGGGAGCGAAGAGACGAAGCGGTCTGCTTGTTCGCCAGGCACTGGACAGATTAGGCAGTCTCCTTGTTTGTGAGACAGCGAACATCCACAGTGGTCACTCCTTCTGCGAGGCAGCGAACAGAGAGAGCCTTTTGCTTGTTCACCTGGCAACGAAGAGACGAAGCGGTCTGCTTGTTCGACAGGCAGCAAACAGATTAGGCAGTCTCCTTGTTTGTGAGACAGCGAACATCCACACTGGTCACTCATTGTGCGAGGCAGCGAAGAGACACAGCGGTTTGCTTGTTCGCCAGGCAGCCAAGAGACAAAGCGGTTTGCTTATTCGCCAGACAGTTGGCAGATTAGGCAGTCTCCTTGTTTGTGAGACAGCGAAAATCCACAGTGCTTCCTCATTCTGCGAGGCAGCGAAGAGACAGAGCGTTTTGCTTGTTCGCCTGGCAGCGAAGAGACACAGCGGTTTGCTTGTTCACCAGGCAGTGAAGAGACGAAGCAGTCTGCTTGTTCTCCAGGCAGCGAAAATATTAGGCAGTCTCCTTGTTTGTGAGACAGTGAACATCCACTGTGGTTCCCCATTCTGCGAGGCAGCGAAGAGACACAGTGTTTTTCTTGTTCGCCTGGGAGCGAAGAGACGAAGCAGTCTGCTTGTTCGCCAGGCACTGGACAGATTAGGCATTCTCCTTGTTTGTGAGACAGCGAACATCCACTGTGGTTCCTCATTCTGCGAGGCAGCAAACAGAGAGAGCCTTTTGCTTGTTCGCCTGGCAGCGAAGAGACGAAGCGGTCTGCTTGTTCGCCAGGCAGCGAAAAGATTAGGCAGTCTCCTTGTTTGTGAGACAGCGAACATCCACGGTGGTCACTCATTCTGCGAGGCAGCCAAGAGACACAGTGGTCTGCTTGTTCGTGAGGCAGCGGACAGATGCAGTGGTTTGCCAGACAGCGAGGTAGTGAACAGAGAGAGTGGTTCGCTTGTTTGCGGGGCAGGGATGTTTCGCCATGGTTGGCTTTTTGGTGAGTGGGCGAATAGACGCAGTGATGTGCTTTTTTTTGCGAGTCAGCGAAGAGACGAAGCGGTCTGCTTGTTCGCCAGGCAGCGAACAGATCAGGCAGTCTCCTTGTTTGTGGGACAGCGAACATCCACAGTGGTTTCTCATTCTGCCAGGCAGCCAAAAGACGCAGCGGTCGGCTTGTTCGCCAGGCACTGGACAGATTAGGCAGTCTCCTTGTTTGTGAGACAGCGAATATCCACAGTGGTTCCTCATTCTGCGAGGCAGCGAACAGAGAGAGCCTTTTGCTTGTTCACCTGGCAGCGAAGAGACGAAGCGGTCTGCTTGTTCGCCAGGCAGCAAACAGATTAGGCAGTCTCCTTGTTTGTGAGACAGCGAACATCCACAGTGGTTCCTCATTCTGCCAGGCAGCGAAGAGACAGAGCATTTTGCTTCTTCGCCTGGCAGCGAAGAGACACAGCGGTTTGCTTGTTCGCCAGGCAGTGAAGAGACGAAGCAGTCTGCTTGTTCTTCATGCAGCGAAAAGATTAGGCAGTCTCCTTGTTTGTGAGACAGTCAACATCCACAGTGGTTCCCCATTCTGCGAGGCAGCGAAGAGACACAGTGGTTTTCTTGTTCGCCTGGGAGCGAAGAGACGAAGCAGTCTGCTTGTTCGCCAGGCAGCAAACAGATTAGGCAGTCTCCTTGTTTGTGAGACAGCGAACATCCACTGTGCTCACACATTCTGCGAGGCCGCCAAGAGACACAGTGGTCTGCTTGTTCGTGAGGCAGCGGACAGATGCAGTGGTTTGCCAGACAGCGAGGTAGTGAACAGAGAGAGTGGTTCGCTTGTTTGCGGGGCAGGGATGTTTCGCCATGGTTGGCTTTTTGGTGAGTGGGCGAATAGACGCAGTGATGTGCTTTTTTTTGCGAGTCAGCGAAGAGACGAAGCGGTCTGCTTGTTCGCCAGGCAGCGAACAGATCAGGCAGTCTCCTTGTTTGTGAGACAGCGAACATCCACAGTGGTTCCTCATTCTGCGAGGCAGCCAAGAGACCTAGCGTTCTGCTTGTTCGCCATGCAGCGAAGAGATTAGGCACTCTCCTTGTTTGTGAGACAGCGAACATCCAGAGTGGTCACTCATTCTGCGAGGCAGCGAATTGGCACAGCGTTCTGCTTCTTCGCCAAGCAGTGGACAGATTAGGTAGTCTCCTTGTTTGTGAGACAGCGAACATCCACAGTGGTCACTCATTCTCCGAGGCAGCCAAGAGACACAGCGGTCTGCTTGCTCGCCATGCAGCGAAGAGACGCAGCGGTCTGCTTGTTCGCCAGGCAGCGAACAGATTCCGCATTCTCCTTTTTTGTGAGACAGCGAACATCCACAGTGGTCACTCATTGTGCGAGGTAGCGAAAAGACACAGCGGTTTGCTTTTTCGCCAGGCAGCGAAGAGACGAAGCGTTTTGCTTGCTCGCCAGGCAGTGGACAGATTAGGCAGTCTCCGTGTTTGTGAGACAGCCAACATCCACAGTGGTCACTCATTCTGCGAGGCAGCGAACAGATGCAGTGGTTTGCTTGATGGCGAGGCAGTGAACAGAGAGAGCGGTTCGCTTTTTTGCGAGGCAGCAAAGAGAAACGTCAGTCTGCTTGCTCGCCAGGCAGCGAAGAGACGCAGCGGTCTGCTTGTTCGCCAGGCAGTGAACAGATGAGGCAGTCTCCGTGTTCGTGAGACAGCCAACATCCACAGTGGTCACTCATTCTGCGAGGCAGCGAACAGATGCAGCCGTTTGCTTGTCCACTAGATGGCGTAGTGGCATCACGGATTGCTTTTTCGCCTGGAAGAGACCCGATGCAGCACTTTGCCAGCTGGCGAGGCAGCGAACAGACGCAGCAGTCTGCTGCTTTGTGAGACAGCGAACATCCACGGTGGTTAGTTATTCTGCGAAGCAGCGAAGAGACGCAGCGCTTAGTTAGTTCTCCAGGCCCTGAACACATGCAACGGTTCACTTGCTGGCAACGCAGCGAGGAGAGGCAGCGGTCTGCTTGTTCGCCAGGCAGTGGACAGATTAGGCAGTCTCCGTGTTTGTGAGACAGCCAACATCCACAGTGGTCACTCATTCTGCGAGGCAGCGAACAGATGCAGTGGTTTGCTGGATCGTGAGGCAGTGAACAGAGAGAGCGGTTCGCTTCTTTGCGAGGTAGGGAACATTCGCCGTGGTTGGCTTTTTTGTGACTGGGCGAATAGAGGCAGTGATGTGCTTTTTTGCGAGGCAGCGAAGAGACGCAGCAGTCTGCTTGTTCGCCAGGCAGTGAACAGATGAGGCAGTCTCCTTTTTTGTGAGACAGCGAACATCCACAGTGGTCACGCATTCTGCGAGGCAGCGAAGAGACACAGCGGTCTGCTTGTTCGCCAGGCAGCGAAGAGATTAGCCAGTCTCCTTGTTTGTGAGACAGTGAACATCCACAGTGGTCACTCATTGTGCGAGGCAGCGAAGAGAAACCGCCTTTTGCTTGTTCGCCAGGCAGCGAAGAAACGCAGTGGTTTGCTTGTTCGCCAGGCAGCCAAGAGACAAAGCGGTTTGCTTGTTCGCCAGACAGTTGGCAGATTAGGCAGTCTCCTTGTTTGTGAGACAGCGAAAATCCACAGTGCTTCCTCATTCTGCGAGGCAGCGAAGAGACACAGCGGTTTGCTTGTTCACCAGGCAGTGAAGAGACGAAGCAGTCTGCTTGTTCTCCAGGCACTGGACAGATTAGGCAGTCTCCTTGTTTGTGAGACAGCGAACATCCACTGTGGTCACTCCTTCTGCGAGGCAGTGAAGAGACAGAGTGGTCTGCTTGTTCGCCAGGCAGCGAACAGATTAGGCAGTCTCCTTGTTTGTGAGACAGCGAACATCCACAGTGGCTCCTCATTCTGCTAGACAGCGAAAGGACAGAGCGTAACGCTTGTTCGCCTGGCAGCGAAGAGACAAAGCGGTTTGCTTGTTCGCCAGACAGTGGGCAGATTAGGCAGTCTCCTTGTTTGTGCCACAGAAAACATCCACAGTGGTTCCTCATTCTGCGAGACAGTGAACAGACAGAGCCTTTTGCTTGTTCTCCAGACAGTGGGCAGATTAGGCAGTCTCCTTGTTTGTGAGACAGCGAACATCCACAGTGGTTCCTCATTCTGCGAGGCAGCGAACAGAGAGAGCCTTTTGCTTGTTCGCCTGGCAGCGAAGAGACACAGTGGTTTCCTTGTTCGCCAGGCAGCGAAGAGACAAAGCGGTCTGCTTGTTTGCCAGGCGGTGGACAGATTAGGCAGTCTCCTTGTTTGTGAGACAGCGAACATCCACTGTGGTTCCCCATTCTGCGAGGCAGCCAAGAGACACAGTGTTTTTCTTGGTCGCCTGGGAGCGAAGAGACGAAGCGGTCTGCTTGTTCGCCAGGCACTGGACAGATTAGGCAGTCTCCTTGTTTGTGAGACAGCGAACATCCACAGTGGTCACTCCTTCTGCGAGGCAGCGAACAGAGAGAGCCTTTTGCTTGTTCACCTGGCAGCGAAGAGACGAAGCGGTCTGCTTGTTCGCCAGGCAGCAAACAGATTAGGCAGTCTCCTTGTTTGTGAGACAGCGAACATCCACAGTGGTTCCTCATTCTGCCAGGCAGCGAAGAGACAGAGCATTTTGCTTCTTCGCCTGGCAGCGAAGAGACACAGCGGTTTGCTTGTTCGCCAGGCAGTGAAGAGACGAAGCAGTCTGCTTGTTCTTCATGCAGCGAAAAGATTAGGCAGTCTCCTTGTTTGTGAGACAGTCAACATCCACAGTGGTTCCCCATTCTGCGAGGCAGCGAAGAGACACAGTGTTTTTCTTGTTCGCCTGGGAGCGAAGAGACGAAGCAGTCTGCTTGTTCGCCAGGCAGCAAACAGATTAGGCAGTCTCCTTGTTTGTGAGACAGCGAACATCCACTGTGCTCACACATTCTGCGAGGCCGCCAAGAGACACAGTGGTCTGCTTGTTCGTGAGGCAGCGGACAGATGCAGTGGTTTGCCAGACAGCGAGGTAGTGAACAGAGAGAGTGGTTCGCTTGTTTGCGGGGCAGGGATGTTTCGCCATGGTTGGCTTTTTGGTGAGTGGGCGAATAGACGCAGTGATGTGCTTTTTTTTGCGAGTCAGCGAAGAGACGAAGCGGTCTGCTTGTTCGCCAGGCAGCGAACAGATCAGGCAGTCTCCTTGTTTGTGAGACAGCGAACATCCACAGTGGTTCCTCATTCTGCCAGGCAGCCAAGAGACCTAGCGTTCTGCTTGTTCGCCATGCAGCGAAGAGATTAGGCACTCTCCTTGTTTGTGAGACAGCGAACATCCAGAGTGGTCACTCATTCTGCGAGGCAGCGAATTGGCACAGCGTTCTGCTTCTTCGCCAAGCAGTGGACAGATTAGGTAGTCTCCTTGTTTGTGAGACAGCGAACATCCACAGTGGTCACTCATTCTCCGAGGCAGCCAAGAGACACAGCGGTCTGCTTGCTCGCCATGCAGCGAAGAGACGCAGCGGTCTGCTTGTTCGCCAGGCAGCGAACAGATTCCGCATTCTCCTTTTTTGTGAGACAGCGAACATCCACAGTGGTCACTCATTGTGCGAGGTAGCGAAAAGACACAGCGGTTTGCTTTTTCGCCAGGCAGCGAAGAGACGAAGCGTTTTGCTTGCTCGCCAGGCAGTGGACAGATTAGGCAGTCTCCGTGTTTGTGAGACAGCCAACATCCACAGTGGTCACTCATTCTGCGAGGCAGCGAACAGATGCAGTGGTTTGCTTGATGGCGAGGCAGTGAACAGAGAGAGCGGTTCGCTTTTTTGCGAGGCAGCAAAGAGAAACGTCAGTCTGCTTGCTCGCCAGGCAGCGAAGAGACGCAGCGGTCTGCTTGTTCGCCAGGCAGTGAACAGATGAGGCAGTCTCCGTGTTCGTGAGACAGCCAACATCCACAGTGGTCACTCATTCTGCGAGGCAGCGAACAGATGCAGCCGTTTGCTTGTCCACTAGATGGCGTAGTGGCATCACGGATTGCTTTTTCGCCTGGAAGAGACCCGATGCAGCACTTTGCCAGCTGGCGAGGCAGCGAACAGACGCAGCAGTCTGCTGCTTTGTGAGACAGCGAACATCCACGGTGGTTAGTTATTCTGCGAAGCAGCGAAGAGACGCAGCGCTTAGTTAGTTCTCCAGGCCCTGAACACATGCAACGGTTCACTTGCTGGCAACGCAGCGAGGAGAGGCAGCGGTCTGCTTGTTCGCCAGGCAGTGGACAGATTAGGCAGTCTCCGTGTTTGTGAGACAGCCAACATCCACAGTGGTCACTCATTCTGCGAGGCAGCGAACAGATGCAGTGGTTTGCTGGATCGTGAGGCAGTGAACAGAGAGAGCGGTTCGCTTCTTTGCGAGGTAGGGAACATTCGCCGTGGTTGGCTTTTTTGTGACTGGGCGAATAGAGGCAGTGATGTGCTTTTTTGCGAGGCAGCGAAGAGACGCAGCAGTCTGCTTGTTCGCCAGGCAGTGAACAGATGAGGCAGTCTCCTTTTTTGTGAGACAGCGAACATCCACAGTGGTCACGCATTCTGCGAGGCAGCGAAGAGACACAGCGGTCTGCTTGTTCGCCAAGCAGCGAAGAGATTAGCCAGTCTCCTTGTTTGTGAGACAGTGAACATCCACAGTGGTCACTCATTGTGCGAGGCAGCGAAGAGAAACCGCCTTTTGCTTGTTCGCCAGGCAGCGAAGAAACGCAGTGGTTTGCTTGTTCGCCAGGCAGCCAAGAGACAAAGCGGTTTGCTTGTTCGCCAGACAGTTGGCAGATTAGGCAGTCTCCTTGTTTGTGAGACAGCGAAAATCCACAGTGCTTCCTCATTCTGCGAGGCAGCGAAGAGACACAGCGGTTTGCTTGTTCACCAGGCAGTGAAGAGACGAAGCAGTCTGCTTGTTCTCCAGGCACTGGACAGATTAGGCAGTCTCCTTGTTTGTGAGACAGCGAACATCCACAGTGGTTCCTCATTCTGCGAGGCAGCGAACAGAGAAAGCCTTTTGCTTGTTCGCCTGGCAGCGAAGAGACGAAGCGGTCTGCTTGTTCGCCAGGCAGCGAACAGATTAGGCAGTCTCCTTGTTTGTGAGACAGAAAACATCCACAGTGGTCACTCCTTCTGCGAGGCAGTGAAGAGACAGAGTGGTCTGCTTGTTCGCCAGGCAGCGAACAGATTAGGCAGTCTCCTTGTTTGTGAGACAGCGAACATCCACAGTGGCTCCTCATTCTGCTAGACAGCGAAAGGACAGAGCGTAACGCTTGTTCGCCTGGCAGCGAAGAGACAAAGCGGTTTGCTTGTTCGCCAGACAGTGGGCAGATTAGGCAGTCTCCTTGTTTGTGCCACAGAAAACATCCACAGTGGTTCCTCATTCTGCGAGACAGTGAACAGACAGAGCCTTTTGCTTGTTCTCCAGACAGTGGGCAGATTAGGCAGTCTCCTTGTTTGTGAGACAGCGAACATCCACAGTGGTTCCTCATTCTGCGAGGCAGCGAACAGAGAGAGCCTTTTGCTTGTTCGCCTGGCAGCGAAGAGACACAGTGGTTTCCTTGTTCGCCAGGCAGCGAAGAGACAAAGCGGTCTGCTTGTTTGCCAGGCGGTGGACAGATTAGGCAGTCTCCTTGTTTGTGAGACAGCGAACATCCACTGTGGTTCCCCATTCTGCGAGGCAGCCAAGAGACACAGTGTTTTTCTTGGTCGCCTGGGAGCGAAGAGACGAAGCGGTCTGCTTGTTCGCCAGGCACTGGACAGATTAGGCAGTCTCCTTGTTTGTGAGACAGCGAACATCCACAGTGGTCACTCCTTCTGCGAGGCAGCGAACAGAGAGAGCCTTTTGCTTGTTCACCTGGCAGCGAAGAGACGAAGCGGTCTGCTTGTTCGACAGGCAGCAAACAGATTAGGCAGTCTCCTTGTTTGTGAGACAGCGAACATCCACACTGGTCACTCATTGTGCGAGGCAGCGAAGAGACACAGCGGTTTGCTTGTTCGCCAGGCAGCCAAGAGACAAAGCGGTTTGCTTATTCGCCAGACAGTTGGCAGATTAGGCAGTCTCCTTGTTTGTGAGACAGCGAAAATCCACAGTGCTTCCTCATTCTGCGAGGCAGCGAAGAGACAGAGCGTTTTGCTTGTTCGCCTGGCAGCGAAGAGACACAGCGGTTTGCTTGTTCACCAGGCAGTGAAGAGACGAAGCAGTCTGCTTGTTCTCCAGGCAGCGAAAATATTAGGCAGTCTCCTTGTTTGTGAGACAGTGAACATCCACTGTGGTTCCCCATTCTGCGAGGCAGCGAAGAGACACAGTGTTTTTCTTGTTCGCCTGGGAGCGAAGAGACGAAGCAGTCTGCTTGTTCGCCAGGCACTGGACAGATTAGGCATTCTCCTTGTTTGTGAGACAGCGAACATCCACTGTGGTTCCTCATTCTGCGAGGCAGCAAACAGAGAGAGCCTTTTGCTTGTTCGCCTGGCAGCGAAGAGACGAAGCGGTCTGCTTGTTCGCCAGGCAGCGAAAAGATTAGGCAGTCTCCTTGTTTGTGAGACAGCGAACATCCACGGTGGTCACTCATTCTGCGAGGCAGCCAAGAGACACAGTGGTCTGCTTGTTCGTGAGGCAGCGGACAGATGCAGTGGTTTGCCAGACAGCGAGGTAGTGAACAGAGAGAGTGGTTCGCTTGTTTGCGGGGCAGGGATGTTTCGCCATGGTTGGCTTTTTGGTGAGTAGGCGAATAGACGCAGTGATGTGCTTTTTTTTGCGAGTCAGCGAAGAGACGAAGCGGTCTGCTTGTTCGCCAGGCAGCAAACAGATTAGGCAGTCTCCTTGTTTGTGAGACAGCGAACATCCACAGTGCTCACTCATTGTGCGAGGCAGCGAAGAGAAACCGCCTTTTGCTTGTTCGCCAGGCAGCGAAGAAACGCAGTGGTTTGCTTGTTCGCCAGGCAGCCAAGAGACAAAGCGGTTTGCTTGTTCGCCAGACAGTTGGCAGATTAGGCAGTCTCCTTGTTTGTGAGACAGCGAAAATCCACAGTGCTTCCTCATTCTGCGAGGCAGCGAAGAGACACAGCGGTTTGCTTGTTCACCAGGCAGTGAAGAGACGAAGCAGTCTGCTTGTTCTCCAGGCACTGGACAGATTAGGCAGTCTCCTTGTTTTTGAGACAGCGAACATCCACAGTGGTTCCCCGTTCTGCGAGGCAGCGAAGAGACACAGTGGTTTTCTTGTTCGCCTGGGAGCGAAGAGACGAAGCAGTCTGCTTGTTCGCCAGGCACTGGACAGATTAGGCAGTCTCCTTGTTTGTGAGACAGCGAACATCCACAGTGGTTCCTCATTCTGCGAGGCAGCGAACAGAGAAAGCCTTTTGCTTGTTCGCCTGGCAGCGAAGAGACGAAGCGGTCTGCTTGTTCGCCAGGCAGCGAACAGATTAGGCAGTCTCCTTTTTTGTGAGACAGCGAACATCCACGGTCGTCACTCCTTCTGCGAGGCAGCGAAGAGACAGAGCCTTTTGCTTGTTCGCCTGGCAGCGAAGAGACGAAGCGGTCTGCTTGTTCGCCAGGCAGCAAACAGATTAGGCAGTCTCCTTGTTTGTGAGACAGCGAACATCCACAGTGGTCACTCATTGTGCGAGGCAGCGAAGAGACACAGTGGTTTGCTTGTTCGCCAGGCAGCGAAGAAACGCAGCGGTTTGCTTGTTCGCCAGGCAGCGAACAGATTAGGCAGTCTCCTTGTTTGTGAGACAGAAAACATCCACAGTGGTCACTCCTTCTGCGAGGCAGTGAAGAGACAGAGTGGTCTGCTTGTTCGCCAGGCAGCGAACAGATTAGGCAGTCTCCTTGTTTGTGAGACAGCGAACATCCACAGTGGCTCCTCATTCTGCTAGACAGCGAAAGGACAGAGCGTAACGCTTGTTCGCCTGGCAGCGAAGAGACAAAGCGGTTTGCTTGTTCGCCAGACAGTGGGCAGATTAGGCAGTCTCCTTGTTTGTGCCACAGAAAACATCCACAGTGGTTCCTCATTCTGCGAGACAGTGAACAGACAGAGCCTTTTGCTTGTTCTCCAGACAGTGGGCAGATTAGGCAGTCTCCTTGTTTGTGAGACAGCGAACATCCACAGTGGTTCCTCATTCTGCGAGGCAGCGAACAGAGAGAGCCTTTTGCTTGTTCGCCTGGCAGCGAAGAGACACAGTGGTTTCCTTGTTCGCCAGGCAGCGAAGAGACAAAGCGGTCTGCTTGTTTGCCAGGCGGTGGACAGATTAGGCAGTCTCCTTGTTTGTGAGACAGCGAACATCCACTGTGGTTCCCCATTCTGCGAGGCAGCCAAGAGACACAGTGTTTTTCTTGGTCGCCTGGGAGCGAAGAGACGAAGCGGTCTGCTTGTTCGCCAGGCACTGGACAGATTAGGCAGTCTCCTTGTTTGTGAGACAGCGAACATCCACAGTGGTCACTCCTTCTGCGAGGCAGCGAACAGAGAGAGCCTTTTGCTTGTTCACCTGGCAACGAAGAGACGAAGCGGTCTGCTTGTTCGACAGGCAGCAAACAGATTAGGCAGTCTCCTTGTTTGTGAGACAGCGAACATCCACACTGGTCACTCATTGTGCGAGGCAGCGAAGAGACACAGCGGTTTGCTTGTTCGCCAGGCAGCCAAGAGACAAAGCGGTTTGCTTATTCGCCAGACAGTTGGCAGATTAGGCAGTCTCCTTGTTTGTGAGACAGCGAAAATCCACAGTGCTTCCTCATTCTGCGAGGCAGCGAAGAGACAGAGCGTTTTGCTTGTTCGCCTGGCAGCGAAGAGACACAGCGGTTTGCTTGTTCACCAGGCAGTGAAGAGACGAAGCAGTCTGCTTGTTCTCCAGGCAGCGAAAATATTAGGCAGTCTCCTTGTTTGTGAGACAGTGAACATCCACTGTGGTTCCCCATTCTGCGAGGCAGCGAAGAGACACAGTGTTTTTCTTGTTCGCCTGGGAGCGAAGAGACGAAGCAGTCTGCTTGTTCGCCAGGCACTGGACAGATTAGGCATTCTCCTTGTTTGTGAGACAGCGAACATCCACTGTGGTTCCTCATTCTGCGAGGCAGCAAACAGAGAGAGCCTTTTGCTTGTTCGCCTGGCAGCGAAGAGACGAAGCGGTCTGCTTGTTCGCCAGGCAGCGAAAAGATTAGGCAGTCTCCTTGTTTGTGAGACAGCGAACATCCACGGTGGTCACTCATTCTGCGAGGCAGCCAAGAGACACAGTGGTCTGCTTGTTCGTGAGGCAGCGGACAGATGCAGTGGTTTGCCAGACAGCGAGGTAGTGAACAGAGAGAGTGGTTCGCTTGTTTGCGGGGCAGGGATGTTTCGCCATGGTTGGCTTTTTGGTGAGTGGGCGAATAGACGCAGTGATGTGCTTTTTTTTGCGAGTCAGCGAAGAGACGAAGCGGTCTGCTTGTTCGCCAGGCAGCGAACAGATCAGGCAGTCTCCTTGTTTGTGGGACAGCGAACATCCACAGTGGTTTCTCATTCTGCCAGGCAGCCAAAAGACGCAGCGGTCGGCTTGTTCGCCAGGCACTGGACAGATTAGGCAGTCTCCTTGTTTGTGAGACAGCGAATATCCACAGTGGTTCCTCATTCTGCGAGGCAGCGAACAGAGAGAGCCTTTTGCTTGTTCACCTGGCAGCGAAGAGACGAAGCGGTCTGCTTGTTCGCCAGGCAGCAAACAGATTAGGCAGTCTCCTTGTTTGTGAGACAGCGAACATCCACAGTGGTTCCTCATTCTGCCAGGCAGCGAAGAGACAGAGCATTTTGCTTCTTCGCCTGGCAGCGAAGAGACACAGCGGTTTGCTTGTTCGCCAGGCAGTGAAGAGACGAAGCAGTCTGCTTGTTCTTCATGCAGCGAAAAGATTAGGCAGTCTCCTTGTTTGTGAGACAGTCAACATCCACAGTGGTTCCCCATTCTGCGAGGCAGCGAAGAGACACAGTGGTTTTCTTGTTCGCCTGGGAGCGAAGAGACGAAGCAGTCTGCTTGTTCGCCAGGCAGCAAACAGATTAGGCAGTCTCCTTGTTTGTGAGACAGCGAACATCCACTGTGCTCACACATTCTGCGAGGCCGCCAAGAGACACAGTGGTCTGCTTGTTCGTGAGGCAGCGGACAGATGCAGTGGTTTGCCAGACAGCGAGGTAGTGAACAGAGAGAGTGGTTCGCTTGTTTGCGGGGCAGGGATGTTTCGCCATGGTTGGCTTTTTGGTGAGTGGGCGAATAGACGCAGTGATGTGCTTTTTTTTGCGAGTCAGCGAAGAGACGAAGCGGTCTGCTTGTTCGCCAGGCAGCGAACAGATCAGGCAGTCTCCTTGTTTGTGAGACAGCGAACATCCACAGTGGTTCCTCATTCTGCGAGGCAGCCAAGAGACCTAGCGTTCTGCTTGTTCGCCATGCAGCGAAGAGATTAGGCACTCTCCTTGTTTGTGAGACAGCGAACATCCAGAGTGGTCACTCATTCTGCGAGGCAGCGAATTGGCACAGCGTTCTGCTTCTTCGCCAAGCAGTGGACAGATTAGGTAGTCTCCTTGTTTGTGAGACAGCGAACATCCACAGTGGTCACTCATTCTCCGAGGCAGCCAAGAGACACAGCGGTCTGCTTGCTCGCCATGCAGCGAAGAGACGCAGCGGTCTGCTTGTTCGCCAGGCAGCGAACAGATTCCGCATTCTCCTTTTTTGTGAGACAGCGAACATCCACAGTGGTCACTCATTGTGCGAGGTAGCGAAAAGACACAGCGGTTTGCTTTTTCGCCAGGCAGCGAAGAGACGAAGCGTTTTGCTTGCTCGCCAGGCAGTGGACAGATTAGGCAGTCTCCGTGTTTGTGAGACAGCCAACATCCACAGTGGTCACTCATTCTGCGAGGCAGCGAACAGATGCAGTGGTTTGCTTGATGGCGAGGCAGTGAACAGAGAGAGCGGTTCGCTTTTTTGCGAGGCAGCAAAGAGAAACGTCAGTCTGCTTGCTCGCCAGGCAGCGAAGAGACGCAGCGGTCTGCTTGTTCGCCAGGCAGTGAACAGATGAGGCAGTCTCCGTGTTCGTGAGACAGCCAACATCCACAGTGGTCACTCATTCTGCGAGGCAGCGAACAGATGCAGCCGTTTGCTTGTCCACTAGATGGCGTAGTGGCATCACGGATTGCTTTTTCGCCTGGAAGAGACCCGATGCAGCACTTTGCCAGCTGGCGAGGCAGCGAACAGACGCAGCAGTCTGCTGCTTTGTGAGACAGCGAACATCCACGGTGGTTAGTTATTCTGCGAAGCAGCGAAGAGACGCAGCGCTTAGTTAGTTCTCCAGGCCCTGAACACATGCAACGGTTCACTTGCTGGCAACGCAGCGAGGAGAGGCAGCGGTCTGCTTGTTCGCCAGGCAGTGGACAGATTAGGCAGTCTCCGTGTTTGTGAGACAGCCAACATCCACAGTGGTCACTCATTCTGCGAGGCAGCGAACAGATGCAGTGGTTTGCTGGATCGTGAGGCAGTGAACAGAGAGAGCGGTTCGCTTCTTTGCGAGGTAGGGAACATTCGCCGTGGTTGGCTTTTTTGTGACTGGGCGAATAGAGGCAGTGATGTGCTTTTTTGCGAGGCAGCGAAGAGACGCAGCAGTCTGCTTGTTCGCCAGGCAGTGAACAGATGAGGCAGTCTCCTTTTTTGTGAGACAGCGAACATCCACAGTGGTCACGCATTCTGCGAGGCAGCGAAGAGACACAGCGGTCTGCTTGTTCGCCAGGCAGCGAAGAGATTAGCCAGTCTCCTTGTTTGTGAGACAGTGAACATCCACAGTGGTCACTCATTGTGCGAGGCAGCGAAGAGAAACCGCCTTTTGCTTGTTCGCCAGGCAGCGAAGAAACGCAGTGGTTTGCTTGTTCGCCAGGCAGCCAAGAGACAAAGCGGTTTGCTTGTTCGCCAGACAGTTGGCAGATTAGGCAGTCTCCTTGTTTGTGAGACAGCGAAAATCCACAGTGCTTCCTCATTCTGCGAGGCAGCGAAGAGACACAGCGGTTTGCTTGTTCACCAGGCAGTGAAGAGACGAAGCAGTCTGCTTGTTCTCCAGGCACTGGACAGATTAGGCAGTCTCCTTGTTTGTGAGACAGCGAACATCCACAGTGGTTCCTCATTCTGCGAGGCAGCGAACAGAGAAAGCCTTTTGCTTGTTCGCCTGGCAGCGAAGAGACGAAGCGGTCTGCTTGTTCGCCAGGCAGCGAACAGATTAGGCAGTCTCCTTGTTTGTGAGACAGAAAACATCCACAGTGGTCACTCCTTCTGCGAGGCAGTGAAGAGACAGAGTGGTCTGCTTGTTCGCCAGGCAGCGAACAGATTAGGCAGTCTCCTTGTTTGTGAGACAGCGAACATCCACAGTGGCTCCTCATTCTGCTAGACAGCGAAAGGACAGAGCGTAACGCTTGTTCGCCTGGCAGCGAAGAGACAAAGCGGTTTGCTTGTTCGCCAGACAGTGGGCAGATTAGGCAGTCTCCTTGTTTGTGCCACAGAAAACATCCACAGTGGTTCCTCATTCTGCGAGACAGTGAACAGACAGAGCCTTTTGCTTGTTCTCCAGACAGTGGGCAGATTAGGCAGTCTCCTTGTTTGTGAGACAGCGAACATCCACAGTGGTTCCTCATTCTGCGAGGCAGCGAACAGAGAGAGCCTTTTGCTTGTTCGCCTGGCAGCGAAGAGACACAGTGGTTTCCTTGTTCGCCAGGCAGCGAAGAGACAAAGCGGTCTGCTTGTTTGCCAGGCGGTGGACAGATTAGGCAGTCTCCTTGTTTGTGAGACAGCGAACATCCACAGTGGTTCCCCATTCTGCGAGGCAGCCAAGAGACACAGTGTTTTTCTTGGTCGCCTGGGAGCGAAGAGACGAAGCGGTCTGCTTGTTCGCCAGGCACTGGACAGATTAGGCAGTCTCCTTGTTTGTGAGACAGCGAACATCCACAGTGGTCACTCCTTCTGCGAGGCAGCGAACAGAGAGAGCCTTTTGCTTGTTCACCTGGCAGCGAAGAGACGAAGCGGTCTGCTTGTTCGACAGGCAGCAAACAGATTAGGCAGTCTCCTTGTTTGTGAGACAGCGAACATCCACACTGGTCACTCATTGTGCGAGGCAGCGAAGAGACACAGCGGTTTGCTTGTTCGCCAGGCAGCCAAGAGACAAAGCGGTTTGCTTATTCGCCAGACAGTTGGCAGATTAGGCAGTCTCCTTGTTTGTGAGACAGCGAAAATCCACAGTGCTTCCTCATTCTGCGAGGCAGCGAAGAGACAGAGCGTTTTGCTTGTTCGCCTGGCAGCGAAGAGACACAGCGGTTTGCTTGTTCACCAGGCAGTGAAGAGACGAAGCAGTCTGCTTGTTCTCCAGGCAGCGAAAATATTAGGCAGTCTCCTTGTTTGTGAGACAGTGAACATCCACTGTGGTTCCCCATTCTGCGAGGCAGCGAAGAGACACAGTGTTTTTCTTGTTCGCCTGGGAGCGAAGAGACGAAGCAGTCTGCTTGTTCGCCAGGCACTGGACAGATTAGGCATTCTCCTTGTTTGTGAGACAGCGAACATCCACTGTGGTTCCTCATTCTGCGAGGCAGCAAACAGAGAGAGCCTTTTGCTTGTTCGCCTGGCAGCGAAGAGACGAAGCGGTCTGCTTGTTCGCCAGGCAGCGAAAAGATTAGGCAGTCTCCTTGTTTGTGAGACAGCGAACATCCACGGTGGTCACTCATTCTGCGAGGCAGCCAAGAGACACAGTGGTCTGCTTGTTCGTGAGGCAGCGGACAGATGCAGTGGTTTGCCAGACAGCGAGGTAGTGAACAGAGAGAGTGGTTCGCTTGTTTGCGGGGCAGGGATGTTTCGCCATGGTTGGCTTTTTGGTGAGTAGGCGAATAGACGCAGTGATGTGCTTTTTTTTGCGAGTCAGCGAAGAGACGAAGCGGTCTGCTTGTTCGCCAGGCAGCGAACAGATTAGGCAGTCTCCTTGTTTGTGAGACAGCGAACATCCACAGTGGTCACTCATTCTGCGAGGCAGCCAAGAGACCTAGCGTTCTGCTTGTTCGCCATGCAGCGAAGAGATTAGGCACTCTCCTTGTTTGTGAGACAGCGAACATCCAGAGTGGTCACTCATTCTGCGAGGCAGCGAATTGGCACAGCGTTCTGCTTCTTCGCCAAGCAGTGGACAGATTAGGTAGTCTCCTTGTTTGTGAGACAGCGAACATCCACAGTGGTCACTCATTCTACGAGGCAGCCAAGAGACACAGCGGTCTGCTTGCTCGCCATGCAGCGAAGAGACGCAGCGGTCTGCTTGTTCGCCAGGCAGCGAACAGATTCCGCATTCTCCTTTTTTGTGAGACAGCGAACATCCACAGTGGTCACTCATTGTGCGAGGCAGCGAAGAGACGAAGCGTTTTGCTTGCTCGCCAGGCAGTGGACAGATGAGGCAGTCTCCTTGTTCGTGAGACAGCCAACATCCACAGTGGTCACTCATTCTGCGAGGCAGCGAACAGATGCAGCCGTTTGCTTGTCCACTAGATGGCGTAGTGGCATCACGGATTGCTTTTTCGCCTGGAAGAGACCCGATGCAGCACTTTGCCAGCTGGCGAGGCAGCGAACAGATGCAGCAGTCTGCTGCTTTGTGAGACAGCGAACATCCACGGTGGTTAGTTATTCTGCGAAGCAGCGAAGAGACGCAGCGCTTAGTTAGTTCTCCAGGCCCTGAACACATGCAACGGTTCACTTGCTGGCAACGCAGCGAGGAGAGGCAGCGGTCTGCTTGTTCGCCAGGCAGTGGACAGATTAGGCAGTCTCCGTGTTTGTGAGACAGCCAACATCCACAGTGGTCACTCATTCTGCGAGGCAGCGAACAGATGCAGTGGTTTGCTGGATCGCGAGGCAGTGAACAGAGAGAGCGGTTCGCTTCTTTGCGAGGTAGGGAACATTCGCCGTGGTTGGCTTTTTTGTGACTGGGCGAATAGAGGCAGTGATGTGCTTTTTTGCGAGGCAGCGAAGAGACGCAGCAGTCTGCTTGTTCGCCAGGCAGTGAACAGATGAGGCAGTCTCCTTGTTCGTGAGACAGCGAACATCCACAGCGGTCACTCATTCTGCGAGGCAGCGAACAGAGAGAGCCTTTTGCTTGTTCGCCTGGCAGCGAAGAGACGAAGCGGTCTGCTTGTTCGCCAGGCAGCGAACAGATTAGGCAGTCTCCTTGTTTGTGAGACAGTGAACATCCACAGTGGTCACTCATTGTGCGAGACAGCGAAGAGACACAGCGGTCTGCTTGTTCGCCAGGCAGCGAAGAAACGCAGCGGTTTGCTTGTTCGCCAGGCAGCGAACAGATTAGGCAGTCTCCTTGTTTGTGAGACAGCGAACATCCACAGGGGGTCCTCATTCTGCGAGGCAGCGAAGAGACACAGTGGTTTTCTTGTTCGCCTGGGAGCGAAGAGACGAAGCAGTCTGCTTGTTCGCCAGGCACTGGACAGATTAGGCATTCTCCTTGTTTGTGAGACAGCGAACATCCACAGTGGTTCCTCATTCTGCGAGGCAGCGAACAGAGAGAGCCTTTTGCTTGTTCGCCTGGCAGCGAAGAGACGAAGCGGTCTGCTTGTTCGCCAGGCAGCGAACAGATTAGGCAGTCTCCTTGTTTGTGAGACAGCGAACATCCACTGTGCTCACACATTCTGCGAGGCCGCCAAGAGACACAGTGGTCTGCTTGTTCGTGAGGCAGCGGACAGATGCAGTGGTTTGCCAGACAGCGAGGTAGTGAACAGAGAGAGTGGTTCGCTTGTTTGCGGGGCAGGGATGTTTCGCCATGGTTGGCTTTTTGGTGAGTGGGCGAATAGACGCAGTGATGTGCTTTTTTTTGCGAGTCAGCGAAGAGACGAAGCGGTCTGCTTGTTCGCCAGGCAGCGAACAGATCAGGCAGTCTCCTTGTTTGTGAGACAGCGAACATCCACAGTGGTTCCTCATTCTGCCAGGCAGCCAAGAGACGCAGCGGTCGGCTTGTTCGCCAGGCAGCGAACAGATTAGGCAGTCTCCTTGTTTGTGAGACAGCGAACATCCACAGTGGTCACTCATTCTGCGAGGCAGCCAAGAGACCTAGCGTTCTGCTTGTTCGCCATGCAGCGAAGAGATTAGGCACTCTCCTTGTTTGTGAGACAGCGAACATCCAGAGTGGTCACTCATTCTGCGAGGCAGCGAATTGGCACAGCGTTCTGCTTCTTCGCCAAGCAGTGGACAGATTAGGTAGTCTCCTTGTTTGTGAGACAGCGAACATCCACAGTGGTCACTCATTCTACGAGGCAGCCAAGAGACACAGCGGTCTGCTTGCTCGCCAGGCAGCGAAGAGACGCAGCGGTCTGCTTGTTCGCCAGGCAGTGGACAGATGAGGCAGTCTCCTTGTTCGTGAGACAGCGAGCATCCACAGCGGTCACTCATTCTGCGAGGCAGCGAACAGATGCAGCCGTTTGCTTGTCCACTAGATGGCGTAGTGGCATCACGGATTGCTTTTTCGCCTGGAAGAGACCCGATGCAGCACTTTGCCAGCTGGCGAGGCAGCGAACAGATGCAGCAGTCTGCTGCTTTGTGAGACAGCGAACATCCACGGTGGTTAGTTATTCTGCGAAGCAGCGAAGAGACGCAGCGCTTAGTTAGTTCTCCAGGCCCTGAACACATGCAACGGTTCACTTGCTGGCAACGCAGCGAGGAGAGGCAGCGGTCTGCTTGTTCGCCAGGCAGTGGACAGATTAGGCAGTCTCCGTGTTTGTGAGACAGCCAACATCCACAGTGGTCACTCATTCTGCGAGGCAGCGAACAGATGCAGTGGTTTGCTGGATCGCGAGGCAGTGAACAGAGAGAGCGGTTCGCTTCTTTGCGAGGTAGGGAACATTCGCCGTGGTTGGCTTTTTTGTGACTGGGCGAATAGAGGCAGTGATGTGCTTTTTTGCGAGGCAGCGAAGAGACGCAGCAGTCTGCTTGTTCGCCAGGCAGTGAACAGATGAGGCAGTCTCCTTGTTCGTGAGACAGCGAACATCCACAGCGGTCACTCATTCTGCGAGGCAGCGAACAGAGAGAGCCTTTTGCTTGTTCGCCTGGCAGCGAAGAGACGAAGCGGTCTGCTTGTTCGCCAGGCAGCGAACAGATTAGGCAGTCTCCTTGTTTGTGAGACAGTGAACATCCACAGTGGTCACTCATTGTGCGAGACAGCGAAGAGACACAGCGGTCTGCTTGTTCGCCAGGCAGCGAAGAAACGCAGCGGTTTGCTTGTTCGCCAGGCAGCGAACAGATTAGGCAGTCTCCTTGTTTGTGAGACAGCGAACATCCACAGGGGGTCCTCATTCTGCGAGGCAGCGAAGAGACACAGTGGTTTTCTTGTTCGCCTGGGAGCGAAGAGACGAAGCAGTCTGCTTGTTCGCCAGGCACTGGACAGATTAGGCATTCTCCTTGTTTGTGAGACAGCGAACATCCACAGTGGTTCCTCATTCTGCGAGGCAGCGAACAGAGAGAGCCTTTTGCTTGTTCGCCTGGCAGCGAAGAGACGAAGCGGTCTGCTTGTTCGCCAGGCAGCGAACAGATTAGGCAGTCTCCTTGTTTGTGAGACAGCGAACATCCACTGTGCTCACACATTCTGCGAGGCCGCCAAGAGACACAGTGGTCTGCTTGTTCGTGAGGCAGCGGACAGATGCAGTGGTTTGCCAGACAGCGAGGTAGTGAACAGAGAGAGTGGTTCGCTTGTTTGCGGGGCAGGGATGTTTCGCCATGGTTGGCTTTTTGGTGAGTGGGCGAATAGACGCAGTGATGTGCTTTTTTTTGCGAGTCAGCGAAGAGACGAAGCGGTCTGCTTGTTCGCCAGGCAGCGAACAGATCAGGCAGTCTCCTTGTTTGTGAGACAGCGAACATCCACAGTGGTTCCTCATTCTGCCAGGCAGCCAAGAGACGCAGCGGTCGGCTTGTTCGCCAGGCAGCGAACAGATTAGGCAGTCTCCTTGTTTGTGAGACAGCGAACATCCACAGTGGTCACTCATTCTGCGAGGCAGCCAAGAGACCTAGCGTTCTGCTTGTTCGCCATGCAGCGAAGAGATTAGGCACTCTCCTTGTTTGTGAGACAGCGAACATCCAGAGTGGTCACTCATTCTGCGAGGCAGCGAATTGGCACAGCGTTCTGCTTCTTCGCCAAGCAGTGGACAGATTAGGTAGTCTCCTTGTTTGTGAGACAGCGAACATCCACAGTGGTCACTCATTCTACGAGGCAGCCAAGAGACACAGCGGTCTGCTTGCTCGCCAGGCAGCGAAGAGACGCAGCGGTCTGCTTGTTCGCCAGGCAGTGGACAGATGAGGCAGTCTCCTTGTTCGTGAGACAGCGAGCATCCACAGCGGTCACTCATTCTGCGAGGCAGCGAACAGATGCAGCCGTTTGCTTGTCCACTAGATGGCGTAGTGGCATCACGGATTGCTTTTTCGCCTGGAAGAGACCCGATGCAGCACTTTGCCAGCTGGCGAGGCAGCGAACAGATGCAGCAGTCTGCTGCTTTGTGAGACAGCGAACATCCACGGTGGTTAGTTATTCTGAGAGGCAGCGAAGAGACGCAGCGCTTAGTTAGTTCTCCAGGCCCTGAACACATGCAACGGTTCACTTGCTGGCAACGCAGCGAGGAGAGGCAGCGGTCTGCTTGTTCGCCAGGCAGTGGACAGATTAGGCAGTCTCCGTGTTTGTGAGACAGCCAACATCCACAGTGGTCACTCATTCTGCGAGGCAGCGAACAGATGCAGTGGTTTGCTGGATCGCGAGGCAGTGAACAGAGAGAGCGGTTCGCTTCTTTGCGAGGTAGGGAACATTCGCCGTGGTTGGCTTTTTTGTGACTGGGCGAATAGAGGCAGTGATGTGCTTTTTTGCGAGGCAGCGAAGAGACGCAGCAGTCTGCTTGTTCGCCAGGCAGTGAACAGATGAGGCAGTCTCCTTGTTTGTGAGACAGTGAACATCCACAGTGGTCACTCATTGTGCGAGACAGCGAAGAGACACAGCGGTTTGCTTGTTCGCCAGGCAGCGAAGAAACGCAGCGGTTTGCTTGTTCGCCAGGCAGCGAACAGACTAGGCAGTCTCCTTGTTTGTGAGACAGCGAACATCCACAGGGGGTCCTCATTCTGCGAGGCAGCGAAGAGACACAGTGGTTTTCTTGTTCGCCTGGGAGCGAAGAGACGAAGCAGTCTGCTTGTTCGCCAGGCACTGGACAGATTAGGCATTCTCCTTGTTTGTGAGACAGCGAACATCCACAGTGGTTCCTCATTCTGCGAGGCAGCGAACAGAGAGAGCCTTTTGCTTGTTCGCCTGGCAGCGAAGAGACGAAGCGGTCTGCTTGTTCGCCAGGCAGCGAACAGATGAGGCAGTCTCCTTGTTTGTGAGACAGCGAACATCCACTGTGCTCACACATTCTGCGAGGCCGCCAAGAGACACAGTGGTCTGCTTGTTCGTGAGGCAGCGGACAGATGCAGTGGTTTGCCAGACAGCGAGGTAGTGAACAGAGAGAGTGGTTCGCTTGTTTGCGGGGCAGGGATGTTTCGCCATGGTTGGCTTTTTGGTGAGTGGGCGAATAGACGCAGTGATGTGCTTTTTTTTGCGAGTCAGCGAAGAGACGAAGCGGTCTGCTTGTTCGCCAGGCAGCGAACAGATCAGGCAGTCTCCTTGTTTGTGAGACAGCGAACATCCACAGTGGTTCCTCATTCTGCCAGGCAGCCAAGAGACGCAGCGGTCGGCTTGTTCGCCAGGCAGCGAACAGATTAGGCAGTCTCCTTGTTTGTGAGACAGCGAACATCCACAGTGGTCACTCATTCTGCGAGGCAGCCAAGAGACCTAGCGTTCTGCTTGTTCGCCATGCAGCGAAGAGATTAGGCACTCTCCTTGTTTGTGAGACAGCGAACATCCAGAGTGGTCACTCATTCTGCGAGGCAGCGAATTGGCACAGCGTTCTGCTTCTTCGCCAAGCAGTGGACAGATTAGGTAGTCTCCTTGTTTGTGAGACAGCGAACATCCACAGTGGTCACTCATTCTACGAGGCAGCCAAGAGACACAGCGGTCTGCTTGCTCGCCAGGCAGCGAAGAGACGCAGCGGTCTGCTTGTTCGCCAGGCAGTGGACAGATGAGGCAGTCTCCTTGTTCGTGAGACAGCGAGCATCCACAGCGGTCACTCATTCTGCGAGGCAGCGAACAGATGCAGCCGTTTGCTTGTCCACTAGATGGCGTAGTGGCATCACGGATTGCTTTTTCGCCTGGAAGAGACCCGATGCAGCACTTTGCCAGCTGGCGAGGCAGCGAACAGATGCAGCAGTCTGCTGCTTTGTGAGACAGCGAACATCCACGGTGGTTAGTTATTCTGAGAGGCAGCGAAGAGACGCAGCGCTTAGTTAGTTCTCCAGGCCCTAAACACATGCAACGGTTCACTTGCTGGCAACGCAGCGAGGAGAGGCAGCGGTCTGCTTGTTCGCCAGGCAGTGGACAGATTAGGCAGTCTCCGTGTTTGTGAGACAGCCAACATCCACAGTGGTCACTCATTCTGCGAGGCAGCGAACAGATGCAGTGGTTTGCTGGATCGCGAGGCAGTGAACAGAGAGAGCGGTTCGCTTCTTTGCGAGGTAGGGAACATTCGCCGTGGTTGGCTTTTTTGTGACTGGGCGAATAGAGGCAGTGATGTGCTTTTTTGCGAGGCAGCGAAGAGACGCAGCAGTCTGCTTGTTCGCCAGGCAGTGAACAGATGAGGCAGTCTCCTTGTTCGTGAGACAGCGAGCATCCACAGCGGTCACTCATTGTGCGAGGCAGCGAACAGATGCAGCCGTTTGCTTGTCCACTAGATGGCGTAGTGGCATCACGGATTGCTTTTTCGCCTGGAAGAGACCCGATGCAGCACTTTGCCAGCTGGCGAGGCAGCGAACAGACGCAGCAGTCTGCTGCTTTGTGAGACAGCGAACATCCACGGTGGTTAGTTATTCTGAGAGGCAGCGAAGAGACGCAGCGCTTAGTTAGTTCTCCAGGCCCTGAACACATGCAACGGTTCACTTGCTGGCAACGCAGCGAGGAGAGGCAGCGGTCTGCTTGTTCGCCAGGCAGCGGAGAAATGCAGCGGTTTGCTTGATGGCGAGGAAGAGAACAGAGAGAGCGGTTCGCTTTTTTGCGAGGCAGCGAAGAGAAACGGCAGTCTGCTTGTTCGCCAGGCAGCGAACAGATTAGGCAGTCTCCTTGTTTGTGAGACAGCGAACATCCACTGTGCTCACACATTCTGCGAGGCCGCCAAGAGACACAGTGGTCTGCTTGTTCGTGAGGCAGCGGACAGATGCAGTGGTTTGCCAGACAGCGAGGTAGTGAACAGAGAGAGTGGTTCGCTTGTTTGCGGGGCAGGGATGTTTCGCCATGGTTGGCTTTTTGGTGAGTGGGCGAATAGACGCAGTGATGTGCTTTTTTTTGCGAGTCAGCGAAGAGACGAAGCGGTCTGCTTGTTCGCCAGGCAGCGAACAGATCAGGCAGTCTCCTTGTTTGTGAGACAGCGAACATCCACAGTGGTTCCTCATTCTGCCAGGCAGCCAAGAGACGCAGCGGTCGGCTTGTTCGCCAGGCAGCGAACAGATTAGGCAGTCTCCTTGTTTGTGAGACAGCGAACATCCACAGTGGTCACTCATTCTGCGAGGCAGCGAATTGGCACAGCGTTCTGCTTCTTCGCCAAGCAGTGGACAGATTAGGTAGTCTCCTTGTTTGTGAGACAGCGAACATCCACAGTGGTCACTCATTCTACGAGGCAGCCAAGAGACACAGCGGTCTGCTTGCTCGCCAGGCAGCGAAGAGACGCAGCGGTCTGCTTGTTCGCCAGGCAGTGGACAGATGAGGCAGTCTCCTTGTTCGTGAGACAGCGAGCATCCACAGTGGTCACTCATTCTGCGAGGCAGCGAACAGATGCAGCCGTTTGCTTGTCCACTAGATGGCGTAGTGGCATCACGGATTGCTTTTTCGCCTGGAAGAGACCCGATGCAGCACTTTGCCAGCTGGCGAGGCAGCGAACAGATGCAGCAGTCTGCTGCTTTGTGAGACAGCGAACATCCACGGTGGTTAGTTATTCTGAGAGGCAGCGAAGAGACGCAGCGCTTAGTTAGTTCTCCAGGCCCTGAACACATGCAACGGTTCACTTGCTGGCAACGCAGCGAGGAGAGGCAGCGGTCTGCTTGTTCGCCAGGCAGTGGACAGATTAGGCAGTCTCCGTGTTTGTGAGACAGCCAACATCCACAGTGGTCACTCATTCTGCGAGGCAGCGAACAGATGCAGTGGTTTGCTGGATCGCGAGGCAGTGAACAGAGAGAGCGGTTCGCTTCTTTGCGAGGTAGGGAACATTCGCCGTGGTTGGCTTTTTTGTGACTGGGCGAATAGAGGCAGTGATGTGCTTTTTTGCGAGGCAGCGAAGAGACGCAGCAGTCTGCTTGTTCGCCAGGCAGTGAACAGATGAGGCAGTCTCCTTGTTCGTGAGACAGCGAACATCCACAGCGGTCACTCATTCTGCGAGGCAGCGAACAGAGAGAGCCTTTTGCTTGTTCGCCTGGCAGCGAAGAGACGAAGCGGTCTGCTTCTTCGACAGGCAGCGAACAGATTAGGCAGTCTCCTTGTTTGTGAGACAGTGAACATCCACAGTGGTCACTCATTGTGCGAGACAGCGAAGAGACACAGCGGTTTGCTTGTTCGCCAGGCAGCGAAGAAACGCAGCGGTTTGCTTGTTCGCCAGGTAGCGAACAGACTAGGCAGTCTCCTTGTTTGTGAGACAGCGAACATCCACAGTGGTCACTCATTCTGCGAGGCAGCGAAGAGACACAGTGGTTTTCTTGTTCGCCTGGGAGCGAAGAGACGAAGCAGTCTGCTTGTTCGCCAGGCACTGGACAGATTAGGCATTCTCCTTGTTTGTGAGACAGCGAACATCCACAGTGGTTCCTCATTCTGCGAGGCAGCGAACAGAGAGAGCCTTTTGCTTGTTCGCCTGGCAGCGAAGAGACGAAGCGGTCTGCTTGTTCGCCAGGCAGCGAACAGATTAGGCAGTCTCCTTGTTTGTGAGACAGCGAACATCCACTGTGCTCACACATTCTGCGAGGCCGCCAAGAGACACAGTGGTCTGCTTGTTCGTGAGGCAGCGGACAGATGCAGTGGTTTGCCAGACAGCGAGGTAGTGAACAGAGAGAGTGGTTCGCTTGTTTGCGGGGCAGGGATGTTTCGCCATGGTTGGCTTTTTGGTGAGTGGGCGAATAGACGCAGTGATGTGCTTTTTTTTGCGAGTCAGCGAAGAGACGAAGCGGTCTGCTTGTTCGCCAGGCAGCGAACAGATCAGGCAGTCTCCTTGTTTGTGAGACAGCGAACATCCACAGTGGTTCCTCATTCTGCCAGGCAGCCAAGAGACGCAGCGGTCGGCTTGTTCGCCAGGCAGCGAACAGATTAGGCAGTCTCCTTGTTTGTGAGACAGCGAACATCCACAGTGGTCACTCATTCTGCGAGGCAGCCAAGAGACCTAGCGTTCTGCTTGTTCGCCATGCAGCGAAGAGATTAGGCACTCTCCTTGTTTGTGAGACAGCGAACATCCAGAGTGGTCACTCATTCTGCGAGGCAGCGAATTGGCACAGCGTTCTGCTTCTTCGCCAAGCAGTGGACAGATTAGGTAGTCTCCTTGTTTGTGAGACAGCGAACATCCACAGTGGTCACTCATTCTACGAGGCAGCCAAGAGACACAGCGGTCTGCTTGCTCGCCAGGCAGTGGACAGATGAGGCAGTCTCCTTGTTCGTGAGACAGCGAGCATCCACAGCGGTCACTCATTGTGCGAGGCAGCGAACAGATGCAGCCGTTTGCTTGTCCACTAGATGGCGTAGTGGCATCACGGATTGCTTTTTCGCCTGGAAGAGACCCGATGCAGCACTTTGCCAGCTGGCGAGGCAGCGAACAGATGCAGCAGTCTGCTGCTTTGTGAGACAGCGAACATCCACGGTGGTTAGTTATTCTGAGAGGCAGCGAAGAGACGCAGCGCTTAGTTAGTTCTCCAGGCCCTGAACACATGCAACGGTTCACTTGCTGGCAACGCAGCGAGGAGAGGCAGCGGTCTGCTTGTTCGCCAGGCAGTGGACAGATTAGGCAGTCTCCGTGTTTGTGAGACAGCCAACATCCACAGTGGTCACTCATTCTGCGAGGCAGCGAACAGATGCAGTGGTTTGCTGGATCGTGAGGCAGTGAACAGAGAGAGCGGTTCGCTTCTTTGCGAGGTAGGGAACATTCGCCGTGGTTGGCTTTTTTGTGACTGGGCGAATAGAGGCAGTGATGTGCTTTTTTGCGAGGCAGCGAAGAGACGCAGCAGTCTGCTTGTTCGCCAGGCAGTGAACAGATGAGGCAGTCTCCTTGTTCGTGAGACAGCGAGCATCCACAGCGGTCACTCATTGTGCGAGGCAGCGAACAGATGCAGCCGTTTGCTTGTCCACTAGATGGCGTAGTGGCATCACGGATTGCTTTTTCGCCTGGAAGAGACCCGATGCAGCACTTTGCCAGCTGGCGAGGCAGCGAACAGATGCAGCAGTCTGCTGCTTTGTGAGACAGCGAACATCCACGGTGGTTAGTTATTCTGAGAGGCAGCGAAGAGACGCAGCGCTTAGTTAGTTCTCCAGGCCCTGAACACATGCAACGGTTCACTTGCTGGCAACGCAGCGAGGAGAGGCAGCGGTCTGCTTGTTCGCCAGGCAGTGGACAGATTAGGCAGTCTCCGTGTTTGTGAGACAGCCAACATCCACAGTGGTCACTCATTCTGCGAGGCAGCGAACAGATGCAGTGGTTTGCTGGATCGTGAGGCAGTGAACAGAGAGAGCGGTTCGCTTCTTTGCGAGGTAGGGAACATTCGCCGTGGTTGGCTTTTTTGTGACTGGGCGAATAGAGGCAGTGATGTGCTTTTTTGCGAGGCAGCGAAGAGACGCAGCAGTCTGCTTGTTCGCCAGGCAGTGAACAGATGAGGCAGTCTCCTTGTTCGTGAGACAGCGAGCATCCACAGCGGTCACTCATTGTGCGAGGCAGCGAACAGATGCAGCCGTTTGCTTGTCCAGTAGATGGCGTAGTGGCATCACGGATTGCTTTTTCGCCTGGAAGAGACCCGATGCAGCACTTTGCCAGCTGGCGAGGCAGCGAACAGATGCAGCAGTCTGCTGCTTTGTGAGACAGCGAACATCCACGGTGGTTAGTTATTCTGAGAGGCAGCGAAGAGACGCAGCGCTTAGTTAGTTCTCCAGGCCCTGAACACATGCAACGGTTCACTTGCTGGCAACGCAGCGAGGAGAGGCAGCGGTCTGCTTGTTCGCCAGGCAGCGGAGAAATGCAGCGGTTTGCTTGATGGCGAGGAAGAGAACAGAGAGAGCGGTTCGCTTTTTTGCGAGGCAGCGAAGAGAAACGGCAGTCTGCTTGTTCGCCAGGCAGCGAAGAGATTAGGCACTCTCCTTGTTTGTGAGACAGCGAACATCCAGAGTGGTCACTCATTCTGCGAGGCAGCGAATTGGCACAGCGTTCTGCTTCTTCGCCAAGCAGTGGACAGATTAGGTAGTCTCCTTGTTTGTGAGACAGCGAACATCCACAGTGGTCACTCATTCTACGAGGCAGCCAAGAGACACAGCGGTCTGCTTGCTCGCCAGGCAGCGAAGAGACGCAGCGGTCTGCTTGTTCGCCAGGCAGTGGACAGATGAGGCAGTCTCCTTGTTCGTGAGACAGCGAGCATCCACAGCGGTCACTCATTCTGCGAGGCAGCGAACAGATGCAGCCGTTTGCTTGTCCACTAGATGGCGTAGTGGCATCACGGATTGCTTTTTCGCCTGGAAGAGACCCGATGCAGCACTTTGCCAGCTGGCGAGGCAGCGAACAGACGCAGCAGTCTGCTGCTTTGTGAGACAGCGAACATCCACGGTGGTTAGTTATTCTGAGAGGCAGCGAAGAGACGCAGCGCTTAGTTAGTTCTCCAGGCCCTGAACACATGCAACGGTTCACTTGCTGGCAACGCAGCGAGGAGAGGCAGCGGTCTGCTTGTTCGCCAGGCAGCGGAGAAATGCAGCGGTTTGCTTGATGGCGAGGAAGAGAACAGAGAGAGCGGTACGCTTTTTTGCGAGGCAGCGAAGAGAAACGGCAGTCTGCTTGTTCGCCAGGCAGCGAAGAGACGCAGCGGTCTGCTTGTTCGCCAGGCAGCGAACAGATTAGGCAGTCTCCTTGTTTGTGAGACAGCGAACATCCACAGTGGGTCCTCATTCTGCGAGAGAGCGAAGAGACACAGTGGTTTTCTTGTTCGCCTGGGAGCGAAGAGACGAAGCAGTCTGCTTGTTCGCCAGGCACTGGACAGATTAGGCATTCTCCTTGTTTGTGAGACAGCGAACATCCACAGTGGTTCCTCATTCTGCGAGGCAGCGAACAGAGAGAGCCTTTTGCTTGTTCGCCTGGCAGCGAAGAGACGAAGCGGTCTGCTTGTTCGCCAGGCAGCGAACAGATTAGGCAGTCTCCTTGTTTGTGAGACAGCGAACATCCACAGTGGTCACTCATTCTGCGAGGCAGCCAAGAGACCTAGCGTTCTGCTTGTTCGCCATGCAGCGAAGAGATTAGGCACTCTCCTTGTTTGTGAGACAGCGAACATCCAGAGTGGTCACTCATTCTGCGAGGCAGCGAATTGGCACAGCGTTCTGCTTCTTCGCCAAGCAGTGGACAGATTAGGTAGTCTCCTTGTTTGTGAGACAGCGAACATCCACAGTGGTCACTCATTCTACGAGGCAGCCAAGAGACACAGCGGTCTGCTTGCTCGCCAGGCAGCGAAGAGACGCAGCGGTCTGCTTGTTCGCCAGGCAGCGGAGAAATGCAGCGGTTTGCTTGATGGCGAGGAAGAGAACAGAGAGAGCGGTTCGCTTTTTTGCGAGGCAGCGAAGAGAAACGGCAGTCTGCTTGTTCGCCAGGCAGCGAAGAGACGCAGCGGTCTGCTTGTTCGCCAGGCAGCGAACAGATTAGGCAGTCTCCTTGTTTGTGAGACAGCGAAAATCCACAGTGCTTCCTCATTCTGCGAGAGAGCGAAGAGAGAGAGCGTTTTGCTCGTTCGCCAGGCAGTGAAGAGACGAAGCAGTCTGCTTGTTCTCCAGGCAGCGAAAAGATTAGGCAGTCTCCTTGTTTGTGAGACAGTGAACATCCACAGTGGTTCCCCATTCTGCGAGGCAGCGAAGAGACACAGTGGTTTTCTTGTTCGCCTGGGAGCGAAGAGACGAAGCAGTCTGCTTGTTCGCCAGGCACTGGACAGATTAGGCATTCTCCTTGTTTGTGAGACAGCGAACATCCACAGTGGTTCCTCATTCTGCGAGGCAGCGAACAGAGAGAGCCTTTTGCTTGTTCGCCTGGCAGCGAAGAGACGAAGCGGTCTGCTTGTTCGCCAGGCAGCGAACAGATCAGGCAGTCTCCTTGTTTGTGAGACAGCGAACATCCACAGTGGTTCCTCATTCTGCCAGGCAGCCAAGAGACGCAGCGGTCGGCTTGTTCGCCAGGCAGCGAACAGATTAGGCAGTCTCCTTGTTCGTGAGACAGCGAGCATCCACAGCGGTCACTCATTCTGCGAGGCAGCGAACAGATGCAGCCGTTTGCTTGTCCACTAGATGGCGTAGTGGCATCACGGATTGCTTTTTCGCCTGGAAGAGACCCGATGCAGCACTTTGCCAGCTGGCGAGGCAGCGAACAGACGCAGCAGTCTGCTGCTTTGTGAGACAGCGAACATCCACGGTGGTTAGTTATTCTGCGAAGCAGCGAAGAGACGCAGCGCTTAGTTAGTTCTCCAGGCCCTGAACACATGCAACGGTTCACTTGCTGGCAACGCAGCGAGGAGAGGCAGCGGTCTGCTTGTTCGCCAGGCAGCGGAGAAATGCAGCGGTTTGCTTGATGGCGAGGAAGAGAACAGAGAGAGCGGTTCGCTTTTTTGCGAGGCAGCGAAGAGAAACGGCAGTCTGCTTGTTCGCCAGGCAGCGAGGAGAGGCAGCGGTCTGCTTGTTCGCCAAGCAGTGGACAGATTAGGCAGTCTCCTTGTTTGTGAGACAGCGAACATCCACAGTGGTTCCTCATTCTGCCAGGCAGCGAAGAGACAGAGCATTTTGCTTCTTCGCCTGGCAGCGAAGAGACACAGCGGTTTGCTTGTTCGCCAGGCAGTGAAGAGACGAAGCAGTCTGCTTGTTCTTCATGCAGCGAAAAGATTAGGCAGTCTCCTTGTTTGTGAGACAGTCAACATCCACAGTGGTTCCCCATTCTGCGAGGCAGCGAAGAGACACAGTGGTTTTCTTGTTCGCCTGGGAGCGAAGAGACGAAGCAGTCTGCTTGTTCGCCAGGCACTGGACAGATTAGGCATTCTCCTTGTTTGTGAGACAGCGAACATCCACTGTGCTCACACATTCTGCGAGGCCGCCAAGAGACACAGTGGTCTGCTTGTTCGTGAGGCAGCGGACAGATGCAGTGGTTTGCCAGACAGCGAGGTAGTGAACAGAGAGAGTGGTTCGCTTGTTTGCGGGGCAGGGATGTTTCGCCATGGTTGGCTTTTTGGTGAGTGGGCGAATAGACGCAGTGATGTGCTTTTTTTTGCGAGTCAGCGAAGAGACGAAGCGGTCTGCTTGTTCGCCAGGCAGCGAACAGATCAGGCAGTCTCCTTGTTTGTGAGACAGCGAACATCCACAGTGGTTCCTCATTCTGCCAGGCAGCCAAGAGACGCAGCGGTCGGCTTGTTCGCCAGGCAGCGAACAGATTAGGCAGTCTCCTTGTTTGTGAGACAGCGAACATCCACAGTGGTCACTCATTCTGCGAGGCAGCCAAGAGACCTAGCGTTCTGCTTGTTCGCCATGCAGCGAAGAGATTAGGCACTCTCCTTGTTTGTGAGACAGCGAACATCCAGAGTGGTCACTCATTCTGCGAGGCAGCGAATTGGCACAGCGTTCTGCTTCTTCGCCAAGCAGTGGACAGATTAGGTAGTCTCCTTGTTTGTGAGACAGCGAACATCCACAGTGGTCACTCATTCTACGAGGCAGCCAAGAGACACAGCGGTCTGCTTGCTCGCCAGGCAGTGGACAGATGAGGCAGTCTCCTTGTTCGTGAGACAGCGAGCATCCACAGCGGTCACTCATTGTGCGAGGCAGCGAACAGATGCAGCCGTTTGCTTGTCCACTAGATGGCGTAGTGGCATCACGGATTGCTTTTTCGCCTGGAAGAGACCCGATGCAGCACTTTGCCAGCTGGCGAGGCAGCGAACAGATGCAGCAGTCTGCTGCTTTGTGAGACAGCGAACATCCACGGTGGTTAGTTATTCTGAGAGGCAGCGAAGAGACGCAGCGCTTAGTTAGTTCTCCAGGCCCTGAACACATGCAACGGTTCACTTGCTGGCAACGCAGCGAGGAGAGGCAGCGGTCTGCTTGTTCGCCAGGCAGTGGACAGATTAGGCAGTCTCCGTGTTTGTGAGACAGCCAACATCCACAGTGGTCACTCATTCTGCGAGGCAGCGAACAGATGCAGTGGTTTGCTGGATCGTGAGGCAGTGAACAGAGAGAGCGGTTCGCTTCTTTGCGAGGTAGGGAACATTCGCCGTGGTTGGCTTTTTTGTGACTGGGCGAATAGAGGCAGTGATGTGCTTTTTTGCGAGGCAGCGAAGAGACGCAGCAGTCTGCTTGTTCGCCAGGCAGTGAACAGATGAGGCAGTCTCCTTGTTCGTGAGACAGCGAGCATCCACAGCGGTCACTCATTGTGCGAGGCAGCGAACAGATGCAGCCGTTTGCTTGTCCACTAGATGGCGTAGTGGCATCACGGATTGCTTTTTCGCCTGGAAGAGACCCGATGCAGCACTTTGCCAGCTGGCGAGGCAGCGAACAGATGCAGCAGTCTGCTGCTTTGTGAGACAGCGAACATCCACGGTGGTTAGTTATTCTGAGAGGCAGCGAAGAGACGCAGCGCTTAGTTAGTTCTCCAGGCCCTGAACACATGCAACGGTTCACTTGCTGGCAACGCAGCGAGGAGAGGCAGCGGTCTGCTTGTTCGCCAGGCAGTGGACAGATTAGGCAGTCTCCGTGTTTGTGAGACAGCCAACATCCACAGTGGTCACTCATTCTGCGAGGCAGCGAACAGATGCAGTGGTTTGCTGGATCGTGAGGCAGTGAACAGAGAGAGCGGTTCGCTTCTTTGCGAGGTAGGGAACATTCGCCGTGGTTGGCTTTTTTGTGACTGGGCGAATAGAGGCAGTGATGTGCTTTTTTGCGAGGCAGCGAAGAGACGCAGCAGTCTGCTTGTTCGCCAGGCAGTGAACAGATGAGGCAGTCTCCTTGTTCGTGAGACAGCGAGCATCCACAGCGGTCACTCATTGTGCGAGGCAGCGAACAGATGCAGCCGTTTGCTTGTCCAGTAGATGGCGTAGTGGCATCACGGATTGCTTTTTCGCCTGGAAGAGACCCGATGCAGCACTTTGCCAGCTGGCGAGGCAGCGAACAGATGCAGCAGTCTGCTGCTTTGTGAGACAGCGAACATCCACGGTGGTTAGTTATTCTGAGAGGCAGCGAAGAGACGCAGCGCTTAGTTAGTTCTCCAGGCCCTGAACACATGCAACGGTTCACTTGCTGGCAACGCAGCGAGGAGAGGCAGCGGTCTGCTTGTTCGCCAGGCAGCGGAGAAATGCAGCGGTTTGCTTGATGGCGAGGAAGAGAACAGAGAGAGCGGTTCGCTTTTTTGCGAGGCAGCGAAGAGAAACGGCAGTCTGCTTGTTCGCCAGGCAGCGAAGAGATTAGGCACTCTCCTTGTTTGTGAGACAGCGAACATCCAGAGTGGTCACTCATTCTGCGAGGCAGCGAATTGGCACAGCGTTCTGCTTCTTCGCCAAGCAGTGGACAGATTAGGTAGTCTCCTTGTTTGTGAGACAGCGAACATCCACAGTGGTCACTCATTCTACGAGGCAGCCAAGAGACACAGCGGTCTGCTTGCTCGCCAGGCAGCGAAGAGACGCAGCGGTCTGCTTGTTCGCCAGGCAGTGGACAGATGAGGCAGTCTCCTTGTTCGTGAGACAGCGAGCATCCACAGCGGTCACTCATTCTGCGAGGCAGCGAACAGATGCAGCCGTTTGCTTGTCCACTAGATGGCGTAGTGGCATCACGGATTGCTTTTTCGCCTGGAAGAGACCCGATGCAGCACTTTGCCAGCTGGCGAGGCAGCGAACAGACGCAGCAGTCTGCTGCTTTGTGAGACAGCGAACATCCACGGTGGTTAGTTATTCTGAGAGGCAGCGAAGAGACGCAGCGCTTAGTTAGTTCTCCAGGCCCTGAACACATGCAACGGTTCACTTGCTGGCAACGCAGCGAGGAGAGGCAGCGGTCTGCTTGTTCGCCAGGCAGCGGAGAAATGCAGCGGTTTGCTTGATGGCGAGGAAGAGAACAGAGAGAGCGGTACGCTTTTTTGCGAGGCAGCGAAGAGAAACGGCAGTCTGCTTGTTCGCCAGGCAGCGAAGAGACGCAGCGGTCTGCTTGTTCGCCAGGCAGCGAACAGATTAGGCAGTCTCCTTGTTTGTGAGACAGCGAACATCCACAGTGGGTCCTCATTCTGCGAGAGAGCGAAGAGACACAGTGGTTTTCTTGTTCGCCTGGGAGCGAAGAGACGAAGCAGTCTGCTTGTTCGCCAGGCACTGGACAGATTAGGCATTCTCCTTGTTTGTGAGACAGCGAACATCCACAGTGGTTCCTCATTCTGCGAGGCAGCGAACAGAGAGAGCCTTTTGCTTGTTCGCCTGGCAGCGAAGAGACGAAGCGGTCTGCTTGTTCGCCAGGCAGCGAACAGATTAGGCAGTCTCCTTGTTTGTGAGACAGCGAACATCCACAGTGGTCACTCATTCTGCGAGGCAGCCAAGAGACCTAGCGTTCTGCTTGTTCGCCATGCAGCGAAGAGATTAGGCACTCTCCTTGTTTGTGAGACAGCGAACATCCAGAGTGGTCACTCATTCTGCGAGGCAGCGAATTGGCACAGCGTTCTGCTTCTTCGCCAAGCAGTGGACAGATTAGGTAGTCTCCTTGTTTGTGAGACAGCGAACATCCACAGTGGTCACTCATTCTACGAGGCAGCCAAGAGACACAGCGGTCTGCTTGCTCGCCAGGCAGCGAAGAGACGCAGCGGTCTGCTTGTTCGCCAGGCAGCGGAGAAATGCAGCGGTTTGCTTGATGGCGAGGAAGAGAACAGAGAGAGCGGTTCGCTTTTTTGCGAGGCAGCGAAGAGAAACGGCAGTCTGCTTGTTCGCCAGGCAGCGAAGAGACGCAGCGGTCTGCTTGTTCGCCAGGCAGCGAACAGATTAGGCAGTCTCCTTGTTTGTGAGACAGCGAAAATCCACAGTGCTTCCTCATTCTGCGAGAGAGCGAAGAGAGAGAGCGTTTTGCTCGTTCGCCAGGCAGTGAAGAGACGAAGCAGTCTGCTTGTTCTCCAGGCAGCGAAAAGATTAGGCAGTCTCCTTGTTTGTGAGACAGTGAACATCCACAGTGGTTCCCCATTCTGCGAGGCAGCGAAGAGACACAGTGGTTTTCTTGTTCGCCTGGGAGCGAAGAGACGAAGCAGTCTGCTTGTTCGCCAGGCACTGGACAGATTAGGCATTCTCCTTGTTTGTGAGACAGCGAACATCCACAGTGGTTCCTCATTCTGCGAGGCAGCGAACAGAGAGAGCCTTTTGCTTGTTCGCCTGGCAGCGAAGAGACGAAGCGGTCTGCTTGTTCGCCAGGCAGCGAACAGATCAGGCAGTCTCCTTGTTTGTGAGACAGCGAACATCCACAGTGGTTCCTCATTCTGCCAGGCAGCCAAGAGACGCAGCGGTCGGCTTGTTCGCCAGGCAGCGAACAGATTAGGCAGTCTCCTTGTTCGTGAGACAGCGAGCATCCACAGCGGTCACTCATTCTGCGAGGCAGCGAACAGATGCAGCCGTTTGCTTGTCCACTAGATGGCGTAGTGGCATCACGGATTGCTTTTTCGCCTGGAAGAGACCCGATGCAGCACTTTGCCAGCTGGCGAGGCAGCGAACAGACGCAGCAGTCTGCTGCTTTGTGAGACAGCGAACATCCACGGTGGTTAGTTATTCTGCGAAGCAGCGAAGAGACGCAGCGCTTAGTTAGTTCTCCAGGCCCTGAACACATGCAACGGTTCACTTGCTGGCAACGCAGCGAGGAGAGGCAGCGGTCTGCTTGTTCGCCAGGCAGCGGAGAAATGCAGCGGTTTGCTTGATGGCGAGGAAGAGAACAGAGAGAGCGGTTCGCTTTTTTGCGAGGCAGCGAAGAGAAACGGCAGTCTGCTTGTTCGCCAGGCAGCGAGGAGAGGCAGCGGTCTGCTTGTTCGCCAAGCAGTGGACAGATTAGGCAGTCTCCTTGTTTGTGAGACAGCGAACATCCACAGTGGTTCCTCATTCTGCCAGGCAGCGAAGAGACAGAGCATTTTGCTTCTTCGCCTGGCAGCGAAGAGACACAGCGGTTTGCTTGTTCGCCAGGCAGTGAAGAGACGAAGCAGTCTGCTTGTTCTTCATGCAGCGAAAAGATTAGGCAGTCTCCTTGTTTGTGAGACAGTCAACATCCACAGTGGTTCCCCATTCTGCGAGGCAGCGAAGAGACACAGTGGTTTTCTTGTTCGCCTGGGAGCGAAGAGACGAAGCAGTCTGCTTGTTCGCCAGGCACTGGACAGATTAGGCATTCTCCTTGTTTGTGAGACAGCGAACATCCACTGTGCTCACACATTCTGCGAGGCCGCCAAGAGACACAGTGGTCTGCTTGTTCGTGAGGCAGCGGACAGATGCAGTGGTTTGCCAGACAGCGAGGTAGTGAACAGAGAGAGTGGTTCGCTTGTTTGCGGGGCAGGGATGTTTCGCCATGGTTGGCTTTTTGGTGAGTGGGCGAATAGACGCAGTGATGTGCTTTTTTTTGCGAGTCAGCGAAGAGACGAAGCGGTCTGCTTGTTCGCCAGGCAGCGAACAGATCAGGCAGTCTCCTTGTTTGTGAGACAGCGAACATCCACAGTGGTCACTCATTCTGCGAGGCAGCCAAGAGACCTAGCGTTCTGCTTGTTCGCCATGCAGCGAAGAGATTAGGCACTCTCCTTGTTTGTGAGACAGCGAACATCCAGAGTGGTCACTCATTCTGCGAGGCAGCGAATTGGCACAGCGTTCTGCTTCTTCGCCAAGCAGTGGACAGATTAGGTAGTCTCCTTGTTTGTGAGACAGCGAACATCCACAGTGGTCACTCATTCTACGAGGCAGCCAAGAGACACAGCGGTCTGCTTGCTCGCCAGGCAGCGAAGAGACGCAGCGGTCTGCTTGTTCGCCAGGCAGTGGACAGATGAGGCAGTCTCCTTGTTCGTGAGACAGCGAGCATCCACAGCGGTCACTCATTCTGCGAGGCAGCGAACAGATGCAGCCGTTTGCTTGTCCACTAGATGGCGTAGTGGCATCACGGATTGCTTTTTCGCCTGGAAGAGACCCGATGCAGCACTTTGCCAGCTGGCGAGGCAGCGAACAGATGCAGCAGTCTGCTGCTTTGTGAGACAGCGAACATCCACGGTGGTTAGTTATTCTGCGAAGCAGCGAAGAGACGCAGCGCTTAGTTAGTTCTCCAGGCCCTGAACACATGCAACGGTTCACTTGCTGGCAACGCAGCGAGGAGAGGCAGCGGTCTGCTTGTTCGCCAGGCAGTGGACAGATTAGGCAGTCTCCGTGTTTGTGAGACAGCCAACATCCACAGCGGTCACTCATTCTGCGAGGCAGCGAACAGATGCAGTGGTTTGCTGGATCGTGAGGCAGTGAACAGAGAGAGCGGTTCGCTTCTTTGCGAGGTAGGGAACATTCGCCGTGGTTGGCTTTTTTGTGACTGGGCGAATAGAGGCAGTGATGTGCTTTTTTGCGAGGCAGCGAAGAGACGCAGCAGTCTGCTTGTTCGCCAGGCAGTGAACAGATGAGGCAGTCTCCTTGTTCGTGAGACAGCGAGCCTCCACAGCGGTCACTCATTCTGCGAGGCAGCGAACAGATGCAGCCGTTTGCTTGTCCACTAGATGGCGTAGTGGCATCACGGATTGCTTTTTCGCCTGGAAGAGACCCGATGCAGCACTTTGCCAGCTGGCGAGGCAGCGAACAGACGCAGCAGTCTGCTGCTTTGTGAGACAGCGAACATCCACGGTGGTTAGTTATTCTGAGAGGCAGCGAAGAGACGCAGCGCTTAGTTAGTTCTCCAGGCCCTGAACACATGCAACGGTTCACTTGCTGGCAACGCAGCGAGGAGACACAGCGGTCTGCTTGTTCGCCAGGCAGCGGAGAAATGCAGCGGTTTGCTTGATGGCGAGGAAGAGAACAGAGAGAGCGGTTCGCTTTTTTGCGAGGCAGCGAAGAGAAACGGCAGTCTGCTTGTTCGCCAGGCAGCGAAGAGACGCAGCGGTCTGCTTGTTCGCCAGGCAGCGAACAGATTAGGCAGTCTCCTTGTTTGTGAGACAGCGAACATCCACAGTGGGTCCTCATTCTGCGAGAGAGCGAAGAGACACAGTGGTTTTCTTGTTCGCCTGGGAGCGAAGAGACGAAGCAGTCTGCTTGTTCGCCAGGCACTGGACAGATTAGGCATTCTCCTTGTTTGTGAGACAGCGAACATCCACAGTGGTTCCTCATTCTGCGAGGCAGCGAACAGAGAGAGCCTTTTGCTTGTTCGCCTGGCAGCGAAGAGACGAAGCGGTCTGCTTGTTCGCCAGGCAGCGAAAAGATTAGGCAGTCTCCTTGTTTGTGAGACAGCGAACATCCACTGTGCTCACACATTCTGCGAGGCCGCCAAGAGACACAGTGGTCTGCTTGTTCGTGAGGCAGCGGACAGATGCAGTGGTTTGCCAGACAGCGAGGTAGTGAACAGAGAGAGTGGTTCGCTTGTTTGCGGGGCAGGGATGTTTCGCCATGGTTGGCTTTTTGGTGAGTGGGCGAATAGACGCAGTGATGTGCTTTTTTTTGCGAGTCAGCGAAGAGACGAAGCGGTCTGCTTGTTCGCCAGGCAGCGAACAGATCAGGCAGTCTCCTTGTTTGTGAGACAGCGAACATCCACAGTGGTTCCTCATTCTGCCAGGCAGCCAAGAGACGCAGCGGTCGGCTTGTTCGCCAGGCAGCGAACAGATTAGGCAGTCTCCTTGTTCGTGAGACAGCGAGCATCCACAGCGGTCACTCATTCTGCAAGGCAGCGAACAGATGCAGCCGTTTGCTTGTCCACTAGATGGCGTAGTGGCATCACGGATTGCTTTTTCGCCTGGAAGAGACCCGATGCAGCACTTTGCCAGCTGGCGAGGCAGCGAACAGACGCAGCAGTCTGCTGCTTTGTGAGACAGCGAACATCCACGGTGGTTAGTTATTCTGAGAGGCAGCGAAGAGACGCAGCGCTTAGTTAGTTCTCCAGGCCCTGAACACATGCAACGGTTCACTTGCTGGCAACGCAGCGAGGAGACACAGCGGTCTGCTTGTTCGCCAGGCAGCGGAGAAATGCAGCGGTTTGCTTGATGGCGAGGAAGAGAACAGAGAGAGCGGTTCGCTTTTTTGCGAGGCAGCGAAGAGAAACGGCAGTCTGCTTGTTCGCCAGGCAGCGAAGAGACGCAGCGGTCTGCTTGTTCGCCAGGCAGCGAACAGATTAGGCAGTCTCCTTGTTTGTGAGACAGCGAACATCCACAGTGGGTCCTCATTCTGCGAGAGAGCGAAGAGAGAGAGCGTTTTGCTTGCTCGCCAGGAAGTGAAGAGACGAAGCAGTCTGCTTGTTCTCCAGGCAGCGAAAAGATTAGGCAGTCTCCTTGTTTGTGAGACAGTGAACACCCACAGTGGTTCCCCATTCTGCGAGGCAGCGAAGAGACACAGTGGTTTTCTTGTTCGCCTGGGAGCGAAGAGACGAAGCAGTCTGCTTGTTCGCCAGGCACTGGACAGATTAGGCATTCTCCTTGTTTGTGAGACACTGAACATCCACAGTGGTTCCTCATTCTGCGAGGCAGCGAACAGAGAGAGCCTTTTGCTTGTTCGCCTGGCAGCGAAGAGACGAAGCGGTCTGCTTGTTCGCCAGGCAGCGAACAGATTAGGCAGTCTCCTTGTTTGTGAGACAGCGAACATCCACTGTGCTCACACATTCTGCGAGGCCGCCAAGAGACACAGTGGTCTGCTTGTTCGTGAGGCAGCGGACAGATGCAGTGGTTTGCCAGACAGCGAGGTAGTGAACAGAGAGAGTGGTTCGCTTTTTTGCGGGGCAGGGATGTTTCGCCATGGTTGGCTTTTTGGTGAGTGGGCGAATAGACGCAGTGATGTGCTTTTTTTTGCGAGTCAGCGAAGAGACGAAGCGGTCTGCTTGTTCGCCAGGCAGCGAACAGATCAGGCAGTCTCCTTGTTTGTGAGACAGCGAACATCCACAGTGGTTCCTCATTCTGCCAGGCAGCCAAGAGACGCAGCGGTCGGCTTGTTCGCCAGGCAGCGAACAGATTAGGCACTCTCCTTGTTTGTGAGACAGCGAACATCCAGAGTGGTCACTCATTCTGCGAGGCAGCGAATTGGCACAGCGTTCTGCTTCTTCGCCAAGCAGTGGACAGATTAGGTAGTCTCCTTGTTTGTGAGACAGCGAACATCCACAGTGGTCACTCATTCTCCGAGGCAGCCAAGAGACACAGCGGTCTGCTTGCTCGCCAGGCAGCGAAGAGACGCAGCGGTCTGCTTGTTCGCCAGGCAGTGGACAGATGAGGCAGTCTCCTTGTTCGTGAGACAGCGAGCATCCACAGCAGTCACTCATTCTGCGAGGCAGCGAACAGATGCAGCCGTTTGCTTGTCCACTAGATGGCGTAGTGGCATCACGGATTGCTTTTTCGCCTGGAAGAGACCCGATGCAGCACTTTGCCAGCTGGCGAGGCAGCGAACAGATGCAGCAGTCTGCTGCTTTGTGAGACAGCGAACATCCACGGTGGTTAGTTATTCTGAGAGGCAGCGAAGAGACGCAGCGCTTAGTTAGTTCTCCAGGCCCTGAACACATGCAACGGTTCACTTGCTGGCAACGCAGCGAGGAGAGGCAGCGGTCTGCTTGTTCGCCAGGCAGTGGACAGATTAGGCAGTCTCCGTGTTTGTGAGACAGCGAGCATCCACAGCGGTCACTCATTGTGCGAGGCAGCGAACAGATGCAGCCGTTTGCTTGTCCACTAGATGGCGTAGTGGCATCACGGATTGCTTTTTCGCCTGGAAGAGACCCGATGCAGCACTTTGCCAGCTGGCGAGGCAGCGAACAGACGCAGCAGTCTGCTGCTTTGTGAGACAGCGAACATCCACGGTGGTTAGTTATTCTGAGAGGCAGCGAAGAGACGCAGCGATTAGTTAGTTCTCCAGGCCCTGAACACATGCAACGGTTCACTTGCTGGCAACGCAGCGAGGAGAGGCAGCGGTCTGCTTGTTCGCCAGGCAGCGGAGAAATGCAGCGGTTTGCTTGATGGCGAGGAAGAGAACAGAGAGAGCGGTTCGCTTTTTTGCGAGGCAGCGAAGAGAAACGGCAGTCTGCTTGTTCGCCTGGCGGCGAAGAGACGCAGCGGTCTGCTTGTTCGCCAGACAGTGGGCAGATTAGGCAGTCTCCTTGTTTGTGAGACAGAAAACATCCACAGTGGTTCCTCATTCTGCGAGGCAGCGAACAGAGAGAGCCTTTTGCTTGTTCGCCTGGCAGCGAAGAGACGAAGCGGTCTGCTTGTTCGCCAGGCAGCGAACAGATCAGGCAGTCTCCTTGTTTGTGAGACAGCGAACATCCACAGTGGTTCCTCATTCTGCCAGGCAGCCAAGAGACCTAGCGTTCTGCTTGTTCGCCATGCAGTGAAGAGATTAGGCACTCTCCTTGTTTGTGAGACAGCGAACATCCAGAGTGGTCACTCATTCTGCGAGGCAGCGAATTGGCACAGCGTTCTGCTTCTTCGCCAAGCAGTGGACAGATTAGGTAGTGTCCTTGTTTGTGAGAGAGCGAACATCCACAGTGGTCACTCATTCTCCGAGGCAGCCAAGAGACACAGCGGTCTGCTTGCTCGCCAGGCATGGACAGATGAGGCAGTCTCCTTGTTCGTGAGACAGCGAGCATCCACAGCGGTCACTCATTCTGCGAGGCAGCGAACAGATGCAGCCGTTTGCTTGTCCACTAGATGGCGTAGTGGCATCACGGATTGCTTTTTCGCCTGGAAGAGACCCGATGCAGCACTTTGCCAGCTGGCGAGGCAGCGAACAGATGCAGCAGTCTCCTTGTTTGTGAGACAGCGAACATCCACAGTGGGTCCTCATTCTGCGAGACAGCGAAGAGAGAGAGCGTTTTGCTCGTTCGCCAGGCAGTGAAGAGACGAAGCAGTCTGCTTGTTCTCCAGGCAGCGAAAAGATTAGGCAGTCTCCTTGTTTGTGAGACAGTGAACACCCACAGTGGTTCCCCATTCTGCGAGGCAGCGAAGAGACACAGTGGTTTTCTTGTTCGCCTGGGAGCGAAGAGACGAAGCAGTCTGCTTGTTCGCCAGGCACTGGACAGATTAGGCATTCTCCTTGTTTGTGAGACAGCGAACATCCACAGTGGTTCCTCATTCTGCGAGGCAGCGAACAGAGAGAGCCTTTTGCTTGTTCGCCTGGCAGCGAAGAGACGAAGCGGTCTGCTTGTTCGCCAGGCAGCGAACAGATTAGGCAGTCTCCTTGTTTGTGAGACAGCGAACATCCACTGTGCTCACACATTCTGCGAGGCCGCCAAGAGACACAGTGGTCTGCTTGTTCGTGAGGCAGCGGACAGATGCAGTGGTTTGCCAGACAGCGAGGTAGTGAACAGAGAGAGTGGTTCGCTTGTTTGCGGGGCAGGGATGTTTCGCCATGGTTGGCTTTTTGGTGAGTAGGCGAATAGACGCAGTGATGTGCTTTTTTTTGCGAGTCAGCGAAGAGACGAAGCGGTCTGCTTGTTCGCCAGGCAGCGAACAGATCAGGCAGTCTCCTTGTTTGTGAGACAGCGAACATCCACAGTGGTTCCTCATTCTGCCAGGCAGCCAAGAGACGCAGCGGTCGGCTTGTTCGCCAGGCAGCGAACAGATTAGGCACTCTCCTTGTTTGTGAGACAGCGAACATCCACAGTGGTCACTCATTCTGCGAGGCAGCCAAGAGACCTAGCGTTCTGCTTGTTCGCCATGCAGCGAAGAGATTAGGCACTCTCCTTGTTTGTGAGACAGCGAACATCCAGAGTGGTCACTCATTCTGCGAGGCAGCGAATTGGCACAGCGTTCTGCTTCTTCGCCAAGCAGTGGACAGATTAGGTAGTCTCCTTGTTTGTGAGACAGCGAACATCCACAGTGGTCACTCATTCTACGAGGCAGCCAAGAGACACAGCGGTCTGCTTGCTCGCCAGGCAGCGAAGAGACGCAGCGGTCTGCTTGTTCGCCAGGCAGTGGACAGATGAGGCAGTCTCCTTGTTCGTGAGACAGCGAGCATCCACAGCGGTCACTCATTGTGCGAGGCAGCGAACAGATGCAGCCGTTTGCTTGTCCACTAGATGGCGTAGTGGCATCACGGATTGCTTTTTCGCCTGGAAGAGACCCGATGCAGCACTTTGCCAGCTGGCGAGGCAGCGAACAGACGCAGCAGTCTGCTGCTTTGTGAGACAGCGAACATCCACGGTGGTTAGTTATTCTGAGAGGCAGCGAAGAGACGCAGCGCTTAGTTAGTTCTCCAGGCCCTGAACACATGCAACGGTTCACTTGCTGGCAACGCAGCGAGGAGAGGCAGCGGTCTGCTTGTTCGCCAGGCAGCGGAGAAATGCAGCGGTTTGCTTGATGGCGAGGAAGAGAACAGAGAGAGCGGTTCGCTTTTTTGCGAGGCAGCGAAGAGAAACGGCAGTCTGCTTGTTCGCCAGGCAGCGAAGAGACGCAGCGGTCTGCTTGTTCGCCAGGCAGCGAACAGATTAGGCAGTCTCCTTGTTTGTGAGACAGCGAACATCCACAGTGGGTCCTCATTCTGCGAGAGAGCGAAGAGAGAGAGCGTTTTGCTTGCTCGCCAGGCAGTGAAGAGACGAAGCAGTCTGCTTGTTCTCCAGGCAGCGAAAAGATTAGGCAGTCTCCTTGTTTGTGAGACAGCGAACATCCACTGTGCTCACACATTCTGCGAGGCCGCCAAGAGACACAGTGGTCTGCTTGTTCGTGAGGCAGCGGACAGATGCAGTGGTTTGCCAGACAGCGAGGTAGTGAACAGAGAGAGAGTGGTTCGCTTGTTTGCGGGGCAGGGATGTTTCGCCATGGTTGGCTTTTTGGTGAGTAGGCGAATAGACGCAGTGATGTGCTTTTTTTTGCGAGTCAGCGAAGAGACGAAGCGGTCTGCTTGTTCGCCAGGCAGCGAACAGATCAGGCAGTCTCCTTGTTTGTGAGACAGCGAACATCCACAGTGGTTCCTCATTCTGCCAGGCAGCCAAGAGACGCAGCGGTCGGCTTGTTCGCCAGGCAGCGAACAGATTAGGCAGTCTCCTTGTTCGTGAGACAGCGAGCATCCACAGCGGTCACTCATTGTGCGAGGCAGCGAACAGATGCAGCCGTTTGCTTGTCCACTAGATGGCGTAGTGGCATCACGGATTGCTTTTTCGCCTGGAAGAGACCCGATGCAGCACTTTGCCAGCTGGCGAGGCAGCGAACAGATGCAGCAGTCTGCTGCTTTGTGAGACAGCGAACATCCACGGTGGTTAGTTATTCTGAGAGGCAGCGAAGAGACGCAGCGCTTAGTTAGTTCTCCAGGCCCTGAACACATGCAACGGTTCACTTGCTGGCAACGCAGCGAGGAGAGGCAGCGGTCTGCTTGTTCGCCAGGCAGTGGACAGATTAGGCAGTCTCCGTGTTTGTGAGACAGCCAACATCCACAGTGGTCACTCATTCTGCGAGGCAGCGAACAGATGCAGTGGTTTGCTGGATCGTGAGGCAGTGAACAGAGAGAGCGGTTCGCTTCTTTGCGAGGTAGGGAACATTCGCCGTGGTTGGCTTTTTTGTGACTGGGCGAATAGAGGCAGTGATGTGCTTTTTTGCGAGGCAGCGAAGAGACGCAGCAGTCTGCTTGTTCGCCAGGCAGTGAACAGATGAGGCAGTCTCCTTGTTCGTGAGACAGCGAGCATCCACAGCGGTCACTCATTCTGCGAGGCAGCGAACAGATGCAGCCGTTTGCTTGTCCACTAGATGGCGTAGTGGCATCACGGATTGCTTTTTCGCCTGGAAGAGACCCGATGCAGCACTTTGCCAGCTGGCGAGGCAGCGAACAGACGCAGCAGTCTGCTGCTTTGTGAGACAGCGAACATCCACGGTGGTTAGTTATTCTGAGAGGCAGCGAAGAGACGCAGCGCTTAGTTAGTTCTCCAGGCCCTGAACACATGCAACGGTTCACTTGCTGGCAACGCAGCGAGGAGACACAGCGGTCTGCTTGTTCGCCAGGCAGCGGAGAAATGCAGCGGTTTGCTTGATGGCGAGGAAGAGAACAGAGAGAGCGGTTCGCTTTTTTGCGAGGCAGCGAAGAGAAACGGCAGTCTGCTTGTTCGCCTGGCGGCGAAGAGACGCAGCGGTCTGCTTGTTCGCCAGACAGTGGGCAGATTAGGCAGTCTCCTTGTTTGTGAGACAGAAAACATCCACAGTGGTTCCTCATTCTGCGAGGCAGCGAACAGAGAGAGCCTTTTGCTTGTTCGCCTGGCAGCGAAGAGACGAAGCGGTCTGCTTGTTCGCCAGGCAGCGAACAGATCAGGCAGTCTCCTTGTTTGTGAGACAGCGAACATCCACAGTGGTTCCTCATTCTGCCAGGCAGCCAAGAGACCTAGCGTTCTGCTTGTTCGCCATGCAGTGAAGAGATTAGGCACTCTCCTTGTTTGTGAGACAGCGAACATCCAGAGTGGTCACTCATTCTGCGAGGCAGCGAATTGGCACAGCGTTCTGCTTCTTCGCCAAGCAGTGGACAGATTAGGTAGTGTCCTTGTTTGTGAGAGAGCGAACATCCACAGTGGTCACTCATTCTCCGAGGCAGCCAAGAGACACAGCGGTCTGCTTGCTCGCCAGGCATGGACAGATGAGGCAGTCTCCTTGTTCGTGAGACAGCGAGCATCCACAGCGGTCACTCATTCTGCGAGGCAGCGAACAGATGCAGCCGTTTGCTTGTCCACTAGATGGCGTAGTGGCATCACGGATTGCTTTTTCGCCTGGAAGAGACCCGATGCAGCACTTTGCCAGCTGGCGAGGCAGCGAACAGATGCAGCAGTCTCCTTGTTTGTGAGACAGCGAACATCCACAGTGGGTCCTCATTCTGCGAGACAGCGAAGAGAGAGAGCGTTTTGCTCGTTCGCCAGGCAGTGAAGAGACGAAGCAGTCTGCTTGTTCTCCAGGCAGCGAAAAGATTAGGCAGTCTCCTTGTTTGTGAGACAGTGAACACCCACAGTGGTTCCCCATTCTGCGAGGCAGCGAAGAGACACAGTGGTTTTCTTGTTCGCCTGGGAGCGAAGAGACGAAGCAGTCTGCTTGTTCGCCAGGCACTGGACAGATTAGGCATTCTCCTTGTTTGTGAGACAGCGAACATCCACAGTGGTTCCTCATTCTGCGAGGCAGCGAACAGAGAGAGCCTTTTGCTTGTTCGCCTGGCAGCGAAGAGACGAAGCGGTCTGCTTGTTCTCCAGGCAGCGAAAAGATTAGGCAGTCTCCTTGTTTGTGAGACAGCGAACATCCACTGTGCTCACACATTCTGCGAGGCCGCCAAGAGACACAGTGGTCTGCTTGTTCGTGAGGCAGCGGACAGATGCAGTGGTTTGCCAGACAGCGAGGTAGTGAACAGAGAGAGAGTGGTTCGCTTGTTTGCGGGGCAGGGATGTTTCGCCATGGTTGGCTTTTTGGTGAGTAGGCGAATAGACGCAGTGATGTGCTTTTTTTTGCGAGTCAGCGAAGAGACGAAGCGGTCTGCTTGTTCGCCAGGCAGCGAACAGATCAGGCAGTCTCCTTGTTTGTGAGACAGCGAACATCCACAGTGGTTCCTCATTCTGCCAGGCAGCCAAGAGACGCAGCGGTCGGCTTGTTCGCCAGGCAGCGAACAGATTAGGCAGTCTCCTTGTTCGTGAGACAGCGAGCATCCACAGCGGTCACTCATTCTGCGAGGCAGCGAACAGATGCAGCCGTTTGCTTGTCCACTAGATGGCGTAGTGGCATCACGGATTGCTTTTTCGCCTGGAAGAGACCCGATGCAGCACTTTGCCAGCTGGCGAGGCAGCGAACAGATGCAGCAGTCTGCTGCTTTGTGAGACAGCGAACATCCACGGTGGTTAGTTATTCTGAGAGGCAGCGAAGAGACGCAGCGCTTAGTTAGTTCTCCAGGCCCTGAACACATGCAACGGTTCACTTGCTGGCAACGCAGCGAGGAGAGGCAGCGGTCTGCTTGTTCGCCAGGCAGTGGACAGATTAGGCAGTCTCCGTGTTTGTGAGACAGCCAACATCCACAGTGGTCACTCATTCTGCGAGGCAGCGAACAGATGCAGTGGTTTGCTGGATCGTGAGGCAGTGAACAGAGAGAGCGGTTCGCTTCTTTGCGAGGTAGGGAACATTCGCCGTGGTTGGCTTTTTTGTGACTGGGCGAATAGAGGCAGTGATGTGCTTTTTTGCGAGGCAGCGAAGAGACGCAGCAGTCTGCTTGTTCGCCAGGCAGTGAACAGATGAGGCAGTCTCCTTGTTCGTGAGACAGCGAGCATCCACAGCGGTCACTCATTGTGCGAGGCAGCGAACAGATGCAGCCGTTTGCTTGTCCACTAGATGGCGTAGTGGCATCACGGATTGCTTTTTCGCCTGGAAGAGACCCGATGCAGCACTTTGCCAGCTGGCGAGGCAGCGAACAGACGCAGCAGTCTGCTGCTTTGTGAGACAGCGAACATCCACGGTGGTTAGTTATTCTGAGAGGCAGCGAAGAGACGCAGCGCTTAGTTAGTTCTCCAGGCCCTGAACACATGCAACGGTTCACTTGCTGGCAACGCAGCGAGGAGACACAGCGGTCTGCTTGTTCGCCAGGCAGCGGAGAAATGCAGCGGTTTGCTTGATGGCGAGGAAGAGAACAGAGAGAGCGGTTCGCTTTTTTGCGAGGCAGCGAAGAGAAACGGCAGTCTGCTTGTTCGCCAGGCAGCGAAGAGACGCAGCGGTCTGCTTGTTCGCCAGGCAGCGAACAGATTAGGCAGTCTCCTTGTTTGTGAGACAGCGAACATCCACAGTGGGTCCTCATTCTGCGAGAGAGCGAAGAGAGAGAGCGTTTTGCTTGCTCGCCAGGCAGTGAAGAGACGAAGCAGTCTGCTTGTTCTCCAGGCAGCGAAAAGATTAGGCAGTCTCCTTGTTTGTGAGACAGCGAACATCCACTGTGCTCACACATTCTGCGAGGCCGCCAAGAGACACAGTGGTCTGCTTGTTCGTGAGGCAGCGGACAGATGCAGTGGTTTGCCAGACAGCGAGGTAGTGAACAGAGAGAGAGTGGTTCGCTTGTTTGCGGGGCAGGGATGTTTCGCCATGGTTGGCTTTTTGGTGAGTAGGCGAATAGACGCAGTGATGTGCTTTTTTTTGCGAGTCAGCGAAGAGACGAAGCGGTCTGCTTGTTCGCCAGGCAGCGAACAGATCAGGCAGTCTCCTTGTTTGTGAGACAACGAACATCCACAGTGGTCACTCATTCTACGAGGCAGCCAAGAGACACAGCGGTCTGCTTGCTCGCCAGGCAGCGAAGAGACGCAGCGGTCTGCTTGTTCGCCAGGCAGTGGACAGATGAGGCAGTCTCCTTGTTCGTGAGACAGCGAGCATCCACAGCGGTCACTCATTCTGCGAGGCAGCGAACAGATGCAGCCGTTTGCTTGTCCACTAGATGGCGTAGTGGCATCACGGATTGCTTTTTCGCCTGGAAGAGACCCGATGCAGCACTTTGCCAGCTGGCGAGGCAGCGAACAGATGCAGCAGTCTGCTGCTTTGTGAGACAGCGAACATCCACGGTGGTTAGTTATTCTGAGAGGCAGCGAAGAGACGCAGCGCTTAGTTAGTTCTCCAGGCCCTGAACACATGCAACGGTTCACTTGCTGGCAACGCAGCGAGGAGAGGCAGCGGTCTGCTTGTTCGCCAGGCAGTGGACAGATTAGGCAGTCTCCGTGTTTGTGAGACAGCCAACATCCACAGTGGTCACTCATTCTGCGAGGCAGCGAACAGATGCAGTGGTTTGCTGGATCGTGAGGCAGTGAACAGAGAGAGCGGTTCGCTTCTTTGCGAGGTAGGGAACATTCGCCGTGGTTGGCTTTTTTGTGACTGGGCGAATAGAGGCAGTGATGTGCTTTTTTGCGAGGCAGCGAAGAGACGCAGCAGTCTGCTTGTTCGCCAGGCAGTGAACAGATGAGGCAGTCTCCTTGTTCGTGAGACAGCGAGCATCCACAGCGGTCACTCATTGTGCGAGGCAGCGAACAGATGCAGCCGTTTGCTTGTCCACTAGATGGCGTAGTGGCATCACGGATTGCTTTTTCGCCTGGAAGAGACCCGATGCAGCACTTTGCCAGCTGGCGAGGCAGCGAACAGACGCAGCAGTCTGCTGCTTTGTGAGACAGCGAACATCCACGGTGGTTAGTTATTCTGCGAAGCAGCGAAGAGACGCAGCGCTTAGTTAGTTCTCCAGGCCCTGAACACATGCAACGGTTCACTTGCTGGCAACGCAGCGAGGAGACACAGCGGTCTGCTTGTTCGCCAGGCAGTGAAGAGACGAAGCAGTCTGCTTGTTCTCCAGGCAGCGAAAAGATTAGGCAGTCTCCTTGTTTGTGAGACAGTGAACACCCACAGTGGTTCCCCATTCTGCGAGGCAGCGAAGAGACACAGTGGTTTTCTTGTTCGCCTGGGAGCGAAGAGACGAAGCAGTCTGCTTGTTCGCCAGGCACTGGACAGATTAGGCATTCTCCTTGTTTGTGAGACAGCGAACATCCACAGTGGTTCCTCATTCTGCCAGGCAGCCAAGAGACGCAGCGGTCGGCTTGTTCGCCAGGCAGCGAACAGATTAGGCACTCTCCTTGTTTGTGAGACAGCGAACATCCACAGTGGTCACTCATTCTGCGAGGCAGCCAAGAGACCTAGCGTTCTGCTTGTTCGCCATGCAGCGAAGAGATTAGGCACTCTCCTTGTTTGTGAGACAGCGAACATCCAGAGTGGTCACTCATTCTGCGAGGCAGCGAATTGGCACAGCGTTCTGCTTCTTCGCCAAGCAGTGGACAGATTAGGTAGTCTCCTTGTTTGTGAGACAGCGAACATCCACAGTGGTCACTCATTCTACGAGGCAGCCAAGAGACACAGCGGTCTGCTTGCTCGCCAGGCAGCGAAGAGACGCAGCGGTCTGCTTGTTCGCCAGGCAGTGGACAGATGAGGCAGTCTCCTTGTTCGTGAGACAGCGAGCATCCACAGCGGTCACTCATTGTGCGAGGCAGCGAACAGATGCAGCCGTTTGCTTGTCCACTAGATGGCGTAGTGGCATCACGGATTGCTTTTTCGCCTGGAAGAGACCCGATGCAGCACTTTGCCAGCTGGCGAGGCAGCGAACAGACGCAGCAGTCTGCTGCTTTGTGAGACAGCGAACATCCACGGTGGTTAGTTATTCTGAGAGGCAGCGAAGAGACGCAGCGCTTAGTTAGTTCTCCAGGCCCTGAACACATGCAACGGTTCACTTGCTGGCAACGCAGCGAGGAGAGGCAGCGGTCTGCTTGTTCGCCAGGCAGCGGAGAAATGCAGCGGTTTGCTTGATGGCGAGGAAGAGAACAGAGAGAGCGGTTCGCTTTTTTGCGAGGCAGCGAAGAGAAACGGCAGTCTGCTTGTTCGCCAGGCAGCGAAGAGACGCAGCGGTCTGCTTGTTCGCCAGGCAGCGAACAGATTAGGCAGTCTCCTTGTTTGTGAGACAGCGAACATCCACAGTGGGTCCTCATTCTGCGAGAGAGCGAAGAGAGAGAGCGTTTTGCTTGCTCGCCAGGCAGTGAAGAGACGAAGCAGTCTGCTTGTTCTCCAGGCAGCGAAAAGATTAGGCAGTCTCCTTGTTTGTGAGACAGCGAACATCCACTGTGCTCACACATTCTGCGAGGCCGCCAAGAGACACAGTGGTCTGCTTGTTCGTGAGGCAGCGGACAGATGCAGTGGTTTGCCAGACAGCGAGGTAGTGAACAGAGAGAGAGTGGTTCGCTTGTTTGCGGGGCAGGGATGTTTCGCCATGGTTGGCTTTTTGGTGAGTAGGCGAATAGACGCAGTGATGTGCTTTTTTTTGCGAGTCAGCGAAGAGACGAAGCGGTCTGCTTGTTCGCCAGGCAGCGAACAGATCAGGCAGTCTCCTTGTTTGTGAGACAGCGAACATCCACAGTGGTTCCTCATTCTGCCAGGCAGCCAAGAGACGCAGCGGTCGGCTTGTTCGCCAGGCAGCGAACAGATTAGGCAGTCTCCTTGTTCGTGAGACAGCGAGCATCCACAGCGGTCACTCATTGTGCGAGGCAGCGAACAGATGCAGCCGTTTGCTTGTCCACTAGATGGCGTAGTGGCATCACGGATTGCTTTTTCGCCTGGAAGAGACCCGATGCAGCACTTTGCCAGCTGGCGAGGCAGCGAACAGATGCAGCAGTCTGCTGCTTTGTGAGACAGCGAACATCCACGGTGGTTAGTTATTCTGAGAGGCAGCGAAGAGACGCAGCGCTTAGTTAGTTCTCCAGGCCCTGAACACATGCAACGGTTCACTTGCTGGCAACGCAGCGAGGAGAGGCAGCGGTCTGCTTGTTCGCCAGGCAGTGGACAGATTAGGCAGTCTCCGTGTTTGTGAGACAGCCAACATCCACAGTGGTCACTCATTCTGCGAGGCAGCGAACAGATGCAGTGGTTTGCTGGATCGTGAGGCAGTGAACAGAGAGAGCGGTTCGCTTCTTTGCGAGGTAGGGAACATTCGCCGTGGTTGGCTTTTTTGTGACTGGGCGAATAGAGGCAGTGATGTGCTTTTTTGCGAGGCAGCGAAGAGACGCAGCAGTCTGCTTGTTCGCCAGGCAGTGAACAGATGAGGCAGTCTCCTTGTTCGTGAGACAGCGAGCATCCACAGCGGTCACTCATTCTGCGAGGCAGCGAACAGATGCAGCCGTTTGCTTGTCCACTAGATGGCGTAGTGGCATCACGGATTGCTTTTTCGCCTGGAAGAGACCCGATGCAGCACTTTGCCAGCTGGCGAGGCAGCGAACAGACGCAGCAGTCTGCTGCTTTGTGAGACAGCGAACATCCACGGTGGTTAGTTATTCTGAGAGGCAGCGAAGAGACGCAGCGCTTAGTTAGTTCTCCAGGCCCTGAACACATGCAACGGTTCACTTGCTGGCAACGCAGCGAGGAGACACAGCGGTCTGCTTGTTCGCCAGGCAGCGGAGAAATGCAGCGGTTTGCTTGATGGCGAGGAAGAGAACAGAGAGAGCGGTTCGCTTTTTTGCGAGGCAGCGAAGAGAAACGGCAGTCTGCTTGTTCGCCTGGCGGCGAAGAGACGCAGCGGTCTGCTTGTTCGCCAGACAGTGGGCAGATTAGGCAGTCTCCTTGTTTGTGAGACAGAAAACATCCACAGTGGTTCCTCATTCTGCGAGGCAGCGAACAGAGAGAGCCTTTTGCTTGTTCGCCTGGCAGCGAAGAGACGAAGCGGTCTGCTTGTTCGCCAGGCAGCGAACAGATCAGGCAGTCTCCTTGTTTGTGAGACAGCGAACATCCACAGTGGTTCCTCATTCTGCCAGGCAGCCAAGAGACCTAGCGTTCTGCTTGTTCGCCATGCAGTGAAGAGATTAGGCACTCTCCTTGTTTGTGAGACAGCGAACATCCAGAGTGGTCACTCATTCTGCGAGGCAGCGAATTGGCACAGCGTTCTGCTTCTTCGCCAAGCAGTGGACAGATTAGGTAGTGTCCTTGTTTGTGAGAGAGCGAACATCCACAGTGGTCACTCATTCTCCGAGGCAGCCAAGAGACACAGCGGTCTGCTTGCTCGCCAGGCATGGACAGATGAGGCAGTCTCCTTGTTCGTGAGACAGCGAGCATCCACAGCGGTCACTCATTGTGCGAGGCAGCGAACAGATGCAGCCGTTTGCTTGTCCACTAGATGGCGTAGTGGCATCACGGATTGCTTTTTCGCCTGGAAGAGACCCGATGCAGCACTTTGCCAGCTGGCGAGGCAGCGAACAGATGCAGCAGTCTCCTTGTTTGTGAGACAGCGAACATCCACAGTGGGTCCTCATTCTGCGAGACAGCGAAGAGAGAGAGCGTTTTGCTCGTTCGCCAGGCAGTGAAGAGACGAAGCAGTCTGCTTGTTCTCCAGGCAGCGAAAAGATTAGGCAGTCTCCTTGTTTGTGAGACAGTGAACACCCACAGTGGTTCCCCATTCTGCGAGGCAGCGAAGAGACACAGTGGTTTTCTTGTTCGCCTGGGAGCGAAGAGACGAAGCAGTCTGCTTGTTCGCCAGGCACTGGACAGATTAGGCATTCTCCTTGTTTGTGAGACAGCGAACATCCACAGTGGTTCCTCATTCTGCGAGGCAGCGAACAGAGAGAGCCTTTTGCTTGTTCGCCTGGCAGCGAAGAGACGAAGCGGTCTGCTTGTTCTCCAGGCAGCGAAAAGATTAGGCAGTCTCCTTGTTTGTGAGACAGCGAACATCCACTGTGCTCACACATTCTGCGAGGCCGCCAAGAGACACAGTGGTCTGCTTGTTCGTGAGGCAGCGGACAGATGCAGTGGTTTGCCAGACAGCGAGGTAGTGAACAGAGAGAGAGTGGTTCGCTTGTTTGCGGGGCAGGGATGTTTCGCCATGGTTGGCTTTTTGGTGAGTAGGCGAATAGACGCAGTGATGTGCTTTTTTTTGCGAGTCAGCGAAGAGACGAAGCGGTCTGCTTGTTCGCCAGGCAGCGAACAGATCAGGCAGTCTCCTTGTTTGTGAGACAGCGAACATCCACAGTGGTTCCTCATTCTGCCAGGCAGCCAAGAGACGCAGCGGTCGGCTTGTTCGCCAGGCAGCGAACAGATTAGGCAGTCTCCTTGTTCGTGAGACAGCGAGCATCCACAGCGGTCACTCATTCTGCGAGGCAGCGAACAGATGCAGCCGTTTGCTTGTCCACTAGATGGCGTAGTGGCATCACGGATTGCTTTTTCGCCTGGAAGAGACCCGATGCAGCACTTTGCCAGCTGGCGAGGCAGCGAACAGATGCAGCAGTCTGCTGCTTTGTGAGACAGCGAACATCCACGGTGGTTAGTTATTCTGAGAGGCAGCGAAGAGACGCAGCGCTTAGTTAGTTCTCCAGGCCCTGAACACATGCAACGGTTCACTTGCTGGCAACGCAGCGAGGAGAGGCAGCGGTCTGCTTGTTCGCCAGGCAGTGGACAGATTAGGCAGTCTCCGTGTTTGTGAGACAGCCAACATCCACAGTGGTCACTCATTCTGCGAGGCAGCGAACAGATGCAGTGGTTTGCTGGATCGTGAGGCAGTGAACAGAGAGAGCGGTTCGCTTCTTTGCGAGGTAGGGAACATTCGCCGTGGTTGGCTTTTTTGTGACTGGGCGAATAGAGGCAGTGATGTGCTTTTTTGCGAGGCAGCGAAGAGACGCAGCAGTCTGCTTGTTCGCCAGGCAGTGAACAGATGAGGCAGTCTCCTTGTTCGTGAGACAGCGAGCATCCACAGCGGTCACTCATTGTGCGAGGCAGCGAACAGATGCAGCCGTTTGCTTGTCCACTAGATGGCGTAGTGGCATCACGGATTGCTTTTTCGCCTGGAAGAGACCCGATGCAGCACTTTGCCAGCTGGCGAGGCAGCGAACAGACGCAGCAGTCTGCTGCTTTGTGAGACAGCGAACATCCACGGTGGTTAGTTATTCTGAGAGGCAGCGAAGAGACGCAGCGCTTAGTTAGTTCTCCAGGCCCTGAACACATGCAACGGTTCACTTGCTGGCAACGCAGCGAGGAGACACAGCGGTCTGCTTGTTCGCCAGGCAGCGGAGAAATGCAGCGGTTTGCTTGATGGCGAGGAAGAGAACAGAGAGAGCGGTTCGCTTTTTTGCGAGGCAGCGAAGAGAAACGGCAGTCTGCTTGTTCGCCAGGCAGCGAAGAGACGCAGCGGTCTGCTTGTTCGCCAGGCAGCGAACAGATTAGGCAGTCTCCTTGTTTGTGAGACAGCGAACATCCACAGTGGGTCCTCATTCTGCGAGAGAGCGAAGAGAGAGAGCGTTTTGCTTGCTCGCCAGGCAGTGAAGAGACGAAGCAGTCTGCTTGTTCTCCAGGCAGCGAAAAGATTAGGCAGTCTCCTTGTTTGTGAGACAGCGAACATCCACTGTGCTCACACATTCTGCGAGGCCGCCAAGAGACACAGTGGTCTGCTTGTTCGTGAGGCAGCGGACAGATGCAGTGGTTTGCCAGACAGCGAGGTAGTGAACAGAGAGAGAGTGGTTCGCTTGTTTGCGGGGCAGGGATGTTTCGCCATGGTTGGCTTTTTGGTGAGTAGGCGAATAGACGCAGTGATGTGCTTTTTTTTGCGAGTCAGCGAAGAGACGAAGCGGTCTGCTTGTTCGCCAGGCAGCGAACAGATCAGGCAGTCTCCTTGTTTGTGAGACAACGAACATCCACAGTGGTCACTCATTCTACGAGGCAGCCAAGAGACACAGCGGTCTGCTTGCTCGCCAGGCAGCGAAGAGACGCAGCGGTCTGCTTGTTCGCCAGGCAGTGGACAGATGAGGCAGTCTCCTTGTTCGTGAGACAGCGAGCATCCACAGCGGTCACTCATTCTGCGAGGCAGCGAACAGATGCAGCCGTTTGCTTGTCCACTAGATGGCGTAGTGGCATCACGGATTGCTTTTTCGCCTGGAAGAGACCCGATGCAGCACTTTGCCAGCTGGCGAGGCAGCGAACAGATGCAGCAGTCTGCTGCTTTGTGAGACAGCGAACATCCACGGTGGTTAGTTATTCTGAGAGGCAGCGAAGAGACGCAGCGCTTAGTTAGTTCTCCAGGCCCTGAACACATGCAACGGTTCACTTGCTGGCAACGCAGCGAGGAGAGGCAGCGGTCTGCTTGTTCGCCAGGCAGTGGACAGATTAGGCAGTCTCCGTGTTTGTGAGACAGCCAACATCCACAGTGGTCACTCATTCTGCGAGGCAGCGAACAGATGCAGTGGTTTGCTGGATCGTGAGGCAGTGAACAGAGAGAGCGGTTCGCTTCTTTGCGAGGTAGGGAACATTCGCCGTGGTTGGCTTTTTTGTGACTGGGCGAATAGAGGCAGTGATGTGCTTTTTTGCGAGGCAGCGAAGAGACGCAGCAGTCTGCTTGTTCGCCAGGCAGTGAACAGATGAGGCAGTCTCCTTGTTCGTGAGACAGCGAGCATCCACAGCGGTCACTCATTGTGCGAGGCAGCGAACAGATGCAGCCGTTTGCTTGTCCACTAGATGGCGTAGTGGCATCACGGATTGCTTTTTCGCCTGGAAGAGACCCGATGCAGCACTTTGCCAGCTGGCGAGGCAGCGAACAGACGCAGCAGTCTGCTGCTTTGTGAGACAGCGAACATCCACGGTGGTTAGTTATTCTGCGAAGCAGCGAAGAGACGCAGCGCTTAGTTAGTTCTCCAGGCCCTGAACACATGCAACGGTTCACTTGCTGGCAACGCAGCGAGGAGACACAGCGGTCTGCTTGTTCGCCAGGCAGTGAAGAGACGAAGCAGTCTGCTTGTTCTCCAGGCAGCGAAAAGATTAGGCAGTCTCCTTGTTTGTGAGACAGTGAACACCCACAGTGGTTCCCCATTCTGCGAGGCAGCGAAGAGACACAGTGGTTTTCTTGTTCGCCTGGGAGCGAAGAGACGAAGCAGTCTGCTTGTTCGCCAGGCACTGGACAGATTAGGCATTCTCCTTGTTTGTGAGACAGCGAACATCCACAGTGGTTCCTCATTCTGCGAGGCAGCGAACAGAGAGAGCCTTTTGCTTGTTCGCCTGGCAGCGAAGAGACGAAGCGGTCTGCTTGTTCGCCAGGCAGCGAAGAGATTAGGCAGTCTCCTTGTTTGTGAGACAGCCAACATCCACAGTGGTCACTCATTGCGCGAGGTAGCGAAAAGACACAGCGCTTTGCTTTTTCGCCAGGCAGCGAAGAGACGAAGCGTTTGGCTTGCTCGCCAGGCAGTGGACAGATTAGGCAGTCTCCGTGTTTGTGAGACAGCCAACATCCACAGTGGTCACTCATTGTGCGAGGCAGCCAAGAGACACAGCGGTCTGCTTGCTCGCCATGCAGCGAAGAGACGCAGCGGTCTGCTTGTTCGCCAGGCAGTGGACAGATTAGGCAGTCTCCGTGTTTGTGAGACAGCCAACATCCACAGTGGTCACTCATTCTGCGAGGCAGCGAACAGATGCAGTGGTTTGCTTGATGGCGAGGCAGTGAACAGAGAGAGCGGTTCGCTTTTTTGCGAGGCAGCAAAGAGAAACGTCAGTCTGCTTGCTCGCCAGGCAGCGAAGAGACGCAGCGTTTTGCTTGCTCGCCAGGCAGTGGACAGATTAGGCAGTCTCCTTGTTTGTGAGACAGCCAACATCCACAGTGGTCACTCATTCTGCGAGGCAGCGAACAGATGCAGCCGTTTGCTTGTCCACTAGATGGCGTAGTGGCATCACGGATTGCTTTTTCGCCTGGAAGAGACCCGATGCAGCACTTTGCCAGCTGGCGAGGCAGCGAACAGATGCAGCAGTCTGCTGCTTTGTGAGACAGCGAACATCCACGGTGGTTAGTTATTCTGCGAAGCAGCGAAGAGACGCAGCGCTTAGTTAGTTCTCCAGGCCCTGAACACATGCAACGGTTCACTTGCTGGCAACGCAGCGAGGAGACACAGCGGTCTGCTTGTTCGCCAGGCAGCGGAGAAATGCAGCGGTTTGCTTGATGGCGAGGAAGAGAACAGAGAGAGCGGTTCGCTTTTTTGCGAGGCAGCGAAGAGAAACGGCAGTCTGCTTGTTCGCCAGGCAGCGAAGAGACGCAGCGGTCGGCTTGTTCGCCAGGCAGCGAACAGATTAGGCAGTCTCCTTGTTTGTGAGACAGCGAACATCCACAGTGGGTCCTCATTCTGCGAGAGAGCGAAGAGAGAGAGCGTTTTGCTTGCTCGCCAGGCAGTGAAGAGACGAAGCAGTCTGCTTGTTCTCCAGGCAGCGAAAAGATTAGGCAGTCTCCTTGTTTGTGAGACAGTGAACACCCACAGTGGTTCCCCATTCTGCGAGGCAGCGAAGAGACACAGTGGTTTTCTTGTTCGCCTGGGAGCGAAGAGACGAAGCAGTCTGCTTGTTCGCCAGGCACTGGACAGACTAGGCAGTCTCCTTGTTTGTGAGACAGCGAACATCCACTGTGCTCACACATTCTGCGAGGCCGCCAAGAGACACAGTGGTCTGCTTGTTCGTGAGGCAGCGGACAGATGCAGTGGTTTGCCAGACAGCGAGGTAGTGAACAGAGAGAGTGGTTCGCTTGTTTGCGGGGCAGGGATGTTTCGCCATGGTTGGCTTTTTGGTGAGTGGGCGAATAGACGCAGTGATGTGCTTTTTTTTGCGAGTCAGCGAAGAGACGAAGCGGTCTGCTTGTTCGCCAGGCAGCGAACAGATCAGGCAGTCTCCTTGTTTGTGAGACAGCGAACATCCACAGTGGTTCCTCATTCTGCCAGGCAGCCAAGAGACGCAGCGGTCGGCTTGTTCGCCAGGCAGCGAACAGATTAGGCACTCTCCTTGTTTGTGAGACAGCGAACATCCACAGTGGTCACTCATTCTGCGAGGCAGCCAAGAGACCTAGCGTTCTGCTTGTTCGCCATGCAGCGAAGAGATTAGGCACTCTCCTTGTTTGTGAGACAGCGAACATCCAGAGTGGTCACTCATTCTGCGAGGCAGCGAATTGGCACAGCGTTCTGCTTCTTCGCCAAGCAGTGGACAGATTAGGTAGTCTCCTTGTTTGTGAGACAGCGAACATCCACAGTGGTCACGCATTCTGCGAGGCAGCGAAGAGACACAGCGGTCTGCTTGTTCGCCAGGCAGCGAAGAGATTAGCCAGTCTCCTTGTTTGTGAGACAGCCAACATCCACAGTGGTCACTCATTGTGCGAGGTAGCGAAAAGACACAGCGGTTTGCTTTTTCGCCAGGGAGCGAAGAGACGAAGCGTTTTGCTTGCTCGCCAGGCAGTGGACAGATTAGGCAGTCTCCGTGTTTGTGAGACAGCCAACATCCACAGTGGTCACTCATTCTGCGAGGCAGTGAAGAGACAGAGTGGTCTGCTTGTTCGCCAGGCAGCGAACAGATTAGGCAGTCTCCTTGTTTGTGAGACAGCGAACATCCACAGTGGCTCCTCATTCTGCTAGACAGCGAAAGGACAGAGCGTAACGCTTGTTCGCCTGGCAGCGAAGAGACAAAGCGGTTTGCTTGTTCGCCAGACAGTGGGCAGATTAGGCAGTCTCCTTGTTTGTGCCACAGAAAACATCCACAGTGGTTCCTCATTCTGCGAGACAGTGAACAGACAGAGCCTTTTGCTTGTTCTCCAGACAGTGGGCAGATTAGGCAGTCTCCTTGTTTGTGAGACAGCGAACATCCACAGTGGTTCCTCATTCTGCGAGGCAGCGAACAGAGAGAGCCTTTTGCTTGTTCGCCTGGCAGCGAAGAGACACAGTGGTTTCCTTGTTCGCCAGGCAGCGAAGAGACAAAGCGGTCTGCTTGTTTGCCAGGCGGTGGACAGATTAGGCAGTCTCCTTGTTTGTGAGACAGCGAACATCCACAGTGGTTCCCCATTCTGCGAGGCAGCCAAGAGACACAGTGTTTTTCTTGGTCGCCTGGGAGCGAAGAGACGAAGCGGTCTGCTTGTTCGCCAGGCACTGGACAGATTAGGCAGTCTCCTTGTTTGTGAGACAGCGAACATCCACCGTGGTCACTCCTTCTGCGAGGCAGCGAACAGAGAGAGCCTTTTGCTTGTTCGCCTGGCAGCGAAGAGACACAGTGGTTTCCTTGTTCGCCAGGCAGCGAAGAGACAAAGCGGTCTGCTTGTTTGCCAGGCGGTGGACAGATTAGGCAGTCTCCTTGTTTGTGAGACAGCGAACATCCACAGTGGTTCCTCATTCTGCCAGGCAGCGAAGAGACAGAGCGTTTTGCTTCTTCGCCTGGCAGCGAAGAGACACAGCGGTTTGCTTGTTCGCCAGGCAGTGAAGAGACGAAGCAGTCTGCTTGTTCTTCATGCAGCGAAAAGATTAGGCAGTCTCCTTGTTTGTGAGACAGTCAACATCCACAGTGGTTCCCCATTCTGCGAGTCAGCGAAGAGACACAGTGGTTTTCTTGTTCGCCTGGGAGCGAAGAGACGAAGCAGTCTGCTTGTTCGCCAGGCAGCAAACAGATTAGGCAGTCTCCTTGTTTGTGAGACAGCGAACATCCACTGTGCTCACACATTCTGCGAGGCCGCCAAGAGACACAGTGGTCTGCTTGTTCGTGAGGCAGCGGACAGATGCAGTGGTTTGCCAGACAGCGAGGTAGTGAACAGAGAGAGTGGTTCGCTTGTTTGCGGGGCAGGGATGTTTCGCCATGGTTGGCTTTTTGGTGAGTGGGCGAATAGACGCAGTGATGTGCTTTTTTTGCGAGTCAGCGAAGAGACGAAGCGGTCTGCTTGTTCGCCAGGCAGCGAACAGATTAGGCAGTCTCCTTGTTTGTGACACAGAAAACATCCACAGTGGTTCCTCATTCTGCGAGGCAGCGAACAGAGAGAGCCTTTTGCTTGTTCGCCTGGCAGCGAAGAGACACAGTGGTTTCCTTGTTCGCCAGGCAGCGAAGAGACAAAGCGGTCTGCTTGTTTGCCAGGCGGTGGACAGATTAGGCAGTCTCCTTGTTTGTGAGACAGCGAACATCCACAGTGGTTCCTCATTCTGCGAGGCAGCGAACAGAGAGAGCCTTTTGCTTGTTCGCCTGGCAGCGAAGAGATTAGGCAGTCTCCTTGTTTGTGAGACAGCGAACATCCACGGTGGTCACTCCTTCTGCGAGGCAGCGAAGAGACAGAGCCTTTTGCTTGTTCGCCTGGCAGCGAAGAGACGAAGCGGTCTGCTTGTTCGCCAGGCAGCAAACAGATTAGGCAGTCTCCTTGTTTGTGAGACAGCGAACATCCACAGTGCTCACTCATTGTGCGAGGCAGCGAAGAGAAACTGCCTTTTGCTTGTTCGCCAGGCAGCGAAGAAACGCAGTGGTTTGCTTGTTCGCCAGGCAGCCAAGAGACAAAGCGGTTTGCTTGTTCGCCAGACAGTTGGCAGATTAGGCAGTCTCCTTGTTTGTGAGACAGCGAAAATCCACAGTGCTTCCTCATTCTGCGAGGCAGCGAAGAGACACAGCGGTTTGCTTGTTCACCAGGCAGTGAAGAGACGAAGCAGTCTGCTTGTTCTCCAGGCACTGGACAGATTAGGCAGTCTCCTTGTTTTTGAGACAGCGAACATCCACAGTGGTTCCCCGTTCTGCGAGGCAGCGAAGAGACACAGTGGTTTTCTTGTTCGCCTGGGAGCGAAGAGACGAAGCAGTCTGCTTGTTCGCCAGGCACTGGACAGATTAGGCAGTCTCCTTGTTTGTGAGACAGCGAACATCCACAGTGGTTCCTCATTCTGCGAGGCAGCGAACAGAGAAAGCCTTTTGCTTGTTCGCCTGGCAGCGAAGAGACGAAGCGGTCTGCTTGTTCTCCAGGCACTGGACAGATTAGGCAGTCTCCTTGTTTGTGAGACAGCGAACATCCACAGTGGTCACTCATTGTGCGAGGCAGCGAAGAGACACAGTGGTTTGCTTGTTCGCCAGGCAGCGAAGAAACGCAGCGGTTTGCTTGTTCGCCAGGCAGCGAACAGATTAGGCAGTCTCCTTGTTTGTGAGACAGAAAACATCCACAGTGGTCACTCCTTCTGCGAGGCAGTGAAGAGACAGAGTGGTCTGCTTGTTCGCCAGGCAGCGAACAGATTAGGCAGTCTCCTTGTTTGTGAGACAGCGAACATCCACAGTGGCTCCTCATTCTGCTAGACAGCGAAAGGACAGAGCATAACGCTTGTTCGCCAGGCAGCGAAGAAACGCAGCGGTTTGCTTGTTCGCCAGGCAGCGAACAGATTAGGCAGTCTCCTTGTTTGTGCCACAGAAAACATCCACAGTGGTTCCTCATTCTGCGAGACAGTGAACAGACAGAGCCTTTTGCTTGTTCTCCAGACAGTGGGCAGATTAGGCAGTCTCCTTGTTTGTGAGACAGCGAACATCCACAGTGGTTCCTCATTCTGCGAGGCAGCGAACAGAGAGAGCCTTTTGCTTGTTCGCCTGGCAGCGAAGAGACACAGTGGTTTCCTTGTTCGCCAGGCAGCGAAGAGACAAAGCGGTCTGCTTGTTTGCCAGGCGGTGGACAGATTAGGCAGTCTCCTTGTTTGTGAGACAGCGAACATCCACAGTGGTTCCCCATTCTGCGAGGCAGCCAAGAGACACAGTGTTTTTCTTGGTCGCCTGGGAGCGAAGAGACGAAGCGGTCTGCTTGTTCGCCAGGCACTGGACAGATTAGGCAGTCTCCTTGTTTGTGAGACAGCGAACATCCACAGTGGTCACTCCTTCTGCGAGGCAGCGAACAGAGAGAGCCTTTTGCTTGTTCACCTGGCAGCGAAGAGACGAAGCGGTCTGCTTGTTCGACAGGCAGCAAACAGATTAGGCAGTCTCCTTGTTTGTGAGACAGCGAACATCCACACTGGTCACTCATTGTGCGAGGCAGCGAAGAGACACAGCGGTTTGCTTGTTCGCCAGGCAGCCAAGAGACAAAGCGGTTTGCTTATTCGCCAGACAGTTGGCAGATTAGGCAGTCTCCTTGTTTGTGAGACAGCGAAAATCCACAGTGCTTCCTCATTCTGCGAGGCAGCGAAGAGACAGAGCGTTTTGCTTGTTCGCCTGGCAGCGAAGAGACACAGCGGTTTGCTTGTTCACCAGGCAGTGAAGAGACGAAGCAGTCTGCTTGTTCGCCAGGCAGCGAAAATATTAGGCAGTCTCCTTGTTTGTGAGACAGCGAACATCCACGGTGGTCACTCATTCTGCGAGGCAGCCAAGAGACACAGTGGTCTGCTTGTTCGTGAGGCAGCGGACAGATGCAGTGGTTTGCCAGACAGCGAGGTAGTGAACAGAGAGAGTGGTTCGCTTGTTTGCGGGGCAGGGATGTTTCGCCATGGTTGGCTTTTTGGTGAGTAGGCGAATAGACGCAGTGATGTGCTTTTTTTTGCGAGTCAGCGAAGAGACGAAGCGGTCTGCTTGTTCGCCAGGCAGCGAACAGATCAGGCAGTCTCCTTGTTTGTGAGACAGCGAACATCCACAGTGGTTTCTCATTCTGCCAGGCAGCCAAAAGACGCAGCGGTCTGCTTGTTCGCCAGGCACTGGACAGATTAGGCAGTCTCCTTGTTTGTGAGACAGCGAATATCCACAGTGGTTCCTCATTCTGCGAGGCAGCGAACAGAGAGAGCCTTTTGCTTGTTCACCTGGCAGCGAAGAGACGAAGCGGTCTGCTTGTTCGCCAGGCAGCAAACAGATTAGGCAGTCTCCTTGTTTGTGAGACAGCGAACATCCACAGTGGTTCCTCATTCTGCCAGGCAGCGAAGAGACAGAGCGTTTTGCTTCTTCGCCTGGCAGCGAAGAGACACAGCGGTTTGCTTGTTCGCCAGGCAGTGAAGAGACGAAGCAGTCTGCTTGTTCTTCATGCAGCGAAAAGATTAGGCAGTCTCCTTGTTTGTGAGACAGTCAACATCCACAGTGGTTCCCCATTCTGCGAGGCAGCGAAGAGACACAGTGGTTTTCTTGTTCGCCTGGGAGCGAAGAGACGAAGCAGTCTGCTTGTTCGCCAGGCAGCAAACAGATTAGGCAGTCTCCTTGTTTGTGAGACAGCGAACATCCACTGTGCTCACACATTCTGCGAGGCCGCCAAGAGACACAGTGGTCTGCTTGTTCGTGAGGCAGCGGACAGATGCAGTGGTTTGCCAGACAGCGAGGTAGTGAACAGAGAGAGTGGTTCGCTTGTTTGCGGGGCAGGGATGTTTCGCCATGGTTGGCTTTTTGGTGAGTGGGCGAATAGACGCAGTGATGTGCTTTTTTTGCGAGTCAGCGAAGAGACGAAGCGGTCTGCTTGTTCGCCAGGCAGCGAACAGATTAGGCAGTCTCCTTGTTTGTGACACAGAAAACATCCACAGTGGTTCCTCATTCTGCGAGGCAGCGAACAGAGAGAGCCTTTTGCTTGTTCGCCTGGCAGCGAAGAGACACAGTGGTTTCCTTGTTCGCCAGGCAGCGAAGAGACAAAGCGGTCTGCTTGTTTGCCAGGCGGTGGACAGATTAGGCAGTCTCCTTGTTTGTGAGACAGCGAACATCCACAGTGGTTCCTCATTCTGCGAGGCAGCGAACAGAGAGAGCCTTTTGCTTGTTCGCCTGGCAGCGAAGAGATTAGGCAGTCTCCTTGTTTGTGAGACAGCGAACATCCACGGTGGTCACTCCTTCTGCGAGGCAGCGAAGAGACAGAGCCTTTTGCTTGTTCGCCTGGCAGCGAAGAGACGAAGCGGTCTGCTTGTTCGCCAGGCAGCAAACAGATTAGGCAGTCTCCTTGTTTGTGAGACAGCGAACATCCACAGTGCTCACTCATTGTGCGAGGCAGCGAAGAGAAACTGCCTTTTGCTTGTTCGCCAGGCAGCGAAGAAACGCAGTGGTTTGCTTGTTCGCCAGGCAGCCAAGAGACAAAGCGGTTTGCTTGTTCGCCAGACAGTTGGCAGATTAGGCAGTCTCCTTGTTTGTGAGACAGCGAACATCCACAGTGGTTCCCCGTTCTGCGAGGCAGCGAAGAGACACAGTGGTTTTCTTGTTCGCCTGGGAGCGAAGAGACGAAGCAGTCTGCTTGTTCGCCAGGCACTGGACAGATTAGGCAGTCTCCTTGTTTGTGAGACAGCGAACATCCACAGTGGTTCCTCATTCTGCGAGGCAGCGAACAGAGAAAGCCTTTTGCTTGTTCGCCTGGCAGCGAAGAGACGAAGCGGTCTGCTTGTTCGCCAGGCAGCGAACAGATTAGGCAGTCTCCTTTTTTGTGAGACAGCGAACATCCACGGTCGTCACTCCTTCTGCGAGGCAGCGAAGAGACAGAGCCTTTTGCTTGTTCGCCTGGCAGCGAAGAGACGAAGCGGTCTGCTTGTTCGCCAGGCAGCAAACAGATTAGGCAGTCTCCTTGTTTGTGAGACAGCGAACATCCACAGTGGTCACTCATTGTGCGAGGCAGCGAAGAGACACAGTGGTTTGCTTGTTCGCCAGGCAGCGAAGAAACGCAGCGGTTTGCTTGTTCGCCAGGCAGCGAACAGATTAGGCAGTCTCCTTGTTTGTGAGACAGAAAACATCCACAGTGGTCACTCCTTCTGCGAGGCAGTGAAGAGACAGAGTGGTCTGCTTGTTCGCCAGGCAGCGAACAGATTAGGCAGTCTCCTTGTTTGTGAGACAGCGAACATCCACAGTGGCTCCTCATTCTGCTAGACAGCGAAAGGACAGAGCATAACGCTTGTTCGCCTGGCAGCGAAGAGACAAAGCGGTTTGCTTGTTCGCCAGACAGTGGGCAGATTAGGCAGTCTCCTTGTTTGTGCCACAGAAAACATCCACAGTGGTTCCTCATTCTGCGAGACAGTGAACAGACAGAGCCTTTTGCTTGTTCTCCAGACAGTGGGCAGATTAGGCAGTCTCCTTGTTTGTGAGACAGCGAACATCCACAGTGGTTCCTCATTCTGCGAGGCAGCGAACAGAGAGAGAGCCTTTTGCTTGTTCGCCTGGCAGCGAAGAGACACAGTGGTTTCCTTGTTCGCCAGGCAGCGAAGAGACAAAGCGGTCTGCTTGTTTGCCAGGCGGTGGACAGATTAGGCAGTCTCCTTGTTTGTGAGACAGCGAACATCCACAGTGGTTCCCCATTCTGCGAGGCAGCCAAGAGACACAGTGTTTTTCTTGGTCGCCTGGGAGCGAAGAGACGAAGCGGTCTGCTTGTTCGCCAGGCACTGGACAGATTAGGCAGTCTCCTTGTTTGTGAGACAGCGAACATCCACAGTGGTCACTCCTTCTGCGAGGCAGCGAACAGAGAGAGCCTTTTGCTTGTTCACCTGGCAGCGAAGAGACGAAGCGGTCTGCTTGTTCGACAGGCAGCAAACAGATTAGGCAGTCTCCTTGTTTGTGAGACAGCGAACATCCACACTGGTCACTCATTGTGCGAGGCAGCGAAGAGACACAGCGGTTTGCTTGTTCGCCAGGCAGCCAAGAGACAAAGCGGTTTGCTTATTCGCCAGACAGTTGGCAGATTAGGCAGTCTCCTTGTTTGTGAGACAGCGAAAATCCACAGTGCTTCCTCATTCTGCGAGGCAGCGAAGAGACAGAGCGTTTTGCTTGTTCGCCTGGCAGCGAAGAGACACAGCGGTTTGCTTGTTCACCAGGCAGTGAAGAGACGAAGCAGTCTGCTTGTTCTCCAGGCAGCGAAAATATTAGGCAGTCTCCTTGTTTGTGAGACAGCGAACATCCACGGTGGTCACTCATTCTGCGAGGCCGCCAAGAGACACAGTGGTCTGCTTGTTCGTGAGGCAGCGGACAGATGCAGTGGTTTGCCAGACAGCGAGGTAGTGAACAGAGAGAGTGGTTCGCTTGTTTGCGGGGCAGGGATGTTTCGCCATGGTTGGCTTTTTGGTGAGTAGGCGAATAGACGCAGTGATGTGCTTTTTTTTGCGAGTCAGCGAAGAGACGAAGCGGTCTGCTTGTTCGCCAGGCAGCGAACAGATCAGGCAGTCTCCTTGTTTGTGAGACAGCGAACATCCACAGTGGTTTCTCATTCTGCCAGGCAGCCAAAAGACGCAGCGGTCGGCTTGTTCGCCAGGCACTGGACAGATTAGGCAGTCTCCTTGTTTGTGAGACAGCGAATATCCACAGTGGTTCCTCATTCTGCGAGGCAGCGAACAGAGAGAGCCTTTTGCTTGTTCACCTGGCAGCGAAGAGACGAAGCGGTCTGCTTGTTCGCCAGGCAGCAAACAGATTAGGCAGTCTCCTTGTTTGTGAGACAGCGAACATCCACAGTGGTTCCTCATTCTGCCAGGCAGCGAAGAGACAGAGCGTTTTGCTTCTTCGCCTGGCAGCGAAGAGACACAGCGGTTTGCTTGTTCGCCAGGCAGTGAAGAGACGAAGCAGTCTGCTTGTTCTTCATGCAGCGAAAAGATTAGGCAGTCTCCTTGTTTGTGAGACAGTCAACATCCACAGTGGTTCCCCATTCTGCGAGGCAGCGAAGAGACACAGTGGTTTTCTTGTTCGCCTGGGAGCGAAGAGACGAAGCAGTCTGCTTGTTCGCCAGGCAGCAAACAGATTAGGCAGTCTCCTTGTTTGTGAGACAGCGAACATCCACTGTGCTCACACATTCTGCGAGGCCGCCAAGAGACACAGTGGTCTGCTTGTTCGTGAGGCAGCGGACAGATGCAGTGGTTTGCCAGACAGCGAGGTAGTGAACAGAGAGAGTGGTTCGCTTGTTTGCGGGGCAGGGATGTTTCGCCATGGTTGGCTTTTTGGTGAGTGGGCGAATAGACGCAGTGATGTGCTTTTTTTGCGAGTCAGCGAAGAGACGAAGCGGTCTGCTTGTTCGCCAGGCAGCGAACAGATTAGGCTGTCTCCTTGTTTGTGACACAGAAAACATCCACAGTGGTTCCTCATTCTGCGAGGCAGCGAACAGAGAGAGCCTTTTGCTTGTTCGCCTGGCAGCGAAGAGACACAGTGGTTTCCTTGTTCGCCAGGCAGCGAAGAGACAAAGCGGTCTGCTTGTTTGCCAGGCGGTGGACAGATTAGGCAGTCTCCTTGTTTGTGAGACAGCGAACATCCACGGTGGTCACTCCTTCTGCGAGGCAGCGAAGAGACAGAGCCTTTTGCTTGTTCGCCTGGCAGCGAAGAGACGAAGCGGTCTGCTTGTTCGCCAGGCAGCAAACAGATTAGGCAGTCTCCTTGTTTGTGAGACAGCGAACATCCACAGTGCTCACTCATTGTGCGAGGCAGCGAAGAGAAACTGCCTTTTGCTTGTTCGCCAGGCAGCGAAGAAACGCAGTGGTTTGCTTGTTCGCCAGGCAGCCAAGAGACAAAGCGGTTTGCTTGTTCGCCAGACAGTTGGCAGATTAGGCAGTCTCCTTGTTTGTGAGACAGCGAAAATCCACAGTGCTTCCTCATTCTGCGAGGCAGCGAAGAGACACAGCGGTTTGCTTGTTCACCAGGCAGTGAAGAGACGAAGCAGTCTGCTTGTTCTCCAGGCACTGGACAGATTAGGCAGTCTCCTTGTTTTTGAGACAGCGAACATCCACAGTGGTTCCCCGTTCTGCGAGGCAGCGAAGAGACACAGTGGTTTTCTTGTTCGCCTGGGAGCGAAGAGACGAAGCAGTCTGCTTGTTCGCCAGGCACTGGACAGATTAGGCAGTCTCCTTGTTTGTGAGACAGCGAACATCCACAGTGGTTCCTCATTCTGCGAGGCAGCGAACAGAGAAAGCCTTTTGCTTGTTCGCCTGGCAGCGAAGAGACGAAGCGGTCTGCTTGTTCGCCAGGCAGCGAACAGATTAGGCAGTCTCCTTTTTTGTGAGACAGCGAACATCCACGGTCGTCACTCCTTCTGCGAGGCAGCGAAGAGACAGAGCCTTTTGCTTGTTCGCCTGGCAGCGAAGAGACGAAGCGGTCTGCTTGTTCGCCAGGCAGCAAACAGATTAGGCAGTCTCCTTGTTTGTGAGACAGCGAACATCCACAGTGGTCACTCATTGTGCGAGGCAGCGAAGAGACACAGTGGTTTGCTTGTTCGCCAGGCAGCGAAGAAACGCAGCGGTTTGCTTGTTCGCCAGGCAGCGAACAGATTAGGCAGTCTCCTTGTTTGTGAGACAGAAAACATCCACAGTGGTCACTCCTTCTGCGAGGCAGTGAAGAGACAGAGTGGTCTGCTTGTTCGCCAGGCAGCGAACAGATTAGGCAGTCTCCTTGTTTGTGAGACAGCGAACATCCACAGTGGCTCCTCATTCTGCTAGACAGCGAAAGGACAGAGCATAACGCTTGTTCGCCTGGCAGCGAAGAGACAAAGCGGTTTGCTTGTTCGCCAGACAGTGGGCAGATTAGGCAGTCTCCTTGTTTGTGCCACAGAAAACATCCACAGTGGTTCCTCATTCTGCGAGACAGTGAACAGACAGAGCCTTTTGCTTGTTCTCCAGACAGTGGGCAGATTAGGCAGTCTCCTTGTTTGTGAGACAGCGAACATCCACAGTGGTTCCTCATTCTGCGAGGCAGCGAACAGAGAGAGCCTTTTGCTTGTTCGCCTGGCAGCGAAGAGACACAGTGGTTTCCTTGTTCGCCAGGCAGCGAAGAGACAAAGCGGTCTGCTTGTTTGCCAGGCGGTGGACAGATTAGGCAGTCTCCTTGTTTGTGAGACAGCGAACATCCACAGTGGTTCCCCATTCTGCGAGGCAGCCAAGAGACACAGTGTTTTTCTTGGTCGCCTGGGAGCGAAGAGACGAAGCGGTCTGCTTGTTCGCCAGGCACTGGACAGATTAGGCAGTCTCCTTGTTTGTGAGACAGCGAACATCCAAGGTGGTCACTCCTTCTGCGAGGCAGCGAACAGAGAGAGCCTTTTGCTTGTTCACCTGGCAGCGAAGAGACGAAGCGGTCTGCTTGTTCGACAGGCAGCAAACAGATTAGGCAGTCTCCTTGTTTGTGAGACAGCGAACATCCACACTGGTCACTCATTGTGCGAGGCAGCGAAGAGACACAGCGGTTTGCTTGTTCGCCAGGCAGCCAAGAGACAAAGCGGTTTGCTTATTCGCCAGACAGTTGGCAGATTAGGCAGTCTCCTTGTTTGTGAGACAGCGAAAATCCACAGTGCTTCCTCATTCTGCGAGGCAGCGAAGAGACAGAGCGTTTTGCTTGTTCGCCTGGCAGCGAAGAGACACAGCGGTTTGCTTGTTCACCAGGCAGTGAAGAGACGAAGCAGTCTGCTTGTTCTCCAGGCAGCGAAAATATTAGGCAGTCTCCTTGTTTGTGAGACAGCGAACATCCACGGTGGTCACTCATTCTGCGAGGCAGCCAAGAGACACAGTGGTCTGCTTGTTCGTGAGGCAGCGGACAGATGCAGTGGTTTGCCAGACAGCGAGGTAGTGAACAGAGAGTGGTTCGCTTGTTTGCGGGGCAGGGATGTTTCGCCATGGTTGGCTTTTTGGTGAGTAGGCGAATAGACGCAGTGATGTGCTTTTTTTTGCGAGTCAGCGAAGAGACGAAGCGGTCTGCTTGTTCGCCAGGCAGCGAACAGATCAGGCAGTCTCCTTGTTTGTGAGACAGCGAACATCCACAGTGGTTTCTCATTCTGCCAGGCAGCCAAAAGACGCAGCGGTCGGCTTGTTCGCCAGGCACTGGACAGATTAGGCAGTCTCCTTGTTTGTGAGACAGCGAATATCCACAGTGGTTCCTCATTCTGCGAGGCAGCGAACAGAGAGAGCCTTTTGCTTGTTCACCTGGCAGCGAAGAGACGAAGCGGTCTGCTTGTTCGCCAGGCAGCAAACAGATTAGGCAGTCTCCTTGTTTGTGAGACAGCGAACATCCACAGTGGTTCCTCATTCTGCCAGGCAGCGAAGAGACAGAGCGTTTTGCTTCTTCGCCTGGCAGCGAAGAGACACAGCGGTTTGCTTGTTCGCCAGGCAGTGAAGAGACGAAGCAGTCTGCTTGTTCTTCATGCAGCGAAAAGATTAGGCAGTCTCCTTGTTTGTGAGACAGTCAACATCCACAGTGGTTCCCCATTCTGCGAGGCAGCGAAGAGACACAGTGGTTTTCTTGTTCGCCTGGGAGCGAAGAGACGAAGCAGTCTGCTTGTTCGCCAGGCAGCAAACAGATTAGGCAGTCTCCTTGTTTGTGACACAGAAAACATCCACAGTGGTTCCTCATTCTGCGAGGCAGCGAACAGAGAGAGCCTTTTGCTTGTTCGCCTGGCAGCGAAGAGACACAGTGGTTTCCTTGTTCGCCAGGCAGCGAAGAGACAAAGCGGTCTGCTTGTTTGCCAGGCGGTGGACAGATTAGGCAGTCTCCTTGTTTGTGAGACAGCGAACATCCACAGTGGTTCCTCATTCTGCGAGGCAGCGAACAGAGAGAGCCTTTTGCTTGTTCGCCTGGCAGCGAAGAGACACAGTGGTTTCCTTGTTCGCCAGGCAGCGAAGAGACAAAGCGGTCTGCTTGTTTGCCAGGCGGTGGACAGATTAGGCAGTCTCCTTGTTTGTGAGACAGCGAACATCCACAGTGGTTCCCCATTCTGCGAGGCAGCCAAGAGACACAGTGTTTTTCTTGGTCGCCTGGGAGCGAAGAGACGAAGCGGTCTGCTTGTTCGCCAGGCACTGGACAGACTAGGCAGTCTCCTTGTTTGTGAGACAGCGAACATCCACTGTGCTCACACATTCTGCGAGGCCGCCAAGAGACACAGTGGTCTGCTTGTTCGTGAGGCAGCGGACAGATGCAGTGGTTTGCCAGACAGCGAGGTAGTGAACAGAGAGTGGTTCGCTTGTTTGCGGGGCAGGGATGTTTCGCCATGGTTGGCTTTTTGGTGAGTGGGCGAATAGACGCAGTGATGTGCTTTTTTTTGCGAGTCAGCGAAGAGACGAAGCGGTCTGCTTGTTCGCCAGGCAGCGAACAGATCAGGCAGTCTCCTTGTTTGTGAGACAGCGAACATCCACAGTGGTTCCTCATTCTGCCAGGCAGCCAAGAGACGCAGCGGTCGGCTTGTTCGCCAGGCAGCGAACAGATTAGGCACTCTCCTTGTTTGTGAGACAGCGAACATCCACAGTGGTCACTCATTCTGCGAGGCAGCCAAGAGACCTAGCGTTCTGCTTGTTCGCCATGCAGCGAAGAGATTAGGCACTCTCCTTGTTTGTGAGACAGCGAACATCCAGAGTGGTCACTCATTCTGCGAGGCAGCGAATTGGCACAGCGTTCTGCTTCTTCGCCAAGCAGTGGACAGATTAGGTAGTCTCCTTGTTTGTGAGACAGCGAACATCCACAGTGGTCACGCATTCTGCGAGGCAGCGAAGAGACACAGCGGTCTGCTTGTTCGCCAGGCAGCGAAGAGATTAGCCAGTCTCCTTGTTTGTGAGACAGCCAACATCCACAGTGGTCACTCATTGTGCGAGGTAGCGAAAAGACACAGCGGTTTGCTTTTTCGCCAGGCAGCGAAGAGACGAAGCGTTTTGCTTGCTCGCCAGGCAGTGGACAGATTAGGCAGTCTCCGTGTTTGTGAGACAGCCAACATCCACAGTGGTCACTCATTCTGCGAGGCAGTGAAGAGACAGAGTGGTCTGCTTGTTCGCCAGGCAGCGAACAGATTAGGCAGTCTCCTTGTTTGTGAGACAGCGAACATCCACAGTGGCTCCTCATTCTGCTAGACAGCGAAAGGACAGAGCGTAACGCTTGTTCGCCTGGCAGCGAAGAGACAAAGCGGTTTGCTTGTTCGCCAGACAGTGGGCAGATTAGGCAGTCTCCTTGTTTGTGCCACAGAAAACATCCACAGTGGTTCCTCATTCTGCGAGACAGTGAACAGACAGAGCCTTTTGCTTGTTCTCCAGACAGTGGGCAGATTAGGCAGTCTCCTTGTTTGTGAGACAGCGAACATCCACAGTGGTTCCTCATTCTGCGAGGCAGCGAACAGAGAGAGAGCCTTTTGCTTGTTCGCCTGGCAGCGAAGAGACACAGTGGTTTCCTTGTTCGCCAGGCAGCGAAGAGACAAAGCGGTCTGCTTGTTTGCCAGGCGGTGGACAGATTAGGCAGTCTCCTTGTTTGTGAGACAGCGAACATCCACAGTGGTTCCCCATTCTGCGAGGCAGCCAAGAGACACAGTGTTTTTCTTGGTCGCCTGGGAGCGAAGAGACGAAGCGGTCTGCTTGTTCGCCAGGCACTGGACAGATTAGGCAGTCTCCTTGTTTGTGAGACAGCGAACATCCACAGTGGTCACTCCTTCTGCGAGGCAGCGAACAGAGAGAGCCTTTTGCTTGTTCGCCTGGCAGCGAAGAGACACAGTGGTTTCCTTGTTCGCCAGGCAGCGAAGAGACAAAGCGGTCTGCTTGTTTGCCAGGCGGTGGACAGATTAGGCAGTCTCCTTGTTTGTGAGACAGCGAACATCCACAGTGGTTCCTCATTCTGCCAGGCAGCGAAGAGACAGAGCGTTTTGCTTCTTCGCCTGGCAGCGAAGAGACACAGCGGTTTGCTTGTTCGCCAGGCAGTGAAGAGACGAAGCAGTCTGCTTGTTCTCCAGGCAGCGAAAAGATTAGGCAGTCTCCTTGTTTGTGAGACAGTCAACATCCACAGTGGTTCCCCATTCTGCGAGGCAGCGAAGAGACACAGTGGTTTTCTTGTTCGCCTGGGAGCGAAGAGACGAAGCAGTCTGCTTGTTCGCCAGGCAGCAAACAGATTAGGCAGTCTCCTTGTTTGTGAGACAGCGAACATCCACTGTGCTCACACATTCTGCGAGGCCGCCAAGAGACACAGTGGTCTGCTTGTTCGTGAGGCAGCGGACAGATGCAGTGGTTTGCCAGACAGCGAGGTAGTGAACAGAGAGAGTGGTTCGCTTGTTTGCGGGGCAGGGATGTTTCGCCATGGTTGGCTTTTTGGTGAGTGGGCGAATAGACGCAGTGATGTGCTTTTTTTTGCGAGTCAGCGAAGAGACGAAGCGGTCTGCTTGTTCGCCAGGCAGCGAACAGATTAGGCAGTCTCCTTGTTTGTGACACAGAAAACATCCACAGTGGTTCCTCATTCTGCGAGGCAGCGAACAGAGAGAGCCTTTTGCTTGTTCGCCTGGCAGCGAAGAGACACAGTGGTTTCCTTGTTCGCCAGGCAGCGAAGAGACAAAGCGGTCTGCTTGTTTGCCAGGCGGTGGACAGATTAGGCAGTCTCCTTGTTTGTGAGACAGCGAACATCCACAGTGGTTCCTCATTCTGCGAGGCAGCGAACAGAGAGAGCCTTTTGCTTGTTCGCCTGGCAGCGAAGAGATTAGGCAGTCTCCTTGTTTGTGAGACAGCGAACATCCACGGTGGTCACTCCTTCTGCGAGGCAGCGAAGAGACAGAGCCTTTTGCTTGTTCGCCAGGCAGCGAAGAAACGCAGTGGTTTGCTTGTTCGCCAGGCAGTGAAGAGACGAAGCAGTCTGCTTGTTCGCCAGACAGTTGGCAGATTAGGCAGTCTCCTTGTTTGTGAGACAGCGAAAATCCACAGTGCTTCCTCATTCTGCGAGGCAGCGAAGAGACACAGCGGTTTTCTTGTTCGCCTGGGAGCGAAGAGACGAAGCAGTCTGCTTGTTCGCCAGGCACTGGACAGATTAGGCAGTCTCCTTGTTTGTGAGACAGCGAACATCCACAGTGCTTCCTCATTCTGCGAGGCAGCGAACAGAGAAAGCCTTTTGCTTGTTCGCCTGGCAGCGAAGAGACGAAGCGGTCTGCTTGTTCGCCAGGCAGCGAACAGATTAGGCAGTCTCCTTTTTTGTGAGACAGCGAACATCCACAGTGGTCACACATTGTGCGAGGCAGCGAAGAGACACAGTGGTTTGCTTGTTCGCCAGGCAGCGAACAGATTAGGCAGTCTCCTTGTTTGTGAGACAGAAAACATCCACAGTGGTCACTCCTTCTGCGAGGCAGTGAAGAGACAGAGTGGTCTGCTTGTTCGCCAGGCAGCGAACAGATTAGGCAGTCTCCTTGTTTGTGAGACAGCGAACATCCACAGTGGCTCCTCATTCTGCCAGGCAGCCAAAAGACGCAGCGGTCGGCTTGTTCGCCAGGCACTGGACAGATTAGGCAGTCTCCTTGTTTGTGAGACAGCGAATATCCACAGTGGTTCCTCATTCTGCGAGGCAGCGAACAGAGAGAGCCTTTTGCTTGTTCACCTGGCAGCGAAGAGACGAAGCGGTCTTCTTGTTCGCCAGGCAGCAAACAGATTAGGCAGTCTCCTTGTTTGTGAGACAGCGAACATCCACAGTGGTTCCTCATTCTGCCAGGCAGCGAAGAGACAGAGCGTTTTGCTTCTTCGCCTGGCAGCGAAGAGACACAGCGGTTTGCTTGTTCGCCAGGCAGTGAAGAGACGAAGCAGTCTGCTTGTTCTTCATGCAGCGAAAAGATTAGGCAGTCTCCTTGTTTGTGAGACAGTCAACATCCACAGTGGTTCCCCATTCTGCGAGGCAGCGAAGAGACACAGTGGTTTTCTTGTTCGCCTGGGAGCGAAGAGACGAAGCAGTCTGCTTGTTCGCCAGGCACTGGACAGATTAGGCAGTCTCCTTGTTTGTGAGACAGCGAACATCCACAGTGGTTCCTCATTCTGCGAGGCAGCGAACAGAGAAAGCCTTTTGCTTGTTCGCCTGGCAGCGAAGAGACGAAGCGGTCTGCTTGTTCGCCAGGCAGCGAACAGATTAGGCAGTCTCCTTTTTTGTGAGACAGCGAACATCCACGGTCGTCACTCCTTCTGCGAGGCAGCGAAGAGACAGAGCCTTTTGCTTGTTCGCCTGGCAGCGAAGAGACGAAGCGGTCTGCTTGTTCGCCAGGCAGCAAACAGATTAGGCAGTCTCCTTGTTTGTGAGACAGCGAACATCCACAGTGGTCACTCATTGTGCGAGGCAGCGAAGAGACACAGTGGTTTGCTTGTTCGCCAGGCAGCGAAGAAACGCAGCGGTTTGCTTGTTCGCCAGGCAGCGAACAGATTAGGCAGTCTCCTTGTTTGTGAGACAGAAAACATCCACAGTGGTCACTCCTTCTGCGAGGCAGTGAAGAGACAGAGTGGTCTGCTTGTTCGCCAGGCAGCGAACAGATTAGGCAGTCTCCTTGTTTGTGAGACAGCGAACATCCACAGTGGCTCCTCATTCTGCTAGACAGCGAAAGGACAGAGCGTAACGCTTGTTCGCCTGGCAGCGAAGAGACAAAGCGGTTTGCTTGTTCGCCAGACAGTGGGCAGATTAGGCAGTCTCCTTGTTTGTGCCACAGAAAACATCCACAGTGGTTCCTCATTCTGCGAGACAGTGAACAGACAGAGCCTTTTGCTTGTTCTCCAGACAGTGGGCAGATTAGGCAGTCTCCTTGTTTGTGAGACAGCGAACATCCACAGTGGTTCCTCATTCTGCGAGGCAGCGAACAGAGAGAGCCTTTTGCTTGTTCGCCTGGCAGCGAAGAGACACAGTGGTTTCCTTGTTCGCCAGGCAGCGAAGAGACAAAGCGGTCTGCTTGTTTGCCAGGCGGTGGACAGATTAGGCAGTCTCCTTGTTTGTGAGACAGCGAACATCCACAGTGGTTCCCCATTCTGCGAGGCAGCCAAGAGACACAGTGTTTTTCTTGGTCGCCTGGGAGCGAAGAGACGAAGCGGTCTGCTTGTTCGCCAGGCACTGGACAGATTAGGCAGTCTCCTTGTTTGTGAGACAGCGAACATCCACAGTGGTCACTCCTTCTGCGAGGCAGCGAACAGAGAGAGCCTTTTGCTTGTTCACCTGGCAGCGAAGAGACGAAGCGGTCTGCTTGTTCGACAGGCAGCAAACAGATTAGGCAGTCTCCTTGTTTGTGAGACAGCGAACATCCACACTGGTCACTCATTGTGCGAGGCAGCGAAGAGACACAGCGGTTTGCTTGTTCGCCAGGCAGCCAAGAGACAAAGCGGTTTGCTTGTTCGCCAGACAGTTGGCAGATTAGGCAGTCTCCTTGTTTGTGAGACAGCGAAAATCCACAGTGCTTCCTCATTCTGCGAGGCAGCGAAGAGACAGAGCGTTTTGCTTGTTCGCCTGGCAGCGAAGAGACACAGCGGTTTGCTTGTTCACCAGGCAGTGAAGAGACGAAGCAGTCTGCTTGTTCTCCAGGCAGCGAAAATATTAGGCAGTCTCCTTGTTTGTGAGACAGTGAACATCCACTGTGGTTCCCCATTCTGCGAGGCAGCGAAGAGACACAGTGTTTTTCTTGTTCGCCTGGGAGCGAAGAGACGAAGCAGTCTGCTTGTTCGCCAGGCACTGGACAGATTAGGCATTCTCCTTGTTTGTGAGACAGCGAACATCCACTGTGGTTCCTCATTCTGCGAGGCAGCAAACAGAGAGAGCCTTTTGCTTGTTCGCCTGGCAGCGAAGAGACGAAGCGGTCTGCTTGTTCGCCAGGCAGCGAAAAGATTAGGCAGTCTCCTTGTTTGTGAGACAGCGAACATCCACGGTGGTCACTCATTCTGCGAGGCAGCCAAGAGACACAGTGGTCTGCTTGTTCGTGAGGCAGCGGACAGATGCAGTGGTTTGCCAGACAGCGAGGTAGTGAACAGAGAGAGTGGTTCGCTTGTTTGCGGGGCAGGGATGTTTCGCCATGGTTGGCTTTTTGGTGAGTAGGCGAATAGACGCAGTGATGTGCTTTTTTTTGCGAGTCAGCGAAGAGACGAAGCGGTCTGCTTGTTCGCCAGGCAGCGAACAGATCAGGCAGTCTCCTTGTTTGTGAGACAGCGAACATCCACAGTGGTTTCTCATTCTGCCAGGCAGCCAAAAGACGCAGCGGTCGGCTTGTTCGCCAGGCACTGGACAGATTAGGCAGTCTCCTTGTTTGTGAGACAGCGAATATCCACAGTGGTTCCTCATTCTGCGAGGCAGCGAACAGAGAGAGCCTTTTGCTTGTTCACCTGGCAGCGAAGAGACGAAGCGGTCTGCTTGTTCGCCTGGCAGCGAAGAGATTAGGCAGTCTCCTTGTTTGTGAGACAGCGAACATCCACAGTGGTTCCTCATTCTGCCAGGCAGCGAAGAGACAGAGCGTTTTGCTTCTTCGCCTGGCAGCGAAGAGACACAGCGGTTTGCTTGTTCGCCAGGCAGTGAAGAGACGAAGCAGTCTGCTTGTTCTTCATGCAGCGAAAAGATTAGGCAGTCTCCTTGTTTGTGAGACAGTCAACATCCACAGTGGTTCCCCATTCTGCGAGGCAGCGAAGAGACACAGTGGTTTTCTTGTTCGCCTGGGAGCGAAGAGACGAAGCAGTCTGCTTGTTCGCCAGGCAGCAAACAGATTAGGCAGTCTCCTTGTTTGTGAGACAGCGAACATCCACTGTGCTCACACATTCTGCGAGGCCGCCAAGAGACACAGTGGTCTGCTTGTTCGTGAGGCAGCGGACAGATGCAGTGGTTTGCCAGACAGCGAGGTAGTGAACAGAGAGAGTGGTTCGCTTGTTTGCGGGGCAGGGATGTTTCGCCATGGTTGGCTTTTTGGTGAGTGGGCGAATAGACGCAGTGATGTGCTTTTTTTGCGAGTCAGCGAAGAGACGAAGCGGTCTGCTTGTTCGCCAGGCAGCGAACAGATTAGGCAGTCTCCTTGTTTGTGACACAGAAAACATCCACAGTGGTTCCTCATTCTGCGAGGCAGCGAACAGAGAGAGCCTTTTGCTTGTTCGCCTGGCAGCGAAGAGACACAGTGGTTTCCTTGTTCGCCAGGCAGCGAAGAGACAAAGCGGTCTGCTTGTTTGCCAGGCGGTGGACAGATTAGGCAGTCTCCTTGTTTGTGAGACAGCGAACATCCACAGTGGTTCCTCATTCTGCGAGGCAGCGAACAGAGAGAGCCTTTTGCTTGTTCGCCTGGCAGCGAAGAGATTAGGCAGTCTCCTTGTTTGTGAGACAGCGAACATCCACGGTGGTCACTCCTTCTGCGAGGCAGCGAAGAGACAGAGCCTTTTGCTTGTTCGCCTGGCAGCGAAGAGACGAAGCGGTCTGCTTGTTCGCCAGGCAGCAAACAGATTAGGCAGTCTCCTTGTTTGTGAGACAGCGAACATCCACAGTGCTCACTCATTGTGCGAGGCAGCGAAGAGAAACCGCCTTTTGCTTGTTCGCCAGGCAGCGAAGAAACGCAGTGGTTTGCTTGTTCGCCAGGCAGCCAAGAGACAAAGCGGTTTGCTTGTTCGCCAGACAGTTGGCAGATTAGGCAGTCTCCTTGTTTGTGAGACAGCGAAAATCCACAGTGCTTCCTCATTCTGCGAGGCAGCGAAGAGACACAGCGGTTTGCTTGTTCACCAGGCAGTGAAGAGACGAAGCAGTCTGCTTGTTCTCCAGGCACTGGACAGATTAGGCAGTCTCCTTGTTTTTGAGACAGCGAACATCCACAGTGGTTCCCCGTTCTGCGAGGCAGCGAAGAGACACAGTGGTTTTCTTGTTCGCCTGGGAGCGAAGAGACGAAGCAGTCTGCTTGTTCGCCAGGCACTGGACAGATTAGGCAGTCTCCTTGTTTGTGAGACAGCGAACATCCACAGTGGTTCCTCATTCTGCGAGGCAGCGAACAGAGAGAGCCTTTTGCTTGTTCGCCTGGCAGCGAAGAGACGAAGCGGTCTGCTTGTTCGCCAGGCAGCGAACAGATTAGGCAGTCTCCTTTTTTGTGAGACAGCGAACATCCACGGTCGTCACTCCTTCTGCGAGGCAGCGAAGAGACAGAGCCTTTTGCTTGTTCGCCTGGCAGCGAAGAGACGAAGCGGTCTGCTTGTTCGCCAGGCAGCAAACAGATTAGGCAGTCTCCTTGTTTGTGAGACAGCGAACATCCACAGTGGTCACTCATTCTGCGAGGCAGCCAAGAGACCTAGCGTTCTGCTTGTTCGCCATGCAGCGAAGAGATTAGGCACTCTCCTTGTTTGTGAGACAGCGAACATCCAGAGTGGTCACTCATTCTGCGAGGCAGCGAATTGGCACAGCGTTCTGCTTCTTCGCCAAGCAGTGGACAGATTAGGTAGTCTCCTTGTTTGTGAGACAGCGAACATCCACAGTGGTCACTCATTCTACGAGGCAGCCAAGAGACACAGCGGTCTGCTTGCTCGCCAGGCAGCGAAGAGACGCAGCGGTCTGCTTGTTCGCCAGGCAGTGGACAGATGAGGCAGTCTCCTTGTTCGTGAGACAGCGAGCATCCACAGCGGTCACTCATTCTGCGAGGCAGCGAACAGATGCAGCCGTTTGCTTGTCCACTAGATGGCGTAGTGGCATCACGGATTGCTTTTTCGCCTGGAAGAGACCCGATGCAGCACTTTGCCAGCTGGCGAGGCAGCGAACAGACGCAGCAGTCTGCTGCTTTGTGAGACAGCGAACATCCACGGTGGTTAGTTATTCTGCGAAGCAGCGAAGAGACGCAGCGCTTAGTTAGTTCTCCAGGCCCTGAACACATGCAACGGTTCACTTGTTGGCAACGCAGCGAGGAGAGGCAGCGGTCTGCTTGTTCGCCAGGCAGTGGACAGATTAGGCAGTCTCCGTGTTTGTGAGACAGCCAACATCCACAGTGGTCACTCATTCTGCGAGGCAGCGAACAGATGCAGTGGTTTGCTTGATCGCGAGGCAGTGAACAGAGAGAGCGGTTCGCTTCTTTGCGAGGTAGGGAACATTCGCCGTGGTTGGCTTTTTTGTGACTGGGCGAATAGAGGCAGTGATGTGCTTTTTTGCGAGGCAGCGAAGAGACGCAGCAGTCTGCTTGTTCGCCAGGCAGTGAACAGATGAGGCAGTCTCCTTGTTCGTGAGACAGCGAACATCCACAGCGGTCACTCATTCTGCGAGGCAGCGAACAGAGAGAGCCTTTTGCTTGTTCGCCTGGCAGCGAAGAGACGAAGCGGTCTGCTTCTTCGACAGGCAGCGAACAGATTAGGCAGTCTCCTTGTTTGTGAGACAGCGAACATCCACAGGGGGTCCTCATTCTGCGAGGCAGCGAAGAGACACAGTGGTTTGCTTGTTCGCCAGGCAGCGAAGAAACGCAGCGGTTTGCTTGTTCGCCAGGCAGCGAACAGATTAGGCAGTCTCCTTGTTTGTGAGACAGAAAACATCCACAGTGGTCACTCCTTCTGCGAGGCAGTGAAGAGACAGAGTGGTCTGCTTGTTCGCCAGGCAGCGAACAGATTAGGCAGTCTCCTTGTTTGTGAGACAGCGAACATCCACAGTGGCTCCTCATTCTGCTAGACAGCGAAAGGACAGAGCGTAACGCTTGTTCGCCTGGCAGCGAAGAGACAAAGCGGTTTGCTTGTTCGCCAGACAGTGGGCAGATTAGGCAGTCTCCTTGTTTGTGCCACAGAAAACATCCACAGTGGTTCCTCATTCTGCGAGACAGTGAACAGACAGAGCCTTTTGCTTGTTCTCCAGACAGTGGGCAGATTAGGCAGTCTCCTTGTTTGTGAGACAGCGAACATCCACAGTGGTTCCTCATTCTGCGAGGCAGCGAACAGAGAGAGCCTTTTGCTTGTTCGCCTGGCAGCGAAGAGACACAGTGGTTTCCTTGTTCGCCAGGCAGCGAAGAGACAAAGCGGTCTGCTTGTTCGACAGGCAGCAAACAGATTAGGCAGTCTCCTTGTTTGTGAGACAGCGAACATCCACACTGGTCACTCATTGTGCGAGGCAGCGAAGAGACACAGCGGTTTGCTTGTTCGCCAGGCAGCCAAGAGACAAAGCGGTTTGCTTATTCGCCAGACAGTTGGCAGATTAGGCAGTCTCCTTGTTTGTGAGACAGCGAAAATCCACAGTGCTTCCTCATTCTGCGAGGCAGCGAAGAGACAGAGCGTTTTGCTTGTTCGCCTGGCAGCGAAGAGACACAGCGGTTTGCTTGTTCACCAGGCAGTGAAGAGACGAAGCAGTCTGCTTGTTCTCCAGGCAGCGAAAATATTAGGCAGTCTCCTTGTTTGTGAGACAGTGAACATCCACTGTGGTTCCCCATTCTGCGAGGCAGCGAAGAGACACAGTGTTTTTCTTGTTCGCCTGGGAGCGAAGAGACGAAGCAGTCTGCTTGTTCGCCAGGCACTGGACAGATTAGGCATTCTCCTTGTTTGTGAGACAGCGAACATCCACTGTGGTTCCTCATTCTGCGAGGCAGCAAACAGAGAGAGCCTTTTGCTTGTTCGCCTGGCAGCGAAGAGACGAAGCGGTCTGCTTGTTCGCCAGGCAGCGAACAGATCAGGCAGTCTCCTTGTTTGTGAGACAGCGAACATCCACAGTGGTTCCTCATTCTGCGAGGCAGCCAAGAGACCTAGCGTTCTGCTTGTTCGCCATGCAGCGAAGAGATTAGGCACTCTCCTTGTTTGTGAGACAGCGAACATCCAGAGTGGTCACTCATTCTGCGAGGCAGCGAATTGGCACAGCGTTCTGCTTCTTCGCCAAGCAGTGGACAGATTAGGTAGTCTCCTTGTTTGTGAGACAGCGAACATCCACAGTGGTCACTCATTCTCCGAGGCAGCCAAGAGACACAGCGGTCTGCTTGCTCGCCATGCAGCGAAGAGACGCAGCGGTCTGCTTGTTCGCCAGGCAGCGAACAGATTCCGCATTCTCCTTTTTTGTGAGACAGCGAACATCCACAGTGGTCACTCATTGTGCGAGGTAGCGAAAAGACACAGCGGTTTGCTTTTTCGCCAGGCAGCGAAGAGACGAAGCGTTTTGCTTGCTCGCCAGGCAGTGGACAGATTAGGCAGTCTCCGTGTTTGTGAGACAGCCAACATCCACAGTGGTCACTCATTCTGCGAGGCAGCGAACAGATGCAGTGGTTTGCTTGATGGCGAGGCAGTGAACAGAGAGAGCGGTTCGCTTTTTTGCGAGGCAGCAAAGAGAAATGTCAGTCTGCTTGCTCGCCAGGCAGCAAAGAGACGCAGCGGTCTGCTTGTTCGCCAGGCAGTGAACAGATGAGGCAGTCTCCGTGTTCGTGAGACAGCCAACATCCACAGTGGTCACTCATTCTGCGAGGCAGCGAACAGATGCAGCCGTTTGCTTGTCCACTAGATGGCGTAGTGGCATCACGGATTGCTTTTTCGCCTGGAAGAGACCCGATGCAGCACTTTGCCAGCTGGCGAGGCAGCGAACAGACGCAGCAGTCTGCTGCTTTGTGAGACAGCGAACATCCACGGTGGTTAGTTATTCTGCGAAGCAGCGAAGAGACGCAGCGCTTAGTTAGTTCTCCAGGCCCTGAACACATGCAACGGTTCACTTGCTGGCAACGCAGCGAGGAGAGGCAGCGGTCTGCTTGTTCGCCAGGCAGTGGACAGATTAGGCAGTCTCCGTGTTTGTGAGACAGCCAACATCCACAGTGGTCACTCATTCTGCGAGGCAGCGAACAGATGCAGTGGTTTGCTGGATCGTGAGGCAGTGAACAGAGAGAGCGGTTCGCTTCTTTGCGAGGTAGGGAACATTCGCCGTGGTTGGCTTTTTTGTGACTGGGCGAATAGAGGCAGTGATGTGCTTTTTTGCGAGGCAGCGAAGAGACGCAGCAGTCTGCTTGTTCGCCAGGCAGTGAACAGATGAGGCAGTCTCCTTTTTTGTGAGACAGCGAACATCCACAGTGGTCACGCATTCTGCGAGGCAGCGAAGAGACACAGCGGTCTGCTTGTTCGCCAGGCAGCGAAGAGATTAGCCAGTCTCCTTGTTTGTGAGACAGTGAACATCCACAGTGGTCACTCATTGTGCGAGGCAGCGAAGAGAAACCGCCTTTTGCTTGTTCGCCAGGCAGCGAAGAAACGCAGTGGTTTGCTTGTTCGCCAGGCAGCCAAGAGACAAAGCGGTTTGCTTGTTCGCCAGACAGTTGGCAGATTAGGCAGTCTCCTTGTTTGTGAGACAGCGAAAATCCACAGTGCTTCCTCATTCTGCGAGGCAGCGAAGAGACACAGCGGTTTGCTTGTTCACCAGGCAGTGAAGAGACGAAGCAGTCTGCTTGTTCTCCAGGCACTGGACAGATTAGGCAGTCTCCTTGTTTGTGAGACAGCGAACATCCACAGTGGTTCCTCATTCTGCGAGGCAGCGAACAGAGAAAGCCTTTTGCTTGTTCGCCTGGCAGCGAAGAGACGAAGCGGTCTGCTTGTTCGCCAGGCAGCGAACAGATTAGGCAGTCTCCTTGTTTGTGAGACAGAAAACATCCACAGTGGTCACTCCTTCTGCGAGGCAGTGAAGAGACAGAGTGGTCTGCTTGTTCGCCAGGCAGCGAACAGATTAGGCAGTCTCCTTGTTTGTGAGACAGCGAACATCCACAGTGGCTCCTCATTCTGCTAGACAGCGAAAGGACAGAGCGTAACGCTTGTTCGCCTGGCAGCGAAGAGACAAAGCGGTTTGCTTGTTCGCCAGACAGTGGGCAGATTAGGCAGTCTCCTTGTTTGTGCCACAGAAAACATCCACAGTGGTTCCTCATTCTGCGAGACAGTGAACAGACAGAGCCTTTTGCTTGTTCTCCAGACAGTGGGCAGATTAGGCAGTCTCCTTGTTTGTGAGACAGCGAACATCCACAGTGGTTCCTCATTCTGCGAGGCAGCGAACAGAGAGAGCCTTTTGCTTGTTCGCCTGGCAGCGAAGAGACACAGTGGTTTCCTTGTTCGCCAGGCAGCGAAGAGACAAAGCGGTCTGCTTGTTTGCCAGGCGGTGGACAGATTAGGCAGTCTCCTTGTTTGTGAGACAGCGAACATCCACAGTGGTTCCCCATTCTGCGAGGCAGCCAAGAGACACAGTGTTTTTCTTGGTCGCCTGGGAGCGAAGAGACGAAGCGGTCTGCTTGTTCGCCAGGCACTGGACAGATTAGGCAGTCTCCTTGTTTGTGAGACAGCGAACATCCACACTGGTCACTCATTGTGCGAGGCAGCGAAGAGACACAGCGGTTTGCTTGTTCGCCAGGCAGCCAAGAGACAAAGCGGTTTGCTTATTCGCCAGACAGTTGGCAGATTAGGCAGTCTCCTTGTTTGTGAGACAGCGAAAATCCACAGTGCTTCCTCATTCTGCGAGGCAGCGAAGAGACAGAGCGTTTTGCTTGTTCGCCTGGCAGCGAAGAGACACAGCGGTTTGCTTGTTCACCAGGCAGTGAAGAGACGAAGCAGTCTGCTTGTTCTCCAGGCAGCGAAAATATTAGGCAGTCTCCTTGTTTGTGAGACAGTGAACATCCACTGTGGTTCCCCATTCTGCGAGGCAGCGAAGAGACACAGTGTTTTTCTTGTTCGCCTGGGAGCGAAGAGACGAAGCAGTCTGCTTGTTCGCCAGGCACTGGACAGATTAGGCATTCTCCTTGTTTGTGAGACAGCGAACATCCACTGTGGTTCCTCATTCTGCGAGGCAGCAAACAGAGAGAGCCTTTTGCTTGTTCGCCTGGCAGCGAAGAGACGAAGCGGTCTGCTTGTTCGCCAGGCAGCGAAAAGATTAGGCAGTCTCCTTGTTTGTGAGACAGCGAACATCCACGGTGGTCACTCATTCTGCGAGGCAGCCAAGAGACACAGTGGTCTGCTTGTTCGTGAGGCAGCGGACAGATGCAGTGGTTTGCCAGACAGCGAGGTAGTGAACAGAGAGAGTGGTTCGCTTGTTTGCGGGGCAGGGATGTTTCGCCATGGTTGGCTTTTTGGTGAGTAGGCGAATAGACGCAGTGATGTGCTTTTTTTTGCGAGTCAGCGAAGAGACGAAGCGGTCTGCTTGTTCGCCAGGCAGCAAACAGATTAGGCAGTCTCCTTGTTTGTGAGACAGCGAACATCCACAGTGCTCACTCATTGTGCGAGGCAGCGAAGAGAAACCGCCTTTTGCTTGTTCGCCAGGCAGCGAAGAAACGCAGTGGTTTGCTTGTTCGCCAGGCAGCCAAGAGACAAAGCGGTTTGCTTGTTCGCCAGACAGTTGGCAGATTAGGCAGTCTCCTTGTTTGTGAGACAGCGAAAATCCACAGTGCTTCCTCATTCTGCGAGGCAGCGAAGAGACACAGCGGTTTGCTTGTTCACCAGGCAGTGAAGAGACGAAGCAGTCTGCTTGTTCTCCAGGCACTGGACAGATTAGGCAGTCTCCTTGTTTTTGAGACAGCGAACATCCACAGTGGTTCCCCGTTCTGCGAGGCAGCGAAGAGACACAGTGGTTTTCTTGTTCGCCTGGGAGCGAAGAGACGAAGCAGTCTGCTTGTTCGCCAGGCACTGGACAGATTAGGCAGTCTCCTTGTTTGTGAGACAGCGAACATCCACAGTGGTTCCTCATTCTGCGAGGCAGCGAACAGAGAAAGCCTTTTGCTTGTTCGCCTGGCAGCGAAGAGACGAAGCGGTCTGCTTGTTCGCCAGGCAGCGAACAGATTAGGCAGTCTCCTTTTTTGTGAGACAGCGAACATCCACGGTCGTCACTCCTTCTGCGAGGCAGCGAAGAGACAGAGCCTTTTGCTTGTTCGCCTGGCAGCGAAGAGACGAAGCGGTCTGCTTGTTCGCCAGGCAGCAAACAGATTAGGCAGTCTCCTTGTTTGTGAGACAGCGAACATCCACAGTGGTCACTCATTGTGCGAGGCAGCGAAGAGACACAGTGGTTTGCTTGTTCGCCAGGCAGCGAAGAAACGCAGCGGTTTGCTTGTTCGCCAGGCAGCGAACAGATTAGGCAGTCTCCTTGTTTGTGAGACAGCCAACATCCACAGTGGTCACTCCTTCTGCGAGGCAGTGAAGAGACAGAGTGGTCTGCTTGTTCGCCAGGCAGCGAACAGATTAGGCAGTCTCCTTGTTTGTGAGACAGCGAACATCCACAGTGGCTCCTCATTCTGCTAGACAGCGAAAGGACAGAGCGTAACGCTTGTTCGCCTGGCAGCGAAGAGACAAAGCGGTTTGCTTGTTCGCCAGACAGTGGGCAGATTAGGCAGTCTCCTTGTTTGTGCCACAGAAAACATCCACAGTGGTTCCTCATTCTGCGAGACAGTGAACAGACAGAGCCTTTTGCTTGTTCTCCAGACAGTGGGCAGATTAGGCAGTCTCCTTGTTTGTGAGACAGCGAACATCCACAGTGGTTCCTCATTCTGCGAGGCAGCGAACAGAGAGAGCCTTTTGCTTGTTCGCCTGGCAGCGAAGAGACACAGTGGTTTCCTTGTTCGCCAGGCAGCGAAGAGACAAAGCGGTCTGCTTGTTTGCCAGGCGGTGGACAGATTAGGCAGTCTCCTTGTTTGTGAGACAGCGAACATCCACAGTGGTTCCCCATTCTGCGAGGCAGCCAAGAGACACAGTGTTTTTCTTGGTCGCCTGGGAGCGAAGAGACGAAGCGGTCTGCTTGTTCGCCAGGCACTGGACAGATTAGGCAGTCTCCTTGTTTGTGAGACAGCGAACATCCACAGTGGTCACTCCTTCTGCGAGGCAGCGAACAGAGAGAGCCTTTTGCTTGTTCACCTGGCAGCGAAGAGACGAAGCGGTCTGCTTGTTCGACAGGCAGCAAACAGATTAGGCAGTCTCCTTGTTTGTGAGACAGCGAACATCCACACTGGTCACTCATTGTGCGAGGCAGCGAAGAGACACAGCGGTTTGCTTGTTCGCCAGGCAGCCAAGAGACAAAGCGGTTTGCTTATTCGCCAGACAGTTGGCAGATTAGGCAGTCTCCTTGTTTGTGAGACAGCGAAAATCCACAGTGCTTCCTCATTCTGCGAGGCAGCGAAGAGACAGAGCGTTTTGCTTGTTCGCCTGGCAGCGAAGAGACACAGCGGTTTGCTTGTTCACCAGGCAGTGAAGAGACGAAGCAGTCTGCTTGTTCTCCAGGCAGCGAAAATATTAGGCAGTCTCCTTGTTTGTGAGACAGTGAACATCCACTGTGGTTCCCCATTCTGCGAGGCAGCGAAGAGACACAGTGTTTTTCTTGTTCGCCTGGGAGCGAAGAGACGAAGCAGTCTGCTTGTTCGCCAGGCACTGGACAGATTAGGCATTCTCCTTGTTTGTGAGACAGCGAACATCCACTGTGGTTCCTCATTCTGCGAGGCAGCAAACAGAGAGAGCCTTTTGCTTGTTCGCCTGGCAGCGAAGAGACGAAGCGGTCTGCTTGTTCGCCAGGCAGCGAAAAGATTAGGCAGTCTCCTTGTTTGTGAGACAGCGAACATCCACGGTGGTCACTCATTCTGCGAGGCAGCCAAGAGACACAGTGGTCTGCTTGTTCGTGAGGCAGCGGACAGATGCAGTGGTTTGCCAGACAGCGAGGTAGTGAACAGAGAGAGTGGTTCGCTTGTTTGCGGGGCAGGGATGTTTCGCCATGGTTGGCTTTTTGGTGAGTGGGCGAATAGACGCAGTGATGTGCTTTTTTTTGCGAGTCAGCGAAGAGACGAAGCGGTCTGCTTGTTCGCCAGGCAGCGAACAGATCAGGCAGTCTCCTTGTTTGTGGGACAGCGAACATCCACAGTGGTTTCTCATTCTGCCAGGCAGCCAAAAGACGCAGCGGTCGGCTTGTTCGCCAGGCACTGGACAGATTAGGCAGTCTCCTTGTTTGTGAGACAGCGAATATCCACAGTGGTTCCTCATTCTGCGAGGCAGCGAACAGAGAGAGCCTTTTGCTTGTTCACCTGGCAGCGAAGAGACGAAGCGGTCTGCTTGTTCGCCAGGCAGCAAACAGATTAGGCAGTCTCCTTGTTTGTGAGACAGCGAACATCCACAGTGGTTCCTCATTCTGCCAGGCAGCGAAGAGACAGAGCATTTTGCTTCTTCGCCTGGCAGCGAAGAGACACAGCGGTTTGCTTGTTCGCCAGGCAGTGAAGAGACGAAGCAGTCTGCTTGTTCTTCATGCAGCGAAAAGATTAGGCAGTCTCCTTGTTTGTGAGACAGTCAACATCCACAGTGGTTCCCCATTCTGCGAGGCAGCGAAGAGACACAGTGGTTTTCTTGTTCGCCTGGGAGCGAAGAGACGAAGCAGTCTGCTTGTTCGCCAGGCAGCAAACAGATTAGGCAGTCTCCTTGTTTGTGAGACAGCGAACATCCACTGTGCTCACACATTCTGCGAGGCCGCCAAGAGACACAGTGGTCTGCTTGTTCGTGAGGCAGCGGACAGATGCAGTGGTTTGCCAGACAGCGAGGTAGTGAACAGAGAGAGTGGTTCGCTTGTTTGCGGGGCAGGGATGTTTCGCCATGGTTGGCTTTTTGGTGAGTGGGCGAATAGACGCAGTGATGTGCTTTTTTTTGCGAGTCAGCGAAGAGACGAAGCGGTCTGCTTGTTCGCCAGGCAGCGAACAGATCAGGCAGTCTCCTTGTTTGTGAGACAGCGAACATCCACAGTGGTTCCTCATTCTGCGAGGCAGCCAAGAGACCTAGCGTTCTGCTTGTTCGCCATGCAGCGAAGAGATTAGGCACTCTCCTTGTTTGTGAGACAGCGAACATCCAGAGTGGTCACTCATTCTGCGAGGCAGCGAATTGGCACAGCGTTCTGCTTCTTCGCCAAGCAGTGGACAGATTAGGTAGTCTCCTTGTTTGTGAGACAGCGAACATCCACAGTGGTCACTCATTCTCCGAGGCAGCCAAGAGACACAGCGGTCTGCTTGCTCGCCATGCAGCGAAGAGACGCAGCGGTCTGCTTGTTCGCCAGGCAGCGAACAGATTCCGCATTCTCCTTTTTTGTGAGACAGCGAACATCCACAGTGGTCACTCATTGTGCGAGGTAGCGAAAAGACACAGCGGTTTGCTTTTTCGCCAGGCAGCGAAGAGACGAAGCGTTTTGCTTGCTCGCCAGGCAGTGGACAGATTAGGCAGTCTCCGTGTTTGTGAGACAGCCAACATCCACAGTGGTCACTCATTCTGCGAGGCAGCGAACAGATGCAGTGGTTTGCTTGATGGCCAGGCAGTGAACAGAGAGAGCGGTTCGCTTTTTTGCGAGGCAGCAAAGAGAAACGTCAGTCTGCTTGCTCGCCAGGCAGCGAAGAGACGCAGCGGTCTGCTTGTTCGCCAGGCAGTGAACAGATGAGGCAGTCTCCGTGTTCGTGAGACAGCCAACATCCACAGTGGTCACTCATTCTGCGAGGCAGCGAACAGATGCAGCCGTTTGCTTGTCCACTAGATGGCGTAGTGGCATCACGGATTGCTTTTTCGCCTGGAAGAGACCCGATGCAGCACTTTGCCAGCTGGCGAGGCAGCGAACAGACGCAGCAGTCTGCTGCTTTGTGAGACAGCGAACATCCACGGTGGTTAGTTATTCTGCGAAGCAGCGAAGAGACGCAGCGCTTAGTTAGTTCTCCAGGCCCTGAACACATGCAACGGTTCACTTGCTGGCAACGCAGCGAGGAGAGGCAGCGGTCTGCTTGTTCGCCAGGCAGTGGACAGATTAGGCAGTCTCCGTGTTTGTGAGACAGCCAACATCCACAGTGGTCACTCATTCTGCGAGGCAGCGAACAGATGCAGTGGTTTGCTGGATCGTGAGGCAGTGAACAGAGAGAGCGGTTCGCTTCTTTGCGAGGTAGGGAACATTCGCCGTGGTTGGCTTTTTTGTGACTGGGCGAATAGAGGCAGTGATGTGCTTTTTTGCGAGGCAGCGAAGAGACGCAGCAGTCTGCTTGTTCGCCAGGCAGTGAACAGATGAGGCAGTCTCCTTTTTTGTGAGACAGCGAACATCCACAGTGGTCACGCATTCTGCGAGGCAGCGAAGAGACACAGCGGTCTGCTTGTTCGCCAGGCAGCGAAGAGATTAGCCAGTCTCCTTGTTTGTGAGACAGTGAACATCCACAGTGGTCACTCATTGTGCGAGGCAGCGAAGAGAAACCGCCTTTTGCTTGTTCGCCAGGCAGCGAAGAAACGCAGTGGTTTGCTTGTTCGCCAGGCAGCCAAGAGACAAAGCGGTTTGCTTGTTCGCCAGACAGTTGGCAGATTAGGCAGTCTCCTTGTTTGTGAGACAGCGAAAATCCACAGTGCTTCCTCATTCTGCGAGGCAGCGAAGAGACACAGCGGTTTGCTTGTTCACCAGGCAGTGAAGAGACGAAGCAGTCTGCTTGTTCTCCAGGCACTGGACAGATTAGGCAGTCTCCTTGTTTGTGAGACAGCGAACATCCACAGTGGTTCCTCATTCTGCGAGGCAGCGAACAGAGAAAGCCTTTTGCTTGTTCGCCTGGCAGCGAAGAGACGAAGCGGTCTGCTTGTTCGCCAGGCAGCGAACAGATTAGGCAGTCTCCTTGTTTGTGAGACAGAAAACATCCACAGTGGTCACTCCTTCTGCGAGGCAGTGAAGAGACAGAGTGGTCTGCTTGTTCGCCAGGCAGCGAACAGATTAGGCAGTCTCCTTGTTTGTGAGACAGCGAACATCCACAGTGGCTCCTCATTCTGCTAGACAGCGAAAGGACAGAGCGTAACGCTTGTTCGCCTGGCAGCGAAGAGACAAAGCGGTTTGCTTGTTCGCCAGACAGTGGGCAGATTAGGCAGTCTCCTTGTTTGTGCCACAGAAAACATCCACAGTGGTTCCTCATTCTGCGAGACAGTGAACAGACAGAGCCTTTTGCTTGTTCTCCAGACAGTGGGCAGATTAGGCAGTCTCCTTGTTTGTGAGACAGCGAACATCCACAGTGGTTCCTCATTCTGCGAGGCAGCGAACAGAGAGAGCCTTTTGCTTGTTCGCCTGGCAGCGAAGAGACACAGTGGTTTCCTTGTTCGCCAGGCAGCGAAGAGACAAAGCGGTCTGCTTGTTTGCCAGGCGGTGGACAGATTAGGCAGTCTCCTTGTTTGTGAGACAGCGAACATCCACTGTGGTTCCCCATTCTGCGAGGCAGCCAAGAGACACAGTGTTTTTCTTGGTCGCCTGGGAGCGAAGAGACGAAGCGGTCTGCTTGTTCGCCAGGCACTGGACAGATTAGGCAGTCTCCTTGTTTGTGAGACAGCGAACATCCACAGTGGTCACTCCTTCTGCGAGGCAGCGAAGAGACAGAGCCTTTTGCTTGTTCACCTGGCAGCGAAGAGACGAAGCGGTCTGCTTGTTCGACAGGCAGCAAACAGATTAGGCAGTCTCCTTGTTTGTGAGACAGCGAACATCCACACTGGTCACTCATTGTGCGAGGCAGCGAAGAGACACAGCGGTTTGCTTGTTCGCCAGGCAGCCAAGAGACAAAGCGGTTTGCTTATTCGCCAGACAGTTGGCAGATTAGGCAGTCTCCTTGTTTGTGAGACAGCGAAAATCCACAGTGCTTCCTCATTCTGCGAGGCAGCGAAGAGACAGAGCGTTTTGCTTGTTCGCCTGGCAGCGAAGAGACACAGCGGTTTGCTTGTTCACCAGGCAGTGAAGAGACGAAGCAGTCTGCTTGTTCTCCAGGCAGCGAAAATATTAGGCAGTCTCCTTGTTTGTGAGACAGTGAACATCCACTGTGGTTCCCCATTCTGCGAGGCAGCGAAGAGACACAGTGTTTTTCTTGTTCGCCTGGGAGCGAAGAGACGAAGCAGTCTGCTTGTTCGCCAGGCACTGGACAGATTAGGCATTCTCCTTGTTTGTGAGACAGCGAACATCCACTGTGGTTCCTCATTCTGCGAGGCAGCAAACAGAGAGAGCCTTTTGCTTGTTCGCCTGGCAGCGAAGAGACGAAGCGGTCTGCTTGTTCGCCAGGCAGCGAAAAGATTAGGCAGTCTCCTTGTTTGTGAGACAGCGAACATCCACGGTGGTCACTCATTCTGCGAGGCAGCCAAGAGACACAGTGGTCTGCTTGTTCGTGAGGCAGCGGACAGATGCAGTGGTTTGCCAGACAGCGAGGTAGTGAACAGAGAGAGTGGTTCGCTTGTTTGCGGGGCAGGGATGTTTCGCCATGGTTGGCTTTTTGGTGAGTGGGCGAATAGACGCAGTGATGTGCTTTTTTTTGCGAGTCAGCGAAGAGACGAAGCGGTCTGCTTGTTCGCCAGGCAGCGAACAGATCAGGCAGTCTCCTTGTTTGTGAGACAGCGAACATCCACAGTGGTTCCTCATTCTGCGAGGCAGCCAAGAGACCTAGCGTTCTGCTTGTTCGCCATGCAGCGAAGAGATTAGGCACTCTCCTTGTTTGTGAGACAGCGAACATCCAGAGTGGTCACTCATTCTGCGAGGCAGCGAATTGGCACAGCGTTCTGCTTCTTCGCCAAGCAGTGGACAGATTAGGTAGTCTCCTTGTTTGTGAGACAGCGAACATCCACAGTGGTCACTCATTCTCCGAGGCAGCCAAGAGACACAGCGGTCTGCTTGCTCGCCATGCAGCGAAGAGACGCAGCGGTCTGCTTGTTCGCCAGGCAGCGAACAGATTCCGCATTCTCCTTTTTTGTGAGACAGCGAACATCCACAGTGGTCACTCATTGTGCGAGGTAGCGAAAAGACACAGCGGTTTGCTTTTTCGCCAGGCAGCGAAGAGACGAAGCGTTTTGCTTGCTCGCCAGGCAGTGGACAGATTAGGCAGTCTCCGTGTTTGTGAGACAGCCAACATCCACAGTGGTCACTCATTCTGCGAGGCAGCGAACAGATGCAGTGGTTTGCTTGATGGCCAGGCAGTGAACAGAGAGAGCGGTTCGCTTTTTTGCGAGGCAGCAAAGAGAAACGTCAGTCTGCTTGCTCGCCAGGCAGCGAAGAGACGCAGCGGTCTGCTTGTTCGCCAGGCAGTGAACAGATGAGGCAGTCTCCGTGTTCGTGAGACAGCCAACATCCACAGTGGTCACTCATTCTGCGAGGCAGCGAACAGATGCAGCCGTTTGCTTGTCCACTAGATGGCGTAGTGGCATCACGGATTGCTTTTTCGCCTGGAAGAGACCCGATGCAGCACTTTGCCAGCTGGCGAGGCAGCGAACAGACGCAGCAGTCTGCTGCTTTGTGAGACAGCGAACATCCACGGTGGTTAGTTATTCTGCGAAGCAGCGAAGAGACGCAGCGCTTAGTTAGTTCTCCAGGCCCTGAACACATGCAACGGTTCACTTGCTGGCAACGCAGCGAGGAGAGGCAGCGGTCTGCTTGTTCGCCAGGCAGTGGACAGATTAGGCAGTCTCCGTGTTTGTGAGACAGCCAACATCCACAGTGGTCACTCATTCTGCGAGGCAGCGAACAGATGCAGTGGTTTGCTGGATCGTGAGGCAGTGAACAGAGAGAGCGGTTCGCTTCTTTGCGAGGTAGGGAACATTCGCCGTGGTTGGCTTTTTTGTGACTGGGCGAATAGAGGCAGTGATGTGCTTTTTTGCGAGGCAGCGAAGAGACGCAGCAGTCTGCTTGTTCGCCAGGCAGTGAACAGATGAGGCAGTCTCCTTTTTTGTGAGACAGCGAACATCCACAGTGGTCACGCATTCTGCGAGGCAGCGAAGAGACACAGCGGTCTGCTTGTTCGCCAGGCAGCGAAGAGATTAGCCAGTCTCCTTGTTTGTGAGACAGTGAACATCCACAGTGGTCACTCATTGTGCGAGGCAGCGAAGAGAAACCGCCTTTTGCTTGTTCGCCAGGCAGCGAAGAAACGCAGTGGTTTGCTTGTTCGCCAGGCAGCCAAGAGACAAAGCGGTTTGCTTGTTCGCCAGACAGTTGGCAGATTAGGCAGTCTCCTTGTTTGTGAGACAGCGAAAATCCACAGTGCTTCCTCATTCTGCGAGGCAGCGAAGAGACACAGCGGTTTGCTTGTTCACCAGGCAGTGAAGAGACGAAGCAGTCTGCTTGTTCTCCAGGCACTGGACAGATTAGGCAGTCTCCTTGTTTGTGAGACAGCGAACATCCACAGTGGTTCCTCATTCTGCGAGGCAGCGAACAGAGAAAGCCTTTTGCTTGTTCGCCTGGCAGCGAAGAGACGAAGCGGTCTGCTTGTTCGCCAGGCAGCGAACAGATTAGGCAGTCTCCTTGTTTGTGAGACAGAAAACATCCACAGTGGTCACTCCTTCTGCGAGGCAGTGAAGAGACAGAGTGGTCTGCTTGTTCGCCAGGCAGCGAACAGATTAGGCAGTCTCCTTGTTTGTGAGACAGCGAACATCCACAGTGGCTCCTCATTCTGCTAGACAGCGAAAGGACAGAGCGTAACGCTTGTTCGCCTGGCAGCGAAGAGACAAAGCGGTTTGCTTGTTCGCCAGACAGTGGGCAGATTAGGCAGTCTCCTTGTTTGTGCCACAGAAAACATCCACAGTGGTTCCTCATTCTGCGAGACAGTGAACAGACAGAGCCTTTTGCTTGTTCTCCAGACAGTGGGCAGATTAGGCAGTCTCCTTGTTTGTGAGACAGCGAACATCCACAGTGGTTCCTCATTCTGCGAGGCAGCGAACAGAGAGAGCCTTTTGCTTGTTCGCCTGGCAGCGAAGAGACACAGTGGTTTCCTTGTTCGCCAGGCAGCGAAGAGACAAAGCGGTCTGCTTGTTTGCCAGGCGGTGGACAGATTAGGCAGTCTCCTTGTTTGTGAGACAGCGAACGTCCACTGTGGTTCCCCATTCTGCGAGGCAGCCAAGAGACACAGTGTTTTTCTTGGTCGCCTGGGAGCGAAGAGACGAAGCGGTCTGCTTGTTCGCCAGGCACTGGACAGATTAGGCAGTCTCCTTGTTTGTGAGACAGCGAACATCCACAGTGGTCACTCCTTCTGCGAGGCAGCGAAGAGACAGAGCCTTTTGCTTGTTCACCTGGCAGCGAAGAGACGAAGCGGTCTGCTTGTTCGACAGGCAGCAAACAGATTAGGCAGTCTCCTTGTTTGTGAGACAGCGAACATCCACACTGGTCACTCATTGTGCGAGGCAGCGAAGAGACACAGCGGTTTGCTTGTTCGCCAGGCAGCCAAGAGACAAAGCGGTTTGCTTATTCGCCAGACAGTTGGCAGATTAGGCAGTCTCCTTGTTTGTGAGACAGCGAAAATCCACAGTGCTTCCTCATTCTGCGAGGCAGCGAAGAGACAGAGCGTTTTGCTTGTTCGCCTGGCAGCGAAGAGACACAGCGGTTTGCTTGTTCACCAGGCAGTGAAGAGACGAAGCAGTCTGCTTGTTCTCCAGGCAGCGAAAATATTAGGCAGTCTCCTTGTTTGTGAGACAGTGAACATCCACTGTGGTTCCCCATTCTGCGAGGCAGCGAAGAGACACAGTGTTTTTCTTGTTCGCCTGGGAGCGAAGAGACGAAGCAGTCTGCTTGTTCGCCAGGCACTGGACAGATTAGGCATTCTCCTTGTTTGTGAGACAGCGAACATCCACTGTGGTTCCTCATTCTGCGAGGCAGCAAACAGAGAGAGCCTTTTGCTTGTTCGCCTGGCAGCGAAGAGACGAAGCGGTCTGCTTGTTCGCCAGGCAGCGAAAAGATTAGGCAGTCTCCTTGTTTGTGAGACAGCGAACATCCACGGTGGTCACTCATTCTGCGAGGCAGCCAAGAGACACAGTGGTCTGCTTGTTCGTGAGGCAGCGGACAGATGCAGTGGTTTGCCAGACAGCGAGGTAGTGAACAGAGAGAGTGGTTCGCTTGTTTGCGGGGCAGGGATGTTTCGCCATGGTTGGCTTTTTGGTGAGTAGGCGAATAGACGCAGTGATGTGCTTTTTTTTGCGAGTCAGCGAAGAGACGAAGCGGTCTGCTTGTTCGCCAGGCAGCAAACAGATTAGGCAGTCTCCTTGTTTGTGAGACAGCGAAAATCCACAGTGCTTCCTCATTCTGCGAGGCAGCGAAGAGACACAGCGGTTTGCTTGTTCACCAGGCAGTGAAGAGACGAAGCAGTCTGCTTGTTCTCCAGGCACTGGACAGATTAGGCAGTCTCCTTGTTTTTGAGACAGCGAACATCCACAGTGGTTCCCCGTTCTGCGAGGCAGCGAAGAGACACAGTGGTTTTCTTGTTCGCCTGGGAGCGAAGAGACGAAGCAGTCTGCTTGTTCGCCAGGCACTGGACAGATTAGGCAGTCTCCTTGTTTGTGAGACAGCGCACATCCACAGTGGTTCCTCATTCTGCGAGGCAGCGAACAGAGAAAGCCTTTTGCTTGTTCACCTGGCAGCGAAGAGACGAAGCGGTCTGCTTGTTCGCCAGGCAGCAAACAGATTAGGCAGTCTCCTTGTTTGTGAGACAGCGAACATCCACAGTGGTTCCTCATTCTGCGAGGCAGCGAACAGAGAAAGCCTTTTGCTTGTTCACCTGGCAGCGAAGAGACGAAGCGGTCTGCTTGTTCGCCAGGCAGCAAACAGATTAGGCAGTCTCCTTGTTTGTGAGACAGCGAACATCCACAGTGGTTCCTCATTCTGCCAGGCAGCCAAAAGACGCAGCGGTCGGCTTGTTCGCCAGGCACTGGACAGATTAGGCAGTCTCCTTGTTTGTGAGACAGCGAATATCCACAGTGGTTCCTCATTCTGCGAGGCAGCGAACAGAGAGAGCCTTTTGCTTGTTCACCTGGCAGCGAAGAGACGAAGCGGTCTGCTTGTTCGCCAGGCAGCAAACAGATTAGGCAGTCTCCTTGTTTGTGAGACAGCGAACATCCACAGTGGTTCCTCATTCTGCCAGGCAGCGAAGAGACAGAGCATTTTGCTTCTTCGCCTGGCAGCGAAGAGACACAGCGGTTTGCTTGTTCGCCAGGCAGTGAAGAGACGAAGCAGTCTGCTTGTTCTTCATGCAGCGAAAAGATTAGGCAGTCTCCTTGTTTGTGAGACAGTCAACATCCACAGTGGTTCCCCATTCTGCGAGGCAGCGAAGAGACACAGTGGTTTTCTTGTTCGCCTGGGAGCGAAGAGACGAAGCAGTCTGCTTGTTCGCCAGGCAGCAAACAGATTAGGCAGTCTCCTTGTTTGTGAGACAGCGAACATCCACTGTGCTCACACATTCTGCGAGGCCGCCAAGAGACACAGTGGTCTGCTTGTTCGTGAGGCAGCGGACAGATGCAGTGGTTTGCCAGACAGCGAGGTAGTGAACAGAGAGAGTGGTTCGCTTGTTTGCGGGGCAGGGATGTTTCGCCATGGTTGGCTTTTTGGTGAGTGGGCGAATAGACGCAGTGATGTGCTTTTTTTTGCGAGTCAGCGAAGAGACGAAGCGGTCTGCTTGTTCGCCAGGCAGCGAACAGATCAGGCAGTCTCCTTGTTTGTGAGACAGCGAACATCCACAGTGGTTCCTCATTCTGCCAGGCAGCCAAGAGACCTAGCGTTCTGCTTGTTCGCCATGCAGCGAAGAGATTAGGCACTCTCCTTGTTTGTGAGACAGCGAACATCCAGAGTGGTCACTCATTCTGCGAGGCAGCGAATTGGCACAGCGTTCTGCTTCTTCGCCAAGCAGTGGACAGATTAGGTAGTCTCCTTGTTTGTGAGACAGCGAACATCCACAGTGGTCACTCATTCTCCGAGGCAGCCAAGAGACACAGCGGTCTGCTTGCTCGCCATGCAGCGAAGAGACGCAGCGGTCTGCTTGTTCGCCAGGCAGCGAACAGATTCCGCATTCTCCTTTTTTGTGAGACAGCGAACATCCACAGTGGTCACTCATTGTGCGAGGTAGCGAAAAGACACAGCGGTTTGCTTTTTCGCCAGGCAGCGAAGAGACGAAGCGTTTTGCTTGCTCGCCAGGCAGTGGACAGATTAGGCAGTCTCCGTGTTTGTGAGACAGCCAACATCCACAGTGGTCACTCATTCTGCGAGGCAGCGAACAGATGCAGTGGTTTGCTTGATGGCCAGGCAGTGAACAGAGAGAGCGGTTCGCTTTTTTGCGAGGCAGCAAAGAGAAACGTCAGTCTGCTTGCTCGCCAGGCAGCGAAGAGACGCAGCGGTCTGCTTGTTCGCCAGGCAGTGAACAGATGAGGCAGTCTCCGTGTTCGTGAGACAGCCAACATCCACAGTGGTCACTCATTCTGCGAGGCAGCGAACAGATGCAGCCGTTTGCTTGTCCACTAGATGGCGTAGTGGCATCACGGATTGCTTTTTCGCCTGGAAGAGACCCGATGCAGCACTTTGCCAGCTGGCGAGGCAGCGAACAGACGCAGCAGTCTGCTGCTTTGTGAGACAGCGAACATCCACGGTGGTTAGTTATTCTGCGAAGCAGCGAAGAGACGCAGCGCTTAGTTAGTTCTCCAGGCCCTGAACACATGCAACGGTTCACTTGCTGGCAACGCAGCGAGGAGAGGCAGCGGTCTGCTTGTTCGCCAGGCAGTGGACAGATTAGGCAGTCTCCGTGTTTGTGAGACAGCCAACATCCACAGTGGTCACTCATTCTGCGAGGCAGCGAACAGATGCAGTGGTTTGCTGGATCGTGAGGCAGTGAACAGAGAGAGCGGTTCGCTTCTTTGCGAGGTAGGGAACATTCGCCGTGGTTGGCTTTTTTGTGACTGGGCGAATAGAGGCAGTGATGTGCTTTTTTGCGAGGCAGCGAAGAGACGCAGCAGTCTGCTTGTTCGCCAGGCAGTGAACAGATGAGGCAGTCTCCTTTTTTGTGAGACAGCGAACATCCACAGTGGTCACGCATTCTGCGAGGCAGCGAAGAGACACAGCGGTCTGCTTGTTCGCCAGGCAGCGAAGAGATTAGCCAGTCTCCTTGTTTGTGAGACAGTGAACATCCACAGTGGTCACTCATTGTGCGAGGCAGCGAAGAGAAACCGCCTTTTGCTTGTTCGCCAGGCAGCGAAGAAACGCAGTGGTTTGCTTGTTCGCCAGGCAGCCAAGAGACAAAGCGGTTTGCTTGTTCGCCAGACAGTTGGCAGATTAGGCAGTCTCCTTGTTTGTGAGACAGCGAAAATCCACAGTGCTTCCTCATTCTGCGAGGCAGCGAAGAGACACAGCGGTTTGCTTGTTCACCAGGCAGTGAAGAGACGAAGCAGTCTGCTTGTTCTCCAGGCACTGGACAGATTAGGCAGTCTCCTTGTTTGTGAGACAGCGAACATCCACAGTGGTTCCTCATTCTGCGAGGCAGCGAACAGAGAAAGCCTTTTGCTTGTTCGCCTGGCAGCGAAGAGACGAAGCGGTCTGCTTGTTCGCCAGGCAGCGAACAGATTAGGCAGTCTCCTTGTTTGTGAGACAGAAAACATCCACAGTGGTCACTCCTTCTGCGAGGCAGTGAAGAGACAGAGTGGTCTGCTTGTTCGCCAGGCAGCGAACAGATTAGGCAGTCTCCTTGTTTGTGAGACAGCGAACATCCACAGTGGCTCCTCATTCTGCTAGACAGCGAAAGGACAGAGCGTAACGCTTGTTCGCCTGGCAGCGAAGAGACAAAGCGGTTTGCTTGTTCGCCAGACAGTGGGCAGATTAGGCAGTCTCCTTGTTTGTGCCACAGAAAACATCCACAGTGGTTCCTCATTCTGCGAGACAGTGAACAGACAGAGCCTTTTGCTTGTTCTCCAGACAGTGGGCAGATTAGGCAGTCTCCTTGTTTGTGAGACAGCGAACATCCACAGTGGTTCCTCATTCTGCGAGGCAGCGAACAGAGAGAGCCTTTTGCTTGTTCGCCTGGCAGCGAAGAGACACAGTGGTTTCCTTGTTCGCCAGGCAGCGAAGAGACAAAGCGGTCTGCTTGTTTGCCAGGCGGTGGACAGATTAGGCAGTCTCCTTGTTTGTGAGACAGCGAACATCCACAGTGGTTCCCCATTCTGCGAGGCAGCCAAGAGACACAGTGTTTTTCTTGGTCGCCTGGGAGCGAAGAGACGAAGCGGTCTGCTTGTTCGCCAGGCACTGGACAGATTAGGCAGTCTCCTTGTTTGTGAGACAGCGAACATCCACAGTGGTCACTCCTTCTGCGAGGCAGCGAACAGAGAGAGCCTTTTGCTTGTTCACCTGGCAGCGAAGAGACGAAGCGGTCTGCTTGTTCGACAGGCAGCAAACAGATTAGGCAGTCTCCTTGTTTGTGAGACAGCGAACATCCACACTGGTCACTCATTGTGCGAGGCAGCGAAGAGACACAGCGGTTTGCTTGTTCGCCAGGCAGCCAAGAGACAAAGCGGTTTGCTTATTCGCCAGACAGTTGGCAGATTAGGCAGTCTCCTTGTTTGTGAGACAGCGAAAATCCACAGTGCTTCCTCATTCTGCGAGGCAGCGAAGAGACAGAGCGTTTTGCTTGTTCGCCTGGCAGCGAAGAGACACAGCGGTTTTCTTGTTCACCAGGCAGTGAAGAGACGAAGCAGTCTGCTTGTTCTCCAGGCAGCGAAAATATTAGGCAGTCTCCTTGTTTGTGAGACAGTGAACATCCACTGTGGTTCCCCATTCTGCGAGGCAGCGAAGAGACACAGTGTTTTTCTTGTTCGCCTGGGAGCGAAGAGACGAAGCAGTCTGCTTGTTCGCCAGGCACTGGACAGATTAGGCATTCTCCTTGTTTGTGAGACAGCGAACATCCACTGTGGTTCCTCATTCTGCGAGGCAGCAAACAGAGAGAGCCTTTTGCTTGTTCGCCTGGCAGCGAAGAGACGAAGCGGTCTGCTTGTTCGCCAGGCAGCGAAAAGATTAGGCAGTCTCCTTGTTTGTGAGACAGCGAACATCCACGGTGGTCACTCATTCTGCGAGGCAGCCAAGAGACACAGTGGTCTGCTTGTTCGTGAGGCAGCGGACAGATGCAGTGGTTTGCCAGACAGCGAGGTAGTGAACAGAGAGAGTGGTTCGCTTGTTTGCGGGGCAGGGATGTTTCGCCATGGTTGGCTTTTTGGTGAGTAGGCGAATAGACGCAGTGATGTGCTTTTTTTTGCGAGTCAGCGAAGAGACGAAGCGGTCTGCTTGTTCGCCAGGCAGCAAACAGATTAGGCAGTCTCCTTGTTTGTGAGACAGCGAACATCCACAGTGCTCACTCATTGTGCGAGGCAGCGAAGAGAAACCGCCTTTTGCTTGTTCGCCAGGCAGCGAAGAAACGCAGTGGTTTGCTTGTTCGCCAGGCAGCCAAGAGACAAAGCGGTTTGCTTGTTCGCCAGACAGTTGGCAGATTAGGCAGTCTCCTTGTTTGTGAGACAGCGAAAATCCACAGTGCTTCCTCATTCTGCGAGGCAGCGAAGAGACACAGCGGTTTGCTTGTTCACCAGGCAGTGAAGAGACGAAGCAGTCTGCTTGTTCTCCAGGCACTGGACAGATTAGGCAGTCTCCTTGTTTTTGAGACAGCGAACATCCACAGTGGTTCCCCGTTCTGCGAGGCAGCGAAGAGACACAGTGGTTTTCTTGTTCGCCTGGGAGCGAAGAGACGAAGCAGTCTGCTTGTTCGCCAGGCACTGGACAGATTAGGCAGTCTCCTTGTTTGTGAGACAGCGAACATCCACAGTGGTTCCTCATTCTGCGAGGCAGCGAACAGAGAAAGCCTTTTGCTTGTTCGCCTGGCAGCGAAGAGACGAAGCGGTCTGCTTGTTCGCCAGGCAGCGAACAGATTAGGCAGTCTCCTTTTTTGTGAGACAGCGAACATCCACGGTCGTCACTCCTTCTGCGAGGCAGCGAAGAGACAGAGCCTTTTGCTTGTTCGCCTGGCAGCGAAGAGACGAAGCGGTCTGCTTGTTCGCCAGGCAGCAAACAGATTAGGCAGTCTCCTTGTTTGTGAGACAGCGAACATCCACAGTGGTCACTCATTGTGCGAGGCAGCGAAGAGACACAGTGGTTTGCTTGTTCGCCAGGCAGCGAAGAAACGCAGCGGTTTGCTTGTTCGCCAGGCAGCGAACAGATTAGGCAGTCTCCTTGTTTGTGAGACAGAAAACATCCACAGTGGTCACTCCTTCTGCGAGGCAGTGAAGAGACAGAGTGGTCTGCTTGTTCGCCAGGCAGCGAACAGATTAGGCAGTCTCCTTGTTTGTGAGACAGCGAACATCCACAGTGGCTCCTCATTCTGCTAGACAGCGAAAGGACAGAGCGTAACGCTTGTTCGCCTGGCAGCGAAGAGACAAAGCGGTTTGCTTGTTCGCCAGACAGTGGGCAGATTAGGCAGTCTCCTTGTTTGTGCCACAGAAAACATCCACAGTGGTTCCTCATTCTGCGAGACAGTGAACAGACAGAGCCTTTTGCTTGTTCTCCAGACAGTGGGCAGATTAGGCAGTCTCCTTGTTTGTGAGACAGCGAACATCCACAGTGGTTCCTCATTCTGCGAGGCAGCGAACAGAGAGAGCCTTTTGCTTGTTCGCCTGGCAGCGAAGAGACACAGTGGTTTCCTTGTTCGCCAGGCAGCGAAGAGACAAAGCGGTCTGCTTGTTCGCCAGGCACTGGACAGATTAGGCAGTCTCCTTGTTTGTGAGACAGCGAACATCCACTGTGGTTCCTCATTCTGCGAGGCAGCAAACAGAGAGAGCCTTTTGCTTGTTCGCCTGGCAGCGAAGAGACGAAGCGGTCTGCTTGTTCGCCAGGCAGCGAAAAGATTAGGCAGTCTCCTTGTTTGTGAGACAGCGAACATCCACGGTGGTCACTCATTCTGCGAGGCAGCCAAGAGACACAGTGGTCTGCTTGTTCGTGAGGCAGCGGACAGATGCAGTGGTTTGCCAGACAGCGAGGTAGTGAACAGAGAGAGTGGTTCGCTTGTTTGCGGGGCAGGGATGTTTCGCCATGGTTGGCTTTTTGGTGAGTGGGCGAATAGACGCAGTGATGTGCTTTTTTTTGCGAGTCAGCGAAGAGACGAAGCGGTCTGCTTGTTCGCCAGGCAGCGAACAGATCAGGCAGTCTCCTTGTTTGTGGGACAGCGAACATCCACAGTGGTTTCTCATTCTGCCAGGCAGCCAAAAGACGCAGCGGTCGGCTTGTTCGCCAGGCACTGGACAGATTAGGCAGTCTCCTTGTTTGTGAGACAGCGAATATCCACAGTGGTTCCTCATTCTGCGAGGCAGCGAACAGAGAGAGCCTTTTGCTTGTTCACCTGGCAGCGAAGAGACGAAGCGGTCTGCTTGTTCGCCAGGCAGCAAACAGATTAGGCAGTCTCCTTGTTTGTGAGACAGCGAACATCCACAGTGGTTCCTCATTCTGCCAGGCAGCGAAGAGACAGAGCATTTTGCTTCTTCGCCTGGCAGCGAAGAGACACAGCGGTTTGCTTGTTCGCCAGGCAGTGAAGAGACGAAGCAGTCTGCTTGTTCTTCATGCAGCGAAAAGATTAGGCAGTCTCCTTGTTTGTGAGACAGTCAACATCCACAGTGGTTCCCCATTCTGCGAGGCAGCGAAGAGACACAGTGGTTTTCTTGTTCGCCTGGGAGCGAAGAGACGAAGCAGTCTGCTTGTTCGCCAGGCAGCAAACAGATTAGGCAGTCTCCTTGTTTGTGAGACAGCGAACATCCACTGTGCTCACACATTCTGCGAGGCCGCCAAGAGACACAGTGGTCTGCTTGTTCGTGAGGCAGCGGACAGATGCAGTGGTTTGCCAGACAGCGAGGTAGTGAACAGAGAGAGTGGTTCGCTTGTTTGCGGGGCAGGGATGTTTCGCCATGGTTGGCTTTTTGGTGAGTGGGCGAATAGACGCAGTGATGTGCTTTTTTTTGCGAGTCAGCGAAGAGACGAAGCGGTCTGCTTGTTCGCCAGGCAGCGAACAGATCAGGCAGTCTCCTTGTTTGTGAGACAGCGAACATCCACAGTGGTTCCTCATTCTGCGAGGCAGCCAAGAGACCTAGCGTTCTGCTTGTTCGCCATGCAGCGAAGAGATTAGGCACTCTCCTTGTTTGTGAGACAGCGAACATCCAGAGTGGTCACTCATTCTGCGAGGCAGCGAATTGGCACAGCGTTCTGCTTCTTCGCCAAGCAGTGGACAGATTAGGTAGTCTCCTTGTTTGTGAGACAGCGAACATCCACAGTGGTCACTCATTCTCCGAGGCAGCCAAGAGACACAGCGGTCTGCTTGCTCGCCATGCAGCGAAGAGACGCAGCGGTCTGCTTGTTCGCCAGGCAGCGAACAGATTCCGCATTCTCCTTTTTTGTGAGACAGCGAACATCCACAGTGGTCACTCATTGTGCGAGGTAGCGAAAAGACACAGCGGTTTGCTTTTTCGCCAGGCAGCGAAGAGACGAAGCGTTTTGCTTGCTCGCCAGGCAGTGGACAGATTAGGCAGTCTCCGTGTTTGTGAGACAGCCAACATCCACAGTGGTCACTCATTCTGCGAGGCAGCGAACAGATGCAGTGGTTTGCTTGATGGCCAGGCAGTGAACAGAGAGAGCGGTTCGCTTTTTTGCGAGGCAGCAAAGAGAAACGTCAGTCTGCTTGCTCGCCAGGCAGCGAAGAGACGCAGCGGTCTGCTTGTTCGCCAGGCAGTGAACAGATGAGGCAGTCTCCGTGTTCGTGAGACAGCCAACATCCACAGTGGTCACTCATTCTGCGAGGCAGCGAACAGATGCAGCCGTTTGCTTGTCCACTAGATGGCGTAGTGGCATCACGGATTGCTTTTTCGCCTGGAAGAGACCCGATGCAGCACTTTGCCAGCTGGCGAGGCAGCGAACAGACGCAGCAGTCTGCTGCTTTGTGAGACAGCGAACATCCACGGTGGTTAGTTATTCTGCGAAGCAGCGAAGAGACGCAGCGCTTAGTTAGTTCTCCAGGCCCTGAACACATGCAACGGTTCACTTGCTGGCAACGCAGCGAGGAGAGGCAGCGGTCTGCTTGTTCGCCAGGCAGTGGACAGATTAGGCAGTCTCCGTGTTTGTGAGACAGCCAACATCCACAGTGGTCACTCATTCTGCGAGGCAGCGAACAGATGCAGTGGTTTGCTGGATCGTGAGGCAGTGAACAGAGAGAGCGGTTCGCTTCTTTGCGAGGTAGGGAACATTCGCCGTGGTTGGCTTTTTTGTGACTGGGCGAATAGAGGCAGTGATGTGCTTTTTTGCGAGGCAGCGAAGAGACGCAGCAGTCTGCTTGTTCGCCAGGCAGTGAACAGATGAGGCAGTCTCCTTTTTTGTGAGACAGCGAACATCCACAGTGGTCACGCATTCTGCGAGGCAGCGAAGAGACACAGCGGTCTGCTTGTTCGCCAGGCAGCGAAGAGATTAGCCAGTCTCCTTGTTTGTGAGACAGTGAACATCCACAGTGGTCACTCATTGTGCGAGGCAGCGAAGAGAAACCGCCTTTTGCTTGTTCGCCAGGCAGCGAAGAAACGCAGTGGTTTGCTTGTTCGCCAGGCAGCCAAGAGACAAAGCGGTTTGCTTGTTCGCCAGACAGTTGGCAGATTAGGCAGTCTCCTTGTTTGTGAGACAGCGAAAATCCACAGTGCTTCCTCATTCTGCGAGGCAGCGAAGAGACACAGCGGTTTGCTTGTTCACCAGGCAGTGAAGAGACGAAGCAGTCTGCTTGTTCTCCAGGCACTGGACAGATTAGGCAGTCTCCTTGTTTGTGAGACAGCGAACATCCACAGTGGTTCCTCATTCTGCGAGGCAGCGAACAGAGAAAGCCTTTTGCTTGTTCGCCTGGCAGCGAAGAGACGAAGCGGTCTGCTTGTTCGCCAGGCAGCGAACAGATTAGGCAGTCTCCTTGTTTGTGAGACAGAAAACATCCACAGTGGTCACTCCTTCTGCGAGGCAGTGAAGAGACAGAGTGGTCTGCTTGTTCGCCAGGCAGCGAACAGATTAGGCAGTCTCCTTGTTTGTGAGACAGCGAACATCCACAGTGGCTCCTCATTCTGCTAGACAGCGAAAGGACAGAGCGTAACGCTTGTTCGCCTGGCAGCGAAGAGACAAAGCGGTTTGCTTGTTCGCCAGACAGTGGGCAGATTAGGCAGTCTCCTTGTTTGTGCCACAGAAAACATCCACAGTGGTTCCTCATTCTGCGAGACAGTGAACAGACAGAGCCTTTTGCTTGTTCTCCAGACAGTGGGCAGATTAGGCAGTCTCCTTGTTTGTGAGACAGCGAACATCCACAGTGGTTCCTCATTCTGCGAGGCAGCGAACAGAGAGAGCCTTTTGCTTGTTCGCCTGGCAGCGAAGAGACACAGTGGTTTCCTTGTTCGCCAGGCAGCGAAGAGACAAAGCGGTCTGCTTGTTTGCCAGGCGGTGGACAGATTAGGCAGTCTCCTTGTTTGTGAGACAGCGAACATCCACTGTGGTTCCCCATTCTGCGAGGCAGCCAAGAGACACAGTGTTTTTCTTGGTCGCCTGGGAGCGAAGAGACGAAGCGGTCTGCTTGTTCGCCAGGCACTGGACAGATTAGGCAGTCTCCTTGTTTGTGAGACAGCGAACATCCACAGTGGTCACTCCTTCTGCGAGGCAGCGAACAGAGAGAGCCTTTTGCTTGTTCACCTGGCAGCGAAGAGACGAAGCGGTCTGCTTGTTCGACAGGCAGCAAACAGATTAGGCAGTCTCCTTGTTTGTGAGACAGCGAACATCCACACTGGTCACTCATTGTGCGAGGCAGCGAAGAGACACAGCGGTTTGCTTGTTCGCCAGGCAGCCAAGAGACAAAGCGGTTTGCTTATTCGCCAGACAGTTGGCAGATTAGGCAGTCTCCTTGTTTGTGAGACAGCGAAAATCCACAGTGCTTCCTCATTCTGCGAGGCAGCGAAGAGACAGAGCGTTTTGCTTGTTCGCCTGGCAGCGAAGAGACACAGCGGTTTGCTTGTTCACCAGGCAGTGAAGAGACGAAGCAGTCTGCTTGTTCTCCAGGCAGCGAAAATATTAGGCAGTCTCCTTGTTTGTGAGACAGTGAACATCCACTGTGGTTCCCCATTCTGCGAGGCAGCGAAGAGACACAGTGTTTTTCTTGTTCGCCTGGGAGCGAAGAGACGAAGCAGTCTGCTTGTTCGCCAGGCACTGGACAGATTAGGCATTCTCCTTGTTTGTGAGACAGCGAACATCCACTGTGGTTCCTCATTCTGCGAGGCAGCAAACAGAGAGAGCCTTTTGCTTGTTCGCCTGGCAGCGAAGAGACGAAGCGGTCTGCTTGTTCGCCAGGCAGCGAAAAGATTAGGCAGTCTCCTTGTTTGTGAGACAGCGAACATCCACGGTGGTCACTCATTCTGCGAGGCAGCCAAGAGACACAGTGGTCTGCTTGTTCGTGAGGCAGCGGACAGATGCAGTGGTTTGCCAGACAGCGAGGTAGTGAACAGAGAGAGTGGTTCGCTTGTTTGCGGGGCAGGGATGTTTCGCCATGGTTGGCTTTTTGGTGAGTAGGCGAATAGACGCAGTGATGTGCTTTTTTTTGCGAGTCAGCGAAGAGACGAAGCGGTCTGCTTGTTCGCCAGGCAGCAAACAGATTAGGCAGTCTCCTTGTTTGTGAGACAGCGAACATCCACAGTGCTCACTCATTGTGCGAGGCAGCGAAGAGAAACCGCCTTTTGCTTGTTCGCCAGGCAGCGAAGAAACGCAGTGGTTTGCTTGTTCGCCAGGCAGCCAAGAGACAAAGCGGTTTGCTTGTTCGCCAGACAGTTGGCAGATTAGGCAGTCTCCTTGTTTGTGAGACAGCGAAAATCCACAGTGCTTCCTCATTCTGCGAGGCAGCGAAGAGACACAGCGGTTTGCTTGTTCACCAGGCAGTGAAGAGACGAAGCAGTCTGCTTGTTCTCCAGGCACTGGACAGATTAGGCAGTCTCCTTGTTTTTGAGACAGCGAACATCCACAGTGGTTCCCAGTTCTGCGAGGCAGCGAAGAGACACAGTGGTTTTCTTGTTCGCCTGGGAGCGAAGAGACGAAGCAGTCTGCTTGTTCGCCAGGCACTGGACAGATTAGGCAGTCTCCTTGTTTGTGAGACAGCGAACATCCACAGTGGTTCCTCATTCTGCGAGGCAGCGAACAGAGAAAGCCTTTTGCTTGTTCGCCTGGCAGCGAAGAGACGAAGCGGTCTGCTTGTTCGCCAGGCAGCGAACAGATTAGGCAGTCTCCTTTTTTGTGAGACAGCGAACATCCACGGTCGTCACTCCTTCCGCGAGGCAGCGAAGAGACAGAGCCTTTTGCTTGTTCGCCTGGCAGCGAAGAGACGAAGCGGTCTGCTTGTTCGCCAGGCAGCAAACAGATTAGGCAGTCTCCTTGTTTGTGAGACAGCGAACATCCACAGTGGTCACTCATTGTGCGAGGCAGCGAAGAGACACAGTGGTTTGCTTGTTCGCCAGGCAGCGAAGAAACGCAGCGGTTTGCTTGTTCGCCAGGCAGCGAACAGATTAGGCAGTCTCCTTGTTTGTGAGACAGAAAACATCCACAGTGGTCACTCCTTCTGCGAGGCAGTGAAGAGACAGAGTGGTCTGCTTGTTCGCCAGGCAGCGAACAGATTAGGCAGTCTCCTTGTTTGTGAGACAGTGAACATCCACAGTGGCTCCTCATTCTGCTAGACAGCGAAAGGACAGAGCGTAACGCTTGTTCGCCTGGCAGCGAAGAGACAAAGCGGTTTGCTTGTTCGCCAGACAGTGGGCAGATTAGGCAGTCTCCTTGTTTGTGCCACAGAAAACATCCACAGTGGTTCCTCATTCTGCGAGACAGTGAACAGACAGAGCCTTTTGCTTGTTCTCCAGACAGTGGGCAGATTAGGCAGTCTCCTTGTTTGTGAGACAGCGAACATCCACAGTGGTTCCTCATTCTGCGAGGCAGCGAACAGAGAGAGCCTTTTGCTTGTTCGCCTGGCAGCGAAGAGACACAGTGGTTTCCTTGTTCGCCAGGCAGCGAAGAGACAAAGCGGTCTGCTTGTTTGCCAGGCGGTGGACAGATTAGGCAGTCTCCTTGTTTGTGAGACAGCGAACATCCACAGTGGTTCCCCATTCTGCGAGGCAGCCAAGACACACAGTGTTTTTCTTGGTCGCCTGGGAGCGAAGAGACGAAGCGGTCTGCTTGTTCGCCAGGCACTGGACAGATTAGGCAGTCTCCTTGTTTGTGAGACAGCGAACATCCACAGTGGTCACTCCTTCTGCGAGGCAGCGAACAGAGAGAGCCTTTTGCTTGTTCACCTGGCAGCGAAGAGACGAAGCGGTCTGCTTGTTCGACAGGCAGCAAACAGATTAGGCAGTCTCCTTGTTTGTGAGACAGCGAACATCCACACTGGTCACTCATTGTGCGAGGCAGCGAAGAGACACAGCGGTTTGCTTGTTCACCAGGCAGCGAAGAAACGCAGCGGTTTGCTTGTTCGCCAGGCAGCCAAGAGACAAAGCGGTTTGCTTATTCGCCAGACAGTTGGCAGATTAGGCAGTCTCCTTGTTTGTGAGACAGCGAAAATCCACAGTGCTTCCTCATTCTGCGAGGCAGCGAAGAGACAGAGCGTTTTGCTTGTTCGCCTGGCAGCGAAGAGACACAGCGGTTTGCTTGTTCACCAGGCAGTGAAGAGACGAAGCAGTCTGCTTGTTCTCCAGGCAGCGAAAATATTAGGCAGTCTCCTTGTTTGTGAGACAGCGAACATCCACTGTGGTTCCCCATTCTGCGAGGCAGCGAAGAGACACAGTGTTTTTCTTGTTCGCCTGGGAGCGAAGAGACGAAGCAGTCTGCTTGTTCGCCAGGCACTGGACAGATTAGGCATTCTCCTTGTTTGTGAGACAGCGAACATCCACTGTGGTTCCTCATTCTGCGAGGCAGCAAACAGAGAGAGCCTTTTGCTTGTTCGCCTGGCAGCGAAGAGACGAAGCGGTCTGCTTGTTCGCCAGGCAGCGAAAAGATTAGGCAGTCTCCTTGTTTGTGAGACAGCGAACATCTACGGTGGTCACTCATTCTGCGAGGCAGCCAAGAGACACAGTGGTCTGCTTGTTCGTGAGGCAGCGGACAGATGCAGTGGTTTGCCAGACAGCGAGGTAGTGAACAGAGAGAGTGGTTCGCTTGTTTGCGGGGCAGGGATGTTTCGCCATGGTTGGCTTTTTGGTGAGTAGGCGAATAGACGCAGTGATGTGCTTTTTTTTGCGAGTCAGCGAAGAGACGAAGCGGTCTGCTTGTTCGCCAGGCAGCGAACAGATCAGGCAGTCTCCTTGTTTGTGAGACAGCGAACATCCACAGTGGTTTCTCATTCTGCCAGGCAGCCAAGAGACGCAGCGGTCGGCTTGTTCGCCAGGCACTGGACAGATTAGGCAGTCTCCTTGTTTGTGAGACAGCGAATATCCACAGTGGTTCCTCATTCTGCGAGGCAGCGAACAGAGAGAGCCTTTTGCTTGTTCACCTGGCAGCGAAGAGACGAAGCGGTCTGCTTGTTCGCCAGGCAGCAAACAGATTAGGCAGTCTCCTTGTTTGTGAGACAGCGAACATCCACAGTGGTTCCTCATTCTGCGAGGCAGCCAAGAGACCTAGCGTTCTGCTTGTTCGCCATGCAGCGAAGAGATTAGGCACTCTCCTTGTTTGTGAGACAGCGAACATCCAGAGTGGTCACTCATTCTGCGAGGCAGCGAATTGGCACAGCGTTCTGCTTCTTCGCCAAGCAGTGGACAGATTAGGTAGTCTCCTTGTTTGTGAGACAGCGAACATCCACAGTGGTCACTCATTCTCCGAGGCAGCCAAGAGACACAGCGGTCTGCTTGCTCGCCATGCAGCGAAGAGACGCAGCGGTCTGCTTGTTCGCCAGGCAGCGAACAGATTCCGCATTCTCCTTTTTTGTGAGACAGCGAACATCCACAGTGGTCACTCATTGTGCGAGGTAGCGAAAAGACACAGCGGTTTGCTTTTTCGCCAGGCAGCGAAGAGACGAAGCGTTTTGCTTGCTCGCCAGGCAGTGGACAGATTAGGCAGTCTCCGTGTTTGTGAGACAGCCAACATCCACAGTGGTCACTCATTCTGCGAGGCAGCGAACAGATGCAGTGGTTTGCTTGATGGCGAGGCAGTGAACAGAGAGAGCGGTTCGCTTTTTTGCGAGGCAGCAAAGAGAAACGTCAGTCTGCTTGCTCGCCAGGCAGCGAAGAGACGCAGCGGTCTGCTTGTTCGCCAGGCAGCGAACAGATCAGGCAGTCTCCTTGTTTGTGAGACAGCGAACATCCACAGTGGTTCCTCATTCTGCGAGGCAGCCAAGAGACCTAGCGTTCTGCTTGTTCGCCATGCAGCGAAGAGATTAGGCACTCTCCTTGTTTGTGAGACAGCGAACATCCAGAGTGGTCACTCATTCTGCGAGGCAGCGAATTGGCACAGCGTTCTGCTTCTTCGCCAAGCAGTGGACAGATTAGGTAGTCTCCTTGTTTGTGAGACAGCGAACATCCACAGTGGTCACTCATTCTCCGAGGCAGCCAAGAGACACAGCGGTCTGCTTGCTCGCCATGCAGCGAAGAGACGCAGCGGTCTGCTTGTTCGCCAGGCAGCGAACAGATTCCGCATTCTCCTTTTTTGTGAGACAGCGAACATCCACAGTGGTCACTCATTGTGCGAGGTAGCGAAAAGACACAGCGGTTTGCTTTTTCGCCAGGCAGCGAAGAGACGAAGCGTTTTGCTTGCTCGCCAGGCAGTGGACAGATTAGGCAGTCTCCGTGTTTGTGAGACAGCCAACATCCACAGTGGTCACTCATTCTGCGAGGCAGCGAACAGATGCAGTGGTTTGCTTGATGGCGAGGCAGTGAACAGAGAGAGCGGTTCGCTTTTTTGCGAGGCAGCAAAGAGAAACGTCAGTCTGCTTGCTCGCCAGGCAGCGAAGAGACGCAGCGGTCTGCTTGTTCGCCAGGCAGTGAACAGATGAGGCAGTCTCCGTGTTCGTGAGACAGCCAACATCCACAGTGGTCACTCATTCTGCGAGGCAGCGAACAGATGCAGCCGTTTGCTTGTCCACTAGATGGCGTAGTGGCATCACGGATTGCTTTTTCGCCTGGAAGAGACCCGATGCAGCACTTTGCCAGCTGGCGAGGCAGCGAACAGACGCAGCAGTCTGCTGCTTTGTGAGACAGCGAACATCCACGGTGGTTAGTTATTCTGCGAAGCAGCGAAGAGACGCAGCGCTTAGTTAGTTCTCCAGGCCCTGAACACATGCAACGGTTCACTTGCTGGCAACGCAGCGAGGAGAGGCAGCGGTCTGCTTGTTCGCCAGGCAGTGGACAGATTAGGCAGTCTCCGTGTTTGTGAGACAGCCAACATCCACAGTGGTCACTCATTCTGCGAGGCAGCGAACAGATGCAGTGGTTTGCTGGATCGTGAGGCAGTGAACAGAGAGAGCGGTTCGCTTCTTTGCGAGGTAGGGAACATTCGCCGTGGTTGGCTTTTTTGTGACTGGGCGAATAGAGGCAGTGATGTGCTTTTTTGCGAGGCAGCGAAGAGACGCAGCAGTCTGCTTGTTCGCCAGGCAGTGAACAGATGAGGCAGTCTCCTTTTTTGTGAGACAGCGAACATCCACAGTGGTCACGCATTCTGCGAGGCAGCGAAGAGACACAGCGGTCTGCTTGTTCGCCAGGCAGCGAAGAGATTAGCCAGTCTCCTTGTTTGTGAGACAGCGAACATCCACAGTGCTCACTCATTGTGCGAGGCAGCGAAGAGAAACCGCCTTTTGCTTGTTCGCCAGGCAGCGAAGAAACGCAGTGGTTTGCTTGTTCGCCAGGCAGCCAAGAGACAAAGCGGTTTGCTTGTTCGCCAGACAGTTGGCAGATTAGGCAGTCTCCTTGTTTGTGAGACAGCGAAAATCCACAGTGCTTCCTCATTCTGCGAGGCAGCGAAGAGACACAGCGGTTTGCTTGTTCACCAGGCAGTGAAGAGACGAAGCAGTCTGCTTGTTCTCCAGGCACTGGACAGATTAGGCAGTCTCCTTGTTTTTGAGACAGCGAACATCCACAGTGGTTCCCAGTTCTGCGAGGCAGCGAAGAGACACAGTGGTTTTCTTGTTCGCCTGGGAGCGAAGAGACGAAGCAGTCTGCTTGTTCGCCAGGCACTGGACAGATTAGGCAGTCTCCTTGTTTGTGAGACAGCGAACATCCACAGTGGTTCCTCATTCTGCGAGGCAGCGAACAGAGAAAGCCTTTTGCTTGTTCGCCTGGCAGCGAAGAGACGAAGCGGTCTGCTTGTTCGCCAGGCAGCGAACAGATTAGGCAGTCTCCTTTTTTGTGAGACAGCGAACATCCACGGTCGTCACTCCTTCCGCGAGGCAGCGAAGAGACAGAGCCTTTTGCTTGTTCGCCTGGCAGCGAAGAGACGAAGCGGTCTGCTTGTTCGCCAGGCAGCAAACAGATTAGGCAGTCTCCTTGTTTGTGAGACAGCGAACATCCACAGTGGTCACTCATTGTGCGAGGCAGCGAAGAGACACAGTGGTTTGCTTGTTCGCCAGGCAGCGAAGAAACGCAGCGGTTTGCTTGTTCGCCAGGCAGCGAACAGATTAGGCAGTCTCCTTGTTTGTGAGACAGAAAACATCCACAGTGGTCACTCCTTCTGCGAGGCAGTGAAGAGACAGAGTGGTCTGCTTGTTCGCCAGGCAGCGAACAGATTAGGCAGTCTCCTTGTTTGTGAGACAGTGAACATCCACAGTGGCTCCTCATTCTGCTAGACAGCGAAAGGACAGAGCGTAACGCTTGTTCGCCTGGCAGCGAAGAGACAAAGCGGTTTGCTTGTTCGCCAGACAGTGGGCAGATTAGGCAGTCTCCTTGTTTGTGCCACAGAAAACATCCACAGTGGTTCCTCATTCTGCGAGACAGTGAACAGACAGAGCCTTTTGCTTGTTCTCCAGACAGTGGGCAGATTAGGCAGTCTCCTTGTTTGTGAGACAGCGAACATCCACAGTGGTTCCTCATTCTGCGAGGCAGCGAACAGAGAGAGCCTTTTGCTTGTTCGCCTGGCAGCGAAGAGACACAGTGGTTTCCTTGTTCGCCAGGCAGCGAAGAGACAAAGCGGTCTGCTTGTTTGCCAGGCGGTGGACAGATTAGGCAGTCTCCTTGTTTGTGAGACAGCGAACATCCACAGTGGTTCCCCATTCTGCGAGGCAGCCAAGACACACAGTGTTTTTCTTGGTCGCCTGGGAGCGAAGAGACGAAGCGGTCTGCTTGTTCGCCAGGCACTGGACAGATTAGGCAGTCTCCTTGTTTGTGAGACAGCGAACATCCACAGTGGTCACTCCTTCTGCGAGGCAGCGAACAGAGAGAGCCTTTTGCTTGTTCACCTGGCAGCGAAGAGACGAAGCGGTCTGCTTGTTCGACAGGCAGCAAACAGATTAGGCAGTCTCCTTGTTTGTGAGACAGCGAACATCCACACTGGTCACTCATTGTGCGAGGCAGCGAAGAGACACAGCGGTTTGCTTGTTCACCAGGCAGCGAAGAAACGCAGCGGTTTGCTTGTTCGCCAGGCAGCCAAGAGACAAAGCGGTTTGCTTATTCGCCAGACAGTTGGCAGATTAGGCAGTCTCCTTGTTTGTGAGACAGCGAAAATCCACAGTGCTTCCTCATTCTGCGAGGCAGCGAAGAGACAGAGCGTTTTGCTTGTTCGCCTGGCAGCGAAGAGACACAGCGGTTTGCTTGTTCACCAGGCAGTGAAGAGACGAAGCAGTCTGCTTGTTCTCCAGGCAGCGAAAATATTAGGCAGTCTCCTTGTTTGTGAGACAGCGAACATCCACTGTGGTTCCCCATTCTGCGAGGCAGCGAAGAGACACAGTGTTTTTCTTGTTCGCCTGGGAGCGAAGAGACGAAGCAGTCTGCTTGTTCGCCAGGCACTGGACAGATTAGGCATTCTCCTTGTTTGTGAGACAGCGAACATCCACTGTGGTTCCTCATTCTGCGAGGCAGCAAACAGAGAGAGCCTTTTGCTTGTTCGCCTGGCAGCGAAGAGACGAAGCGGTCTGCTTGTTCGCCAGGCAGCGAAAAGATTAGGCAGTCTCCTTGTTTGTGAGACAGCGAACATCTACGGTGGTCACTCATTCTGCGAGGCAGCCAAGAGACACAGTGGTCTGCTTGTTCGTGAGGCAGCGGACAGATGCAGTGGTTTGCCAGACAGCGAGGTAGTGAACAGAGAGAGTGGTTCGCTTGTTTGCGGGGCAGGGATGTTTCGCCATGGTTGGCTTTTTGGTGAGTAGGCGAATAGACGCAGTGATGTGCTTTTTTTTGCGAGTCAGCGAAGAGACGAAGCGGTCTGCTTGTTCGCCAGGCAGCGAACAGATCAGGCAGTCTCCTTGTTTGTGAGACAGCGAACATCCACAGTGGTTTCTCATTCTGCCAGGCAGCCAAGAGACGCAGCGGTCGGCTTGTTCGCCAGGCACTGGACAGATTAGGCAGTCTCCTTGTTTGTGAGACAGCGAATATCCACAGTGGTTCCTCATTCTGCGAGGCAGCGAACAGAGAGAGCCTTTTGCTTGTTCACCTGGCAGCGAAGAGACGAAGCGGTCTGCTTGTTCGCCAGGCAGCAAACAGATTAGGCAGTCTCCTTGTTTGTGAGACAGCGAACATCCACAGTGGTTCCTCATTCTGCGAGGCAGCCAAGAGACCTAGCGTTCTGCTTGTTCGCCATGCAGCGAAGAGATTAGGCACTCTCCTTGTTTGTGAGACAGCGAACATCCAGAGTGGTCACTCATTCTGCGAGGCAGCGAATTGGCACAGCGTTCTGCTTCTTCGCCAAGCAGTGGACAGATTAGGTAGTCTCCTTGTTTGTGAGACAGCGAACATCCACAGTGGTCACTCATTCTCCGAGGCAGCCAAGAGACACAGCGGTCTGCTTGCTCGCCATGCAGCGAAGAGACGCAGCGGTCTGCTTGTTCGCCAGGCAGCGAACAGATTCCGCATTCTCCTTTTTTGTGAGACAGCGAACATCCACAGTGGTCACTCATTGTGCGAGGTAGCGAAAAGACACAGCGGTTTGCTTTTTCGCCAGGCAGCGAAGAGACGAAGCGTTTTGCTTGCTCGCCAGGCAGTGGACAGATTAGGCAGTCTCCGTGTTTGTGAGACAGCCAACATCCACAGTGGTCACTCATTCTGCGAGGCAGCGAACAGATGCAGTGGTTTGCTTGATGGCGAGGCAGTGAACAGAGAGAGCGGTTCGCTTTTTTGCGAGGCAGCAAAGAGAAACGTCAGTCTGCTTGCTCGCCAGGCAGCGAAGAGACGCAGCGGTCTGCTTGTTCGCCAGGCAGCGAACAGATCAGGCAGTCTCCTTGTTTGTGAGACAGCGAACATCCACAGTGGTTCCTCATTCTGCGAGGCAGCCAAGAGACCTAGCGTTCTGCTTGTTCGCCATGCAGCGAAGAGATTAGGCACTCTCCTTGTTTGTGAGACAGCGAACATCCAGAGTGGTCACTCATTCTGCGAGGCAGCGAATTGGCACAGCGTTCTGCTTCTTCGCCAAGCAGTGGACAGATTAGGTAGTCTCCTTGTTTGTGAGACAGCGAACATCCACAGTGGTCACTCATTCTCCGAGGCAGCCAAGAGACACAGCGGTCTGCTTGCTCGCCATGCAGCGAAGAGACGCAGCGGTCTGCTTGTTCGCCAGGCAGCGAACAGATTCCGCATTCTCCTTTTTTGTGAGACAGCGAACATCCACAGTGGTCACTCATTGTGCGAGGTAGCGAAAAGACACAGCGGTTTGCTTTTTCGCCAGGCAGCGAAGAGACGAAGCGTTTTGCTTGCTCGCCAGGCAGTGGACAGATTAGGCAGTCTCCGTGTTTGTGAGACAGCCAACATCCACAGTGGTCACTCATTCTGCGAGGCAGCGAACAGATGCAGTGGTTTGCTTGATGGCGAGGCAGTGAACAGAGAGAGCGGTTCGCTTTTTTGCGAGGCAGCAAAGAGAAACGTCAGTCTGCTTGCTCGCCAGGCAGCGAAGAGACGCAGCGGTCTGCTTGTTCGCCAGGCAGTGAACAGATGAGGCAGTCTCCGTGTTCGTGAGACAGCCAACATCCACAGTGGTCACTCATTCTGCGAGGCAGCGAACAGATGCAGCCGTTTGCTTGTCCACTAGATGGCGTAGTGGCATCACGGATTGCTTTTTCGCCTGGAAGAGACCCGATGCAGCACTTTGCCAGCTGGCGAGGCAGCGAACAGACGCAGCAGTCTGCTGCTTTGTGAGACAGCGAACATCCACGGTGGTTAGTTATTCTGCGAAGCAGCGAAGAGACGCAGCGCTTAGTTAGTTCTCCAGGCCCTGAACACATGCAACGGTTCACTTGCTGGCAACGCAGCGAGGAGAGGCAGCGGTCTGCTTGTTCGCCAGGCAGTGGACAGATTAGGCAGTCTCCGTGTTTGTGAGACAGCCAACATCCACAGTGGTCACTCATTCTGCGAGGCAGCGAACAGATGCAGTGGTTTGCTGGATCGTGAGGCAGTGAACAGAGAGAGCGGTTCGCTTCTTTGCGAGGTAGGGAACATTCGCCGTGGTTGGCTTTTTTGTGACTGGGCGAATAGAGGCAGTGATGTGCTTTTTTGCGAGGCAGCGAAGAGACGCAGCAGTCTGCTTGTTCGCCAGGCAGTGAACAGATGAGGCAGTCTCCTTTTTTGTGAGACAGCGAACATCCACAGTGGTCACGCATTCTGCGAGGCAGCGAAGAGACACAGCGGTCTGCTTGTTCGCCAGGCAGCGAAGAGATTAGCCAGTCTCCTTGTTTGTGAGACAGTGAACATCCACAGTGGTCACTCATTGTGCGAGGCAGCGAAGAGAAACCGCCTTTTGCTTGTTCGCCAGGCAGCGAAGAAACGCAGTGGTTTGCTTGTTCGCCAGGCAGCCAAGAGACAAAGCGGTTTGCTTGTTCGCCAGACAGTTGGCAGATTAGGCAGTCTCCTTGTTTGTGAGACAGCGAAAATCCACAGTGCTTCCTCATTCTGCGAGGCAGCGAAGAGACACAGCGGTTTGCTTGTTCACCAGGCAGTGAAGAGACGAAGCAGTCTGCTTGTTCTCCAGGCACTGGACAGATTAGGCAGTCTCCTTGTTTGTGAGACAGCGAACATCCACAGTGGTTCCCCGTTCTGCGAGGCAGCGAAGAGACACAGTGGTTTTCTTGTTCGCCTGGGAGCGAAGAGACGAAGCAGTCTGCTTGTTCGCCAGGCACTGGACAGATTAGGCAGTCTCCTTGTTTGTGAGACAGCGAACATCCACAGTGGTTCCTCATTCTGCGAGGCAGCGAACAGAGAAAGCCTTTTGCTTGTTCGCCTGGCAGCGAAGAGACGAAGCGGTCTGCTTGTTCGCCAGGCAGCGAACAGATTAGGCAGTCTCCTTTTTTGTGAGACAGCGAACATCCACGGTCGTCACTCCTTCTGCGAGGCAGCGAAGAGACAGAGCCTTTTGCTTGTTCGCCTGGCAGCGAAGAGACGAAGCGGTCTGCTTGTTCGCCAGGCAGCAAACAGATTAGGCAGTCTCCTTGTTTGTGAGACAGCGAACATCCACAGTGGTCACTCATTGTGCGAGGCAGCGAAGAGACACAGTGGTTTGCTTGTTCGCCAGGCAGCGAAGAAACGCAGCGGTTTGCTTGTTCGCCAGGCAGCGAACAGATTAGGCAGTCTCCTTGTTTGTGAGACAGAAAACATCCACAGTGGTCACTCCTTCTGCGAGGCAGTGAAGAGACAGAGTGGTCTGCTTGTTCGCCAGGCAGCGAACAGATTAGGCAGTCTCCTTGTTTGTGAGACAGCGAACATCCACAGTGGCTCCTCAATCTGCCAGGCAGCCAAAAGACGCAGCGGTCGGCTTGTTCGCTGGCACTGGACAGATTAGGCAGTCTCCTTGTTTGTGAGACAGCGAACATCCACTGTGGTTCCTCATTCTGCGAGGCAGCAAACAGAGAGAGCCTTTTGCTTGTTCGCCTGGCAGCGAAGAGACGAAGCGGTCTGCTTGTTCGCCAGGCAGCGAAAAGATTAGGCAGTCTCCTTGTTTGTGAGACAGCGAACATCCACGGTGGTCACTCATTCTGCGAGGCAGCCAAGAGACACAGTGGTCTGCTTGTTCGTGAGGCAGCGGACAGATGCAGTGGTTTGCCAGACAGCGAGGTAGTGAACAGAGAGAGTGGTTCGCTTGTTTGCGGGGCAGGGATGTTTCGCCGTGGTTGGCTTTTTGGTGAGTAGGCGAATAGACGCAGTGATGTGCTTTTTTTTGCGAGTCAGCGAAGAGACGAAGCGGTCTGCTTGTTCGCCAGGCAGCGAACAGATCAGGCAGTCTCCTTGTTTGTGAGACAGCGAACATCCACAGTGGTTTCTCATTCTGCCAGGCAGCCAAAAGACGCAGCGGTCGGCTTGTTCGCCAGGCACTGGACAGATTAGGCAGTCTCCTTGTTTGTGAGACAGCGAATATCCACAGTGGTTCCTCATTCTGCGAGGCAGCGAACAGAGAGAGCCTTTTGCTTGTTCACCTGGCAGCGAAGAGACGAAGCGGTCTGCTTGTTCGCCAGGCAGCAAACAGATTAGGCAGTCTCCTTGTTTGTGAGACAGCGAACATACACAGTGGTTCCTCATTCTGCCAGGCAGCGAAGAGACAGAGCGTTTTGCTTCTTCGCCTGGCAGCGAAGAGACACAGCGGTTTGCTTGTTCGCCAGGCAGTGAAGAGACGAAGCAGTCTGCTTGTTCTTCATGCAGCGAAAAGATTAGGCAGTCTCCTTGTTTGTGAGACAGTCAACATCCACAGTGGTTCCCCATTCTGCGAGGCAGCGAAGAGACACAGTGGTTTTCTTGTTCGCCTGGGAGCGAAGAGACGAAGCAGTCTGCTTGTTCGCCAGGCAGCAAACAGATTAGGCAGTCTCCTTGTTTGTGAGACAGCGAACATCCACTGTGCTCACACATTCTGCGAGGCCGCCAAGAGACACAGTGGTCTGCTTGTTCGTGAGGCAGCGGACAGATGCAGTGGTTTGCCAGACAGCGAGGTAGTGAACAGAGAGAGTGGTTCGCTTGTTTGCGGGGCAGGGATGTTTCGCCATGGTTGGCTTTTTGGTGAGTGGGCGAATAGACGCAGTGATGTGCTTTTTTTGCGAGTCAGCGAAGAGACGAAGCGGTCTGCTTGTTCGCCAGGCAGCGAACAGATTAGGCAGTCTCCTTGTTTGTGACACAGAAAACATCCACAGTGGTTCCTCATTCTGCGAGGCAGCGAACAGAGAGAGCCTTTTGCTTGTTCGCCTGGCAGCGAAGAGACACAGTGGTTTCCTTGTTCGCCAGGCAGCGAAGAGACAAAGCGGTCTGCTTGTTTGCCAGGCGGTGGACAGATTAGGCAGTCTCCTTGTTTGTGAGACAGCGAACATCCACAGTGGTTCCTCATTCTGCGAGGCAGCGAACAGAGAGAGCCTTTTGCTTGTTCGCCTGGCAGCGAAGAGATTAGGCAGTCTCCTTGTTTGTGAGACAGCGAACATCCACGGTGGTCACTCCTTCTGCGAGGCAGCGAAGAGACAGAGCCTTTTGCTTGTTCGCCTGGCAGCGAAGAGACGAAGCGGTCTGCTTGTTCGCCAGGCAGCAAACAGATTAGGCAGTCTCCTTGTTTGTGAGACAGCGAACATCCACAGTGCTCACTCATTGTGCGAGGCAGCGAAGAGAAACCGCCTTTTGCTTGTTCGCCAGGCAGCGAAGAAACGCAGTGGTTTGCTTGTTCGCCAGGCAGCCAAGAGACAAAGCGGTTTGCTTGTTCGCCAGACAGTTGGCAGATTAGGCAGTCTCCTTGTTTGTGAGACAGCGAAAATCCACAGTGCTTCCTCATTCTGCGAGGCAGCGAAGAGACACAGCGGTTTGCTTGTTCACCAGGCAGTGAAGAGACGAAGCAGTCTGCTTGTTCTCCAGGCACTGGACAGATTAGGCAGTCTCCTTGTTTTTGAGACAGCGAACATCCACAGTGGTTCCCCGTTCTGCGAGGCAGCGAAGAGACACAGTGGTTTTCTTGTTCGCCTGGGAGCGAAGAGACGAAGCAGTCTGCTTGTTCGCCAGGCAGCAAACAGATTAGGCAGTCTCCTTGTTTGTGAGACAGCGAACATCCACTGTGCTCACACATTCTGCGAGGCCGCCAAGAGACACAGTGGTCTGCTTGTTCGTGAGGCAGCGGACAGATGCAGTGGTTTGCCAGACAGCGAGGTAGTGAACAGAGAGAGTGGTTCGCTTGTTTGCGGGGCAGGGATGTTTCGCCATGGTTGGCTTTTTGGTGAGTGGGCGAATAGACGCAGTGATGTGCTTTTTTTTGCGAGTCAGCGAAGAGACGAAGCGGTCTGCTTGTTCGCCAGGCAGCGAACAGATCAGGCAGTCTCCTTGTTTGTGAGACAGCGAACATCCACAGTGGTTCCTCATTCTGCGAGGCAGCCAAGAGACCTAGCGTTCTGCTTGTTCGCCATGCAGCGAAGAGATTAGGCAGTCTCCTTGTTTGTGAGACAGCGAACATCCAGAGTGGTCACTCATTCTGCGAGGCAGCGAATTGGCACAGCGTTCTGCTTCTTCGCCAAGCAGTGGACAGATTAGGTAGTCTCCTTGTTTGTGAGACAGCGAACATCCACAGTGGTCACTCATTCTCCGAGGCAGCCAAGAGACACAGCGGTCTGCTTGCTCGCCATGCAGCGAAGAGACGCAGCGGTCTGCTTGTTCGCCAGGCAGCGAACAGATTCCGCATTCTCCTTTTTTGTGAGACAGCGAACATCCACAGTGGTCACTCATTGTGCGAGGTAGCGAAAAGACACAGCGGTTTGCTTTTTCGCCAGGCAGCGAAGAGACGAAGCGTTTTGCTTGCTCGCCAGGCAGTGGACAGATTAGGCAGTCTCCGTGTTTGTGAGACAGCCAACATCCACAGTGGTCACTCATTCTGCGAGGCAGCGAACAGATGCAGTGGTTTGCTTGATGGCGAGGCAGTGAACAGAGAGAGCGGTTCGCTTTTTTGCGAGGCAGCAAAGAGAAACGTCAGTCTGCTTGCTCGCCAGGCAGCGAAGAGACGCAGCGGTCTGCTTGTTCGCCAGGCAGTGAACAGATGAGGCAGTCTCCGTGTTCGTGAGACAGCCAACATCCACAGTGGTCACTCATTCTGCGAGGCAGCGAACAGATGCAGCCGTTTGCTTGTCCACTAGATGGCGTAGTGGCATCACGGATTGCTTTTTCGCCTGGAAGAGACCCGATGCAGCACTTTGCCAGCTGGCGAGGCAGCGAACAGACGCAGCAGTCTGCTGCTTTGTGAGACAGCGAACATCCACGGTGGTTAGTTATTCTGCGAAGCAGCGAAGAGACGCAGCGCTTAGTTAGTTCTCCAGGCCCTGAACACATGCAACGGTTCACTTGCTGGCAACGCAGCGAGGAGAGGCAGCGGTCTGCTTGTTCGCCAGGCAGCGAAGAGACGCAGCGGTCTGCTTGTTCGCCAGCAGCGAACAGATTGGGCAGTCTCCTTGTTTGTGAGACAGCGAACATCCACTGTGGTTCCTCATTCTGCGAGGCAGCAAACAGAGAGAGCCTTTTGCTTGTTCGCCTGGCAGCGAAGAGACGAAGCGGTCTGCTTGTTCGCCAGGCAGCGAAAAGATTAGGCAGTCTCCTTGTTTGTGAGACAGCGAACATCCACGGTGGTCACTCATTCTGCGAGGCAGCCAAGAGACACAGTGGTCTGCTTGTTCGTGAGGCAGCGGACAGATGCAGTGGTTTGCCAGACAGCGAGGTAGTGAACAGAGAGAGTGGTTCGCTTGTTTGCGGGGCAGGGATGTTTCGCCATGGTTGGCTTTTTGGTGAGTGGGCGAATAGACGCAGTGATGTGCTTTTTTTTGCGAGTCAGCGAAGAGACGAAGCGGTCTGCTTGTTCGCCAGGCAGCAAACAGATTAGGCAGTCTCCTTGTTTGTGAGACTGCGAACATCCACAGTGCTCACTCATTGTGCGAGGCAGCGAAGAGAAACCGCCTTTTGCTTGTTCGCCAGGCAGCGAAGAAACGCAGTGGTTTGCTTGTTCGCCAGGCAGCCAAGAGACAAAGCGGTTTGCTTGTTCGCCAGACAGTTGGCAGATTAGGCAGTCTCCTTGTTTGTGAGACAGCGAAAATCCACAGTGCTTCCTCATTCTGCGAGGCAGCGAAGAGACACAGCGGTTTGCTTGTTCACCAGGCAGTGAAGAGACGAAGCAGTCTGCTTGTTCTCCAGGCACTGGACAGATTAGGCAGTCTCCTTGTTTTTGAGACAGCGAACATCCACAGTGGTTCCCCGTTCTGCGAGGCAGCGAAGAGACACAGTGGTTTTCTTGTTCGCCTGGGAGCGAAGAGACGAAGCAGTCTGCTTGTTCGCCAGGCACTGGACAGATTAGGCAGTCTCCTTGTTTGTGAGACAGCGAACATCCACAGTGGTTCCTCATTCTGCGAGGCAGCGAACAGAGAAAGCCTTTTGCTTGTTCGCCTGGCAGCGAAGAGACGAAGCGGTCTGCTTGTTCGCCAGGCAGCGAACAGATTAGGCAGTCTCCTTTTTTGTGAGACAGCGAACATCCACGGTCGTCACTCCTTCTGCGAGGCAGCGAAGAGACAGAGCCTTTTGCTTGTTCGCCTGGCAGCGAAGAGACGAAGCGGTCTGCTTGTTCGCCAGGCAGCAAACAGATTAGGCAGTCTCCTTGTTTGTGAGACAGCGAACATCCACAGTGGTCACTCATTGTGCGAGGCAGCGAAGAGACACAGTGGTTTGCTTGTTCGCCAGGCAGCGAAGAAACGCAGCGGTTTGCTTGTTCGCCAGGCAGCGAACAGATTAGGCAGTCTCCTTGTTTGTGAGACAGAAAACATCCACAGTGGTCACTCCTTCTGCGAGGCAGTGAAGAGACAGAGTGGTCTGCTTGTTCGCCAGGCAGCGAACAGATTAGGCAGTCTCCTTGTTTGTGAGACAGCGAACATCCACAGTGGCTCCTCATTCTGCTAGACAGCGAAAGGACAGAGCGTAACGCTTGTTCGCCTGGCAGCGAAGAGACAAAGCGGTTTGCTTGTTCGCCAGACAGTGGGCAGATTAGGCAGTCTCCTTGTTTGTGCCACAGAAAACATCCACAGTGGTTCCTCATTCTGCGAGACAGTGAACAGACAGAGCCTTTTGCTTGTTCTCCAGACAGTGGGCAGATTAGGCAGTCTCCTTGTTTGTGAGACAGCGAACATCCACAGTGGTTCCTCATTCTGCGAGGCAGCGAACAGAGAGAGAGCCTTTTGCTTGTTCGCCTGGCAGCGAAGAGACACAGTGGTTTCCTTGTTCGCCAGGCAGCGAAGAGACAAAGCGGTCTGCTTGTTTGCCAGGCGGTGGACAGATTAGGCAGTCTCCTTGTTTGTGAGACAGCGAACATCCACAGTGGTTCCCCATTCTGCGAGGCAGCCAAGAGACACAGTGTTTTTCTTGGTCGCCTGGGAGCGAAGAGACGAAGCGGTCTGCTTTTTCGCCAGGCACTGGACAGATTAGGCAGTCTCCTTGTTTGTGAGACAGCGAACATCCACAGTGGTCACTCCTTCTGCGAGGCAGCGAACAGAGAGAGCCTTTTGCTTGTTCACCTGGCAGCGAAGAGACGAAGCGGTCTGCTTGTTCGACAGGCAGCAAACAGATTAGGCAGTCTCCTTGTTTGTGAGACAGCGAACATCCACACTGGTCACTCATTGTGCGAGGCAGCGAAGAGACACAGCGGTTTGCTTGTTCGCCAGGCAGCCAAGAGACAAAGCGGTTTGCTTATTCGCCAGACAGTTGGCAGATTAGGCAGTCTCCTTGTTTGTGAGACAGCGAAAATCCACAGTGCTTCCTCATTCTGCGAGGCAGCGAAGAGACAGAGCGTTTTGCTTGTTCGCCTGGCAGCGAAGAGACACAGCGGTTTGCTTGTTCACCAGGCAGTGAAGAGACGAAGCAGTCTGCTTGTTCTCCAGGCAGCGAAAATATTAGGCAGTCTCCTTGTTTGTGAGACAGTGAACATCCACTGTGGTTCCCCATTCTGCGAGGCAGCGAAGAGACACAGTGTTTTTCTTGTTCGCCTGGGAGCGAAGAGACGAAGCAGTCTGCTTGTTCGCCAGGCACTGGACAGATTAGGCATTCTCCTTGTTTGTGAGACAGCGAACATCCACTGTGGTTCCTCATTCTGCGAGGCAGCAAACAGAGAGAGCCTTTTGCTTGTTCGCCTGGCAGCGAAGAGACGAAGCGGTCTGCTTGTTCGCCAGGCAGCGAAAAGATTAGGCAGTCTCCTTGTTTGTGAGACAGCGAACATCCACGGTGGTCACTCATTCTGCGAGGCAGCCAAGAGACACAGTGGTCTGCTTGTTCGTGAGGCAGCGGACAGATGCAGTGGTTTGCCAGACAGCGAGGTAGTGAACAGAGAGAGTGGTTCGCTTGTTTGCGGGGCAGGGATGTTTCGCCATGGTTGGCTTTTTGGTGAGTGGGCGAATAGACGCAGTGATGTGCTTTTTTTTGCGAGTCAGCGAAGAGACGAAGCGGTCTGCTTGTTCGCCAGGCAGCGAACAGATCAGGCAGTCTCCTTGTTTGTGGGACAGCGAACATCCACAGTGGTTTCTCATTCTGCCAGGCAGCCAAAAGACGCAGCGGTCGGCTTGTTCGCCAGGCACTGGACAGATTAGGCAGTCTCCTTGTTTGTGAGACAGCGAATATCCACAGTGGTTCCTCATTCTGCGAGGCAGCGAACAGAGAGAGCCTTTTGCTTGTTCACCTGGCAGCGAAGAGACGAAGCGGTCTGCTTGTTCGCCAGGCAGCAAACAGATTAGGCAGTCTCCTTGTTTGTGAGACAGCGAACATCCACAGTGGTTCCTCATTCTGCCAGGCAGCGAAGAGACAGAGCATTTTGCTTCTTCGCCTGGCAGCGAAGAGACACAGCGGTTTGCTTGTTCGCCAGGCAGTGAAGAGACGAAGCAGTCTGCTTGTTCTTCATGCAGCGAAAAGATTAGGCAGTCTCCTTGTTTGTGAGACAGTCAACATCCACAGTGGTTCCCCATTCTGCGAGGCAGCGAAGAGACACAGTGGTTTTCTTGTTCGCCTGGGAGCGAAGAGACGAAGCAGTCTGCTTGTTCGCCAGGCAGCAAACAGATTAGGCAGTCTCCTTGTTTGTGAGACAGCGAACATCCACTGTGCTCACACATTCTGCGAGGCCGCCAAGAGACACAGTGGTCTGCTTGTTCGTGAGGCAGCGGACAGATGCAGTGGTTTGCCAGACAGCGAGGTAGTGAACAGAGAGAGTGGTTCGCTTGTTTGCGGGGCAGGGATGTTTCGCCATGGTTGGCTTTTTGGTGAGTGGGCGAATAGACGCAGTGATGTGCTTTTTTTTGCGAGTCAGCGAAGAGACGAAGCGGTCTGCTTGTTCGCCAGGCAGCGAACAGATCAGGCAGTCTCCTTGTTTGTGAGACAGCGAACATCCACAGTGGTTCCTCATTCTGCGAGGCAGCCAAGAGACCTAGCGTTCTGCTTGTTCGCCATGCAGCGAAGAGATTAGGCAGTCTCCTTGTTTGTGAGACAGCGAACATCCAGAGTGGTCACTCATTCTGCGAGGCAGCGAATTGGCACAGCGTTCTGCTTCTTCGCCAAGCAGTGGACAGATTAGGTAGTCTCCTTGTTTGTGAGACAGCGAACATCCACAGTGGTCACTCATTCTCCGAGGCAGCCAAGAGACACAGCGGTCTGCTTGCTCGCCATGCAGCGAAGAGACGCAGCGGTCTGCTTGTTCGCCAGGCAGCGAACAGATTCCGCATTCTCCTTTTTTGTGAGACAGCGAACATCCACAGTGGTCACTCATTGTGCGAGGTAGCGAAAAGACACAGCGGTTTGCTTTTTCGCCAGGCAGCGAAGAGACGAAGCGTTTTGCTTGCTCGCCAGGCAGTGGACAGATTAGGCAGTCTCCGTGTTTGTGAGACAGCCAACATCCACAGTGGTCACTCATTCTGCGAGGCAGCGAACAGATGCAGTGGTTTGCTTGATGGCGAGGCAGTGAACAGAGAGAGCGGTTCGCTTTTTTGCGAGGCAGCAAAGAGAAACGTCAGTCTGCTTGCTCGCCAGGCAGCGAAGAGACGCAGCGGTCTGCTTGTTCGCCAGGCAGTGAACAGATGAGGCAGTCTCCGTGTTCGTGAGACAGCCAACATCCACAGTGGTCACTCATTCTGCGAGGCAGCGAACAGATGCAGCCGTTTGCTTGTCCACTAGATGGCGTAGTGGCATCACGGATTGCTTTTTCGCCTGGAAGAGACCCGATGCAGCACTTTGCCAGCTGGCGAGGCAGCGAACAGACGCAGCAGTCTGCTGCTTTGTGAGACAGCGAACATCCACGGTGGTTAGTTATTCTGCGAAGCAGCGAAGAGACGCAGCGCTTAGTTAGTTCTCCAGGCCCTGAACACATGCAACGGTTCACTTGCTGGCAACGCAGCGAGGAGAGGCAGCGGTCTGCTTGTTCGCCAGGCAGCGAAGAGACGCAGCGGTCTGCTTGTTCGCCAGCAGCGAACAGATTGGGCAGTCTCCTTGTTTGTGAGACAGCGAACATCCACAGTGGTTCCTCATTCTGCGAAGCAGCGAAGACGCAGAGTGGTCTGCTTGTTCGCCAGGCAGTGGACAGATTAGGCAGTCTCCTTGTTTGTGAGACAGCAAACATCCACAGTGGTTCCTCATTCTGCGAAGCAGCGAAGAGACAGAGTGGTCTGCTTGTTCGCCAGGCAGCGAACAGATTAGGCAGTCTCCTTGTTTGTGAGACAGCGAACATCCACAGTGGCTCCTCATTCTGCTAGACAGCGAAAGGACAGAGCGTAACGCTTGTTCGCCTGGCAGCGAAGAGACAAAGCGGTTTGCTTGTTCGCCAGACAGTGGGCAGATTAGGCAGTCTCCTTGTTTGTGCCACAGAAAACATCCACAGTGGTTCCTCATTCTGCGAGACAGTGAACAGACAGAGCCTTTTGCTTGTTCTCCAGACAGTGGGCAGATTAGGCAGTCTCCTTGTTTGTGAGACAGCGAACATCCACAGTGGTTCCTCATTCTGCGAGGCAGCGAACAGAGAGAGCCTTTTGCTTGTTCGCCTGGCAGCGAAGAGACACAGTGGTTTCCTTGTTCGCCAGGCAGCGAAGAGACAAAGCGGTCTGCTTGTTTGCCAGGCGGTGGACAGATTAGGCAGTCTCCTTGTTTGTGAGACAGCGAACATCCACAGTGGTTCCCCATTCTGCGAGGCAGCCAAGAGACACAGTGTTTTTCTTGGTCGCCTGGGAGCGAAGAGACGAAGCGGTCTGCTTGTTCGCCAGGCACTGGACAGATTAGGCAGTCTCCTTGTTTGTGAGACAGCGAACATCCACACTGGTCACTCATTGTGCGAGGCAGCGAAGAGACACAGCGGTTTGCTTGTTCACCAGGCAGCGAAGAAACGCAGCGGTTTGCTTGTTCGCCAGGCAGCCAAGAGACAAAGCGGTTTGCTTATTCGCCAGACAGTTGGCAGATTAGGCAGTCTCCTTGTTTGTGAGACAGCGAAAATCCACAGTGCTTCCTCATTCTGCGAGGCAGCGAAGAGACAGAGCGTTTTGCTTGTTCGCCTGGCAGCGAAGAGACACAGCGGTTTGCTTGTTCACCAGGCAGTGAAGAGACGAAGCAGTCTGCTTGTTCTCCAGGCAGCGAAAATATTAGGCAGTCTCCTTGTTTGTGAGACAGCGAACATCCACTGTGGTTCCCCATTCTGCGAGGCAGCGAAGAGACACAGTGTTTTTCTTGTTCGCCTGGGAGCGAAGAGACGAAGCAGTCTGCTTGTTCGCCAGGCACTGGACAGATTAGGCATTCTCCTTGTTTGTGAGACAGCGAACATCCACTGTGGTTCCTCATTCTGCGAGGCAGCAAACAGAGAGAGCCTTTTGCTTGTTCGCCTGGCAGCGAAGAGACGAAGCGGTCTGCTTGTTCGCCAGGCAGCGAAAAGATTAGGCAGTCTCCTTGTTTGTGAGACAGCGAACATCCACGGTGGTCACTCATTCTGCGAGGCAGCCAAGAGACACAGTGGTCTGCTTGTTCGTGAGGCAGCGGACAGATGCAGTGGTTTGCCAGACAGCGAGGTAGTGAACAGAGAGAGTGGTTCGCTTGTTTGCGGGGCAGGGATGTTTCGCCATGGTTGGCTTTTTGGTGAGTAGGCGAATAGACGCAGTGATGTGCTTTTTTTTGCGAGTCAGCGAAGAGACGAAGCGGTCTGCTTGTTCGCCAGGCAGCGAACAGATCAGGCAGTCTCCTTGTTTGTGAGACAGCGAACATCCACAGTGGTTCCTCATTCTGCCAGGCAGCCAAGAGACGCAGCGGTCGGCTTGTTCGCCAGGCACTGGACAGATTAGGCAGTCTCCTTGTTTGTGAGACAGCGAATATCCACAGTGGTTCCTCATTCTGCGAGGCAGCGAACAGAGAGAGCCTTTTGCTTGTTCACCTGGCAGCGAAGAGACGAAGCGGTCTGCTTGTTCGCCAGGCAGCAAACAGATTAGGCAGTCTCCTTGTTTGTGAGACAGCGAACATCCACAGTGGTTCCTCATTCTGCGAGGCAGCCAAGAGACCTAGCGTTCTGCTTGTTCGCCATGCAGCGAAGAGATTAGGCACTCTCCTTGTTTGTGAGACAGCGAACATCCAGAGTGGTCACTCATTCTGCGAGGCAGCGAATTGGCACAGCGTTCTGCTTCTTCGCCAAGCAGTGGACAGATTAGGTAGTCTCCTTGTTTGTGAGACAGCGAACATCCACAGTGGTCACTCATTCTCCGAGGCAGCCAAGAGACACAGCGGTCTGCTTGCTCGCCATGCAGCGAAGAGACGCAGCGGTCTGCTTGTTCGCCAGGCAGCGAACAGATTCCGCATTCTCCTTTTTTGTGAGACAGCGAACATCCACAGTGGTCACTCATTGTGCGAGGTAGCGAAAAGACACAGCGGTTTGCTTTTTCGCCAGGCAGCGAAGAGACGAAGCGTTTTGCTTGCTCGCCAGGCAGTGGACAGATTAGGCAGTCTCCGTGTTTGTGAGACAGCCAACATCCACAGTGGTCACTCATTCTGCGAGGCAGCGAACAGATGCAGTGGTTTGCTTGATGGCGAGGCAGTGAACAGAGAGAGCGGTTCGCTTTTTTGCGAGGCAGCAAAGAGAAACGTCAGTCTGCTTGCTCGCCAGGCAGCGAAGAGACGCAGCGGTCTGCTTGTTCGCCAGGCAGCGAACAGATCAGGCAGTCTCCTTGTTTGTGAGACAGCGAACATCCACAGTGGTTCCTCATTCTGCGAGGCAGCCAAGAGACCTAGCGTTCTGCTTGTTCGCCATGCAGCGAAGAGATTAGGCACTCTCCTTGTTTGTGAGACAGCGAACATCCAGAGTGGTCACTCATTCTGCGAGGCAGCGAATTGGCACAGCGTTCTGCTTCTTCGCCAAGCAGTGGACAGATTAGGTAGTCTCCTTGTTTGTGAGACAGCGAACATCCACAGTGGTCACTCATTCTCCGAGGCAGCCAAGAGACACAGCGGTCTGCTTGCTCGCCATGCAGCGAAGAGACGCAGCGGTCTGCTTGTTCGCCAGGCAGCGAACAGATTCCGCATTCTCCTTTTTTGTGAGACAGCGAACATCCACAGTGGTCACTCATTGTGCGAGGTAGCGAAAAGACACAGCGGTTTGCTTTTTCGCCAGGCAGCGAAGAGACGAAGCGTTTTGCTTGCTCGCCAGGCAGTGGACAGATTAGGCAGTCTCCGTGTTTGTGAGACAGCCAACATCCACAGTGGTCACTCATTCTGCGAGGCAGCGAACAGATGCAGTGGTTTGCTTGATGGCGAGGCAGTGAACAGAGAGAGCGGTTCGCTTTTTTGCGAGGCAGCAAAGAGAAACGTCAGTCTGCTTGCTCGCCAGGCAGCGAAGAGACGCAGCGGTCTGCTTGTTCGCCAGGCAGTGAACAGATGAGGCAGTCTCCGTGTTCGTGAGACAGCCAACATCCACAGTGGTCACTCATTCTGCGAGGCAGCGAACAGATGCAGCCGTTTGCTTGTCCACTAGATGGCGTAGTGGCATCACGGATTGCTTTTTCGCCTGGAAGAGACCCGATGCAGCACTTTGCCAGCTGGCGAGGCAGCGAACAGACGCAGCAGTCTGCTGCTTTGTGAGACAGCGAACATCCACGGTGGTTAGTTATTCTGCGAAGCAGCGAAGAGACGCAGCGCTTAGTTAGTTCTCCAGGCCCTGAACACATGCAACGGTTCACTTGCTGGCAACGCAGCGAGGAGAGGCAGCGGTCTGCTTGTTCGCCAGGCAGTGGACAGATTAGGCAGTCTCCGTGTTTGTGAGACAGCCAACATCCACAGTGGTCACTCATTCTGCGAGGCAGCGAACAGATGCAGTGGTTTGCTGGATCGTGAGGCAGTGAACAGAGAGAGCGGTTCGCTTCTTTGCGAGGTAGGGAACATTCGCCGTGGTTGGCTTTTTTGTGACTGGGCGAATAGAGGCAGTGATGTGCTTTTTTGCGAGGCAGCGAAGAGACGCAGCAGTCTGCTTGTTCGCCAGGCAGTGAACAGATGAGGCAGTCTCCTTTTTTGTGAGACAGCGAACATCCACAGTGGTCACGCATTCTGCGAGGCAGCGAAGAGACACAGCGGTCTGCTTGTTCGCCAGGCAGCGAAGAGATTAGCCAGTCTCCTTGTTTGTGAGACAGTGAACATCCACAGTGGTCACTCATTGTGCGAGGCAGCGAAGAGAAACCGCCTTTTGCTTGTTCGCCAGGCAGCGAAGAAACGCAGTGGTTTGCTTGTTCGCCAGGCAGCCAAGAGACAAAGCGGTTTGCTTGTTCGCCAGACAGTTGGCAGATTAGGCAGTCTCCTTGTTTGTGAGACAGCGAAAATCCACAGTGCTTCCTCATTCTGCGAGGCAGCGAAGAGACACAGCGGTTTGCTTGTTCACCAGGCAGTGAAGAGACGAAGCAGTCTGCTTGTTCTCCAGGCACTGGACAGATTAGGCAGTCTCCTTGTTTGTGAGACAGCGAACATCCACAGTGGTTCCTCATTCTGCGAGGCAGCGAACAGAGAAAGCCTTTTGCTTGTTCGCCTGGCAGCGAAGAGACGAAGCGGTCTGCTTGTTCGCCAGGCAGCGAACAGATTAGGCAGTCTCCTTTTTTGTGAGACAGCGAACATCCACGGTCGTCACTCCTTCCGCGAGGCAGCGAAGAGACAGAGCCTTTTGCTTGTTCGCCTGGCAGCGAAGAGACGAAGCGGTCTGCTTGTTCGCCAGGCAGCAAACAGATTAGGCAGTCTCCTTGTTTGTGAGACAGCGAACATCCACAGTGGTCACTCATTGTGCGAGGCAGCGAAGAGACACAGTGGTTTGCTTGTTCGCCAGGCAGCGAAGAAACGCAGCGGTTTGCTTGTTCGCCAGGCAGCGAACAGATTAGGCAGTCTCCTTGTTTGTGAGACAGTGAACATCCACAGTGGCTCCTCATTCTGCTAGACAGCGAAAGGACAGAGCGTAACGCTTGTTCGCCTGGCAGCGAAGAGACAAAGCGGTTTGCTTGTTCGCCAGACAGTGGGCAGATTAGGCAGTCTCCTTGTTTGTGCCACAGAAAACATCCACAGTGGTTCCTCATTCTGCGAGACAGTGAACAGACAGAGCCTTTTGCTTGTTCTCCAGACAGTGGGCAGATTAGGCAGTCTCCTTGTTTGTGAGACAGCGAACATCCACAGTGGTTCCTCATTCTGCGAGGCAGCGAACAGAGAGAGCCTTTTGCTTGTTCGCCTGGCAGCGAAGAGACACAGTGGTTTCCTTGTTCGCCAGGCAGCGAAGAGACAAAGCGGTCTGCTTGTTTGCCAGGCGGTGGACAGATTAGGCAGTCTCCTTGTTTGTGAGACAGCGAACATCCACAGTGGTTCCCCATTCTGCGAGGCAGCCAAGAGACACAGTGTTTTTCTTGGTCGCCTGGGAGCGAAGAGACGAAGCGGTCTGCTTGTTCGCCAGGCACTGGACAGATTAGGCAGTCTCCTTGTTTGTGAGACAGCGAACATCCACAGTGGTCACTCCTTCTGCGAGGCAGCGAACAGAGAGAGCCTTTTGCTTGTTCACCTGGCAGCGAAGAGACGAAGCGGTCTGCTTGTTCGACAGGCAGCAAACAGATTAGGCAGTCTCCTTGTTTGTGAGACAGCGAACATCCACACTGGTCACTCATTGTGCGAGGCAGCGAAGAGACACAGCGGTTTGCTTGTTCACCAGGCAGCGAAGAAACGCAGCGGTTTGCTTGTTCGCCAGGCAGCCAAGAGACAAAGCGGTTTGCTTATTCGCCAGACAGTTGGCAGATTAGGCAGTCTCCTTGTTTGTGAGACAGCGAAAATCCACAGTGCTTCCTCATTCTGCGAGGCAGCGAAGAGACAGAGCGTTTTGCTTGTTCGCCTGGCAGCGAAGAGACACAGCGGTTTGCTTGTTCACCAGGCAGTGAAGAGACGAAGCAGTCTGCTTGTTCTCCAGGCAGCGAAAATATTAGGCAGTCTCCTTGTTTGTGAGACAGTGAACATCCACTGTGGTTCCCCATTCTGCGAGGCAGCGAAGAGACACAGTGTTTTTCTTGTTCGCCTGGGAGCGAAGAGACGAAGCAGTCTGCTTGTTCGCCAGGCACTGGACAGATTAGGCATTCTCCTTGTTTGTGAGACAGCGAATATCCACTGTGGTTCCTCATTCTGCGAGGCAGCAAACAGAGAGAGCCTTTTGCTTGTTCGCCTGGCAGCGAAGAGACGAAGCGGTCTGCTTGTTCGCCAGGCAGCGAAAAGATTAGGCAGTCTCCTTGTTTGTGAGACAGCGAACATCCACGGTGGTCACTCATTCTGCGAGGCAGCCAAGAGACACAGTGGTCTGCTTGTTCGTGAGGCAGCGGACAGATGCAGTGGTTTGCCAGACAGCGAGGTAGTGAACAGAGAGAGTGGTTCGCTTGTTTGCGGGGCAGAGATGTTTCGCCATGGTTGGCTTTTTGGTGAGTAGGCGAATAGACGCAGTGATGTGCTTTTTTTTGCGAGTCAGCGAAGAGACGAAGCGGTCTGCTTGTTCGCCAGGCAGCAAACAGATTAGGCAGTCTCCTTGTTTGTGAGACAGCGAACATCCACAGTGCTCACTCATTGTGCGAGGCAGCGAAGAGAAACCGCCTTTTGCTTGTTCGCCAGGCAGCGAAGAAACGCAGTGGTTTGCTTGTTCGCCAGGCAGCCAAGAGACAAAGCGGTTTGCTTGTTCGCCAGACAGTTGGCAGATTAGGCAGTCTCCTTGTTTGTGAGACAGCGAAAATCCACAGTGCTTCCTCATTCTGCGAGGCAGCGAAGAGACACAGCGGTTTGCTTGTTCACCAGGCAGTGAAGAGACGAAGCAGTCTGCTTGTTCTCCAGGCACTGGACAGATTAGGCAGTCTCCTTGTTTTTGAGACAGCGAACATCCACAGTGGTTCCCCGTTCTGCGAGGCAGCGAAGAGACACAGTGGTTTTCTTGTTCGCCTGGGAGCGAAGAGACGAAGCAGTCTGCTTGTTCGCCAGGCACTGGACAGATTAGGCAGTCTCCTTGTTTGTGAGACAGCGAACATCCACAGTGGTTCCTCATTCTGCGAGGCAGCGAACAGAGAAAGCCTTTTGCTTGTTCGCCTGGCAGCGAAGAGACGAAGCGGTCTGCTTGTTCGCCAGGCAGCGAACAGATTAGGCAGTCTCCTTTTTTGTGAGACAGCGAACATCCACGGTCGTCACTCCTTCCGCGAGGCAGCGAAGAGACAGAGCCTTTTGCTTGTTCGCCTGGCAGCGAAGAGACGAAGCGGTCTGCTTGTTCGCCAGGCAGCAAACAGATTAGGCAGTCTCCTTGTTTGTGAGACAGCGAACATCCACAGTGGTCACTCATTGTGCGAGGCAGCGAAGAGACACAGTGGTTTGCTTGTTCGCCAGGCAGCGAAGAAACGCAGCGGTTTGCTTGTTCGCCAGGCAGCGAACAGATTAGGCAGTCTCCTTGTTTGTGAGACAGTGAACATCCACAGTGGCTCCTCATTCTGCTAGACAGCGAAAGGACAGAGCGTAACGCTTGTTCGCCTGGCAGCGAAGAGACAAAGCGGTTTGCTTGTTCGCCAGACAGTGGGCAGATTAGGCAGTCTCCTTGTTTGTGCCACAGAAAACATCCACAGTGGTTCCTCATTCTGCGAGACAGTGAACAGACAGAGCCTTTTGCTTGTTCTCCAGACAGTGGGCAGATTAGGCAGTCTCCTTGTTTGTGAGACAGCGAACATCCACAGTGGTTCCTCATTCTGCGAGGCAGCGAACAGAGAGAGCCTTTTGCTTGTTCGCCTGGCAGCGAAGAGACACAGTGGTTTCCTTGTTCGCCAGGCAGCGAAGAGACAAAGCGGTCTGCTTGTTTGCCAGGCGGTGGACAGATTAGGCAGTCTCCTTGTTTGTGAGACAGCGAACATCCACAGTGGTTCCCCATTCTGCGAGGCAGCCAAGAGACACAGTGTTTTTCTTGGTCGCCTGGGAGCGAAGAGACGAAGCGGTCTGCTTGTTCGCCAGGCACTGGACAGATTAGGCAGTCTCCTTGTTTGTGAGACAGCGAACATCCACAGTGGTCACTCCTTCTGCGAGGCAGCGAACAGAGAGAGCCTTTTGCTTGTTCACCTGGCAGCGAAGAGACGAAGCGGTCTGCTTGTTCGACAGGCAGCAAACAGATTAGGCAGTCTCCTTGTTTGTGAGACAGCGAACATCCACACTGGTCACTCATTGTGCGAGGCAGCGAAGAGACACAGCGGTTTGCTTGTTCACCAGGCAGCGAAGAAACGCAGCGGTTTGCTTGTTCGCCAGGCAGCCAAGAGACAAAGCGGTTTGCTTATTCGCCAGACAGTTGGCAGATTAGGCAGTCTCCTTGTTTGTGAGACAGCGAAAATCCACAGTGCTTCCTCATTCTGCGAGGCAGCGAAGAGACAGAGCGTTTTGCTTGTTCGCCTGGCAGCGAAGAGACACAGCGGTTTGCTTGTTCACCAGGCAGTGAAGAGACGAAGCAGTCTGCTTGTTCTCCAGGCAGCGAAAATATTAGGCAGTCTCCTTGTTTGTGAGACAGTGAACATCCACTGTGGTTCCCCATTCTGCGAGGCAGCGAAGAGACACAGTGTTTTTCTTGTTCGCCTGGGAGCGAAGAGACGAAGCAGTCTGCTTGTTCGCCAGGCACTGGACAGATTAGGCATTCTCCTTGTTTGTGAGACAGCGAACATCCACTGTGGTTCCTCATTCTGCGAGGCAGCAAACAGAGAGAGCCTTTTGCTTGTTCGCCTGGCAGCGAAGAGACGAAGCGGTCTGCTTGTTCGCCAGGCAGCGAAAAGATTAGGCAGTCTCCTTGTTTGTGAGACAGCGAACATCCACGGTGGTCACTCATTCTGCGAGGCAGCCAAGAGACACAGTGGTCTGCTTGTTCGTGAGGCAGCGGACAGATGCAGTGGTTTGCCAGACAGCGAGGTAGTGAACAGAGAGAGTGGTTCGCTTGTTTGCGGGGCAGGGATGTTTCGCCATGGTTGGCTTTTTGGTGAGTAGGCGAATAGACGCAGTGATGTGCTTTTTTTTGCGAGTCAGCGAAGAGACGAAGCGGTCTGCTTGTTCGCCAGGCAGCGAACAGATTAGGCAGTCTCCTTGTTTGTGAGACAGCGAACATCCACAGTGGTTCCTCATTCTGCCAGGCAGCCAAGAGACGCAGCGGTCGGCTTGTTCGCCAGGCAGCGAACAGATTAGGCACTCTCCTTGTTTGTGAGACAGCGAACATCCACAGTGGTCACTCATTCTGCGAGGCAGCCAAGAGACCTAGCGTTCTGCTTGTTCGCCATGCAGCGAAGAGATTAGGCACTCTCCTTGTTTGTGAGACAGCGAACATCCAGAGTGGTCACTCATTCTGCGAGGCAGCGAATTGGCACAGCGTTCTGCTTCTTCGCCAAGCAGTGGACAGATTAGGTAGTCTCCTTGTTTGTGAGACAGCGAACATCCACAGTGGTCACGCATTCTGCGAGGCAGCGAAGAGACACAGCGGTCTGCTTGTTCGCCAGGCAGCGAAGAGATTAGCCAGTCTCCTTGTTTGTGAGACAGCCAACATCCACAGTGGTCACTCATTGTGCGAGGTAGCGAAAAGACACAGCGGTTTGCTTTTTCGCCAGGCAGCGAAGAGACGAAGCGGTCTGCTTGTTCGCCAGGCAGCGAAAAGATTAGGCAGTCTCCTTGTTTGTGAGACAGCGAACATCCACGGTGGTCACTCATTCTGCGAGGCAGCCAAGAGACACAGTGGTCTGCTTGTTCGTGAGGCAGCGGACAGATGCAGTGGTTTGCCAGACAGCGAGGTAGTGAACAGAGAGAGTGGTTCGCTTGTTTGCGGGGCAGAGATGTTTCGCCATGGTTGGCTTTTTGGTGAGTAGGCGAATAGACGCAGTGATGTGCTTTTTTTTGCGAGTCAGCGAAGAGACGAAGCGGTCTGCTTGTTCGCCAGGCAGCAAACAGATTAGGCAGTCTCCTTGTTTGTGAGACAGCGAACATCCACAGTGCTCACTCATTGTGCGAGGCAGCGAAGAGAAACCGCCTTTTGCTTGTTCGCCAGGCAGCGAAGAAACGCAGTGGTTTGCTTGTTCGCCAGGCAGCCAAGAGACAAAGCGGTTTGCTTGTTCGCCAGACAGTTGGCAGATTAGGCAGTCTCCTTGTTTGTGAGACAGCGAAAATCCACAGTGCTTCCTCATTCTGCGAGGCAGCGAAGAGACACAGCGGTTTGCTTGTTCACCAGGCAGTGAAGAGACGAAGCAGTCTGCTTGTTCTCCAGGCACTGGACAGATTAGGCAGTCTCCTTGTTTTTGAGACAGCGAACATCCACAGTGGTTCCCCGTTCTGCGAGGCAGCGAAGAGACACAGTGGTTTTCTTGTTCGCCTGGGAGCGAAGAGACGAAGCAGTCTGCTTGTTCGCCAGGCACTGGACAGATTAGGCAGTCTCCTTGTTTGTGAGACAGCGAACATCCACAGTGGTTCCTCATTCTGCGAGGCAGCGAACAGAGAAAGCCTTTTGCTTGTTCGCCTGGCAGCGAAGAGACGAAGCGGTCTGCTTGTTCGCCAGGCAGCGAACAGATTAGGCAGTCTCCTTTTTTGTGAGACAGCGAACATCCACGGTCGTCACTCCTTCCGCGAGGCAGCGAAGAGACAGAGCCTTTTGCTTGTTCGCCTGGCAGCGAAGAGACGAAGCGGTCTGCTTGTTCGCCAGGCAGCAAACAGATTAGGCAGTCTCCTTGTTTGTGAGACAGCGAACATCCACAGTGGTCACTCATTGTGCGAGGCAGCGAAGAGACACAGTGGTTTGCTTGTTCGCCAGGCAGCGAAGAAACGCAGCGGTTTGCTTGTTCGCCAGGCAGCGAACAGATTAGGCAGTCTCCTTGTTTGTGAGACAGTGAACATCCACAGTGGCTCCTCATTCTGCTAGACAGCGAAAGGACAGAGCGTAACGCTTGTTCGCCTGGCAGCGAAGAGACAAAGCGGTTTGCTTGTTCGCCAGACAGTGGGCAGATTAGGCAGTCTCCTTGTTTGTGCCACAGAAAACATCCACAGTGGTTCCTCATTCTGCGAGACAGTGAACAGACAGAGCCTTTTGCTTGTTCTCCAGACAGTGGGCAGATTAGGCAGTCTCCTTGTTTGTGAGACAGCGAACATCCACAGTGGTTCCTCATTCTGCGAGGCAGCGAACAGAGAGAGCCTTTTGCTTGTTCGCCTGGCAAAGAAGAGACACAGTGGTTTCCTTGCTCGCCAGGCAGCGAAGAGACAAAGCGGTCTGCTTGTTTGCCAGGCGGTGGACAGATTAGGCAGTCTCCTTGTTTGTGAGACAGCGAACATCCACAGTGGTTCCTCATTCTGCGAGGCAGCGAACAGAGAGAGCCTTTTGCTTGTTCGCCTGGCAGCGAAGAGACGAAGCAGTCTGCTTGTTCGACAGGCAGCAAACAGATTAGGCAGTCTCCTTGTTTGTGAGACAGCGAACATCCACACTGGTCACTCATTGTGCGAGGCAGCGAAGAGACACAGCGGTTTGCTTGTTCACCAGGCAGCGAAGAAACGCAGCGGTTTGCTTGTTCGCCAGGCAGCCAAGAGACAAAGCGGTTTGCTTATTCGCCAGACAGTTGGCAGATTAGGCAGTCTCCTTGTTTGTGAGACAGCGAAAATCCACAGTGCTTCCTCATTCTGCGAGGCAGCGAAGAGACAGAGCGTTTTGCTTGTTCGCCTGGCAGCGAAGAGACACAGCGGTTTGCTTGTTCACCAGGCAGTGAAGAGACGAAGCAGTCTGCTTGTTCTCCAGGCAGCGAAAATATTAGGCAGTCTCCTTGTTTGTGAGACAGTGAACATCCACTGTGGTTCCCCATTCTGCGAGGCAGCGAAGAGACACAGTGTTTTTCTTGTTCGCCTGGGAGCGAAGAGACGAAGCAGTCTGCTTGTTCGCCAGGCACTGGACAGATTAGGCATTCTCCTTGTTTGTGAGACAGCGAACATCCACTGTGGTTCCTCATTCTGCGAGGCAGCAAACAGAGAGAGCCTTTTGCTTGTTCGCCTGGCAGCGAAGAGACGAAGCGGTCTGCTTGTTCGCCAGGCAGCGAAAAGATTAGGCAGTCTCCTTGTTTGTGAGACAGCGAACATCCACGGTGGTCACTCATTCTGCGAGGCAGCCAAGAGACACAGTGGTCTGCTTGTTCGTGAGGCAGCGGACAGATGCAGTGGTTTGCCAGACAGCGAGGTAGTGAACAGAGAGAGTGGTTCGCTTGTTTGCGGGGCAGGGATGTTTCGCCATGGTTGGCTTTTTGGTGAGTAGGCGAATAGACGCAGTGATGTGCTTTTTTTTGCGAGTCAGCGAAGAGACGAAGCGGTCTGCTTGTTCGCCAGGCAGCGAACAGATTAGGCAGTCTCCTTGTTTGTGAGACAGCGAACATCCACAGTGGTTCCTCATTCTGCCAGGCAGCCAAGAGACGCAGCGGTCGGCTTGTTCGCCAGGCAGCGAACAGATTAGGCACTCTCCTTGTTTGTGAGACAGCGAACATCCACAGTGGTCACTCATTCTGCGAGGCAGCCAAGAGACCTAGCGTTCTGCTTGTTCGCCATGCAGCGAAGAGATTAGGCACTCTCCTTGTTTGTGAGACAGCGAACATCCAGAGTGGTCACTCATTCTGCGAGGCAGCGAATTGGCACAGCGTTCTGCTTCTTCGCCAAGCAGTGGACAGATTAGGTAGTCTCCTTGTTTGTGAGACAGCGAACATCCACAGTGGTCACGCATTCTGCGAGGCAGCGAAGAGACACAGCGGTCTGCTTGTTCGCCAGGCAGCGAAGAGATTAGCCAGTCTCCTTGTTTGTGAGACAGCCAACATCCACAGTGGTCACTCATTGTGCGAGGTAGCGAAAAGACACAGCGGTTTGCTTTTTCGCCAGGCAGCGAAGAGACGAAGCGTTTTGCTTGCTCGCCAGGCAGTGGACAGATTAGGCAGTCTCCGTGTTTGTGAGACAGCCAACATCCACAGTGGTCACTCATTCTGCGAGGCAGTGAAGAGACAGAGTGGTCTGCTTGTTCGCCAGGCAGCGAACAGATTAGGCAGTCTCCTTGTTTGTGAGACAGCGAACATCCACAGTGGCTCCTCATTCTGCTAGACAGCGAAAGGACAGAGCGTAACGCTTGTTCGCCTGGCAGCGAAGAGACAAAGCGGTTTGCTTGTTCGCCAGACAGTGGGCAGATTAGGCAGTCTCCTTGTTTGTGCCACAGAAAACATCCACAGTGGTTCCTCATTCTGCGAGACAGTGAACAGACAGAGCCTTTTGCTTGTTCTCCAGACAGTGGGCAGATTAGGCAGTCTCCTTGTTTGTGAGACAGCGAACATCCACAGTGGTTCCTCATTCTGCGAGGCAGCGAACAGAGAGAGCCTTTTGCTTGTTCGCCTGGCAGCGAAGAGACACAGTGGTTTCCTTGTTCGCCAGGCAGCGAAGAGACAAAGCGGTCTGCTTGTTTGCCAGGCGGTGGACAGATTAGGCAGTCTCCTTGTTTGTGAGACAGCGAACATCCACAGTGGTTCCCCATTCTGCGAGGCAGCCAAGAGACACAGTGTTTTTCTTGGTCGCCTGGGAGCGAAGAGACGAAGCGGTCTGCTTGTTCGCCAGGCACTGGACAGATTAGGCAGTCTCCTTGTTTGTGAGACAGCGAACATCCACAGTGGTCACTCCTTCTGCGAGGCAGCGAACAGAGAGAGCCTTTTGCTTGTTCGCCTGGCAGCGAAGAGACACAGTGGTTTCCTTGTTCGCCAGGCAGCGAAGAGACAAAGCGGTCTGCTTGTTCGCCAGGCAGCGAAAAGATTAGGCAGTCTCCTTGTTTGTGAGACAGCGAACATCCACTGTGCTCACACATTCTGCGAGGCCGCCAAGAGACACAGTGGTCTGCTTGTTCGTGAGGCAGCGGACAGATGCAGTGGTTTGCCAGACAGCGAGGTAGTGAACAGAGAGAGTGGTTCGCTTGTTTGCGGGGCAGGGATGTTTCGCCATGGTTGGCTTTTTGGTGAGTGGGCGAATAGACGCAGTGATGTGCTTTTTTTGCGAGTCAGCGAAGAGACGAAGCGGTCTGCTTGTTCGCCAGGCAGCGAACAGATTAGGCAGTCTCCTTGTTTGTGACACAGAAAACATCCACAGTGGTTCCTCATTCTGCGAGGCAGCGAACAGAGAGAGCCTTTTGCTTGTTCGCCTGGCAGCGAAGAGACACAGTGGTTTCCTTGTTCGCCAGGCAGCGAAGAGACAAAGCGGTCTGCTTGTTTGCCAGGCGGTGGACAGATTAGGCAGTCTCCTTGTTTGTGAGACAGCGAACATCCACAGTGGTTCCTCATTCTGCGAGGCAGCGAACAGAGAGAGCCTTTTGCTTGTTCGCCTGGCAGCGAAGAGATTAGGCAGTCTCCTTGTTTGTGAGACAGCGAACATCCACGGTGGTCACTCCTTCTGCGAGGCAGCGAAGAGACAGAGCCTTTTGCTTGTTCGCCAGGCAGCGAAGAAACGCAGTGGTTTGCTTGTTCGCCAGGCAGCCAAGAGACAAAGCGGTTTGCTTGTTCGCCAGACAGTTGGCAGATTAGGCAGTCTCCTTGTTTGTGAGACAGCGAAAATCCACAGTGCTTCCTCATTCTGCGAGGCAGCGAAGAGACACAGCGGTTTGCTTGTTCACCAGGCAGTGAAGAGACGAAGCAGTCTGCTTGTTCTCCAGGCACTGGACAGATTAGGCAGTCTCCTTGTTTTTGAGACAGCGAACATCCACAGTGGTTCCCCGTTCTGCGAGGCAGCGAAGAGACACAGTGGTTTTCTTGTTCGCCTGGGAGCGAAGAGACGAAGCAGTCTGCTTGTTCGCCAGGCACTGGACAGATTAGGCAGTCTCCTTGTTTGTGAGACAGCGAACATCCACAGTGGTTCCTCATTCTGCGAGGCAGCGAACAGAGAAAGCCTTTTGCTTGTTCGCCTGGCAGCGAAGAGACGAAGCGGTCTGCTTGTTCGCCAGGCAGCGAACAGATTAGGCAGTCTCCTTTTTTGTGAGACAGCGAACATCCACGGTCGTCACTCCTTCTGCGAGGCAGCGAAGAGACAGAGCCTTTTGCTTGTTCGCCTGGCAGCGAAGAGACGAAGCGGTCTGCTTGTTCGCCAGGCAGCAAACAGATTAGGCAGTCTCCTTGTTTGTGAGACAGCGAACATCCACAGTGGTCACTCATTGTGCGAGGCAGCGAAGAGACACAGTGGTTTGCTTGTTCGCCAGGCAGCGAAGAAACGCAGCGGTTTGCTTGTTCGCCAGGCAGCGAACAGATTAGGCAGTCTCCTTGTTTGTGAGACAGAAAACATCCACAGTGGTCACTCCTTCTGCGAGGCAGTGAAGAGACAGAGTGGTCTGCTTGTTCGCCAGGCAGCGAACAGATTAGGCAGTCTCCTTGTTTGCGAGACAGCGAACATCCACAGTGGCTCCTCATTCTGCCAGGCAGCCAAAAGACGCAGCGGTCGGCTTGTTCGCCAGGCACTGGACAGATTAGGCAGTCTCCTTGTTTGTGAGACAGCGAACATCCACTGTGGTTCCTCATTCTGCGAGGCAGCAAACAGAGAGAGCCTTTTGCTTGTTCGCCTGGCAGCGAAGAGACGAAGCGGTCTGCTTGTTCGCCAGGCAGCGAAAAGATTAGGCAGTCTCCTTGTTTGTGAGACAGCGAACATCCACGGTGGTCACTCATTCTGCGAGGCAGCCAAGAGACACAGTGGTCTGCTTGTTCGTGAGGCAGCGGACAGATGCAGTGGTTTGCCAGACAGCGAGGTAGTGAACAGAGAGAGTGGTTCGCTTGTTTGCGGGGCAGGGATGTTTCGCCATGGTTGGCTTTTTGGTGAGTAGGCGAATAGACGCAGTGATGTGCTTTTTTTTGCGAGTCAGCGAAGAGACGAAGCGGTCTGCTTGTTCGCCAGGCAGCGAACAGATCAGGCAGTCTCCTTGTTTGTGAGACAGCGAACATCCACAGTGGTTTCTCATTCTGCCAGGCAGCCAAAAGACGCAGCGGTCGGCTTGTTCGCCAGGCACTGGACAGATTAGGCAGTCTCCTTGTTTGTGAGACAGCGAATATCCACAGTGGTTCCTCATTCTGCGAGGCAGCGAACAGAGAGAGCCTTTTGCTTGTTCACCTGGCAGCGAAGAGACGAAGCGGTCTGCTTGTTCGCCAGGCAGCAAACAGATTAGGCAGTCTCCTTGTTTGTGAGACAGCGAACATCCACAGTGGTTCCTCATTCTGCCAGGCAGCGAAGAGACAGAGCGTTTTGCTTCTTCGCCTGGCAGCGAAGAGACACAGCGGTTTGCTTGTTCGCCAGGCAGTGAAGAGACGAAGCAGTCTGCTTGTTCTTCATGCAGCGAAAAGATTAGGCAGTCTCCTTGTTTGTGAGACAGTCAACATCCACAGTGGTTCCCCATTCTGCGAGGCAGCGAAGAGACACAGTGGTTTTCTTGTTCGCCTGGGAGCGAAGAGACGAAGCAGTCTGCTTGTTCGCCAGGCAGCAAACAGATTAGGCAGTCTCCTTGTTTGTGAGACAGCGAACATCCACTGTGCTCACACATTCTGCGAGGCCGCCAAGAGACACAGTGGTCTGCTTGTTCGTGAGGCAGCGGACAGATGCAGTGGTTTGCCAGACAGCGAGGTAGTGAACAGAGAGAGTGGTTCGCTTGTTTGCGGGGCAGGGATGTTTCGCCATGGTTGGCTTTTTGGTGAGTGGGCGAATAGACGCAGTGATGTGCTTTTTTTGCGAGTCAGCGAAGAGACGAAGCGGTCTGCTTGTTCGCCAGGCAGCGAACAGATTAGGCAGTCTCCTTGTTTGTGACACAGAAAACATCCACAGTGGTTCCTCATTCTGCGAGGCAGCGAACAGAGAGAGCCTTTTGCTTGTTCGCCTGGCAGCGAAGAGACACAGTGGTTTCCTTGTTCGCCAGGCAGCGAAGAGACAAAGCGGTCTGCTTGTTTGCCAGGCGGTGGACAGATTAGGCAGTCTCCTTGTTTGTGAGACAGCGAACATCCACAGTGGTTCCTCATTCTGCGAGGCAGCGAAGAGACAGAGCCTTTTGCTTGTTCGCCTGGCAGCGAAGAGATTAGGCAGTCTCCTTGTTTGTGAGACAGCGAACATCCACGGTGGTCACTCCTTCTGCGAGGCAGCGAAGAGACAGAGCCTTTTGCTTGTTCGCCTGGCAGCGAAGAGACGAAGCGGTCTGCTTGTTCGCCAGGCAGCAAACAGATTAGGCAGTCTCCTTGTTTGTGAGACAGCGAACATCCACAGTGCTCACTCATTGTGCGAGGCAGCGAAGAGAAACCGCCTTTTGCTTGTTCGCCAGGCAGCGAAGAAACGCAGTGGTTTGCTTGTTCGCCAGGCAGCCAAGAGACAAAGCGGTTTGCTTATTCGCCAGACAGTTGGCAGATTAGGCAGTCTCCTTGTTTGTGAGACAGCGAAAATCCACAGTGCTTCCTCATTCTGCGAGGCAGCGAAGAGACACAGCGGTTTGCTTGTTCACCAGGCAGTGAAGAGACGAAGCAGTCTGCTTGTTCTCCAGGCACTGGACAGATTAGGCAGTCTCCTTGTTTTTGAGACAGCGAACATCCACAGTGGTTCCCCGTTCTGCGAGGCAGCGAAGAGACACAGTGGTTTTCTTGTTCGCCTGGGAGCGAAGAGACGAAGCAGTCTGCTTGTTCGCCAGGCACTGGACAGATTAGGCAGTCTCCTTGTTTGTGAGACAGCGAACATCCACAGTGGTTCCTCATTCTGCGAGGCAGCGAACAGAGAAAGCCTTTTGCTTGTTCGCCTGGCAGCGAAGAGACGAAGCGGTCTGCTTGTTCGCCAGGCAGCGAACAGATTAGGCAGTCTCCTTTTTTGTGAGACAGCGAACATCCACGGTCGTCACTCCTTCTGCGAGGCAGCGAAGAGACAGAGCCTTTTGCTTGTTCGCCTGGCAGCGAAGAGACGAAGCGGTCTGCTTGTTCGCCAGGCAGCAAACAGATTAGGCAGTCTCCTTGTTTGTGAGACAGCGAACATCCACAGTGGTCACTCATTGTGCGAGGCAGCGAAGAGACACAGTGGTTTGCTTGTTCGCCAGGCAGCGAAGAAACGCAGCGGTTTGCTTGTTCGCCAGGCAGCGAACAGATTAGGCAGTCTCCTTGTTTGTGAGACAGAAAACATCCACAGTGGTCACTCCTTCTGCGAGGCAGTGAAGAGACAGAGTGGTCTGCTTGTTCGCCAGGCAGCGAACAGATTAGGCAGTCTCCTTGTTTGTGAGACAGCGAACATCCACAGTGGCTCCTCATTCTGCTAGACAGCGAAAGGACAGAGCGTAACGCTTGTTCGCCTGGCAGCGAAGAGACAAAGCGGTTTGCTTGTTCGCCAGACAGTGGGCAGATTAGGCAGTCTCCTTGTTTGTGCCACAGAAAACATCCACAGTGGTTCCTCATTCTGCGAGACAGTGAACAGACAGAGCCTTTTGCTTGTTCTCCAGACAGTGGGCAGATTAGGCAGTCTCCTTGTTTGTGAGACAGCGAACATCCACAGTGGTTCCTCATTCTGCGAGGCAGCGAACAGAGAGAGAGCCTTTTGCTTGTTCGCCTGGCAGCGAAGAGACACAGTGGTTTCCTTGTTCGCCAGGCAGCGAAGAGACAAAGCGGTCTGCTTGTTTGCCAGGCGGTGGACAGATTAGGCAGTCTCCTTGTTTGTGAGACAGCGAACATCCACAGTGGTTCCCCATTCTGCGAGGCAGCCAAGAGACACAGTGTTTTTCTTGGTCGCCTGGGAGCGAAGAGACGAAGCGGTCTGCTTGTTCGCCAGGCACTGGACAGATTAGGCAGTCTCCTTGTTTGTGAGACAGCGAACATCCACAGTGGTCACTCCTTCTGCGAGGCAGCGAACAGAGAGAGCCTTTTGCTTGTTCACCTGGCAGCGAAGAGACGAAGCGGTCTGCTTGTTCGACAGGCAGCAAACAGATTAGGCAGTCTCCTTGTTTGTGAGACAGCGAACATCCACACTGGTCACTCATTGTGCGAGGCAGCGAAGAGACACAGCGGTTTGCTTGTTCGCCAGGCAGCCAAGAGACAAAGCGGTTTGCTTATTCGCCAGACAGTTGGCAGATTAGGCAGTCTCCTTGTTTGTGAGACAGCGAAAATCCACAGTGCTTCCTCATTCTGCGAGGCAGCGAAGAGACAGAGCGTTTTGCTTGTTCGCCTGGCAGCGAAGAGACACAGCGGTTTGCTTGTTCGCCAGGCAGCCAAGAGACAAAGCGGTTTGCTTATTCGCCAGACAGTTGGCAGATTAGGCAGTCTCCTTGTTTGTGAGACAGCGAAAATCCACAGTGCTTCCTCATTCTGCGAGGCAGCGAAGAGACAGAGCGTTTTGCTTGTTCGCCTGGCAGCGAAGAGACACAGCGGTTTGCTTGTTCACCAGGCAGTGAAGAGACGAAGCAGTCTGCTTGTTCTCCAGGCAGCGAAAATATTAGGCAGTCTCCTTGTTTGTGAGACAGTGAACATCCACTGTGGTTCCCCATTCTGCGAGGCAGCGAAGAGACACAGTGTTTTTCTTGTTCGCCTGGGAGCGAAGAGACGAAGCAGTCTGCTTGTTCGCCAGGCACTGGACAGATTAGGCATTCTCCTTGTTTGTGAGACAGCGAACATCCACTGTGGTTCCTCATTCTGCGAGGCAGCAAACAGAGAGAGCCTTTTGCTTGTTCGCCTGGCAGCGAAGAGACGAAGCGGTCTGCTTGTTCGCCAGGCAGCGAAAAGATTAGGCAGTCTCCTTGTTTGTGAGACAGCGAACATCCACGGTGGTCACTCATTCTGCGAGGCAGCCAAGAGACACAGTGGTCTGCTTGTTCGTGAGGCAGCGGACAGATGCAGTGGTTTGCCAGACAGCGAGGTAGTGAACAGAGAGAGTGGTTCGCTTGTTTGCGGGGCAGGGATGTTTCGCCATGGTTGGCTTTTTGGTGAGTAGGCGAATAGACGCAGTGATGTGCTTTTTTTTGCGAGTCAGCGAAGAGACGAAGCGGTCTGCTTGTTCGCCAGGCAGCAAACAGATTAGGCAGTCTCCTTGTTTGTGAGACAGCGAACATCCACAGTGCTCACTCATTGTGCGAGGCAGCGAAGAGAAACCGCCTTTTGCTTGTTCGCCAGGCAGCGAAGAAACGCAGTGGTTTGCTTGTTCGCCAGGCAGCCAAGAGACAAAGCGGTTTGCTTGTTCACCAGGCAGTGAAGAGACGAAGCAGTCTGCTTGTTCTCCAGACAGTTGGCAGATTAGGCAGTCTCCTTGTTTTTGAGACAGCGAACATCCACAGTGGTTCCCCGTTCTGCGAGGCAGCGAAGAGACACAGTGGTTTTCTTGTTCGCCTGGGAGCGAAGAGACGAAGCAGTCTGCTTGTTCGCCAGGCACTGGACAGATTAGGCAGTCTCCTTGTTTGTGAGACAGCGAACATCCACAGTGGTTCCTCATTCTGCGAGGCAGCGAACAGAGAAAGCCTTTTGCTTGTTCGCCTGGCAGCGAAGAGACGAAGCGGTCTGCTTGTTCGCCAGGCAGCGAACAGATTAGGCAGTCTCCTTTTTTGTGAGACAGCGAACATCCACGGTCGTCACTCCTTCTGCGAGGCAGCGAAGAGACAGAGCCTTTTGCTTGTTCGCCTGGCAGCGAAGAGACGAAGCGGTCTGCTTGTTCGCCAGGCAGCAAACAGATTAGGCAGTCTCCTTGTTTGTGAGACAGCGAACATCCACAGTGGTCACTCATTGTGCGAGGCAGCGAAGAGACACAGTGGTTTGCTTGTTCGCCAGGCAGCGAAGAAACGCAGCGGTTTGCTTGTTCGCCAGGCAGCGAACAGATTAGGCAGTCTCCTTGTTTGTGAGACAGAAAACATCCACAGTGGTCACTCCTTCTGCGAGGCAGTGAAGAGACAGAGTGGTCTGCTTGTTCGCCAGGCAGCGAACAGATTAGGCAGTCTCCTTGTTTGTGAGACAGCGAACATCCACAGTGGCTCCTCATTCTGCTAGACAGCGAAAGGACAGAGCGTAACGCTTGTTCGCCTGGCAGCGAAGAGACAAAGCGGTTTGCTTGTTCGCCAGACAGTGGGCAGATTAGGCAGTCTCCTTGTTTGTGCCACAGAAAACATCCACAGTGGTTCCTCATTCTGCGAGACAGTGAACAGACAGAGCCTTTTGCTTGTTCTCCAGACAGTGGGCAGATTAGGCAGTCTCCTTGTTTGTGAGACAGCGAACATCCACAGTGGTTCCTCATTCTGCGAGGCAGCGAACAGAGAGAGAGCCTTTTGCTTGTTCGCCTGGCAAAGAAGAGACACAGTGGTTTCCTTGCTCGCCAGGCAGCGAAGAGACAAAGCGGTCTGCTTGTTTGCCAGGCGGTGGACAGATTAGGCAGTCTCCTTGTTTGTGAGACAGCGAACATCCACAGTGGTTCCCCATTCTGCGAGGCAGCCAAGAGACACAGTGTTTTTCTTGGTCGCCTGGGAGCGAAGAGACGAAGCGGTCTGCTTGTTCGCCAGGCACTGGACAGATTAGGCAGTCTCCTTGTTTGTGAGACAGCGAACATCCACAGTGGTCACTCCTTCTGCGAGGCAGCGAACAGAGAGAGCCTTTTGCTTGTTCACCTGGCAGCGAAGAGACGAAGCGGTCTGCTTGTTCGACAGGCAGCAAACAGATTAGGCAGTCTCCTTGTTTGTGAGACAGCGAACATCCACACTGGTCACTCATTGTGCGAGGCAGCGAAGAGACACAGCGGTTTGCTTGTTCGCCAGGCAGCCAAGAGACAAAGCGGTTTGCTTATTCGCCAGACAGTTGGCAGATTAGGCAGTCTCCTTGTTTGTGAGACAGCGAAAATCCACAGTGCTTCCTCATTCTGCGAGGCAGCGAAGAGACAGAGCGTTTTGCTTGTTCGCCTGGCAGCGAAGAGACACAGCGGTTTGCTTGTTCACCAGGCAGTGAAGAGACGAAGCAGTCTGCTTGTTCTCCAGGCAGCGAAAATATTAGGCAGTCTCCTTGTTTGTGAGACAGTGAACATCCACTGTGGTTCCCCATTCTGCGAGGCAGCGAAGAGACACAGTGTTTTTCTTGTTCGCCTGGGAGCGAAGAGACGAAGCAGTCTGCTTGTTCGCCAGGCACTGGACAGATTAGGCATTCTCCTTGTTTGTGAGACAGCGAACATCCACTGTGGTTCCTCATTCTGCGAGGCAGCAAACAGAGAGAGCCTTTTGCTTGTTCGCCTGGCAGCGAAGAGACGAAGCGGTCTGCTTGTTCGCCAGGCAGCGAAAAGATTAGGCAGTCTCCTTGTTTGTGAGACAGCGAACATCCACGGTGGTCACTCATTCTGCGAGGCAGCCAAGAGACACAGTGGTCTGCTTGTTCGTGAGGCAGCGGACAGATGCAGTGGTTTGCCAGACAGCGAGGTAGTGAACAGAGAGAGTGGTTCGCTTGTTTGCGGGGCAGGGATGTTTCGCCATGGTTGGCTTTTTGGTGAGTGGGCGAATAGACGCAGTGATGTGCTTTTTTTTGCGAGTCAGCGAAGAGACGAAGCGGTCTGCTTGTTCGCCAGGCAGCGAACAGATCAGGCAGTCTCCTTGTTTGTGGGACAGCGAACATCCACAGTGGTTTCTCATTCTGCCAGGCAGCCAAAAGACGCAGCGGTCGGCTTGTTCGCCAGGCACTGGACAGATTAGGCAGTCTCCTTGTTTGTGAGACAGCGAATATCCACAGTGGTTCCTCATTCTGCGAGGCAGCGAACAGAGAGAGCCTTTTGCTTGTTCACCTGGCAGCGAAGAGACGAAGCGGTCTGCTTGTTCGCCAGGCAGCAAACAGATTAGGCAGTCTCCTTGTTTGTGAGACAGCGAACATCCACAGTGGTTCCTCATTCTGCCAGGCAGCGAAGAGACAGAGCATTTTGCTTCTTCGCCTGGCAGCGAAGAGACACAGCGGTTTGCTTGTTCGCCAGGCAGTGAAGAGACGAAGCAGTCTGCTTGTTCTTCATGCAGCGAAAAGATTAGGCAGTCTCCTTGTTTGTGAGACAGTCAACATCCACAGTGGTTCCCCATTCTGCGAGGCAGCGAAGAGACACAGTGGTTTTCTTGTTCGCCTGGGAGCGAAGAGACGAAGCAGTCTGCTTGTTCGCCAGGCAGCAAACAGATTAGGCAGTCTCCTTGTTTGTGAGACAGCGAACATCCACTGTGCTCACACATTCTGCGAGGCCGCCAAGAGACACAGTGGTCTGCTTGTTCGTGAGGCAGCGGACAGATGCAGTGGTTTGCCAGACAGCGAGGTAGTGAACAGAGAGAGTGGTTCGCTTGTTTGCGGGGCAGGGATGTTTCGCCATGGTTGGCTTTTTGGTGAGTGGGCGAATAGACGCAGTGATGTGCTTTTTTTTGCGAGTCAGCGAAGAGACGAAGCGGTCTGCTTGTTCGCCAGGCAGCGAACAGATCAGGCAGTCTCCTTGTTTGTGAGACAGCGAACATCCACAGTGGTTCCTCATTCTGCCAGGCAGCCAAGAGACCTAGCGTTCTGCTTGTTCGCCATGCAGCGAAGAGATTAGGCACTCTCCTTGTTTGTGAGACAGCGAACATCCAGAGTGGTCACTCATTCTGCGAGGCAGCGAATTGGCACAGCGTTCTGCTTCTTCGCCAAGCAGTGGACAGATTAGGTAGTCTCCTTGTTTGTGAGACAGCGAACATCCACAGTGGTCACTCATTCTCCGAGGCAGCCAAGAGACACAGCGGTCTGCTTGCTCGCCATGCAGCGAAGAGACGCAGCGGTCTGCTTGTTCGCCAGGCAGCGAACAGATTCCGCATTCTCCTTTTTTGTGAGACAGCGAACATCCACAGTGGTCACTCATTGTGCGAGGTAGCGAAAAGACACAGCGGTTTGCTTTTTCGCCAGGCAGCGAAGAGACGAAGCGTTTTGCTTGCTCGCCAGGCAGTGGACAGATTAGGCAGTCTCCGTGTTTGTGAGACAGCCAACATCCACAGTGGTCACTCATTCTGCGAGGCAGCGAACAGATGCAGTGGTTTGCTTGATGGCGAGGCAGTGAACAGAGAGAGCGGTTCGCTTTTTTGCGAGGCAGCAAAGAGAAACGTCAGTCTGCTTGCTCGCCAGGCAGCGAAGAGACGCAGCGGTCTGCTTGTTCGCCAGGCAGTGAACAGATGAGGCAGTCTCCGTGTTCGTGAGACAGCCAACATCCACAGTGGTCACTCATTCTGCGAGGCAGCGAACAGATGCAGCCGTTTGCTTGTCCACTAGATGGCGTAGTGGCATCACGGATTGCTTTTTCGCCTGGAAGAGACCCGATGCAGCACTTTGCCAGCTGGCGAGGCAGCGAACAGACGCAGCAGTCTGCTGCTTTGTGAGACAGCGAACATCCACGGTGGTTAGTTATTCTGCGAAGCAGCGAAGAGACGCAGCGCTTAGTTAGTTCTCCAGGCCCTGAACACATGCAACGGTTCACTTGCTGGCAACGCAGCGAGGAGAGGCAGCGGTCTGCTTGTTCGCCAGGCAGTGGACAGATTAGGCAGTCTCCGTGTTTGTGAGACAGCCAACATCCACAGTGGTCACTCATTCTGCGAGGCAGCGAACAGATGCAGTGGTTTGCTGGATCGTGAGGCAGTGAACAGAGAGAGCGGTTCGCTTCTTTGCGAGGTAGGGAACATTCGCCGTGGTTGGCTTTTTTGTGACTGGGCGAATAGAGGCAGTGATGTGCTTTTTTGCGAGGCAGCGAAGAGACGCAGCAGTCTGCTTGTTCGCCAGGCAGTGAACAGATGAGGCAGTCTCCTTTTTTGTGAGACAGCGAACATCCACAGTGGTCACGCATTCTGCGAGGCAGCGAAGAGACACAGCGGTCTGCTTGTTCGCCAGGCAGCGAAGAGATTAGCCAGTCTCCTTGTTTGTGAGACAGTGAACATCCACAGTGGTCACTCATTGTGCGAGGCAGCGAAGAGAAACCGCCTTTTGCTTGTTCGCCAGGCAGCGAAGAAACGCAGTGGTTTGCTTGTTCGCCAGGCAGCCAAGAGACAAAGCGGTTTGCTTGTTCGCCAGACAGTTGGCAGATTAGGCAGTCTCCTTGTTTGTGAGACAGCGAAAATCCACAGTGCTTCCTCATTCTGCGAGGCAGCGAAGAGACACAGCGGTTTGCTTGTTCACCAGGCAGTGAAGAGACGAAGCAGTCTGCTTGTTCTCCAGGCACTGGACAGATTAGGCAGTCTCCTTGTTTGTGAGACAGCGAACATCCACAGTGGTTCCTCATTCTGCGAGGCAGCGAACAGAGAAAGCCTTTTGCTTGTTCGCCTGGCAGCGAAGAGACGAAGCGGTCTGCTTGTTCGCCAGGCAGCGAACAGATTAGGCAGTCTCCTTGTTTGTGAGACAGAAAACATCCACAGTGGTCACTCCTTCTGCGAGGCAGTGAAGAGACAGAGTGGTCTGCTTGTTCGCCAGGCAGCGAACAGATTAGGCAGTCTCCTTGTTTGTGAGACAGCGAACATCCACAGTGGCTCCTCATTCTGCTAGACAGCGAAAGGACAGAGCGTAACGCTTGTTCGCCTGGCAGCGAAGAGACAAAGCGGTTTGCTTGTTCGCCAGACAGTGGGCAGATTAGGCAGTCTCCTTGTTTGTGCCACAGAAAACATCCACAGTGGTTCCTCATTCTGCGAGACAGTGAACAGACAGAGCCTTTTGCTTGTTCTCCAGACAGTGGGCAGATTAGGCAGTCTCCTTGTTTGTGAGACAGCGAACATCCACAGTGGTTCCTCATTCTGCGAGGCAGCGAACAGAGAGAGCCTTTTGCTTGTTCGCCTGGCAGCGAAGAGACACAGTGGTTTCCTTGTTCGCCAGGCAGCGAAGAGACAAAGCGGTCTGCTTGTTTGCCAGGCGGTGGACAGATTAGGCAGTCTCCTTGTTTGTGAGACAGCGAACATCCACTGTGGTTCCCCATTCTGCGAGGCAGCCAAGAGACACAGTGTTTTTCTTGGTCGCCTGGGAGCGAAGAGACGAAGCGGTCTGCTTGTTCGCCAGGCACTGGACAGATTAGGCAGTCTCCTTGTTTGTGAGACAGCGAACATCCACAGTGGTCACTCCTTCTGCGAGGCAGCGAACAGAGAGAGCCTTTTGCTTGTTCACCTGGCAGCGAAGAGACGAAGCGGTCTGCTTGTTCGACAGGCAGCAAACAGATTAGGCAGTCTCCTTGTTTGTGAGACAGCGAACATCCACACTGGTCACTCATTGTGCGAGGCAGCGAAGAGACACAGCGGTTTGCTTGTTCGCCAGGCAGCCAAGAGACAAAGCGGTTTGCTTATTCGCCAGACAGTTGGCAGATTAGGCAGTCTCCTTGTTTGTGAGACAGCGAAAATCCACAGTGCTTCCTCATTCTGCGAGGCAGCGAAGAGACAGAGCGTTTTGCTTGTTCGCCTGGCAGCGAAGAGACACAGCGGTTTGCTTGTTCACCAGGCAGTGAAGAGACGAAGCAGTCTGCTTGTTCTCCAGGCAGCGAAAATATTAGGCAGTCTCCTTGTTTGTGAGACAGTGAACATCCACTGTGGTTCCCCATTCTGCGAGGCAGCGAAGAGACACAGTGTTTTTCTTGTTCGCCTGGGAGCGAAGAGACGAAGCAGTCTGCTTGTTCGCCAGGCACTGGACAGATTAGGCATTCTCCTTGTTTGTGAGACAGCGAACATCCACTGTGGTTCCTCATTCTGCGAGGCAGCAAACAGAGAGAGCCTTTTGCTTGTTCGCCTGGCAGCGAAGAGACGAAGCGGTCTGCTTGTTCGCCAGGCAGCGAAAAGATTAGGCAGTCTCCTTGTTTGTGAGACAGCGAACATCCACGGTGGTCACTCATTCTGCGAGGCAGCCAAGAGACACAGTGGTCTGCTTGTTCGTGAGGCAGCGGACAGATGCAGTGGTTTGCCAGACAGCGAGGTAGTGAACAGAGAGAGTGGTTCGCTTGTTTGCGGGGCAGGGATGTTTCGCCATGGTTGGCTTTTTGGTGAGTAGGCGAATAGACGCAGTGATGTGCTTTTTTTTGCGAGTCAGCGAAGAGACGAAGCGGTCTGCTTGTTCGCCAGGCAGCAAACAGATTAGGCAGTCTCCTTGTTTGTGAGACAGCGAACATCCACAGTGCTCACTCATTGTGCGAGGCAGCGAAGAGAAACCGCCTTTTGCTTGTTCGCCAGGCAGCGAAGAAACGCAGTGGTTTGCTTGTTCGCCAGGCAGCCAAGAGACAAAGCGGTTTGCTTGTTCACCAGGCAGTGAAGAGACGAAGCAGTCTGCTTGTTCTCCAGACAGTTGGCAGATTAGGCAGTCTCCTTGTTTTTGAGACAGCGAACATCCACAGTGGTTCCCCGTTCTGCGAGGCAGCGAAGAGACACAGTGGTTTTCTTGTTCGCCTGGGAGCGAAGAGACGAAGCAGTCTGCTTGTTCGCCAGGCACTGGACAGATTAGGCAGTCTCCTTGTTTGTGAGACAGCGAACATCCACAGTGGTTCCTCATTCTGCGAGGCAGCGAACAGAGAAAGCCTTTTGCTTGTTCGCCTGGCAGCGAAGAGACGAAGCGGTCTGCTTGTTCGCCAGGCAGCGAACAGATTAGGCAGTCTCCTTTTTTGTGAGACAGCGAACATCCACGGTCGTCACTCCTTCTGCGAGGCAGCGAAGAGACAGAGCCTTTTGCTTGTTCGCCTGGCAGCGAAGAGACGAAGCGGTCTGCTTGTTCGCCAGGCAGCAAACAGATTAGGCAGTCTCCTTGTTTGTGAGACAGCGAACATCCACAGTGGTCACTCATTGTGCGAGGCAGCGAAGAGACACAGTGGTTTGCTTGTTCGCCAGGCAGCGAAGAAACGCAGCGGTTTGCTTGTTCGCCAGGCAGCGAACAGATTAGGCAGTCTCCTTGTTTGTGAGACAGAAAACATCCACAGTGGTCACTCCTTCTGCGAGGCAGTGAAGAGACAGAGTGGTCTGCTTGTTCGCCAGGCAGCGAACAGATTAGGCAGTCTCCTTGTTTGTGAGACAGCGAACATCCACAGTGGCTCCTCATTCTGCTAGACAGCGAAAGGACAGAGCGTAACGCTTGTTCGCCTGGCAGCGAAGAGACAAAGCGGTTTGCTTGTTCGCCAGACAGTGGGCAGATTAGGCAGTCTCCTTGTTTGTGCCACAGAAAACATCCACAGTGGTTCCTCATTCTGCGAGACAGTGAACAGACAGAGCCTTTTGCTTGTTCTCCAGACAGTGGGCAGATTAGGCAGTCTCCTTGTTTGTGAGACAGCGAACATCCACAGTGGTTCCTCATTCTGCGAGGCAGCGAACAGAGAGAGAGCCTTTTGCTTGTTCGCCTGGCAAAGAAGAGACACAGTGGTTTCCTTGCTCGCCAGGCAGCGAAGAGACAAAGCGGTCTGCTTGTTTGCCAGGCGGTGGACAGATTAGGCAGTCTCCTTGTTTGTGAGACAGCGAACATCCACAGTGGTTCCCCATTCTGCGAGGCAGCCAAGAGACACAGTGTTTTTCTTGGTCGCCTGGGAGCGAAGAGACGAAGCGGTCTGCTTGTTCGCCAGGCACTGGACAGATTAGGCAGTCTCCTTGTTTGTGAGACAGCGAACATCCACAGTGGTCACTCCTTCTGCGAGGCAGCGAACAGAGAGAGCCTTTTGCTTGTTCACCTGGCAGCGAAGAGACGAAGCGGTCTGCTTGTTCGACAGGCAGCAAACAGATTAGGCAGTCTCCTTGTTTGTGAGACAGCGAACATCCACACTGGTCACTCATTGTGCGAGGCAGCGAAGAGACACAGCGGTTTGCTTGTTCGCCAGGCAGCCAAGAGACAAAGCGGTTTGCTTATTCGCCAGACAGTTGGCAGATTAGGCAGTCTCCTTGTTTGTGAGACAGCGAAAATCCACAGTGCTTCCTCATTCTGCGAGGCAGCGAAGAGACAGAGCGTTTTGCTTGTTCGCCTGGCAGCGAAGAGACACAGCGGTTTGCTTGTTCACCAGGCAGTGAAGAGACGAAGCAGTCTGCTTGTTCTCCAGGCAGCGAAAATATTAGGCAGTCTCCTTGTTTGTGAGACAGTGAACATCCACTGTGGTTCCCCATTCTGCGAGGCAGCGAAGAGACACAGTGTTTTTCTTGTTCGCCTGGGAGCGAAGAGACGAAGCAGTCTGCTTGTTCGCCAGGCACTGGACAGATTAGGCATTCTCCTTGTTTGTGAGACAGCGAACATCCACTGTGGTTCCTCATTCTGCGAGGCAGCAAACAGAGAGAGCCTTTTGCTTGTTCGCCTGGCAGCGAAGAGACGAAGCGGTCTGCTTGTTCGCCAGGCAGCGAAAAGATTAGGCAGTCTCCTTGTTTGTGAGACAGCGAACATCCACGGTGGTCACTCATTCTGCGAGGCAGCCAAGAGACACAGTGGTCTGCTTGTTCGTGAGGCAGCGGACAGATGCAGTGGTTTGCCAGACAGCGAGGTAGTGAACAGAGAGAGTGGTTCGCTTGTTTGCGGGGCAGGGATGTTTCGCCATGGTTGGCTTTTTGGTGAGTGGGCGAATAGACGCAGTGATGTGCTTTTTTTTGCGAGTCAGCGAAGAGACGAAGCGGTCTGCTTGTTCGCCAGGCAGCGAACAGATCAGGCAGTCTCCTTGTTTGTGGGACAGCGAACATCCACAGTGGTTTCTCATTCTGCCAGGCAGCCAAAAGACGCAGCGGTCGGCTTGTTCGCCAGGCACTGGACAGATTAGGCAGTCTCCTTGTTTGTGAGACAGCGAATATCCACAGTGGTTCCTCATTCTGCGAGGCAGCGAACAGAGAGAGCCTTTTGCTTGTTCACCTGGCAGCGAAGAGACACAGCGGTTTGCTTGTTCGCCAGGCAGTGAAGAGACGAAGCAGTCTGCTTGTTCTTCATGCAGCGAAAAGATTAGGCAGTCTCCTTGTTTGTGAGACAGTCAACATCCACAGTGGTTCCCCATTCTGCGAGGCAGCGAAGAGACACAGTGGTTTTCTTGTTCGCCTGGGAGCGAAGAGACGAAGCAGTCTGCTTGTTCGCCAGGCAGCAAACAGATTAGGCAGTCTCCTTGTTTGTGAGACAGCGAACATCCACTGTGCTCACACATTCTGCGAGGCCGCCAAGAGACACAGTGGTCTGCTTGTTCGTGAGGCAGCGGACAGATGCAGTGGTTTGCCAGACAGCGAGGTAGTGAACAGAGAGAGTGGTTCGCTTGTTTGCGGGGCAGGGATGTTTCGCCATGGTTGGCTTTTTGGTGAGTGGGCGAATAGACGCAGTGATGTGCTTTTTTTTGCGAGTCAGCGAAGAGACGAAGCGGTCTGCTTGTTCGCCAGGCAGCGAACAGATCAGGCAGTCTCCTTGTTTGTGAGACAGCGAACATCCACAGTGGTCACTCATTCTGCGAGGCAGCCAAGAGACCTAGCGTTCTGCTTGTTCGCCATGCAGCGAAGAGATTAGGCACTCTCCTTGTTTGTGAGACAGCGAACATCCAGAGTGGTCACTCATTCTGCGAGGCAGCGAATTGGCACAGCGTTCTGCTTCTTCGCCAAGCAGTGGACAGATTAGGTAGTCTCCTTGTTTGTGAGACAGCGAACATCCACAGTGGTCACTCATTCTCCGAGGCAGCCAAGAGACACAGCGGTCTGCTTGCTCGCCATGCAGCGAAGAGACGCAGCGGTCTGCTTGTTCGCCAGGCAGCGAACAGATTCCGCATTCTCCTTTTTTGTGAGACAGCGAACATCCACAGTGGTCACTCATTGTGCGAGGTAGCGAAAAGACACAGCGGTTTGCTTTTTCGCCAGGCAGCGAAGAGACGAAGCGTTTTGCTTGCTCGCCAGGCAGTGGACAGATTAGGCAGTCTCCGTGTTTGTGAGACAGCCAACATCCACAGTGGTCACTCATTCTGCGAGGCAGCGAACAGATGCAGTGGTTTGCTTGATGGCGAGGCAGTGAACAGAGAGAGCGGTTCGCTTTTTTGCGAGGCAGCAAAGAGAAACGTCAGTCTGCTTGCTCGCCAGGCAGCGAAGAGACGCAGCGGTCTGCTTGTTCGCCAGGCAGTGAACAGATGAGGCAGTCTCCGTGTTCGTGAGACAGCCAACATCCACAGTGGTCACTCATTCTGCGAGGCAGCGAACAGATGCAGCCGTTTGCTTGTCCACTAGATGGCGTAGTGGCATCACGGATTGCTTTTTCGCCTGGAAGAGACCCGATGCAGCACTTTGCCAGCTGGCGAGGCAGCGAACAGACGCAGCAGTCTGCTGCTTTGTGAGACAGCGAACATCCACGGTGGTTAGTTATTCTGCGAAGCAGCGAAGAGACGCAGCGCTTAGTTAGTTCTCCAGGCCCTGAACACATGCAACGGTTCACTTGCTGGCAACGCAGCGAGGAGAGGCAGCGGTCTGCTTGTTCGCCAGGCAGTGGACAGATTAGGCAGTCTCCGTGTTTGTGAGACAGCCAACATCCACAGTGGTCACTCATTCTGCGAGGCAGCGAACAGATGCAGTGGTTTGCTGGATCGTGAGGCAGTGAACAGAGAGAGCGGTTCGCTTCTTTGCGAGGTAGGGAACATTCGCCGTGGTTGGCTTTTTTGTGACTGGGCGAATAGAGGCAGTGATGTGCTTTTTTGCGAGGCAGCGAAGAGACGCAGCAGTCTGCTTGTTCGCCAGGCAGTGAACAGATGAGGCAGTCTCCTTTTTTGTGAGACAGCGAACATCCACAGTGGTCACGCATTCTGCGAGGCAGCGAAGAGACACAGCGGTCTGCTTGTTCGCCAGGCAGCGAAGAGATTAGCCAGTCTCCTTGTTTGTGAGACAGTGAACATCCACAGTGGTCACTCATTGTGCGAGGCAGCGAAGAGAAACCGCCTTTTGCTTGTTCGCCAGGCAGCGAAGAAACGCAGTGGTTTGCTTGTTCGCCAGGCAGCCAAGAGACAAAGCGGTTTGCTTGTTCGCCAGACAGTTGGCAGATTAGGCAGTCTCCTTGTTTGTGAGACAGCGAAAATCCACAGTGCTTCCTCATTCTGCGAGGCAGCGAAGAGACACAGCGGTTTGCTTGTTCACCAGGCAGTGAAGAGACGAAGCAGTCTGCTTGTTCTCCAGGCACTGGACAGATTAGGCAGTCTCCTTGTTTGTGAGACAGCGAACATCCACTGTGGTCACTCCTTCTGCGAGGCAGTGAAGAGACAGAGTGGTCTGCTTGTTCGCCAGGCAGCGAACAGATTAGGCAGTCTCCTTGTTTGTGAGACAGCGAACATCCACAGTGGCTCCTCATTCTGCTAGACAGCGAAAGGACAGAGCGTAACGCTTGTTCGCCTGGCAGCGAAGAGACAAAGCGGTTTGCTTGTTCGCCAGACAGTGGGCAGATTAGGCAGTCTCCTTGTTTGTGCCACAGAAAACATCCACAGTGGTTCCTCATTCTGCGAGACAGTGAACAGACAGAGCCTTTTGCTTGTTCTCCAGACAGTGGGCAGATTAGGCAGTCTCCTTGTTTGTGAGACAGCGAACATCCACAGTGGTTCCTCATTCTGCGAGGCAGCGAACAGAGAGAGCCTTTTGCTTGTTCGCCTGGCAGCGAAGAGACACAGTGGTTTCCTTGCTCGCCAGGCAGCGAAGAGACAAAGCGGTCTGCTTGTTTGCCAGGCGGTGGACAGATTAGGCAGTCTCCTTGTTTGTGAGACAGCGAACATCCACTGTGGTTCCCCATTCTGCGAGGCAGCCAAGAGACACAGTGTTTTTCTTGGTCGCCTGGGAGCGAAGAGACGAAGCGGTCTGCTTGTTCGCCAGGCACTGGACAGATTAGGCAGTCTCCTTGTTTGTGAGACAGCGAACATCCACAGTGGTCACTCCTTCTGCGAGGCAGCGAACAGAGAGAGCCTTTTGCTTGTTCACCTGGCAGCGAAGAGACGAAGCGGTCTGCTTGTTCGCCAGGCAGCAAACAGATTAGGCAGTCTCCTTGTTTGTGAGACAGCGAACATCCACAGTGGTTCCTCATTCTGCCAGGCAGCGAAGAGACAGAGCGTTTTGCTTCTTCGCCTGGCAGCGAAGAGACACAGCGGTTTGCTTGTTCGCCAGGCAGTGAAGAGACGAAGCAGTCTGCTTGTTCTTCATGCAGCGAAAAGATTAGGCAGTCTCCTTGTTTGTGAGACAGTCAACATCCACAGTGGTTCCCCATTCTGCGAGGCAGCGAAGAGACACAGTGGTTTTCTTGTTCGCCTGGGAGCGAAGAGACGAAGCAGTCTGCTTGTTCGCCAGGCAGCAAACAGATTAGGCAGTCTCCTTGTTTGTGAGACAGCGAACATCCGCTGTGCTCACACATTCTGCGAGGCCGCCAAGAGACACAGTGGTCTGCTTGTTCGTGAGGCAGCGGACAGATGCAGTGGTTTGCCAGACAGCGAGGTAGTGAACAGAGAGAGTGGTTCGCTTGTTTGCGGGGCAGGGATGTTTCGCCATGGTTGGCTTTTTGGTGAGTGGGCGAATAGACGCAGTGATGTGCTTTTTTTTGCGAGTCAGCGAAGAGACGAAGCGGTCTGCTTGTTCGCCAGGCAGCGAACAGATCAGGCAGTCTCCTTGTTTGTGAGACAGCGAACATCCACAGTGGTTCCTCATTCTGCCAGGCAGCCAAGAGACCTAGCGTTCTGCTTGTTCGCCATGCAGCGAAGAGATTAGGCACTCTCCTTGTTTGTGAGACAGCGAACATCCAGAGTGGTCACTCATTCTGCGAGGCAGCGAATTGGCACAGCGTTCTGCTTCTTCGCCAAGCAGTGGACAGATTAGGTAGTCTCCTTGTTTGTGAGACAGCGAACATCCACAGTGGTCACTCATTCTCCGAGGCAGCCAAGAGACACAGCGGTCTGCTTGCTCGCCATGCAGCGAAGAGACGCAGCGGTCTGCTTGTTCGCCAGGCAGCGAACAGATTCCGCATTCTCCTTTTTTGTGAGACAGCGAACATCCACAGTGGTCACTCATTGTGCGAGGTAGCGAAAAGACACAGCGGTTTGCTTTTTCGCCAGGCAGCGAAGAGACGAAGCGTTTTGCTTGCTCGCCAGGCAGTGGACAGATTAGGCAGTCTCCGTGTTTGTGAGACAGCCAACATCCACAGTGGTCACTCATTCTGCGAGGCAGCGAACAGATGCAGTGGTTTGCTTGATGGCGAGGCAGTGAACAGAGAGAGCGGTTCGCTTTTTTGCGAGGCAGCAAAGAGAAACGTCAGTCTGCTTGCTCGCCAGGCAGCGAAGAGACGCAGCGGTCTGCTTGTTCGCCAGGCAGTGAACAGATGAGGCAGTCTCCGTGTTCGTGAGACAGCCAACATCCACAGTGGTCACTCATTCTGCGAGGCAGCGAACAGATGCAGCCGTTTGCTTGTCCACTAGATGGCGTAGTGGCATCACGGATTGCTTTTTCGCCTGGAAGAGACCCGATGCAGCACTTTGCCAGCTGGCGAGGCAGCGAACAGACGCAGCAGTCTGCTGCTTTGTGAGACAGCGAACATCCACGGTGGTTAGTTATTCTGCGAAGCAGCGAAGAGACGCAGCGCTTAGTTAGTTCTCCAGGCCCTGAACACATGCAACGGTTCACTTGCTGGCAACGCAGCGAGGAGAGGCAGCGGTCTGCTTGTTCGCCAGGCAGTGGACAGATTAGGCAGTCTCCGTGTTTGTGAGACAGCCAACATCCACAGTGGTCACTCATTCTGCGAGGCAGCGAACAGATGCAGTGGTTTGCTGGATCGTGAGGCAGTGAACAGAGAGAGCGGTTCGCTTCTTTGCGAGGTAGGGAACATTCGCCGTGGTTGGCTTTTTTGTGACTGGGCGAATAGAGGCAGTGATGTGCTTTTTTGCGAGGCAGCGAAGAGACGCAGCAGTCTGCTTGTTCGCCAGGCAGTGAACAGATGAGGCAGTCTCCTTTTTTGTGAGACAGCGAACATCCACAGTGGTCACGCATTCTGCGAGGCAGCGAAGAGACACAGCGGTCTGCTTGTTCGCCAAGCAGCGAAGAGATTAGCCAGTCTCCTTGTTTGTGAGACAGTGAACATCCACAGTGGTCACTCATTGTGCGAGGCAGCGAAGAGAAACCGCCTTTTGCTTGTTCGCCAGGCAGCGAAGAAACGCAGTGGTTTGCTTGTTCGCCAGGCAGCCAAGAGACAAAGCGGTTTGCTTGTTCGCCAGACAGTTGGCAGATTAGGCAGTCTCCTTGTTTGTGAGACAGCGAAAATCCACAGTGCTTCCTCATTCTGCGAGGCAGCGAAGAGACACAGCGGTTTGCTTGTTCACCAGGCAGTGAAGAGACGAAGCAGTCTGCTTGTTCTCCAGGCACTGGACAGATTAGGCAGTCTCCTTGTTTGTGAGACAGCGAACATCCACTGTGGTCACTCCTTCTGCGAGGCAGTGAAGAGACAGAGTGGTCTGCTTGTTCGCCAGGCAGCGAACAGATTAGGCAGTCTCCTTGTTTGTGAGACAGCGAACATCCACAGTGGCTCCTCATTCTGCTAGACAGCGAAAGGACAGAGCGTAACGCTTGTTCGCCTGGCAGCGAAGAGACAAAGCGGTTTGCTTGTTCGCCAGACAGTGGGCAGATTAGGCAGTCTCCTTGTTTGTGCCACAGAAAACATCCACAGTGGTTCCTCATTCTGCGAGACAGTGAACAGACAGAGCCTTTTGCTTGTTCTCCAGACAGTGGGCAGATTAGGCAGTCTCCTTGTTTGTGAGACAGCGAACATCCACAGTGGTTCCTCATTCTGCGAGGCAGCGAACAGAGAGAGCCTTTTGCTTGTTCGCCTGGCAGCGAAGAGACACAGTGGTTTCCTTGTTCGCCAGGCAGCGAAGAGACAAAGCGGTCTGCTTGTTTGCCAGGCGGTGGACAGATTAGGCAGTCTCCTTGTTTGTGAGACAGCGAACATCCACTGTGGTTCCCCATTCTGCGAGGCAGCCAAGAGACACAGTGTTTTTCTTGGTCGCCTGGGAGCGAAGAGACGAAGCGGTCTGCTTGTTCGCCAGGCACTGGACAGATTAGGCAGTCTCCTTGTTTGTGAGACAGCGAACATCCACAGTGGTCACTCCTTCTGCGAGGCAGCGAACAGAGAGAGCCTTTTGCTTGTTCACCTGGCAGCGAAGAGACGAAGCGGTCTGCTTGTTCGCCAGGCAGCAAACAGATTAGGCAGTCTCCTTGTTTGTGAGACAGCGAACATCCACAGTGGTTCCTCATTCTGCCAGGCAGCGAAGAGACAGAGCATTTTGCTTCTTCGCCTGGCAGCGAAGAGACACAGCGGTTTGCTTGTTCGCCAGGCAGTGAAGAGACGAAGCAGTCTGCTTGTTCTTCATGCAGCGAAAAGATTAGGCAGTCTCCTTGTTTGTGAGACAGTCAACATCCACAGTGGTTCCCCATTCTGCGAGGCAGCGAAGAGACACAGTGGTTTTCTTGTTCGCCTGGGAGCGAAGAGACGAAGCAGTCTGCTTGTTCGCCAGGCAGCAAACAGATTAGGCAGTCTCCTTGTTTGTGAGACAGCGAACATCCACTGTGCTCACACATTCTGCGAGGCCGCCAAGAGACACAGTGGTCTGCTTGTTCGTGAGGCAGCGGACAGATGCAGTGGTTTGCCAGACAGCGAGGTAGTGAACAGAGAGAGTGGTTCGCTTGTTTGCGGGGCAGGGATGTTTCGCCATGGTTGGCTTTTTGGTGAGTGGGCGAATAGACGCAGTGATGTGCTTTTTTTTGCGAGTCAGCGAAGAGACGAAGCGGTCTGCTTGTTCGCCAGGCAGCGAACAGATCAGGCAGTCTCCTTGTTTGTGAGACAGCGAACATCCACAGTGGTTCCTCATTCTGCCAGGCAGCCAAGAGACCTAGCGTTCTGCTTGTTCGCCATGCAGCGAAGAGATTAGGCACTCTCCTTGTTTGTGAGACAGCGAACATCCAGAGTGGTCACTCATTCTGCGAGGCAGCGAATTGGCACAGCGTTCTGCTTCTTCGCCAAGCAGTGGACAGATTAGGTAGTCTCCTTGTTTGTGAGACAGCGAACATCCACAGTGGTCACTCATTCTCCGAGGCAGCCAAGAGACACAGCGGTCTGCTTGCTCGCCATGCAGCGAAGAGACGCAGCGGTCTGCTTGTTCGCCAGGCAGCGAACAGATTCCGCATTCTCCTTTTTTGTGAGACAGCGAACATCCACAGTGGTCACTCATTGTGCGAGGTAGCGAAAAGACACAGCGGTTTGCTTTTTCGCCAGGCAGCGAAGAGACGAAGCGTTTTGCTTGCTCGCCAGGCAGTGGACAGATTAGGCAGTCTCCGTGTTTGTGAGACAGCCAACATCCACAGTGGTCACTCATTCTGCGAGGCAGCGAACAGATGCAGTGGTTTGCTTGATGGCGAGGCAGTGAACAGAGAGAGCGGTTCGCTTTTTTGCGAGGCAGCAAAGAGAAACGTCAGTCTGCTTGCTCGCCAGGCAGCGAAGAGACGCAGCGGTCTGCTTGTTCGCCAGGCAGTGAACAGATGAGGCAGTCTCCGTGTTCGTGAGACAGCCAACATCCACAGTGGTCACTCATTCTGCGAGGCAGCGAACAGATGCAGCCGTTTGCTTGTCCACTAGATGGCGTAGTGGCATCACGGATTGCTTTTTCGCCTGGAAGAGACCCGATGCAGCACTTTGCCAGCTGGCGAGGCAGCGAACAGACGCAGCAGTCTGCTGCTTTGTGAGACAGCGAACATCCACGGTGGTTAGTTATTCTGCGAAGCAGCGAAGAGACGCAGCGCTTAGTTAGTTCTCCAGGCCCTGAACACATGCAACGGTTCACTTGCTGGCAACGCAGCGAGGAGAGGCAGCGGTCTGCTTGTTCGCCAGGCAGTGGACAGATTAGGCAGTCTCCGTGTTTGTGAGACAGCCAACATCCACAGTGGTCACTCATTCTGCGAGGCAGCGAACAGATGCAGTGGTTTGCTGGATCGTGAGGCAGTGAACAGAGAGAGCGGTTCGCTTCTTTGCGAGGTAGGGAACATTCGCCGTGGTTGGCTTTTTTGTGACTGGGCGAATAGAGGCAGTGATGTGCTTTTTTGCGAGGCAGCGAAGAGACGCAGCAGTCTGCTTGTTCGCCAGGCAGTGAACAGATGAGGCAGTCTCCTTGTTTGTGAGACAGTGAACATCCACAGTGGTCACTCATTGTGCGAGGCAGCGAAGAGAAACCGCCTTTTGCTTGTTCGCCAGGCAGCGAAGAAACGCAGTGGTTTGCTTGTTCGCCAGGCAGCCAAGAGACAAAGCGGTTTGCTTGTTCGCCAGACAGTTGGCAGATTAGGCAGTCTCCTTGTTTGTGAGACAGCGAAAATCCACAGTGCTTCCTCATTCTGCGAGGCAGCGAAGAGACACAGCGGTTTGCTTGTTCACCAGGCAGTGAAGAGACGAAGCAGTCTGCTTGTTCTCCAGGCACTGGACAGATTAGGCAGTCTCCTTGTTTGTGAGACAGCGAACATCCACAGTGGTTCCTCATTCTGCGAGGCAGCGAACAGAGAAAGCCTTTTGCTTGTTCGCCTGGCAGCGAAGAGACGAAGCGGTCTGCTTGTTCGCCAGGCAGCGAACAGATTAGGCAGTCTCCTTGTTTGTGAGACAGAAAACATCCACAGTGGTCACTCCTTCTGCGAGGCAGTGAAGAGACAGAGTGGTCTGCTTGTTCGCCAGGCAGCGAACAGATTAGGCAGTCTCCTTGTTTGTGAGACAGCGAACATCCACAGTGGCTCCTCATTCTGCTAGACAGCGAAAGGACAGAGCGTAACGCTTGTTCGCCTGGCAGCGAAGAGACAAAGCGGTTTGCTTGTTCGCCAGACAGTGGGCAGATTAGGCAGTCTCCTTGTTTGTGCCACAGAAAACATCCACAGTGGTTCCTCATTCTGCGAGACAGTGAACAGACAGAGCCTTTTGCTTGTTCTCCAGACAGTGGGCAGATTAGGCAGTCTCCTTGTTTGTGAGACAGCGAACATCCACAGTGGTTCCTCATTCTGCGAGGCAGCGAACAGAGAGAGCCTTTTGCTTGTTCGCCTGGCAGCGAAGAGACACAGTGGTTTCCTTGTTCGCCAGGCAGCGAAGAGACAAAGCGGTCTGCTTGTTTGCCAGGCGGTGGACAGATTAGGCAGTCTCCTTGTTTGTGAGACAGCGAACATCCACTGTGGTTCCCCATTCTGCGAGGCAGCCAAGAGACACAGTGTTTTTCTTGGTCGCCTGGGAGCGAAGAGACGAAGCGGTCTGCTTGTTCGCCAGGCACTGGACAGATTAGGCAGTCTCCTTGTTTGTGAGACAGCGAACATCCACAGTGGTCACTCCTTCTGCGAGGCAGCGAACAGAGAGAGCCTTTTGCTTGTTCACCTGGCAGCGAAGAGACGAAGCGGTCTGCTTGTTCGACAGGCAGCAAACAGATTAGGCAGTCTCCTTGTTTGTGAGACAGCGAACATCCACACTGGTCACTCATTGTGCGAGGCAGCGAAGAGACACAGCGGTTTGCTTGTTCGCCAGGCAGCCAAGAGACAAAGCGGTTTGCTTATTCGCCAGACAGTTGGCAGATTAGGCAGTCTCCTTGTTTGTGAGACAGCGAAAATCCACAGTGCTTCCTCATTCTGCGAGGCAGCGAAGAGACAGAGCGTTTTGCTTGTTCGCCTGGCAGCGAAGAGACACAGCGGTTTGCTTGTTCACCAGGCAGTGAAGAGACGAAGCAGTCTGCTTGTTCTCCAGGCAGCGAAAATATTAGGCAGTCTCCTTGTTTGTGAGACAGTGAACATCCACTGTGGTTCCCCATTCTGCGAGGCAGCGAAGAGACACAGTGTTTTTCTTGTTCGCCTGGGAGCGAAGAGACGAAGCAGTCTGCTTGTTCGCCAGGCACTGGACAGATTAGGCATTCTCCTTGTTTGTGAGACAGCGAACATCCACTGTGGTTCCTCATTCTGCGAGGCAGCAAACAGAGAGAGCCTTTTGCTTGTTCGCCTGGCAGCGAAGAGACGAAGCGGTCTGCTTGTTCGCCAGGCAGCGAAAAGATTAGGCAGTCTCCTTGTTTGTGAGACAGCGAACATCCACGGTGGTCACTCATTCTGCGAGGCAGCCAAGAGACACAGTGGTCTGCTTGTTCGTGAGGCAGCGGACAGATGCAGTGGTTTGCCAGACAGCGAGGTAGTGAACAGAGAGAGTGGTTCGCTTGTTTGCGGGGCAGGGATGTTTCGCCATGGTTGGCTTTTTGGTGAGTAGGCGAATAGACGCAGTGATGTGCTTTTTTTTGCGAGTCAGCGAAGAGACGAAGCGGTCTGCTTGTTCGCCAGGCAGCAAACAGATTAGGCAGTCTCCTTGTTTGTGAGACAGCGAACATCCACAGTGCTCACTCATTGTGCGAGGCAGCGAAGAGAAACCGCCTTTTGCTTGTTCGCCAGGCAGCGAAGAAACGCAGTGGTTTGCTTGTTCGCCAGGCAGCCAAGAGACAAAGCGGTTTGCTTGTTCGCCAGACAGTTGGCAGATTAGGCAGTCTCCTTGTTTGTGAGACAGCGAAAATCCACAGTGCTTCCTCATTCTGCGAGGCAGCGAAGAGACACAGCGGTTTGCTTGTTCACCAGGCAGTGAAGAGACGAAGCAGTCTGCTTGTTCTCCAGGCACTGGACAGATTAGGCAGTCTCCTTGTTTTTGAGACAGCGAACATCCACAGTGGTTCCCCGTTCTGCGAGGCAGCGAAGAGACACAGTGGTTTTCTTGTTCGCCTGGGAGCGAAGAGACGAAGCAGTCTGCTTGTTCGCCAGGCACTGGACAGATTAGGCAGTCTCCTTGTTTGTGAGACAGCGAACATCCACAGTGGTTCCTCATTCTGCGAGGCAGCGAACAGAGAAAGCCTTTTGCTTGTTCGCCTGGCAGCGAAGAGACGAAGCGGTCTGCTTGTTCGCCAGGCAGCGAACAGATTAGGCAGTCTCCTTTTTTGTGAGACAGCGAACATCCACGGTCGTCACTCCTTCTGCGAGGCAGCGAAGAGACAGAGCCTTTTGCTTGTTCGCCTGGCAGCGAAGAGACGAAGCGGTCTGCTTGTTCGCCAGGCAGCAAACAGATTAGGCAGTCTCCTTGTTTGTGAGACAGCGAACATCCACAGTGGTCACTCATTGTGCGAGGCAGCGAAGAGACACAGTGGTTTGCTTGTTCGCCAGGCAGCGAAGAAACGCAGCGGTTTGCTTGTTCGCCAGGCAGCGAACAGATTAGGCAGTCTCCTTGTTTGTGAGACAGAAAACATCCACAGTGGTCACTCCTTCTGCGAGGCAGTGAAGAGACAGAGTGGTCTGCTTGTTCGCCAGGCAGCGAACAGATTAGGCAGTCTCCTTGTTTGTGAGACAGCGAACATCCACAGTGGCTCCTCATTCTGCTAGACAGCGAAAGGACAGAGCGTAACGCTTGTTCGCCTGGCAGCGAAGAGACAAAGCGGTTTGCTTGTTCGCCAGACAGTGGGCAGATTAGGCAGTCTCCTTGTTTGTGCCACAGAAAACATCCACAGTGGTTCCTCATTCTGCGAGACAGTGAACAGACAGAGCCTTTTGCTTGTTCTCCAGACAGTGGGCAGATTAGGCAGTCTCCTTGTTTGTGAGACAGCGAACATCCACAGTGGTTCCTCATTCTGCGAGGCAGCGAACAGAGAGAGCCTTTTGCTTGTTCGCCTGGCAGCGAAGAGACACAGTGGTTTCCTTGTTCGCCAGGCAGCGAAGAGACAAAGCGGTCTGCTTGTTTGCCAGGCGGTGGACAGATTAGGCAGTCTCCTTGTTTGTGAGACAGCGAACATCCACAGTGGTTCCCCATTCTGCGAGGCAGCCAAGAGACACAGTGTTTTTCTTGGTCGCCTGGGAGCGAAGAGACGAAGCGGTCTGCTTGTTCGCCAGGCACTGGACAGATTAGGCAGTCTCCTTGTTTGTGAGACAGCGAACATCCACAGTGGTCACTCCTTCTGCGAGGCAGCGAACAGAGAGAGCCTTTTGCTTGTTCACCTGGCAACGAAGAGACGAAGCGGTCTGCTTGTTCGACAGGCAGCAAACAGATTAGGCAGTCTCCTTGTTTGTGAGACAGCGAACATCCACACTGGTCACTCATTGTGCGAGGCAGCGAAGAGACACAGCGGTTTGCTTGTTCGCCAGGCAGCCAAGAGACAAAGCGGTTTGCTTATTCGCCAGACAGTTGGCAGATTAGGCAGTCTCCTTGTTTGTGAGACAGCGAAAATCCACAGTGCTTCCTCATTCTGCGAGGCAGCGAAGAGACAGAGCGTTTTGCTTGTTCGCCTGGCAGCGAAGAGACACAGCGGTTTGCTTGTTCACCAGGCAGTGAAGAGACGAAGCAGTCTGCTTGTTCTCCAGGCAGCGAAAATATTAGGCAGTCTCCTTGTTTGTGAGACAGTGAACATCCACTGTGGTTCCCCATTCTGCGAGGCAGCGAAGAGACACAGTGTTTTTCTTGTTCGCCTGGGAGCGAAGAGACGAAGCAGTCTGCTTGTTCGCCAGGCACTGGACAGATTAGGCATTCTCCTTGTTTGTGAGACAGCGAACATCCACTGTGGTTCCTCATTCTGCGAGGCAGCAAACAGAGAGAGCCTTTTGCTTGTTCGCCTGGCAGCGAAGAGACGAAGCGGTCTGCTTGTTCGCCAGGCAGCGAAAAGATTAGGCAGTCTCCTTGTTTGTGAGACAGCGAACATCCACGGTGGTCACTCATTCTGCGAGGCAGCCAAGAGACACAGTGGTCTGCTTGTTCGTGAGGCAGCGGACAGATGCAGTGGTTTGCCAGACAGCGAGGTAGTGAACAGAGAGAGTGGTTCGCTTGTTTGCGGGGCAGGGATGTTTCGCCATGGTTGGCTTTTTGGTGAGTGGGCGAATAGACGCAGTGATGTGCTTTTTTTTGCGAGTCAGCGAAGAGACGAAGCGGTCTGCTTGTTCGCCAGGCAGCGAACAGATCAGGCAGTCTCCTTGTTTGTGGGACAGCGAACATCCACAGTGGTTTCTCATTCTGCCAGGCAGCCAAAAGACGCAGCGGTCGGCTTGTTCGCCAGGCACTGGACAGATTAGGCAGTCTCCTTGTTTGTGAGACAGCGAATATCCACAGTGGTTCCTCATTCTGCGAGGCAGCGAACAGAGAGAGCCTTTTGCTTGTTCACCTGGCAGCGAAGAGACGAAGCGGTCTGCTTGTTCGCCAGGCAGCAAACAGATTAGGCAGTCTCCTTGTTTGTGAGACAGCGAACATCCACAGTGGTTCCTCATTCTGCCAGGCAGCGAAGAGACAGAGCATTTTGCTTCTTCGCCTGGCAGCGAAGAGACACAGCGGTTTGCTTGTTCGCCAGGCAGTGAAGAGACGAAGCAGTCTGCTTGTTCTTCATGCAGCGAAAAGATTAGGCAGTCTCCTTGTTTGTGAGACAGTCAACATCCACAGTGGTTCCCCATTCTGCGAGGCAGCGAAGAGACACAGTGGTTTTCTTGTTCGCCTGGGAGCGAAGAGACGAAGCAGTCTGCTTGTTCGCCAGGCAGCAAACAGATTAGGCAGTCTCCTTGTTTGTGAGACAGCGAACATCCACTGTGCTCACACATTCTGCGAGGCCGCCAAGAGACACAGTGGTCTGCTTGTTCGTGAGGCAGCGGACAGATGCAGTGGTTTGCCAGACAGCGAGGTAGTGAACAGAGAGAGTGGTTCGCTTGTTTGCGGGGCAGGGATGTTTCGCCATGGTTGGCTTTTTGGTGAGTGGGCGAATAGACGCAGTGATGTGCTTTTTTTTGCGAGTCAGCGAAGAGACGAAGCGGTCTGCTTGTTCGCCAGGCAGCGAACAGATCAGGCAGTCTCCTTGTTTGTGAGACAGCGAACATCCACAGTGGTTCCTCATTCTGCCAGGCAGCCAAGAGACCTAGCGTTCTGCTTGTTCGCCATGCAGCGAAGAGATTAGGCACTCTCCTTGTTTGTGAGACAGCGAACATCCAGAGTGGTCACTCATTCTGCGAGGCAGCGAATTGGCACAGCGTTCTGCTTCTTCGCCAAGCAGTGGACAGATTAGGTAGTCTCCTTGTTTGTGAGACAGCGAACATCCACAGTGGTCACTCATTCTCCGAGGCAGCCAAGAGACACAGCGGTCTGCTTGCTCGCCATGCAGCGAAGAGACGCAGCGGTCTGCTTGTTCGCCAGGCAGCGAACAGATTCCGCATTCTCCTTTTTTGTGAGACAGCGAACATCCACAGTGGTCACTCATTGTGCGAGGTAGCGAAAAGACACAGCGGTTTGCTTTTTCGCCAGGCAGCGAAGAGACGAAGCGTTTTGCTTGCTCGCCAGGCAGTGGACAGATTAGGCAGTCTCCGTGTTTGTGAGACAGCCAACATCCACAGTGGTCACTCATTCTGCGAGGCAGCGAACAGATGCAGTGGTTTGCTTGATGGCGAGGCAGTGAACAGAGAGAGCGGTTCGCTTTTTTGCGAGGCAGCAAAGAGAAACGTCAGTCTGCTTGCTCGCCAGGCAGCGAAGAGACGCAGCGGTCTGCTTGTTCGCCAGGCAGTGAACAGATGAGGCAGTCTCCGTGTTCGTGAGACAGCCAACATCCACAGTGGTCACTCATTCTGCGAGGCAGCGAACAGATGCAGCCGTTTGCTTGTCCACTAGATGGCGTAGTGGCATCACGGATTGCTTTTTCGCCTGGAAGAGACCCGATGCAGCACTTTGCCAGCTGGCGAGGCAGCGAACAGACGCAGCAGTCTGCTGCTTTGTGAGACAGCGAACATCCACGGTGGTTAGTTATTCTGCGAAGCAGCGAAGAGACGCAGCGCTTAGTTAGTTCTCCAGGCCCTGAACACATGCAACGGTTCACTTGCTGGCAACGCAGCGAGGAGAGGCAGCGGTCTGCTTGTTCGCCAGGCACTGGACAGATTAGGCAGTCTCCTTGTTTGTGAGACAGCGAACATCCACAGTGGTCACTCCTTCTGCGAGGCAGCGAACAGAGAGAGCCTTTTGCTTGTTCACCTGGCAGCGAAGAGACGAAGCGGTCTGCTTGTTCGACAGGCAGCAAACAGATTAGGCAGTCTCCTTGTTTGTGAGACAGCGAACATCCACACTGGTCACTCATTGTGCGAGGCAGCGAAGAGACACAGCGGTTTGCTTGTTCGCCAGGCAGCCAAGAGACAAAGCGGTTTGCTTATTCGCCAGACAGTTGGCAGATTAGGCAGTCTCCTTGTTTGTGAGACAGCGAAAATCCACAGTGCTTCCTCATTCTGCGAGGCAGCGAAGAGACAGAGCGTTTTGCTTGTTCGCCTGGCAGCGAAGAGACACAGCGGTTTGCTTGTTCACCAGGCAGTGAAGAGACGAAGCAGTCTGCTTGTTCGCCAGGCACTGGACAGATTAGGCATTCTCCTTGTTTGTGAGACAGCGAACATCCACTGTGGTTCCTCATTCTGCGAGGCAGCAAACAGAGAGAGCCTTTTGCTTGTTCGCCTGGCAGCGAAGAGACGAAGCGGTCTGCTTGTTCGCCAGGCAGCGAAAAGATTAGGCAGTCTCCTTGTTTGTGAGACAGCGAACATCCACGGTGGTCACTCATTCTGCGAGGCAGCCAAGAGACACAGTGGTCTGCTTGTTCGTGAGGCAGCGGACAGATGCAGTGGTTTGCCAGACAGCGAGGTAGTGAACAGAGAGAGTGGTTCGCTTGTTTGCGGGGCAGGGATGTTTCGCCATGGTTGGCTTTTTGGTGAGTAGGCGAATAGACGCAGTGATGTGCTTTTTTTTGCGAGTCAGCGAAGAGACGAAGCGGTCTGCTTGTTCGCCAGGCAGCAAACAGATTAGGCAGTCTCCTTGTTTGTGAGACAGCGAACATCCACAGTGCTCACTCATTGTGCGAGGCAGCGAAGAGAAACCGCCTTTTGCTTGTTCGCCAGGCAGCGAAGAAACGCAGTGGTTTGCTTGTTCGCCAGGCAGCCAAGAGACAAAGCGGTTTGCTTGTTCGCCAGACAGTTGGCAGATTAGGCAGTCTCCTTGTTTGTGAGACAGCGAAAATCCACAGTGCTTCCTCATTCTGCGAGGCAGCGAAGAGACACAGCGGTTTGCTTGTTCACCAGGCAGTGAAGAGACGAAGCAGTCTGCTTGTTCTCCAGGCACTGGACAGATTAGGCAGTCTCCTTGTTTTTGAGACAGCGAACATCCACAGTGGTTCCCCGTTCTGCGAGGCAGCGAAGAGACACAGTGGTTTTCTTGTTCGCCTGGGAGCGAAGAGACGAAGCAGTCTGCTTGTTCGCCAGGCACTGGACAGATTAGGCAGTCTCCTTGTTTGTGAGACAGCGAACATCCACAGTGGTTCCTCATTCTGCGAGGCAGCGAACAGAGAAAGCCTTTTGCTTGTTCGCCTGGCAGCGAAGAGACGAAGCGGTCTGCTTGTTCGCCAGGCAGCGAACAGATTAGGCAGTCTCCTTTTTTGTGAGACAGCGAACATCCACGGTCGTCACTCCTTCTGCGAGGCAGCGAAGAGACAGAGCCTTTTGCTTGTTCGCCTGGCAGCGAAGAGACGAAGCGGTCTGCTTGTTCGCCAGGCAGCAAACAGATTAGGCAGTCTCCTTGTTTGTGAGACAGCGAACATCCACAGTGGTCACTCATTGTGCGAGGCAGCGAAGAGACACAGTGGTTTGCTTGTTCGCCAGGCAGCGAAGAAACGCAGCGGTTTGCTTGTTCGCCAGGCAGCGAACAGATTAGGCAGTCTCCTTGTTTGTGAGACAGAAAACATCCACAGTGGTCACTCCTTCTGCGAGGCAGTGAAGAGACAGAGTGGTCTGCTTGTTCGCCAGGCAGCGAACAGATTAGGCAGTCTCCTTGTTTGTGAGACAGCGAACATCCACAGTGGCTCCTCATTCTGCTAGACAGCGAAAGGACAGAGCGTAACGCTTGTTCGCCTGGCAGCGAAGAGACAAAGCGGTTTGCTTGTTCGCCAGACAGTGGGCAGATTAGGCAGTCTCCTTGTTTGTGCCACAGAAAACATCCACAGTGGTTCCTCATTCTGCGAGACAGTGAACAGACAGAGCCTTTTGCTTGTTCTCCAGACAGTGGGCAGATTAGGCAGTCTCCTTGTTTGTGAGACAGCGAACATCCACAGTGGTTCCTCATTCTGCGAGGCAGCGAACAGAGAGAGCCTTTTGCTTGTTCGCCTGGCAGCGAAGAGACACAGTGGTTTCCTTGTTCGCCAGGCAGCGAAGAGACAAAGCGGTCTGCTTGTTTGCCAGGCGGTGGACAGATTAGGCAGTCTCCTTGTTTGTGAGACAGCGAACATCCACAGTGGTTCCCCATTCTGCGAGGCAGCCAAGAGACACAGTGTTTTTCTTGGTCGCCTGGGAGCGAAGAGACGAAGCGGTCTGCTTGTTCGCCAGGCACTGGACAGATTAGGCAGTCTCCTTGTTTGTGAGACAGCGAACATCCACAGTGGTCACTCCTTCTGCGAGGCAGCGAACAGAGAGAGCCTTTTGCTTGTTCACCTGGCAACGAAGAGACGAAGCGGTCTGCTTGTTCGACAGGCAGCAAACAGATTAGGCAGTCTCCTTGTTTGTGAGACAGCGAACATCCACACTGGTCACTCATTGTGCGAGGCAGCGAAGAGACACAGCGGTTTGCTTGTTCGCCAGGCAGCCAAGAGACAAAGCGGTTTGCTTATTCGCCAGACAGTTGGCAGATTAGGCAGTCTCCTTGTTTGTGAGACAGCGAAAATCCACAGTGCTTCCTCATTCTGCGAGGCAGCGAAGAGACAGAGCGTTTTGCTTGTTCGCCTGGCAGCGAAGAGACACAGCGGTTTGCTTGTTCACCAGGCAGTGAAGAGACGAAGCAGTCTGCTTGTTCTCCAGGCAGCGAAAATATTAGGCAGTCTCCTTGTTTGTGAGACAGTGAACATCCACTGTGGTTCCCCATTCTGCGAGGCAGCGAAGAGACACAGTGTTTTTCTTGTTCGCCTGGGAGCGAAGAGACGAAGCAGTCTGCTTGTTCGCCAGGCACTGGACAGATTAGGCATTCTCCTTGTTTGTGAGACAGCGAACATCCACTGTGGTTCCTCATTCTGCGAGGCAGCAAACAGAGAGAGCCTTTTGCTTGTTCGCCTGGCAGCGAAGAGACGAAGCGGTCTGCTTGTTCGCCAGGCAGCGAAAAGATTAGGCAGTCTCCTTGTTTGTGAGACAGCGAACATCCACGGTGGTCACTCATTCTGCGAGGCAGCCAAGAGACACAGTGGTCTGCTTGTTCGTGAGGCAGCGGACAGATGCAGTGGTTTGCCAGACAGCGAGGTAGTGAACAGAGAGAGTGGTTCGCTTGTTTGCGGGGCAGGGATGTTTCGCCATGGTTGGCTTTTTGGTGAGTGGGCGAATAGACGCAGTGATGTGCTTTTTTTTGCGAGTCAGCGAAGAGACGAAGCGGTCTGCTTGTTCGCCAGGCAGCGAACAGATCAGGCAGTCTCCTTGTTTGTGGGACAGCGAACATCCACAGTGGTTTCTCATTCTGCCAGGCAGCCAAAAGACGCAGCGGTCGGCTTGTTCGCCAGGCACTGGACAGATTAGGCAGTCTCCTTGTTTGTGAGACAGCGAATATCCACAGTGGTTCCTCATTCTGCGAGGCAGCGAACAGAGAGAGCCTTTTGCTTGTTCACCTGGCAGCGAAGAGACGAAGCGGTCTGCTTGTTCGCCAGGCAGCAAACAGATTAGGCAGTCTCCTTGTTTGTGAGACAGCGAACATCCACAGTGGTTCCTCATTCTGCCAGGCAGCGAAGAGACAGAGCATTTTGCTTCTTCGCCTGGCAGCGAAGAGACACAGCGGTTTGCTTGTTCGCCAGGCAGTGAAGAGACGAAGCAGTCTGCTTGTTCTTCATGCAGCGAAAAGATTAGGCAGTCTCCTTGTTTGTGAGACAGTCAACATCCACAGTGGTTCCCCATTCTGCGAGGCAGCGAAGAGACACAGTGGTTTTCTTGTTCGCCTGGGAGCGAAGAGACGAAGCAGTCTGCTTGTTCGCCAGGCAGCAAACAGATTAGGCAGTCTCCTTGTTTGTGAGACAGCGAACATCCACGGTGGTCACTCATTCTGCGAGGCCGCCAAGAGACACAGTGGTCTGCTTGTTCGTGAGGCAGCGGACAGATGCAGTGGTTTGCCAGACAGCGAGGTAGTGAACAGAGAGAGTGGTTCGCTTGTTTGCGGGGCAGGGATGTTTCGCCATGGTTGGCTTTTTGGTGAGTGGGCGAATAGACGCAGTGATGTGCTTTTTTTTGCGAGTCAGCGAAGAGACGAAGCGGTCTGCTTGTTCGCCAGGCAGCGAACAGATCAGGCAGTCTCCTTGTTTGTGAGACAGCGAACATCCACAGTGGTTCCTCATTCTGCGAGGCAGCCAAGAGACCTAGCGTTCTGCTTGTTCGCCATGCAGCGAAGAGATTAGGCACTCTCCTTGTTTGTGAGACAGCGAACATCCAGAGTGGTCACTCATTCTGCGAGGCAGCGAATTGGCACAGCGTTCTGCTTCTTCGCCAAGCAGTGGACAGATTAGGTAGTCTCCTTGTTTGTGAGACAGCGAACATCCACAGTGGTCACTCATTCTCCGAGGCAGCCAAGAGACACAGCGGTCTGCTTGCTCGCCATGCAGCGAAGAGACGCAGCGGTCTGCTTGTTCGCCAGGCAGCGAACAGATTCCGCATTCTCCTTTTTTGTGAGACAGCGAACATCCACAGTGGTCACTCATTGTGCGAGGTAGCGAAAAGACACAGCGGTTTGCTTTTTCGCCAGGCAGCGAAGAGACGAAGCGTTTTGCTTGCTCGCCAGGCAGTGGACAGATTAGGCAGTCTCCGTGTTTGTGAGACAGCCAACATCCACAGTGGTCACTCATTCTGCGAGGCAGCGAACAGATGCAGTGGTTTGCTTGATGGCGAGGCAGTGAACAGAGAGAGCGGTTCGCTTTTTTGCGAGGCAGCAAAGAGAAACGTCAGTCTGCTTGCTCGCCAGGCAGCGAAGAGACGCAGCGGTCTGCTTGTTCGCCAGGCAGTGAACAGATGAGGCAGTCTCCGTGTTCGTGAGACAGCCAACATCCACAGTGGTCACTCATTCTGCGAGGCAGCGAACAGATGCAGCCGTTTGCTTGTCCACTAGATGGCGTAGTGGCATCACGGATTGCTTTTTCGCCTGGAAGAGACCCGATGCAGCACTTTGCCAGCTGGCGAGGCAGCGAACAGACGCAGCAGTCTGCTGCTTTGTGAGACAGCGAACATCCACGGTGGTTAGTTATTCTGCGAAGCAGCGAAGAGACGCAGCGCTTAGTTAGTTCTCCAGGCCCTGAACACATGCAACGGTTCACTTGCTGGCAACGCAGCGAGGAGAGGCAGCGGTCTGCTTGTTCGCCAGGCAGTGGACAGATTAGGCAGTCTCCGTGTTTGTGAGACAGCCAACATCCACAGTGGTCACTCATTCTGCGAGGCAGCGAACAGATGCAGTGGTTTGCTGGATCGTGAGGCAGTGAACAGAGAGAGCGGTTCGCTTCTTTGCGAGGTAGGGAACATTCGCCGTGGTTGGCTTTTTTGTGACTGGGCGAATAGAGGCAGTGATGTGCTTTTTTGCGAGGCAGCGAAGAGACGCAGCAGTCTGCTTGTTCGCCAGGCAGTGAACAGATGAGGCAGTCTCCTTTTTTGTGAGACAGCGAACATCCACAGTGGTCACGCATTCTGCGAGGCAGCGAAGAGACACAGCGGTCTGCTTGTTCGCCAGGCAGCGAAGAGATTAGCCAGTCTCCTTGTTTGTGAGACAGTGAACATCCACAGTGGTCACTCATTGTGCGAGGCAGCGAAGAGAAACCGCCTTTTGCTTGTTCGCCAGGCAGCGAAGAAACGCAGTGGTTTGCTTGTTCGCCAGGCAGCCAAGAGACAAAGCGGTTTGCTTGTTCGCCAGACAGTTGGCAGATTAGGCAGTCTCCTTGTTTGTGAGACAGCGAAAATCCACAGTGCTTCCTCATTCTGCGAGGCAGCGAAGAGACACAGCGGTTTGCTTGTTCACCAGGCAGTGAAGAGACGAAGCAGTCTGCTTGTTCTCCAGGCACTGGACAGATTAGGCAGTCTCCTTGTTTGTGAGACAGCGAACATCCACTGTGGTCACTCCTTCTGCGAGGCAGTGAAGAGACAGAGTGGTCTGCTTGTTCGCCAGGCAGCGAACAGATTAGGCAGTCTCCTTGTTTGTGAGACAGCGAACATCCACAGTGGCTCCTCATTCTGCTAGACAGCGAAAGGACAGAGCGTAACGCTTGTTCGCCTGGCAGCGAAGAGACAAAGCGGTTTGCTTGTTCGCCAGACAGTGGGCAGATTAGGCAGTCTCCTTGTTTGTGCCACAGAAAACATCCACAGTGGTTCCTCATTCTGCGAGACAGTGAACAGACAGAGCCTTTTGCTTGTTCTCCAGACAGTGGGCAGATTAGGCAGTCTCCTTGTTTGTGAGACAGCGAACATCCACAGTGGTTCCTCATTCTGCGAGGCAGCGAACAGAGAGAGCCTTTTGCTTGTTCGCCTGGCAGCGAAGAGACACAGTGGTTTCCTTGTTCGCCAGGCAGCGAAGAGACAAAGCGGTCTGCTTGTTTGCCAGGCGGTGGACAGATTAGGCAGTCTCCTTGTTTGTGAGACAGCGAACATCCACTGTGGTTCCCCATTCTGCGAGGCAGCCAAGAGACACAGTGTTTTTCTTGGTCGCCTGGGAGCGAAGAGACGAAGCGGTCTGCTTGTTCGCCAGGCACTGGACAGATTAGGCAGTCTCCTTGTTTGTGAGACAGCGAACATCCACAGTGGTCACTCCTTCTGCGAGGCAGCGAACAGAGAGAGCCTTTTGCTTGTTCACCTGGCAGCGAAGAGACGAAGCGGTCTGCTTGTTCGCCAGGCAGCAAACAGATTAGGCAGTCTCCTTGTTTGTGAGACAGCGAACATCCACAGTGGTTCCTCATTCTGCCAGGCAGCGAAGAGACAGAGCATTTTGCTTCTTCGCCTGGCAGCGAAGAGACACAGCGGTTTGCTTGTTCGCCAGGCAGTGAAGAGACGAAGCAGTCTGCTTGTTCTTCATGCAGCGAAAAGATTAGGCAGTCTCCTTGTTTGTGAGACAGTCAACATCCACAGTGGTTCCCCATTCTGCGAGGCAGCGAAGAGACACAGTGGTTTTCTTGTTCGCCTGGGAGCGAAGAGACGAAGCAGTCTGCTTGTTCGCCAGGCAGCAAACAGATTAGGCAGTCTCCTTGTTTGTGAGACAGCGAACATCCACTGTGCTCACACATTCTGCGAGGCCGCCAAGAGACACAGTGGTCTGCTTGTTCGTGAGGCAGCGGACAGATGCAGTGGTTTGCCAGACAGCGAGGTAGTGAACAGAGAGAGTGGTTCGCTTGTTTGCGGGGCAGGGATGTTTCGCCATGGTTGGCTTTTTGGTGAGTGGGCGAATAGACGCAGTGATGTGCTTTTTTTTGCGAGTCAGCGAAGAGACGAAGCGGTCTGCTTGTTCGCCAGGCAGCGAACAGATCAGGCAGTCTCCTTGTTTGTGAGACAGCGAACATCCACAGTGGTTCCTCATTCTGCCAGGCAGCCAAGAGACCTAGCGTTCTGCTTGTTCGCCATGCAGCGAAGAGATTAGGCACTCTCCTTGTTTGTGAGACAGCGAACATCCAGAGTGGTCACTCATTCTGCGAGGCAGCGAATTGGCACAGCGTTCTGCTTCTTCGCCAAGCAGTGGACAGATTAGGTAGTCTCCTTGTTTGTGAGACAGCGAACATCCACAGTGGTCACTCATTCTCCGAGGCAGCCAAGAGACACAGCGGTCTGCTTGCTCGCCATGCAGCGAAGAGACGCAGCGGTCTGCTTGTTCGCCAGGCAGCGAACAGATTCCGCATTCTCCTTTTTTGTGAGACAGCGAACATCCACAGTGGTCACTCATTGTGCGAGGTAGCGAAAAGACACAGCGGTTTGCTTTTTCGCCAGGCAGCGAAGAGACGAAGCGTTTTGCTTGCTCGCCAGGCAGTGGACAGATTAGGCAGTCTCCGTGTTTGTGAGACAGCCAACATCCACAGTGGTCACTCATTCTGCGAGGCAGCGAACAGATGCAGTGGTTTGCTTGATGGCGAGGCAGTGAACAGAGAGAGCGGTTCGCTTCTTTGCGAGGTAGGGAACATTCGCCGTGGTTGGCTTTTTTGTGACTGGGCGAATAGAGGCAGTGATGTGCTTTTTTGCGAGGCAGCGAAGAGACGCAGCAGTCTGCTTGTTCGCCAGGCAGTGAACAGATGAGGCAGTCTCCTTTTTTGTGAGACAGCGAACATCCACAGTGGTCACGCATTCTGCGAGGCAGCGAAGAGACACAGCGGTCTGCTTGTTCGCCAAGCAGCGAAGAGATTAGCCAGTCTCCTTGTTTGTGAGACAGTGAACATCCACAGTGGTCACTCATTGTGCGAGGCAGCGAAGAGAAACCGCCTTTTGCTTGTTCGCCAGGCAGCGAAGAAACGCAGTGGTTTGCTTGTTCGCCAGGCAGCCAAGAGACAAAGCGGTTTGCTTGTTCGCCAGACAGTTGGCAGATTAGGCAGTCTCCTTGTTTGTGAGACAGCGAAAATCCACAGTGCTTCCTCATTCTGCGAGGCAGCGAAGAGACACAGCGGTTTGCTTGTTCACCAGGCAGTGAAGAGACGAAGCAGTCTGCTTGTTCTCCAGGCACTGGACAGATTAGGCAGTCTCCTTGTTTGTGAGACAGCGAACATCCACAGTGGTTCCTCATTCTGCGAGGCAGCGAACAGAGAAAGCCTTTTGCTTGTTCGCCTGGCAGCGAAGAGACGAAGCGGTCTGCTTGTTCGCCAGGCAGCGAACAGATTAGGCAGTCTCCTTGTTTGTGAGACAGAAAACATCCACAGTGGTCACTCCTTCTGCGAGGCAGTGAAGAGACAGAGTGGTCTGCTTGTTCGCCAGGCAGCGAACAGATTAGGCAGTCTCCTTGTTTGTGAGACAGCGAACATCCACAGTGGCTCCTCATTCTGCTAGACAGCGAAAGGACAGAGCGTAACGCTTGTTCGCCTGGCAGCGAAGAGACAAAGCGGTTTGCTTGTTCGCCAGACAGTGGGCAGATTAGGCAGTCTCCTTGTTTGTGCCACAGAAAACATCCACAGTGGTTCCTCATTCTGCGAGACAGTGAACAGACAGAGCCTTTTGCTTGTTCTCCAGACAGTGGGCAGATTAGGCAGTCTCCTTGTTTGTGAGACAGCGAACATCCACAGTGGTTCCTCATTCTGCGAGGCAGCGAACAGAGAGAGCCTTTTGCTTGTTCGCCTGGCAGCGAAGAGACACAGTGGTTTCCTTGTTCGCCAGGCAGCGAAGAGACAAAGCGGTCTGCTTGTTTGCCAGGCGGTGGACAGATTAGGCAGTCTCCTTGTTTGTGAGACAGCGAACATCCACAGTGGTTCCCCATTCTGCGAGGCAGCCAAGAGACACAGTGTTTTTCTTGGTCGCCTGGGAGCGAAGAGACGAAGCGGTCTGCTTGTTCGCCAGGCACTGGACAGATTAGGCAGTCTCCTTGTTTGTGAGACAGCGAACATCCACAGTGGTCACTCCTTCTGCGAGGCAGCGAACAGAGAGAGCCTTTTGCTTGTTCACCTGGCAGCGAAGAGACGAAGCGGTCTGCTTGTTCGACAGGCAGCAAACAGATTAGGCAGTCTCCTTGTTTGTGAGACAGCGAACATCCACACTGGTCACTCATTGTGCGAGGCAGCGAAGAGACACAGCGGTTTGCTTGTTCGCCAAGCAGCCAAGAGACAAAGCGGTTTGCTTATTCGCCAGACAGTTGGCAGATTAGGCAGTCTCCTTGTTTGTGAGACAGCGAAAATCCACAGTGCTTCCTCATTCTGCGAGGCAGCGAAGAGACAGAGCGTTTTGCTTGTTCGCCTGGCAGCGAAGAGACACAGCGGTTTGCTTGTTCACCAGGCAGTGAAGAGACGAAGCAGTCTGCTTGTTCTCCAGGCAGCGAAAATATTAGGCAGTCTCCTTGTTTGTGAGACAGTGAACATCCACTGTGGTTCCCCATTCTGCGAGGCAGCGAAGAGACACAGTGTTTTTCTTGTTCGCCTGGGAGCGAAGAGACGAAGCAGTCTGCTTGTTCGCCAGGCACTGGACAGATTAGGCATTCTCCTTGTTTGTGAGACAGCGAACATCCACTGTGGTTCCTCATTCTGCGAGGCAGCAAACAGAGAGAGCCTTTTGCTTGTTCGCCTGGCAGCGAAGAGACGAAGCGGTCTGCTTGTTCGCCAGGCAGCGAAAAGATTAGGCAGTCTCCTTGTTTGTGAGACAGCGAACATCCACGGTGGTCACTCATTCTGCGAGGCAGCCAAGAGACACAGTGGTCTGCTTGTTCGTGAGGCAGCGGACAGATGCAGTGGTTTGCCAGACAGCGAGGTAGTGAACAGAGAGAGTGGTTCGCTTGTTTGCGGGGCAGGGATGTTTCGCCATGGTTGGCTTTTTGGTGAGTAGGCGAATAGACGCAGTGATGTGCTTTTTTTTGCGAGTCAGCGAAGAGACGAAGCGGTCTGCTTGTTCGCCAGGCAGCAAACAGATTAGGCAGTCTCCTTGTTTGTGAGACAGCGAACATCCACAGTGCTCACTCATTGTGCGAGGCAGCGAAGAGAAACCGCCTTTTGCTTGTTCGCCAGGCAGCGAAGAAACGCAGTGGTTTGCTTGTTCGCCAGGCAGCCAAGAGACAAAGCGGTTTGCTTGTTCGCCAGACAGTTGGCAGATTAGGCAGTCTCCTTGTTTGTGAGACAGCGAAAATCCACAGTGCTTCCTCATTCTGCGAGGCAGCGAAGAGACACAGCGGTTTGCTTGTTCACCAGGCAGTGAAGAGACGAAGCAGTCTGCTTGTTCTCCAGGCACTGGACAGATTAGGCAGTCTCCTTGTTTTTGAGACAGCGAACATCCACAGTGGTTCCCCGTTCTGCGAGGCAGCGAAGAGACACAGTGGTTTTCTTGTTCGCCTGGGAGCGAAGAGACGAAGCAGTCTGCTTGTTCGCCAGGCACTGGACAGATTAGGCAGTCTCCTTGTTTGTGAGACAGCGAACATCCACAGTGGTTCCTCATTCTGCGAGGCAGCGAACAGAGAAAGCCTTTTGCTTGTTCGCCTGGCAGCGAAGAGACGAAGCGGTCTGCTTGTTCGCCAGGCAGCGAACAGATTAGGCAGTCTCCTTTTTTGTGAGACAGCGAACATCCACAGTGGTCACTCATTGTGCGAGGCAGCGAAGAGACACAGTGGTTTGCTTGTTCGCCAGGCAGCGAAGAAACGCAGCGGTTTGCTTGTTCGCCAGGCAGCGAACAGATTAGGCAGTCTCCTTGTTTGTGAGACAGAAAACATCCACAGTGGTCACTCCTTCTGCGAGGCAGTGAAGAGACAGAGTGGTCTGCTTGTTCGCCAGGCAGCGAACAGATTAGGCAGTCTCCTTGTTTGTGAGACAGCGAACATCCACAGTGGCTCCTCATTCTGCTAGACAGCGAAAGGACAGAGCGTAACGCTTGTTCGCCTGGCAGCGAAGAGACAAAGCGGTTTGCTTGTTCGCCAGACAGTGGGCAGATTAGGCAGTCTCCTTGTTTGTGCCACAGAAAACATCCACAGTGGTTCCTCATTCTGCGAGACAGTGAACAGACAGAGCCTTTTGCTTGTTCTCCAGACAGTGGGCAGATTAGGCAGTCTCCTTGTTTGTGAGACAGCGAACATCCACAGTGGTTCCTCATTCTGCGAGGCAGCGAACAGAGAGAGCCTTTTGCTTGTTCGCCTGGCAGCGAAGAGACGAAGCGGTCTGCTTGTTCGACAGGCAGCAAACAGATTAGGCAGTCTCCTTGTTTGTGAGACAGCGAACATCCACAGTGGTCACTCATTGTGCGAGGCAGCGAAGAGACACAGCGGTTTGCTTGTTCGCCAGGCAGCCAAGAGACAAAGCGGTTTGCTTATTCGCCAGACAGTTGGCAGATTAGGCAGTCTCCTTGTTTGTGAGACAGCGAAAATCCACAGTGCTTCCTCATTCTGCGAGGCAGCGAAGAGACAGAGCGTTTTGCTTGTTCGCCTGGCAGCGAAGAGACACAGCGGTTTGCTTGTTCACCAGGCAGTGAAGAGACGAAGCAGTCTGCTTGTTCTCCAGGCAGCGAAAATATTAGGCAGTCTCCTTGTTTGTGAGACAGTGAACATCCACTGTGGTTCCCCATTCTGCGAGGCAGCGAAGAGACACAGTGTTTTTCTTGTTCGCCTGGGAGCGAAGAGACGAAGCAGTCTGCTTGTTCGCCAGGCACTGGACAGATTAGGCATTCTCCTTGTTTGTGAGACAGCGAACATCCACTGTGGTTCCTCATTCTGCGAGGCAGCAAACAGAGAGAGCCTTTTGCTTGTTCGCCTGGCAGCGAAGAGACGAAGCGGTCTGCTTGTTCGCCAGGCAGCAAACAGATTAGGCAGTCTCCTTGTTTGTGAGACAGCGAACATCCACGGTGGTCACTCATTCTGCGAGGCAGCCAAGAGACACAGTGGTCTGCTTGTTCGTGAGGCAGCGGACAGATGCAGTGGTTTGCCAGACAGCGAGGTAGTGAACAGAGAGAGTGGTTCGCTTGTTTGCGGGGCAGGGATGTTTCGCCATGGTTGGCTTTTTGGTGAGTGGGCGAATAGACGCAGTGATGTGCTTTTTTTTGCGAGTCAGCGAAGAGACGAAGCGGTCTGCTTGTTCGCCAGGCAGCAAACAGATTAGGCAGTCTCCTTGTTTGTGAGACAGCGAACATCCACAGTGCTCACTCATTGTGCGAGGCAGCGAAGAGAAACCGCCTTTTGCTTGTTCGCCAGGCAGCGAAGAAACGCAGTGGTTTGCTTGTTCGCCAGGCAGCCAAGAGACAAAGCGGTTTGCTTGTTCGCCAGACAGTTGGCAGATTAGGCAGTCTCCTTGTTTGTGAGACAGCGAAAATCCACAGTGCTTCCTCATTCTGCGAGGCAGCGAAGAGACACAGCGGTTTGCTTGTTCACCAGGCAGTGAAGAGACGAAGCAGTCTGCTTGTTCTCCAGGCACTGGACAGATTAGGCAGTCTCCTTGTTTTTGAGACAGCGAACATCCACAGTGGTTCCCCGTTCTGCGAGGCAGCGAAGAGACACAGTGGTTTTCTTGTTCGCCTGGGAGCGAAGAGACGAAGCAGTCTGCTTGTTCGCCAGGCACTGGACAGATTAGGCAGTCTCCTTGTTTGTGAGACAGCGAACATCCACAGTGGTTCCTCATTCTGCGAGGCAGCGAACAGAGAAAGCCTTTTGCTTGTTCGCCTGGCAGCGAAGAGACGAAGCGGTCTGCTTGTTCGCCAGGCAGCGAACAGATTAGGCAGTCTCCTTTTTTGTGAGACAGCGAACATCCACGGTCGTCACTCCTTCTGCGAGGCAGCGAAGAGACAGAGCCTTTTGCTTGTTCGCCTGGCAGCGAAGAGACGAAGCGGTCTGCTTGTTCGCCAGGCAGCAAACAGATTAGGCAGTCTCCTTGTTTGTGAGACAGCGAACATCCACAGTGGTCACTCATTGTGCGAGGCAGCGAAGAGACACAGTGGTTTGCTTGTTCGCCAGGCAGCGAAGAAACGCAGCGGTTTGCTTGTTCGCCAGGCAGCGAACAGATTAGGCAGTCTCCTTGTTTGTGAGACAGAAAACATCCACAGTGGTCACTCCTTCTGCGAGGCAGTGAAGAGACAGAGTGGTCTGCTTGTTCGCCAGGCAGCGAACAGATTAGGCAGTCTCCTTGTTTGTGAGACAGCGAACATCCACAGTGGCTCCTCATTCTGCTAGACAGCGAAAGGACAGAGCGTAACGCTTGTTCGCCTGGCAGCGAAGAGACAAAGCGGTTTGCTTGTTCGCCAGACAGTGGGCAGATTAGGCAGTCTCCTTGTTTGTGCCACAGAAAACATCCACAGTGGTTCCTCATTCTGCGAGACAGTGAACAGACAGAGCCTTTTGCTTGTTCTCCAGACAGTGGGCAGATTAGGCAGTCTCCTTGTTTGTGAGACAGCGAACATCCACAGTGGTTCCTCATTCTGCGAGGCAGCGAACAGAGAGAGCCTTTTGCTTGTTCGCCTGGCAGCGAAGAGACACAGTGGTTTCCTTGTTCGCCAGGCAGCGAAGAGACAAAGCGGTCTGCTTGTTTGCCAGGCGGTGGACAGATTAGGCAGTCTCCTTGTTTGTGAGACAGCGAACATCCACAGTGGTTCCCCATTCTGCGAGGCAGCCAAGAGACACAGTGTTTTTCTTGGTCGCCTGGGAGCGAAGAGACGAAGCGGTCTGCTTGTTCGCCAGGCACTGGACAGATTAGGCAGTCTCCTTGTTTGTGAGACAGCGAACATCCACAGTGGTCACTCCTTCTGCGAGGCAGCGAACAGAGAGAGCCTTTTGCTTGTTCACCTGGCAACGAAGAGACGAAGCGGTCTGCTTGTTCGACAGGCAGCAAACAGATTAGGCAGTCTCCTTGTTTGTGAGACAGCGAACATCCACACTGGTCACTCATTGTGCGAGGCAGCGAAGAGACACAGCGGTTTGCTTGTTCGCCAGGCAGCCAAGAGACAAAGCGGTTTGCTTATTCGCCAGACAGTTGGCAGATTAGGCAGTCTCCTTGTTTGTGAGACAGCGAAAATCCACAGTGCTTCCTCATTCTGCGAGGCAGCGAAGAGACAGAGCGTTTTGCTTGTTCGCCTGGCAGCGAAGAGACACAGCGGTTTGCTTGTTCACCAGGCAGTGAAGAGACGAAGCAGTCTGCTTGTTCTCCAGGCAGCGAAAATATTAGGCAGTCTCCTTGTTTGTGAGACAGTGAACATCCACTGTGGTTCCCCATTCTGCGAGGCAGCGAAGAGACACAGTGTTTTTCTTGTTCGCCTGGGAGCGAAGAGACGAAGCAGTCTGCTTGTTCGCCAGGCACTGGACAGATTAGGCATTCTCCTTGTTTGTGAGACAGCGAACATCCACTGTGGTTCCTCATTCTGCGAGGCAGCAAACAGAGAGAGCCTTTTGCTTGTTCGCCTGGCAGCGAAGAGACGAAGCGGTCTGCTTGTTCGCCAGGCAGCGAAAAGATTAGGCAGTCTCCTTGTTTGTGAGACAGCGAACATCCACGGTGGTCACTCATTCTGCGAGGCAGCCAAGAGACACAGTGGTCTGCTTGTTCGTGAGGCAGCGGACAGATGCAGTGGTTTGCCAGACAGCGAGGTAGTGAACAGAGAGAGTGGTTCGCTTGTTTGCGGGGCAGGGATGTTTCGCCATGGTTGGCTTTTTGGTGAGTGGGCGAATAGACGCAGTGATGTGCTTTTTTTTGCGAGTCAGCGAAGAGACGAAGCGGTCTGCTTGTTCGCCAGGCAGCAAACAGATTAGGCAGTCTCCTTGTTTGTGAGACAGCGAACATCCACAGTGCTCACTCATTGTGCGAGGCAGCGAAGAGAAACCGCCTTTTGCTTGTTCGCCAGGCAGCGAAGAAACGCAGTGGTTTGCTTGTTCGCCAGGCAGCCAAGAGACAAAGCGGTTTGCTTGTTCGCCAGACAGTTGGCAGATTAGGCAGTCTCCTTGTTTGTGAGACAGCGAAAATCCACAGTGCTTCCTCATTCTGCGAGGCAGCGAAGAGACACAGCGGTTTGCTTGTTCACCAGGCAGTGAAGAGACGAAGCAGTCTGCTTGTTCTCCAGGCACTGGACAGATTAGGCAGTCTCCTTGTTTTTGAGACAGCGAACATCCACAGTGGTTCCCCGTTCTGCGAGGCAGCGAAGAGACACAGTGGTTTTCTTGTTCGCCTGGGAGCGAAGAGACGAAGCAGTCTGCTTGTTCGCCAGGCACTGGACAGATTAGGCAGTCTCCTTGTTTGTGAGACAGCGAACATCCACAGTGGTTCCTCATTCTGCGAGGCAGCGAACAGAGAAAGCCTTTTGCTTGTTCGCCTGGCAGCGAAGAGACGAAGCGGTCTGCTTGTTCGCCAGGCAGCGAACAGATTAGGCAGTCTCCTTTTTTGTGAGACAGCGAACATCCACGGTCGTCACTCCTTCTGCGAGGCAGCGAAGAGACAGAGCCTTTTGCTTGTTCGCCTGGCAGCGAAGAGACGAAGCGGTCTGCTTGTTCGCCAGGCAGCAAACAGATTAGGCAGTCTCCTTGTTTGTGAGACAGCGAACATCCACAGTGGTCACTCATTGTGCGAGGCAGCGAAGAGACACAGTGGTTTGCTTGTTCGCCAGGCAGCGAAGAAACGCAGCGGTTTGCTTGTTCGCCAGGCAGCGAACAGATTAGGCAGTCTCCTTGTTTGTGAGACAGAAAACATCCACAGTGGTCACTCCTTCTGCGAGGCAGTGAAGAGACAGAGTGGTCTGCTTGTTCGCCAGGCAGCGAACAGATTAGGCAGTCTCCTTGTTTGTGAGACAGCGAACATCCACAGTGGCTCCTCATTCTGCTAGACAGCGAAAGGACAGAGCGTAACGCTTGTTCGCCTGGCAGCGAAGAGACAAAGCGGTTTGCTTGTTCGCCAGACAGTGGGCAGATTAGGCAGTCTCCTTGTTTGTGCCACAGAAAACATCCACAGTGGTTCCTCATTCTGCGAGACAGTGAACAGACAGAGCCTTTTGCTTGTTCTCCAGACAGTGGGCAGATTAGGCAGTCTCCTTGTTTGTGAGACAGCGAACATCCACAGTGGTTCCTCATTCTGCGAGGCAGCGAACAGAGAGAGCCTTTTGCTTGTTCGCCTGGCAGCGAAGAGACGAAGCGGTCTGCTTGTTCGACAGGCAGCAAACAGATTAGGCAGTCTCCTTGTTTGTGAGACAGCGAACATCCACAGTGGTCACTCATTGTGCGAGGCAGCGAAGAGACACAGCGGTTTGCTTGTTCGCCAGGCAGCCAAGAGACAAAGCGGTTTGCTTATTCGCCAGACAGTTGGCAGATTAGGCAGTCTCCTTGTTTGTGAGACAGCGAAAATCCACAGTGCTTCCTCATTCTGCGAGGCAGCGAAGAGACAGAGCGTTTTGCTTGTTCGCCTGGCAGCGAAGAGACACAGCGGTTTGCTTGTTCACCAGGCAGTGAAGAGACGAAGCAGTCTGCTTGTTCTCCAGGCAGCGAAAATATTAGGCAGTCTCCTTGTTTGTGAGACAGTGAACATCCACTGTGGTTCCCCATTCTGCGAGGCAGCGAAGAGACACAGTGTTTTTCTTGTTCGCCTGGGAGCGAAGAGACGAAGCAGTCTGCTTGTTCGCCAGGCACTGGACAGATTAGGCATTCTCCTTGTTTGTGAGACAGCGAACATCCACTGTGGTTCCTCATTCTGCGAGGCAGCAAACAGAGAGAGCCTTTTGCTTGTTCGCCTGGCAGCGAAGAGACGAAGCGGTCTGCTTGTTCGCCAGGCAGCAAACAGATTAGGCAGTCTCCTTGTTTGTGAGACAGCGAACATCCACGGTGGTCACTCATTCTGCGAGGCAGCCAAGAGACACAGTGGTCTGCTTGTTCGTGAGGCAGCGGACAGATGCAGTGGTTTGCCAGACAGCGAGGTAGTGAACAGAGAGAGTGGTTCGCTTGTTTGCGGGGCAGGGATGTTTCGCCATGGTTGGCTTTTTGGTGAGTGGGCGAATAGACGCAGTGATGTGCTTTTTTTTGCGAGTCAGCGAAGAGACGAAGCGGTCTGCTTGTTCGCCAGGCAGCAAACAGATTAGGCAGTCTCCTTGTTTGTGAGACAGCGAACATCCACAGTGCTCACTCATTGTGCGAGGCAGCGAAGAGAAACCGCCTTTTGCTTGTTCGCCAGGCAGCGAAGAAACGCAGTGGTTTGCTTGTTCGCCAGGCAGCCAAGAGACAAAGCGGTTTGCTTGTTCGCCAGACAGTTGGCAGATTAGGCAGTCTCCTTGTTTGTGAGACAGCGAAAATCCACAGTGCTTCCTCATTCTGCGAGGCAGCGAAGAGACACAGCGGTTTGCTTGTTCACCAGGCAGTGAAGAGACGAAGCAGTCTGCTTGTTCTCCAGGCACTGGACAGATTAGGCAGTCTCCTTGTTTTTGAGACAGCGAACATCCACAGTGGTTCCCCGTTCTGCGAGGCAGCGAAGAGACACAGTGGTTTTCTTGTTCGCCTGGGAGCGAAGAGACGAAGCAGTCTGCTTGTTCGCCAGGCACTGGACAGATTAGGCAGTCTCCTTGTTTGTGAGACAGCGAACATCCACAGTGGTTCCTCATTCTGCGAGGCAGCGAACAGAGAAAGCCTTTTGCTTGTTCGCCTGGCAGCGAAGAGACGAAGCGGTCTGCTTGTTCGCCAGGCAGCGAACAGATTAGGCAGTCTCCTTTTTTGTGAGACAGCGAACATCCACGGTCGTCACTCCTTCTGCGAGGCAGCGAAGAGACAGAGCCTTTTGCTTGTTCGCCTGGCAGCGAAGAGACGAAGCGGTCTGCTTGTTCGCCAGGCAGCAAACAGATTAGGCAGTCTCCTTGTTTGTGAGACAGCGAACATCCACAGTGGTCACTCATTGTGCGAGGCAGCGAAGAGACACAGTGGTTTGCTTGTTCGCCAGGCAGCGAAGAAACGCAGCGGTTTGCTTGTTCGCCAGGCAGCGAACAGATTAGGCAGTCTCCTTGTTTGTGAGACAGAAAACATCCACAGTGGTCACTCCTTCTGCGAGGCAGTGAAGAGACAGAGTGGTCTGCTTGTTCGCCAGGCAGCGAACAGATTAGGCAGTCTCCTTGTTTGTGAGACAGCGAACATCCACAGTGGCTCCTCATTCTGCTAGACAGCGAAAGGACAGAGCGTAACGCTTGTTCGCCTGGCAGCGAAGAGACAAAGCGGTTTGCTTGTTCGCCAGACAGTGGGCAGATTAGGCAGTCTCCTTGTTTGTGCCACAGAAAACATCCACAGTGGTTCCTCATTCTGCGAGACAGTGAACAGACAGAGCCTTTTGCTTGTTCTCCAGACAGTGGGCAGATTAGGCAGTCTCCTTGTTTGTGAGACAGCGAACATCCACAGTGGTTCCTCATTCTGCGAGGCAGCGAACAGAGAGAGCCTTTTGCTTGTTCGCCTGGCAGCGAAGAGACACAGTGGTTTCCTTGTTCGCCAGGCAGCGAAGAGACAAAGCGGTCTGCTTGTTTGCCAGGCGGTGGACAGATTAGGCAGTCTCCTTGTTTGTGAGACAGCGAACATCCACAGTGGTTCCCCATTCTGCGAGGCAGCCAAGAGACACAGTGTTTTTCTTGGTCGCCTGGGAGCGAAGAGACGAAGCGGTCTGCTTGTTCGCCAGGCACTGGACAGATTAGGCAGTCTCCTTGTTTGTGAGACAGCGAACATCCACAGTGGTCACTCCTTCTGCGAGGCAGCGAACAGAGAGAGCCTTTTGCTTGTTCACCTGGCAACGAAGAGACGAAGCGGTCTGCTTGTTCGACAGGCAGCAAACAGATTAGGCAGTCTCCTTGTTTGTGAGACAGCGAACATCCACACTGGTCACTCATTGTGCGAGGCAGCGAAGAGACACAGCGGTTTGCTTGTTCGCCAGGCAGCCAAGAGACAAAGCGGTTTGCTTATTCGCCAGACAGTTGGCAGATTAGGCAGTCTCCTTGTTTGTGAGACAGCGAAAATCCACAGTGCTTCCTCATTCTGCGAGGCAGCGAAGAGACAGAGCGTTTTGCTTGTTCGCCTGGCAGCGAAGAGACACAGCGGTTTGCTTGTTCACCAGGCAGTGAAGAGACGAAGCAGTCTGCTTGTTCTCCAGGCAGCGAAAATATTAGGCAGTCTCCTTGTTTGTGAGACAGTGAACATCCACTGTGGTTCCCCATTCTGCGAGGCAGCGAAGAGACACAGTGTTTTTCTTGTTCGCCTGGGAGCGAAGAGACGAAGCAGTCTGCTTGTTCGCCAGGCACTGGACAGATTAGGCATTCTCCTTGTTTGTGAGACAGCGAACATCCACTGTGGTTCCTCATTCTGCGAGGCAGCAAACAGAGAGAGCCTTTTGCTTGTTCGCCTGGCAGCGAAGAGACGAAGCGGTCTGCTTGTTCGCCAGGCAGCGAAAAGATTAGGCAGTCTCCTTGTTTGTGAGACAGCGAACATCCACGGTGGTCACTCATTCTGCGAGGCAGCCAAGAGACACAGTGGTCTGCTTGTTCGTGAGGCAGCGGACAGATGCAGTGGTTTGCCAGACAGCGAGGTAGTGAACAGAGAGAGTGGTTCGCTTGTTTGCGGGGCAGGGATGTTTCGCCATGGTTGGCTTTTTGGTGAGTGGGCGAATAGACGCAGTGATGTGCTTTTTTTTGCGAGTCAGCGAAGAGACGAAGCGGTCTGCTTGTTCGCCAGGCAGCAAACAGATTAGGCAGTCTCCTTGTTTGTGAGACAGCGAACATCCACAGTGCTCACTCATTGTGCGAGGCAGCGAAGAGAAACCGCCTTTTGCTTGTTCGCCAGGCAGCGAAGAAACGCAGTGGTTTGCTTGTTCGCCAGGCAGCCAAGAGACAAAGCGGTTTGCTTGTTCGCCAGACAGTTGGCAGATTAGGCAGTCTCCTTGTTTGTGAGACAGCGAAAATCCACAGTGCTTCCTCATTCTGCGAGGCAGCGAAGAGACACAGCGGTTTGCTTGTTCACCAGGCAGTGAAGAGACGAAGCAGTCTGCTTGTTCTCCAGGCACTGGACAGATTAGGCAGTCTCCTTGTTTTTGAGACAGCGAACATCCACAGTGGTTCCCCGTTCTGCGAGGCAGCGAAGAGACACAGTGGTTTTCTTGTTCGCCTGGGAGCGAAGAGACGAAGCAGTCTGCTTGTTCGCCAGGCACTGGACAGATTAGGCAGTCTCCTTGTTTGTGAGACAGCGAACATCCACAGTGGTTCCTCATTCTGCGAGGCAGCGAACAGAGAAAGCCTTTTGCTTGTTCGCCTGGCAGCGAAGAGACGAAGCGGTCTGCTTGTTCGCCAGGCAGCGAACAGATTAGGCAGTCTCCTTTTTTGTGAGACAGCGAACATCCACGGTCGTCACTCCTTCTGCGAGGCAGCGAAGAGACAGAGCCTTTTGCTTGTTCGCCTGGCAGCGAAGAGACGAAGCGGTCTGCTTGTTCGCCAGGCAGCAAACAGATTAGGCAGTCTCCTTGTTTGTGAGACAGCGAACATCCACAGTGGTCACTCATTGTGCGAGGCAGCGAAGAGACACAGTGGTTTGCTTGTTCGCCAGGCAGCGAAGAAACGCAGCGGTTTGCTTGTTCGCCAGGCAGCGAACAGATTAGGCAGTCTCCTTGTTTGTGAGACAGAAAACATCCACAGTGGTCACTCCTTCTGCGAGGCAGTGAAGAGACAGAGTGGTCTGCTTGTTCGCCAGGCAGCGAACAGATTAGGCAGTCTCCTTGTTTGTGAGACAGCGAACATCCACAGTGGCTCCTCATTCTGCTAGACAGCGAAAGGACAGAGCGTAACGCTTGTTCGCCTGGCAGCGAAGAGACAAAGCGGTTTGCTTGTTCGCCAGACAGTGGGCAGATTAGGCAGTCTCCTTGTTTGTGCCACAGAAAACATCCACAGTGGTTCCTCATTCTGCGAGACAGTGAACAGACAGAGCCTTTTGCTTGTTCTCCAGACAGTGGGCAGATTAGGCAGTCTCCTTGTTTGTGAGACAGCGAACATCCACAGTGGTTCCTCATTCTGCGAGGCAGCGAACAGAGAGAGCCTTTTGCTTGTTCGCCTGGCAGCGAAGAGACACAGTGGTTTCCTTGTTCGCCAGGCAGCGAAGAGACAAAGCGGTCTGCTTGTTTGCCAGGCGGTGGACAGATTAGGCAGTCTCCTTGTTTGTGAGACAGCGAACATCCACAGTGGTTCCCCATTCTGCGAGGCAGCCAAGAGACACAGTGTTTTTCTTGGTCGCCTGGGAGCGAAGAGACGAAGCGGTCTGCTTGTTCGCCAGGCACTGGACAGATTAGGCAGTCTCCTTGTTTGTGAGACAGCGAACATCCACAGTGGTCACTCCTTCTGCGAGGCAGCGAACAGAGAGAGCCTTTTGCTTGTTCACCTGGCAACGAAGAGACGAAGCGGTCTGCTTGTTCGACAGGCAGCAAACAGATTAGGCAGTCTCCTTGTTTGTGAGACAGCGAACATCCACACTGGTCACTCATTGTGCGAGGCAGCGAAGAGACACAGCGGTTTGCTTGTTCGCCAGGCAGCCAAGAGACAAAGCGGTTTGCTTATTCGCCAGACAGTTGGCAGATTAGGCAGTCTCCTTGTTTGTGAGACAGCGAAAATCCACAGTGCTTCCTCATTCTGCGAGGCAGCGAAGAGACAGAGCGTTTTGCTTGTTCGCCTGGCAGCGAAGAGACACAGCGGTTTGCTTGTTCACCAGGCAGTGAAGAGACGAAGCAGTCTGCTTGTTCTCCAGGCAGCGAAAATATTAGGCAGTCTCCTTGTTTGTGAGACAGTGAACATCCACTGTGGTTCCCCATTCTGCGAGGCAGCGAAGAGACACAGTGTTTTTCTTGTTCGCCTGGGAGCGAAGAGACGAAGCAGTCTGCTTGTTCGCCAGGCACTGGACAGATTAGGCATTCTCCTTGTTTGTGAGACAGCGAACATCCACTGTGGTTCCTCATTCTGCGAGGCAGCAAACAGAGAGAGCCTTTTGCTTGTTCGCCTGGCAGCGAAGAGACGAAGCGGTCTGCTTGTTCGCCAGGCAGCGAAAAGATTAGGCAGTCTCCTTGTTTGTGAGACAGCGAACATCCACGGTGGTCACTCATTCTGCGAGGCAGCCAAGAGACACAGTGGTCTGCTTGTTCGTGAGGCAGCGGACAGATGCAGTGGTTTGCCAGACAGCGAGGTAGTGAACAGAGAGAGTGGTTCGCTTGTTTGCGGGGCAGGGATGTTTCGCCATGGTTGGCTTTTTGGTGAGTGGGCGAATAGACGCAGTGATGTGCTTTTTTTTGCGAGTCAGCGAAGAGACGAAGCGGTCTGCTTGTTCGCCAGGCAGCAAACAGATTAGGCAGTCTCCTTGTTTGTGAGACAGCGAACATCCACAGTGCTCACTCATTGTGCGAGGCAGCGAAGAGAAACCGCCTTTTGCTTGTTCGCCAGGCAGCGAAGAAACGCAGTGGTTTGCTTGTTCGCCAGGCAGCCAAGAGACAAAGCGGTTTGCTTGTTCGCCAGACAGTTGGCAGATTAGGCAGTCTCCTTGTTTGTGAGACAGCGAAAATCCACAGTGCTTCCTCATTCTGCGAGGCAGCGAAGAGACACAGCGGTTTGCTTGTTCACCAGGCAGTGAAGAGACGAAGCAGTCTGCTTGTTCTCCAGGCACTGGACAGATTAGGCAGTCTCCTTGTTTTTGAGACAGCGAACATCCACAGTGGTTCCCCGTTCTGCGAGGCAGCGAAGAGACACAGTGGTTTTCTTGTTCGCCTGGGAGCGAAGAGACGAAGCAGTCTGCTTGTTCGCCAGGCACTGGACAGATTAGGCAGTCTCCTTGTTTGTGAGACAGCGAACATCCACAGTGGTTCCTCATTCTGCGAGGCAGCGAACAGAGAAAGCCTTTTGCTTGTTCGCCTGGCAGCGAAGAGACGAAGCGGTCTGCTTGTTCGCCAGGCAGCGAACAGATTAGGCAGTCTCCTTTTTTGTGAGACAGCGAACATCCACGGTCGTCACTCCTTCTGCGAGGCAGCGAAGAGACAGAGCCTTTTGCTTGTTCGCCTGGCAGCGAAGAGACGAAGCGGTCTGCTTGTTCGCCAGGCAGCAAACAGATTAGGCAGTCTCCTTGTTTGTGAGACAGCGAACATCCACAGTGGTCACTCATTGTGCGAGGCAGCGAAGAGACACAGTGGTTTGCTTGTTCGCCAGGCAGCGAAGAAACGCAGCGGTTTGCTTGTTCGCCAGGCAGCGAACAGATTAGGCAGTCTCCTTGTTTGTGAGACAGAAAACATCCACAGTGGTCACTCCTTCTGCGAGGCAGTGAAGAGACAGAGTGGTCTGCTTGTTCGCCAGGCAGCGAACAGATTAGGCAGTCTCCTTGTTTGTGAGACAGCGAACATCCACAGTGGCTCCTCATTCTGCTAGACAGCGAAAGGACAGAGCGTAACGCTTGTTCGCCTGGCAGCGAAGAGACAAAGCGGTTTGCTTGTTCGCCAGACAGTGGGCAGATTAGGCAGTCTCCTTGTTTGTGCCACAGAAAACATCCACAGTGGTTCCTCATTCTGCGAGACAGTGAACAGACAGAGCCTTTTGCTTGTTCTCCAGACAGTGGGCAGATTAGGCAGTCTCCTTGTTTGTGAGACAGCGAACATCCACAGTGGTTCCTCATTCTGCGAGGCAGCGAACAGAGAGAGCCTTTTGCTTGTTCGCCTGGCAGCGAAGAGACACAGTGGTTTCCTTGTTCGCCAGGCAGCGAAGAGACAAAGCGGTCTGCTTGTTTGCCAGGCGGTGGACAGATTAGGCAGTCTCCTTGTTTGTGAGACAGCGAACATCCACAGTGGTTCCCCATTCTGCGAGGCAGCCAAGAGACACAGTGTTTTTCTTGGTCGCCTGGGAGCGAAGAGACGAAGCGGTCTGCTTGTTCGCCAGGCACTGGACAGATTAGGCAGTCTCCTTGTTTGTGAGACAGCGAACATCCACAGTGGTCACTCCTTCTGCGAGGCAGCGAACAGAGAGAGCCTTTTGCTTGTTCACCTGGCAACGAAGAGACGAAGCGGTCTGCTTGTTCGACAGGCAGCAAACAGATTAGGCAGTCTCCTTGTTTGTGAGACAGCGAACATCCACACTGGTCACTCATTGTGCGAGGCAGCGAAGAGACACAGCGGTTTGCTTGTTCGCCAGGCAGCCAAGAGACAAAGCGGTTTGCTTATTCGCCAGACAGTTGGCAGATTAGGCAGTCTCCTTGTTTGTGAGACAGCGAAAATCCACAGTGCTTCCTCATTCTGCGAGGCAGCGAAGAGACAGAGCGTTTTGCTTGTTCGCCTGGCAGCGAAGAGACACAGCGGTTTGCTTGTTCACCAGGCAGTGAAGAGACGAAGCAGTCTGCTTGTTCTCCAGGCAGCGAAAATATTAGGCAGTCTCCTTGTTTGTGAGACAGTGAACATCCACTGTGGTTCCCCATTCTGCGAGGCAGCGAAGAGACACAGTGTTTTTCTTGTTCGCCTGGGAGCGAAGAGACGAAGCAGTCTGCTTGTTCGCCAGGCACTGGACAGATTAGGCATTCTCCTTGTTTGTGAGACAGCGAACATCCACTGTGGTTCCTCATTCTGCGAGGCAGCAAACAGAGAGAGCCTTTTGCTTGTTCGCCTGGCAGCGAAGAGACGAAGCGGTCTGCTTGTTCGCCAGGCAGCGAAAAGATTAGGCAGTCTCCTTGTTTGTGAGACAGCGAACATCCACGGTGGTCACTCATTCTGCGAGGCAGCCAAGAGACACAGTGGTCTGCTTGTTCGTGAGGCAGCGGACAGATGCAGTGGTTTGCCAGACAGCGAGGTAGTGAACAGAGAGAGTGGTTCGCTTGTTTGCGGGGCAGGGATGTTTCGCCATGGTTGGCTTTTTGGTGAGTGGGCGAATAGACGCAGTGATGTGCTTTTTTTTGCGAGTCAGCGAAGAGACGAAGCGGTCTGCTTGTTCGCCAGGCAGCGAACAGATCAGGCAGTCTCCTTGTTTGTGGGACAGCGAACATCCACAGTGGTTTCTCATTCTGCCAGGCAGCCAAAAGACGCAGCGGTCGGCTTGTTCGCCAGGCACTGGACAGATTAGGCAGTCTCCTTGTTTGTGAGACAGCGAATATCCACAGTGGTTCCTCATTCTGCGAGGCAGCGAACAGAGAGAGCCTTTTGCTTGTTCACCTGGCAGCGAAGAGACGAAGCGGTCTGCTTGTTCGCCAGGCAGCAAACAGATTAGGCAGTCTCCTTGTTTGTGAGACAGCGAACATCCACAGTGGTTCCTCATTCTGCCAGGCAGCGAAGAGACAGAGCATTTTGCTTCTTCGCCTGGCAGCGAAGAGACACAGCGGTTTGCTTGTTCGCCAGGCAGTGAAGAGACGAAGCAGTCTGCTTGTTCTTCATGCAGCGAAAAGATTAGGCAGTCTCCTTGTTTGTGAGACAGTCAACATCCACAGTGGTTCCCCATTCTGCGAGGCAGCGAAGAGACACAGTGGTTTTCTTGTTCGCCTGGGAGCGAAGAGACGAAGCAGTCTGCTTGTTCGCCAGGCAGCAAACAGATTAGGCAGTCTCCTTGTTTGTGAGACAGCGAACATCCACTGTGCTCACACATTCTGCGAGGCCGCCAAGAGACACAGTGGTCTGCTTGTTCGTGAGGCAGCGGACAGATGCAGTGGTTTGCCAGACAGCGAGGTAGTGAACAGAGAGAGTGGTTCGCTTGTTTGCGGGGCAGGGATGTTTCGCCATGGTTGGCTTTTTGGTGAGTGGGCGAATAGACGCAGTGATGTGCTTTTTTTTGCGAGTCAGCGAAGAGACGAAGCGGTCTGCTTGTTCGCCAGGCAGCGAACAGATCAGGCAGTCTCCTTGTTTGTGAGACAGCGAACATCCACAGTGGTTCCTCATTCTGCGAGGCAGCCAAGAGACCTAGCGTTCTGCTTGTTCGCCATGCAGCGAAGAGATTAGGCACTCTCCTTGTTTGTGAGACAGCGAACATCCAGAGTGGTCACTCATTCTGCGAGGCAGCGAATTGGCACAGCGTTCTGCTTCTTCGCCAAGCAGTGGACAGATTAGGTAGTCTCCTTGTTTGTGAGACAGCGAACATCCACAGTGGTCACTCATTCTCCGAGGCAGCCAAGAGACACAGCGGTCTGCTTGCTCGCCATGCAGCGAAGAGACGCAGCGGTCTGCTTGTTCGCCAGGCAGCGAACAGATTCCGCATTCTCCTTTTTTGTGAGACAGCGAACATCCACAGTGGTCACTCATTGTGCGAGGTAGCGAAAAGACACAGCGGTTTGCTTTTTCGCCAGGCAGCGAAGAGACGAAGCGTTTTGCTTGCTCGCCAGGCAGTGGACAGATTAGGCAGTCTCCGTGTTTGTGAGACAGCCAACATCCACAGTGGTCACTCATTCTGCGAGGCAGCGAACAGATGCAGTGGTTTGCTTGATGGCGAGGCAGTGAACAGAGAGAGCGGTTCGCTTTTTTGCGAGGCAGCAAAGAGAAACGTCAGTCTGCTTGCTCGCCAGGCAGCGAAGAGACGCAGCGGTCTGCTTGTTCGCCAGGCAGTGAACAGATGAGGCAGTCTCCGTGTTCGTGAGACAGCCAACATCCACAGTGGTCACTCATTCTGCGAGGCAGCGAACAGATGCAGCCGTTTGCTTGTCCACTAGATGGCGTAGTGGCATCACGGATTGCTTTTTCGCCTGGAAGAGACCCGATGCAGCACTTTGCCAGCTGGCGAGGCAGCGAACAGACGCAGCAGTCTGCTGCTTTGTGAGACAGCGAACATCCACGGTGGTTAGTTATTCTGCGAAGCAGCGAAGAGACGCAGCGCTTAGTTAGTTCTCCAGGCCCTGAACACATGCAACGGTTCACTTGCTGGCAACGCAGCGAGGAGAGGCAGCGGTCTGCTTGTTCGCCAGGCAGTGGACAGATTAGGCAGTCTCCGTGTTTGTGAGACAGCCAACATCCACAGTGGTCACTCATTCTGCGAGGCAGCGAACAGATGCAGTGGTTTGCTGGATCGTGAGGCAGTGAACAGAGAGAGCGGTTCGCTTCTTTGCGAGGTAGGGAACATTCGCCGTGGTTGGCTTTTTTGTGACTGGGCGAATAGAGGCAGTGATGTGCTTTTTTGCGAGGCAGCGAAGAGACGCAGCAGTCTGCTTGTTCGCCAGGCAGTGAACAGATGAGGCAGTCTCCTTTTTTGTGAGACAGCGAACATCCACAGTGGTCACGCATTCTGCGAGGCAGCGAAGAGACACAGCGGTCTGCTTGTTCGCCAGGCAGCGAAGAGATTAGCCAGTCTCCTTGTTTGTGAGACAGTGAACATCCACAGTGGTCACTCATTGTGCGAGGCAGCGAAGAGAAACCGCCTTTTGCTTGTTCGCCAGGCAGCGAAGAAACGCAGTGGTTTGCTTGTTCGCCAGGCAGCCAAGAGACAAAGCGGTTTGCTTGTTCGCCAGACAGTTGGCAGATTAGGCAGTCTCCTTGTTTGTGAGACAGCGAAAATCCACAGTGCTTCCTCATTCTGCGAGGCAGCGAAGAGACACAGCGGTTTGCTTGTTCACCAGGCAGTGAAGAGACGAAGCAGTCTGCTTGTTCTCCAGGCACTGGACAGATTAGGCAGTCTCCTTGTTTGTGAGACAGCGAACATCCACAGTGGTTCCTCATTCTGCGAGGCAGCGAACAGAGAAAGCCTTTTGCTTGTTCGCCTGGCAGCGAAGAGACGAAGCGGTCTGCTTGTTCGCCAGGCAGCGAACAGATTAGGCAGTCTCCTTGTTTGTGAGACAGAAAACATCCACAGTGGTCACTCCTTCTGCGAGGCAGTGAAGAGACAGAGTGGTCTGCTTGTTCGCCAGGCAGCGAACAGATTAGGCAGTCTCCTTGTTTGTGAGACAGCGAACATCCACAGTGGCTCCTCATTCTGCTAGACAGCGAAAGGACAGAGCGTAACGCTTGTTCGCCTGGCAGCGAAGAGACAAAGCGGTTTGCTTGTTCGCCAGACAGTGGGCAGATTAGGCAGTCTCCTTGTTTGTGCCACAGAAAACATCCACAGTGGTTCCTCATTCTGCGAGACAGTGAACAGACAGAGCCTTTTGCTTGTTCTCCAGACAGTGGGCAGATTAGGCAGTCTCCTTGTTTGTGAGACAGCGAACATCCACAGTGGTTCCTCATTCTGCGAGGCAGCGAACAGAGAGAGCCTTTTGCTTGTTCGCCTGGCAGCGAAGAGACACAGTGGTTTCCTTGTTCGCCAGGCAGCGAAGAGACAAAGCGGTCTGCTTGTTTGCCAGGCGGTGGACAGATTAGGCAGTCTCCTTGTTTGTGAGACAGCGAACATCCACTGTGGTTCCCCATTCTGCGAGGCAGCCAAGAGACACAGTGTTTTTCTTGGTCGCCTGGGAGCGAAGAGACGAAGCGGTCTGCTTGTTCGCCAGGCACTGGACAGATTAGGCAGTCTCCTTGTTTGTGAGACAGCGAACATCCACAGTGGTCACTCCTTCTGCGAGGCAGCGAACAGAGAGAGCCTTTTGCTTGTTCACCTGGCAGCGAAGAGACGAAGCGGTCTGCTTGTTCGACAGGCAGCAAACAGATTAGGCAGTCTCCTTGTTTGTGAGACAGCGAACATCCACAGTGCTCACTCATTGTGCGAGGCAGCGAAGAGAAACCGCCTTTTGCTTGTTCGCCAGGCAGCGAAGAAACGCAGTGGTTTGCTTGTTCGCCAGGCAGCCAAGAGACAAAGCGGTTTGCTTGTTCGCCAGACAGTTGGCAGATTAGGCAGTCTCCTTGTTTGTGAGACAGCGAAAATCCACAGTGCTTCCTCATTCTGCGAGGCAGCGAAGAGACACAGCGGTTTGCTTGTTCACCAGGCAGTGAAGAGACGAAGCAGTCTGCTTGTTCTCCAGGCACTGGACAGATTAGGCAGTCTCCTTGTTTTTGAGACAGCGAACATCCACAGTGGTTCCCCGTTCTGCGAGGCAGCGAAGAGACACAGTGGTTTTCTTGTTCGCCTGGGAGCGAAGAGACGAAGCAGTCTGCTTGTTCGCCAGGCACTGGACAGATTAGGCAGTCTCCTTGTTTGTGAGACAGCGAACATCCACAGTGGTTCCTCATTCTGCGAGGCAGCGAACAGAGAAAGCCTTTTGCTTGTTCGCCTGGCAGCGAAGAGACGAAGCGGTCTGCTTGTTCGCCAGGCAGCGAACAGATTAGGCAGTCTCCTTTTTTGTGAGACAGCGAACATCCACGGTCGTCACTCCTTCCGCGAGGCAGCGAAGAGACAGAGCCTTTTGCTTGTTCGCCTGGCAGCGAAGAGACGAAGCGGTCTGCTTGTTCGCCAGGCAGCAAACAGATTAGGCAGTCTCCTTGTTTGTGAGACAGCGAACATCCACAGTGGTCACTCATTGTGCGAGGCAGCGAAGAGACACAGTGGTTTGCTTGTTCGCCAGGCAGCGAAGAAACGCAGCGGTTTGCTTGTTCGCCAGGCAGCGAACAGATTAGGCAGTCTCCTTGTTTGTGAGACAGAAAACATCCACAGTGGTCACTCCTTCTGCGAGGCAGTGAAGAGACAGAGTGGTCTGCTTGTTCGCCAGGCAGCGAACAGATTAGGCAGTCTCCTTGTTTGTGAGACAGTGAACATCCACAGTGGCTCCTCATTCTGCGAGGCAGCGAACAGAGAGAGCCTTTTGCTTGTTCGCCTGGCAGCGAAGAGACACAGTGGTTTCCTTGTTCGCCAGGCAGCGAAGAGACAAAGCGGTCTGCTTGTTTGCCAGGCGGTGGACAGATTAGGCAGTCTCCTTGTTTGTGAGACAGCGAACATCCACAGTGGTTCCCCATTCTGCGAGGCAGCCAAGAGACACAGTGTTTTTCTTGGTCGCCTGGGAGCGAAGAGACGAAGCGGTCTGCTTGTTCGCCAGGCACTGGACAGATTAGGCAGTCTCCTTGTTTGTGAGACAGCGAACATCCACAGTGGTCACTCCTTCTGCGAGGCAGCGAACAGAGAGAGCCTTTTGCTTGTTCACCTGGCAGCGAAGAGACGAAGCGGTCTGCTTGTTCGACAGGCAGCAAACAGATTAGGCAGTCTCCTTGTTTGTGAGACAGCGAACATCCACACTGGTCACTCATTGTGCGAGGCAGCGAAGAGACACAGCGGTTTGCTTGTTCACCAGGCAGCGAAGAAACGCAGCGGTTTGCTTGTTCGCCAGGCAGCCAAGAGACAAAGCGGTTTGCTTATTCGCCAGACAGTTGGCAGATTAGGCAGTCTCCTTGTTTGTGAGACAGCGAAAATCCACAGTGCTTCCTCATTCTGCGAGGCAGCGAAGAGACAGAGCGTTTTGCTTGTTCGCCTGGCAGCGAAGAGACACAGCGGTTTGCTTGTTCACCAGGCAGTGAAGAGACGAAGCAGTCTGCTTGTTCTCCAGGCAGCGAAAATATTAGGCAGTCTCCTTGTTTGTGAGACAGCGAACATCCACTGTGGTTCCCCATTCTGCGAGGCAGCGAAGAGACACAGTGTTTTTCTTGTTCGCCTGGGAGCGAAGAGACGAAGCAGTCTGCTTGTTCGCCAGGCACTGGACAGATTAGGCATTCTCCTTGTTTGTGAGACAGCGAACATCCACTGTGGTTCCTCATTCTGCGAGGCAGCAAACAGAGAGAGCCTTTTGCTTGTTCGCCTGGCAGCGAAGAGACGAAGCGGTCTGCTTGTTCGCCAGGCAGCGAAAAGATTAGGCAGTCTCCTTGTTTGTGAGACAGCGAACATCCACGGTGGTCACTCATTCTGCGAGGCAGCCAAGAGACACAGTGGTCTGCTTGTTCGTGAGGCAGCGGACAGATGCAGTGGTTTGCCAGACAGCGAGGTAGTGAACAGAGAGAGTGGTTCGCTTGTTTGCGGGGCAGGGATGTTTCGCCATGGTTGGCTTTTTGGTGAGTAGGCGAATAGACGCAGTGATGTGCTTTTTTTTGCGAGTCAGCGAAGAGACGAAGCGGTCTGCTTGTTCGCCAGGCAGCGAACAGATCAGGCAGTCTCCTTGTTTGTGAGACAGCGAACATCCACAGTGGTTTCTCATTCTGCCAGGCAGCCAAAAGACGCAGCGGTCGGCTTGTTCGCCAGGCACTGGACAGATTAGGCAGTCTCCTTGTTTGTGAGACAGCGAATATCCACAGTGGTTCCTCATTCTGCGAGGCAGCGAACAGAGAGAGCCTTTTGCTTGTTCACCTGGCAGCGAAGAGACGAAGCGGTCTGCTTGTTCGCCAGGCAGCAAACAGATTAGGCAGTCTCCTTGTTTGTGAGACAGCGAACATCCACAGTGGTTCCTCATTCTGCGAGGCAGCCAAGAGACCTAGCGTTCTGCTTGTTCGCCATGCAGCGAAGAGATTAGGCAGTCTCCTTGTTTGTGAGACAGCGAACATCCAGAGTGGTCACTCATTCTGCGAGGCAGCGAATTGGCACAGCGTTCTGCTTCTTCGCCAAGCAGTGGACAGATTAGGTAGTCTCCTTGTTTGTGAGACAGCGAACATCCACAGTGGTCACTCATTCTCCGAGGCAGCCAAGAGACACAGCGGTCTGCTTGCTCGCCATGCAGCGAAGAGACGCAGCGGTCTGCTTGTTCGCCAGGCAGCGAACAGATTCCGCATTCTCCTTTTTTGTGAGACAGCGAACATCCACAGTGGTCACTCATTGTGCGAGGTAGCGAAAAGACACAGCGGTTTGCTTTTTCGCCAGGCAGCGAAGAGACGAAGCGTTTTGCTTGCTCGCCAGGCAGTGGACAGATTAGGCAGTCTCCGTGTTTGTGAGACAGCCAACATCCACAGTGGTCACTCATTCTGCGAGGCAGCGAACAGATGCAGTGGTTTGCTTGATGGCGAGGCAGTGAACAGAGAGAGCGGTTCGCTTTTTTGCGAGGCAGCAAAGAGAAACGTCAGTCTGCTTGCTCGCCAGGCAGCGAAGAGACGCAGCGGTCTGCTTGTTCGCCAGGCAGCGAACAGATCAGGCAGTCTCCTTGTTTGTGAGACAGCGAACATCCACAGTGGTTCCTCATTCTGCGAGGCAGCCAAGAGACCTAGCGTTCTGCTTGTTCGCCATGCAGCGAAGAGATTAGGCACTCTCCTTGTTTGTGAGACAGCGAACATCCAGAGTGGTCACTCATTCTGCGAGGCAGCGAATTGGCACAGCGTTCTGCTTCTTCGCCAAGCAGTGGACAGATTAGGTAGTCTCCTTGTTTGTGAGACAGCGAACATCCACAGTGGTCACTCATTCTCCGAGGCAGCCAAGAGACACAGCGGTCTGCTTGCTCGCCATGCAGCGAAGAGACGCAGCGGTCTGCTTGTTCGCCAGGCAGCGAACAGATTCCGCATTCTCCTTTTTTGTGAGACAGCGAACATCCACAGTGGTCACTCATTGTGCGAGGTAGCGAAAAGACACAGCGGTTTGCTTTTTCGCCAGGCAGCGAAGAGACGAAGCGTTTTGCTTGCTCGCCAGGCAGTGGACAGATTAGGCAGTCTCCGTGTTTGTGAGACAGCCAACATCCACAGTGGTCACTCATTCTGCGAGGCAGCGAACAGATGCAGTGGTTTGCTTGATGGCGAGGCAGTGAACAGAGAGAGCGGTTCGCTTTTTTGCGAGGCAGCAAAGAGAAACGTCAGTCTGCTTGCTCGCCAGGCAGCGAAGAGACGCAGCGGTCTGCTTGTTCGCCAGGCAGTGAACAGATGAGGCAGTCTCCGTGTTCGTGAGACAGCCAACATCCACAGTGGTCACTCATTCTGCGAGGCAGCGAACAGATGCAGCCGTTTGCTTGTCCACTAGATGGCGTAGTGGCATCACGGATTGCTTTTTCGCCTGGAAGAGACCCGATGCAGCACTTTGCCAGCTGGCGAGGCAGCGAACAGACGCAGCAGTCTGCTGCTTTGTGAGACAGCGAACATCCACGGTGGTTAGTTATTCTGCGAAGCAGCGAAGAGACGCAGCGCTTAGTTAGTTCTCCAGGCCCTGAACACATGCAACGGTTCACTTGCTGGCAACGCAGCGAGGAGAGGCAGCGGTCTGCTTGTTCGCCAGGCAGTGGACAGATTAGGCAGTCTCCGTGTTTGTGAGACAGCCAACATCCACAGTGGTCACTCATTCTGCGAGGCAGCGAACAGATGCAGTGGTTTGCTGGATCGTGAGGCAGTGAACAGAGAGAGCGGTTCGCTTCTTTGCGAGGTAGGGAACATTCGCCGTGGTTGGCTTTTTTGTGACTGGGCGAATAGAGGCAGTGATGTGCTTTTTTGCGAGGCAGCGAAGAGACGCAGCAGTCTGCTTGTTCGCCAGGCAGTGAACAGATGAGGCAGTCTCCTTTTTTGTGAGACAGCGAACATCCACAGTGGTCACGCATTCTGCGAGGCAGCGAAGAGACACAGCGGTCTGCTTGTTCGCCAGGCAGCGAAGAGATTAGCCAGTCTCCTTGTTTGTGAGACAGTGAACATCCACAGTGGTCACTCATTGTGCGAGGCAGCGAAGAGAAACCGCCTTTTGCTTGTTCGCCAGGCAGCGAAGAAACGCAGTGGTTTGCTTGTTCGCCAGGCAGCCAAGAGACAAAGCGGTTTGCTTGTTCGCCAGACAGTTGGCAGATTAGGCAGTCTCCTTGTTTGTGAGACAGCGAAAATCCACAGTGCTTCCTCATTCTGCGAGGCAGCGAAGAGACACAGCGGTTTGCTTGTTCACCAGGCAGTGAAGAGACGAAGCAGTCTGCTTGTTCTCCAGGCACTGGACAGATTAGGCAGTCTCCTTGTTTGTGAGACAGCGAACATCCACAGTGGTTCCTCATTCTGCGAGGCAGCGAACAGAGAAAGCCTTTTGCTTGTTCGCCTGGCAGCGAAGAGACGAAGCGGTCTGCTTGTTCGCCAGGCAGCGAACAGATTAGGCAGTCTCCTTGTTTGTGAGACAGAAAACATCCACAGTGGTCACTCCTTCTGCGAGGCAGTGAAGAGACAGAGTGGTCTGCTTGTTCGCCAGGCAGCGAACAGATTAGGCAGTCTCCTTGTTTGTGAGACAGCGAACATCCACAGTGGCTCCTCATTCTGCTAGACAGCGAAAGGACAGAGCGTAACGCTTGTTCGCCTGGCAGCGAAGAGACAAAGCGGTTTGCTTGTTCGCCAGACAGTGGGCAGATTAGGCAGTCTCCTTGTTTGTGCCACAGAAAACATCCACAGTGGTTCCTCATTCTGCGAGACAGTGAACAGACAGAGCCTTTTGCTTGTTCTCCAGACAGTGGGCAGATTAGGCAGTCTCCTTGTTTGTGAGACAGCGAACATCCACAGTGGTTCCTCATTCTGCGAGGCAGCGAACAGAGAGAGCCTTTTGCTTGTTCGCCTGGCAGCGAAGAGACACAGTGGTTTCCTTGTTCGCCAGGCAGCGAAGAGACAAAGCGGTCTGCTTGTTTGCCAGGCGGTGGACAGATTAGGCAGTCTCCTTGTTTGTGAGACAGCGAACATCCACAGTGGTTCCCCATTCTGCGAGGCAGCCAAGAGACACAGTGTTTTTCTTGGTCGCCTGGGAGCGAAGAGACGAAGCGGTCTGCTTGTTCGCCAGGCACTGGACAGATTAGGCAGTCTCCTTGTTTGTGAGACAGCGAACATCCACACTGGTCACTCATTGTGCGAGGCAGCGAAGAGACACAGCGGTTTGCTTGTTCACCAGGCAGCGAAGAAACGCAGCGGTTTGCTTGTTCGCCAGGCAGCCAAGAGACAAAGCGGTTTGCTTATTCGCCAGACAGTTGGCAGATTAGGCAGTCTCCTTGTTTGTGAGACAGCGAAAATCCACAGTGCTTCCTCATTCTGCGAGGCAGCGAAGAGACAGAGCGTTTTGCTTGTTCGCCTGGCAGCGAAGAGACACAGCGGTTTGCTTGTTCGCCAGGCAGCCAAGAGACGAAGCAGTCTGCTTGTTCTCCAGGCAGCGAAAATATTAGGCAGTCTCCTTGTTTGTGAGACAGTGAACATCCACAGTGGTTCCCCATTCTGCGAGGCAGCCAAGAGACACAGTGTTTTTCTTGTTCGCCTGGGAGCGAAGAGACGAAGCGGTCTGCTTGTTCGCCAGGCACTGGACAGATTAGGCAGTCTCCTTGTTTGTGAGACAGAAAACATCCACAGTGGTCACTCCTTCTGCGAGGCAGTGAAGAGACAGAGTGGTCTGCTTGTTCGCCAGGCAGCGAACAGATTAGGCAGTCTCCTTGTTTGTGAGACAGCGAACATCCACAGTGGCTCCTCATTCTGCTAGACAGCGAAAGGACAGAGCGTAACGCTTGTTCGCCTGGCAGCGAAGAGACAAAGCGGTTTGCTTGTTCGCCAGACAGTGGGCAGATTAGGCAGTCTCCTTGTTTGTGCCACAGAAAACATCCACAGTGGTTCCTCATTCTGCGAGACAGTGAACAGACAGAGCCTTTTGCTTGTTCTCCAGACAGTGGGCAGATTAGGCAGTCTCCTTGTTTGTGAGACAGCGAACATCCACAGTGGTTCCTCATTCTGCGAGGCAGCGAACAGAGAGAGCCTTTTGCTTGTTCGCCTGGCAGCGAAGAGACACAGTGGTTTCCTTGTTCGCCAGGCAGCGAAGAGACAAAGCGGTCTGCTTGTTTGCCAGGCGGTGGACAGATTAGGCAGTCTCCTTGTTTGTGAGACAGCGAACATCCACTGTGGTTCCCCATTCTGCGAGGCAGCCAAGAGACACAGTGTTTTTCTTGGTCGCCTGGGAGCGAAGAGACGAAGCGGTCTGCTTGTTCGCCAGGCACTGGACAGATTAGGCAGTCTCCTTGTTTGTGAGACAGCGAACATCCACAGTGGTCACTCCTTCTGCGAGGCAGCGAACAGAGAGAGCCTTTTGCTTGTTCACCTGGCAGCGAAGAGACGAAGCGGTCTGCTTGTTCGACAGGCAGCAAACAGATTAGGCAGTCTCCTTGTTTGTGAGACAGCGAACATCCACACTGGTCACTCATTGTGCGAGGCAGCGAAGAGACACAGCGGTTTGCTTGTTCGCCAGGCAGCCAAGAGACAAAGCGGTTTGCTTATTCGCCAGACAGTTGGCAGATTAGGCAGTCTCCTTGTTTGTGAGACAGCGAAAATCCACAGTGCTTCCTCATTCTGCGAGGCAGCGAAGAGACAGAGCGTTTTGCTTGTTCGCCTGGCAGCGAAGAGACACAGCGGTTTGCTTGTTCACCAGGCAGTGAAGAGACGAAGCAGTCTGCTTGTTCTCCAGGCAGCGAAAATATTAGGCAGTCTCCTTGTTTGTGAGACAGTGAACATCCACTGTGGTTCCCCATTCTGCGAGGCAGCGAAGAGACACAGTGTTTTTCTTGTTCGCCTGGGAGCGAAGAGACGAAGCAGTCTGCTTGTTCGCCAGGCACTGGACAGATTAGGCATTCTCCTTGTTTGTGAGACAGCGAATATCCACTGTGGTTCCTCATTCTGCGAGGCAGCAAACAGAGAGAGCCTTTTGCTTGTTCGCCTGGCAGCGAAGAGACGAAGCGGTCTGCTTGTTCGCCAGGCAGCGAAAAGATTAGGCAGTCTCCTTGTTTGTGAGACAGCGAACATCCACGGTGGTCACTCATTCTGCGAGGCAGCCAAGAGACACAGTGGTCTGCTTGTTCGTGAGGCAGCGGACAGATGCAGTGGTTTGCCAGACAGCGAGGTAGTGAACAGAGAGAGTGGTTCGCTTGTTTGCGGGGCAGGGATGTTTCGCCATGGTTGGCTTTTTGGTGAGTAGGCGAATAGACGCAGTGATGTGCTTTTTTTTGCGAGTCAGCGAAGAGACGAAGCGGTCTGCTTGTTCGCCAGGCAGCAAACAGATTAGGCAGTCTCCTTGTTTGTGAGACAGCGAACATCCACAGTGCTCACTCATTGTGCGAGGCAGCGAAGAGAAACCGCCTTTTGCTTGTTCGCCAGGCAGCGAAGAAACGCAGTGGTTTGCTTGTTCGCCAGGCAGCCAAGAGACAAAGCGGTTTGCTTGTTCGCCAGACAGTTGGCAGATTAGGCAGTCTCCTTGTTTGTGAGACAGCGAAAATCCACAGTGCTTCCTCATTCTGCGAGGCAGCGAAGAGACACAGCGGTTTGCTTGTTCACCAGGCAGTGAAGAGACGAAGCAGTCTGCTTGTTCTCCAGGCACTGGACAGATTAGGCAGTCTCCTTGTTTTTGAGACAGCGAACATCCACAGTGGTTCCCCGTTCTGCGAGGCAGCGAAGAGACACAGTGGTTTTCTTGTTCGCCTGGGAGCGAAGAGACGAAGCAGTCTGCTTGTTCGCCAGGCACTGGACAGATTAGGCAGTCTCCTTGTTTGTGAGACAGCGAACATCCACAGTGGTCACTCATTGTGCGAGGCAGCGAAGAGACACAGTGGTTTGCTTGTTCGCCAGGCAGCGAAGAAACGCAGCGGTTTGCTTGTTCGCCAGGCAGCGAACAGATTAGGCAGTCTCCTTGTTTGTGAGACAGTGAACATCCACAGTGGCTCCTCATTCTGCTAGACAGCGAAAGGACAGAGCGTAACGCTTGTTCGCCTGGCAGCGAAGAGACAAAGCGGTTTGCTTGTTCGCCAGACAGTGGGCAGATTAGGCAGTCTCCTTGTTTGTGCCACAGAAAACATCCACAGTGGTTCCTCATTCTGCGAGACAGTGAACAGACAGAGCCTTTTGCTTGTTCTCCAGACAGTGGGCAGATTAGGCAGTCTCCTTGTTTGTGAGACAGCGAACATCCACAGTGGTTCCTCATTCTGCGAGGCAGCGAACAGAGAGAGCCTTTTGCTTGTTCGCCTGGCAGCGAAGAGACACAGTGGTTTCCTTGTTCGCCAGGCAGCGAAGAGACAAAGCGGTCTGCTTGTTTGCCAGGCGGTGGACAGATTAGGCAGTCTCCTTGTTTGTGAGACAGCGAACATCCACAGTGGTTCCCCATTCTGCGAGGCAGCCAAGAGACACAGTGTTTTTCTTGGTCGCCTGGGAGCGAAGAGACGAAGCGGTCTGCTTGTTCGCCAGGCACTGGACAGATTAGGCAGTCTCCTTGTTTGTGAGACAGCGAACATCCACAGTGGTCACTCCTTCTGCGAGGCAGCGAACAGAGAGAGCCTTTTGCTTGTTCACCTGGCAGCGAAGAGACGAAGCGGTCTGCTTGTTCGACAGGCAGCAAACAGATTAGGCAGTCTCCTTGTTTGTGAGACAGCGAACATCCACACTGGTCACTCATTGTGCGAGGCAGCGAAGAGACACAGCGGTTTGCTTGTTCACCAGGCAGCGAAGAAACGCAGCGGTTTGCTTGTTCGCCAGGCAGCCAAGAGACAAAGCGGTTTGCTTATTCGCCAGACAGTTGGCAGATTAGGCAGTCTCCTTGTTTGTGAGACAGCGAAAATCCACAGTGCTTCCTCATTCTGCGAGGCAGCGAAGAGACAGAGCGTTTTGCTTGTTCGCCTGGCAGCGAAGAGACACAGCGGTTTGCTTGTTCACCAGGCAGTGAAGAGACGAAGCAGTCTGCTTGTTCTCCAGGCAGCGAAAATATTAGGCAGTCTCCTTGTTTGTGAGACAGTGAACATCCACTGTGGTTCCCCATTCTGCGAGGCAGCGAAGAGACACAGTGTTTTTCTTGTTCGCCTGGGAGCGAAGAGACGAAGCAGTCTGCTTGTTCGCCAGGCACTGGACAGATTAGGCATTCTCCTTGTTTGTGAGACAGCGAACATCCACTGTGGTTCCTCATTCTGCGAGGCAGCAAACAGAGAGAGCCTTTTGCTTGTTCGCCTGGCAGCGAAGAGACGAAGCGGTCTGCTTGTTCGCCAGGCAGCGAAAAGATTAGGCAGTCTCCTTGTTTGTGAGACAGCGAACATCCACGGTGGTCACTCATTCTGCGAGGCAGCCAAGAGACACAGTGGTCTGCTTGTTCGTGAGGCAGCGGACAGATGCAGTGGTTTGCCAGACAGCGAGGTAGTGAACAGAGAGAGTGGTTCGCTTGTTTGCGGGGCAGGGATGTTTCGCCATGGTTGGCTTTTTGGTGAGTAGGCGAATAGACGCAGTGATGTGCTTTTTTTTGCGAGTCAGCGAAGAGACGAAGCGGTCTGCTTGTTCGCCAGGCAGCGAACAGATCAGGCAGTCTCCTTGTTTGTGAGACAGCGAACATCCACAGTGGTTCCTCATTCTGCCAGGCAGCCAAGAGACGCAGCGGTCGGCTTGTTCGCCAGGCAGCGAACAGATTAGGCACTCTCCTTGTTTGTGAGACAGCGAACATCCACAGTGGTCACTCATTCTGCGAGGCAGCCAAGAGACCTAGCGTTCTGCTTGTTCGCCATGCAGCGAAGAGATTAGGCACTCTCCTTGTTTGTGAGACAGCGAACATCCAGAGTGGTCACTCATTCTGCGAGGCAGCGAATTGGCACAGCGTTCTGCTTCTTCGCCAAGCAGTGGACAGATTAGGTAGTCTCCTTGTTTGTGAGACAGCGAACATCCACAGTGGTCACGCATTCTGCGAGGCAGCGAAGAGACACAGCGGTCTGCTTGTTCGCCAGGCAGCGAAGAGATTAGCCAGTCTCCTTGTTTGTGAGACAGCCAACATCCACAGTGGTCACTCATTGTGCGAGGCAGCGAAGAGAAACCGCCTTTTGCTTGTTCGCCAGGCAGCGAAGAAACGCAGTGGTTTGCTTGTTCGCCAGGCAGCCAAGAGACAAAGCGGTTTGCTTGTTCGCCAGACAGTTGGCAGATTAGGCAGTCTCCTTGTTTGTGAGACAGCGAAAATCCACAGTGCTTCCTCATTCTGCGAGGCAGCGAAGAGACACAGCGGTTTGCTTGTTCACCAGGCAGTGAAGAGACGAAGCAGTCTGCTTGTTCTCCAGGCACTGGACAGATTAGGCAGTCTCCTTGTTTTTGAGACAGCGAACATCCACAGTGGTTCCCCGTTCTGCGAGGCAGCGAAGAGACACAGTGGTTTTCTTGTTCGCCTGGGAGCGAAGAGACGAAGCAGTCTGCTTGTTCGCCAGGCACTGGACAGATTAGGCAGTCTCCTTGTTTGTGAGACAGCGAACATCCACAGTGCTCACTCATTGTGCGAGGCAGCGAAGAGACACAGTGGTTTGCTTGTTCGCCAGGCAGCGAAGAAACGCAGCGGTTTGCTTGTTCGCCAGGCAGCGAACAGATTAGGCAGTCTCCTTGTTTGTGAGACAGTGAACATCCACAGTGGCTCCTCATTCTGCTAGACAGCGAAAGGACAGAGCGTAACGCTTGTTCGCCTGGCAGCGAAGAGACAAAGCGGTTTGCTTGTTCGCCAGACAGTGGGCAGATTAGGCAGTCTCCTTGTTTGTGCCACAGAAAACATCCACAGTGGTTCCTCATTCTGCGAGACAGTGAACAGACAGAGCCTTTTGCTTGTTCTCCAGACAGTGGGCAGATTAGGCAGTCTCCTTGTTTGTGAGACAGCGAACATCCACAGTGGTTCCTCATTCTGCGAGGCAGCGAACAGAGAGAGCCTTTTGCTTGTTCGCCTGGCAGCGAAGAGACACAGTGGTTTCCTTGTTCGCCAGGCAGCGAAGAGACAAAGCGGTCTGCTTGTTTGCCAGGCGGTGGACAGATTAGGCAGTCTCCTTGTTTGTGAGACAGCGAACATCCACAGTGGTTCCCCATTCTGCGAGGCAGCCAAGAGACACAGTGTTTTTCTTGGTCGCCTGGGAGCGAAGAGACGAAGCGGTCTGCTTGTTCGCCAGGCACTGGACAGATTAGGCAGTCTCCTTGTTTGTGAGACAGCGAACATCCACAGTGGTCACTCCTTCTGCGAGGCAGCGAACAGAGAGAGCCTTTTGCTTGTTCACCTGGCAGCGAAGAGACGAAGCGGTCTGCTTGTTCGACAGGCAGCAAACAGATTAGGCAGTCTCCTTGTTTGTGAGACAGCGAACATCCACAGTGGTCACTCCTTCTGCGAGGCAGCGAAGAGACACAGCGGTTTGCTTGTTCGCCAGGCAGCCAAGAGACAAAGCGGTTTGCTTATTCGCCAGACAGTTGGCAGATTAGGCAGTCTCCTTGTTTGTGAGACAGCGAAAATCCACAGTGCTTCCTCATTCTGCGAGGCAGCGAAGAGACAGAGCGTTTTGCTTGTTCGCCTGGCAGCGAAGAGACACAGCGGTTTGCTTGTTCACCAGGCAGTGAAGAGACGAAGCAGTCTGCTTGTTCTCCAGGCAGCGAAAATATTAGGCAGTCTCCTTGTTTGTGAGACAGTGAACATCCACTGTGGTTCCCCATTCTGCGAGGCAGCGAAGAGACACAGTGTTTTTCTTGTTCGCCTGGGAGCGAAGAGACGAAGCAGTCTGCTTGTTCGCCAGGCACTGGACAGATTAGGCATTCTCCTTGTTTGTGAGACAGCGAACATCCACTGTGGTTCCTCATTCTGCGAGGCAGCAAACAGAGAGAGCCTTTTGCTTGTTCGCCTGGCAGCGAAGAGACGAAGCGGTCTGCTTGTTCGCCAGGCAGCGAAAAGATTAGGCAGTCTCCTTGTTTGTGAGACAGCGAACATCCACGGTGGTCACTCATTCTGCGAGGCAGCCAAGAGACACAGTGGTCTGCTTGTTCGTGAGGCAGCGGACAGATGCAGTGGTTTGCCAGACAGCGAGGTAGTGAACAGAGAGAGTGGTTCGCTTGTTTGCGGGGCAGGGATGTTTCGCCATGGTTGGCTTTTTGGTGAGTGGGCGAATAGACGCAGTGATGTGCTTTTTTTTGCGAGTCAGCGAAGAGACGAAGCGGTCTGCTTGTTCGCCAGGCAGCAAACAGATTAGGCAGTCTCCTTGTTTGTGGGACAGCGAACATCCACAGTGGTTTCTCATTCTGCCAGGCAGCCAAAAGACGCAGCGGTCGGCTTGTTCGCCAGGCACTGGACAGATTAGGCAGTCTCCTTGTTTGTGAGACAGCGAACATCCACAGTGGTTCCTCATTCTGCGAGGCAGCGAACAGAGAGAGCCTTTTGCTTGTTCGCCTGGCAGCGAAGAGACACAGTGGTTTCCTTGTTCGCCAGGCAGCGAAGAGACAAAGCGGTCTGCTTGTTTGCCAGGCGGTGGACAGATTAGGCAGTCTCCTTGTTTGTGAGACAGCGAACATCCACAGTGGTTCCCCATTCTGCGAGGCAGCCAAGAGACACAGTGTTTTTCTTGGTCGCCTGGGAGCGAAGAGACGAAGCGGTCTGCTTGTTCGCCAGGCACTGGACAGATTAGGCAGTCTCCTTGTTTGTGAGACAGCGAACATCCACACTGGTCACTCATTGTGCGAGGCAGCGAAGAGACACAGCGGTTTGCTTGTTCACCAGGCAGCGAAGAAACGCAGCGGTTTGCTTGTTCGCCAGGCAGCCAAGAGACAAAGCGGTTTGCTTATTCGCCAGACAGTTGGCAGATTAGGCAGTCTCCTTGTTTGTGAGACAGCGAAAATCCACAGTGCTTCCTCATTCTGCGAGGCAGCGAAGAGACAGAGCGTTTTGCTTGTTCGCCTGGCAGCGAAGAGACACAGCGGTTTGCTTGTTCGCCAGGCAGCCAAGAGACGAAGCAGTCTGCTTGTTCTCCAGGCAGCGAAAATATTAGGCAGTCTCCTTGTTTGTGAGACAGTGAACATCCACAGTGGTTCCCCATTCTGCGAGGCAGCCAAGAGACACAGTGTTTTTCTTGGTCGCCTGGGAGCGAAGAGACGAAGCGGTCTGCTTGTTCGCCAGGCACTGGACAGATTAGGCAGTCTCCTTGTTTGTGAGACAGCGAACATCCACAGTGGTCACTCATTGTGCGAGGCAGCGAAGAGACACAGTGGTTTGCTTGTTCGCCAGGCAGCGAAGAAACGCAGCGGTTTGCTTGTTCGCCAGGCAGCGAACAGATTAGGCAGTCTCCTTGTTTGTGAGACAGAAAACATCCACAGTGGTCACTCCTTCTGCGAGGCAGTGAAGAGACAGAGTGGTCTGCTTGTTCGCCAGGCAGCGAACAGATTAGGCAGTCTCCTTGTTTGTGAGACAGCGAACATCCACAGTGGCTCCTCATTCTGCTAGACAGCGAAAGGACAGAGCGTAACGCTTGTTCGCCTGGCAGCGAAGAGACAAAGCGGTTTGCTTGTTCGCCAGACAGTGGGCAGATTAGGCAGTCTCCTTGTTTGTGCCACAGAAAACATCCACAGTGGTTCCTCATTCTGCGAGACAGTGAACAGACAGAGCCTTTTGCTTGTTCTCCAGACAGTGGGCAGATTAGGCAGTCTCCTTGTTTGTGAGACAGCGAACATCCACAGTGGTTCCTCATTCTGCGAGGCAGCGAACAGAGAGAGCCTTTTGCTTGTTCGCCTGGCAGCGAAGAGACACAGTGGTTTCCTTGTTCGCCAGGCAGCGAAGAGACAAAGCGGTCTGCTTGTTTGCCAGGCGGTGGACAGATTAGGCAGTCTCCTTGTTTGTGAGACAGCGAACATCCACTGTGGTTCCCCATTCTGCGAGGCAGCCAAGAGACACAGTGTTTTTCTTGGTCGCCTGGGAGCGAAGAGACGAAGCGGTCTGCTTGTTCGCCAGGCACTGGACAGATTAGGCAGTCTCCTTGTTTGTGAGACAGCGAACATCCACAGTGGTCACTCCTTCTGCGAGGCAGCGAACAGAGAGAGCCTTTTGCTTGTTCACCTGGCAGCGAAGAGACGAAGCGGTCTGCTTGTTCGACAGGCAGCAAACAGATTAGGCAGTCTCCTTGTTTGTGAGACAGCGAACATCCACACTGGTCACTCATTGTGCGAGGCAGCGAAGAGACACAGCGGTTTGCTTGTTCGCCAGGCAGCCAAGAGACAAAGCGGTTTGCTTATTCGCCAGACAGTTGGCAGATTAGGCAGTCTCCTTGTTTGTGAGACAGCGAAAATCCACAGTGCTTCCTCATTCTGCGAGGCAGCGAAGAGACAGAGCGTTTTGCTTGTTCGCCTGGCAGCGAAGAGACACAGCGGTTTGCTTGTTCACCAGGCAGTGAAGAGACGAAGCAGTCTGCTTGTTCTCCAGGCAGCGAAAATATTAGGCAGTCTCCTTGTTTGTGAGACAGTGAACATCCACTGTGGTTCCCCATTCTGCGAGGCAGCCAAGAGACACAGTGTTTTTCTTGTTCGCCTGGGAGCGAAGAGACGAAGCAGTCTGCTTGTTCGCCAGGCACTGGACAGATTAGGCATTCTCCTTGTTTGTGAGACAGCGAACATCCACTGTGGTTCCTCATTCTGCGAGGCAGCAAACAGAGAGAGCCTTTTGCTTGTTCGCCTGGCAGCGAAGAGACGAAGCGGTCTGCTTGTTCGCCAGGCAGCGAAAAGATTAGGCAGTCTCCTTGTTTGTGAGACAGCGAACATCCACGGTGGTCACTCATTCTGCGAGGCAGCCAAGAGACACAGTGGTCTGCTTGTTCGTGAGGCAGCGGACAGATGCAGTGGTTTGCCAGACAGCGAGGTAGTGAACAGAGAGAGTGGTTCGCTTGTTTGCGGGGCAGGGATGTTTCGCCATGGTTGGCTTTTTGGTGAGTAGGCGAATAGACGCAGTGATGTGCTTTTTTTTGCGAGTCAGCGAAGAGACGAAGCGGTCTGCTTGTTCGCCAGGCAGCGAACAGATCAGGCAGTCTCCTTGTTTGTGAGACAGCGAACATCCACAGTGGTTCCTCATTCTGCCAGGCAGCCAAGAGACGCAGCGGTCGGCTTGTTCGCCAGGCAGCGAACAGATTAGGCACTCTCCTTGTTTGTGAGACAGCGAACATCCACAGTGGTCACTCATTCTGCGAGGCAGCCAAGAGACCTAGCGTTCTGCTTGTTCGCCATGCAGCGAAGAGATTAGGCACTCTCCTTGTTTGTGAGACAGCGAACATCCAGAGTGGTCACTCATTCTGCGAGGCAGCGAATTGGCACAGCGTTCTGCTTCTTCGCCAAGCAGTGGACAGATTAGGTAGTCTCCTTGTTTGTGAGACAGCGAACATCCACAGTGGTCACGCATTCTGCGAGGCAGCGAAGAGACACAGCGGTCTGCTTGTTCGCCAGGCAGCGAAGAGATTAGCCAGTCTCCTTGTTTGTGAGACAGCCAACATCCACAGTGGTCACTCATTGTGCGAGGCAGCGAAGAGAAACCGCCTTTTGCTTGTTCGCCAGGCAGCGAAGAAACGCAGTGGTTTGCTTGTTCGCCAGGCAGCCAAGAGACAAAGCGGTTTGCTTGTTCGCCAGACAGTTGGCAGATTAGGCAGTCTCCTTGTTTGTGAGACAGCGAAAATCCACAGTGCTTCCTCATTCTGCGAGGCAGCGAAGAGACACAGCGGTTTGCTTGTTCACCAGGCAGTGAAGAGACGAAGCAGTCTGCTTGTTCTCCAGGCACTGGACAGATTAGGCAGTCTCCTTGTTTTTGAGACAGCGAACATCCACAGTGGTTCCCCGTTCTGCGAGGCAGCGAAGAGACACAGTGGTTTTCTTGTTCGCCTGGGAGCGAAGAGACGAAGCAGTCTGCTTGTTCGCCAGGCACTGGACAGATTAGGCAGTCTCCTTGTTTGTGAGACAGCGAACATCCACAGTGCTCACTCATTGTGCGAGGCAGCGAAGAGACACAGTGGTTTGCTTGTTCGCCAGGCAGCGAAGAAACGCAGCGGTTTGCTTGTTCGCCAGGCAGCGAACAGATTAGGCAGTCTCCTTGTTTGTGAGACAGTGAACATCCACAGTGGCTCCTCATTCTGCTAGACAGCGAAAGGACAGAGCGTAACGCTTGTTCGCCTGGCAGCGAAGAGACAAAGCGGTTTGCTTGTTCGCCAGACAGTGGGCAGATTAGGCAGTCTCCTTGTTTGTGCCACAGAAAACATCCACAGTGGTTCCTCATTCTGCGAGACAGTGAACAGACAGAGCCTTTTGCTTGTTCTCCAGACAGTGGGCAGATTAGGCAGTCTCCTTGTTTGTGAGACAGCGAACATCCACAGTGGTTCCTCATTCTGCGAGGCAGCGAACAGAGAGAGCCTTTTGCTTGTTCGCCTGGCAGCGAAGAGACACAGTGGTTTCCTTGTTCGCCAGGCAGCGAAGAGACAAAGCGGTCTGCTTGTTTGCCAGGCGGTGGACAGATTAGGCAGTCTCCTTGTTTGTGAGACAGCGAACATCCACAGTGGTTCCCCATTCTGCGAGGCAGCCAAGAGACACAGTGTTTTTCTTGGTCGCCTGGGAGCGAAGAGACGAAGCGGTCTGCTTGTTCGCCAGGCACTGGACAGATTAGGCAGTCTCCTTGTTTGTGAGACAGCGAACATCCACAGTGGTCACTCCTTCTGCGAGGCAGCGAACAGAGAGAGCCTTTTGCTTGTTCACCTGGCAGCGAAGAGACGAAGCGGTCTGCTTGTTCGACAGGCAGCAAACAGATTAGGCAGTCTCCTTGTTTGTGAGACAGCGAACATCCACAGTGGTCACTCCTTCTGCGAGGCAGCGAAGAGACACAGCGGTTTGCTTGTTCGCCAGGCAGCCAAGAGACAAAGCGGTTTGCTTATTCGCCAGACAGTTGGCAGATTAGGCAGTCTCCTTGTTTGTGAGACAGCGAAAATCCACAGTGCTTCCTCATTCTGCGAGGCAGCGAAGAGACAGAGCGTTTTGCTTGTTCGCCTGGCAGCGAAGAGACACAGCGGTTTGCTTGTTCACCAGGCAGTGAAGAGACGAAGCAGTCTGCTTGTTCTCCAGGCAGCGAAAATATTAGGCAGTCTCCTTGTTTGTGAGACAGTGAACATCCACTGTGGTTCCCCATTCTGCGAGGCAGCGAAGAGACACAGTGTTTTTCTTGTTCGCCTGGGAGCGAAGAGACGAAGCAGTCTGCTTGTTCGCCAGGCACTGGACAGATTAGGCATTCTCCTTGTTTGTGAGACAGCGAACATCCACTGTGGTTCCTCATTCTGCGAGGCAGCAAACAGAGAGAGCCTTTTGCTTGTTCGCCTGGCAGCGAAGAGACGAAGCGGTCTGCTTGTTCGCCAGGCAGCGAAAAGATTAGGCAGTCTCCTTGTTTGTGAGACAGCGAACATCCACGGTGGTCACTCATTCTGCGAGGCAGCCAAGAGACACAGTGGTCTGCTTGTTCGTGAGGCAGCGGACAGATGCAGTGGTTTGCCAGACAGCGAGGTAGTGAACAGAGAGAGTGGTTCGCTTGTTTGCGGGGCAGGGATGTTTCGCCATGGTTGGCTTTTTGGTGAGTGGGCGAATAGACGCAGTGATGTGCTTTTTTTTGCGAGTCAGCGAAGAGACGAAGCGGTCTGCTTGTTCGCCAGGCAGCAAACAGATTAGGCAGTCTCCTTGTTTGTGGGACAGCGAACATCCACAGTGGTTTCTCATTCTGCCAGGCAGCCAAAAGACGCAGCGGTCGGCTTGTTCGCCAGGCACTGGACAGATTAGGCAGTCTCCTTGTTTGTGAGACAGCGAACATCCACAGTGGTTCCTCATTCTGCGAGGCAGCGAACAGAGAGAGCCTTTTGCTTGTTCGCCTGGCAGCGAAGAGACACAGTGGTTTCCTTGTTCGCCAGGCAGCGAAGAGACAAAGCGGTCTGCTTGTTTGCCAGGCGGTGGACAGATTAGGCAGTCTCCTTGTTTGTGAGACAGCGAACATCCACAGTGGTTCCCCATTCTGCGAGGCAGCCAAGAGACACAGTGTTTTTCTTGGTCGCCTGGGAGCGAAGAGACGAAGCGGTCTGCTTGTTCGCCAGGCACTGGACAGATTAGGCAGTCTCCTTGTTTGTGAGACAGCGAACATCCACACTGGTCACTCATTGTGCGAGGCAGCGAAGAGACACAGCGGTTTGCTTGTTCACCAGGCAGCGAAGAAACGCAGCGGTTTGCTTGTTCGCCAGGCAGCCAAGAGACAAAGCGGTTTGCTTATTCGCCAGACAGTTGGCAGATTAGGCAGTCTCCTTGTTTGTGAGACAGCGAAAATCCACAGTGCTTCCTCATTCTGCGAGGCAGCGAAGAGACAGAGCGTTTTGCTTGTTCGCCTGGCAGCGAAGAGACACAGCGGTTTGCTTGTTCGCCAGGCAGCCAAGAGACGAAGCAGTCTGCTTGTTCTCCAGGCAGCGAAAATATTAGGCAGTCTCCTTGTTTGTGAGACAGTGAACATCCACAGTGGTTCCCCATTCTGCGAGGCAGCCAAGAGACACAGTGTTTTTCTTGGTCGCCTGGGAGCGAAGAGACGAAGCGGTCTGCTTGTTCGCCAGGCACTGGACAGATTAGGCAGTCTCCTTGTTTGTGAGACAGCGAACATCCACAGTGGTCACTCATTGTGCGAGGCAGCGAAGAGACACAGTGGTTTGCTTGTTCGCCAGGCAGCGAAGAAACGCAGCGGTTTGCTTGTTCGCCAGGCAGCGAACAGATTAGGCAGTCTCCTTGTTTGTGAGACAGAAAACATCCACAGTGGTCACTCCTTCTGCGAGGCAGTGAAGAGACAGAGTGGTCTGCTTGTTCGCCAGGCAGCGAACAGATTAGGCAGTCTCCTTGTTTGTGAGACAGCGAACATCCACAGTGGCTCCTCATTCTGCTAGACAGCGAAAGGACAGAGCGTAACGCTTGTTCGCCTGGCAGCGAAGAGACAAAGCGGTTTGCTTGTTCGCCAGACAGTGGGCAGATTAGGCAGTCTCCTTGTTTGTGCCACAGAAAACATCCACAGTGGTTCCTCATTCTGCGAGACAGTGAACAGACAGAGCCTTTTGCTTGTTCTCCAGACAGTGGGCAGATTAGGCAGTCTCCTTGTTTGTGAGACAGCGAACATCCACAGTGGTTCCTCATTCTGCGAGGCAGCGAACAGAGAGAGCCTTTTGCTTGTTCGCCTGGCAGCGAAGAGACACAGTGGTTTCCTTGTTCGCCAGGCAGCGAAGAGACAAAGCGGTCTGCTTGTTTGCCAGGCGGTGGACAGATTAGGCAGTCTCCTTGTTTGTGAGACAGCGAACATCCACTGTGGTTCCCCATTCTGCGAGGCAGCCAAGAGACACAGTGTTTTTCTTGGTCGCCTGGGAGCGAAGAGACGAAGCGGTCTGCTTGTTCGCCAGGCACTGGACAGATTAGGCAGTCTCCTTGTTTGTGAGACAGCGAACATCCACAGTGGTCACTCCTTCTGCGAGGCAGCGAACAGAGAGAGCCTTTTGCTTGTTCACCTGGCAGCGAAGAGACGAAGCGGTCTGCTTGTTCGACAGGCAGCAAACAGATTAGGCAGTCTCCTTGTTTGTGAGACAGCGAACATCCACACTGGTCACTCATTGTGCGAGGCAGCGAAGAGACACAGCGGTTTGCTTGTTCGCCAGGCAGCCAAGAGACAAAGCGGTTTGCTTATTCGCCAGACAGTTGGCAGATTAGGCAGTCTCCTTGTTTGTGAGACAGCGAAAATCCACAGTGCTTCCTCATTCTGCGAGGCAGCGAAGAGACAGAGCGTTTTGCTTGTTCGCCTGGCAGCGAAGAGACACAGCGGTTTGCTTGTTCACCAGGCAGTGAAGAGACGAAGCAGTCTGCTTGTTCTCCAGGCAGCGAAAATATTAGGCAGTCTCCTTGTTTGTGAGACAGTGAACATCCACTGTGGTCACTCATTCTGCGAGGCAGCCAAGAGACACAGTGTTTTTCTTGTTCGCCTGGGAGCGAAGAGACGAAGCAGTCTGCTTGTTCGCCAGGCACTGGACAGATTAGGCATTCTCCTTGTTTGTGAGACAGCGAACATCCACTGTGGTTCCTCATTCTGCGAGGCAGCAAACAGAGAGAGCCTTTTGCTTGTTCGCCTGGCAGCGAAGAGACGAAGCGGTCTGCTTGTTCGCCAGGCAGCGAAAAGATTAGGCAGTCTCCTTGTTTGTGAGACAGCGAACATCCACGGTGGTCACTCATTCTGCGAGGCAGCCAAGAGACACAGTGGTCTGCTTGTTCGTGAGGCAGCGGACAGATGCAGTGGTTTGCCAGACAGCGAGGTAGTGAACAGAGAGAGTGGTTCGCTTGTTTGCGGGGCAGGGATGTTTCGCCATGGTTGGCTTTTTGGTGAGTGGGCGAATAGACGCAGTGATGTGCTTTTTTTTGCGAGTCAGCGAAGAGACGAAGCGGTCTGCTTGTTCGCCAGGCAGCAAACAGATTAGGCAGTCTCCTTGTTTGTGGGACAGCGAACATCCACAGTGGTTTCTCATTCTGCCAGGCAGCCAAAAGACGCAGCGGTCGGCTTGTTCGCCAGGCACTGGACAGATTAGGCAGTCTCCTTGTTTGTGAGACAGCGAACATCCACAGTGGTTCCTCATTCTGCGAGGCAGCGAACAGAGAGAGCCTTTTGCTTGTTCGCCTGGCAGCGAAGAGACACAGTGGTTTCCTTGTTCGCCAGGCAGCGAAGAGACAAAGCGGTCTGCTTGTTTGCCAGGCGGTGGACAGATTAGGCAGTCTCCTTGTTTGTGAGACAGCGAACATCCACAGTGGTTCCCCATTCTGCGAGGCAGCCAAGAGACACAGTGTTTTTCTTGGTCGCCTGGGAGCGAAGAGACGAAGCGGTCTGCTTGTTCGCCAGGCACTGGACAGATTAGGCAGTCTCCTTGTTTGTGAGACAGCGAACATCCACACTGGTCACTCATTGTGCGAGGCAGCGAAGAGACACAGCGGTTTGCTTGTTCACCAGGCAGCGAAGAAACGCAGCGGTTTGCTTGTTCGCCAGGCAGCCAAGAGACAAAGCGGTTTGCTTATTCGCCAGACAGTTGGCAGATTAGGCAGTCTCCTTGTTTGTGAGACAGCGAAAATCCACAGTGCTTCCTCATTCTGCGAGGCAGCGAAGAGACAGAGCGTTTTGCTTGTTCGCCTGGCAGCGAAGAGACACAGCGGTTTGCTTGTTCGCCAGGCAGCCAAGAGACGAAGCAGTCTGCTTGTTCTCCAGGCAGCGAAAATATTAGGCAGTCTCCTTGTTTGTGAGACAGTGAACATCCACAGTGGTTCCCCATTCTGCGAGGCAGCCAAGAGACACAGTGTTTTTCTTGGTCGCCTGGGAGCGAAGAGACGAAGCGGTCTGCTTGTTCGCCAGGCACTGGACAGATTAGGCAGTCTCCTTGTTTGTGAGACAGCGAACATCCACAGTGGTCACTCATTGTGCGAGGCAGCGAAGAGACACAGTGGTTTGCTTGTTCGCCAGGCAGCGAAGAAACGCAGCGGTTTGCTTGTTCGCCAGGCAGCGAACAGATTAGGCAGTCTCCTTGTTTGTGAGACAGAAAACATCCACAGTGGTCACTCCTTCTGCGAGGCAGTGAAGAGACAGAGTGGTCTGCTTGTTCGCCAGGCAGCGAACAGATTAGGCAGTCTCCTTGTTTGTGAGACAGCGAACATCCACAGTGGCTCCTCATTCTGCTAGACAGCGAAAGGACAGAGCGTAACGCTTGTTCGCCTGGCAGCGAAGAGACAAAGCGGTTTGCTTGTTCGCCAGACAGTGGGCAGATTAGGCAGTCTCCTTGTTTGTGCCACAGAAAACATCCACAGTGGTTCCTCATTCTGCGAGACAGTGAACAGACAGAGCCTTTTGCTTGTTCTCCAGACAGTGGGCAGATTAGGCAGTCTCCTTGTTTGTGAGACAGCGAACATCCACAGTGGTTCCTCATTCTGCGAGGCAGCGAACAGAGAGAGCCTTTTGCTTGTTCGCCTGGCAGCGAAGAGACACAGTGGTTTCCTTGTTCGCCAGGCAGCGAAGAGACAAAGCGGTCTGCTGGTTGGCCAGGCGGTGGACAGATTAGGCAGTCTCCTTGTTTGTGAGACAGCGAACATCCACTGTGGTTCCCCATTCTGCGAGGCAGCCAAGAGACACAGTGTTTTTCTTGGTCGCCTGGGAGCGAAGAGACGAAGCGGTCTGCTTGTTCGCCAGGCACTGGACAGATTAGGCAGTCTCCTTGTTTGTGAGACAGCGAACATCCACAGTGGTCACTCCTTCTGCGAGGCAGCGAACAGAGAGAGCCTTTTGCTTGTTCACCTGGCAGCGAAGAGACGAAGCGGTCTGCTTGTTCGACAGGCAGCAAACAGATTAGGCAGTCTCCTTGTTTGTGAGACAGCGAACATCCACACTGGTCACTCATTGTGCGAGGCAGCGAAGAGACACAGCGGTTTGCTTGTTCGCCAGGCAGCCAAGAGACAAAGCGGTTTGCTTATTCGCCAGACAGTTGGCAGATTAGGCAGTCTCCTTGTTTGTGAGACAGCGAAAATCCACAGTGCTTCCTCATTCTGCGAGGCAGCGAAGAGACAGAGCGTTTTGCTTGTTCGCCTGGCAGCGAAGAGACACAGCGGTTTGCTTGTTCACCAGGCAGTGAAGAGACGAAGCAGTCTGCTTGTTCTCCAGGCAGCGAAAATATTAGGCAGTCTCCTTGTTTGTGAGACAGTGAACATCCACTGTGGTTCCCCATTCTGCGAGGCAGCGAAGAGACACAGTGTTTTTCTTGTTCGCCTGGGAGCGAAGAGACGAAGCAGTCTGCTTGTTCGCCAGGCACTGGACAGATTAGGCATTCTCCTTGTTTGTGAGACAGCGAATATCCACTGTGGTTCCTCATTCTGCGAGGCAGCAAACAGAGAGAGCCTTTTGCTTGTTCGCCTGGCAGCGAAGAGACGAAGCGGTCTGCTTGTTCGCCAGGCAGCGAAAAGATTAGGCAGTCTCCTTGTTTGTGAGACAGCGAACATCCACGGTGGTCACTCATTCTGCGAGGCAGCCAAGAGACACAGTGGTCTGCTTGTTCGTGAGGCAGCGGACAGATGCAGTGGTTTGCCAGACAGCGAGGTAGTGAACAGAGAGAGTGGTTCGCTTGTTTGCGGGGCAGGGATGTTTCGCCATGGTTGGCTTTTTGGTGAGTAGGCGAATAGACGCAGTGATGTGCTTTTTTTTGCGAGTCAGCGAAGAGACGAAGCGGTCTGCTTGTTCGCCAGGCAGCAAACAGATTAGGCAGTCTCCTTGTTTGTGAGACAGCGAACATCCACAGTGCTCACTCATTGTGCGAGGCAGCGAAGAGAAACCGCCTTTTGCTTGTTCGCCAGGCAGCGAAGAAACGCAGTGGTTTGCTTGTTCGCCAGGCAGCCAAGAGACAAAGCGGTTTGCTTGTTCGCCAGACAGTTGGCAGATTAGGCAGTCTCCTTGTTTGTGAGACAGCGAAAATCCACAGTGCTTCCTCATTCTGCGAGGCAGCGAAGAGACACAGCGGTTTGCTTGTTCACCAGGCAGTGAAGAGACGAAGCAGTCTGCTTGTTCTCCAGGCACTGGACAGATTAGGCAGTCTCCTTGTTTTTGAGACAGCGAACATCCACAGTGGTTCCCCGTTCTGCGAGGCAGCGAAGAGACACAGTGGTTTTCTTGTTCGCCTGGGAGCGAAGAGACGAAGCAGTCTGCTTGTTCGCCAGGCACTGGACAGATTAGGCAGTCTCCTTGTTTGTGAGACAGCGAACATCCACAGTGGTTCCTCATTCTGCGAGGCAGCGAACAGAGAAAGCCTTTTGCTTGTTCGCCTGGCAGCGAAGAGACGAAGCGGTCTGCTTGTTCGCCAGGCAGCGAACAGATTAGGCAGTCTCCTTTTTTGTGAGACAGCGAACATCCACGGTCGTCACTCCTTCCGCGAGGCAGCGAAGAGACAGAGCCTTTTGCTTGTTCGCCTGGCAGCGAAGAGACGAAGCGGTCTGCTTGTTCGCCAGGCAGCAAACAGATTAGGCAGTCTCCTTGTTTGTGAGACAGCGAACATCCACAGTGGTCACTCATTGTGCGAGGCAGCGAAGAGACACAGTGGTTTGCTTGTTCGCCAGGCAGCGAAGAAACGCAGCGGTTTGCTTGTTCGCCAGGCAGCGAACAGATTAGGCAGTCTCCTTGTTTGTGAGACAGTGAACATCCACAGTGGCTCCTCATTCTGCTAGACAGCGAAAGGACAGAGCGTAACGCTTGTTCGCCTGGCAGCGAAGAGACAAAGCGGTTTGCTTGTTCGCCAGACAGTGGGCAGATTAGGCAGTCTCCTTGTTTGTGCCACAGAAAACATCCACAGTGGTTCCTCATTCTGCGAGACAGTGAACAGACAGAGCCTTTTGCTTGTTCTCCAGACAGTGGGCAGATTAGGCAGTCTCCTTGTTTGTGAGACAGCGAACATCCACAGTGGTTCCTCATTCTGCGAGGCAGCGAACAGAGAGAGAGCCTTTTGCTTGTTCGCCTGGCAGCGAAGAGACACAGTGGTTTCCTTGTTCGCCAGGCAGCGAAGAGACAAAGCGGTCTGCTTGTTTGCCAGGCGGTGGACAGATTAGGCAGTCTCCTTGTTTGTGAGACAGCGAACATCCACAGTGGTTCCCCATTCTGCGAGGCAGCCAAGAGACACAGTGTTTTTCTTGGTCGCCTGGGAGCGAAGAGACGAAGCGGTCTGCTTGTTCGCCAGGCACTGGACAGATTAGGCAGTCTCCTTGTTTGTGAGACAGCGAACATCCACAGTGGTCACTCCTTCTGCGAGGCAGCGAACAGAGAGAGCCTTTTGCTTGTTCACCTGGCAGCGAAGAGACGAAGCGGTCTGCTTGTTCGACAGGCAGCAAACAGATTAGGCAGTCTCCTTGTTTGTGAGACAGCGAACATCCACACTGGTCACTCATTGTGCGAGGCAGCGAAGAGACACAGCGGTTTGCTTGTTCACCAGGCAGCGAAGAAACGCAGCGGTTTGCTTGTTCGCCAGGCAGCCAAGAGACAAAGCGGTTTGCTTATTCGCCAGACAGTTGGCAGATTAGGCAGTCTCCTTGTTTGTGAGACAGCGAAAATCCACAGTGCTTCCTCATTCTGCGAGGCAGCGAAGAGACAGAGCGTTTTGCTTGTTCGCCTGGCAGCGAAGAGACACAGCGGTTTGCTTGTTCACCAGGCAGTGAAGAGACGAAGCAGTCTGCTTGTTCTCCAGGCAGCGAAAATATTAGGCAGTCTCCTTGTTTGTGAGACAGTGAACATCCACTGTGGTTCCCCATTCTGCGAGGCAGCGAAGAGACACAGTGTTTTTCTTGTTCGCCTGGGAGCGAAGAGACGAAGCAGTCTGCTTGTTCGCCAGGCACTGGACAGATTAGGCATTCTCCTTGTTTGTGAGACAGCGAACATCCACTGTGGTTCCTCATTCTGCGAGGCAGCAAACAGAGAGAGCCTTTTGCTTGTTCGCCTGGCAGCGAAGAGACGAAGCGGTCTGCTTGTTCGCCAGGCAGCGAAAAGATTAGGCAGTCTCCTTGTTTGTGAGACAGCGAACATCCACGGTGGTCACTCATTCTGCGAGGCAGCCAAGAGACACAGTGGTCTGCTTGTTCGTGAGGCAGCGGACAGATGCAGTGGTTTGCCAGACAGCGAGGTAGTGAACAGAGAGAGTGGTTCGCTTGTTTGCGGGGCAGGGATGTTTCGCCATGGTTGGCTTTTTGGTGAGTAGGCGAATAGACGCAGTGATGTGCTTTTTTTTGCGAGTCAGCGAAGAGACGAAGCGGTCTGCTTGTTCGCCAGGCAGCGAACAGATCAGGCAGTCTCCTTGTTTGTGAGACAGCGAACATCCACAGTGGTTCCTCATTCTGCCAGGCAGCCAAGAGACGCAGCGGTCGGCTTGTTCGCCAGGCAGCGAACAGATTAGGCACTCTCCTTGTTTGTGAGACAGCGAACATCCACAGTGGTCACTCATTCTGCGAGGCAGCCAAGAGACCTAGCGTTCTGCTTGTTCGCCATGCAGCGAAGAGATTAGGCACTCTCCTTGTTTGTGAGACAGCGAACATCCAGAGTGGTCACTCATTCTGCGAGGCAGCGAATTGGCACAGCGTTCTGCTTCTTCGCCAAGCAGTGGACAGATTAGGTAGTCTCCTTGTTTGTGAGACAGCGAACATCCACAGTGGTCACGCATTCTGCGAGGCAGCGAAGAGACACAGCGGTCTGCTTGTTCGCCAGGCAGCGAAGAGATTAGCCAGTCTCCTTGTTTGTGAGACAGCCAACATCCACAGTGGTCACTCATTGTGCGAGGCAGCGAAGAGAAACCGCCTTTTGCTTGTTCGCCAGGCAGCGAAGAAACGCAGTGGTTTGCTTGTTCGCCAGGCAGCCAAGAGACAAAGCGGTTTGCTTGTTCGCCAGACAGTTGGCAGATTAGGCAGTCTCCTTGTTTGTGAGACAGCGAAAATCCACAGTGCTTCCTCATTCTGCGAGGCAGCGAAGAGACACAGCGGTTTGCTTGTTCACCAGGCAGTGAAGAGACGAAGCAGTCTGCTTGTTCTCCAGGCACTGGACAGATTAGGCAGTCTCCTTGTTTTTGAGACAGCGAACATCCACAGTGGTTCCCCGTTCTGCGAGGCAGCGAAGAGACACAGTGGTTTTCTTGTTCGCCTGGGAGCGAAGAGACGAAGCAGTCTGCTTGTTCGCCAGGCACTGGACAGATTAGGCAGTCTCCTTGTTTGTGAGACAGCGAACATCCACAGTGGTTCCTCATTCTGCGAGGCAGCGAACAGAGAAAGCCTTTTGCTTGTTCGCCTGGGAGCGAAGAGACGAAGCGGTCTGCTTGTTCGCCAGGCAGCGAACAGATTAGGCAGTCTCCTTTTTTGTGAGACAGCGAACATCCACGGTCGTCACTCCTTCTGCGAGGCAGCGAAGAGACAGAGCCTTTTGCTTGTTCGCCTGGCAGCGAAGAGACGAAGCGGTCTGCTTGTTCGCCAGGCAGCAAACAGATTAGGCAGTCTCCTTGTTTGTGAGACAGCGAACATCCACAGTGGTCACTCATTGTGCGAGGCAGCGAAGAGACACAGTGGTTTGCTTGTTCGCCAGGCAGCGAAGAAACGCAGCGGTTTGCTTGTTCGCCAGGCAGCGAACAGATTAGGCAGTCTCCTTGTTTGTGAGACAGAAAACATCCACAGTGGTCACTCCTTCTGCGAGGCAGTGAAGAGACAGAGTGGTCTGCTTGTTCGCCAGGCAGCGAACAGATTAGGCAGTCTCCTTGTTTGTGAGACAGCGAACATCCACAGTGGCTCCTCATTCTGCTAGACAGCGAAAGGACAGAGCGTAACGCTTGTTCGCCTGGCAGCGAAGAGACAAAGCGGTTTGCTTGTTCGCCAGACAGTGGGCAGATTAGGCAGTCTCCTTGTTTGTGCCACAGAAAACATCCACAGTGGTTCCTCATTCTGCGAGACAGTGAACAGACAGAGCCTTTTGCTTGTTCTCCAGACAGTGGGCAGATTAGGCAGTCTCCTTGTTTGTGAGACAGCGAACATCCACAGTGGTTCCTCATTCTGCGAGGCAGCGAACAGAGAGAGCCTTTTGCTTGTTCGCCTGGCAGCGAAGAGACACAGTGGTTTCCTTGTTCGCCAGGCAGCGAAGAGACAAAGCGGTCTGCTTGTTTGCCAGGCGGTGGACAGATTAGGCAGTCTCCTTGTTTGTGAGACAGCGAACATCCACAGTGGTTCCCCATTCTGCGAGGCAGCCAAGAGACACAGTGTTTTTCTTGGTCGCCTGGGAGCGAAGAGACGAAGCGGTCTGCTTGTTCGCCAGGCACTGGACAGATTAGGCAGTCTCCTTGTTTGTGAGACAGCGAACATCCACAGTGGTCACTCCTTCTGCGAGGCAGCGAACAGAGAGAGCCTTTTGCTTGTTCACCTGGCAGCGAAGAGACGAAGCGGTCTGCTTGTTCGACAGGCAGCAAACAGATTAGGCAGTCTCCTTGTTTGTGAGACAGCGAACATCCACAGTGGTCACTCCTTCTGCGAGGCAGCGAAGAGACACAGCGGTTTGCTTGTTCGCCAGGCAGCCAAGAGACAAAGCGGTTTGCTTATTCGCCAGACAGTTGGCAGATTAGGCAGTCTCCTTGTTTGTGAGACAGCGAAAATCCACAGTGCTTCCTCATTCTGCGAGGCAGCGAAGAGACAGAGCGTTTTGCTTGTTCGCCTGGCAGCGAAGAGACACAGCGGTTTGCTTGTTCACCAGGCAGTGAAGAGACGAAGCAGTCTGCTTGTTCTCCAGGCAGCGAAAATATTAGGCAGTCTCCTTGTTTGTGAGACAGTGAACATCCACTGTGGTTCCCCATTCTGCGAGGCAGCGAAGAGACACAGTGTTTTTCTTGTTCGCCTGGGAGCGAAGAGACGAAGCAGTCTGCTTGTTCGCCAGGCACTGGACAGATTAGGCATTCTCCTTGTTTGTGAGACAGCGAACATCCACTGTGGTTCCTCATTCTGCGAGGCAGCAAACAGAGAGAGCCTTTTGCTTGTTCGCCTGGCAGCGAAGAGACGAAGCGGTCTGCTTGTTCGCCAGGCAGCGAAAAGATTAGGCAGTCTCCTTGTTTGTGAGACAGCGAACATCCACGGTGGTCACTCATTCTGCGAGGCAGCCAAGAGACACAGTGGTCTGCTTGTTCGTGAGGCAGCGGACAGATGCAGTGGTTTGCCAGACAGCGAGGTAGTGAACAGAGAGAGTGGTTCGCTTGTTTGCGGGGCAGGGATGTTTCGCCATGGTTGGCTTTTTGGTGAGTGGGCGAATAGACGCAGTGATGTGCTTTTTTTTGCGAGTCAGCGAAGAGACGAAGCGGTCTGCTTGTTCGCCAGGCAGCGAACAGATCAGGCAGTCTCCTTGTTTGTGGGACAGCGAACATCCACAGTGGTTTCTCATTCTGCCAGGCAGCCAAAAGACGCAGCGGTCGGCTTGTTCGCCAGGCACTGGACAGATTAGGCAGTCTCCTTGTTTGTGAGACAGCGAATATCCACAGTGGTTCCTCATTCTGCGAGGCAGCGAACAGAGAGAGCCTTTTGCTTGTTCACCTGGCAGCGAAGAGACGAAGCGGTCTGCTTGTTCGCCAGGCAGCAAACAGATTAGGCAGTCTCCTTGTTTGTGAGACAGCGAACATCCACAGTGGTTCCTCATTCTGCCAGGCAGCGAAGAGACAGAGCATTTTGCTTCTTCGCCTGGCAGCGAAGAGACACAGCGGTTTGCTTGTTCGCCAGGCAGTGAAGAGACGAAGCAGTCTGCTTGTTCTTCATGCAGCGAAAAGATTAGGCAGTCTCCTTGTTTGTGAGACAGTCAACATCCACAGTGGTTCCCCATTCTGCGAGGCAGCGAAGAGACACAGTGGTTTTCTTGTTCGCCTGGGAGCGAAGAGACGAAGCAGTCTGCTTGTTCGCCAGGCAGCAAACAGATTAGGCAGTCTCCTTGTTTGTGAGACAGCGAACATCCACTGTGCTCACACATTCTGCGAGGCCGCCAAGAGACACAGTGGTCTGCTTGTTCGTGAGGCAGCGGACAGATGCAGTGGTTTGCCAGACAGCGAGGTAGTGAACAGAGAGAGTGGTTCGCTTGTTTGCGGGGCAGGGATGTTTCGCCATGGTTGGCTTTTTGGTGAGTGGGCGAATAGACGCAGTGATGTGCTTTTTTTTGCGAGTCAGCGAAGAGACGAAGCGGTCTGCTTGTTCGCCAGGCAGCGAACAGATCAGGCAGTCTCCTTGTTTGTGAGACAGCGAACATCCACAGTGGTTCCTCATTCTGCCAGGCAGCCAAGAGACCTAGCGTTCTGCTTGTTCGCCATGCAGCGAAGAGATTAGGCACTCTCCTTGTTTGTGAGACAGCGAACATCCAGAGTGGTCACTCATTCTGCGAGGCAGCGAATTGGCACAGCGTTCTGCTTCTTCGCCAAGCAGTGGACAGATTAGGTAGTCTCCTTGTTTGTGAGACAGCGAACATCCACAGTGGTCACTCATTCTCCGAGGCAGCCAAGAGACACAGCGGTCTGCTTGCTCGCCATGCAGCGAAGAGACGCAGCGGTCTGCTTGTTCGCCAGGCAGCGAACAGATTCCGCATTCTCCTTTTTTGTGAGACAGCGAACATCCACAGTGGTCACTCATTGTGCGAGGTAGCGAAAAGACACAGCGGTTTGCTTTTTCGCCAGGCAGCGAAGAGACGAAGCGTTTTGCTTGCTCGCCAGGCAGTGGACAGATTAGGCAGTCTCCGTGTTTGTGAGACAGCCAACATCCACAGTGGTCACTCATTCTGCGAGGCAGCGAACAGATGCAGTGGTTTGCTTGATGGCGAGGCAGTGAACAGAGAGAGCGGTTCGCTTTTTTGCGAGGCAGCAAAGAGAAACGTCAGTCTGCTTGCTCGCCAGGCAGCGAAGAGACGCAGCGGTCTGCTTGTTCGCCAGGCAGTGAACAGATGAGGCAGTCTCCGTGTTCGTGAGACAGCCAACATCCACAGTGGTCACTCATTCTGCGAGGCAGCGAACAGATGCAGCCGTTTGCTTGTCCACTAGATGGCGTAGTGGCATCACGGATTGCTTTTTCGCCTGGAAGAGACCCGATGCAGCACTTTGCCAGCTGGCGAGGCAGCGAACAGACGCAGCAGTCTGCTGCTTTGTGAGACAGCGAACATCCACGGTGGTTAGTTATTCTGCGAAGCAGCGAAGAGACGCAGCGCTTAGTTAGTTCTCCAGGCCCTGAACACATGCAACGGTTCACTTGCTGGCAACGCAGCGAGGAGAGGCAGCGGTCTGCTTGTTCGCCAGGCAGCGAAGAGACGCAGCGGTCTGCTTGTTCGCCAGCAGCGAACAGATTGGGCAGTCTCCTTGTTTGTGAGACAGCGAACATCCACAGTGGCTCCTCATTCTGCTAGACAGCGAAAGGACAGAGCGTAACGCTTGTTCGCCTGGCAGCGAAGAGACAAAGCGGTTTGCTTGTTCGCCAGACAGTGGGCAGATTAGGCAGTCTCCTTGTTTGTGCCACAGAAAACATCCACAGTGGTTCCTCATTCTGCGAGACAGTGAACAGACAGAGCCTTTTGCTTGTTCTCCAGACAGTGGGCAGATTAGGCAGTCTCCTTGTTTGTGAGACAGCGAACATCCACAGTGGTTCCTCATTCTGCGAGGCAGCGAACAGAGAGAGCCTTTTGCTTGTTCGCCTGGCAGCGAAGAGACACAGTGGTTTCCTTGTTCGCCAGGCAGCGAAGAGACAAAGCGGTCTGCTTGTTTGCCAGGCGGTGGACAGATTAGGCAGTCTCCTTGTTTGTGAGACAGCGAACATCCACAGTGGTTCCCCATTCTGCGAGGCAGCCAAGAGACACAGTGTTTTTCTTGGTCGCCTGGGAGCGAAGAGACGAAGCGGTCTGCTTGTTCGCCAGGCACTGGACAGATTAGGCAGTCTCCTTGTTTGTGAGACAGCGAACATCCACAGTGGTCACTCCTTCTGCGAGGCAGCGAACAGAGAGAGCCTTTTGCTTGTTCACCTGGCAGCGAAGAGACGAAGCGGTCTGCTTGTTCGACAGGCAGCAAACAGATTAGGCAGTCTCCTTGTTTGTGAGACAGCGAACATCCACACTGGTCACTCATTGTGCGAGGCAGCGAAGAGACACAGCGGTTTGCTTGTTCACCAGGCAGCGAAGAAACGCAGCGGTTTGCTTGTTCGCCAGGCAGCCAAGAGACAAAGCGGTTTGCTTATTCGCCAGACAGTTGGCAGATTAGGCAGTCTCCTTGTTTGTGAGACAGCGAAAATCCACAGTGCTTCCTCATTCTGCGAGGCAGCGAAGAGACAGAGCGTTTTGCTTGTTCGCCTGGCAGCGAAGAGACACAGCGGTTTGCTTGTTCACCAGGCAGTGAAGAGACGAAGCAGTCTGCTTGTTCTCCAGGCAGCGAAAATATTAGGCAGTCTCCTTGTTTGTGAGACAGCGAACATCCACTGTGGTTCCCCATTCTGCGAGGCAGCGAAGAGACACAGTGTTTTTCTTGTTCGCCTGGGAGCGAAGAGACGAAGCAGTCTGCTTGTTCGCCAGGCACTGGACAGATTAGGCATTCTCCTTGTTTGTGAGACAGCGAACATCCACTGTGGTTCCTCATTCTGCGAGGCAGCAAACAGAGAGAGCCTTTTGCTTGTTCGCCTGGCAGCGAAGAGACGAAGCGGTCTGCTTGTTCGCCAGGCAGCGAAAAGATTAGGCAGTCTCCTTGTTTGTGAGACAGCGAACATCCACGGTGGTCACTCATTCTGCGAGGCAGCCAAGAGACACAGTGGTCTGCTTGTTCGTGAGGCAGCGGACAGATGCAGTGGTTTGCCAGACAGCGAGGTAGTGAACAGAGAGAGTGGTTCGCTTGTTTGCGGGGCAGGGATGTTTCGCCATGGTTGGCTTTTTGGTGAGTAGGCGAATAGACGCAGTGATGTGCTTTTTTTTGCGAGTCAGCGAAGAGACGAAGCGGTCTGCTTGTTCGCCAGGCAGCGAACAGATCAGGCAGTCTCCTTGTTTGTGAGACAGCGAACATCCACAGTGGTTTCTCATTCTGCCAGGCAGCCAAAAGACGCAGCGGTCGGCTTGTTCGCCAGGCACTGGACAGATTAGGCAGTCTCCTTGTTTGTGAGACAGCGAATATCCACAGTGGTTCCTCATTCTGCGAGGCAGCGAACAGAGAGAGCCTTTTGCTTGTTCACCTGGCAGCGAAGAGACGAAGCGGTCTGCTTGTTCGCCAGGCAGCAAACAGATTAGGCAGTCTCCTTGTTTGTGAGACAGCGAACATCCACAGTGGTTCCTCATTCTGCGAGGCAGCCAAGAGACCTAGCGTTCTGCTTGTTCGCCATGCAGCGAAGAGATTAGGCACTCTCCTTGTTTGTGAGACAGCGAACATCCAGAGTGGTCACTCATTCTGCGAGGCAGCGAATTGGCACAGCGTTCTGCTTCTTCGCCAAGCAGTGGACAGATTAGGTAGTCTCCTTGTTTGTGAGACAGCGAACATCCACAGTGGTCACTCATTCTCCGAGGCAGCCAAGAGACACAGCGGTCTGCTTGCTCGCCATGCAGCGAAGAGACGCAGCGGTCTGCTTGTTCGCCAGGCAGCGAACAGATTCCGCATTCTCCTTTTTTGTGAGACAGCGAACATCCACAGTGGTCACTCATTGTGCGAGGTAGCGAAAAGACACAGCGGTTTGCTTTTTCGCCAGGCAGCGAAGAGACGAAGCGTTTTGCTTGCTCGCCAGGCAGTGGACAGATTAGGCAGTCTCCGTGTTTGTGAGACAGCCAACATCCACAGTGGTCACTCATTCTGCGAGGCAGCGAACAGATGCAGTGGTTTGCTTGATGGCGAGGCAGTGAACAGAGAGAGCGGTTCGCTTTTTTGCGAGGCAGCAAAGAGAAACGTCAGTCTGCTTGCTCGCCAGGCAGCGAAGAGACGCAGCGGTCTGCTTGTTCGCCAGGCAGTGAACAGATGAGGCAGTCTCCGTGTTCGTGAGACAGCCAACATCCACAGTGGTCACTCATTCTGCGAGGCAGCGAACAGATGCAGCCGTTTGCTTGTCCACTAGATGGCGTAGTGGCATCACGGATTGCTTTTTCGCCTGGAAGAGACCCGATGCAGCACTTTGCCAGCTGGCGAGGCAGCGAACAGACGCAGCAGTCTGCTGCTTTGTGAGACAGCGAACATCCACGGTGGTTAGTTATTCTGCGAAGCAGCGAAGAGACGCAGCGCTTAGTTAGTTCTCCAGGCCCTGAACACATGCAACGGTTCACTTGCTGGCAACGCAGCGAGGAGAGGCAGCGGTCTGCTTGTTCGCCAGGCAGTGGACAGATTAGGCAGTCTCCGTGTTTGTGAGACAGCCAACATCCACAGTGGTCACTCATTCTGCGAGGCAGCGAACAGATGCAGTGGTTTGCTGGATCGTGAGGCAGTGAACAGAGAGAGCGGTTCGCTTCTTTGCGAGGTAGGGAACATTCGCCGTGGTTGGCTTTTTTGTGACTGGGCGAATAGAGGCAGTGATGTGCTTTTTTGCGAGGCAGCGAAGAGACGCAGCAGTCTGCTTGTTCGCCAGGCAGTGAACAGATGAGGCAGTCTCCTTTTTTGTGAGACAGCGAACATCCACAGTGGTCACGCATTCTGCGAGGCAGCGAAGAGACACAGCGGTCTGCTTGTTCGCCAGGCAGCGAAGAGATTAGCCAGTCTCCTTGTTTGTGAGACAGTGAACATCCACAGTGGTCACTCATTGTGCGAGGCAGCGAAGAGAAACCGCCTTTTGCTTGTTCGCCAGGCAGCGAAGAAACGCAGTGGTTTGCTTGTTCGCCAGGCAGCCAAGAGACAAAGCGGTTTGCTTGTTCGCCAGACAGTTGGCAGATTAGGCAGTCTCCTTGTTTGTGAGACAGCGAAAATCCACAGTGCTTCCTCATTCTGCGAGGCAGCGAAGAGACACAGCGGTTTGCTTGTTCACCAGGCAGTGAAGAGACGAAGCAGTCTGCTTGTTCTCCAGGCACTGGACAGATTAGGCAGTCTCCTTGTTTGTGAGACAGCGAACATCCACAGTGGTTCCTCATTCTGCGAGGCAGCGAACAGAGAAAGCCTTTTGCTTGTTCGCCTGGCAGCGAAGAGACGAAGCGGTCTGCTTGTTCGCCAGGCAGCGAACAGATTAGGCAGTCTCCTTGTTTGTGAGACAGAAAACATCCACAGTGGTCACTCCTTCTGCGAGGCAGTGAAGAGACAGAGTGGTCTGCTTGTTCGCCAGGCAGCGAACAGATTAGGCAGTCTCCTTGTTTGTGAGACAGAAAACATCCACAGTGGTCACTCCTTCTGCGAGGCAGTGAAGAGACAGAGTGGTCTGCTTGTTCGCCAGGCAGCGAACAGATTAGGCAGTCTCCTTGTTTGTGAGACAGCGAACATCCACAGTGGCTCCTCATTCTGCTAGACAGCGAAAGGACAGAGCGTAACGCTTGTTCGCCTGGCAGCGAAGAGACAAAGCGGTTTGCTTGTTCGCCAGACAGTGGGCAGATTAGGCAGTCTCCTTGTTTGTGCCACAGAAAACATCCACAGTGGTTCCTCATTCTGCGAGACAGTGAACAGACAGAGCCTTTTGCTTGTTCTCCAGACAGTGGGCAGATTAGGCAGTCTCCTTGTTTGTGAGACAGCGAACATCCACAGTGGTTCCTCATTCTGCGAGGCAGCGAACAGAGAGAGCCTTTTGCTTGTTCGCCTGGCAGCGAAGAGACACAGTGGTTTCCTTGTTCGCCAGGCAGCGAAGAGACAAAGCGGTCTGCTTGTTTGCCAGGCGGTGGACAGATTAGGCAGTCTCCTTGTTTGTGAGACAGCGAACATCCACAGTGGTCACTCCTTCTGCGAGGCAGCGAACAGAGAGAGCCTTTTGCTTGTTCACCTGGCAGCGAAGAGACGAAGCGGTCTGCTTGTTCGACAGGCAGCAAACAGATTAGGCAGTCTCCTTGTTTGTGAGACAGCGAACATCCACACTGGTCACTCATTGTGCGAGGCAGCGAAGAGACACAGCGGTTTGCTTGTTCGCCAGGCAGCCAAGAGACAAAGCGGTTTGCTTATTCGCCAGACAGTTGGCAGATTAGGCAGTCTCCTTGTTTGTGAGACAGCGAAAATCCACAGTGCTTCCTCATTCTGCGAGGCAGCGAAGAGACAGAGCGTTTTGCTTGTTCGCCTGGCAGCGAAGAGACACAGCGGTTTGCTTGTTCACCAGGCAGTGAAGAGACGAAGCAGTCTGCTTGTTCTCCAGGCAGCGAAAATATTAGGCAGTCTCCTTGTTTGTGAGACAGTGAACATCCACTGTGGTTCCCCATTCTGCGAGGCAGCGAAGAGACACAGTGTTTTTCTTGTTCGCCTGGGAGCGAAGAGACGAAGCAGTCTGCTTGTTCGCCAGGCACTGGACAGATTAGGCATTCTCCTTGTTTGTGAGACAGCGAATATCCACTGTGGTTCCTCATTCTGCGAGGCAGCAAACAGAGAGAGCCTTTTGCTTGTTCGCCTGGCAGCGAAGAGACGAAGCGGTCTGCTTGTTCGCCAGGCAGCGAAAAGATTAGGCAGTCTCCTTGTTTGTGAGACAGCGAACATCCACGGTGGTCACTCATTCTGCGAGGCAGCCAAGAGACACAGTGGTCTGCTTGTTCGTGAGGCAGCGGACAGATGCAGTGGTTTGCCAGACAGCGAGGTAGTGAACAGAGAGAGTGGTTCGCTTGTTTGCGGGGCAGGGATGTTTCGCCATGGTTGGCTTTTTGGTGAGTAGGCGAATAGACGCAGTGATGTGCTTTTTTTTGCGAGTCAGCGAAGAGACGAAGCGGTCTGCTTGTTCGCCAGGCAGCAAACAGATTAGGCAGTCTCCTTGTTTGTGAGACAGCCAACATCCACAGTGCTCACTCATTGTGCGAGGCAGCGAAGAGAAACCGCCTTTTGCTTGTTCGCCAGGCAGCGAAGAAACGCAGTGGTTTGCTTGTTCGCCAGGCAGCCAAGAGACAAAGCGGTTTGCTTGTTCGCCAGACAGTTGGCAGATTAGGCAGTCTCCTTGTTTGTGAGACAGCGAAAATCCACAGTGCTTCCTCATTCTGCGAGGCAGCGAAGAGACACAGCGGTTTGCTTGTTCACCAGGCAGTGAAGAGACGAAGCAGTCTGCTTGTTCTCCAGGCACTGGACAGATTAGGCAGTCTCCTTGTTTTTGAGACAGCGAACATCCACAGTGGTTCCCCGTTCTGCGAGGCAGCGAAGAGACACAGTGGTTTTCTTGTTCGCCTGGGAGCGAAGAGACGAAGCAGTCTGCTTGTTCGCCAGGCACTGGACAGATTAGGCAGTCTCCTTGTTTGTGAGACAGCGAACATCCACAGTGGTTCCTCATTCTGCGAGGCAGCGAACAGAGAAAGCCTTTTGCTTGTTCGCCTGGCAGCGAAGAGACGAAGCGGTCTGCTTGTTCGCCAGGCAGCGAACAGATTAGGCAGTCTCCTTTTTTGTGAGACAGCGAACATCCACGGTCGTCACTCCTTCCGCGAGGCAGCGAAGAGACAGAGCCTTTTGCTTGTTCGCCTGGCAGCGAAGAGACGAAGCGGTCTGCTTGTTCGCCAGGCAGCAAACAGATTAGGCAGTCTCCTTGTTTGTGAGACAGCGAACATCCACAGTGGTCACTCATTGTGCGAGGCAGCGAAGAGACACAGTGGTTTGCTTGTTCGCCAGGCAGCGAAGAAACGCAGCGGTTTGCTTGTTCGCCAGGCAGCGAACAGATTAGGCAGTCTCCTTGTTTGTGAGACAGTGAACATCCACAGTGGCTCCTCATTCTGCTAGACAGCGAAAGGACAGAGCGTAACGCTTGTTCGCCTGGCAGCGAAGAGACAAAGCGGTTTGCTTGTTCGCCAGACAGTGGGCAGATTAGGCAGTCTCCTTGTTTGTGCCACAGAAAACATCCACAGTGGTTCCTCATTCTGCGAGACAGTGAACAGACAGAGCCTTTTGCTTGTTCTCCAGACAGTGGGCAGATTAGGCAGTCTCCTTGTTTGTGAGACAGCGAACATCCACAGTGGTTCCTCATTCTGCGAGGCAGCGAACAGAGAGAGCCTTTTGCTTGTTCGCCTGGCAGCGAAGAGACACAGTGGTTTCCTTGTTCGCCAGGCAGCGAAGAGACAAAGCGGTCTGCTTGTTTGCCAGGCGGTGGACAGATTAGGCAGTCTCCTTGTTTGTGAGACAGCGAACATCCACAGTGGTTCCCCATTCTGCGAGGCAGCCAAGAGACACAGTGTTTTTCTTGGTCGCCTGGGAGCGAAGAGACGAAGCGGTCTGCTTGTTCGCCAGGCACTGGACAGATTAGGCAGTCTCCTTGTTTGTGAGACAGCGAACATCCACAGTGGTCACTCCTTCTGCGAGGCAGCGAACAGAGAGAGCCTTTTGCTTGTTCACCTGGCAGCGAAGAGACGAAGCGGTCTGCTTGTTCGACAGGCAGCAAACAGATTAGGCAGTCTCCTTGTTTGTGAGACAGCGAACATCCACACTGGTCACTCATTGTGCGAGGCAGCGAAGAGACACAGCGGTTTGCTTGTTCGCCAGGCAGCCAAGAGACAAAGCGGTTTGCTTATTCGCCAGACAGTTGGCAGATTAGGCAGTCTCCTTGTTTGTGAGACAGCGAAAATCCACAGTGCTTCCTCATTCTGCGAGGCAGCGAAGAGACAGAGCGTTTTGCTTGTTCGCCTGGCAGCGAAGAGACACAGCGGTTTGCTTGTTCACCAGGCAGTGAAGAGACGAAGCAGTCTGCTTGTTCTCCAGGCAGCGAAAATATTAGGCAGTCTCCTTGTTTGTGAGACAGCGAACATCCACTGTGGTTCCCCATTCTGCGAGGCAGCGAAGAGACACAGTGTTTTTCTTGTTCGCCTGGGAGCGAAGAGACGAAGCAGTCTGCTTGTTCGCCAGGCACTGGACAGATTAGGCATTCTCCTTGTTTGTGAGACAGCGAACATCCACTGTGGTTCCTCATTCTGCGAGGCAGCAAACAGAGAGAGCCTTTTGCTTGTTCGCCTGGCAGCGAAGAGACGAAGCGGTCTGCTTGTTCGCCAGGCAGCGAAAAGATTAGGCAGTCTCCTTGTTTGTGAGACAGCGAACATCCACGGTGGTCACTCATTCTGCGAGGCAGCCAAGAGACACAGTGGTCTGCTTGTTCGTGAGGCAGCGGACAGATGCAGTGGTTTGCCAGACAGCGAGGTAGTGAACAGAGAGAGTGGTTCGCTTGTTTGCGGGGCAGGGATGTTTCGCCATGGTTGGCTTTTTGGTGAGTAGGCGAATAGACGCAGTGATGTGCTTTTTTTTGCGAGTCAGCGAAGAGACGAAGCGGTCTGCTTGTTCGCCAGGCAGCGAACAGATCAGGCAGTCTCCTTGTTTGTGAGACAGCGAACATCCACAGTGGTTCCTCATTCTGCCAGGCAGCCAAGAGACGCAGCGGTCGGCTTGTTCGCCAGGCAGCGAACAGATTAGGCACTCTCCTTGTTTGTGAGACAGCGAACATCCACAGTGGTCACTCATTCTGCGAGGCAGCCAAGAGACCTAGCGTTCTGCTTGTTCGCCATGCAGCGAAGAGATTAGGCACTCTCCTTGTTTGTGAGACAGCGAACATCCAGAGTGGTCACTCATTCTGCGAGGCAGCGAAGAGACACAGCGGTTTGCTTGTTCACCAGGCAGCGAAGAAACGCAGCGGTTTGCTTGTTCGCCAGGCAGCCAAGAGACAAAGCGGTTTGCTTATTCGCCAGACAGTTGGCAGATTAGGCAGTCTCCTTGTTTGTGAGACAGCGAAAATCCACAGTGCTTCCTCATTCTGCGAGGCAGCGAAGAGACACAGCGGTTTGCTTGTTCACCAGGCAGTGAAGAGACGAAGCAGTCTGCTTGTTCTCCAGGCAGCGAAAATATTAGGCAGTCTCCTTGTTTGTGAGACAGCGAACATCCACTGTGGTTCCCCATTCTGCGAGGCAGCGAAGAGACACAGTGTTTTTCTTGTTCGCCTGGGAGCGAAGAGACGAAGCAGTCTGCTTGTTCTCCAGGCACTGGACAGATTAGGCAGTCTCCTTGTTTGTGAGACAGCGAACATCCACAGTGGTTCCTCATTCTGCGAGGCAGCGAACAGAGAAAGCCTTTTGCTTGTTCGCCTGGCAGCGAAGAGACGAAGCGGTCTGCTTGTTCGCCAGGCAGCGAACAGATTAGGCAGTCTCCTTGTTTGTGAGACAGAAAACATCCACAGTGGTCACTCCTTCTGCGAGGCAGTGAAGAGACAGAGTGGTCTGCTTGTTCGCCAGGCAGCGAACAGATTAGGCAGTCTCCTTGTTTGTGAGACAGAAAACATCCACAGTGGTCACTCCTTCTGCGAGGCAGTGAAGAGACAGAGTGGTCTGCTTGTTCGCCAGGCAGCGAACAGATTAGGCAGTCTCCTTGTTTGTGAGACAGCGAACATCCACAGTGGCTCCTCATTCTGCTAGACAGCGAAAGGACAGAGCGTAACGCTTGTTCGCCTGGCAGCGAAGAGACAAAGCGGTTTGCTTGTTCGCCAGACAGTGGGCAGATTAGGCAGTCTCCTTGTTTGTGCCACAGAAAACATCCACAGTGGTTCCTCATTCTGCGAGACAGTGAACAGACAGAGCCTTTTGCTTGTTCTCCAGACAGTGGGCAGATTAGGCAGTCTCCTTGTTTGTGAGACAGCGAACATCCACAGTGGTTCCTCATTCTGCGAGGCAGCGAACAGAGAGAGCCTTTTGCTTGTTCGCCTGGCAGCGAAGAGACACAGTGGTTTCCTTGTTCGCCAGGCAGCGAAGAGACAAAGCGGTCTGCTTGTTTGCCAGGCGGTGGACAGATTAGGCAGTCTCCTTGTTTGTGAGACAGCGAACATCCACTGTGGTTCCCCATTCTGCGAGGCAGCCAAGAGACACAGTGTTTTTCTTGGTCGCCTGGGAGCGAAGAGACGAAGCGGTCTGCTTGTTCGCCAGGCACTGGACAGATTAGGCAGTCTCCTTGTTTGTGAGACAGCGAACATCCACAGTGGTCACTCCTTCTGCGAGGCAGCGAACAGAGAGAGCCTTTTGCTTGTTCGCCTGGCAGCGAAGAGACACAGTGGTTTCCTTGTTCGCCAGGCAGCGAAGAGACAAAGCGGTCTGCTTGTTTGCCAGGCGGTGGACAGATTAGGCAGTCTCCTTGTTTGTGAGACAGCGAACATCCACAGTGGTTCCTCATTCTGCCAGGCAGCGAAGAGACAGAGCGTTTTGCTTCTTCGCCTGGCAGCGAAGAGACACAGCGGTTTGCTTGTTCGCCAGGCAGTGAAGAGACGAAGCAGTCTGCTTGTTCTTCATGCAGCGAAAATATTAGGCAGTCTCCTTGTTTGTGAGACAGTCAACATCCACAGTGGTTCCCCATTCTGCGAGGCAGCGAAGAGACACAGTGGTTTTCTTGTTCGCCTGGGAGCGAAGAGACGAAGCAGTCTGCTTGTTCGCCAGGCAGCAAACAGATTAGGCAGTCTCCTTGTTTGTGAGACAGCGAACATCCACTGTGCTCACACATTCTGCGAGGCCGCCAAGAGACACAGTGGTCTGCTTGTTCGTGAGGCAGCGGACAGATGCAGTGGTTTGCCAGACAGCGAGGTAGTGAACAGAGAGAGTGGTTCGCTTGTTTGCGGGGCAGGGATGTTTCGCCATGGTTGGCTTTTTGGTGAGTGGGCGAATAGACGCAGTGATGTGCTTTTTTTGCGAGTCAGCGAAGAGACGAAGCGGTCTGCTTGTTCGCCAGGCAGCGAACAGATTAGGCAGTCTCCTTGTTTGTGACACAGAAAACATCCACAGTGGTTCCTCATACTGCGAGGCAGCGAACAGAGAGAGCCTTTTGCTTGTTCGCCTGGCAGCGAAGAGACACAGTGGTTTCCTTGTTCGCCAGGCAGCGAAGAGACAAAGCGGTCTGCTTGTTTGCCAGGCGGTGGACAGATTAGGCAGTCTCCTTGTTTGTGAGACAGCGAACATCCACCGTGGTTCCTCATTCTGCGAGGCAGCGAACAGAGAGAGCCTTTTGCTTGTTCGCCTGGCAGCGAAGAGATTAGGCAGTCTCCTTGTTTGTGAGACAGCGAACATCCACGGTGGTCCCTCCTTCTGCGAGGCAGCGAAGAGACAGAGCCTTTTGCTTGTTCGCCAGGCAGCGAAGAAACGCAGTGGTTTGCTTGTTCGCCAGGCAGCCAAGAGACAAAGCGGTTTGCTTGTTCGCCAGACAGTTGGCAGATTAGGCAGTCTCCTTGTTTGTGAGACAGCGAAAATCCACAGTGCTTCCTCATTCTGCGAGGCAGCGAAGAGACACAGCGGTTTGCTTGTTCACCAGGCAGTGAAGAGACGAAGCAGTCTGCTTGTTCTCCAGGCACTGGACAGATTAGGCAGTCTCCTTGTTTTTGAGACAGCGAACATCCACAGTGGTTCCCCGTTCTGCGAGGCAGCGAAGAGACACAGTGGTTTTCTTGTTCGCCTGGGAGCGAAGAGACGAAGCAGTCTGCTTGTTCGCCAGGCACTGGACAGATTAGGCAGTCTCCTTGTTTGTGAGACAGCGAACATCCACAGTGGTTCCTCATTCTGCGAGGCAGCGAACAGAGAAAGCCTTTTGCTTGTTCGCCTGGCAGCGAAGAGACGAAGCGGTCTGCTTGTTCGCCAGGCAGCGAACAGATTAGGCAGTCTCCTTTTTTGTGAGACAGCGAACATCCACGGTCGTCACTCCTTCTGCGAGGCAGCGAAGAGACAGAGCCTTTTGCTTGTTCGCCTGGCAGCGAAGAGACGAAGCGGTCTGCTTGTTCGCCAGGCAGCAAACAGATTAGGCAGTCTCCTTGTTTGTGAGACAGCGAACATCCACAGTGGTCACTCATTGTGCGAGGCAGCGAAGAGACACAGTGGTTTGCTTGTTCGCCAGGCAGCGAAGAAACGCAGCGGTTTGCTTGTTCGCCAGGCAGCGAACAGATTAGGCAGTCTCCTTGTTTGTGAGACAGAAAACATCCACAGTGGTCACTCCTTCTGCGAGGCAGTGAAGAGACAGAGTGGTCTGCTTGTTCGCCAGGCAGCGAACAGATTAGGCAGTCTCCTTGTTTGTGAGACAGCGAACATCCACAGTGGCTCCTCATTCTGCCAGGCAGCCAAAAGACGCAGCGGTCGGCTTGTTCGCCAGGCACTGGACAGATTAGGCAGTCTCCTTGTTTGTGAGACAGCGAACATCCACTGTGGTTCCTCATTCTGCGAGGCAGCAAACAGAGAGAGCCTTTTGCTTGTTCGCCTGGCAGCGAAGAGACGAAGCGGTCTGCTTGTTCGCCAGGCAGCGAAAAGATTAGGCAGTCTCCTTGTTTGTGAGACAGCGAACATCCACGGTGGTCACTCATTCTGCGAGGCAGCCAAGAGACACAGTGGTCTGCTTGTTCGTGAGGCAGCGGACAGATGCAGTGGTTTGCCAGACAGCGAGGTAGTGAACAGAGAGAGTGGTTCGCTTGTTTGCGGGGCAGGGATGTTTCGCCATGGTTGGCTTTTTGGTGAGTGGGCGAATAGACGCAGTGATGTGCTTTTTTTGCGAGTCAGCGAAGAGACGAAGCGGTCTGCTTGTTCGCCAGGCAGCGAACAGATCAGGCAGTCTCCTTGTTTGTGACACAGAAAACATCCACAGTGGTTCCTCATTCTGCGAGGCAGCGAACAGAGAGAGCCTTTTGCTTGTTCGCCTGGCAGCGAAGAGACACAGTGGTTTCCTTGTTCGCCAGGCAGCGAAGAGACAAAGCGGTCTGCTTGTTTGCCAGGCGGTGGACAGATTAGGCAGTCTCCTTGTTTGTGAGACAGCGAACATCCACAGTGGTTCCTCATTCTGCGAGGCAGCGAACAGAGAGAGCCTTTTGCTTGTTCGCCTGGCAGCGAAGAGATTAGGCAGTCTCCTTGTTTGTGAGACAGCGAACATCCACGGTGGTCACTCCTTCTGCGAGGCAGCGAAGAGACAGAGCCTTTTGCTTGTTCGCCTGGCAGCGAAGAGACGAAGCGGTCTGCTTGTTCGCCAGGCAGCAAACAGATTAGGCAGTCTCCTTGTTTGTGAGACAGCGAACATCCACAGTGCTCACTCATTGTGCGAGGCAGCGAAGAGAAACCGCCTTTTGCTTGTTCGCCAGGCAGCGAAGAAACGCAGTGGTTTGCTTGTTCGCCAGGCAGCCAAGAGACAAAGCGGTTTGCTTGTTCGCCAGACAGTTGGCAGATTAGGCAGTCTCCTTGTTTGTGAGACAGCGAAAATCCACAGTGCTTCCTCATTCTGCGAGGCAGCGAAGAGACACAGCGGTTTGCTTGTTCACCAGGCAGTGAAGAGACGAAGCAGTCTGCTTGTTCTCCAGGCACTGGACAGATTAGGCAGTCTCCTTGTTTTTGAGACAGCGAACATCCACAGTGGTTCCCCGTTCTGCGAGGCAGCGAAGAGACACAGTGGTTTTCTTGTTCGCCTGGGAGCGAAGAGACGAAGCAGTCTGCTTGTTCGCCAGGCACTGGACAGATTAGGCAGTCTCCTTGTTTGTGAGACAGCGAACATCCACAGTGGTTCCTCATTCTGCGAGGCAGCGAACAGAGAAAGCCTTTTGCTTGTTCGCCTGGCAGCGAAGAGACGAAGCGGTCTGCTTGTTCGCCAGGCAGCGAACAGATTAGGCAGTCTCCTTTTTTGTGAGACAGCGAACATCCACGGTCGTCACTCCTTCTGCGAGGCAGCGAAGAGACAGAGCCTTTTGCTTGTTCGCCTGGCAGCGAAGAGACGAAGCGGTCTGCTTGTTCGCCAGGCAGCAAACAGATTAGGCAGTCTCCTTGTTTGTGAGACAGCGAACATCCACAGTGGTCACTCATTGTGCGAGGCAGCGAAGAGACACAGTGGTTTGCTTGTTCGCCAGGCAGCGAAGAAACGCAGCGGTTTGCTTGTTCGCCAGGCAGCGAACAGATTAGGCAGTCTCCTTGTTTGTGAGACAGAAAACATCCACAGTGGTCACTCCTTCTGCGAGGCAGTGAAGAGACAGAGTGGTCTGCTTGTTCGCCAGGCAGCGAACAGATTAGGCAGTCTCCTTGTTTGTGAGACAGCGAACATCCACAGTGGCTCCTCATTCTGCTAGACAGCGAAAGGACAGAGCGTAACGCTTGTTCGCCTGGCAGCGAAGAGACAAAGCGGTTTGCTTGTTCGCCAGACAGTGGGCAGATTAGGCAGTCTCCTTGTTTGTGCCACAGAAAACATCCACAGTGGTTCCTCATTCTGCGAGACAGTGAACAGACAGAGCCTTTTGCTTGTTCTCCAGACAGTGGGCAGATTAGGCAGTCTCCTTGTTTGTGAGACAGCGAACATCCACAGTGGTTCCTCATTCTGCGAGGCAGCGAACAGAGAGAGAGCCTTTTGCTTGTTCGCCTGGCAGCGAAGAGACACAGTGGTTTCCTTGTTCGCCAGGCAGCGAAGAGACAAAGCGGTCTGCTTGTTTGCCAGGCGGTGGACAGATTAGGCAGTCTCCTTGTTTGTGAGACAGCGAACATCCACAGTGGTTCCCCATTCTGCGAGGCAGCCAAGAGACACAGTGTTTTTCTTGGTCGCCTGGGAGCGAAGAGACGAAGCGGTCTGCTTGTTCGCCAGGCACTGGACAGATTAGGCAGTCTCCTTGTTTGTGAGACAGCGAACATCCACAGTGGTCACTCCTTCTGCGAGGCAGCGAACAGAGAGAGCCTTTTGCTTGTTCACCTGGCAGCGAAGAGACGAAGCGGTCTGCTTGTTCGACAGGCAGCAAACAGATTAGGCAGTCTCCTTGTTTGTGAGACAGCGAACATCCACACTGGTCACTCATTGTGCGAGGCAGCGAAGAGACACAGCGGTTTGCTTGTTCGCCAGGCAGCCAAGAGACAAAGCGGTTTGCTTATTCGCCAGACAGTTGGCAGATTAGGCAGTCTCCTTGTTTGTGAGACAGCGAAAATCCACAGTGCTTCCTCATTCTGCGAGGCAGCGAAGAGACAGAGCGTTTTGCTTGTTCGCCTGGCAGCGAAGAGACACAGCGGTTTGCTTGTTCACCAGGCAGTGAAGAGACGAAGCAGTCTGCTTGTTCTCCAGGCAGCGAAAATATTAGGCAGTCTCCTTGTTTGTGAGACAGTGAACATCCACTGTGGTTCCCCATTCTGCGAGGCAGCGAAGAGACACAGTGTTTTTCTTGTTCGCCTGGGAGCGAAGAGACGAAGCAGTCTGCTTGTTCGCCAGGCACTGGACAGATTAGGCATTCTCCTTGTTTGTGAGACAGCGAACATCCACTGTGGTTCCTCATTCTGCGAGGCAGCAAACAGAGAGAGCCTTTTGCTTGTTCGCCTGGCAGCGAAGAGACGAAGCGGTCTGCTTGTTCGCCAGGCAGCGAAAAGATTAGGCAGTCTCCTTGTTTGTGAGACAGCGAACATCCACGGTGGTCACTCATTCCGCGAGGCAGCCAAGAGACACAGTGGTCTGCTTGTTCGTGAGGCAGCGGACAGATGCAGTGGTTTGCCAGACAGCGAGGTAGTGAACAGAGAGAGTGGTTCGCTTGTTTGCGGGGCAGGGATGTTTCGCCATGGTTGGCTTTTTGGTGAGTAGGCGAATAGACGCAGTGATGTGCTTTTTTTTGCGAGTCAGCGAAGAGACGAAGCGGTCTGCTTGTTCGCCAGGCAGCAAACAGATTAGGCAGTCTCCTTGTTTGTGAGACAGCGAACATCCACAGTGCTCACTCATTGTGCGAGGCAGCGAAGAGAAACCGCCTTTTGCTTGTTCGCCAGGCAGCGAAGAAACGCAGTGGTTTGCTTGTTCGCCAGGCAGCCAAGAGACAAAGCGGTTTGCTTGTTCGCCAGACAGTTGGCAGATTAGGCAGTCTCCTTGTTTGTGAGACAGCGAAAATCCACAGTGCTTCCTCATTCTGCGAGGCAGCGAAGAGACACAGCGGTTTGCTTGTTCACCAGGCAGTGAAGAGACGAAGCAGTCTGCTTGTTCTCCAGGCACTGGACAGATTAGGCAGTCTCCTTGTTTTTGAGACAGCGAACATCCACAGTGGTTCCCCGTTCTGCGAGGCAGCGAAGAGACACAGTGGTTTTCTTGTTCGCCTGGGAGCGAAGAGACGAAGCAGTCTGCTTGTTCGCCAGGCACTGGACAGATTAGGCAGTCTCCTTGTTTGTGAGACAGCGAACATCCACAGTGGTTCCTCATTCTGCGAGGCAGCGAACAGAGAAAGCCTTTTGCTTGTTCGCCTGGCAGCGAAGAGACGAAGCGGTCTGCTTGTTCGCCAGGCAGCGAACAGATTAGGCAGTCTCCTTTTTTGTGAGACAGCGAACATCCACGGTCGTCACTCCTTCCGCGAGGCAGCGAAGAGACAGAGCCTTTTGCTTGTTCGCCTGGCAGCGAAGAGACGAAGCGGTCTGCTTGTTCGCCAGGCAGCAAACAGATTAGGCAGTCTCCTTGTTTGTGAGACAGCGAACATCCACAGTGGTCACTCATTGTGCGAGGCAGCGAAGAGACACAGTGGTTTGCTTGTTCGCCAGGCAGCGAAGAAACGCAGCGGTTTGCTTGTTCGCCAGGCAGCGAACAGATTAGGCAGTCTCCTTGTTTGTGAGACAGCGAACATCCACAGTGGCTCCTCATTCTGCTAGACAGCGAAAGGACAGAGCGTAACGCTTGTTCGCCTGGCAGCGAAGAGACAAAGCGGTTTGCTTGTTCGCCAGACAGTGGGCAGATTAGGCAGTCTCCTTGTTTGTGCCACAGAAAACATCCACAGTGGTTCCTCATTCTGCGAGACAGTGAACAGACAGAGCCTTTTGCTTGTTCTCCAGACAGTGGGCAGATTAGGCAGTCTCCTTGTTTGTGAGACAGCGAACATCCACAGTGGTTCCTCATTCTGCGAGGCAGCGAACAGAGAGAGCCTTTTGCTTGTTCGCCTGGCAGCGAAGAGACACAGTGGTTTCCTTGTTCGCCAGGCAGCGAAGAGACAAAGCGGTCTGCTTGTTTGCCAGGCGGTGGACAGATTAGGCAGTCTCCTTGTTTGTGAGACAGCGAACATCCACTGTGGTTCCCCATTCTGCGAGGCAGCCAAGAGACACAGTGTTTTTCTTGGTCGCCTGGGAGCGAAGAGACGAAGCGGTCTGCTTGTTCGCCAGGCACTGGACAGATTAGGCAGTCTCCTTGTTTGTGAGACAGCGAACATCCACAGTGGTCACTCCTTCTGCGAGGCAGCGAACAGAGAGAGCCTTTTGCTTGTTCACCTGGCAGCGAAGAGACGAAGCGGTCTGCTTGTTCGACAGGCAGCAAACAGATTAGGCAGTCTCCTTGTTTGTGAGACAGCGAACATCCACACTGGTCACTCATTGTGCGAGGCAGCGAAGAGACACAGCGGTTTGCTTGTTCGCCAGGCAGCCAAGAGACAAAGCGGTTTGCTTATTCGCCAGACAGTTGGCAGATTAGGCAGTCTCCTTGTTTGTGAGACAGCGAAAATCCACAGTGCTTCCTCATTCTGCGAGGCAGCGAAGAGACAGAGCGTTTTGCTTGTTCGCCTGGCAGCGAAGAGACACAGCGGTTTGCTTGTTCACCAGGCAGTGAAGAGACGAAGCAGTCTGCTTGTTCTCCAGGCAGCGAAAATATTAGGCAGTCTCCTTGTTTGTGAGACAGTGAACATCCACTGTGGTTCCCCATTCTGCGAGGCAGCGAAGAGACACAGTGTTTTTCTTGTTCGCCTGGGAGCGAAGAGACGAAGCAGTCTGCTTGTTCGCCAGGCACTGGACAGATTAGGCATTCTCCTTGTTTGTGAGACAGCGAATATCCACTGTGGTTCCTCATTCTGCGAGGCAGCAAACAGAGAGAGCCTTTTGCTTGTTCGCCTGGCAGCGAAGAGACGAAGCGGTCTGCTTGTTCGCCAGGCAGCGAAAAGATTAGGCAGTCTCCTTGTTTGTGAGACAGCGAACATCCACGGTGGTCACTCATTCTGCGAGGCAGCCAAGAGACACAGTGGTCTGCTTGTTCGTGAGGCAGCGGACAGATGCAGTGGTTTGCCAGACAGCGAGGTAGTGAACAGAGAGAGTGGTTCGCTTGTTTGCGGGGCAGGGATGTTTCGCCATGGTTGGCTTTTTGGTGAGTAGGCGAATAGACGCAGTGATGTGCTTTTTTTTGCGAGTCAGCGAAGAGACGAAGCGGTCTGCTTGTTCGCCAGGCAGCAAACAGATTAGGCAGTCTCCTTGTTTGTGAGACAGCGAACATCCACAGTGCTCACTCATTGTGCGAGGCAGCGAAGAGAAACCGCCTTTTGCTTGTTCGCCAGGCAGCGAAGAAACGCAGTGGTTTGCTTGTTCGCCAGGCAGCCAAGAGACAAAGCGGTTTGCTTGTTCGCCAGACAGTTGGCAGATTAGGCAGTCTCCTTGTTTGTGAGACAGCGAAAATCCACAGTGCTTCCTCATTCTGCGAGGCAGCGAAGAGACACAGCGGTTTGCTTGTTCACCAGGCAGTGAAGAGACGAAGCAGTCTGCTTGTTCTCCAGGCACTGGACAGATTAGGCAGTCTCCTTGTTTTTGAGACAGCGAACATCCACAGTGGTTCCCCGTTCTGCGAGGCAGCGAAGAGACACAGTGGTTTTCTTGTTCGCCTGGGAGCGAAGAGACGAAGCAGTCTGCTTGTTCGCCAGGCACTGGACAGATTAGGCAGTCTCCTTGTTTGTGAGACAGCGAACATCCACAGTGGTTCCTCATTCTGCGAGGCAGCAAACAGAGAGAGCCTTTTGCTTGTTCGCCTGGCAGCGAAGAGACGAAGCGGTCTGCTTGTTCGCCAGGCAGCGAACAGATTAGGCAATCTCCTTTTTTGTGAGACAGCGAACATCCACGGTCGTCACTCCTTCCGCGAGGCAGCGAAGAGACAGAGCCTTTTGCTTGTTCGCCTGGCAGCGAAGAGACGAAGCGGTCTGCTTGTTCGCCAGGCAGCAAACAGATTAGGCAGTCTCCTTGTTTGTGAGACAGCGAACATCCACAGTGGTCACTCATTGTGCGAGGCAGCGAAGAGACACAGTGGTTTGCTTGTTCGCCAGGCAGCGAAGAAACGCAGCGGTTTGCTTGTTCGCCAGGCAGCGAACAGATTAGGCAGTCTCCTTGTTTGTGAGACAGTGAACATCCACAGTGGCTCCTCATTCTGCTAGACAGCGAAAGGACAGAGCGTAACGCTTGTTCGCCTGGCAGCGAAGAGACAAAGCGGTTTGCTTGTTCGCCAGACAGTGGGCAGATTAGGCAGTCTCCTTGTTTGTGCCACAGAAAACATCCACAGTGGTTCCTCATTCTGCGAGACAGTGAACAGACAGAGCCTTTTGCTTGTTCTCCAGACAGTGGGCAGATTAGGCAGTCTCCTTGTTTGTGAGACAGCGAACATCCACAGTGGTTCCTCATTCTGCGAGGCAGCGAACAGAGAGAGCCTTTTGCTTGTTCGCCTGGCAGCGAAGAGACACAGTGGTTTCCTTGTTCGCCAGGCAGCGAAGAGACAAAGCGGTCTGCTTGTTTGCCAGGCGGTGGACAGATTAGGCAGTCTCCTTGTTTGTGAGACAGCGAACATCCACAGTGGTTCCCCATTCTGCGAGGCAGCCAAGAGACACAGTGTTTTTCTTGGTCGCCTGGGAGCGAAGAGACGAAGCGGTCTGCTTGTTCGCCAGGCACTGGACAGATTAGGCAGTCTCCTTGTTTGTGAGACAGCGAACATCCACAGTGGTCACTCCTTCTGCGAGGCAGCGAACAGAGAGAGCCTTTTGCTTGTTCACCTGGCAGCGAAGAGACGAAGCGGTCTGCTTGTTCGACAGGCAGCAAACAGATTAGGCAGTCTCCTTGTTTGTGAGACAGCGAACATCCACACTGGTCACTCATTGTGCGAGGCAGCGAAGAGACACAGCGGTTTGCTTGTTCACCAGGCAGCGAAGAAACGCAGCGGTTTGCTTGTTCGCCAGGCAGCCAAGAGACAAAGCGGTTTGCTTATTCGCCAGACAGTTGGCAGATTAGGCAGTCTCCTTGTTTGTGAGACAGCGAAAATCCACAGTGCTTCCTCATTCTGCGAGGCAGCGAAGAGACAGAGCGTTTTGCTTGTTCGCCTGGCAGCGAAGAGACACAGCGGTTTGCTTGTTCACCAGGCAGTGAAGAGACGAAGCAGTCTGCTTGTTCTCCAGGCAGCGAAAATATTAGGCAGTCTCCTTGTTTGTGAGACAGTGAACATCCACAGTGGCTCCTCATTCTGCGAGGCAGCCAAGAGACACAGTGTTTTTCTTGGTCGCCTGGGAGCGAAGAGACGAAGCGGTCTGCTTGTTCGCCAGGCACTGGACAGATTAGGCAGTCTCCTTGTTTGTGAGACAGCTAACATCCACAGTGGTCACTCATTGTGCGAGGCAGCGAAGAGACACAGTGGTTTGCTTGTTCGCCAGGCAGCGAAGAAACGCAGCGGTTTGCTTGTTCGCCAGGCAGCGAACAGATTAGGCAGTCTCCTTGTTTGTGAGACAGAAAACATCCACAGTGGTCACTCCTTCTGCGAGGCAGTGAAGAGACAGAGTGGTCTGCTTGTTCGCCAGGCAGCGAACAGATTAGGCAGTCTCCTTGTTTGTGAGACAGCGAACATCCACAGTGGCTCCTCATTCTGCTAGACAGCGAAAGGACAGAGCGTAACGCTTGTTCGCCTGGCAGCGAAGAGACAAAGCGGTTTGCTTGTTCGCCAGACAGTGGGCAGATTAGGCAGTCTCCTTGTTTGTGCCACAGAAAACATCCACAGTGGTTCCTCATTCTGCGAGACAGTGAACAGACAGAGCCTTTTGCTTGTTCTCCAGACAGTGGGCAGATTAGGCAGTCTCCTTGTTTGTGAGACAGCGAACATCCACAGTGGTTCCTCATTCTGCGAGGCAGCGAACAGAGAGAGCCTTTTGCTTGTTCGCCTGGCAGCGAAGAGACACAGTGGTTTCCTTGTTCGCCAGGCAGCGAAGAGACAAAGCGGTCTGCTTGTTTGCCAGGCGGTGGACAGATTAGGCAGTCTCCTTGTTTGTGAGACAGCGAACATCCACTGTGGTTCCCCATTCTGCGAGGCAGCCAAGAGACACAGTGTTTTTCTTGGTCGCCTGGGAGCGAAGAGACGAAGCGGTCTGCTTGTTCGCCAGGCACTGGACAGATTAGGCAGTCTCCTTGTTTGTGAGACAGCGAACATCCACAGTGGTCACTCCTTCTGCGAGGCAGCGAACAGAGAGAGCCTTTTGCTTGTTCACCTGGCAGCGAAGAGACGAAGCGGTCTGCTTGTTCGACAGGCAGCAAACAGATTAGGCAGTCTCCTTGTTTGTGAGACAGCGAACATCCACACTGGTCACTCATTGTGCGAGGCAGCGAAGAGACACAGCGGTTTGCTTGTTCGCCAGGCAGCCAAGAGACAAAGCGGTTTGCTTATTCGCCAGACAGTTGGCAGATTAGGCAGTCTCCTTGTTTGTGAGACAGCGAAAATCCACAGTGCTTCCTCATTCTGCGAGGCAGCGAAGAGACAGAGCGTTTTGCTTGTTCGCCTGGCAGCGAAGAGACACAGCGGTTTGCTTGTTCACCAGGCAGTGAAGAGACGAAGCAGTCTGCTTGTTCTCCAGGCAGCGAAAATATTAGGCAGTCTCCTTGTTTGTGAGACAGTGAACATCCACTGTGGTTCCCCATTCTGCGAGGCAGCGAAGAGACACAGTGTTTTTCTTGTTCGCCTGGGAGCGAAGAGACGAAGCAGTCTGCTTGTTCGCCAGGCACTGGACAGATTAGGCATTCTCCTTGTTTGTGAGACAGCGAATATCCACTGTGGTTCCTCATTCTGCGAGGCAGCAAACAGAGAGAGCCTTTTGCTTGTTCGCCTGGCAGCGAAGAGACGAAGCGGTCTGCTTGTTCGCCAGGCAGCGAAAAGATTAGGCAGTCTCCTTGTTTGTGAGACAGCGAACATCCACGGTGGTCACTCATTCTGCGAGGCAGCCAAGAGACACAGTGGTCTGCTTGTTCGTGAGGCAGCGGACAGATGCAGTGGTTTGCCAGACAGCGAGGTAGTGAACAGAGAGAGTGGTTCGCTTGTTTGCGGGGCAGGGATGTTTCGCCATGGTTGGCTTTTTGGTGAGTAGGCGAATAGACGCAGTGATGTGCTTTTTTTTGCGAGTCAGCGAAGAGACGAAGCGGTCTGCTTGTTCGCCAGGCAGCAAACAGATTAGGCAGTCTCCTTGTTTGTGAGACAGCGAACATCCACAGTGCTCACTCATTGTGCGAGGCAGCGAAGAGAAACCGCCTTTTGCTTGTTCGCCAGGCAGCGAAGAAACGCAGTGGTTTGCTTGTTCGCCAGGCAGCCAAGAGACAAAGCGGTTTGCTTGTTCGCCAGACAGTTGGCAGATTAGGCAGTCTCCTTGTTTGTGAGACAGCGAAAATCCACAGTGCTTCCTCATTCTGCGAGGCAGCGAAGAGACACAGCGGTTTGCTTGTTCACCAGGCAGTGAAGAGACGAAGCAGTCTGCTTGTTCTCCAGGCACTGGACAGATTAGGCAGTCTCCTTGTTTTTGAGACAGCGAACATCCACAGTGGTTCCCCGTTCTGCGAGGCAGCGAAGAGACACAGTGGTTTTCTTGTTCGCCTGGGAGCGAAGAGACGAAGCAGTCTGCTTGTTCGCCAGGCACTGGACAGATTAGGCAGTCTCCTTGTTTGTGAGACAGCGAACATCCACAGTGGTTCCTCATTCTGCGAGGCAGCGAACAGAGAAAGCCTTTTGCTTGTTCGCCTGGCAGCGAAGAGACGAAGCGGTTTGCTTATTCGCCAGACAGTTGGCAGATTAGGCAGTCTCCTTTTTTGTGAGACAGCGAACATCCACGGTCGTCACTCCTTCCGCGAGGCAGCGAAGAGACAGAGCCTTTTGCTTGTTCGCCTGGCAGCGAAGAGACGAAGCGGTCTGCTTGTTCGCCAGGCAGCAAACAGATTAGGCAGTCTCCTTGTTTGTGAGACAGCGAACATCCACAGTGGTCACTCATTGTGCGAGGCAGCGAAGAGACACAGTGGTTTGCTTGTTCGCCAGGCAGCGAAGAAACGCAGCGGTTTGCTTGTTCGCCAGGCAGCGAACAGATTAGGCAGTCTCCTTGTTTGTGAGACAGCGAACATCCACAGTGGCTCCTCATTCTGCTAGACAGCGAAAGGACAGAGCGTAACGCTTGTTCGCCTGGCAGCGAAGAGACAAAGCGGTTTGCTTGTTCGCCAGACAGTGGGCAGATTAGGCAGTCTCCTTGTTTGTGCCACAGAAAACATCCACAGTGGTTCCTCATTCTGCGAGACAGTGAACAGACAGAGCCTTTTGCTTGTTCTCCAGACAGTGGGCAGATTAGGCAGTCTCCTTGTTTGTGAGACAGCGAACATCCACAGTGGTTCCTCATTCTGCGAGGCAGCGAACAGAGAGAGCCTTTTGCTTGTTCGCCTGGCAGCGAAGAGACACAGTGGTTTCCTTGTTCGCCAGGCAGCGAAGAGACAAAGCGGTCTGCTTGTTTGCCAGGCGGTGGACAGATTAGGCAGTCTCCTTGTTTGTGAGACAGCGAACATCCACTGTGGTTCCCCATTCTGCGAGGCAGCCAAGAGACACAGTGTTTTTCTTGGTCGCCTGGGAGCGAAGAGACGAAGCGGTCTGCTTGTTCGCCAGGCACTGGACAGATTAGGCAGTCTCCTTGTTTGTGAGACAGCGAACATCCACAGTGGTCACTCCTTCTGCGAGGCAGCGAACAGAGAGAGCCTTTTGCTTGTTCACCTGGCAGCGAAGAGACGAAGCGGTCTGCTTGTTCGACAGGCAGCAAACAGATTAGGCAGTCTCCTTGTTTGTGAGACAGCGAACATCCACACTGGTCACTCATTGTGCGAGGCAGCGAAGAGACACAGCGGTTTGCTTGTTCGCCAGGCAGCCAAGAGACAAAGCGGTTTGCTTATTCGCCAGACAGTTGGCAGATTAGGCAGTCTCCTTGTTTGTGAGACAGCGAAAATCCACAGTGCTTCCTCATTCTGCGAGGCAGCGAAGAGACAGAGCGTTTTGCTTGTTCGCCTGGCAGCGAAGAGACACAGCGGTTTGCTTGTTCACCAGGCAGTGAAGAGACGAAGCAGTCTGCTTGTTCTCCAGGCAGCGAAAATATTAGGCAGTCTCCTTGTTTGTGAGACAGTGAACATCCACTGTGGTTCCCCATTCTGCGAGGCAGCGAAGAGACACAGTGTTTTTCTTGTTCGCCTGGGAGCGAAGAGACGAAGCAGTCTGCTTGTTCGCCAGGCACTGGACAGATTAGGCATTCTCCTTGTTTGTGAGACAGCGAACATCCACTGTGGTTCCTCATTCTGCGAGGCAGCAAACAGAGAGAGCCTTTTGCTTGTTCGCCTGGCAGCGAAGAGACGAAGCGGTCTGCTTGTTCGCCAGGCAGCGAAAAGATTAGGCAGTCTCCTTGTTTGTGAGACAGCGAACATCCACGGTGGTCACTCATTCTGCGAGGCAGCCAAGAGACACAGTGGTCTGCTTGTTCGTGAGGCAGCGGACAGATGCAGTGGTTTGCCAGACAGCGAGGTAGTGAACAGAGAGAGTGGTTCGCTTGTTTGCGGGGCAGGGATGTTTCGCCATGGTTGGCTTTTTGGTGAGTAGGCGAATAGACGCAGTGATGTGCTTTTTTTTGCGAGTCAGCGAAGAGACGAAGCGGTCTGCTTGTTCGCCAGGCAGCAAACAGATTAGGCAGTCTCCTTGTTTGTGAGACAGCGAAAATCCACAGTGCTTCCTCATTCTGCGAGGCAGCGAAGAGACACAGCGGTTTGCTTGTTCACCAGGCAGTGAAGAGACGAAGCAGTCTGCTTGTTCTCCAGGCACTGGACAGATTAGGCAGTCTCCTTGTTTTTGAGACAGCGAACATCCACAGTGGTTCCCCGTTCTGCGAGGCAGCGAAGAGACACAGTGGTTTTCTTGTTCGCCTGGGAGCGAAGAGACGAAGCAGTCTGCTTGTTCGCCAGGCACTGGACAGATTAGGCAGTCTCCTTGTTTGTGAGACAGCGAACATCCACAGTGGTTCCTCATTCTGCGAGGCAGCGAACAGAGAAAGCCTTTTGCTTGTTCGCCTGGGAGCGAAGAGACGAAGCGGTCTGCTTGTTCGCCAGGCAGCAAACAGATTAGGCAGTCTCCTTGTTTGTGAGACAGCGAACATCCACAGTGGTTCCTCATTCTGCCAGGCAGCGAAGAGACAGAGCATTTTGCTTCTTCGCCTGGCAGCGAAGAGACACAGCGGTTTGCTTGTTCGCCAGGCAGTGAAGAGACGAAGCAGTCTGCTTGTTCTTCATGCAGCGAAAAGATTAGGCAGTCTCCTTGTTTGTGAGACAGTCAACATCCACAGTGGTTCCCCATTCTGCGAGGCAGCGAAGAGACACAGTGGTTTTCTTGTTCCCCTGGGAGCGAAGAGACGAAGCAGTCTGCTTGTTCGCCAGGCAGCAAACAGATTAGGCAGTCTCCTTGTTTGTGAGACAGCGAACATCCACTGTGCTCACACATTCTGCGAGGCCGCCAAGAGACACAGTGGTCTGCTTGTTCGTGAGGCAGCGGACAGATGCAGTGGTTTGCCAGACAGCGAGGTAGTGAACAGAGAGAGTGGTTCGCTTGTTTGCGGGGCAGGGATGTTTCGCCATGGTTGGCTTTTTGGTGAGTGGGCGAATAGACGCAGTGATGTGCTTTTTTTTGCGAGTCAGCGAAGAGACGAAGCGGTCTGCTTGTTCGCCAGGCAGCAAACAGATTAGGCAGTCTCCTTGTTTGTGAGACAGCGAAAATCCACAGTGCTTCCTCATTCTGCGAGGCAGCGAAGAGACACAGCGGTTTGCTTGTTCACCAGGCAGTGAAGAGACGAAGCGGTCTGCTTGTTCGCCAGGCAGCGAACAGATCAGGCAGTCTCCTTGTTTGTGAGACAGCGAACATCCACAGTGGTTCCTCATTCTGCCAGGCAGCCAAGAGACGCAGCGGTCGGCTTGTTCGCCAGGCAGCGAACAGATTAGGCACTCTCCTTGTTTGTGAGACAGCGAACATCCACAGTGGTCACTCATTCTCCGAGGCAGCCAAGAGACCTAGCGTTCTGCTTGTTCGCCATGCAGGGAAGAGATTAGGCACTCTCCTTGTTTGTGAGACAGCGAACATCCAGAGTGGTCACTCATTCTGCGAGGCAGCGAATTGGCACAGCGTTCTGCTTCTTCGCCAAGCAGTGGACAGATTAGGTAGTCTCCTTGTTTGTGAGACAGCGAACATCCACAGTGGTCACGCATTCTGCGAGGCAGCGAAGAGACACAGCGGTCTGCTTGTTCGCCAGGCAGCGAAGAGATTAGCCAGTCTCCTTGTTTGTGAGACAGCCAACATCCACAGTGGTCACTCATTGTGCGAGGTAGCGAAAAGACACAGCGGTTTGCTTTTTCGCCAGGCAGCGAAGAGACGAAGCGTTTTGCTTGCTCGCCAGGCAGTGGACAGATTAGGCAGTCTCCGTGTTTGTGAGACAGCCAACATCCACAGTGGTCACTCATTCTGCGAGGCAGTGAAGAGACAGAGTGGTCTGCTTGTTCGCCAGGCAGCGAACAGATTAGGCAGTCTCCTTGTTTGTGAGACAGCGAACATCCACAGTGGCTCCTCATTCTGCTAGACAGCGAAAGGACAGAGCGTAACGCTTGTTCGCCTGGCAGCGAAGAGACAAAGCGGTTTGCTTGTTCGCCAGACAGTGGGCAGATTAGGCAGTCTCCTTGTTTGTGCCACAGAAAACATCCACAGTGGTTCCTCATTCTGCGAGACAGTGAACAGACAGAGCCTTTTGCTTGTTCTCCAGACAGTGGGCAGATTAGGCAGTCTCCTTGTTTGTGAGACAGCGAACATCCACAGTGGTTCCTCATTCTGCGAGGCAGCGAACAGAGAGAGCCTTTTGCTTGTTCGCCTGGCAGCGAAGAGACACAGTGGTTTCCTTGTTCGCCAGGCAGCGAAGAGACAAAGCGGTCTGCTTGTTTGCCAGGCGGTGGACAGATTAGGCAGTCTCCTTGTTTGTGAGACAGCGAACATCCACAGTGGTTCCCCATTCTGCGAGGCAGCCAAGAGACACAGTGTTTTTCTTGGTCGCCTGGGAGCGAAGAGACGAAGCGGTCTGCTTGTTCGCCAGGCACTGGACAGATTAGGCAGTCTCCTTGTTTGTGAGACAGCGAACATCCACAGTGGTCACTCCTTCTGCGAGGCAGCGAAGAGACACAGCGGTTTGCTTGTTCACCAGGCAGCGAAGAAACGCAGCGGTTTGCTTGTTCGCCAGGCAGCCAAGAGACGAAGCGGTCTGCTTGTTCGCCAGGCAGCGAACAGATTAGGCAGTCTCCTTGTTTGTGACACAGAAAACATCCACAGTGGTTCCTCATTCTGCGAGGCAGCGAACAGAGAGAGCCTTTTGCTTGTTCGCCTGGCAGCGAAGAGACACAGTGGTTTCCTTGTTCGCCAGGCAGCGAAGAGACAAAGCGGTCTGCTTGTTTGCCAGGCGGTGGACAGATTAGGCAGTCTCCTTGTTTGTGAGACAGCGAACATCCACAGTGGTTCCTCATTCTGCCAGGCAGCGAAGAGACAGAGCGTTTTGCTTCTTCGCCTGGCAGCGAAGAGACACAGCGGTTTGCTTGTTCGCCAGGCAGTGAAGAGACGAAGCAGTCTGCTTGTTCTCCAGGCAGCGAAAATATTAGGCAGTCTCCTTGTTTGTGAGACAGTCAACATCCACAGTGGTTCCCCATTCTGCGAGGCAGCGAAGAGACACAGTGGTTTTCTTGTTCGCCTGGGAGCGAAGAGACGAAGCAGTCTGCTTGTTCGCCAGGCAGCAAACAGATTAGGCAGTCTCCTTGTTTGTGAGACAGCGAACATCCACTGTGCTCACACATTCTGCGAGGCCGCCAAGAGACACAGTGGTCTGCTTGTTCGTGAGGCAGCGGACAGATGCAGTGGTTTGCCAGACAGCGAGGTAGTGAACAGAGAGAGTGGTTCGCTTGTTTGCGGGGCAGGGATGTTTCGCCATGGTTGGCTTTTTGGTGAGTGGGCGAATAGACGCAGTGATGTGCTTTTTTTGCGAGTCAGCGAAGAGACGAAGCGGTCTGCTTGTTCGCCAGGCAGCGAACAGATTAGGCAGTCTCCTTGTTTGTGACACAGAAAACATCCACAGTGGTTCCTCATTCTGCGAGGCAGCGAACAGAGAGAGCCTTTTGCTTGTTCGCCTGGCAGCGAAGAGACACAGTGGTTTCCTTGTTCGCCAGGCAGCGAAGAGACAAAGCGGTCTGCTTGTTTGCCAGGCGGTGGACAGATTAGGCAGTCTCCTTGTTTGTGAGACAGCGAACATCCACAGTGGTTCCTCATTCTGCGAGGCAGCGAACAGAGAGAGCCTTTTGCTTGTTCGCCTGGCAGCGAAGAGATTAGGCAGTCTCCTTGTTTGTGAGACAGCGAACATCCACGGTGGTCACTCCTTCTGCGAGGCAGCGAAGAGACAGAGCCTTTTGCTTGTTCGCCAGGCAGCGAAGAAACGCAGTGGTTTGCTTGTTCGCCAGGCAGCCAAGAGACAAAGCGGTTTGCTTGTTCGCCAGACAGTTGGCAGATTAGGCAGTCTCCTTGTTTGTGAGACAGCGAAAATCCACAGTGCTTCCTCATTCTGCGAGGCAGCGAAGAGACACAGCGGTTTGCTTGTTCACCAGGCAGTGAAGAGACGAAGCAGTCTGCTTGTTCTCCAGGCACTGGACAGATTAGGCAGTCTCCTTGTTTTTGAGACAGCGAACATCCACAGTGGTTCCCCGTTCTGCGAGGCAGCGAAGAGACACAGTGGTTTTCTTGTTCGCCTGGGAGCGAAGAGACGAAGCAGTCTGCTTGTTCGCCAGGCACTGGACAGATTAGGCAGTCTCCTTGTTTGTGAGACAGCGAACATCCACAGTGGTTCCTCATTCTGCGAGGCAGCGAACAGAGAAAGCCTTTTGCTTGTTCGCCTGGCAGCGAAGAGACGAAGCGGTCTGCTTGTTCGCCAGGCAGCGAACAGATTAGGCAGTCTCCTTTTTTGTGAGACAGCGAACATCCACGGTCGTCACTCCTTCTGCGAGGCAGCGAAGAGACAGAGCCTTTTGCTTGTTCGCCTGGCAGCGAAGAGACGAAGCGGTCTGCTTGTTCGCCAGGCAGCAAACAGATTAGGCAGTCTCCTTGTTTGTGAGACAGCGAACATCCACAGTGGTCACTCATTGTGCGAGGCAGCGAAGAGACACAGTGGTTTGCTTGTTCGCCAGGCAGCGAAGAAACGCAGCGGTTTGCTTGTTCGCCAGGCAGCGAACAGATTAGGCAGTCTCCTTGTTTGTGAGACAGAAAACATCCACAGTGGTCACTCCTTCTGCGAGGCAGTGAAGAGACAGAGTGGTCTGCTTGTTCGCCAGGCAGCGAACAGATTAGGCAGTCTCCTTGTTTGTGAGACAGCGAACATCCACAGTGGCTCCTCATTCTGCTAGACAGCGAAAGGACAGAGCGTAACGCTTGTTCGCCTGGCAGCGAAGAGACAAAGCGGTTTGCTTGTTCGCCAGACAGTGGGCAGATTAGGCAGTCTCCTTGTTTGTGCCACAGAAAACATCCACAGTGGTTCCTCATTCTGCGAGACAGTGAACAGACAGAGCCTTTTGCTTGTTCTCCAGACAGTGGGCAGATTAGGCAGTCTCCTTGTTTGTGAGACAGCGAACATCCACAGTGGTTCCTCATTCTGCGAGGCAGCGAACAGAGAGAGAGCCTTTTGCTTGTTCGCCTGGCAGCGAAGAGACACAGTGGTTTCCTTGTTCGCCAGGCAGCGAAGAGACAAAGCGGTCTGCTTGTTTGCCAGGCGGTGGACAGATTAGGCAGTCTCCTTGTTTGTGAGACAGCGAACATCCACAGTGGTTCCCCATTCTGCGAGGCAGCCAAGAGACACAGTGTTTTTCTTGGTCGCCTGGGAGCGAAGAGACGAAGCGGTCTGCTTGTTCGCCAGGCACTGGACAGATTAGGCAGTCTCCTTGTTTGTGAGACAGCGAACATCCACAGTGGTCACTCCTTCTGCGAGGCAGCGAACAGAGAGAGCCTTTTGCTTGTTCACCTGGCAGCGAAGAGACGAAGCGGTCTGCTTGTTCGACAGGCAGCAAACAGATTAGGCAGTCTCCTTGTTTGTGAGACAGCGAACATCCACACTGGTCACTCATTGTGCGAGGCAGCGAAGAGACACAGCGGTTTGCTTGTTCGCCAGGCAGCCAAGAGACAAAGCGGTTTGCTTATTCGCCAGACAGTTGGCAGATTAGGCAGTCTCCTTGTTTGTGAGACAGCGAAAATCCACAGTGCTTCCTCATTCTGCGAGGCAGCGAAGAGACAGAGCGTTTTGCTTGTTCGCCTGGCAGCGAAGAGACACAGCGGTTTGCTTGTTCACCAGGCAGTGAAGAGACGAAGCAGTCTGCTTGTTCTCCAGGCAGCGAAAATATTAGGCAGTCTCCTTGTTTGTGAGACAGTGAACATCCACTGTGGTTCCCCATTCTGCGAGGCAGCGAAGAGACACAGTGTTTTTCTTGTTCGCCTGGGAGCGAAGAGACGAAGCAGTCTGCTTGTTCGCCAGGCACTGGACAGATTAGGCATTCTCCTTGTTTGTGAGACAGCGAACATCCACTGTGGTTCCTCATTCTGCGAGGCAGCAAACAGAGAGAGCCTTTTGCTTGTTCGCCTGGCAGCGAAGAGACGAAGCGGTCTGCTTGTTCGCCAGGCAGCGAAAAGATTAGGCAGTCTCCTTGTTTGTGAGACAGCGAACATCCACGGTGGTCACTCATTCTGCGAGGCAGCCAAGAGACACAGTGGTCTGCTTGTTCGTGAGGCAGCGGACAGATGCAGTGGTTTGCCAGACAGCGAGGTAGTGAACAGAGAGAGTGGTTCGCTTGTTTGCGGGGCAGGGATGTTTCGCCATGGTTGGCTTTTTGGTGAGTGGGCGAATAGACGCAGTGATGTGCTTTTTTTTGCGAGTCAGCGAAGAGACGAAGCGGTCTGCTTGTTCGCCAGGCAGCGAACAGATCAGGCAGTCTCCTTGTTTGTGGGACAGCGAACATCCACAGTGGTTTCTCATTCTGCCAGGCAGCCAAAAGACGCAGCGGTCGGCTTGTTCGCCAGGCACTGGACAGATTAGGCAGTCTCCTTGTTTGTGAGACAGCGAATATCCACAGTGGTTCCTCATTCTGCGAGGCAGCGAACAGAGAGAGCCTTTTGCTTGTTCACCTGGCAGCGAAGAGACGAAGCGGTCTGCTTGTTCGCCAGGCAGCAAACAGATTAGGCAGTCTCCTTGTTTGTGAGACAGCGAACATCCACAGTGGTTCCTCATTCTGCCAGGCAGCGAAGAGACAGAGCATTTTGCTTCTTCGCCTGGCAGCGAAGAGACACAGCGGTTTGCTTGTTCGCCAGGCAGTGAAGAGACGAAGCAGTCTGCTTGTTCTTCATGCAGCGAAAAGATTAGGCAGTCTCCTTGTTTGTGAGACAGTCAACATCCACAGTGGTTCCCCATTCTGCGAGGCAGCGAAGAGACACAGTGGTTTTCTTGTTCGCCTGGGAGCGAAGAGACGAAGCAGTCTGCTTGTTCGCCAGGCAGCAAACAGATTAGGCAGTCTCCTTGTTTGTGAGACAGCGAACATCCACTGTGCTCACACATTCTGCGAGGCCGCCAAGAGACACAGTGGTCTGCTTGTTCGTGAGGCAGCGGACAGATGCAGTGGTTTGCCAGACAGCGAGGTAGTGAACAGAGAGAGTGGTTCGCTTGTTTGCGGGGCAGGGATGTTTCGCCATGGTTGGCTTTTTGGTGAGTGGGCGAATAGACGCAGTGATGTGCTTTTTTTTGCGAGTCAGCGAAGAGACGAAGCGGTCTGCTTGTTCGCCAGGCAGCGAACAGATCAGGCAGTCTCCTTGTTTGTGAGACAGCGAACATCCACAGTGGTTCCTCATTCTGCCAGGCAGCCAAGAGACCTAGCGTTCTGCTTGTTCGCCATGCAGCGAAGAGATTAGGCACTCTCCTTGTTTGTGAGACAGCGAACATCCAGAGTGGTCACTCATTCTGCGAGGCAGCGAATTGGCACAGCGTTCTGCTTCTTCGCCAAGCAGTGGACAGATTAGGTAGTCTCCTTGTTTGTGAGACAGCGAACATCCACAGTGGTCACTCATTCTCCGAGGCAGCCAAGAGACACAGCGGTCTGCTTGCTCGCCATGCAGCGAAGAGACGCAGCGGTCTGCTTGTTCGCCAGGCAGCGAACAGATTCCGCATTCTCCTTTTTTGTGAGACAGCGAACATCCACAGTGGTCACTCATTGTGCGAGGTAGCGAAAAGACAAAGCGGTCTGCTTGTTTGCCAGGCGGTGGACAGATTAGGCAGTCTCCTTGTTTGTGAGACAGCGAACATCCACAGTGGTTCCCCATTCTGCGAGGCAGCCAAGAGACACAGTGTTTTTCTTGGTCGCCTGGGAGCGAAGAGACGAAGCGGTCTGCTTGTTCGCCAGGCACTGGACAGATTAGGCAGTCTCCTTGTTTGTGAGACAGCGAACATCCACAGTGGTCACTCCTTCTGCGAGGCAGCGAACAGAGAGAGCCTTTTGCTTGTTCGCCTGGCAGCGAAGAGACACAGTGGTTTCCTTGTTCGCCAGGCAGCGAAGAGACAAAGCGGTCTGCTTGTTTGCCAGACAGTTGGCAGATTAGGCAGTCTCCTTGTTTGTGAGACAGCGAAAATCCACAGTGCTTCCTCATTCTGCGAGGCAGCGAAGAGACAGAGCGTTTTGCTTCTTCGCCTGGCAGCGAAGAGACACAGCGGTTTGCTTGTTCACCAGGCAGCGAAGAAACGCAGCGGTTTGCTTGTTCGCCAGGCAGCCAAGAGACGAAGCGGTCTGCTTGTTCGCCAGGCAGCGAACAGATTAGGCAGTCTCCTTGTTTGTGACACAGAAAACATCCACAGTGGTTCCTCATTCTGCGAGGCAGCGAACAGAGAGAGCCTTTTGCTTGTTCGCCTGGCAGCGAAGAGACACAGTGGTTTCCTTGTTCGCCAGGCAGCGAAGAGACAAAGCGGTCTGCTTGTTTGCCAGGCGGTGGACAGATTAGGCAGTCTCCTTGTTTGTGAGACAGCGAACATCCACAGTGGTTCCTCATTCTGCCAGGCAGCGAAGAGACAGAGCGTTTTGCTTCTTCGCCTGGCAGCGAAGAGACACAGCGGTTTGCTTGTTCGCCAGGCAGTGAAGAGACGAAGCAGTCTGCTTGTTCTCCAGGCAGCGAAAATATTAGGCAGTCTCCTTGTTTGTGAGACAGTCAACATCCACAGTGGTTCCCCATTCTGCGAGGCAGCGAAGAGACACAGTGGTTTTCTTGTTCGCCTGGGAGCGAAGAGACGAAGCAGTCTGCTTGTTCGCCAGGCAGCAAACAGATTAGGCAGTCTCCTTGTTTGTGAGACAGCGAACATCCACTGTGCTCACACATTCTGCGAGGCCGCCAAGAGACACAGTGGTCTGCTTGTTCGTGAGGCAGCGGACAGATGCAGTGGTTTGCCAGACAGCGAGGTAGTGAACAGAGAGAGTGGTTCGCTTGTTTGCGGGGCAGGGATGTTTCGCCATAGTTGGCTTTTTGGTGAGTGGGCGAATAGACGCAGTGATGTGCTTTTTTTGCGAGTCAGCGAAGAGACGAAGCGGTCTGCTTGTTCGCCAGGCAGCGAACAGATTAGGCAGTCTCCTTGTTTGTGACACAGAAAACATCCACAGTGGTTCCTCATTCTGCGAGGCAGCGAACAGAGAGAGCCTTTTGCTTGTTCGCCTGGCAGCGAAGAGACACAGTGGTTTCCTTGTTCGCCAGGCAGCGAAGAGACAAAGCGGTCTGCTTGTTTGCCAGGCGGTGGACAGATTAGGCAGTCTCCTTGTTTGTGAGACAGCGAACATCCACAGTGGTTCCTCATTCTGCGAGGCAGCGAACAGAGAGAGCCTTTTGCTTGTTCGCCTGGCAGCGAAGAGATTAGGCAGTCTCCTTGTTTGTGAGACAGCGAACATCCACGGTGGTCACTCCTTCTGCGAGGCAGCGAAGAGACAGAGCCTTTTGCTTGTTCGCCTGGCAGCGAAGAGACGAAGCGGTCTGCTTGTTCGCCAGGCAGCAAACAGATTAGGCAGTCTCCTTGTTTGTGAGACAGCGAACATCCACAGTGCTCACTCATTGTGCGAGGCAGCGAAGAGAAACCGCCTTTTGCTTGTTCGCCAGGCAGCGAAGAAACGCAGTGGTTTGCTTGTTCGCCAGGCAGCCAAGAGACAAAGCGGTTTGCTTGTTCGCCAGACAGTTGGCAGATTAGGCAGTCTCCTTGTTTGTGAGACAGCGAAAATCCACAGTGCTTCCTCATTCTGCGAGGCAGCGAAGAGACACAGCGGTTTGCTTGTTCACCAGGCAGTGAAGAGACGAAGCAGTCTGCTTGTTCTCCAGGCACTGGACAGATTAGGCAGTCTCCTTGTTTTTGAGACAGCGAACATCCACAGTGGTTCCCCGTTCTGCGAGGCAGCGAAGAGACACAGTGGTTTTCTTGTTCGCCTGGGAGCGAAGAGACGAAGCAGTCTGCTTGTTCGCCAGGCACTGGACAGATTAGGCAGTCTCCTTGTTTGTGAGACAGCGAACATCCACAGTGGTTCCTCATTCTGCGAGGCAGCGAACAGAGAAAGCCTTTTGCTTGTTCGCCTGGCAGCGAAGAGACGAAGCGGTCTGCTTGTTCGCCAGGCAGCGAACAGATTAGGCAGTCTCCTTTTTTGTGAGACAGCGAACATCCACGGTCGTCACTCCTTCTGCGAGGCAGCGAAGAGACAGAGCCTTTTGCTTGTTCGCCTGGCAGCGAAGAGACGAAGCGGTCTGCTTGTTCGCCAGGCAGCAAACAGATTAGGCAGTCTCCTTGTTTGTGAGACAGCGAACATCCACAGTGGTCACTCATTGTGCGAGGCAGCGAAGAGACACAGTGGTTTGCTTGTTCGCCAGGCAGCGAAGAAACGCAGCGGTTTGCTTGTTCGCCAGGCAGCGAACAGATTAGGCAGTCTCCTTGTTTGTGAGACAGAAAACATCCACAGTGGTCACTCCTTCTGCGAGGCAGTGAAGAGACAGAGTGGTCTGCTTGTTCGCCAGGCAGCGAACAGATTAGGCAGTCTCCTTGTTTGTGAGACAGCGAACATCCACAGTGGCTCCTCATTCTGCTAGACAGCGAAAGGACAGAGCGTAACGCTTGTTCGCCTGGCAGCGAAGAGACAAAGCGGTTTGCTTGTTCGCCAGACAGTGGGCAGATTAGGCAGTCTCCTTGTTTGTGCCACAGAAAACATCCACAGTGGTTCCTCATTCTGCGAGACAGTGAACAGACAGAGCCTTTTGCTTGTTCTCCAGACAGTGGGCAGATTAGGCAGTCTCCTTGTTTGTGAGACAGCGAACATCCACAGTGGTTCCTCATTCTGCGAGGCAGCGAACAGAGAGAGAGCCTTTTGCTTGTTCGCCTGGCAGCGAAGAGACACAGTGGTTTCCTTGTTCGCCAGGCAGCGAAGAGACAAAGCGGTCTGCTTGTTTGCCAGGCGGTGGACAGATTAGGCAGTCTCCTTGTTTGTGAGACAGCGAACATCCACAGTGGTTCCCCATTCTGCGAGGCAGCCAAGAGACACAGTGTTTTTCTTGGTCGCCTGGGAGCGAAGAGACGAAGCGGTCTGCTTGTTCGCCAGGCACTGGACAGATTAGGCAGTCTCCTTGTTTGTGAGACAGCGAACATCCACAGTGGTCACTCCTTCTGCGAGGCAGCGAACAGAGAGAGCCTTTTGCTTGTTCACCTGGCAGCGAAGAGACGAAGCGGTCTGCTTGTTCGACAGGCAGCAAACAGATTAGGCAGTCTCCTTGTTTGTGAGACAGCGAACATCCACACTGGTCACTCATTGTGCGAGGCAGCGAAGAGACACAGCGGTTTGCTTGTTCGCCAGGCAGCCAAGAGACAAAGCGGTTTGCTTATTCGCCAGACAGTTGGCAGATTAGGCAGTCTCCTTGTTTGTGAGACAGCGAAAATCCACAGTGCTTCCTCATTCTGCGAGGCAGCGAAGAGACAGAGCGTTTTGCTTGTTCGCCTGGCAGCGAAGAGACACAGCGGTTTGCTTGTTCACCAGGCAGTGAAGAGACGAAGCAGTCTGCTTGTTCTCCAGGCAGCGAAAATATTAGGCAGTCTCCTTGTTTGTGAGACAGTGAACATCCACTGTGGTTCCCCATTCTGCGAGGCAGCGAAGAGACACAGTGTTTTTCTTGTTCGCCTGGGAGCGAAGAGACGAAGCAGTCTGCTTGTTCGCCAGGCACTGGACAGATTAGGCATTCTCCTTGTTTGTGAGACAGCGAACATCCACTGTGGTTCCTCATTCTGCGAGGCAGCAAACAGAGAGAGCCTTTTGCTTGTTCGCCTGGCAGCGAAGAGACGAAGCGGTCTGCTTGTTCGCCAGGCAGCGAAAAGATTAGGCAGTCTCCTTGTTTGTGAGACAGCGAACATCCACAGTGGTCACTCATTGTGCGAGGCAGCGAAGAGACACAGTGGTTTGCTTGTTCGCCAGGCAGCGAAGAAACGCAGCGGTTTGCTTGTTCGCCAGGCAGCGAACAGATTAGGCAGTCTCCTTGTTTGTGAGACAGAAAACATCCACAGTGGTCACTCCTTCTGCGAGGCAGTGAAGAGACAGAGTGGTCTGCTTGTTCGCCAGGCAGCGAACAGATTAGGCAGTCTCCTTGTTTGTGAGACAGCGAACATCCACAGTGGCTCCTCATTCTGCCAGGCAGCCAAAAGACGCAGCGGTCGGCTTGTTCGCCAGGCACTGGACAGATTAGGCAGTCTCCTTGTTTGTGAGACAGCGAACATCCACTGTGGTTCCTCATTCTGCGAGGCAGCAAACAGAGAGAGCCTTTTGCTTGTTCGCCTGGCAGCGAAGAGACGAAGCGGTCTGCTTGTTCGCCAGGCAGCGAAAAGATTAGGCAGTCTCCTTGTTTGTGAGACAGCGAACATCCACGGTGGTCACTCATTCTGCGAGGCAGCCAAGAGACACAGTGGTCTGCTTGTTCGTGAGGCAGCGGACAGATGCAGTGGTTTGCCAGACAGCGAGGTAGTGAACAGAGAGAGTGGTTCGCTTGTTTGCGGGGCAGGGATGTTTCGCCATGGTTGGCTTTTTGGTGAGTGGGCGAATAGACGCAGTGATGTGCTTTTTTTGCGAGTCAGCGAAGAGACGAAGCGGTCTGCTTGTTCGCCAGGCAGCGAACAGATTAGGCAGTCTCCTTGTTTGTGACACAGAAAACATCCACAGTGGTTCCTCATTCTGCGAGGCAGCGAACAGAGAGAGCCTTTTGCTTGTTCGCCTGGCAGCGAAGAGACACAGTGGTTTCCTTGTTCGCCAGGCAGCGAAGAGACAAAGCGGTCTGCTTGTTTGCCAGGCGGTGGACAGATTAGGCAGTCTCCTTGTTTGTGAGACAGCGAACATCCACAGTGGTTCCTCATTCTGCGAGGCAGCGAACAGAGAGAGCCTTTTGCTTGTTCGCCTGGCAGCGAAGAGATTAGGCAGTCTCCTTGTTTGTGAGACAGCGAACATCCACGGTGGTCACTCCTTCTGCGAGGCAGCGAAGAGACAGAGCCTTTTGCTTGTTCGCCTGGCAGCGAAGAGACGAAGCGGTCTGCTTGTTCGCCAGGCAGCAAACAGATTAGGCAGTCTCCTTGTTTGTGAGACAGCGAACATCCACAGTGCTCACTCATTGTGCGAGGCAGCGAAGAGAAACCGCCTTTTGCTTGTTCGCCAGGCAGCGAAGAAACGCAGTGGTTTGCTTGTTCGCCAGGCAGCCAAGAGACAAAGCGGTTTGCTTGTTCGCCAGACAGTTGGCAGATTAGGCAGTCTCCTTGTTTGTGAGACAGCGAAAATCCACAGTGCTTCCTCATTCTGCGAGGCAGCGAAGAGACACAGCGGTTTGCTTGTTCACCAGGCAGTGAAGAGACGAAGCAGTCTGCTTGTTCTCCAGGCACTGGACAGATTAGGCAGTCTCCTTGTTTTTGAGACAGCGAACATCCACAGTGGTTCCCCGTTCTGCGAGGCAGCGAAGAGACACAGTGGTTTTCTTGTTCGCCTGGGAGCGAAGAGACGAAGCAGTCTGCTTGTTCGCCAGGCACTGGACAGATTAGGCAGTCTCCTTGTTTGTGAGACAGCGAACATCCACAGTGGTTCCTCATTCTGCGAGGCAGCGAACAGAGAAAGCCTTTTGCTTGTTCGCCTGGCAGCGAAGAGACGAAGCGGTCTGCTTGTTCGCCAGGCAGCGAACAGATTAGGCAGTCTCCTTTTTTGTGAGACAGCGAACATCCACGGTCGTCACTCCTTCTGCGAGGCAGCGAAGAGACAGAGCCTTTTGCTTGTTCGCCTGGCAGCGAAGAGACGAAGCGGTCTGCTTGTTCGCCAGGCAGCAAACAGATTAGGCAGTCTCCTTGTTTGTGAGACAGCGAACATCCACAGTGGTCACTCATTGTGCGAGGCAGCGAAGAGACACAGTGGTTTGCTTGTTCGCCAGGCAGCGAAGAAACGCAGCGGTTTGCTTGTTCGCCAGGCAGCGAACAGATTAGGCAGTCTCCTTGTTTGTGAGACAGAAAACATCCACAGTGGTCACTCCTTCTGCGAGGCAGTGAAGAGACAGAGTGGTCTGCTTGTTCGCCAGGCAGCGAACAGATTAGGCAGTCTCCTTGTTTGTGAGACAGCGAACATCCACAGTGGCTCCTCATTCTGCTAGACAGCGAAAGGACAGAGCGTAACGCTTGTTCGCCTGGCAGCGAAGAGACAAAGCGGTTTGCTTGTTCGCCAGACAGTGGGCAGATTAGGCAGTCTCCTTGTTTGTGCCACAGAAAACATCCACAGTGGTTCCTCATTCTGCGAGACAGTGAACAGACAGAGCCTTTTGCTTGTTCTCCAGACAGTGGGCAGATTAGGCAGTCTCCTTGTTTGTGAGACAGCGAACATCCACAGTGGTTCCTCATTCTGCGAGGCAGCGAACAGAGAGAGAGCCTTTTGCTTGTTCGCCTGGCAGCGAAGAGACACAGTGGTTTCCTTGTTCGCCAGGCAGCGAAGAGACAAAGCGGTCTGCTTGTTTGCCAGGCGGTGGACAGATTAGGCAGTCTCCTTGTTTGTGAGACAGCGAACATCCACAGTGGTTCCCCATTCTGCGAGGCAGCCAAGAGACACAGTGTTTTTCTTGGTCGCCTGGGAGCGAAGAGACGAAGCGGTCTGCTTGTTCGCCAGGCACTGGACAGATTAGGCAGTCTCCTTGTTTGTGAGACAGCGAACATCCACAGTGGTCACTCCTTCTGCGAGGCAGCGAACAGAGAGAGCCTTTTGCTTGTTCACCTGGCAGCGAAGAGACGAAGCGGTCTGCTTGTTCGACAGGCAGCAAACAGATTAGGCAGTCTCCTTGTTTGTGAGACAGCGAACATCCACACTGGTCACTCATTGTGCGAGGCAGCGAAGAGACACAGCGGTTTGCTTGTTCGCCAGGCAGCCAAGAGACAAAGCGGTTTGCTTATTCGCCAGACAGTTGGCAGATTAGGCAGTCTCCTTGTTTGTGAGACAGCGAAAATCCACAGTGCTTCCTCATTCTGCGAGGCAGCGAAGAGACAGAGCGTTTTGCTTGTTCGCCTGGCAGCGAAGAGACACAGCGGTTTGCTTGTTCACCAGGCAGTGAAGAGACGAAGCAGTCTGCTTGTTCTCCAGGCAGCGAAAATATTAGGCAGTCTCCTTGTTTGTGAGACAGTGAACATCCACTGTGGTTCCCCATTCTGCGAGGCAGCGAAGAGACACAGTGTTTTTCTTGTTCGCCTGGGAGCGAAGAGACGAAGCAGTCTGCTTGTTCGCCAGGCACTGGACAGATTAGGCATTCTCCTTGTTTGTGAGACAGCGAACATCCACTGTGGTTCCTCATTCTGCGAGGCAGCAAACAGAGAGAGCCTTTTGCTTGTTCGCCTGGCAGCGAAGAGACGAAGCGGTCTGCTTGTTCGCCAGGCAGCGAAAAGATTAGGCAGTCTCCTTGTTTGTGAGACAGCGAACATCCACAGTGGTCACTCATTGTGCGAGGCAGCGAAGAGACACAGTGGTTTGCTTGTTCGCCAGGCAGCGAAGAAACGCAGCGGTTTGCTTGTTCGCCAGGCAGCGAACAGATTAGGCAGTCTCCTTGTTTGTGAGACAGAAAACATCCACAGTGGTCACTCCTTCTGCGAGGCAGTGAAGAGACAGAGTGGTCTGCTTGTTCGCCAGGCAGCGAACAGATTAGGCAGTCTCCTTGTTTGTGAGACAGCGAACATCCACAGTGGCTCCTCATTCTGCCAGGCAGCCAAAAGACGCAGCGGTCGGCTTGTTCGCCAGGCACTGGACAGATTAGGCAGTCTCCTTGTTTGTGAGACAGCGAACATCCACTGTGGTTCCTCATTCTGCGAGGCAGCAAACAGAGAGAGCCTTTTGCTTGTTCGCCTGGCAGCGAAGAGACGAAGCGGTCTGCTTGTTCGCCAGGCAGCGAAAAGATTAGGCAGTCTCCTTGTTTGTGAGACAGCGAACATCCACGGTGGTCACTCATTCTGCGAGGCAGCCAAGAGACACAGTGGTCTGCTTGTTCGTGAGGCAGCGGACAGATGCAGTGGTTTGCCAGACAGCGAGGTAGTGAACAGAGAGAGTGGTTCGCTTGTTTGCGGGGCAGGGATGTTTCGCCATGGTTGGCTTTTTGGTGAGTGGGCGAATAGACGCAGTGATGTGCTTTTTTTGCGAGTCAGCGAAGAGACGAAGCGGTCTGCTTGTTCGCCAGGCAGCGAACAGATTAGGCAGTCTCCTTGTTTGTGACACAGAAAACATCCACAGTGGTTCCTCATTCTGCGAGGCAGCGAACAGAGAGAGCCTTTTGCTTGTTCGCCTGGCAGCGAAGAGACACAGTGGTTTCCTTGTTCGCCAGGCAGCGAAGAGACAAAGCGGTCTGCTTGTTTGCCAGGCGGTGGACAGATTAGGCAGTCTCCTTGTTTGTGAGACAGCGAACATCCACAGTGGTTCCTCATTCTGCGAGGCAGCGAACAGAGAGAGCCTTTTGCTTGTTCGCCTGGCAGCGAAGAGATTAGGCAGTCTCCTTGTTTGTGAGACAGCGAACATCCACGGTGGTCACTCCTTCTGCGAGGCAGCGAAGAGACAGAGCCTTTTGCTTGTTCGCCTGGCAGCGAAGAGACGAAGCGGTCTGCTTGTTCGCCAGGCAGCAAACAGATTAGGCAGTCTCCTTGTTTGTGAGACAGCGAACATCCACAGTGCTCACTCATTGTGCGAGGCAGCGAAGAGAAACCGCCTTTTGCTTGTTCGCCAGGCAGCGAAGAAACGCAGTGGTTTGCTTGTTCGCCAGGCAGCCAAGAGACAAAGCGGTTTGCTTGTTCGCCAGACAGTTGGCAGATTAGGCAGTCTCCTTGTTTGTGAGACAGCGAAAATCCACAGTGCTTCCTCATTCTGCGAGGCAGCGAAGAGACACAGCGGTTTGCTTGTTCACCAGGCAGTGAAGAGACGAAGCAGTCTGCTTGTTCTCCAGGCACTGGACAGATTAGGCAGTCTCCTTGTTTTTGAGACAGCGAACATCCACAGTGGTTCCCCGTTCTGCGAGGCAGCGAAGAGACACAGTGGTTTTCTTGTTCGCCTGGGAGCGAAGAGACGAAGCAGTCTGCTTGTTCGCCAGGCACTGGACAGATTAGGCAGTCTCCTTGTTTGTGAGACAGCGAACATCCACAGTGGTTCCTCATTCTGCGAGGCAGCGAACAGAGAAAGCCTTTTGCTTGTTCGCCTGGCAGCGAAGAGACGAAGCGGTCTGCTTGTTCGCCAGGCAGCGAACAGATTAGGCAGTCTCCTTTTTTGTGAGACAGCGAACATCCACGGTCGTCACTCCTTCTGCGAGGCAGCGAAGAGACAGAGCCTTTTGCTTGTTCGCCTGGCAGCGAAGAGACGAAGCGGTCTGCTTGTTCGCCAGGCAGCAAACAGATTAGGCAGTCTCCTTGTTTGTGAGACAGCGAACATCCACAGTGGTCACTCATTGTGCGAGGCAGCGAAGAGACACAGTGGTTTGCTTGTTCGCCAGGCAGCGAAGAAACGCAGCGGTTTGCTTGTTCGCCAGGCAGCGAACAGATTAGGCAGTCTCCTTGTTTGTGAGACAGAAAACATCCACAGTGGTCACTCCTTCTGCGAGGCAGTGAAGAGACAGAGTGGTCTGCTTGTTCGCCAGGCAGCGAACAGATTAGGCAGTCTCCTTGTTTGTGAGACAGCGAACATCCACAGTGGCTCCTCATTCTGCTAGACAGCGAAAGGACAGAGCGTAACGCTTGTTCGCCTGGCAGCGAAGAGACAAAGCGGTTTGCTTGTTCGCCAGACAGTGGGCAGATTAGGCAGTCTCCTTGTTTGTGCCACAGAAAACATCCACAGTGGTTCCTCATTCTGCGAGACAGTGAACAGACAGAGCCTTTTGCTTGTTCTCCAGACAGTGGGCAGATTAGGCAGTCTCCTTGTTTGTGAGACAGCGAACATCCACAGTGGTTCCTCATTCTGCGAGGCAGCGAACAGAGAGAGAGCCTTTTGCTTGTTCGCCTGGCAGCGAAGAGACACAGTGGTTTCCTTGTTCGCCAGGCAGCGAAGAGACAAAGCGGTCTGCTTGTTTGCCAGGCGGTGGACAGATTAGGCAGTCTCCTTGTTTGTGAGACAGCGAACATCCACAGTGGTTCCCCATTCTGCGAGGCAGCCAAGAGACACAGTGTTTTTCTTGGTCGCCTGGGAGCGAAGAGACGAAGCGGTCTGCTTGTTCGCCAGGCACTGGACAGATTAGGCAGTCTCCTTGTTTGTGAGACAGCGAACATCCACAGTGGTCACTCCTGCGAGGCAGCGAACAGAGAGAGCCTTTTGCTTGTTCACCTGGCAGCGAAGAGACGAAGCGGTCTGCTTGTTCGACAGGCAGCAAACAGATTAGGCAGTCTCCTTGTTTGTGAGACAGCGAACATCCACACTGGTCACTCATTGTGCGAGGCAGCGAAGAGACACAGCGGTTTGCTTGTTCGCCAGGCAGCCAAGAGACAAAGCGGTTTGCTTATTCGCCAGACAGTTGGCAGATTAGGCAGTCTCCTTGTTTGTGAGACAGCGAAAATCCACAGTGCTTCCTCATTCTGCGAGGCAGCGAAGAGACAGAGCGTTTTGCTTGTTCGCCTGGCAGCGAAGAGACACAGCGGTTTGCTTGTTCACCAGGCAGTGAAGAGACGAAGCAGTCTGCTTGTTCTCCAGGCAGCGAAAATATTAGGCAGTCTCCTTGTTTGTGAGACAGTGAACATCCACTGTGGTTCCCCATTCTGCGAGGCAGCGAAGAGACACAGTGTTTTTCTTGTTCGCCTGGGAGCGAAGAGACGAAGCAGTCTGCTTGTTCGCCAGGCACTGGACAGATTAGGCATTCTCCTTGTTTGTGAGACAGCGAACATCCACTGTGGTTCCTCATTCTGCGAGGCAGCAAACAGAGAGAGCCTTTTGCTTGTTCGCCTGGCAGCGAAGAGACGAAGCGGTCTGCTTGTTCGCCAGGCAGCGAAAAGATTAGGCAGTCTCCTTGTTTGTGAGACAGCGAACATCCACAGTGGTCACTCATTGTGCGAGGCAGCGAAGAGACACAGTGGTTTGCTTGTTCGCCAGGCAGCGAAGAAACGCAGCGGTTTGCTTGTTCGCCAGGCAGCGAACAGATTAGGCAGTCTCCTTGTTTGTGAGACAGAAAACATCCACAGTGGTCACTCCTTCTGCGAGGCAGTGAAGAGACAGAGTGGTCTGCTTGTTCGCCAGGCAGCGAACAGATTAGGCAGTCTCCTTGTTTGTGAGACAGCGAACATCCACAGTGGCTCCTCATTCTGCCAGGCAGCCAAAAGACGCAGCGGTCGGCTTGTTCGCCAGGCACTGGACAGATTAGGCAGTCTCCTTGTTTGTGAGACAGCGAACATCCACTGTGGTTCCTCATTCTGCGAGGCAGCAAACAGAGAGAGCCTTTTGCTTGTTCGCCTGGCAGCGAAGAGACGAAGCGGTCTGCTTGTTCGCCAGGCAGCGAAAAGATTAGGCAGTCTCCTTGTTTGTGAGACAGCGAACATCCACGGTGGTCACTCATTCTGCGAGGCAGCCAAGAGACACAGTGGTCTGCTTGTTCGTGAGGCAGCGGACAGATGCAGTGGTTTGCCAGACAGCGAGGTAGTGAACAGAGAGAGTGGTTCGCTTGTTTGCGGGGCAGGGATGTTTCGCCATGGTTGGCTTTTTGGTGAGTGGGCGAATAGACGCAGTGATGTGCTTTTTTTGCGAGTCAGCGAAGAGACGAAGCGGTCTGCTTGTTCGCCAGGCAGCGAACAGATTAGGCAGTCTCCTTGTTTGTGACACAGAAAACATCCACAGTGGTTCCTCATTCTGCGAGGCAGCGAACAGAGAGAGCCTTTTGCTTGTTCGCCTGGCAGCGAAGAGACACAGTGGTTTCCTTGTTCGCCAGGCAGCGAAGAGACAAAGCGGTCTGCTTGTTTGCCAGGCGGTGGACAGATTAGGCAGTCTCCTTGTTTGTGAGACAGCGAACATCCACAGTGGTTCCTCATTCTGCGAGGCAGCGAACAGAGAGAGCCTTTTGCTTGTTCGCCTGGCAGCGAAGAGATTAGGCAGTCTCCTTGTTTGTGAGACAGCGAACATCCACGGTGGTCACTCCTTCTGCGAGGCAGCGAAGAGACAGAGCCTTTTGCTTGTTCGCCTGGCAGCGAAGAGACGAAGCGGTCTGCTTGTTCGCCAGGCAGCAAACAGATTAGGCAGTCTCCTTGTTTGTGAGACAGCGAACATCCACAGTGCTCACTCATTGTGCGAGGCAGCGAAGAGAAACCGCCTTTTGCTTGTTCGCCAGGCAGCGAAGAAACGCAGTGGTTTGCTTGTTCGCCAGGCAGCCAAGAGACAAAGCGGTTTGCTTGTTCGCCAGACAGTTGGCAGATTAGGCAGTCTCCTTGTTTGTGAGACAGCGAAAATCCACAGTGCTTCCTCATTCTGCGAGGCAGCGAAGAGACACAGCGGTTTGCTTGTTCACCAGGCAGTGAAGAGACGAAGCAGTCTGCTTGTTCTCCAGGCACTGGACAGATTAGGCAGTCTCCTTGTTTTTGAGACAGCGAACATCCACAGTGGTTCCCCGTTCTGCGAGGCAGCGAAGAGACACAGTGGTTTTCTTGTTCGCCTGGGAGCGAAGAGACGAAGCAGTCTGCTTGTTCGCCAGGCACTGGACAGATTAGGCAGTCTCCTTGTTTGTGAGACAGCGAACATCCACAGTGGTTCCTCATTCTGCGAGGCAGCGAACAGAGAAAGCCTTTTGCTTGTTCGCCTGGCAGCGAAGAGACGAAGCGGTCTGCTTGTTCGCCAGGCAGCGAACAGATTAGGCAGTCTCCTTTTTTGTGAGACAGCGAACATCCACGGTCGTCACTCCTTCTGCGAGGCAGCGAAGAGACAGAGCCTTTTGCTTGTTCGCCTGGCAGCGAAGAGACGAAGCGGTCTGCTTGTTCGCCAGGCAGCAAACAGATTAGGCAGTCTCCTTGTTTGTGAGACAGCGAACATCCACAGTGGTCACTCATTGTGCGAGGCAGCGAAGAGACACAGTGGTTTGCTTGTTCGCCAGGCAGCGAAGAAACGCAGCGGTTTGCTTGTTCGCCAGGCAGCGAACAGATTAGGCAGTCTCCTTGTTTGTGAGACAGAAAACATCCACAGTGGTCACTCCTTCTGCGAGGCAGTGAAGAGACAGAGTGGTCTGCTTGTTCGCCAGGCAGCGAACAGATTAGGCAGTCTCCTTGTTTGTGAGACAGCGAACATCCACAGTGGCTCCTCATTCTGCTAGACAGCGAAAGGACAGAGCGTAACGCTTGTTCGCCTGGCAGCGAAGAGACAAAGCGGTTTGCTTGTTCGCCAGACAGTGGGCAGATTAGGCAGTCTCCTTGTTTGTGCCACAGAAAACATCCACAGTGGTTCCTCATTCTGCGAGACAGTGAACAGACAGAGCCTTTTGCTTGTTCTCCAGACAGTGGGCAGATTAGGCAGTCTCCTTGTTTGTGAGACAGCGAACATCCACAGTGGTTCCTCATTCTGCGAGGCAGCGAACAGAGAGAGAGCCTTTTGCTTGTTCGCCTGGCAGCGAAGAGACACAGTGGTTTCCTTGTTCGCCAGGCAGCGAAGAGACAAAGCGGTCTGCTTGTTTGCCAGGCGGTGGACAGATTAGGCAGTCTCCTTGTTTGTGAGACAGCGAACATCCACAGTGGTTCCCCATTCTGCGAGGCAGCCAAGAGACACAGTGTTTTTCTTGGTCGCCTGGGAGCGAAGAGACGAAGCGGTCTGCTTGTTCGCCAGGCACTGGACAGATTAGGCAGTCTCCTTGTTTGTGAGACAGCGAACATCCACAGTGGTCACTCCTTCTGCGAGGCAGCGAACAGAGAGAGCCTTTTGCTTGTTCACCTGGCAGCGAAGAGACGAAGCGGTCTGCTTGTTCGACAGGCAGCAAACAGATTAGGCAGTCTCCTTGTTTGTGAGACAGCGAACATCCACACTGGTCACTCATTGTGCGAGGCAGCGAAGAGACACAGCGGTTTGCTTGTTCGCCAGGCAGCCAAGAGACAAAGCGGTTTGCTTATTCGCCAGACAGTTGGCAGATTAGGCAGTCTCCTTGTTTGTGAGACAGCGAAAATCCACAGTGCTTCCTCATTCTGCGAGGCAGCGAAGAGACAGAGCGTTTTGCTTGTTCGCCTGGCAGCGAAGAGACACAGCGGTTTGCTTGTTCACCAGGCAGTGAAGAGACGAAGCAGTCTGCTTGTTCTCCAGGCAGCGAAAATATTAGGCAGTCTCCTTGTTTGTGAGACAGTGAACATCCACTGTGGTTCCCCATTCTGCGAGGCAGCGAAGAGACACAGTGTTTTTCTTGTTCGCCTGGGAGCGAAGAGACGAAGCAGTCTGCTTGTTCGCCAGGCACTGGACAGATTAGGCATTCTCCTTGTTTGTGAGACAGCGAACATCCACTGTGGTTCCTCATTCTGCGAGGCAGCAAACAGAGAGAGCCTTTTGCTTGTTCGCCTGGCAGCGAAGAGACGAAGCGGTCTGCTTGTTCGCCAGGCAGCGAAAAGATTAGGCAGTCTCCTTGTTTGTGAGACAGCGAACATCCACAGTGGTCACTCATTGTGCGAGGCAGCGAAGAGACACAGTGGTTTGCTTGTTCGCCAGGCAGCGAAGAAACGCAGCGGTTTGCTTGTTCGCCAGGCAGCGAACAGATTAGGCAGTCTCCTTGTTTGTGAGACAGAAAACATCCACAGTGGTCACTCCTTCTGCGAGGCAGTGAAGAGACAGAGTGGTCTGCTTGTTCGCCAGGCAGCGAACAGATTAGGCAGTCTCCTTGTTTGTGAGACAGCGAACATCCACAGTGGCTCCTCATTCTGCCAGGCAGCCAAAAGACGCAGCGGTCGGCTTGTTCGCCAGGCACTGGACAGATTAGGCAGTCTCCTTGTTTGTGAGACAGCGAACATCCACTGTGGTTCCTCATTCTGCGAGGCAGCAAACAGAGAGAGCCTTTTGCTTGTTCGCCTGGCAGCGAAGAGACGAAGCGGTCTGCTTGTTCGCCAGGCAGCGAAAAGATTAGGCAGTCTCCTTGTTTGTGAGACAGCGAACATCCACGGTGGTCACTCATTCTGCGAGGCAGCCAAGAGACACAGTGGTCTGCTTGTTCGTGAGGCAGCGGACAGATGCAGTGGTTTGCCAGACAGCGAGGTAGTGAACAGAGAGAGTGGTTCGCTTGTTTGCGGGGCAGGGATGTTTCGCCATGGTTGGCTTTTTGGTGAGTGGGCGAATAGACGCAGTGATGTGCTTTTTTTGCGAGTCAGCGAAGAGACGAAGCGGTCTGCTTGTTCGCCAGGCAGCGAACAGATTAGGCAGTCTCCTTGTTTGTGACACAGAAAACATCCACAGTGGTTCCTCATTCTGCGAGGCAGCGAACAGAGAGAGCCTTTTGCTTGTTCGCCTGGCAGCGAAGAGACACAGTGGTTTCCTTGTTCGCCAGGCAGCGAAGAGACAAAGCGGTCTGCTTGTTTGCCAGGCGGTGGACAGATTAGGCAGTCTCCTTGTTTGTGAGACAGCGAACATCCACAGTGGTTCCTCATTCTGCGAGGCAGCGAACAGAGAGAGCCTTTTGCTTGTTCGCCTGGCAGCGAAGAGATTAGGCAGTCTCCTTGTTTGTGAGACAGCGAACATCCACGGTGGTCACTCCTTCTGCGAGGCAGCGAAGAGACAGAGCCTTTTGCTTGTTCGCCTGGCAGCGAAGAGACGAAGCGGTCTGCTTGTTCGCCAGGCAGCAAACAGATTAGGCAGTCTCCTTGTTTGTGAGACAGCGAACATCCACAGTGCTCACTCATTGTGCGAGGCAGCGAAGAGAAACCGCCTTTTGCTTGTTCGCCAGGCAGCGAAGAAACGCAGTGGTTTGCTTGTTCGCCAGGCAGCCAAGAGACAAAGCGGTTTGCTTGTTCGCCAGACAGTTGGCAGATTAGGCAGTCTCCTTGTTTGTGAGACAGCGAAAATCCACAGTGCTTCCTCATTCTGCGAGGCAGCGAAGAGACACAGCGGTTTGCTTGTTCACCAGGCAGTGAAGAGACGAAGCAGTCTGCTTGTTCTCCAGGCACTGGACAGATTAGGCAGTCTCCTTGTTTTTGAGACAGCGAACATCCACAGTGGTTCCCCGTTCTGCGAGGCAGCGAAGAGACACAGTGGTTTTCTTGTTCGCCTGGGAGCGAAGAGACGAAGCAGTCTGCTTGTTCGCCAGGCACTGGACAGATTAGGCAGTCTCCTTGTTTGTGAGACAGCGAACATCCACAGTGGTTCCTCATTCTGCGAGGCAGCGAACAGAGAAAGCCTTTTGCTTGTTCGCCTGGCAGCGAAGAGACGAAGCGGTCTGCTTGTTCGCCAGGCAGCGAACAGATTAGGCAGTCTCCTTTTTTGTGAGACAGCGAACATCCACGGTCGTCACTCCTTCTGCGAGGCAGCGAAGAGACAGAGCCTTTTGCTTGTTCGCCTGGCAGCGAAGAGACGAAGCGGTCTGCTTGTTCGCCAGGCAGCAAACAGATTAGGCAGTCTCCTTGTTTGTGAGACAGCGAACATCCACAGTGGTCACTCATTGTGCGAGGCAGCGAAGAGACACAGTGGTTTGCTTGTTCGCCAGGCAGCGAAGAAACGCAGCGGTTTGCTTGTTCGCCAGGCAGCGAACAGATTAGGCAGTCTCCTTGTTTGTGAGACAGAAAACATCCACAGTGGTCACTCCTTCTGCGAGGCAGTGAAGAGACAGAGTGGTCTGCTTGTTCGCCAGGCAGCGAACAGATTAGGCAGTCTCCTTGTTTGTGAGACAGCGAACATCCACAGTGGCTCCTCATTCTGCTAGACAGCGAAAGGACAGAGCGTAACGCTTGTTCGCCTGGCAGCGAAGAGACAAAGCGGTTTGCTTGTTCGCCAGACAGTGGGCAGATTAGGCAGTCTCCTTGTTTGTGCCACAGAAAACATCCACAGTGGTTCCTCATTCTGCGAGACAGTGAACAGACAGAGCCTTTTGCTTGTTCTCCAGACAGTGGGCAGATTAGGCAGTCTCCTTGTTTGTGAGACAGCGAACATCCACAGTGGTTCCTCATTCTGCGAGGCAGCGAACAGAGAGAGAGCCTTTTGCTTGTTCGCCTGGCAGCGAAGAGACACAGTGGTTTCCTTGTTCGCCAGGCAGCGAAGAGACAAAGCGGTCTGCTTGTTTGCCAGGCGGTGGACAGATTAGGCAGTCTCCTTGTTTGTGAGACAGCGAACATCCACAGTGGTTCCCCATTCTGCGAGGCAGCCAAGAGACACAGTGTTTTTCTTGGTCGCCTGGGAGCGAAGAGACGAAGCGGTCTGCTTGTTCGCCAGGCACTGGACAGATTAGGCAGTCTCCTTGTTTGTGAGACAGCGAACATCCACAGTGGTCACTCCTTCTGCGAGGCAGCGAACAGAGAGAGCCTTTTGCTTGTTCACCTGGCAGCGAAGAGACGAAGCGGTCTGCTTGTTCGACAGGCAGCAAACAGATTAGGCAGTCTCCTTGTTTGTGAGACAGCGAACATCCACACTGGTCACTCATTGTGCGAGGCAGCGAAGAGACACAGCGGTTTGCTTGTTCGCCAGGCAGCCAAGAGACAAAGCGGTTTGCTTATTCGCCAGACAGTTGGCAGATTAGGCAGTCTCCTTGTTTGTGAGACAGCGAAAATCCACAGTGCTTCCTCATTCTGCGAGGCAGCGAAGAGACAGAGCGTTTTGCTTGTTCGCCTGGCAGCGAAGAGACACAGCGGTTTGCTTGTTCACCAGGCAGTGAAGAGACGAAGCAGTCTGCTTGTTCTCCAGGCAGCGAAAATATTAGGCAGTCTCCTTGTTTGTGAGACAGTGAACATCCACTGTGGTTCCCCATTCTGCGAGGCAGCGAAGAGACACAGTGTTTTTCTTGTTCGCCTGGGAGCGAAGAGACGAAGCAGTCTGCTTGTTCGCCAGGCACTGGACAGATTAGGCATTCTCCTTGTTTGTGAGACAGCGAACATCCACTGTGGTTCCTCATTCTGCGAGGCAGCAAACAGAGAGAGCCTTTTGCTTGTTCGCCTGGCAGCGAAGAGACGAAGCGGTCTGCTTGTTCGCCAGGCAGCGAAAAGATTAGGCAGTCTCCTTGTTTGTGAGACAGCGAACATCCACGGTGGTCACTCATTCTGCGAGGCAGCCAAGAGACACAGTGGTCTGCTTGTTCGTGAGGCAGCGGACAGATGCAGTGGTTTGCCAGACAGCGAGGTAGTGAACAGAGAGAGTGGTTCGCTTGTTTGCGGGGCAGGGATGTTTCGCCATGGTTGGCTTTTTGGTGAGTGGGCGAATAGACGCAGTGATGTGCTTTTTTTTGCGAGTCAGCGAAGAGACGAAGCGGTCTGCTTGTTCGCCAGGCAGCGAACAGATCAGGCAGTCTCCTTGTTTGTGGGACAGCGAACATCCACAGTGGTTTCTCATTCTGCCAGGCAGCCAAAAGACGCAGCGGTCGGCTTGTTCGCCAGGCACTGGACAGATTAGGCAGTCTCCTTGTTTGTGAGACAGCGAATATCCACAGTGGTTCCTCATTCTGCGAGGCAGCGAACAGAGAGAGCCTTTTGCTTGTTCACCTGGCAGCGAAGAGACGAAGCGGTCTGCTTGTTCGCCAGGCAGCAAACAGATTAGGCAGTCTCCTTGTTTGTGAGACAGCGAACATCCACAGTGGTTCCTCATTCTGCCAGGCAGCGAAGAGACAGAGCATTTTGCTTCTTCGCCTGGCAGCGAAGAGACACAGCGGTTTGCTTGTTCGCCAGGCAGTGAAGAGACGAAGCAGTCTGCTTGTTCTTCATGCAGCGAAAAGATTAGGCAGTCTCCTTGTTTGTGAGACAGTCAACATCCACAGTGGTTCCCCATTCTGCGAGGCAGCGAAGAGACACAGTGGTTTTCTTGTTCGCCTGGGAGCGAAGAGACGAAGCAGTCTGCTTGTTCGCCAGGCAGCAAACAGATTAGGCAGTCTCCTTGTTTGTGAGACAGCGAACATCCACTGTGCTCACACATTCTGCGAGGCCGCCAAGAGACACAGTGGTCTGCTTGTTCGTGAGGCAGCGGACAGATGCAGTGGTTTGCCAGACAGCGAGGTAGTGAACAGAGAGAGTGGTTCGCTTGTTTGCGGGGCAGGGATGTTTCGCCATGGTTGGCTTTTTGGTGAGTGGGCGAATAGACGCAGTGATGTGCTTTTTTTTGCGAGTCAGCGAAGAGACGAAGCGGTCTGCTTGTTCGCCAGGCAGCGAACAGATCAGGCAGTCTCCTTGTTTGTGAGACAGCGAACATCCACAGTGGTTCCTCATTCTGCCAGGCAGCCAAGAGACCTAGCGTTCTGCTTGTTCGCCATGCAGCGAAGAGATTAGGCACTCTCCTTGTTTGTGAGACAGCGAACATCCAGAGTGGTCACTCATTCTGCGAGGCAGCGAATTGGCACAGCGTTCTGCTTCTTCGCCAAGCAGTGGACAGATTAGGTAGTCTCCTTGTTTGTGAGACAGCGAACATCCACAGTGGTCACTCATTCTCCGAGGCAGCCAAGAGACACAGCGGTCTGCTTGCTCGCCATGCAGCGAAGAGACGCAGCGGTCTGCTTGTTCGCCAGGCAGCGAACAGATTCCGCATTCTCCTTTTTTGTGAGACAGCGAACATCCACAGTGGTCACTCATTGTGCGAGGTAGCGAAAAGACACAGCGGTTTGCTTTTTCGCCAGGCAGCGAAGAGACGAAGCGTTTTGCTTGCTCGCCAGGCAGTGGACAGATTAGGCAGTCTCCGTGTTTGTGAGACAGCCAACATCCACAGTGGTCACTCATTCTGCGAGGCAGCGAACAGATGCAGTGGTTTGCTTGATGGCGAGGCAGTGAACAGAGAGAGCGGTTCGCTTTTTTGCGAGGCAGCAAAGAGAAACGTCAGTCTGCTTGCTCGCCAGGCAGCGAAGAGACGCAGCGGTCTGCTTGTTCGCCAGGCAGTGAACAGATGAGGCAGTCTCCGTGTTCGTGAGACAGCCAACATCCACAGTGGTCACTCATTCTGCGAGGCAGCGAACAGATGCAGCCGTTTGCTTGTCCACTAGATGGCGTAGTGGCATCACGGATTGCTTTTTCGCCTGGAAGAGACCCGATGCAGCACTTTGCCAGCTGGCGAGGCAGCGAACAGACGCAGCAGTCTGCTGCTTTGTGAGACAGCGAACATCCACGGTGGTTAGTTATTCTGCGAAGCAGCGAAGAGACGCAGCGCTTAGTTAGTTCTCCAGGCCCTGAACACATGCAACGGTTCACTTGCTGGCAACGCAGCGAGGAGAGGCAGCGGTCTGCTTGTTCGCCAGGCAGTGGACAGATTAGGCAGTCTCCGTGTTTGTGAGACAGCCAACATCCACAGTGGTCACTCATTCTGCGAGGCAGCGAACAGATGCAGTGGTTTGCTGGATCGTGAGGCAGTGAACAGAGAGAGCGGTTCGCTTCTTTGCGAGGTAGGGAACATTCGCCGTGGTTGGCTTTTTTGTGACTGGGCGAATAGAGGCAGTGATGTGCTTTTTTGCGAGGCAGCGAAGAGACGCAGCAGTCTGCTTGTTCGCCAGGCAGTGAACAGATGAGGCAGTCTCCTTTTTTGTGAGACAGCGAACATCCACAGTGGTCACGCATTCTGCGAGGCAGCGAAGAGACACAGCGGTCTGCTTGTTCGCCAGGCAGCGAAGAGATTAGCCAGTCTCCTTGTTTGTGAGACAGTGAACATCCACAGTGGTCACTCATTGTGCGAGGCAGCGAAGAGAAACCGCCTTTTGCTTGTTCGCCAGGCAGCGAAGAAACGCAGTGGTTTGCTTGTTCGCCAGGCAGCCAAGAGACAAAGCGGTTTGCTTGTTCGCCAGACAGTTGGCAGATTAGGCAGTCTCCTTGTTTGTGAGACAGCGAAAATCCACAGTGCTTCCTCATTCTGCGAGGCAGCGAAGAGACACAGCGGTTTGCTTGTTCACCAGGCAGTGAAGAGACGAAGCAGTCTGCTTGTTCTCCAGGCACTGGACAGATTAGGCAGTCTCCTTGTTTGTGAGACAGCGAACATCCACAGTGGTTCCTCATTCTGCGAGGCAGCGAACAGAGAAAGCCTTTTGCTTGTTCGCCTGGCAGCGAAGAGACGAAGCGGTCTGCTTGTTCGCCAGGCAGCGAACAGATTAGGCAGTCTCCTTGTTTGTGAGACAGAAAACATCCACAGTGGTCACTCCTTCTGCGAGGCAGTGAAGAGACAGAGTGGTCTGCTTGTTCGCCAGGCAGCGAACAGATTAGGCAGTCTCCTTGTTTGTGAGACAGCGAACATCCACAGTGGCTCCTCATTCTGCTAGACAGCGAAAGGACAGAGCGTAACGCTTGTTCGCCTGGCAGCGAAGAGACAAAGCGGTTTGCTTGTTCGCCAGACAGTGGGCAGATTAGGCAGTCTCCTTGTTTGTGCCACAGAAAACATCCACAGTGGTTCCTCATTCTGCGAGACAGTGAACAGACAGAGCCTTTTGCTTGTTCTCCAGACAGTGGGCAGATTAGGCAGTCTCCTTGTTTGTGAGACAGCGAACATCCACAGTGGTTCCTCATTCTGCGAGGCAGCGAACAGAGAGAGCCTTTTGCTTGTTCGCCTGGCAGCGAAGAGACACAGTGGTTTCCTTGTTCGCCAGGCAGCGAAGAGACAAAGCGGTCTGCTTGTTTGCCAGGCGGTGGACAGATTAGGCAGTCTCCTTGTTTGTGAGACAGCGAACATCCACTGTGGTTCCCCATTCTGCGAGGCAGCCAAGAGACACAGTGTTTTTCTTGGTCGCCTGGGAGCGAAGAGACGAAGCGGTCTGCTTGTTCGCCAGGCACTGGACAGATTAGGCAGTCTCCTTGTTTGTGAGACAGCGAACATCCACAGTGGTCACTCCTTCTGCGAGGCAGCGAACAGAGAGAGCCTTTTGCTTGTTCACCTGGCAGCGAAGAGACGAAGCGGTCTGCTTGTTCGACAGGCAGCAAACAGATTAGGCAGTCTCCTTGTTTGTGAGACAGCGAACATCCACACTGGTCACTCATTGTGCGAGGCAGCGAAGAGACACAGCGGTTTGCTTGTTCGCCAGGCAGCCAAGAGACAAAGCGGTTTGCTTATTCGCCAGACAGTTGGCAGATTAGGCAGTCTCCTTGTTTGTGAGACAGCGAAAATCCACAGTGCTTCCTCATTCTGCGAGGCAGCGAAGAGACAGAGCGTTTTGCTTGTTCGCCTGGCAGCGAAGAGACACAGCGGTTTGCTTGTTCACCAGGCAGTGAAGAGACGAAGCAGTCTGCTTGTTCTCCAGGCAGCGAAAATATTAGGCAGTCTCCTTGTTTGTGAGACAGTGAACATCCACTGTGGTTCCCCATTCTGCGAGGCAGCGAAGAGACACAGTGTTTTTCTTGTTCGCCTGGGAGCGAAGAGACGAAGCAGTCTGCTTGTTCGCCAGGCACTGGACAGATTAGGCATTCTCCTTGTTTGTGAGACAGCGAACATCCACTGTGGTTCCTCATTCTGCGAGGCAGCGAACAGAGAAAGCCTTTTGCTTGTTCGCCTGGCAGCGAAGAGACGAAGCGGTCTGCTTGTTCGCCAGGCAGCGAACAGATTAGGCAGTCTCCTTTTTTGTGAGACAGCGAACATCCACGGTCGTCACTCCTTCTGCGAGGCAGCGAAGAGACAGAGCCTTTTGCTTGTTCGCCTGGCAGCGAAGAGACGAAGCGGTCTGCTTGTTCGCCAGGCAGCAAACAGATTAGGCAGTCTCCTTGTTTGTGAGACAGCGAACATCCACAGTGGTCACTCATTGTGCGAGGCAGCGAAGAGACACAGTGGTTTGCTTGTTCGCCAGGCAGCGAAGAAACGCAGCGGTTTGCTTGTTCGCCAGGCAGCGAACAGATTAGGCAGTCTCCTTGTTTGTGAGACAGAAAACATCCACAGTGGTCACTCCTTCTGCGAGGCAGTGAAGAGACAGAGTGGTCTGCTTGTTCGCCAGGCAGCGAACAGATTAGGCAGTCTCCTTGTTTGTGAGACAGCGAACATCCACAGTGGCTCCTCATTCTGCTAGACAGCGAAAGGACAGAGCGTAACGCTTGTTCGCCTGGCAGCGAAGAGACAAAGCGGTTTGCTTGTTCGCCAGACAGTGGGCAGATTAGGCAGTCTCCTTGTTTGTGCCACAGAAAACATCCACAGTGGTTCCTCATTCTGCGAGACAGTGAACAGACAGAGCCTTTTGCTTGTTCTCCAGACAGTGGGCAGATTAGGCAGTCTCCTTGTTTGTGAGACAGCGAACATCCACAGTGGTTCCTCATTCTGCGAGGCAGCGAACAGAGAGAGAGCCTTTTGCTTGTTCGCCTGGCAGCGAAGAGACACAGTGGTTTCCTTGTTCGCCAGGCAGCGAAGAGACAAAGCGGTCTGCTTGTTTGCCAGGCGGTGGACAGATTAGGCAGTCTCCTTGTTTGTGAGACAGCGAACATCCACAGTGGTTCCCCATTCTGCGAGGCAGCCAAGAGACACAGTGTTTTTCTTGGTCGCCTGGGAGCGAAGAGACGAAGCGGTCTGCTTGTTCGCCAGGCACTGGACAGATTAGGCATTCTCCTTGTTTGTGAGACAGCGAACATCCACTGTGGTTCCTCATTCTGCGAGGCAGCAAACAGAGAGAGCCTTTTGCTTGTTCGCCTGGCAGCGAAGAGACGAAGCGGTCTGCTTGTTCGCCAGGCAGCGAAAAGATTAGGCAGTCTCCTTGTTTGTGAGACAGCGAACATCCACGGTGGTCACTCATTCTGCGAGGCAGCCAAGAGACACAGTGGTCTGCTTGTTCGTGAGGCAGCGGACAGATGCAGTGGTTTGCCAGACAGCGAGGTAGTGAACAGAGAGAGTGGTTCGCTTGTTTGCGGGGCAGGGATGTTTCGCCATGGTTGGCTTTTTGGTGAGTAGGCGAATAGACGCAGTGATGTGCTTTTTTTTGCGAGTCAGCGAAGAGACGAAGCGGTCTGCTTGTTCGCCAGGCAGCGAACAGATCAGGCAGTCTCCTTGTTTGTGAGACAGCGAACATCCACAGTGGTTTCTCATTCTGCCAGGCAGCCAAAAGACGCAGCGGTCGGCTTGTTCGCCAGGCACTGGACAGATTAGGCAGTCTCCTTGTTTGTGAGACAGCGAATATCCACAGTGGTTCCTCATTCTGCGAGGCAGCGAACAGAGAGAGCCTTTTGCTTGTTCACCTGGCAGCGAAGAGACGAAGCGGTCTGCTTGTTCGCCAGGCAGCAAACAGATTAGGCAGTCTCCTTGTTTGTGAGACAGCGAACATCCACAGTGGTTCCTCATTCTGCGAGGCAGCCAAGAGACCTAGCGTTCTGCTTGTTCGCCATGCAGCGAAGAGATTAGGCACTCTCCTTGTTTGTGAGACAGCGAACATCCAGAGTGGTCACTCATTCTGCGAGGCAGCGAATTGGCACAGCGTTCTGCTTCTTCGCCAAGCAGTGGACAGATTAGGTAGTCTCCTTTTTTGTGAGACAGCGAACATCCACAGTGGTCACTCATTCTCCGAGGCAGCCAAGAGACACAGCGGTCTGCTTGCTCGCCATGCAGCGAAGAGACGCAGCGGTCTGCTTGTTCGCCAGGCAGCGAACAGATTCCGCATTCTCCTTTTTTGTGAGACAGCGAACATCCACAGTGGTCACTCATTGTGCGAGGTAGCGAAAAGACACAGCGGTTTGCTTTTTCGCCAGGCAGCGAAGAGACGAAGCGTTTTGCTTGCTCGCCAGGCAGTGGACAGATTAGGCAGTCTCCGTGTTTGTGAGACAGCCAACATCCACAGTGGTCACTCATTCTGCGAGGCAGCGAACAGATGCAGTGGTTTGCTTGATGGCGAGGCAGTGAACAGAGAGAGCGGTTCGCTTTTTTGCGAGGCAGCAAAGAGAAACGTCAGTCTGCTTGCTCGCCAGGCAGCGAAGAGACGCAGCGGTCTGCTTGTTCGCCAGGCAGCGAACAGATCAGGCAGTCTCCTTGTTTGTGAGACAGCGAACATCCACAGTGGTTCCTCATTCTGCGAGGCAGCCAAGAGACCTAGCGTTCTGCTTGTTCGCCATGCAGCGAAGAGATTAGGCACTCTCCTTGTTTGTGAGACAGCGAACATCCAGAGTGGTCACTCATTCTGCGAGGCAGCGAATTGGCAGAGCGTTCTGCTTCTTCGCCAAGCAGTGGACAGTTTAGGTAGTCTCCTTGTTTGTGAGACAGCGAACATCCACAGTGGTCACTCATTCTCCGAGGCAGCCAAGAGACACAGCGGTCTGCTTGCTCGCCATGCAGCGAAGAGACGCAGCGGTCTGCTTGTTCGCCAGGCAGCGAACAGATTCCGCATTCTCCTTTTTTGTGAGACAGCGAACATCCACAGTGGTCACTCATTGTGCGAGGTAGCGAAAAGACACAGCGGTTTGCTTTTTCGCCAGGCAGCGAAGAGACGAAGCGTTTTGCTTGCTCGCCAGGCAGTGGACAGATTAGGCAGTCTCCGTGTTTGTGAGACAGCCAACATCCACAGTGGTCACTCATTCTGCGAGGCAGCGAACAGATGCAGTGGTTTGCTTGATGGCGAGGCAGTGAACAGAGAGAGCGGTTCGCTTTTTTGCGAGGCAGCAAAGAGAAACGTCAGTCTGCTTGCTCGCCAGGCAGCGAAGAGACGCAGCGGTCTGCTTGTTCGCCAGGCAGTGAACAGATGAGGCAGTCTCCGTGTTCGTGAGACAGCCAACATCCACAGTGGTCACTCATTCTGCGAGGCAGCGAACAGATGCAGCCGTTTGCTTGTCCACTAGATGGCGTAGTGGCATCACGGATTGCTTTTTCGCCTGGAAGAGACCCGATGCAGCACTTTGCCAGCTGGCGAGGCAGCGAACAGACGCAGCAGTCTGCTGCTTTGTGAGACAGCGAACATCCACGGTGGTTAGTTATTCTGCGAAGCAGCGAAGAGACGCAGCGCTTAGTTAGTTCTCCAGGCCCTGAACACATGCAACGGTTCACTTGCTGGCAACGCAGCGAGGAGAGGCAGCGGTCTGCTTGTTCGCCAGGCAGTGGACAGATTAGGCAGTCTCCGTGTTTGTGAGACAGCCAACATCCACAGTGGTCACTCATTCTGCGAGGCAGCGAACAGATGCAGTGGTTTGCTGGATCGTGAGGCAGTGAACAGAGAGAGCGGTTCGCTTCTTTGCGAGGTAGGGAACATTCGCCGTGGTTGGCTTTTTTGTGACTGGGCGAATAGAGGCAGTGATGTGCTTTTTTGCGAGGCAGCGAAGAGACGCAGCAGTCTGCTTGTTCGCCAGGCAGTGAACAGATGAGGCAGTCTCCTTTTTTGTGAGACAGCGAACATCCACAGTGGTCACGCATTCTGCGAGGCAGCGAAGAGACACAGCGGTCTGCTTGTTCGCCAGGCAGCGAAGAGATTAGCCAGTCTCCTTGTTTGTGAGACAGTGAACATCCACAGTGGTCACTCATTGTGCGAGGCAGCGAAGAGAAACCGCCTTTTGCTTGTTCGCCAGGCAGCGAAGAAACGCAGTGGTTTGCTTGTTCGCCAGGCAGCCAAGAGACAAAGCGGTTTGCTTGTTCGCCAGACAGTTGGCAGATTAGGCAGTCTCCTTGTTTGTGAGACAGCGAAAATCCACAGTGCTTCCTCATTCTGCGAGGCAGCGAAGAGACACAGCGGTTTGCTTGTTCACCAGGCAGTGAAGAGACGAAGCAGTCTGCTTGTTCTCCAGGCACTGGACAGATTAGGCAGTCTCCTTGTTTGTGAGACAGCGAACATCCACAGTGGTTCCTCATTCTGCGAGGCAGCGAACAGAGAAAGCCTTTTGCTTGTTCGCCTGGCAGCGAAGAGACGAAGCGGTCTGCTTGTTCGCCAGGCAGCGAACAGATTAGGCAGTCTCCTTGTTTGTGAGACAGAAAACATCCACAGTGGTCACTCCTTCTGCGAGGCAGTGAAGAGACAGAGTGGTCTGCTTGTTCGCCAGGCAGCGAACAGATTAGGCAGTCTCCTTGTTTGTGAGACAGAAAACATCCACAGTGGTCACTCCTTCTGCGAGGCAGTGAAGAGACAGAGTGGTCTGCTTGTTCGCCAGGCAGCGAACAGATTAGGCAGTCTCCTTGTTTGTGAGACAGCGAACATCCACAGTGGCTCCTCATTCTGCTAGACAGCGAAAGGACAGAGCGTAACGCTTGTTCGCCTGGCAGCGAAGAGACAAAGCGGTTTGCTTGTTCGCCAGACAGTGGGCAGATTAGGCAGTCTCCTTGTTTGTGCCACAGAAAACATCCACAGTGGTTCCTCATTCTGCGAGACAGTGAACAGACAGAGCCTTTTGCTTGTTCTCCAGACAGTGGGCAGATTAGGCAGTCTCCTTGTTTGTGAGACAGCGAACATCCACAGTGGTTCCTCATTCTGCGAGGCAGCGAACAGAGAGAGCCTTTTGCTTGTTCGCCTGGCAGCGAAGAGACACAGTGGTTTCCTTGTTCGCCAGGCAGCGAAGAGACAAAGCGGTCTGCTTGTTTGCCAGGCGGTGGACAGATTAGGCAGTCTCCTTGTTTGTGAGACAGCGAACATCCACAGTGGTTCCCCATTCTGCGAGGCAGCCAAGAGACACAGTGTTTTTCTTGGTCGCCTGGGAGCGAAGAGACGAAGCGGTCTGCTTGTTCGCCAGGCACTGGACAGATTAGGCAGTCTCCTTGTTTGTGAGACAGCGAACATCCACAGTGGTCACTCCTTCTGCGAGGCAGCGAACAGAGAGAGCCTTTTGCTTGTTCACCTGGCAGCGAAGAGACGAAGCGGTCTGCTTGTTCGACAGGCAGCAAACAGATTAGGCAGTCTCCTTGTTTGTGAGACAGCGAACATCCACACTGGTCACTCATTGTGCGAGGCAGCGAAGAGACACAGCGGTTTGCTTGTTCGCCAGGCAGCCAAGAGACAAAGCGGTTTGCTTATTCGCCAGACAGTTGGCAGATTAGGCAGTCTCCTTGTTTGTGAGACAGCGAAAATCCACAGTGCTTCCTCATTCTGCGAGGCAGTGAAGAGACAGAGCGTTTTGCTTGTTCGCCTGGCAGCGAAGAGACACAGCGGTTTGCTTGTTCACCAGGCAGTGAAGAGACGAAGCAGTCTGCTTGTTCTCCAGGCAGCGAAAATATTAGGCAGTCTCCTTGTTTGTGAGACAGTGAACATCCACTGTGGTTCCCCATTCTGCGAGGCAGCGAAGAGACACAGTGTTTTTCTTGTTCGCCTGGGAGCGAAGAGACGAAGCAGTCTGCTTGTTCGCCAGGCACTGGACAGATTAGGCATTCTCCTTGTTTGTGAGACAGCGAATATCCACTGTGGTTCCTCATTCTGCGAGGCAGCAAACAGAGAGAGCCTTTTGCTTGTTCGCCTGGCAGCGAAGAGACGAAGCGGTCTGCTTGTTCGCCAGGCAGCGAAAAGATTAGGCAGTCTCCTTGTTTGTGAGACAGCGAACATCCACGGTGGTCACTCATTCTGCGAGGCAGCCAAGAGACACAGTGGTCTGCTTGTTCGTGAGGCAGCGGACAGATGCAGTGGTTTGCCAGACAGCGAGGTAGTGAACAGAGAGAGTGGTTCGCTTGTTTGCGGGGCAGGGATGTTTCGCCATGGTTGGCTTTTTGGTGAGTAGGCGAATAGACGCAGTGATGTGCTTTTTTTTGCGAGTCAGCGAAGAGACGAAGCGGTCTGCTTGTTCGCCAGGCAGCAAACAGATTAGGCAGTCTCCTTGTTTGTGAGACAGCGAACATCCACAGTGCTCACTCATTGTGCGAGGCAGCGAAGAGAAACCGCCTTTTGCTTGTTCGCCAGGCAGCGAAGAAACGCAGTGGTTTGCTTGTTCGCCAGGCAGCCAAGAGACAAAGCGGTTTGCTTGTTCGCCAGACAGTTGGCAGATTAGGCAGTCTCCTTGTTTGTGAGACAGCGAAAATCCACAGTGCTTCCTCATTCTGCGAGGCAGCGAAGAGACACAGCGGTTTGCTTGTTCACCAGGCAGTGAAGAGACGAAGCAGTCTGCTTGTTCTCCAGGCACTGGACAGATTAGGCAGTCTCCTTGTTTTTGAGACAGCGAACATCCACAGTGGTTCCCCGTTCTGCGAGGCAGCGAAGAGACACAGTGGTTTTCTTGTTCGCCTGGGAGCGAAGAGACGAAGCAGTCTGCTTGTTCGCCAGGCACTGGACAGATTAGGCAGTCTCCTTGTTTGTGAGACAGCGAACATCCACAGTGGTTCCTCATTCTGCGAGGCAGCGAACAGAGAAAGCCTTTTGCTTGTTCGCCTGGCAGCGAAGAGACGAAGCGGTCTGCTTGTTCGCCAGGCAGCGAACAGATTAGGCAGTCTCCTTTTTTGTGAGACAGCGAACATCCACGGTCGTCACTCCTTCCGCGAGGCAGCGAAGAGACAGAGCCTTTTGCTTGTTCGCCTGGCAGCGAAGAGACGAAGCGGTCTGCTTGTTCGCCAGGCAGCAAACAGATTAGGCAGTCTCCTTGTTTGTGAGACAGCGAACATCCACAGTGGTCACTCATTGTGCGAGGCAGCGAAGAGACACAGTGGTTTGCTTGTTCGCCAGGCAGCGAAGAAACGCAGCGGTTTGCTTGTTCGCCAGGCAGCGAACAGATTAGGCAGTCTCCTTGTTTGTGAGACAGTGAACATCCACAGTGGCTCCTCATTCTGCTAGACAGCGAAAGGACAGAGCGTAACGCTTGTTCGCCTGGCAGCGAAGAGACAAAGCGGTTTGCTTGTTCGCCAGACAGTGGGCAGATTAGGCAGTCTCCTTGTTTGTGCCACAGAAAACATCCACAGTGGTTCCTCATTCTGCGAGGCAGCGAACAGAGAGAGCCTTTTGCTTGTTCGCCTGGCAGCGAAGAGACACAGTGGTTTCCTTGTTCGCCAGGCAGCGAAGAGACAAAGCGGTCTGCTTGTTTGCCAGGCGGTGGACAGATTAGGCAGTCTCCTTGTTTGTGAGACAGCGAACATCCACAGTGGTTCCCCATTCTGCGAGGCAGCCAAGAGACACAGTGTTTTTCTTGGTCGCCTGGGAGCGAAGAGACGAAGCGGTCTGCTTGTTCGCCAGGCACTGGACAGATTAGGCAGTCTCCTTGTTTGTGAGACAGCGAACATCCACAGTGGTCACTCCTTCTGCGAGGCAGCGAACAGAGAGAGCCTTTTGCTTGTTCACCTGGCAGCGAAGAGACGAAGCGGTCTGCTTGTTCGACAGGCAGCAAACAGATTAGGCAGTCTCCTTGTTTGTGAGACAGCGAACATCCACACTGGTCACTCATTGTGCGAGGCAGCGAAGAGACACAGCGGTTTGCTTGTTCACCAGGCAGCGAAGAAACGCAGCGGTTTGCTTGTTCGCCAGGCAGCCAAGAGACAAAGCGGTTTGCTTATTCGCCAGACAGTTGGCAGATTAGGCAGTCTCCTTGTTTGTGAGACAGCGAAAATCCACAGTGCTTCCTCATTCTGCGAGGCAGCGAAGAGACAGAGCGTTTTGCTTGTTCGCCTGGCAGCGAAGAGACACAGCGGTTTGCTTGTTCACCAGGCAGTGAAGAGACGAAGCAGTCTGCTTGTTCTCCAGGCAGCGAAAATATTAGGCAGTCTCCTTGTTTGTGAGACAGTGAACATCCACTGTGGTTCCCCATTCTGCGAGGCAGCGAAGAGACACAGTGTTTTTCTTGTTCGCCTGGGAGCGAAGAGACGAAGCAGTCTGCTTGTTCGCCAGGCACTGGACAGATTAGGCATTCTCCTTGTTTGTGAGACAGCGAATATCCACTGTGGTTCCTCATTCTGCGAGGCAGCAAACAGAGAGAGCCTTTTGCTTGTTCGCCTGGCAGCGAAGAGACGAAGCGGTCTGCTTGTTCGCCAGGCAGCGAAAAGATTAGGCAGTCTCCTTGTTTGTGAGACAGCGAACATCCACGGTGGTCACTCATTCTGCGAGGCAGCCAAGAGACACAGTGGTCTGCTTGTTCGTGAGGCAGCGGACAGATGCAGTGGTTTGCCAGACAGCGAGGTAGTGAACAGAGAGAGTGGTTCGCTTGTTTGCGGGGCAGGGATGTTTCGCCATGGTTGGCTTTTTGGTGAGTAGGCGAATAGACGCAGTGATGTGCTTTTTTTTGCGAGTCAGCGAAGAGACGAAGCGGTCTGCTTGTTCGCCAGGCAGCAAACAGATTAGGCAGTCTCCTTGTTTGTGAGACAGCGAACATCCACAGTGCTCACTCATTGTGCGAGGCAGCGAAGAGAAACCGCCTTTTGCTTGTTCGCCAGGCAGCGAAGAAACGCAGTGGTTTGCTTGTTCGCCAGGCAGCCAAGAGACAAAGCGGTTTGCTTGTTCGCCAGACAGTTGGCAGATTAGGCAGTCTCCTTGTTTGTGAGACAGCGAAAATCCACAGTGCTTCCTCATTCTGCGAGGCAGCGAAGAGACACAGCGGTTTGCTTGTTCACCAGGCAGTGAAGAGACGAAGCAGTCTGCTTGTTCTCCAGGCACTGGACAGATTAGGCAGTCTCCTTGTTTTTGAGACAGCGAACATCCACAGTGGTTCCCCGTTCTGCGAGGCAGCGAAGAGACACAGTGGTTTTCTTGTTCGCCTGGGAGCGAAGAGACGAAGCAGTCTGCTTGTTCGCCAGGCACTGGACAGATTAGGCAGTCTCCTTGTTTGTGAGACAGCGAACATCCACAGTGGTTCCTCATTCTGCGAGGCAGCGAACAGAGAAAGCCTTTTGCTTGTTCGCCTGGCAGCGAAGAGACGAAGCGGTCTGCTTGTTCGCCAGGCAGCGAACAGATTAGGCAGTCTCCTTTTTTGTGAGACAGCGAACATCCACGGTCGTCACTCCTTCCGCGAGGCAGCGAAGAGACAGAGCCTTTTGCTTGTTCGCCTGGCAGCGAAGAGACGAAGCGGTCTGCTTGTTCGCCAGGCAGCAAACAGATTAGGCAGTCTCCTTGTTTGTGAGACAGCGAACATCCACAGTGGTCACTCATTGTGCGAGGCAGCGAAGAGACACAGTGGTTTGCTTGTTCGCCAGGCAGCGAAGAAACGCAGCGGTTTGCTTGTTCGCCAGGCAGCGAACAGATTAGGCAGTCTCCTTGTTTGTGAGACAGTGAACATCCACAGTGGCTCCTCATTCTGCTAGACAGCGAAAGGACAGAGCGTAACGCTTGTTCGCCTGGCAGCGAAGAGACAAAGCGGTTTGCTTGTTCGCCAGACAGTGGGCAGATTAGGCAGTCTCCTTGTTTGTGCCACAGAAAACATCCACAGTGGTTCCTCATTCTGCGAGGCAGCGAACAGAGAGAGCCTTTTGCTTGTTCGCCTGGCAGCGAAGAGACACAGTGGTTTCCTTGTTCGCCAGGCAGCGAAGAGACAAAGCGGTCTGCTTGTTTGCCAGGCGGTGGACAGATTAGGCAGTCTCCTTGTTTGTGAGACAGCGAACATCCACAGTGGTTCCCCATTCTGCGAGGCAGCCAAGAGACACAGTGTTTTTCTTGGTCGCCTGGGAGCGAAGAGACGAAGCGGTCTGCTTGTTCGCCAGGCACTGGACAGATTAGGCAGTCTCCTTGTTTGTGAGACAGCGAACATCCACAGTGGTCACTCCTTCTGCGAGGCAGCGAACAGAGAGAGCCTTTTGCTTGTTCACCTGGCAGCGAAGAGACGAAGCGGTCTGCTTGTTCGACAGGCAGCAAACAGATTAGGCAGTCTCCTTGTTTGTGAGACAGCGAACATCCACACTGGTCACTCATTGTGCGAGGCAGCGAAGAGACACAGCGGTTTGCTTGTTCACCAGGCAGCGAAGAAACGCAGCGGTTTGCTTGTTCGCCAGGCAGCCAAGAGACAAAGCGGTTTGCTTATTCGCCAGACAGTTGGCAGATTAGGCAGTCTCCTTGTTTGTGAGACAGCGAAAATCCACAGTGCTTCCTCATTCTGCGAGGCAGCGAAGAGACAGAGCGTTTTGCTTGTTCGCCTGGCAGCGAAGAGACACAGCGGTTTGCTTGTTCACCAGGCAGTGAAGAGACGAAGCAGTCTGCTTGTTCTCCAGGCAGCGAAAATATTAGGCAGTCTCCTTGTTTGTGAGACAGCGAACATCCACTGTGGTTCCCCATTCTGCGAGGCAGCGAAGAGACACAGTGTTTTTCTTGTTCGCCTGGGAGCGAAGAGACGAAGCAGTCTGCTTGTTCGCCAGGCACTGGACAGATTAGGCATTCTCCTTGTTTGTGAGACAGCGAACATCCACTGTGGTTCCTCATTCTGCGAGGCAGCAAACAGAGAGAGCCTTTTGCTTGTTCGCCTGGCAGCGAAGAGACGAAGCGGTCTGCTTGTTCGCCAGGCAGCGAAAAGATTAGGCAGTCTCCTTGTTTGTGAGACAGCGAACATCCACGGTGGTCACTCATTCTGCGAGGCAGCCAAGAGACACAGTGGTCTGCTTGTTCGTGAGGCAGCGGACAGATGCAGTGGTTTGCCAGACAGCGAGGTAGTGAACAGAGAGAGTGGTTCGCTTGTTTGCGGGGCAGGGATGTTTCGCCATGGTTGGCTTTTTGGTGAGTAGGCGAATAGACGCAGTGATGTGCTTTTTTTTGCGAGTCAGCGAAGAGACGAAGCGGTCTGCTTGTTCGCCAGGCAGCGAACAGATCAGGCAGTCTCCTTGTTTGTGAGACAGCGAACATCCACAGTGGTTCCTCATTCTGCCAGGCAGCCAAGAGACGCAGCGGTCGGCTTGTTCGCCAGGCAGCGAACAGATTAGGCAGTCTCCTTGTTTGTGAGACAGCGAACATCCACAGTGGTCACTCATTCTGCGAGGCAGCCAAGAGACCTAGCGTTCTGCTTGTTCGCCATGCAGCGAAGAGATTAGGCACTCTCCTTGTTTGTGAGACAGCGAACATCCAGAGTGGTCACTCATTCTGCGAGGCAGCGAATTGGCACAGCGTTCTGCTTCTTCGCCAAGCAGTGGACAGATTAGGTAGTCTCCTTGTTTGTGAGACAGCGAACATCCACAGTGGTCACGCATTCTGCGAGGCAGCGAAGAGACACAGCGGTCTGCTTGTTCGCCAGGCAGCGAAGAGATTAGCCAGTCTCCTTGTTTGTGAGACAGCCAACATCCACAGTGGTCACTCATTGTGCGAGGTAGCGAAAAGACACAGCGGTTTGCTTTTTCGCCAGGCAGCGAAGAGACGAAGCGTTTTGCTTGCTCGCCAGGCAGTGGACAGATTAGGCAGTCTCCGTGTTTGTGAGACAGCCAACATCCACAGTGGTCACTCATTCTGCGAGGCAGTGAAGAGACAGAGTGGTCTGCTTGTTCGCCAGGCAGCGAACAGATTAGGCAGTCTCCTTGTTTGTGAGACAGCGAACATCCACAGTGGCTCCTCATTCTGCTAGACAGCGAAAGGACAGAGCGTAACGCTTGTTCGCCTGGCAGCGAAGAGACAAAGCGGTTTGCTTGTTCGCCAGACAGTGGGCAGATTAGGCAGTCTCCTTGTTTGTGCCACAGAAAACATCCACAGTGGTTCCTCATTCTGCGAGACAGTGAACAGACAGAGCCTTTTGCTTGTTCTCCAGACAGTGGGCAGATTAGGCAGTCTCCTTGTTTGTGAGACAGCGAACATCCACAGTGGTTCCTCATTCTGCGAGGCAGCGAACAGAGAGAGCCTTTTGCTTGTTCGCCTGGCAGCGAAGAGACACAGTGGTTTCCTTGTTCGCCAGGCAGCGAAGAGACAAAGCGGTCTGCTTGTTTGCCAGGCGGTGGACAGATTAGGCAGTCTCCTTGTTTGTGAGACAGCGAACATCCACAGTGGTTCCCCATTCTGCGAGGCAGCCAAGAGACACAGTGTTTTTCTTGGTCGCCTGGGAGCGAAGAGACGAAGCGGTCTGCTTGTTCGCCAGGCACTGGACAGATTAGGCAGTCTCCTTGTTTGTGAGACAGCGAACATCCACAGTGGTCACTCCTTCTGCGAGGCAGCGAACAGAGAGAGCCTTTTGCTTGTTCGCCTGGCAGCGAAGAGACACAGTGGTTTCCTTGTTCGCCAGGCAGCGAAGAGACAAAGCGGTCTGCTTGTTTGCCAGGCGGTGGACAGATTAGGCAGTCTCCTTGTTTGTGAGACAGCGAACATCCACAGTGGTTCCTCATTCTGCCAGGCAGCGAAGAGACAGAGCGTTTTGCTTCTTCGCCTGGCAGCGAAGAGACACAGCGGTTTGCTTGTTCGCCAGGCAGTGAAGAGACGAAGCAGTCTGCTTGTTCTCCAGGCAGCGAAAATATTAGGCAGTCTCCTTGTTTGTGACACAGAAAACATCCACAGTGGTTCCCCATTCTGCGAGGCAGCGAAGAGACACAGTGGTTTTCTTGTTCGCCTGGGAGCGAAGAGACGAAGCAGTCTGCTTGTTCGCCAGGCAGCAAACAGATTAGGCAGTCTCCTTGTTTGTGAGACAGCGAACATCCACAGTGGTTCCTCATTCTGCGAGGCAGCGAACAGAGAGAGCCTTTTGCTTGTTCGCCTGGCAGCGAAGAGATTAGGCAGTCTCCTTGTTTGTGAGACAGCGAACATCCACGGTGGTCACTCCTTCTGCGAGGCAGCGAAGAGACAGAGCCTTTTGCTTGTTCGCCTGGCAGCGAAGAGACGAAGCGGTCTGCTTGTTCGCCAGGCAGCAAACAGATTAGGCAGTCTCCTTGTTTGTGAGACAGCGAACATCCACAGTGCTCACTCATTGTGCGAGGCAGCGAAGAGAAACCGCCTTTTGCTTGTTCGCCAGGCAGCGAAGAAACGCAGTGGTTTGCTTGTTCGCCAGGCAGCCAAGAGACAAAGCGGTTTGCTTGTTCGCCAGACAGTTGGCAGATTAGGCAGTCTCCTTGTTTGTGAGACAGCGAAAATCCACAGTGCTTCCTCATTCTGCGAGGCAGCGAAGAGACACAGCGGTTTGCTTGTTCACCAGGCAGTGAAGAGACGAAGCAGTCTGCTTGTTCTCCAGGCACTGGACAGATTAGGCAGTCTCCTTGTTTTTGAGACAGCGAACATCCACAGTGGTTCCCCGTTCTGCGAGGCAGCGAAGAGACACAGTGGTTTTCTTGTTCGCCTGGGAGCGAAGAGACGAAGCAGTCTGCTTGTTCGCCAGGCACTGGACAGATTAGGCAGTCTCCTTGTTTGTGAGACAGCGAACATCCACAGTGGTTCCTCATTCTGCGAGGCAGCGAACAGAGAAAGCCTTTTGCTTGTTCGCCTGGCAGCGAAGAGACGAAGCGGTCTGCTTGTTCGCCAGGCAGCGAACAGATTAGGCAGTCTCCTTTTTTGTGAGACAGCGAACATCCACGGTCGTCACTCCTTCTGCGAGGCAGCGAAGAGACAGAGCCTTTTGCTTGTTCGCCTGGCAGCGAAGAGACGAAGCGGTCTGCTTGTTCGCCAGGCAGCAAACAGATTAGGCAGTCTCCTTGTTTGTGAGACAGCGAACATCCACAGTGGTCACTCATTGTGCGAGGCAGCGAAGAGACACAGTGGTTTGCTTGTTCGCCAGGCAGCGAAGAAACGCAGCGGTTTGCTTGTTCGCCAGGCAGCGAACAGATTAGGCAGTCTCCTTGTTTGTGAGACAGAAAACATCCACAGTGGTCACTCCTTCTGCGAGGCAGTGAAGAGACAGAGTGGTCTGCTTGTTCGCCAGGCAGCGAACAGATTAGGCAGTCTCCTTGTTTGTGAGACAGCGAACATCCACAGTGGCTCCTCATTCTGCTAGACAGCGAAAGGACAGAGCGTAACGCTTGTTCGCCTGGCAGCGAAGAGACAAAGCGGTTTGCTTGTTCGCCAGACAGTGGGCAGATTAGGCAGTCTCCTTGTTTGTGCCACAGAAAACATCCACAGTGGTTCCTCATTCTGCGAGACAGTGAACAGACAGAGCCTTTTGCTTGTTCTCCAGACAGTGGGCAGATTAGGCAGTCTCCTTGTTTGTGAGACAGCGAACATCCACAGTGGTTCCTCATTCTGCGAGGCAGCGAACAGAGAGAGAGCCTTTTGCTTGTTCGCCTGGCAGCGAAGAGACACAGTGGTTTCCTTGTTCGCCAGGCAGCGAAGAGACAAAGCGGTCTGCTTGTTTGCCAGGCGGTGGACAGATTAGGCAGTCTCCTTGTTTGTGAGACAGCGAACATCCACAGTGGTTCCCCATTCTGCGAGGCAGCCAAGAGACACAGTGTTTTTCTTGGTCGCCTGGGAGCGAAGAGACGAAGCGGTCTGCTTGTTCGCCAGGCACTGGACAGATTAGGCAGTCTCCTTGTTTGTGAGACAGCGAACATCCACAGTGGTCACTCCTTCTGCGAGGCAGCGAACAGAGAGAGCCTTTTGCTTGTTCACCTGGCAGCGAAGAGACGAAGCGGTCTGCTTGTTCGACAGGCAGCAAACAGATTAGGCAGTCTCCTTGTTTGTGAGACAGCGAACATCCACACTGGTCACTCATTGTGCGAGGCAGCGAAGAGACACAGCGGTTTGCTTGTTCGCCAGGCAGCCAAGAGACAAAGCGGTTTGCTTATTCGCCAGACAGTTGGCAGATTAGGCAGTCTCCTTGTTTGTGAGACAGCGAAAATCCACAGTGCTTCCTCATTCTGCGAGGCAGCGAAGAGACAGAGCGTTTTGCTTGTTCGCCTGGCAGCGAAGAGACACAGCGGTTTGCTTGTTCACCAGGCAGTGAAGAGACGAAGCAGTCTGCTTGTTCTCCAGGCAGCGAAAATATTAGGCAGTCTCCTTGTTTGTGAGACAGTGAACATCCACTGTGGTTCCCCATTCTGCGAGGCAGCGAAGAGACACAGTGTTTTTCTTGTTCGCCTGGGAGCGAAGAGACGAAGCAGTCTGCTTGTTCGCCAGGCACTGGACAGATTAGGCATTCTCCTTGTTTGTGAGACAGCGAACATCCACTGTGGTTCCTCATTCTGCGAGGCAGCAAACAGAGAGAGCCTTTTGCTTGTTCGCCTGGCAGCGAAGAGACGAAGCGGTCTGCTTGTTCGCCAGGCAGCGAAAAGATTAGGCAGTCTCCTTGTTTGTGAGACAGCGAACATCCACGGTGGTCACTCATTCTGCGAGGCAGCCAAGAGACACAGTGGTCTGCTTGTTCGTGAGGCAGCGGACAGATGCAGTGGTTTGCCAGACAGCGAGGTAGTGAACAGAGAGAGTGGTTCGCTTGTTTGCGGGGCAGGGATGTTTCGCCATGGTTGGCTTTTTGGTGAGTAGGCGAATAGACGCAGTGATGTGCTTTTTTTTGCGAGTCAGCGAAGAGACGAAGCGGTCTGCTTGTTCGCCAGGCAGCAAACAGATTAGGCAGTCTCCTTGTTTGTGAGACAGCGAACATCCACAGTGCTCACTCATTGTGCGAGGCAGCGAAGAGAAACCGCCTTTTGCTTGTTCGCCAGGCAGCGAAGAAACGCAGTGGTTTGCTTGTTCGCCAGGCAGCCAAGAGACAAAGCGGTTTGCTTGTTCGCCAGACAGTTGGCAGATTAGGCAGTCTCCTTGTTTGTGAGACAGCGAAAATCCACAGTGCTTCCTCATTCTGCGAGGCAGCGAAGAGACACAGCGGTTTGCTTGTTCACCAGGCAGTGAAGAGACGAAGCAGTCTGCTTGTTCTCCAGGCACTGGACAGATTAGGCAGTCTCCTTGTTTTTGAGACAGCGAACATCCACAGTGGTTCCCCGTTCTGCGAGGCAGCGAAGAGACACAGTGGTTTTCTTGTTCGCCTGGGAGCGAAGAGACGAAGCAGTCTGCTTGTTCGCCAGGCACTGGACAGATTAGGCAGTCTCCTTGTTTGTGAGACAGCGAACATCCACAGTGGTTCCTCATTCTGCGAGGCAGCGAACAGAGAAAGCCTTTTGCTTGTTCGCCTGGCAGCGAAGAGACGAAGCGGTCTGCTTGTTCGCCAGGCAGCGAACAGATTAGGCAGTCTCCTTTTTTGTGAGACAGCGAACATCCACGGTCGTCACTCCTTCCGCGAGGCAGCGAAGAGACACAGTGGTTTGCTTGTTCGCCAGGCAGCGAAGAAACGCAGCGGTTTGCTTGTTCGCCAGGCAGCGAACAGATTAGGCAGTCTCCTTGTTTGTGAGACAGTGAACATCCACAGTGGCTCCTCATTCTGCTAGACAGCGAAAGGACAGAGCGTAACGCTTGTTCGCCTGGCAGCGAAGAGACAAAGCGGTTTGCTTGTTCGCCAGACAGTGGGCAGATTAGGCAGTCTCCTTGTTTGTGCCACAGAAAACATCCACAGTGGTTCCTCATTCTGCGAGACAGTGAACAGACAGAGCCTTTTGCTTGTTCTCCAGACAGTGGGCAGATTAGGCAGTCTCCTTGTTTGTGAGACAGCGAACATCCACAGTGGTTCCTCATTCTGCGAGGCAGCGAACAGAGAGAGCCTTTTGCTTGTTCGCCTGGCAGCGAAGAGACACAGTGGTTTCCTTGTTCGCCAGGCAGCGAAGAGACAAAGCGGTCTGCTTGTTTGCCAGGCGGTGGACAGATTAGGCAGTCTCCTTGTTTGTGAGACAGCGAACATCCACAGTGGTTCCCCATTCTGCGAGGCAGCCAAGAGACACAGTGTTTTTCTTGGTCGCCTGGGAGCGAAGAGACGAAGCGGTCTGCTTGTTCGCCAGGCACTGGACAGATTAGGCAGTCTCCTTGTTTGTGAGACAGCGAACATCCACAGTGGTCACTCCTTCTGCGAGGCAGCGAACAGAGAGAGCCTTTTGCTTGTTCACCTGGCAGCGAAGAGACGAAGCGGTCTGCTTGTTCGACAGGCAGCAAACAGATTAGGCAGTCTCCTTGTTTGTGAGACAGCGAACATCCACACTGGTCACTCATTGTGCGAGGCAGCGAAGAGACACAGCGGTTTGCTTGTTCACCAGGCAGCGAAGAAACGCAGCGGTTTGCTTGTTCGCCAGGCAGCCAAGAGACAAAGCGGTTTGCTTATTCGCCAGACAGTTGGCAGATTAGGCAGTCTCCTTGTTTGTGAGACAGCGAAAATCCACAGTGCTTCCTCATTCTGCGAGGCAGCGAAGAGACAGAGCGTTTTGCTTGTTCGCCTGGCAGCGAAGAGACACAGCGGTTTGCTTGTTCACCAGGCAGTGAAGAGACGAAGCAGTCTGCTTGTTCTCCAGGCAGCGAAAATATTAGGCAGTCTCCTTGTTTGTGAGACAGTGAACATCCACAGTGGTTCCCCATTCTGCGAGGCAGCCAAGAGACACAGTGTTTTTCTTGGTCGCCTGGGAGCGAAGAGACGAAGCGGTCTGCTTGTTCGCCAGGCACTGGACAGATTAGGCAGTCTCCTTGTTTGTGAGACAGCGAACATCCACAGTGGTCACTCATTGTGCGAGGCAGCGAAGAGACACAGTGGTTTGCTTGTTCGCCAGGCAGCGAAGAAACGCAGCGGTTTGCTTGTTCGCCAGGCAGCGAACAGATTAGGCAGTCTCCTTGTTTGTGAGACAGAAAACATCCACAGTGGTCACTCCTTCTGCGAGGCAGTGAAGAGACAGAGTGGTCTGCTTGTTCGCCAGGCAGCGAACAGATTAGGCAGTCTCCTTGTTTGTGAGACAGCGAACATCCACAGTGGCTCCTCATTCTGCTAGACAGCGAAAGGACAGAGCGTAACGCTTGTTCGCCTGGCAGCGAAGAGACAAAGCGGTTTGCTTGTTCGCCAGACAGTGGGCAGATTAGGCAGTCTCCTTGTTTGTGCCACAGAAAACATCCACAGTGGTTCCTCATTCTGCGAGACAGTGAACAGACAGAGCCTTTTGCTTGTTCTCCAGACAGTGGGCAGATTAGGCAGTCTCCTTGTTTGTGAGACAGCGAACATCCACAGTGGTTCCTCATTCTGCGAGGCAGCGAACAGAGAGAGCCTTTTGCTTGTTCGCCTGGCAGCGAAGAGACACAGTGGTTTCCTTGTTCGCCAGGCAGCGAAGAGACAAAGCGGTCTGCTTGTTTGCCAGGCGGTGGACAGATTAGGCAGTCTCCTTGTTTGTGAGACAGCGAACATCCACTGTGGTTCCCCATTCTGCGAGGCAGCCAAGAGACACAGTGTTTTTCTTGGTCGCCTGGGAGCGAAGAGACGAAGCGGTCTGCTTGTTCGCCAGGCACTGGACAGATTAGGCAGTCTCCTTGTTTGTGAGACAGCGAACATCCACAGTGGTCACTCCTTCTGCGAGGCAGCGAACAGAGAGAGCCTTTTGCTTGTTCACCTGGCAGCGAAGAGACGAAGCGGTCTGCTTGTTCGACAGGCAGCAAACAGATTAGGCAGTCTCCTTGTTTGTGAGACAGCGAACATCCACACTGGTCACTCATTGTGCGAGGCAGCGAAGAGACACAGCGGTTTGCTTGTTCGCCAGGCAGCCAAGAGACAAAGCGGTTTGCTTATTCGCCAGACAGTTGGCAGATTAGGCAGTCTCCTTGTTTGTGAGACAGCGAAAATCCACAGTGCTTCCTCATTCTGCGAGGCAGCGAAGAGACAGAGCGTTTTGCTTGTTCGCCTGGCAGCGAAGAGACACAGCGGTTTGCTTGTTCACCAGGCAGTGAAGAGACGAAGCAGTCTGCTTGTTCTCCAGGCAGCGAAAATATTAGGCAGTCTCCTTGTTTGTGAGACAGTGAACATCCACTGTGGTTCCCCATTCTGCGAGGCAGCGAAGAGACACAGTGTTTTTCTTGTTCGCCTGGGAGCGAAGAGACGAAGCAGTCTGCTTGTTCGCCAGGCACTGGACAGATTAGGCATTCTCCTTGTTTGTGAGACAGCGAATATCCACTGTGGTTCCTCATTCTGCGAGGCAGCAAACAGAGAGAGCCTTTTGCTTGTTCGCCTGGCAGCGAAGAGACGAAGCGGTCTGCTTGTTCGCCAGGCAGCGAAAAGATTAGGCAGTCTCCTTGTTTGTGAGACAGCGAACATCCACGGTGGTCACTCATTCTGCGAGGCAGCCAAGAGACACAGTGGTCTGCTTGTTCGTGAGGCAGCGGACAGATGCAGTGGTTTGCCAGACAGCGAGGTAGTGAACAGAGAGAGTGGTTCGCTTGTTTGCGGGGCAGGGATGTTTCGCCATGGTTGGCTTTTTGGTGAGTAGGCGAATAGACGCAGTGATGTGCTTTTTTTTGCGAGTCAGCGAAGAGACGAAGCGGTCTGCTTGTTCGCCAGGCAGCAAACAGATTAGGCAGTCTCCTTGTTTGTGAGACAGCGAACATCCACAGTGCTCACTCATTGTGCGAGGCAGCGAAGAGAAACCGCCTTTTGCTTGTTCGCCAGGCAGCGAAGAAACGCAGTGGTTTGCTTGTTCGCCAGGCAGCCAAGAGACAAAGCGGTTTGCTTGTTCGCCAGACAGTTGGCAGATTAGGCAGTCTCCTTGTTTGTGAGACAGCGAAAATCCACAGTGCTTCCTCATTCTGCGAGGCAGCGAAGAGACACAGCGGTTTGCTTGTTCACCAGGCAGTGAAGAGACGAAGCAGTCTGCTTGTTCTCCAGGCACTGGACAGATTAGGCAGTCTCCTTGTTTTTGAGACAGCGAACATCCACAGTGGTTCCCCGTTCTGCGAGGCAGCGAAGAGACACAGTGGTTTTCTTGTTCGCCTGGGAGCGAAGAGACGAAGCAGTCTGCTTGTTCGCCAGGCACTGGACAGATTAGGCAGTCTCCTTGTTTGTGAGACAGCGAACATCCACAGTGGTTCCTCATTCTGCGAGGCAGCGAACAGAGAAAGCCTTTTGCTTGTTCGCCTGGCAGCGAAGAGACGAAGCGGTCTGCTTGTTCGCCAGGCAGCGAACAGATTAGGCAGTCTCCTTTTTTGTGAGACAGCGAACATCCACGGTCGTCACTCCTTCCGCGAGGCAGCGAAGAGACAGAGCCTTTTGCTTGTTCGCCTGGCAGCGAAGAGACGAAGCGGTCTGCTTGTTCGCCAGGCAGCAAACAGATTAGGCAGTCTCCTTGTTTGTGAGACAGCGAACATCCACAGTGGTCACTCATTGTGCGAGGCAGCGAAGAGACACAGTGGTTTGCTTGTTCGCCAGGCAGCGAAGAAACGCAGCGGTTTGCTTGTTCGCCAGGCAGCGAACAGATTAGGCAGTCTCCTTGTTTGTGAGACAGTGAACATCCACAGTGGCTCCTCATTCTGCTAGACAGCGAAAGGACAGAGCGTAACGCTTGTTCGCCTGGCAGCGAAGAGACAAAGCGGTTTGCTTGTTCGCCAGACAGTGGGCAGATTAGGCAGTCTCCTTGTTTGTGCCACAGAAAACATCCACAGTGGTTCCTCATTCTGCGAGACAGTGAACAGACAGAGCCTTTTGCTTGTTCTCCAGACAGTGGGCAGATTAGGCAGTCTCCTTGTTTGTGAGACAGCGAACATCCACAGTGGTTCCTCATTCTGCGAGGCAGCGAACAGAGAGAGCCTTTTGCTTGTTCGCCTGGCAGCGAAGAGACACAGTGGTTTCCTTGTTCGCCAGGCAGCGAAGAGACAAAGCGGTCTGCTTGTTTGCCAGGCGGTGGACAGATTAGGCAGTCTCCTTGTTTGTGAGACAGCGAACATCCACAGTGGTTCCCCATTCTGCGAGGCAGCCAAGAGACACAGTGTTTTTCTTGGTCGCCTGGGAGCGAAGAGACGAAGCGGTCTGCTTGTTCGCCAGGCACTGGACAGATTAGGCAGTCTCCTTGTTTGTGAGACAGCGAACATCCACAGTGGTCACTCCTTCTGCGAGGCAGCGAACAGAGAGAGCCTTTTGCTTGTTCACCTGGCAGCGAAGAGACGAAGCGGTCTGCTTGTTCGACAGGCAGCAAACAGATTAGGCAGTCTCCTTGTTTGTGAGACAGCGAACATCCACACTGGTCACTCATTGTGCGAGGCAGCGAAGAGACACAGCGGTTTGCTTGTTCACCAGGCAGCGAAGAAACGCAGCGGTTTGCTTGTTCGCCAGGCAGCCAAGAGACAAAGCGGTTTGCTTATTCGCCAGACAGTTGGCAGATTAGGCAGTCTCCTTGTTTGTGAGACAGCGAAAATCCACAGTGCTTCCTCATTCTGCGAGGCAGCGAAGAGACAGAGCGTTTTGCTTGTTCGCCTGGCAGCGAAGAGACACAGCGGTTTGCTTGTTCACCAGGCAGTGAAGAGACGAAGCAGTCTGCTTGTTCTCCAGGCAGCGAAAATATTAGGCAGTCTCCTTGTTTGTGAGACAGTGAACATCCACTGTGGTTCCCCATTCTGCGAGGCAGCGAAGAGACACAGTGTTTTTCTTGTTCGCCTGGGAGCGAAGAGACGAAGCAGTCTGCTTGTTCGCCAGGCACTGGACAGATTAGGCATTCTCCTTGTTTGTGAGACAGCGAACATCCACTGTGGTTCCTCATTCTGCGAGGCAGCAAACAGAGAGAGCCTTTTGCTTGTTCGCCTGGCAGCGAAGAGACGAAGCGGTCTGCTTGTTCGCCAGGCAGCGAAAAGATTAGGCAGTCTCCTTGTTTGTGAGACAGCGAACATCCACGGTGGTCACTCATTCTGCGAGGCAGCCAAGAGACACAGTGGTCTGCTTGTTCGTGAGGCAGCGGACAGATGCAGTGGTTTGCCAGACAGCGAGGTAGTGAACAGAGAGAGTGGTTCGCTTGTTTGCGGGGCAGGGATGTTTCGCCATGGTTGGCTTTTTGGTGAGTAGGCGAATAGACGCAGTGATGTGCTTTTTTTTGCGAGTCAGCGAAGAGACGAAGCGGTCTGCTTGTTCGCCAGGCAGCGAACAGATCAGGCAGTCTCCTTGTTTGTGAGACAGCGAACATCCACAGTGGTTCCTCATTCTGCCAGGCAGCCAAGAGACGCAGCGGTCGGCTTGTTCGCCAGGCAGCGAACAGATTAGGCACTCTCCTTGTTTGTGAGACAGCGAACATCCACAGTGGTCACTCATTCTGCGAGGCAGCCAAGAGACCTAGCGTTCTGCTTGTTCGCCATGCAGCGAAGAGATTAGGCACTCTCCTTGTTTGTGAGACAGCGAACATCCAGAGTGGTCACTCATTCTGCGAGGCAGCGAATTGGCACAGCGTTCTGCTTCTTCGCCAAGCAGTGGACAGATTAGGTAGTCTCCTTGTTTGTGAGACAGCGAACATCCACAGTGGTCACGCATTCTGCGAGGCAGCGAAGAGACACAGCGGTCTGCTTGTTCGCCAGGCAGCGAAGAGATTAGCCAGTCTCCTTGTTTGTGAGACAGCCAACATCCACAGTGGTCACTCATTGTGCGAGGCAGCGAAGAGAAACCGCCTTTTGCTTGTTCGCCAGGCAGCGAAGAAACGCAGTGGTTTGCTTGTTCGCCAGGCAGCCAAGAGACAAAGCGGTTTGCTTGTTCGCCAGACAGTTGGCAGATTAGGCAGTCTCCTTGTTTGTGAGACAGCGAAAATCCACAGTGCTTCCTCATTCTGCGAGGCAGCGAAGAGACACAGCGGTTTGCTTGTTCACCAGGCAGTGAAGAGACGAAGCAGTCTGCTTGTTCTCCAGGCACTGGACAGATTAGGCAGTCTCCTTGTTTTTGAGACAGCGAACATCCACAGTGGTTCCCCGTTCTGCGAGGCAGCGAAGAGACACAGTGGTTTTCTTGTTCGCCTGGGAGCGAAGAGACGAAGCAGTCTGCTTGTTCGCCAGGCACTGGACAGATTAGGCAGTCTCCTTGTTTGTGAGACAGCGAACATCCACAGTGGTTCCTCATTCTGCGAGGCAGCGAACAGAGAAAGCCTTTTGCTTGTTCGCCTGGCAGCGAAGAGACGAAGCGGTCTGCTTGTTCGCCAGGCAGCGAACAGATTAGGCAGTCTCCTTTTTTGTGAGACAGCGAACATCCACGGTCGTCACTCCTTCTGCGAGGCAGCGAAGAGACAGAGCCTTTTGCTTGTTCGCCTGGCAGCGAAGAGACGAAGCGGTCTGCTTGTTCGCCAGGCAGCAAACAGATTAGGCAGTCTCCTTGTTTGTGAGACAGCGAACATCCACAGTGGTCACTCATTGTGCGAGGCAGCGAAGAGACACAGTGGTTTGCTTGTTCGCCAGGCAGCGAAGAAACGCAGCGGTTTGCTTGTTCGCCAGGCAGCGAACAGATTAGGCAGTCTCCTTGTTTGTGAGACAGAAAACATCCACAGTGGTCACTCCTTCTGCGAGGCAGTGAAGAGACAGAGTGGTCTGCTTGTTCGCCAGGCAGCGAACAGATTAGGCAGTCTCCTTGTTTGTGAGACAGCGAACATCCACAGTGGCTCCTCATTCTGCTAGACAGCGAAAGGACAGAGCGTAACGCTTGTTCGCCTGGCAGCGAAGAGACAAAGCGGTTTGCTTGTTCGCCAGACAGTGGGCAGATTAGGCAGTCTCCTTGTTTGTGCCACAGAAAACATCCACAGTGGTTCCTCATTCTGCGAGACAGTGAACAGACAGAGCCTTTTGCTTGTTCTCCAGACAGTGGGCAGATTAGGCAGTCTCCTTGTTTGTGAGACAGCGAACATCCACAGTGGTTCCTCATTCTGCGAGGCAGCGAACAGAGAGAGAGCCTTTTGCTTGTTCGCCTGGCAGCGAAGAGACACAGTGGTTTCCTTGTTCGCCAGGCAGCGAAGAGACAAAGCGGTCTGCTTGTTTGCCAGGCGGTGGACAGATTAGGCAGTCTCCTTGTTTGTGAGACAGCGAACATCCACAGTGGTTCCCCATTCTGCGAGGCAGCCAAGAGACACAGTGTTTTTCTTGGTCGCCTGGGAGCGAAGAGACGAAGCGGTCTGCTTGTTCGCCAGGCACTGGACAGATTAGGCAGTCTCCTTGTTTGTGAGACAGCGAACATCCACAGTGGTCACTCCTTCTGCGAGGCAGCGAACAGAGAGAGCCTTTTGCTTGTTCACCTGGCAGCGAAGAGACGAAGCGGTCTGCTTGTTCGACAGGCAGCAAACAGATTAGGCAGTCTCCTTGTTTGTGAGACAGCGAACATCCACACTGGTCACTCATTGTGCGAGGCAGCGAAGAGACACAGCGGTTTGCTTGTTCGCCAGGCAGCCAAGAGACAAAGCGGTTTGCTTATTCGCCAGACAGTTGGCAGATTAGGCAGTCTCCTTGTTTGTGAGACAGCGAAAATCCACAGTGCTTCCTCATTCTGCGAGGCAGCGAAGAGACAGAGCGTTTTGCTTGTTCGCCTGGCAGCGAAGAGACACAGCGGTTTGCTTGTTCACCAGGCAGTGAAGAGACGAAGCAGTCTGCTTGTTCTCCAGGCAGCGAAAATATTAGGCAGTCTCCTTGTTTGTGAGACAGTGAACATCCACTGTGGTTCCCCATTCTGCGAGGCAGCGAAGAGACACAGTGTTTTTCTTGTTCGCCTGGGAGCGAAGAGACGAAGCAGTCTGCTTGTTCGCCAGGCACTGGACAGATTAGGCATTCTCCTTGTTTGTGAGACAGCGAACATCCACTGTGGTTCCTCATTCTGCGAGGCAGCAAACAGAGAGAGCCTTTTGCTTGTTCGCCTGGCAGCGAAGAGACGAAGCGGTCTGCTTGTTCGCCAGGCAGCGAAAAGATTAGGCAGTCTCCTTGTTTGTGAGACAGCGAACATCCACGGTGGTCACTCATTCTGCGAGGCAGCCAAGAGACACAGTGGTCTGCTTGTTCGTGAGGCAGCGGACAGATGCAGTGGTTTGCCAGACAGCGAGGTAGTGAACAGAGAGAGTGGTTCGCTTGTTTGCGGGGCAGGGATGTTTCGCCATGGTTGGCTTTTTGGTGAGTGGGCGAATAGACGCAGTGATGTGCTTTTTTTTGCGAGTCAGCGAAGAGACGAAGCGGTCTGCTTGTTCGCCAGGCAGCGAACAGATCAGGCAGTCTCCTTGTTTGTGGGACAGCGAACATCCACAGTGGTTTCTCATTCTGCCAGGCAGCCAAAAGACGCAGCGGTCGGCTTGTTCGCCAGGCACTGGACAGATTAGGCAGTCTCCTTGTTTGTGAGACAGCGAATATCCACAGTGGTTCCTCATTCTGCGAGGCAGCGAACAGAGAGAGCCTTTTGCTTGTTCACCTGGCAGCGAAGAGACGAAGCGGTCTGCTTGTTCGCCAGGCAGCAAACAGATTAGGCAGTCTCCTTGTTTGTGAGACAGCGAACATCCACAGTGGTTCCTCATTCTGCCAGGCAGCGAAGAGACAGAGCATTTTGCTTCTTCGCCTGGCAGCGAAGAGACACAGCGGTTTGCTTGTTCGCCAGGCAGTGAAGAGACGAAGCAGTCTGCTTGTTCTTCATGCAGCGAAAAGATTAGGCAGTCTCCTTGTTTGTGAGACAGTCAACATCCACAGTGGTTCCCCATTCTGCGAGGCAGCGAAGAGACACAGTGGTTTTCTTGTTCGCCTGGGAGCGAAGAGACGAAGCAGTCTGCTTGTTCGCCAGGCAGCAAACAGATTAGGCAGTCTCCTTGTTTGTGAGACAGCGAACATCCACTGTGCTCACACATTCTGCGAGGCCGCCAAGAGACACAGTGGTCTGCTTGTTCGTGAGGCAGCGGACAGATGCAGTGGTTTGCCAGACAGCGAGGTAGTGAACAGAGAGAGTGGTTCGCTTGTTTGCGGGGCAGGGATGTTTCGCCATGGTTGGCTTTTTGGTGAGTGGGCGAATAGACGCAGTGATGTGCTTTTTTTTGCGAGTCAGCGAAGAGACGAAGCGGTCTGCTTGTTCGCCAGGCAGCGAACAGATCAGGCAGTCTCCTTGTTTGTGAGACAGCGAACATCCACAGTGGTTCCTCATTCTGCCAGGCAGCCAAGAGACCTAGCGTTCTGCTTGTTCGCCATGCAGCGAAGAGATTAGGCACTCTCCTTGTTTGTGAGACAGCGAACATCCAGAGTGGTCACTCATTCTGCGAGGCAGCGAATTGGCACAGCGTTCTGCTTCTTCGCCAAGCAGTGGACAGATTAGGTAGTCTCCTTGTTTGTGAGACAGCGAACATCCACAGTGGTCACTCATTCTCCGAGGCAGCCAAGAGACACAGCGGTCTGCTTGCTCGCCATGCAGCGAAGAGACGCAGCGGTCTGCTTGTTCGCCAGGCAGCGAACAGATTCCGCATTCTCCTTTTTTGTGAGACAGCGAACATCCACAGTGGTCACTCATTGTGCGAGGTAGCGAAAAGACACAGCGGTTTGCTTTTTCGCCAGGCAGCGAAGAGACGAAGCGTTTTGCTTGCTCGCCAGGCAGTGGACAGATTAGGCAGTCTCCGTGTTTGTGAGACAGCCAACATCCACAGTGGTCACTCATTCTGCGAGGCAGCGAACAGATGCAGTGGTTTGCTTGATGGCGAGGCAGTGAACAGAGAGAGCGGTTCGCTTTTTTGCGAGGCAGCAAAGAGAAACGTCAGTCTGCTTGCTCGCCAGGCAGCGAAGAGACGCAGCGGTCTGCTTGTTCGCCAGGCAGTGAACAGATGAGGCAGTCTCCGTGTTCGTGAGACAGCCAACATCCACAGTGGTCACTCATTCTGCGAGGCAGCGAACAGATGCAGCCGTTTGCTTGTCCACTAGATGGCGTAGTGGCATCACGGATTGCTTTTTCGCCTGGAAGAGACCCGATGCAGCACTTTGCCAGCTGGCGAGGCAGCGAACAGACGCAGCAGTCTGCTGCTTTGTGAGACAGCGAACATCCACGGTGGTTAGTTATTCTGCGAAGCAGCGAAGAGACGCAGCGCTTAGTTAGTTCTCCAGGCCCTGAACACATGCAACGGTTCACTTGCTGGCAACGCAGCGAGGAGAGGCAGCGGTCTGCTTGTTCGCCAGGCAGCGAAGAGACGCAGCGGTCTGCTTGTTCGCCAGCAGCGAACAGATTGGGCAGTCTCCTTGTTTGTGAGACAGCGAACATCCACAGTGGCTCCTCATTCTGCTAGACAGCGAAAGGACAGAGCGTAACGCTTGTTCGCCTGGCAGCGAAGAGACAAAGCGGTTTGCTTGTTCGCCAGACAGTGGGCAGATTAGGCAGTCTCCTTGTTTGTGCCACAGAAAACATCCACAGTGGTTCCTCATTCTGCGAGACAGTGAACAGACAGAGCCTTTTGCTTGTTCTCCAGACAGTGGGCAGATTAGGCAGTCTCCTTGTTTGTGAGACAGCGAACATCCACAGTGGTTCCTCATTCTGCGAGGCAGCGAACAGAGAGAGCCTTTTGCTTGTTCGCCTGGCAGCGAAGAGACACAGTGGTTTCCTTGTTCGCCAGGCAGCGAAGAGACAAAGCGGTCTGCTTGTTTGCCAGGCGGTGGACAGATTAGGCAGTCTCCTTGTTTGTGAGACAGCGAACATCCACTGTGGTTCCCCATTCTGCGAGGCAGCCAAGAGACACAGTGTTTTTCTTGGTCGCCTGGGAGCGAAGAGACGAAGCGGTCTGCTTGTTCGCCAGGCACTGGACAGATTAGGCAGTCTCCTTGTTTGTGAGACAGCGAACATCCACAGTGGTCACTCCTTCTGCGAGGCAGCGAACAGAGAGAGCCTTTTGCTTGTTCACCTGGCAGCGAAGAGACGAAGCGGTCTGCTTGTTCGACAGGCAGCAAACAGATTAGGCAGTCTCCTTGTTTGTGAGACAGCGAACATCCACACTGGTCACTCATTGTGCGAGGCAGCGAAGAGACACAGCGGTTTGCTTGTTCACCAGGCAGCGAAGAAACGCAGCGGTTTGCTTGTTCGCCAGGCAGCCAAGAGACAAAGCGGTTTGCTTATTCGCCAGACAGTTGGCAGATTAGGCAGTCTCCTTGTTTGTGAGACAGCGAAAATCCACAGTGCTTCCTCATTCTGCGAGGCAGCGAAGAGACAGAGCGTTTTGCTTGTTCGCCTGGCAGCGAAGAGACACAGCGGTTTGCTTGTTCACCAGGCAGTGAAGAGACGAAGCAGTCTGCTTGTTCTCCAGGCAGCGAAAATATTAGGCAGTCTCCTTGTTTGTGAGACAGCGAACATCCACTGTGGTTCCCCATTCTGCGAGGCAGCGAAGAGACACAGTGTTTTTCTTGTTCGCCTGGGAGCGAAGAGACGAAGCAGTCTGCTTGTTCGCCAGGCACTGGACAGATTAGGCATTCTCCTTGTTTGTGAGACAGCGAACATCCACTGTGGTTCCTCATTCTGCGAGGCAGCAAACAGAGAGAGCCTTTTGCTTGTTCGCCTGGCAGCGAAGAGACGAAGCGGTCTGCTTGTTCGCCAGGCAGCGAAAAGATTAGGCAGTCTCCTTGTTTGTGAGACAGCGAACATCCACGGTGGTCACTCATTCTGCGAGGCAGCCAAGAGACACAGTGGTCTGCTTGTTCGTGAGGCAGCGGACAGATGCAGTGGTTTGCCAGACAGCGAGGTAGTGAACAGAGAGAGTGGTTCGCTTGTTTGCGGGGCAGGGATGTTTCGCCATGGTTGGCTTTTTGGTGAGTAGGCGAATAGACGCAGTGATGTGCTTTTTTTTGCGAGTCAGCGAAGAGACGAAGCGGTCTGCTTGTTCGCCAGGCAGCGAACAGATCAGGCAGTCTCCTTGTTTGTGAGACAGCGAACATCCACAGTGGTTTCTCATTCTGCCAGGCAGCCAAAAGACGCAGCGGTCGGCTTGTTCGCCAGGCACTGGACAGATTAGGCAGTCTCCTTGTTTGTGAGACAGCGAATATCCACAGTGGTTCCTCATTCTGCGAGGCAGCGAACAGAGAGAGCCTTTTGCTTGTTCACCTGGCAGCGAAGAGACGAAGCGGTCTGCTTGTTCGCCAGGCAGCAAACAGATTAGGCAGTCTCCTTGTTTGTGAGACAGCGAACATCCACAGTGGTTCCTCATTCTGCGAGGCAGCCAAGAGACCTAGCGTTCTGCTTGTTCGCCATGCAGCGAAGAGATTAGGCACTCTCCTTGTTTGTGAGACAGCGAACATCCAGAGTGGTCACTCATTCTGCGAGGCAGCGAATTGGCACAGCGTTCTGCTTCTTCGCCAAGCAGTGGACAGATTAGGTAGTCTCCTTGTTTGTGAGACAGCGAACATCCACAGTGGTCACTCATTCTCCGAGGCAGCCAAGAGACACAGCGGTCTGCTTGCTCGCCATGCAGCGAAGAGACGCAGCGGTCTGCTTGTTCGCCAGGCAGCGAACAGATTCCGCATTCTCCTTTTTTGTGAGACAGCGAACATCCACAGTGGTCACTCATTGTGCGAGGTAGCGAAAAGACACAGCGGTTTGCTTTTTCGCCAGGCAGCGAAGAGACGAAGCGTTTTGCTTGCTCGCCAGGCAGTGGACAGATTAGGCAGTCTCCGTGTTTGTGAGACAGCCAACATCCACAGTGGTCACTCATTCTGCGAGGCAGCGAACAGATGCAGTGGTTTGCTTGATGGCGAGGCAGTGAACAGAGAGAGCGGTTCGCTTTTTTGCGAGGCAGCAAAGAGAAACGTCAGTCTGCTTGCTCGCCAGGCAGCGAAGAGACGCAGCGGTCTGCTTGTTCGCCAGGCAGTGAACAGATGAGGCAGTCTCCGTGTTCGTGAGACAGCCAACATCCACAGTGGTCACTCATTCTGCGAGGCAGCGAACAGATGCAGCCGTTTGCTTGTCCACTAGATGGCGTAGTGGCATCACGGATTGCTTTTTCGCCTGGAAGAGACCCGATGCAGCACTTTGCCAGCTGGCGAGGCAGCGAACAGACGCAGCAGTCTGCTGCTTTGTGAGACAGCGAACATCCACGGTGGTTAGTTATTCTGCGAAGCAGCGAAGAGACGCAGCGCTTAGTTAGTTCTCCAGGCCCTGAACACATGCAACGGTTCACTTGCTGGCAACGCAGCGAGGAGAGGCAGCGGTCTGCTTGTTCGCCAGGCAGTGGACAGATTAGGCAGTCTCCGTGTTTGTGAGACAGCCAACATCCACAGTGGTCACTCATTCTGCGAGGCAGCGAACAGATGCAGTGGTTTGCTGGATCGTGAGGCAGTGAACAGAGAGAGCGGTTCGCTTCTTTGCGAGGTAGGGAACATTCGCCGTGGTTGGCTTTTTTGTGACTGGGCGAATAGAGGCAGTGATGTGCTTTTTTGCGAGGCAGCGAAGAGACGCAGCAGTCTGCTTGTTCGCCAGGCAGTGAACAGATGAGGCAGTCTCCTTTTTTGTGAGACAGCGAACATCCACAGTGGTCACGCATTCTGCGAGGCAGCGAAGAGACACAGCGGTCTGCTTGTTCGCCAGGCAGCGAAGAGATTAGCCAGTCTCCTTGTTTGTGAGACAGTGAACATCCACAGTGGTCACTCATTGTGCGAGGCAGCGAAGAGAAACCGCCTTTTGCTTGTTCGCCAGGCAGCGAAGAAACGCAGTGGTTTGCTTGTTCGCCAGGCAGCCAAGAGACAAAGCGGTTTGCTTGTTCGCCAGACAGTTGGCAGATTAGGCAGTCTCCTTGTTTGTGAGACAGCGAAAATCCACAGTGCTTCCTCATTCTGCGAGGCAGCGAAGAGACACAGCGGTTTGCTTGTTCACCAGGCAGTGAAGAGACGAAGCAGTCTGCTTGTTCTCCAGGCACTGGACAGATTAGGCAGTCTCCTTGTTTTTGAGACAGCGAACATCCACAGTGGTTCCTCATTCTGCGAGGCAGCGAACAGAGAAAGCCTTTTGCTTGTTCGCCTGGCAGCGAAGAGACGAAGCGGTCTGCTTGTTCGCCAGGCAGCGAACAGATTAGGCAGTCTCCTTGTTTGTGAGACAGAAAACATCCACAGTGGTCACTCCTTCTGCGAGGCAGTGAAGAGACAGAGTGGTCTGCTTGTTCGCCAGGCAGCGAACAGATTAGGCAGTCTCCTTGTTTGTGAGACAGCGAACATCCACAGTGGCTCCTCATTCTGCTAGACAGCGAAAGGACAGAGCGTAACGCTTGTTCGCCTGGCAGCGAAGAGACAAAGCGGTTTGCTTGTTCGCCAGACAGTGGGCAGATTAGGCAGTCTCCTTGTTTGTGCCACAGAAAACATCCACAGTGGTTCCTCATTCTGCGAGACAGTGAACAGACAGAGCCTTTTGCTTGTTCTCCAGACAGTGGGCAGATTAGGCAGTCTCCTTGTTTGTGAGACAGCGAACATCCACAGTGGTTCCTCATTCTGCGAGGCAGCGAACAGAGAGAGCCTTTTGCTTGTTCGCCTGGCAGCGAAGAGACACAGTGGTTTCCTTGTTCGCCAGGCAGCGAAGAGACAAAGCGGTCTGCTTGTTTGCCAGGCGGTGGACAGATTAGGCAGTCTCCTTGTTTGTGAGACAGCGAACATCCACTGTGGTTCCCCATTCTGCGAGGCAGCCAAGAGACACAGTGTTTTTCTTGGTCGCCTGGGAGCGAAGAGACGAAGCGGTCTGCTTGTTCGCCAGGCACTGGACAGATTAGGCAGTCTCCTTGTTTGTGAGACAGCGAACATCCACAGTGGTCACTCCTTCTGCGAGGCAGCGAACAGAGAGAGCCTTTTGCTTGTTCACCTGGCAGCGAAGAGACGAAGCGGTCTGCTTGTTCGACAGGCAGCAAACAGATTAGGCAGTCTCCTTGTTTGTGAGACAGCGAACATCCACACTGGTCACTCATTGTGCGAGGCAGCGAAGAGACACAGCGGTTTGCTTGTTCGCCAGGCAGCCAAGAGACAAAGCGGTTTGCTTATTCGCCAGACAGTTGGCAGATTAGGCAGTCTCCTTGTTTGTGAGACAGCGAAAATCCACAGTGCTTCCTCATTCTGCGAGGCAGCGAAGAGACAGAGCGTTTTGCTTGTTCGCCTGGCAGCGAAGAGACACAGCGGTTTGCTTGTTCACCAGGCAGTGAAGAGACGAAGCAGTCTGCTTGTTCTCCAGGCAGCGAAAATATTAGGCAGTCTCCTTGTTTGTGAGACAGTGAACATCCACTGTGGTTCCCCATTCTGCGAGGCAGCGAAGAGACACAGTGTTTTTCTTGTTCGCCTGGGAGCGAAGAGACGAAGCAGTCTGCTTGTTCGCCAGGCACTGGACAGATTAGGCATTCTCCTTGTTTGTGAGACAGCGAATATCCACTGTGGTTCCTCATTCTGCGAGGCAGCAAACAGAGAGAGCCTTTTGCTTGTTCGCCTGGCAGCGAAGAGACGAAGCGGTCTGCTTGTTCGCCAGGCAGCGAAAAGATTAGGCAGTCTCCTTGTTTGTGAGACAGCGAACATCCACGGTGGTCACTCATTCTGCGAGGCAGCCAAGAGACACAGTGGTCTGCTTGTTCGTGAGGCAGCGGACAGATGCAGTGGTTTGCCAGACAGCGAGGTAGTGAACAGAGAGAGTGGTTCGCTTGTTTGCGGGGCAGGGATGTTTCGCCATGGTTGGCTTTTTGGTGAGTAGGCGAATAGACGCAGTGATGGGCTTTTTTTTGCGAGTCAGCGAAGAGACGAAGCGGTCTGCTTGTTCGCCAGGCAGCAAACAGATTAGGCAGTCTCCTTGTTTGTGAGACAGCGAACATCCACAGTGCTCACTCATTGTGCGAGGCAGCGAAGAGAAACCGCCTTTTGCTTGTTCGCCAGGCAGCGAAGAAACGCAGTGGTTTGCTTGTTCGCCAGGCAGCCAAGAGACAAAGCGGTTTGCTTGTTCGCCAGACAGTTGGCAGATTAGGCAGTCTCCTTGTTTGTGAGACAGCGAAAATCCACAGTGCTTCCTCATTCTGCGAGGCAGCAAAGAGACACAGCGGTTTGCTTGTTCACCAGGCAGTGAAGAGACGAAGCAGTCTGCTTGTTCTCCAGGCAGCGAACAGATTAGGCAGTCTCCTTGTTTGTGAGACAGTGAACATCCACAGTGGCTCCTCATTCTGCTAGACAGCGAAAGGACAGAGCGTAACGCTTGTTCGCCTGGCAGCGAAGAGACAAAGCGGTTTGCTTGTTCGCCAGACAGTGGGCAGATTAGGCAGTCTCCTTGTTTGTGCCACAGAAAACATCCACAGTGGTTCCTCATTCTGCGAGACAGTGAACAGACAGAGCCTTTTGCTTGTTCTCCAGACAGTGGGCAGATTAGGCAGTCTCCTTGTTTGTGAGACAGCGAACATCCACAGTGGTTCCTCATTCTGCGAGGCAGCGAACAGAGAGAGCCTTTTGCTTGTTCGCCTGGCAGCGAAGAGACACAGTGGTTTCCTTGTTCGCCAGGCAGCGAAGAGACAAAGCGGTCTGCTTGTTTGCCAGGCGGTGGACAGATTAGGCAGTCTCCTTGTTTGTGAGACAGCGAACATCCACAGTGGTTCCCCATTCTGCGAGGCAGCCAAGAGACACAGTGTTTTTCTTGGTCGCCTGGGAGCGAAGAGACGAAGCGGTCTGCTTGTTCGCCAGGCACTGGACAGATTAGGCAGTCTCCTTGTTTGTGAGACAGCGAACATCCACAGTGGTCACTCCTTCTGCGAGGCAGCAAACAGAGAGAGCCTTTTGCTTGTTCGCCTGGCAGCGAAGAGACGAAGCGGTCTGCTTGTTCGCCAGGCAGCGAAAAGATTAGGCAGTCTCCTTGTTTGTGAGACAGCGAACATCCACGGTGGTCACTCATTCTGCGAGGCAGCCAAGAGACACAGTGGTCTGCTTGTTCGTGAGGCAGCGGACAGATGCAGTGGTTTGCCAGACAGCGAGGTAGTGAACAGAGAGAGTGGTTCGCTTGTTTGCGGGGCAGGGATGTTTCGCCATGGTTGGCTTTTTGGTGAGTGGGCGAATAGACGCAGTGATGTGCTTTTTTTGCGAGTCAGCGAAGAGACGAAGCGGTCTGCTTGTTCGCCAGGCAGCGAACAGATTAGGCAGTCTCCTTGTTTGTGACACAGAAAACATCCACAGTGGTTCCTCATTCTGCGAGGCAGCGAACAGAGAGAGCCTTTTGCTTGTTCGCCTGGCAGCGAAGAGACACAGTGGTTTCCTTGTTCGCCAGGCAGCGAAGAGACAAAGCGGTCTGCTTGTTTGCCAGGCGGTGGACAGATTAGGCAGTCTCCTTGTTTGTGAGACAGCGAACATCCACAGTGGTTCCTCATTCTGCGAGGCAGCGAACAGAGAGAGCCTTTTGCTTGTTCGCCTGGCAGCGAAGAGATTAGGCAGTCTCCTTGTTTGTGAGACAGCGAACATCCACGGTGGTCACTCCTTCTGCGAGGCAGCGAAGAGACAGAGCCTTTTGCTTGTTCGCCTGGCAGCGAAGAGACGAAGCGGTCTGCTTGTTCGCCAGGCAGCAAACAGATTAGGCAGTCTCCTTGTTTGTGAGACAGCGAACATCCACAGTGCTCACTCATTGTGCGAGGCAGCGAAGAGAAACCGCCTTTTGCTTGTTCGCCAGGCAGCGAAGAAACGCAGTGGTTTGCTTGTTCGCCAGGCAGCCAAGAGACAAAGCGGTTTGCTTGTTCGCCAGACAGTTGGCAGATTAGGCAGTCTCCTTGTTTGTGAGACAGCGAAAATCCACAGTGCTTCCTCATTCTGCGAGGCAGCGAAGAGACACAGCGGTTTGCTTGTTCACCAGGCAGTGAAGAGACGAAGCAGTCTGCTTGTTCTCCAGGCACTGGACAGATTAGGCAGTCTCCTTGTTTTTGAGACAGCGAACATCCACAGTGGTTCCCCGTTCTGCGAGGCAGCGAAGAGACACAGTGGTTTTCTTGTTCGCCTGGGAGCGAAGAGACGAAGCAGTCTGCTTGTTCGCCAGGCACTGGACAGATTAGGCAGTCTCCTTGTTTGTGAGACAGCGAACATCCACAGTGGTTCCTCATTCTGCGAGGCAGCGAACAGAGAAAGCCTTTTGCTTGTTCGCCTGGCAGCGAAGAGACGAAGCGGTCTGCTTGTTCGCCAGGCAGCGAACAGATTAGGCAGTCTCCTTTTTTGTGAGACAGCGAACATCCACGGTCGTCACTCCTTCTGCGAGGCAGCGAAGAGACAGAGCCTTTTGCTTGTTCGCCTGGCAGCGAAGAGACGAAGCGGTCTGCTTGTTCGCCAGGCAGCAAACAGATTAGGCAGTCTCCTTGTTTGTGAGACAGCGAACATCCACAGTGGTCACTCATTGTGCGAGGCAGCGAAGAGACACAGTGGTTTGCTTGTTCGCCAGGCAGCGAAGAAACGCAGCGGTTTGCTTGTTCGCCAGGCAGCGAACAGATTAGGCAGTCTCCTTGTTTGTGAGACAGAAAACATCCACAGTGGTCACTCCTTCTGCGAGGCAGTGAAGAGACAGAGTGGTCTGCTTGTTCGCCAGGCAGCGAACAGATTAGGCAGTCTCCTTGTTTGTGAGACAGCGAACATCCACAGTGGCTCCTCATTCTGCTAGACAGCGAAAGGACAGAGCGTAACGCTTGTTCGCCTGGCAGCGAAGAGACAAAGCGGTTTGCTTGTTCGCCAGACAGTGGGCAGATTAGGCAGTCTCCTTGTTTGTGCCACAGAAAACATCCACAGTGGTTCCTCATTCTGCGAGACAGTGAACAGACAGAGCCTTTTGCTTGTTCTCCAGACAGTGGGCAGATTAGGCAGTCTCCTTGTTTGTGAGACAGCGAACATCCACAGTGGTTCCTCATTCTGCGAGGCAGCGAACAGAGAGAGAGCCTTTTGCTTGTTCGCCTGGCAGCGAAGAGACACAGTGGTTTCCTTGTTCGCCAGGCAGCGAAGAGACAAAGCGGTCTGCTTGTTTGCCAGGCGGTGGACAGATTAGGCAGTCTCCTTGTTTGTGAGACAGCGAACATCCACAGTGGTTCCCCATTCTGCGAGGCAGCCAAGAGACACAGTGTTTTTCTTGGTCGCCTGGGAGCGAAGAGACGAAGCGGTCTGCTTGTTCGCCAGGCACTGGACAGATTAGGCAGTCTCCTTGTTTGTGAGACAGCGAACATCCACAGTGGTCACTCCTTCTGCGAGGCAGCGAACAGAGAGAGCCTTTTGCTTGTTCACCTGGCAGCGAAGAGACGAAGCGGTCTGCTTGTTCGACAGGCAGCAAACAGATTAGGCAGTCTCCTTGTTTGTGAGACAGCGAACATCCACACTGGTCACTCATTGTGCGAGGCAGCGAAGAGACACAGCGGTTTGCTTGTTCGCCAGGCAGCCAAGAGACAAAGCGGTTTGCTTATTCGCCAGACAGTTGGCAGATTAGGCAGTCTCCTTGTTTGTGAGACAGCGAAAATCCACAGTGCTTCCTCATTCTGCGAGGCAGCGAAGAGACAGAGCGTTTTGCTTGTTCGCCTGGCAGCGAAGAGACACAGCGGTTTGCTTGTTCACCAGGCAGTGAAGAGACGAAGCAGTCTGCTTGTTCTCCAGGCAGCGAAAATATTAGGCAGTCTCCTTGTTTGTGAGACAGTGAACATCCACTGTGGTTCCCCATTCTGCGAGGCAGCGAAGAGACACAGTGTTTTTCTTGTTCGCCTGGGAGCGAAGAGACGAAGCAGTCTGCTTGTTCGCCAGGCACTGGACAGATTAGGCATTCTCCTTGTTTGTGAGACAGCGAACATCCACTGTGGTTCCTCATTCTGCGAGGCAGCAAACAGAGAGAGCCTTTTGCTTGTTCGCCTGGCAGCGAAGAGACGAAGCGGTCTGCTTGTTCGCCAGGCAGCGAAAAGATTAGGCAGTCTCCTTGTTTGTGAGACAGCGAACATCCACGGTGGTCACTCATTCTGCGAGGCAGCCAAGAGACACAGTGGTCTGCTTGTTCGTGAGGCAGCGGACAGATGCAGTGGTTTGCCAGACAGCGAGGTAGTGAACAGAGAGAGTGGTTCGCTTGTTTGCGGGGCAGGGATGTTTCGCCATGGTTGGCTTTTTGGTGAGTGGGCGAATAGACGCAGTGATGTGCTTTTTTTTGCGAGTCAGCGAAGAGACGAAGCGGTCTGCTTGTTCGCCAGGCAGCGAACAGATCAGGCAGTCTCCTTGTTTGTGGGACAGCGAACATCCACAGTGGTTTCTCATTCTGCCAGGCAGCCAAAAGACGCAGCGGTCGGCTTGTTCGCCAGGCACTGGACAGATTAGGCAGTCTCCTTGTTTGTGAGACAGCGAATATCCACAGTGGTTCCTCATTCTGCGAGGCAGCGAACAGAGAGAGCCTTTTGCTTGTTCACCTGGCAGCGAAGAGACGAAGCGGTCTGCTTGTTCGCCAGGCAGCAAACAGATTAGGCAGTCTCCTTGTTTGTGAGACAGCGAACATCCACAGTGGTTCCTCATTCTGCCAGGCAGCGAAGAGACAGAGCATTTTGCTTCTTCGCCTGGCAGCGAAGAGACACAGCGGTTTGCTTGTTCGCCAGGCAGTGAAGAGACGAAGCAGTCTGCTTGTTCTTCATGCAGCGAAAAGATTAGGCAGTCTCCTTGTTTGTGAGACAGTCAACATCCACAGTGGTTCCCCATTCTGCGAGGCAGCGAAGAGACACAGTGGTTTTCTTGTTCGCCTGGGAGCGAAGAGACGAAGCAGTCTGCTTGTTCGCCAGGCAGCAAACAGATTAGGCAGTCTCCTTGTTTGTGAGACAGCGAACATCCACTGTGCTCACACATTCTGCGAGGCCGCCAAGAGACACAGTGGTCTGCTTGTTCGTGAGGCAGCGGACAGATGCAGTGGTTTGCCAGACAGCGAGGTAGTGAACAGAGAGAGTGGTTCGCTTGTTTGCGGGGCAGGGATGTTTCGCCATGGTTGGCTTTTTGGTGAGTGGGCGAATAGACGCAGTGATGTGCTTTTTTTTGCGAGTCAGCGAAGAGACGAAGCGGTCTGCTTGTTCGCCAGGCAGCGAACAGATCAGGCAGTCTCCTTGTTTGTGAGACAGCGAACATCCACAGTGGTTCCTCATTCTGCCAGGCAGCCAAGAGACCTAGCGGTCTGCTTGTTCGCCATGCAGCGAAGAGATTAGGCACTCTCCTTGTTTGTGAGACAGCGAACATCCAGAGTGGTCACTCATTCTGCGAGGCAGCGAATTGGCACAGCGTTCTGCTTCTTCGCCAAGCAGTGGACAGATTAGGTAGTCTCCTTGTTTGTGAGACAGCGAACATCCACAGTGGTCACTCATTCTCCGAGGCAGCCAAGAGACACAGCGGTCTGCTTGCTCGCCATGCAGCGAAGAGACGCAGCGGTCTGCTTGTTCGCCAGGCAGCGAACAGATTCCGCATTCTCCTTTTTTGTGAGACAGCGAACATCCACAGTGGTCACTCATTGTGCGAGGTAGCGAAAAGACACAGCGGTTTGCTTTTTCGCCAGGCAGCGAAGAGACGAAGCGTTTTGCTTGCTCGCCAGGCAGTGGACAGATTAGGCAGTCTCCGTGTTTGTGAGACAGCCAACATCCACAGTGGTCACTCATTCTGCGAGGCAGCGAACAGATGCAGTGGTTTGCTTGATGGCGAGGCAGTGAACAGAGAGAGCGGTTCGCTTTTTTGCGAGGCAGCAAAGAGAAACGTCAGTCTGCTTGCTCGCCAGGCAGCGAAGAGACGCAGCGGTCTGCTTGTTCGCCAGGCAGTGAACAGATGAGGCAGTCTCCGTGTTCGTGAGACAGCCAACATCCACAGTGGTCACTCATTCTGCGAGGCAGCGAACAGATGCAGCCGTTTGCTTGTCCACTAGATGGCGTAGTGGCATCACGGATTGCTTTTTCGCCTGGAAGAGACCCGATGCAGCACTTTGCCAGCTGGCGAGGCAGCGAACAGACGCAGCAGTCTGCTGCTTTGTGAGACAGCGAACATCCACGGTGGTTAGTTATTCTGCGAAGCAGCGAAGAGACGCAGCGCTTAGTTAGTTCTCCAGGCCCTGAACACATGCAACGGTTCACTTGCTGGCAACGCAGCGAGGAGAGGCAGCGGTCTGCTTGTTCGACAGGCAGTGGACAGATTAGGCAGTCTCCGTGTTTGTGAGACAGCCAACATCCACAGTGGTCACTCATTCTGCGAGGCAGCGAACAGATGCAGTGGTTTGCTGGATCGTGAGGCAGTGAACAGAGAGAGCGGTTCGCTTCTTTGCGAGGTAGGGAACATTCGCCGTGGTTGGCTTTTTTGTGACTGGGCGAATAGAGGCAGTGATGTGCTTTTTTGCGAGGCAGCGAAGAGACGCAGCAGTCTGCTTGTTCGCCAGGCAGTGAACAGATGAGGCAGTCTCCTTTTTTGTGAGACAGCGAACATCCACAGTGGTCACGCATTCTGCGAGGCAGCGAAGAGACACAGCGGTCTGCTTGTTCGCCAGGCAGCGAAGAGATTAGCCAGTCTCCTTGTTTGTGAGACAGTGAACATCCACAGTGGTCACTCATTGTGCGAGGCAGCGAAGAGAAACCGCCTTTTGCTTGTTCGCCAGGCAGCGAAGAAACGCAGTGGTTTGCTTGTTCGCCAGGCAGCCAAGAGACAAAGCGGTTTGCTTGTTCGCCAGACAGTTGGCAGATTAGGCAGTCTCCTTGTTTGTGAGACAGCGAAAATCCACAGTGCTTCCTCATTCTGCGAGGCAGCGAAGAGACACAGCGGTTTGCTTGTTCACCAGGCAGTGAAGAGACGAAGCAGTCTGCTTGTTCTCCAGGCACTGGACAGATTAGGCAGTCTCCTTGTTTGTGAGACAGCGAACATCCACAGTGGTTCCTCATTCTGCGAGGCAGCGAACAGAGAAAGCCTTTTGCTTGTTCGCCTGGCAGCGAAGAGACGAAGCGGTCTGCTTGTTCGCCAGGCAGCGAACAGATTAGGCAGTCTCCTTGTTTGTGAGACAGAAAACATCCACAGTGGTCACTCCTTCTGCGAGGCAGTGAAGAGACAGAGTGGTCTGCTTGTTCGCCAGGCAGCGAACAGATTAGGCAGTCTCCTTGTTTGTGAGACAGCGAACATCCACAGTGGCTCCTCATTCTGCTAGACAGCGAAAGGACAGAGCGTAACGCTTGTTCGCCTGGCAGCGAAGAGACAAAGCGGTTTGCTTGTTCGCCAGACAGTGGGCAGATTAGGCAGTCTCCTTGTTTGTGCCACAGAAAACATCCACAGTGGTTCCTCATTCTGCGAGACAGTGAACAGACAGAGCCTTTTGCTTGTTCTCCAGACAGTGGGCAGATTAGGCAGTCTCCTTGTTTGTGAGACAGCGAACATCCACAGTGGTTCCTCATTCTGCGAGGCAGCGAACAGAGAGAGCCTTTTGCTTGTTCGCCTGGCAGCGAAGAGACACAGTGGTTTCCTTGTTCGCCAGGCAGCGAAGAGACAAAGCGGTCTGCTTGTTTGCCAGGCGGTGGACAGATTAGGCAGTCTCCTTGTTTGTGAGACAGCGAACATCCACTGTGGTTCCCCATTCTGCGAGGCAGCCAAGAGACACAGTGTTTTTCTTGGTCGCCTGGGAGCGAAGAGACGAAGCGGTCTGCTTGTTCGCCAGGCACTGGACAGATTAGGCAGTCTCCTTGTTTGTGAGACAGCGAACATCCACAGTGGTCACTCCTTCTGCGAGGCAGCGAACAGAGAGAGCCTTTTGCTTGTTCACCTGGCAGCGAAGAGACGAAGCGGTCTGCTTGTTCGACAGGCAGCAAACAGATTAGGCAGTCTCCTTGTTTGTGAGACAGCGAACATCCACACTGGTCACTCATTGTGCGAGGCAGCGAAGAGACACAGCGGTTTGCTTGTTCGCCAGGCAGCCAAGAGACAAAGCGGTTTGCTTATTCGCCAGACAGTTGGCAGATTAGGCAGTCTCCTTGTTTGTGAGACAGCGAAAATCCACAGTGCTTCCTCATTCTGCGAGGCAGCGAAGAGACAGAGCGTTTTGCTTGTTCGCCTGGCAGCGAAGAGACACAGCGGTTTGCTTGTTCACCAGGCAGTGAAGAGACGAAGCAGTCTGCTTGTTCTCCAGGCAGCGAAAATATTAGGCAGTCTCCTTGTTTGTGAGACAGTGAACATCCACTGTGGTTCCCCATTCTGCGAGGCAGCGAAGAGACACAGTGTTTTTCTTGTTCGCCTGGGAGCGAAGAGACGAAGCAGTCTGCTTGTTCGCCAGGCACTGGACAGATTAGGCATTCTCCTTGTTTGTGAGACAGCGAACATCCACTGTGGTTCCTCATTCTGCGAGGCAGCAAACAGAGAGAGCCTTTTGCTTGTTCGCCTGGCAGCGAAGAGACGAAGCGGTCTGCTTGTTCGCCAGGCAGCGAAAAGATTAGGCAGTCTCCTTGTTTGTGAGACAGCGAACATCCACGGTGGTCACTCATTCTGCGAGGCAGCCAAGAGACACAGTGGTCTGCTTGTTCGTGAGGCAGCGGACAGATGCAGTGGTTTGCCAGACAGCGAGGTAGTGAACAGAGAGAGTGGTTCGCTTGTTTGCGGGGCAGGGATGTTTCGCCATGGTTGGCTTTTTGGTGAGTAGGCGAATAGACGCAGTGATGTGCTTTTTTTTGCGAGTCAGCGAAGAGACGAAGCGGTCTGCTTGTTCGCCAGGCAGCAAACAGATTAGGCAGTCTCCTTGTTTGTGAGACAGCGAACATCCACAGTGCTCACTCATTGTGCGAGGCAGCGAAGAGAAACCGCCTTTTGCTTGTTCGCCAGGCAGCGAAGAAACGCAGTGGTTTGCTTGTTCGCCAGGCAGCCAAGAGACAAAGCGGTTTGCTTGTTCACCAGGCAGTGAAGAGACGAAGCAGTCTGCTTGTTCTCCAGACAGTTGGCAGATTAGGCAGTCTCCTTGTTTTTGAGACAGCGAACATCCACAGTGGTTCCCCGTTCTGCGAGGCAGCGAAGAGACACAGTGGTTTTCTTGTTCGCCTGGGAGCGAAGAGACGAAGCAGTCTGCTTGTTCGCCAGGCACTGGACAGATTAGGCAGTCTCCTTGTTTGTGAGACAGCGAACATCCACAGTGGTTCCTCATTCTGCGAGGCAGCGAACAGAGAAAGCCTTTTGCTTGTTCGCCTGGCAGCGAAGAGACGAAGCGGTCTGCTTGTTCGCCAGGCAGCGAACAGATTAGGCAGTCTCCTTTTTTGTGAGACAGCGAACATCCACGGTCGTCACTCCTTCTGCGAGGCAGCGAAGAGACAGAGCCTTTTGCTTGTTCGCCTGGCAGCGAAGAGACGAAGCGGTCTGCTTGTTCGCCAGGCAGCAAACAGATTAGGCAGTCTCCTTGTTTGTGAGACAGCGAACATCCACAGTGGTCACTCATTGTGCGAGGCAGCGAAGAGACACAGTGGTTTGCTTGTTCGCCAGGCAGCGAAGAAACGCAGCGGTTTGCTTGTTCGCCAGGCAGCGAACAGATTAGGCAGTCTCCTTGTTTGTGAGACAGAAAACATCCACAGTGGTCACTCCTTCTGCGAGGCAGTGAAGAGACAGAGTGGTCTGCTTGTTCGCCAGGCAGCGAACAGATTAGGCAGTCTCCTTGTTTGTGAGACAGCGAACATCCACAGTGGCTCCTCATTCTGCTAGACAGCGAAAGGACAGAGCGTAACGCTTGTTCGCCTGGCAGCGAAGAGACAAAGCGGTTTGCTTGTTCGCCAGACAGTGGGCAGATTAGGCAGTCTCCTTGTTTGTGCCACAGAAAACATCCACAGTGGTTCCTCATTCTGCGAGACAGTGAACAGACAGAGCCTTTTGCTTGTTCTCCAGACAGTGGGCAGATTAGGCAGTCTCCTTGTTTGTGAGACAGCGAACATCCACAGTGGTTCCTCATTCTGCGAGGCAGCGAACAGAGAGAGAGCCTTTTGCTTGTTCGCCTGGCAGCGAAGAGACACAGTGGTTTCCTTGTTCGCCAGGCAGCGAAGAGACAAAGCGGTCTGCTTGTTTGCCAGGCGGTGGACAGATTAGGCAGTCTCCTTGTTTGTGAGACAGCGAACATCCACAGTGGTTCCCCATTCTGCGAGGCAGCCAAGAGACACAGTGTTTTTCTTGGTCGCCTGGGAGCGAAGAGACGAAGCGGTCTGCTTGTTCGCCAGGCACTGGACAGATTAGGCAGTCTCCTTGTTTGTGAGACAGCGAACATCCACAGTGGTCACTCCTTCTGCGAGGCAGCGAAGAGACACAGCGGTTTGCTTGTTCGCCAGGCAGCCAAGAGACAAAGCGGTTTGCTTATTCGCCAGACAGTTGGCAGATTAGGCAGTCTCCTTGTTTGTGAGACAGCGAAAATCCACAGTGCTTCCTCATTCTGCGAGGCAGCGAAGAGACAGAGCGTTTTGCTTGTTCGCCTGGCAGCGAAGAGACACAGCGGTTTGCTTGTTCACCAGGCAGTGAAGAGACGAAGCAGTCTGCTTGTTCTCCAGGCAGCGAAAATATTAGGCAGTCTCCTTGTTTGTGAGACAGTGAACATCCACTGTGGTTCCCCATTCTGCGAGGCAGCGAAGAGACACAGTGTTTTTCTTGTTCGCCTGGGAGCGAAGAGACGAAGCAGTCTGCTTGTTCGCCAGGCACTGGACAGATTAGGCATTCTCCTTGTTTGTGAGACAGCGAACATCCACTGTGGTTCCTCATTCTGCGAGGCAGCAAACAGAGAGAGCCTTTTGCTTGTTCGCCTGGCAGCGAAGAGACGAAGCGGTCTGCTTGTTCGCCAGGCAGCGAAAAGATTAGGCAGTCTCCTTGTTTGTGAGACAGCGAACATCCACGGTGGTCACTCATTCTGCGAGGCAGCCAAGAGACACAGTGGTCTGCTTGTTCGTGAGGCAGCGGACAGATGCAGTGGTTTGCCAGACAGCGAGGTAGTGAACAGAGAGAGTGGTTCGCTTGTTTGCGGGGCAGGGATGTTTCGCCATGGTTGGCTTTTTGGTGAGTGGGCGAATAGACGCAGTGATGTGCTTTTTTTTGCGAGTCAGCGAAGAGACGAAGCGGTCTGCTTGTTCGCCAGGCAGCGAACAGATCAGGCAGTCTCCTTGTTTGTGGGACAGCGAACATCCACAGTGGTTTCTCATTCTGCCAGGCAGCCAAAAGACGCAGCGGTCGGCTTGTTCGCCAGGCACTGGACAGATTAGGCAGTCTCCTTGTTTGTGAGACAGCGAATATCCACAGTGGTTCCTCATTCTGCGAGGCAGCGAACAGAGAGAGCCTTTTGCTTGTTCACCTGGCAGCGAAGAGACGAAGCGGTCTGCTTGTTCGCCAGGCAGCAAACAGATTAGGCAGTCTCCTTGTTTGTGAGACAGCGAACATCCACAGTGGTTCCTCATTCTGCCAGGCAGCGAAGAGACAGAGCATTTTGCTTCTTCGCCTGGCAGCGAAGAGACACAGCGGTTTGCTTGTTCGCCAGGCAGTGAAGAGACGAAGCAGTCTGCTTGTTCTTCATGCAGCGAAAAGATTAGGCAGTCTCCTTGTTTGTGAGACAGTCAACATCCACAGTGGTTCCCCATTCTGCGAGGCAGCGAAGAGACACAGTGGTTTTCTTGTTCGCCTGGGAGCGAAGAGACGAAGCAGTCTGCTTGTTCGCCAGGCAGCAAACAGATTAGGCAGTCTCCTTGTTTGTGAGACAGCGAACATCCACTGTGCTCACACATTCTGCGAGGCCGCCAAGAGACACAGTGGTCTGCTTGTTCGTGAGGCAGCGGACAGATGCAGTGGTTTGCCAGACAGCGAGGTAGTGAACAGAGAGAGTGGTTCGCTTGTTTGCGGGGCAGGGATGTTTCGCCATGGTTGGCTTTTTGGTGAGTGGGCGAATAGACGCAGTGATGTGCTTTTTTTTGCGAGTCAGCGAAGAGACGAAGCGGTCTGCTTGTTCGCCAGGCAGCGAACAGATCAGGCAGTCTCCTTGTTTGTGAGACAGCGAACATCCACAGTGGTTCCTCATTCTGCCAGGCAGCCAAGAGACCTAGCGTTCTGCTTGTTCGCCATGCAGCGAAGAGATTAGGCACTCTCCTTGTTTGTGAGACAGCGAACATCCAGAGTGGTCACTCATTCTGCGAGGCAGCGAATTGGCACAGCGTTCTGCTTCTTCGCCAAGCAGTGGACAGATTAGGTAGTCTCCTTGTTTGTGAGACAGCGAACATCCACAGTGGTCACTCATTCTCCGAGGCAGCCAAGAGACACAGCGGTCTGCTTGCTCGCCATGCAGCGAAGAGACGCAGCGGTCTGCTTGTTCGCCAGGCAGCGAACAGATTCCGCATTCTCCTTTTTTGTGAGACAGCGAACATCCACAGTGGTCACTCATTGTGCGAGGTAGCGAAAAGACACAGCGGTTTGCTTTTTCGCCAGGCAGCGAAGAGACGAAGCGTTTTGCTTGCTCGCCAGGCAGTGGACAGATTAGGCAGTCTCCGTGTTTGTGAGACAGCCAACATCCACAGTGGTCACTCATTCTGCGAGGCAGCGAACAGATGCAGTGGTTTGCTTGATGGCGAGGCAGTGAACAGAGAGAGCGGTTCGCTTTTTTGCGAGGCAGCAAAGAGAAACGTCAGTCTGCTTGCTCGCCAGGCAGCGAAGAGACGCAGCGGTCTGCTTGTTCGCCAGGCAGTGAACAGATGAGGCAGTCTCCGTGTTCGTGAGACAGCCAACATCCACAGTGGTCACTCATTCTGCGAGGCAGCGAACAGATGCAGCCGTTTGCTTGTCCACTAGATGGCGTAGTGGCATCACGGATTGCTTTTTCGCCTGGAAGAGACCCGATGCAGCACTTTGCCAGCTGGCGAGGCAGCGAACAGACGCAGCAGTCTGCTGCTTTGTGAGACAGCGAACATCCACGGTGGTTAGTTATTCTGCGAAGCAGCGAAGAGACGCAGCGCTTAGTTAGTTCTCCAGGCCCTGAACACATGCAACGGTTCACTTGCTGGCAACGCAGCGAGGAGAGGCAGCGGTCTGCTTGTTCGCCAGGCAGTGGACAGATTAGGCAGTCTCCGTGTTTGTGAGACAGCCAACATCCACAGTGGTCACTCATTCTGCGAGGCAGCGAACAGATGCAGTGGTTTGCTGGATCGTGAGGCAGTGAACAGAGAGAGCGGTTCGCTTCTTTGCGAGGTAGGGAACATTCGCCGTGGTTGGCTTTTTTGTGACTGGGCGAATAGAGGCAGTGATGTGCTTTTTTGCGAGGCAGCGAAGAGACGCAGCAGTCTGCTTGTTCGCCAGGCAGTGAACAGATGAGGCAGTCTCCTTTTTTGTGAGACAGCGAACATCCACAGTGGTCACGCATTCTGCGAGGCAGCGAAGAGACACAGCGGTCTGCTTGTTCGCCAGGCAGCGAAGAGATTAGCCAGTCTCCTTGTTTGTGAGACAGTGAACATCCACAGTGGTCACTCATTGTGCGAGGCAGCGAAGAGAAACCGCCTTTTGCTTGTTCGCCAGGCAGCGAAGAAACGCAGTGGTTTGCTTGTTCGCCAGGCAGCCAAGAGACAAAGCGGTTTGCTTGTTCGCCAGACAGTTGGCAGATTAGGCAGTCTCCTTGTTTGTGAGACAGCGAAAATCCACAGTGCTTCCTCATTCTGCGAGGCAGCGAAGAGACACAGCGGTTTGCTTGTTCACCAGGCAGTGAAGAGACGAAGCAGTCTGCTTGTTCTCCAGGCACTGGACAGATTAGGCAGTCTCCTTGTTTGTGAGACAGCGAACATCCACAGTGGTTCCTCATTCTGCGAGGCAGCGAACAGAGAAAGCCTTTTGCTTGTTCGCCTGGCAGCGAAGAGACGAAGCGGTCTGCTTGTTCGCCAGGCAGCGAACAGATTAGGCAGTCTCCTTGTTTGTGAGACAGAAAACATCCACAGTGGTCACTCCTTCTGCGAGGCAGTGAAGAGACAGAGTGGTCTGCTTGTTCGCCAGGCAGCGAACAGATTAGGCAGTCTCCTTGTTTGTGAGACAGCGAACATCCACAGTGGCTCCTCATTCTGCTAGACAGCGAAAGGACAGAGCGTAACGCTTGTTCGCCTGGCAGCGAAGAGACAAAGCGGTTTGCTTGTTCGCCAGACAGTGGGCAGATTAGGCAGTCTCCTTGTTTGTGCCACAGAAAACATCCACAGTGGTTCCTCATTCTGCGAGACAGTGAACAGACAGAGCCTTTTGCTTGTTCTCCAGACAGTGGGCAGATTAGGCAGTCTCCTTGTTTGTGAGACAGCGAACATCCACAGTGGTTCCTCATTCTGCGAGGCAGCGAACAGAGAGAGCCTTTTGCTTGTTCGCCTGGCAGCGAAGAGACACAGTGGTTTCCTTGTTCGCCAGGCAGCGAAGAGACAAAGCGGTCTGCTTGTTTGCCAGGCGGTGGACAGATTAGGCAGTCTCCTTGTTTGTGAGACAGCGAACATCCACTGTGGTTCCCCATTCTGCGAGGCAGCCAAGAGACACAGTGTTTTTCTTGGTCGCCTGGGAGCGAAGAGACGAAGCGGTCTGCTTGTTCGCCAGGCACTGGACAGATTAGGCAGTCTCCTTGTTTGTGAGACAGCGAACATCCACAGTGGTCACTCCTTCTGCGAGGCAGCGAACAGAGAGAGCCTTTTGCTTGTTCACCTGGCAGCGAAGAGACGAAGCGGTCTGCTTGTTCGCCAGGCAGCAAACAGATTAGGCAGTCTCCTTGTTTGTGAGACAGCGAACATCCACAGTGGTTCCTCATTCTGCCAGGCAGCGAAGAGACAGAGCATTTTGCTTCTTCGCCTGGCAGCGAAGAGACACAGCGGTTTGCTTGTTCGCCAGGCAGTGAAGAGACGAAGCAGTCTGCTTGTTCTTCATGCAGCGAAAAGATTAGGCAGTCTCCTTGTTTGTGAGACAGTCAACATCCACAGTGGTTCCCCATTCTGCGAGGCAGCGAAGAGACACAGTGGTTTTCTTGTTCGCCTGGGAGCGAAGAGACGAAGCAGTCTGCTTGTTCGCCAGGCAGCAAACAGATTAGGCAGTCTCCTTGTTTGTGAGACAGCGAACATCCACTGTGCTCACACATTCTGCGAGGCCGCCAAGAGACACAGTGGTCTGCTTGTTCGTGAGGCAGCGGACAGATGCAGTGGTTTGCCAGACAGCGAGGTAGTGAACAGAGAGAGTGGTTCGCTTGTTTGCGGGGCAGGGATGTTTCGCCATGGTTGGCTTTTTGGTGAGTGGGCGAATAGACGCAGTGATGTGCTTTTTTTTGCGAGTCAGCGAAGAGACGAAGCGGTCTGCTTGTTCGCCAGGCAGCGAACAGATCAGGCAGTCTCCTTGTTTGTGAGACAGCGAACATCCACAGTGGTTCCTCATTCTGCCAGGCAGCCAAGAGACCTAGCGTTCTGCTTGTTCGCCATGCAGCGAAGAGATTAGGCACTCTCCTTGTTTGTGAGACAGCGAACATCCAGAGTGGTCACTCATTCTGCGAGGCAGCGAATTGGCACAGCGTTCTGCTTCTTCGCCAAGCAGTGGACAGATTAGGTAGTCTCCTTGTTTGTGAGACAGCGAACATCCACAGTGGTCACTCATTCTCCGAGGCAGCCAAGAGACACAGCGGTCTGCTTGCTCGCCATGCAGCGAAGAGACGCAGCGGTCTGCTTGTTCGCCAGGCAGCGAACAGATTCCGCATTCTCCTTTTTTGTGAGACAGCGAACATCCACAGTGGTCACTCATTGTGCGAGGTAGCGAAAAGACACAGCGGTTTGCTTTTTCGCCAGGCAGCGAAGAGACGAAGCGTTTTGCTTGCTCGCCAGGCAGTGGACAGATTAGGCAGTCTCCGTGTTTGTGAGACAGCCAACATCCACAGTGGTCACTCATTCTGCGAGGCAGCGAACAGATGCAGTGGTTTGCTTGATGGCGAGGCAGTGAACAGAGAGAGCGGTTCGCTTTTTTGCGAGGCAGCAAAGAGAAACGTCAGTCTGCTTGCTCGCCAGGCAGCGAAGAGACGCAGCGGTCTGCTTGTTCGCCAGGCAGTGAACAGATGAGGCAGTCTCCGTGTTCGTGAGACAGCCAACATCCACAGTGGTCACTCATTCTGCGAGGCAGCGAACAGATGCAGCCGTTTGCTTGTCCACTAGATGGCGTAGTGGCATCACGGATTGCTTTTTCGCCTGGAAGAGACCCGATGCAGCACTTTGCCAGCTGGCGAGGCAGCGAACAGACGCAGCAGTCTGCTGCTTTGTGAGACAGCGAACATCCACGGTGGTTAGTTATTCTGCGAAGCAGCGAAGAGACGCAGCGCTTAGTTAGTTCTCCAGGCCCTGAACACATGCAACGGTTCACTTGCTGGCAACGCAGCGAGGAGAGGCAGCGGTCTGCTTGTTCGCCAGGCAGTGGACAGATTAGGCAGTCTCCGTGTTTGTGAGACAGCCAACATCCACAGTGGTCACTCATTCTGCGAGGCAGCGAACAGATGCAGTGGTTTGCTGGATCGTGAGGCAGTGAACAGAGAGAGCGGTTCGCTTCTTTGCGAGGTAGGGAACATTCGCCGTGGTTGGCTTTTTTGTGACTGGGCGAATAGAGGCAGTGATGTGCTTTTTTGCGAGGCAGCGAAGAGACGCAGCAGTCTGCTTGTTCGCCAGGCAGTGAACAGATGAGGCAGTCTCCTTTTTTGTGAGACAGCGAACATCCACAGTGGTCACGCATTCTGCGAGGCAGCGAAGAGACACAGCGGTCTGCTTGTTCGCCAGGCAGCGAAGAGATTAGCCAGTCTCCTTGTTTGTGAGACAGTGAACATCCACAGTGGTCACTCATTGTGCGAGGCAGCGAAGAGAAACCGCCTTTTGCTTGTTCGCCAGGCAGCGAAGAAACGCAGTGGTTTGCTTGTTCGCCAGGCAGCCAAGAGACAAAGCGGTTTGCTTGTTCGCCAGACAGTTGGCAGATTAGGCAGTCTCCTTGTTTGTGAGACAGCGAAAATCCACAGTGCTTCCTCATTCTGCGAGGCAGCGAAGAGACACAGCGGTTTGCTTGTTCACCAGGCAGTGAAGAGACGAAGCAGTCTGCTTGTTCTCCAGGCACTGGACAGATTAGGCAGTCTCCTTGTTTGTGAGACAGCGAACATCCACAGTGGTTCCTCATTCTGCGAGGCAGCGAACAGAGAAAGCCTTTTGCTTGTTCGCCTGGCAGCGAAGAGACGAAGCGGTCTGCTTGTTCGCCAGGCAGCGAACAGATTAGGCAGTCTCCTTGTTTGTGAGACAGAAAACATCCACAGTGGTCACTCCTTCTGCGAGGCAGTGAAGAGACAGAGTGGTCTGCTTGTTCGCCAGGCAGCGAACAGATTAGGCAGTCTCCTTGTTTGTGAGACAGAAAACATCCACAGTGGTCACTCCTTCTGCGAGGCAGCGAAGAGACACAGCGGTTTGCTTGTTCGCCAGGCAGCCAAGAGACAAAGCGGTTTGCTTATTCGCCAGACAGTTGGCAGATTAGGCAGTCTCCTTGTTTGTGAGACAGCGAAAATCCACAGTGCTTCCTCATTCTGCGAGGCAGCGAAGAGACAGAGCGTTTTGCTTGTTCGCCTGGCAGCGAAGAGACACAGCGGTTTGCTTGTTCACCAGGCAGTGAAGAGACGAAGCAGTCTGCTTGTTCTCCAGGCAGCGAAAATATTAGGCAGTCTCCTTGTTTGTGAGACAGTGAACATCCACTGTGGTTCCCCATTCTGCGAGGCAGCGAAGAGACACAGTGTTTTTCTTGTTCGCCTGGGAGCGAAGAGACGAAGCAGTCTGCTTGTTCGCCAGGCACTGGACAGATTAGGCATTCTCCTTGTTTGTGAGACAGCGAACATCCACTGTGGTTCCTCATTCTGCGAGGCAGCAAACAGAGAGAGCCTTTTGCTTGTTCGCCTGGCAGCGAAGAGACGAAGCGGTCTGCTTGTTCGCCAGGCAGCGAAAAGATTAGGCAGTCTCCTTGTTTGTGAGACAGCGAACATCCACGGTGGTCACTCATTCTGCGAGGCAGCCAAGAGACACAGTGGTCTGCTTGTTCGTGAGGCAGCGGACAGATGCAGTGGTTTGCCAGACAGCGAGGTAGTGAACAGAGAGAGTGGTTCGCTTGTTTGCGGGGCAGGGATGTTTCGCCATGGTTGGCTTTTTGGTGAGTAGGCGAATAGACGCAGTGATGTGCTTTTTTTTGCGAGTCAGCGAAGAGACGAAGCGGTCTGCTTGTTCGCCAGGCAGCAAACAGATTAGGCAGTCTCCTTGTTTGTGAGACAGCGAACATCCACAGTGCTCACTCATTGTGCGAGGCAGCGAAGAGAAACCGCCTTTTGCTTGTTCGCCAGGCAGCGAAGAAACGCAGTGGTTTGCTTGTTCGCCAGGCAGCCAAGAGACAAAGCGGTTTGCTTGTTCACCAGGCAGTGAAGAGACGAAGCAGTCTGCTTGTTCTCCAGACAGTTGGCAGATTAGGCAGTCTCCTTGTTTTTGAGACAGCGAACATCCACAGTGGTTCCCCGTTCTGCGAGGCAGCGAAGAGACACAGTGGTTTTCTTGTTCGCCTGGGAGCGAAGAGACGAAGCAGTCTGCTTGTTCGCCAGGCACTGGACAGATTAGGCAGTCTCCTTGTTTGTGAGACAGCGAACATCCACAGTGGTTCCTCATTCTGCGAGGCAGCGAACAGAGAAAGCCTTTTGCTTGTTCGCCTGGCAGCGAAGAGACGAAGCGGTCTGCTTGTTCGCCAGGCAGCGAACAGATTAGGCAGTCTCCTTTTTTGTGAGACAGCGAACATCCACGGTCGTCACTCCTTCTGCGAGGCAGCGAAGAGACAGAGCCTTTTGCTTGTTCGCCTGGCAGCGAAGAGACGAAGCGGTCTGCTTGTTCGCCAGGCAGCAAACAGATTAGGCAGTCTCCTTGTTTGTGAGACAGCGAACATCCACAGTGGTCACTCATTGTGCGAGGCAGCGAAGAGACACAGTGGTTTGCTTGTTCGCCAGGCAGCGAAGAAACGCAGCGGTTTGCTTGTTCGCCAGGCAGCGAACAGATTAGGCAGTCTCCTTGTTTGTGAGACAGAAAACATCCACAGTGGTCACTCCTTCTGCGAGGCAGTGAAGAGACAGAGTGGTCTGCTTGTTCGCCAGGCAGCGAACAGATTAGGCAGTCTCCTTGTTTGTGAGACAGCGAACATCCACAGTGGCTCCTCATTCTGCTAGACAGCGAAAGGACAGAGCGTAACGCTTGTTCGCCTGGCAGCGAAGAGACAAAGCGGTTTGCTTGTTCGCCAGACAGTGGGCAGATTAGGCAGTCTCCTTGTTTGTGCCACAGAAAACATCCACAGTGGTTCCTCATTCTGCGAGACAGTGAACAGACAGAGCCTTTTGCTTGTTCTCCAGACAGTGGGCAGATTAGGCAGTCTCCTTGTTTGTGAGACAGCGAACATCCACAGTGGTTCCTCATTCTGCGAGGCAGCGAACAGAGAGAGCCTTTTGCTTGTTCGCCTGGCAGCGAAGAGACACAGTGGTTTCCTTGTTCGCCAGGCAGCGAAGAGACAAAGCGGTCTGCTTGTTTGCCAGGCGGTGGACAGATTAGGCAGTCTCCTTGTTTGTGAGACAGCGAACATCCACAGTGGTTCCCCATTCTGCGAGGCAGCCAAGAGACACAGTGTTTTTCTTGGTCGCCTGGGAGCGAAGAGACGAAGCGGTCTGCTTGTTCGCCAGGCACTGGACAGATTAGGCAGTCTCCTTGTTTGTGAGACAGCGAACATCCACAGTGGTCACTCCTTCTGCGAGGCAGCGAACAGAGAGAGCCTTTTGCTTGTTCACCTGGCAGCGAAGAGACGAAGCGGTCTGCTTGTTCGACAGGCAGCAAACAGATTAGGCAGTCTCCTTGTTTGTGAGACAGCGAACATCCACACTGGTCACTCATTGTGCGAGGCAGCGAAGAGACACAGCGGTTTGCTTGTTCGCCAGGCAGCCAAGAGACAAAGCGGTTTGCTTATTCGCCAGACAGTTGGCAGATTAGGCAGTCTCCTTGTTTGTGAGACAGCGAAAATCCACAGTGCTTCCTCATTCTGCGAGGCAGCGAAGAGACAGAGCGTTTTGCTTGTTCGCCTGGCAGCGAAGAGACACAGCGGTTTGCTTGTTCACCAGGCAGTGAAGAGACGAAGCAGTCTGCTTGTTCTCCAGGCAGCGAAAATATTAGGCAGTCTCCTTGTTTGTGAGACAGTGAACATCCACTGTGGTTCCCCATTCTGCGAGGCAGCGAAGAGACACAGTGTTTTTCTTGTTCGCCTGGGAGCGAAGAGACGAAGCAGTCTGCTTGTTCGCCAGGCACTGGACAGATTAGGCATTCTCCTTGTTTGTGAGACAGCGAACATCCACTGTGGTTCCTCATTCTGCGAGGCAGCAAACAGAGAGAGCCTTTTGCTTGTTCGCCTGGCAGCGAAGAGACGAAGCGGTCTGCTTGTTCGCCAGGCAGCGAAAAGATTAGGCAGTCTCCTTGTTTGTGAGACAGCGAACATCCACGGTGGTCACTCATTCTGCGAGGCAGCCAAGAGACACAGTGGTCTGCTTGTTCGTGAGGCAGCGGACAGATGCAGTGGTTTGCCAGACAGCGAGGTAGTGAACAGAGAGAGTGGTTCGCTTGTTTGCGGGGCAGGGATGTTTCGCCATGGTTGGCTTTTTGGTGAGTGGGCGAATAGACGCAGTGATGTGCTTTTTTTTGCGAGTCAGCGAAGAGACGAAGCGGTCTGCTTGTTCGCCAGGCAGCGAACAGATCAGGCAGTCTCCTTGTTTGTGGGACAGCGAACATCCACAGTGGTTTCTCATTCTGCCAGGCAGCCAAAAGACGCAGCGGTCGGCTTGTTCGCCAGGCACTGGACAGATTAGGCAGTCTCCTTGTTTGTGAGACAGCGAATATCCACAGTGGTTCCTCATTCTGCGAGGCAGCGAACAGAGAGAGCCTTTTGCTTGTTCACCTGGCAGCGAAGAGACGAAGCGGTCTGCTTGTTCGCCAGGCAGCAAACAGATTAGGCAGTCTCCTTGTTTGTGAGACAGCGAACATCCACAGTGGTTCCTCATTCTGCCAGGCAGCGAAGAGACAGAGCATTTTGCTTCTTCGCCTGGCAGCGAAGAGACACAGCGGTTTGCTTGTTCGCCAGGCAGTGAAGAGACGAAGCAGTCTGCTTGTTCTTCATGCAGCGAAAAGATTAGGCAGTCTCCTTGTTTGTGAGACAGTCAACATCCACAGTGGTTCCCCATTCTGCGAGGCAGCGAAGAGACACAGTGGTTTTCTTGTTCGCCTGGGAGCGAAGAGACGAAGCAGTCTGCTTGTTCGCCAGGCAGCAAACAGATTAGGCAGTCTCCTTGTTTGTGAGACAGCGAACATCCACTGTGCTCACACATTCTGCGAGGCCGCCAAGAGACACAGTGGTCTGCTTGTTCGTGAGGCAGCGGACAGATGCAGTGGTTTGCCAGACAGCGAGGTAGTGAACAGAGAGAGTGGTTCGCTTGTTTGCGGGGCAGGGATGTTTCGCCATGGTTGGCTTTTTGGTGAGTGGGCGAATAGACGCAGTGATGTGCTTTTTTTTGCGAGTCAGCGAAGAGACGAAGCGGTCTGCTTGTTCGCCAGGCAGCGAACAGATCAGGCAGTCTCCTTGTTTGTGAGACAGCGAACATCCACAGTGGTTCCTCATTCTGCCAGGCAGCCAAGAGACCTAGCGTTCTGCTTGTTCGCCATGCAGCGAAGAGATTAGGCACTCTCCTTGTTTGTGAGACAGCGAACATCCAGAGTGGTCACTCATTCTGCGAGGCAGCGAATTGGCACAGCGTTCTGCTTCTTCGCCAAGCAGTGGACAGATTAGGTAGTCTCCTTGTTTGTGAGACAGCGAACATCCACAGTGGTCACTCATTCTCCGAGGCAGCCAAGAGACACAGCGGTCTGCTTGCTCGCCATGCAGCGAAGAGACGCAGCGGTCTGCTTGTTCGCCAGGCAGCGAACAGATTCCGCATTCTCCTTTTTTGTGAGACAGCGAACATCCACAGTGGTCACTCATTGTGCGAGGTAGCGAAAAGACACAGCGGTTTGCTTTTTCGCCAGGCAGCGAAGAGACGAAGCGTTTTGCTTGCTCGCCAGGCAGTGGACAGATTAGGCAGTCTCCGTGTTTGTGAGACAGCCAACATCCACAGTGGTCACTCATTCTGCGAGGCAGCGAACAGATGCAGTGGTTTGCTTGATGGCGAGGCAGTGAACAGAGAGAGCGGTTCGCTTTTTTGCGAGGCAGCAAAGAGAAACGTCAGTCTGCTTGCTCGCCAGGCAGCGAAGAGACGCAGCGGTCTGCTTGTTCGCCAGGCAGTGAACAGATGAGGCAGTCTCCGTGTTCGTGAGACAGCCAACATCCACAGTGGTCACTCATTCTGCGAGGCAGCGAACAGATGCAGCCGTTTGCTTGTCCACTAGATGGCGTAGTGGCATCACGGATTGCTTTTTCGCCTGGAAGAGACCCGATGCAGCACTTTGCCAGCTGGCGAGGCAGCGAACAGACGCAGCAGTCTGCTGCTTTGTGAGACAGCGAACATCCACGGTGGTTAGTTATTCTGCGAAGCAGCGAAGAGACGCAGCGCTTAGTTAGTTCTCCAGGCCCTGAACACATGCAACGGTTCACTTGCTGGCAACGCAGCGAGGAGAGGCAGCGGTCTGCTTGTTCGCCAGGCAGTGGACAGATTAGGCAGTCTCCGTGTTTGTGAGACAGCCAACATCCACAGTGGTCACTCATTCTGCGAGGCAGCGAACAGATGCAGTGGTTTGCTGGATCGTGAGGCAGTGAACAGAGAGAGCGGTTCGCTTCTTTGCGAGGTAGGGAACATTCGCCGTGGTTGGCTTTTTTGTGACTGGGCGAATAGAGGCAGTGATGTGCTTTTTTGCGAGGCAGCGAAGAGACGCAGCAGTCTGCTTGTTCGCCAGGCAGTGAACAGATGAGGCAGTCTCCTTTTTTGTGAGACAGCGAACATCCACAGTGGTCACGCATTCTGCGAGGCAGCGAAGAGACACAGCGGTCTGCTTGTTCGCCAGGCAGCGAAGAGATTAGCCAGTCTCCTTGTTTGTGAGACAGTGAACATCCACAGTGGTCACTCATTGTGCGAGGCAGCGAAGAGAAACCGCCTTTTGCTTGTTCGCCAGGCAGCGAAGAAACGCAGTGGTTTGCTTGTTCGCCAGGCAGCCAAGAGACAAAGCGGTTTGCTTGTTCGCCAGACAGTTGGCAGATTAGGCAGTCTCCTTGTTTGTGAGACAGCGAAAATCCACAGTGCTTCCTCATTCTGCGAGGCAGCGAAGAGACACAGCGGTTTGCTTGTTCACCAGGCAGTGAAGAGACGAAGCAGTCTGCTTGTTCTCCAGGCACTGGACAGATTAGGCAGTCTCCTTGTTTGTGAGACAGCGAACATCCACAGTGGTTCCTCATTCTGCGAGGCAGCGAACAGAGAAAGCCTTTTGCTTGTTCGCCTGGCAGCGAAGAGACGAAGCGGTCTGCTTGTTCGCCAGGCAGCAAACAGATTAGGCAGTCTCCTTGTTTGTGAGACAGCGAACATCCACAGTGGTCACTCCTTCTGCGAGGCAGTGAAGAGACAGAGTGGTCTGCTTGTTCGCCAGGCAGCGAACAGATTAGGCAGTCTCCTTGTTTGTGAGACAGTGAACATCCACAGTGGCTCCTCATTCTGCTAGACAGCGAAAGGACAGAGCGTAACGCTTGTTCGCCTGGCAGCGAAGAGACAAAGCGGTTTGCTTGTTCGCCAGACAGTGGGCAGATTAGGCAGTCTCCTTGTTTGTGCCACAGAAAACATCCACAGTGGTTCCTCATTCTGCGAGACAGTGAACAGACAGAGCCTTTTGCTTGTTCTCCAGACAGTGGGCAGATTAGGCAGTCTCCTTGTTTGTGAGACAGCGAACATCCACAGTGGTTCCTCATTCTGCGAGGCAGCGAACAGAGAGAGCCTTTTGCTTGTTCGCCTGGCAGCGAAGAGACACAGTGGTTTCCTTGTTCGCCAGGCAGCGAAGAGACAAAGCGGTCTGCTTGTTTGCCAGGCGGTGGACAGATTAGGCAGTCTCCTTGTTTGTGAGACAGCGAACATCCACTGTGGTTCCCCATTCTGCGAGGCAGCCAAGAGACACAGTGTTTTTCTTGGTCGCCTGGGAGCGAAGAGACGAAGCGGTCTGCTTGTTCGCCAGGCACTGGACAGATTAGGCAGTCTCCTTGTTTGTGAGACAGCGAACATCCACAGTGGTCACTCCTTCTGCGAGGCAGCGAACAGAGAGAGCCTTTTGCTTGTTCACCTGGCAGCGAAGAGACGAAGCGGTCTGCTTGTTCGACAGGCAGCAAACAGATTAGGCAGTCTCCTTGTTTGTGAGACAGCGAACATCCACACTGGTCACTCATTGTGCGAGGCAGCGAAGAGACACAGCGGTTTGCTTGTTCGCCAGGCAGCCAAGAGACAAAGCGGTTTGCTTATTCGCCAGACAGTTGGCAGATTAGGCAGTCTCCTTGTTTGTGAGACAGCGAAAATCCACAGTGCTTCCTCATTCTGCGAGGCAGCGAAGAGACAGAGCGTTTTGCTTGTTCGCCTGGCAGCGAAGAGACACAGCGGTTTGCTTGTTCACCAGGCAGTGAAGAGACGAAGCAGTCTGCTTGTTCTCCAGGCAGCGAAAATATTAGGCAGTCTCCTTGTTTGTGAGACAGTGAACATCCACTGTGGTTCCCCATTCTGCGAGGCAGCGAAGAGACACAGTGTTTTTCTTGTTCGCCTGGGAGCGAAGAGACGAAGCAGTCTGCTTGTTCGCCAGGCACTGGACAGATTAGGCATTCTCCTTGTTTGTGAGACAGCGAACATCCACTGTGGTTCCTCATTCTGCGAGGCAGCAAACAGAGAGAGCCTTTTGCTTGTTCGCCTGGCAGCGAAGAGACGAAGCGGTCTGCTTGTTCGCCAGGCAGCGAAAAGATTAGGCAGTCTCCTTGTTTGTGAGACAGCGAACATCCACGGTGGTCACTCATTCTGCGAGGCAGCCAAGAGACACAGTGGTCTGCTTGTTCGTGAGGCAGCGGACAGATGCAGTGGTTTGCCAGACAGCGAGGTAGTGAACAGAGAGAGTGGTTCGCTTGTTTGCGGGGCAGGGATGTTTCGCCATGGTTGGCTTTTTGGTGAGTGGGCGAATAGACGCAGTGATGTGCTTTTTTTTGCGAGTCAGCGAAGAGACGAAGCGGTCTGCTTGTTCGCCAGGCAGCGAACAGATCAGGCAGTCTCCTTGTTTGTGGGACAGCGAACATCCACAGTGGTTTCTCATTCTGCCAGGCAGCCAAAAGACGCAGCGGTCGGCTTGTTCGCCAGGCACTGGACAGATTAGGCAGTCTCCTTGTTTGTGAGACAGCGAATATCCACAGTGGTTCCTCATTCTGCGAGGCAGCGAACAGAGAGAGCCTTTTGCTTGTTCACCTGGCAGCGAAGAGACGAAGCGGTCTGCTTGTTCGCCAGGCAGCAAACAGATTAGGCAGTCTCCTTGTTTGTGAGACAGCGAACATCCACAGTGGTTCCTCATTCTGCCAGGCAGCGAAGAGACAGAGCATTTTGCTTCTTCGCCTGGCAGCGAAGAGACACAGCGGTTTGCTTGTTCGCCAGGCAGTGAAGAGACGAAGCAGTCTGCTTGTTCTTCATGCAGCGAAAAGATTAGGCAGTCTCCTTGTTTGTGAGACAGTCAACATCCACAGTGGTTCCCCATTCTGCGAGGCAGCGAAGAGACACAGTGGTTTTCTTGTTCGCCTGGGAGCGAAGAGACGAAGCAGTCTGCTTGTTCGCCAGGCAGCAAACAGATTAGGCAGTCTCCTTGTTTGTGAGACAGCGAACATCCACTGTGCTCACACATTCTGCGAGGCCGCCAAGAGACACAGTGGTCTGCTTGTTCGTGAGGCAGCGGACAGATGCAGTGGTTTGCCAGACAGCGAGGTAGTGAACAGAGAGAGTGGTTCGCTTGTTTGCGGGGCAGGGATGTTTCGCCATGGTTGGCTTTTTGGTGAGTGGGCGAATAGACGCAGTGATGTGCTTTTTTTTGCGAGTCAGCGAAGAGACGAAGCGGTCTGCTTGTTCGCCAGGCAGCGAACAGATCAGGCAGTCTCCTTGTTTGTGAGACAGCGAACATCCACAGTGGTTCCTCATTCTGCCAGGCAGCCAAGAGACCTAGCGTTCTGCTTGTTCGCCATGCAGCGAAGAGATTAGGCACTCTCCTTGTTTGTGAGACAGCGAACATCCAGAGTGGTCACTCATTCTGCGAGGCAGCGAATTGGCACAGCGTTCTGCTTCTTCGCCAAGCAGTGGACAGATTAGGTAGTCTCCTTGTTTGTGAGACAGCGAACATCCACAGTGGTCACTCATTCTCCGAGGCAGCCAAGAGACACAGCGGTCTGCTTGCTCGCCATGCAGCGAAGAGACGCAGCGGTCTGCTTGTTCGCCAGGCAGCGAACAGATTCCGCATTCTCCTTTTTTGTGAGACAGCGAACATCCACAGTGGTCACTCATTGTGCGAGGTAGCGAAAAGACACAGCGGTTTGCTTTTTCGCCAGGCAGCGAAGAGACGAAGCGTTTTGCTTGCTCGCCAGGCAGTGGACAGATTAGGCAGTCTCCGTGTTTGTGAGACAGCCAACATCCACAGTGGTCACTCATTCTGCGAGGCAGCGAACAGATGCAGTGGTTTGCTTGATGGCGAGGCAGTGAACAGAGAGAGCGGTTCGCTTTTTTGCGAGGCAGCAAAGAGAAACGTCAGTCTGCTTGCTCGCCAGGCAGCGAAGAGACGCAGCGGTCTGCTTGTTCGCCAGGCAGTGAACAGATGAGGCAGTCTCCGTGTTCGTGAGACAGCCAACATCCACAGTGGTCACTCATTCTGCGAGGCAGCGAACAGATGCAGCCGTTTGCTTGTCCACTAGATGGCGTAGTGGCATCACGGATTGCTTTTTCGCCTGGAAGAGACCCGATGCAGCACTTTGCCAGCTGGCGAGGCAGCGAACAGACGCAGCAGTCTGCTGCTTTGTGAGACAGCGAACATCCACGGTGGTTAGTTATTCTGCGAAGCAGCGAAGAGACGCAGCGCTTAGTTAGTTCTCCAGGCCCTGAACACATGCAACGGTTCACTTGCTGGCAACGCAGCGAGGAGAGGCAGCGGTCTGCTTGTTCGCCAGGCAGTGGACAGATTAGGCAGTCTCCGTGTTTGTGAGACAGCCAACATCCACAGTGGTCACTCATTCTGCGAGGCAGCGAACAGATGCAGTGGTTTGCTGGATCGTGAGGCAGTGAACAGAGAGAGCGGTTCGCTTCTTTGCGAGGTAGGGAACATTCGCCGTGGTTGGCTTTTTTGTGACTGGGCGAATAGAGGCAGTGATGTGCTTTTTTGCGAGGCAGCGAAGAGACGCAGCAGTCTGCTTGTTCGCCAGGCAGTGAACAGATGAGGCAGTCTCCTTTTTTGTGAGACAGCGAACATCCACAGTGGTCACGCATTCTGCGAGGCAGCGAAGAGACACAGCGGTCTGCTTGTTCGCCAGGCAGCGAAGAGATTAGCCAGTCTCCTTGTTTGTGAGACAGTGAACATCCACAGTGGTCACTCATTGTGCGAGGCAGCGAAGAGAAACCGCCTTTTGCTTGTTCGCCAGGCAGCGAAGAAACGCAGTGGTTTGCTTGTTCGCCAGGCAGCCAAGAGACAAAGCGGTTTGCTTGTTCGCCAGACAGTTGGCAGATTAGGCAGTCTCCTTGTTTGTGAGACAGCGAAAATCCACAGTGCTTCCTCATTCTGCGAGGCAGCGAAGAGACACAGCGGTTTGCTTGTTCACCAGGCAGTGAAGAGACGAAGCAGTCTGCTTGTTCTCCAGGCACTGGACAGATTAGGCAGTCTCCTTGTTTGTGAGACAGCGAACATCCACAGTGGTTCCTCATTCTGCGAGGCAGCGAACAGAGAAAGCCTTTTGCTTGTTCGCCTGGCAGCGAAGAGACGAAGCGGTCTGCTTGTTCGCCAGGCAGCGAACAGATTAGGCAGTCTCCTTGTTTGTGAGACAGAAAACATCCACAGTGGTCACTCCTTCTGCGAGGCAGTGAAGAGACAGAGTGGTCTGCTTGTTCGCCAGGCAGCGAACAGATTAGGCAGTCTCCTTGTTTGTGAGACAGCGAACATCCACAGTGGCTCCTCATTCTGCTAGACAGCGAAAGGACAGAGCGTAACGCTTGTTCGCCTGGCAGCGAAGAGACAAAGCGGTTTGCTTGTTCGCCAGACAGTGGGCAGATTAGGCAGTCTCCTTGTTTGTGCCACAGAAAACATCCACAGTGGTTCCTCATTCTGCGAGACAGTGAACAGACAGAGCCTTTTGCTTGTTCTCCAGACAGTGGGCAGATTAGGCAGTCTCCTTGTTTGTGAGACAGCGAACATCCACAGTGGTTCCTCATTCTGCGAGGCAGCGAACAGAGAGAGCCTTTTGCTTGTTCGCCTGGCAGCGAAGAGACACAGTGGTTTCCTTGTTCGCCAGGCAGCGAAGAGACAAAGCGGTCTGCTTGTTTGCCAGGCGGTGGACAGATTAGGCAGTCTCCTTGTTTGTGAGACAGCGAACATCCACTGTGGTTCCCCATTCTGCGAGGCAGCCAAGAGACACAGTGTTTTTCTTGGTCGCCTGGGAGCGAAGAGACGAAGCGGTCTGCTTGTTCGCCAGGCACTGGACAGATTAGGCAGTCTCCTTGTTTGTGAGACAGCGAACATCCACAGTGGTCACTCCTTCTGCGAGGCAGCGAACAGAGAGAGCCTTTTGCTTGTTCACCTGGCAGCGAAGAGACGAAGCGGTCTGCTTGTTCGACAGGCAGCAAACAGATTAGGCAGTCTCCTTGTTTGTGAGACAGCGAACATCCACACTGGTCACTCATTGTGCGAGGCAGCGAAGAGACACAGCGGTTTGCTTGTTCGCCAGGCAGCCAAGAGACAAAGCGGTTTGCTTATTCGCCAGACAGTTGGCAGATTAGGCAGTCTCCTTGTTTGTGAGACAGCGAAAATCCACAGTGCTTCCTCATTCTGCGAGGCAGCGAAGAGACAGAGCGTTTTGCTTGTTCGCCTGGCAGCGAAGAGACACAGCGGTTTGCTTGTTCACCAGGCAGTGAAGAGACGAAGCAGTCTGCTTGTTCTCCAGGCAGCGAAAATATTAGGCAGTCTCCTTGTTTGTGAGACAGTGAACATCCACTGTGGTTCCCCATTCTGCGAGGCAGCGAAGAGACACAGTGTTTTTCTTGTTCGCCTGGGAGCGAAGAGACGAAGCAGTCTGCTTGTTCGCCAGGCACTGGACAGATTAGGCATTCTCCTTGTTTGTGAGACAGCGAACATCCACTGTGGTTCCTCATTCTGCGAGGCAGCAAACAGAGAGAGCCTTTTGCTTGTTCGCCTGGCAGCGAAGAGACGAAGCGGTCTGCTTGTTCGCCAGGCAGCGAAAAGATTAGGCAGTCTCCTTGTTTGTGAGACAGCGAACATCCACGGTGGTCACTCATTCTGCGAGGCAGCCAAGAGACACAGTGGTCTGCTTGTTCGTGAGGCAGCGGACAGATGCAGTGGTTTGCCAGACAGCGAGGTAGTGAACAGAGAGAGTGGTTCGCTTGTTTGCGGGGCAGGGATGTTTCGCCATGGTTGGCTTTTTGGTGAGTAGGCGAATAGACGCAGTGATGTGCTTTTTTTTGCGAGTCAGCGAAGAGACGAAGCGGTCTGCTTGTTCGCCAGGCAGCAAACAGATTAGGCAGTCTCCTTGTTTGTGAGACAGCGAACATCCACAGTGCTCACTCATTGTGCGAGGCAGCGAAGAGAAACCGCCTTTTGCTTGTTCGCCAGGCAGCGAAGAAACGCAGTGGTTTGCTTGTTCGCCAGGCAGCCAAGAGACAAAGCGGTTTGCTTGTTCGCCAGACAGTTGGCAGATTAGGCAGTCTCCTTGTTTGTGAGACAGCGAAAATCCACAGTGCTTCCTCATTCTGCGAGGCAGCGAAGAGACACAGCGGTTTGCTTGTTCACCAGGCAGTGAAGAGACGAAGCAGTCTGCTTGTTCTCCAGGCACTGGACAGATTAGGCAGTCTCCTTGTTTTTGAGACAGCGAACATCCACAGTGGTTCCCCGTTCTGCGAGGCAGCGAAGAGACACAGTGGTTTTCTTGTTCGCCTGGGAGCGAAGAGACGAAGCAGTCTGCTTGTTCGCCAGGCACTGGACAGATTAGGCAGTCTCCTTGTTTGTGAGACAGCGAACATCCACAGTGGTTCCTCATTCTGCGAGGCAGCGAACAGAGAGAGCCTTTTGCTTGTTCGCCTGGCAGCGAAGAGACGAAGCGGTCTGCTTGTTCGCCAGGCAGCGAACAGATTAGGCAGTCTCCTTTTTTGTGAGACAGCGAACATCCACGGTCGTCACTCCTTCCGCGAGGCAGCGAAGAGACAGAGCCTTTTGCTTGTTCGCCTGGCAGCGAAGAGACGAAGCGGTCTGCTTGTTCGCCAGGCAGCAAACAGATTAGGCAGTCTCCTTGTTTGTGAGACAGCGAACATCCACAGTGGTCACTCATTGTGCGAGGCAGCGAAGAGACACAGTGGTTTGCTTGTTCGCCAGGCAGCGAAGAAACGCAGCGGTTTGCTTGTTCGCCAGGCAGCGAACAGATTAGGCAGTCTCCTTGTTTGTGAGACAGAAAACATCCACAGTGGTCACTCCTTCTGCGAGGCAGTGAAGAGACAGAGTGGTCTGCTTGTTCGCCAGGCAGCGAACAGATTAGGCAGTCTCCTTGTTTGTGAGACAGTGAACATCCACAGTGGCTCCTCATTCTGCTAGACAGCGAAAGGACAGAGCGTAACGCTTGTTCGCCTGGCAGCGAAGAGACAAAGCGGTTTGCTTGTTCGCCAGACAGTGGGCAGATTAGGCAGTCTCCTTGTTTGTGCCACAGAAAACATCCACAGTGGTTCCTCATTCTGCGAGACAGTGAACAGACAGAGCCTTTTGCTTGTTCTCCAGACAGTGGGCAGATTAGGCAGTCTCCTTGTTTGTGAGACAGCGAACATCCACAGTGGTTCCTCATTCTGCGAGGCAGCGAACAGAGAGAGAGCCTTTTGCTTGTTCGCCTGGCAGCGAAGAGACACAGTGGTTTCCTTGTTCGCCAGGCAGCGAAGAGACAAAGCGGTCTGCTTGTTTGCCAGGCGGTGGACAGATTAGGCAGTCTCCTTGTTTGTGAGACAGCGAACATCCACAGTGGTTCCCCATTCTGCGAGGCAGCCAAGAGACACAGTGTTTTTCTTGGTCGCCTGGGAGCGAAGAGACGAAGCGGTCTGCTTGTTCGCCAGGCACTGGACAGATTAGGCAGTCTCCTTGTTTGTGAGACAGCGAACATCCACAGTGGTCACTCCTTCTGCGAGGCAGCGAACAGAGAGAGCCTTTTGCTTGTTCACCTGGCAGCGAAGAGACGAAGCGGTCTGCTTGTTCGACAGGCAGCAAACAGATTAGGCAGTCTCCTTGTTTGTGAGACAGCGAACATCCACACTGGTCACTCATTGTGCGAGGCAGCGAAGAGACACAGCGGTTTGCTTGTTCGCCAGGCAGCCAAGAGACAAAGCGGTTTGCTTATTCGCCAGACAGTTGGCAGATTAGGCAGTCTCCTTGTTTGTGAGACAGCGAAAATCCACAGTGCTTCCTCATTCTGCGAGGCAGCGAAGAGACAGAGCGTTTTGCTTGTTCGCCTGGCAGCGAAGAGACACAGCGGTTTGCTTGTTCACCAGGCAGTGAAGAGACGAAGCAGTCTGCTTGTTCTCCAGGCAGCGAAAATATTAGGCAGTCTCCTTGTTTGTGAGACAGTGAACATCCACTGTGGTTCCCCATTCTGCGAGGCAGCGAAGAGACACAGTGTTTTTCTTGTTCGCCTGGGAGCGAAGAGACGAAGCAGTCTGCTTGTTCGCCAGGCACTGGACAGATTAGGCATTCTCCTTGTTTGTGAGACAGCGAACATCCACTGTGGTTCCTCATTCTGCGAGGCAGCAAACAGAGAGAGCCTTTTGCTTGTTCGCCTGGCAGCGAAGAGACGAAGCGGTCTGCTTGTTCGCCAGGCAGCGAAAAGATTAGGCAGTCTCCTTGTTTGTGAGACAGCGAACATCCACGGTGGTCACTCATTCTGCGAGGCAGCCAAGAGACACAGTGGTCTGCTTGTTCGTGAGGCAGCGGACAGATGCAGTGGTTTGCCAGACAGCGAGGTAGTGAACAGAGAGAGTGGTTCGCTTGTTTGCGGGGCAGGGATGTTTCGCCATGGTTGGCTTTTTGGTGAGTGGGCGAATAGACGCAGTGATGTGCTTTTTTTTGCGAGTCAGCGAAGAGACGAAGCGGTCTGCTTGTTCGCCAGGCAGCGAACAGATCAGGCAGTCTCCTTGTTTGTGGGACAGCGAACATCCACAGTGGTTTCTCATTCTGCCAGGCAGCCAAAAGACGCAGCGGTCGGCTTGTTCGCCAGGCACTGGACAGATTAGGCAGTCTCCTTGTTTGTGAGACAGCGAATATCCACAGTGGTTCCTCATTCTGCGAGGCAGCGAACAGAGAGAGCCTTTTGCTTGTTCACCTGGCAGCGAAGAGACGAAGCGGTCTGCTTGTTCGCCAGGCAGCAAACAGATTAGGCAGTCTCCTTGTTTGTGAGACAGCGAACATCCACAGTGGTTCCTCATTCTGCCAGGCAGCGAAGAGACAGAGCATTTTGCTTCTTCGCCTGGCAGCGAAGAGACACAGCGGTTTGCTTGTTCGCCAGGCAGTGAAGAGACGAAGCAGTCTGCTTGTTCTTCATGCAGCGAAAAGATTAGGCAGTCTCCTTGTTTGTGAGACAGTCAACATCCACAGTGGTTCCCCATTCTGCGAGGCAGCGAAGAGACACAGTGGTTTTCTTGTTCGCCTGGGAGCGAAGAGACGAAGCAGTCTGCTTGTTCGCCAGGCAGCAAACAGATTAGGCAGTCTCCTTGTTTGTGAGACAGCGAACATCCACTGTGCTCACACATTCTGCGAGGCCGCCAAGAGACACAGTGGTCTGCTTGTTCGTGAGGCAGCGGACAGATGCAGTGGTTTGCCAGACAGCGAGGTAGTGAACAGAGAGAGTGGTTCGCTTGTTTGCGGGGCAGGGATGTTTCGCCATGGTTGGCTTTTTGGTGAGTGGGCGAATAGACGCAGTGATGTGCTTTTTTTTGCGAGTCAGCGAAGAGACGAAGCGGTCTGCTTGTTCGCCAGGCAGCGAACAGATCAGGCAGTCTCCTTGTTTGTGAGACAGCGAACATCCACAGTGGTTCCTCATTCTGCCAGGCAGCCAAGAGACCTAGCGTTCTGCTTGTTCGCCATGCAGCGAAGAGATTAGGCACTCTCCTTGTTTGTGAGACAGCGAACATCCAGAGTGGTCACTCATTCTGCGAGGCAGCGAATTGGCACAGCGTTCTGCTTCTTCGCCAAGCAGTGGACAGATTAGGTAGTCTCCTTGTTTGTGAGACAGCGAACATCCACAGTGGTCACTCATTCTCCGAGGCAGCCAAGAGACACAGCGGTCTGCTTGCTCGCCATGCAGCGAAGAGACGCAGCGGTCTGCTTGTTCGCCAGGCAGCGAACAGATTCCGCATTCTCCTTTTTTGTGAGACAGCGAACATCCACAGTGGTCACTCATTGTGCGAGGTAGCGAAAAGACACAGCGGTTTGCTTTTTCGCCAGGCAGCGAAGAGACGAAGCGTTTTGCTTGCTCGCCAGGCAGTGGACAGATTAGGCAGTCTCCGTGTTTGTGAGACAGCCAACATCCACAGTGGTCACTCATTCTGCGAGGCAGCGAACAGATGCAGTGGTTTGCTTGATGGCGAGGCAGTGAACAGAGAGAGCGGTTCGCTTTTTTGCGAGGCAGCAAAGAGAAACGTCAGTCTGCTTGCTCGCCAGGCAGCGAAGAGACGCAGCGGTCTGCTTGTTCGCCAGGCAGTGAACAGATGAGGCAGTCTCCGTGTTCGTGAGACAGCCAACATCCACAGTGGTCACTCATTCTGCGAGGCAGCGAACAGATGCAGCCGTTTGCTTGTCCACTAGATGGCGTAGTGGCATCACGGATTGCTTTTTCGCCTGGAAGAGACCCGATGCAGCACTTTGCCAGCTGGCGAGGCAGCGAACAGACGCAGCAGTCTGCTGCTTTGTGAGACAGCGAACATCCACGGTGGTTAGTTATTCTGCGAAGCAGCGAAGAGACGCAGCGCTTAGTTAGTTCTCCAGGCCCTGAACACATGCAACGGTTCACTTGCTGGCAACGCAGCGAGGAGAGGCAGCGGTCTGCTTGTTCGCCAGGCAGTGGACAGATTAGGCAGTCTCCGTGTTTGTGAGACAGCCAACATCCACAGTGGTCACTCATTCTGCGAGGCAGCGAACAGATGCAGTGGTTTGCTGGATCGTGAGGCAGTGAACAGAGAGAGCGGTTCGCTTCTTTGCGAGGTAGGGAACATTCGCCGTGGTTGGCTTTTTTGTGACTGGGCGAATAGAGGCAGTGATGTGCTTTTTTGCGAGGCAGCGAAGAGACGCAGCAGTCTGCTTGTTCGCCAGGCAGTGAACAGATGAGGCAGTCTCCTTTTTTGTGAGACAGCGAACATCCACAGTGGTCACGCATTCTGCGAGGCAGCGAAGAGACACAGCGGTCTGCTTGTTCGCCAGGCAGCGAAGAGATTAGCCAGTCTCCTTGTTTGTGAGACAGTGAACATCCACAGTGGTCACTCATTGTGCGAGGCAGCGAAGAGAAACCGCCTTTTGCTTGTTCGCCAGGCAGCGAAGAAACGCAGTGGTTTGCTTGTTCGCCAGGCAGCCAAGAGACAAAGCGGTTTGCTTGTTCGCCAGACAGTTGGCAGATTAGGCAGTCTCCTTGTTTGTGAGACAGCGAAAATCCACAGTGCTTCCTCATTCTGCGAGGCAGCGAAGAGACACAGCGGTTTGCTTGTTCACCAGGCAGTGAAGAGACGAAGCAGTCTGCTTGTTCTCCAGGCACTGGACAGATTAGGCAGTCTCCTTGTTTGTGAGACAGCGAACATCCACAGTGGTTCCTCATTCTGCGAGGCAGCGAACAGAGAAAGCCTTTTGCTTGTTCGCCTGGCAGCGAAGAGACGAAGCGGTCTGCTTGTTCGCCAGGCAGCGAACAGATTAGGCAGTCTCCTTGTTTGTGAGACAGAAAACATCCACAGTGGTCACTCCTTCTGCGAGGCAGTGAAGAGACAGAGTGGTCTGCTTGTTCGCCAGGCAGCGAACAGATTAGGCAGTCTCCTTGTTTGTGAGACAGCGAACATCCACAGTGGCTCCTCATTCTGCTAGACAGCGAAAGGACAGAGCGTAACGCTTGTTCGCCTGGCAGCGAAGAGACAAAGCGGTTTGCTTGTTCGCCAGACAGTGGGCAGATTAGGCAGTCTCCTTGTTTGTGCCACAGAAAACATCCACAGTGGTTCCTCATTCTGCGAGACAGTGAACAGACAGAGCCTTTTGCTTGTTCTCCAGACAGTGGGCAGATTAGGCAGTCTCCTTGTTTGTGAGACAGCGAACATCCACAGTGGTTCCTCATTCTGCGAGGCAGCGAACAGAGAGAGCCTTTTGCTTGTTCGCCTGGCAGCGAAGAGACACAGTGGTTTCCTTGTTCGCCAGGCAGCGAAGAGACAAAGCGGTCTGCTTGTTTGCCAGGCGGTGGACAGATTAGGCAGTCTCCTTGTTTGTGAGACAGCGAACATCCACTGTGGTTCCCCATTCTGCGAGGCAGCCAAGAGACACAGTGTTTTTCTTGGTCGCCTGGGAGCGAAGAGACGAAGCGGTCTGCTTGTTCGCCAGGCACTGGACAGATTAGGCAGTCTCCTTGTTTGTGAGACAGCGAACATCCACAGTGGTCACTCCTTCTGCGAGGCAGCGAACAGAGAGAGCCTTTTGCTTGTTCACCTGGCAGCGAAGAGACGAAGCGGTCTGCTTGTTCGACAGGCAGCAAACAGATTAGGCAGTCTCCTTGTTTGTGAGACAGCGAACATCCACACTGGTCACTCATTGTGCGAGGCAGCGAAGAGACACAGCGGTTTGCTTGTTCGCCAGGCAGCCAAGAGACAAAGCGGTTTGCTTATTCGCCAGACAGTTGGCAGATTAGGCAGTCTCCTTGTTTGTGAGACAGCGAACATCCACAGTGCTTCCTCATTCTGCGAGGCAGCGAAGAGACAGAGCGTTTTGCTTGTTCGCCTGGCAGCGAAGAGACACAGCGGTTTGCTTGTTCACCAGGCAGTGAAGAGACGAAGCAGTCTGCTTGTTCTCCAGGCAGCGAAAATATTAGGCAGTCTCCTTGTTTGTGAGACAGTGAACATCCACTGTGGTTCCCCATTCTGCGAGGCAGCGAAGAGACACAGTGTTTTTCTTGTTCGCCTGGGAGCGAAGAGACGAAGCAGTCTGCTTGTTCGCCAGGCACTGGACAGATTAGGCATTCTCCTTGTTTGTGAGACAGCGAACATCCACTGTGGTTCCTCATTCTGCGAGGCAGCAAACAGAGAGAGCCTTTTGCTTGTTCGCCTGGCAGCGAAGAGACGAAGCGGTCTGCTTGTTCGCCAGGCAGCGAAAAGATTAGGCAGTCTCCTTGTTTGTGAGACAGCGAACATCCACGGTGGTCACTCATTCTGCGAGGCAGCCAAGAGACACAGTGGTCTGCTTGTTCGTGAGGCAGCGGACAGATGCAGTGGTTTGCCAGACAGCGAGGTAGTGAACAGAGAGAGTGGTTCGCTTGTTTGCGGGGCAGGGATGTTTCGCCATGGTTGGCTTTTTGGTGAGTGGGCGAATAGACGCAGTGATGTGCTTTTTTTTGCGAGTCAGCGAAGAGACGAAGCGGTCTGCTTGTTCGCCAGGCAGCGAACAGATCAGGCAGTCTCCTTGTTTGTGGGACAGCGAACATCCACAGTGGTTTCTCATTCTGCCAGGCAGCCAAAAGACGCAGCGGTCGGCTTGTTCGCCAGGCACTGGACAGATTAGGCAGTCTCCTTGTTTGTGAGACAGCGAATATCCACAGTGGTTCCTCATTCTGCGAGGCAGCGAACAGAGAGAGCCTTTTGCTTGTTCACCTGGCAGCGAAGAGACGAAGCGGTCTGCTTGTTCGCCAGGCAGCAAACAGATTAGGCAGTCTCCTTGTTTGTGAGACAGCGAACATCCACAGTGGTTCCTCATTCTGCCAGGCAGCGAAGAGACAGAGCATTTTGCTTCTTCGCCTGGCAGCGAAGAGACACAGCGGTTTGCTTGTTCGCCAGGCAGTGAAGAGACGAAGCAGTCTGCTTGTTCTTCATGCAGCGAAAAGATTAGGCAGTCTCCTTGTTTGTGAGACAGTCAACATCCACAGTGGTTCCCCATTCTGCGAGGCAGCGAAGAGACACAGTGGTTTTCTTGTTCGCCTGGGAGCGAAGAGACGAAGCAGTCTGCTTGTTCGCCAGGCAGCAAACAGATTAGGCAGTCTCCTTGTTTGTGAGACAGCGAACATCCACTGTGCTCACACATTCTGCGAGGCCGCCAAGAGACACAGTGGTCTGCTTGTTCGTGAGGCAGCGGACAGATGCAGTGGTTTGCCAGACAGCGAGGTAGTGAACAGAGAGAGTGGTTCGCTTGTTTGCGGGGCAGGGATGTTTCGCCATGGTTGGCTTTTTGGTGAGTGGGCGAATAGACGCAGTGATGTGCTTTTTTTTGCGAGTCAGCGAAGAGACGAAGCGGTCTGCTTGTTCGCCAGGCAGCGAACAGATCAGGCAGTCTCCTTGTTTGTGAGACAGCGAACATCCACAGTGGTTCCTCATTCTGCCAGGCAGCCAAGAGACCTAGCGTTCTGCTTGTTCGCCATGCAGCGAAGAGATTAGGCACTCTCCTTGTTTGTGAGACAGCGAACATCCAGAGTGGTCACTCATTCTGCGAGGCAGCGAATTGGCACAGCGTTCTGCTTCTTCGCCAAGCAGTGGACAGATTAGGTAGTCTCCTTGTTTGTGAGACAGCGAACATCCACAGTGGTCACTCATTCTCCGAGGCAGCCAAGAGACACAGCGGTCTGCTTGCTCGCCATGCAGCGAAGAGACGCAGCGGTCTGCTTGTTCGCCAGGCAGCGAACAGATTCCGCATTCTCCTTTTTTGTGAGACAGCGAACATCCACAGTGGTCACTCATTGTGCGAGGTAGCGAAAAGACACAGCGGTTTGCTTTTTCGCCAGGCAGCGAAGAGACGAAGCGTTTTGCTTGCTCGCCAGGCAGTGGACAGATTAGGCAGTCTCCGTGTTTGTGAGACAGCCAACATCCACAGTGGTCACTCATTCTGCGAGGCAGCGAACAGATGCAGTGGTTTGCTTGATGGCGAGGCAGTGAACAGAGAGAGCGGTTCGCTTTTTTGCGAGGCAGCAAAGAGAAACGTCAGTCTGCTTGCTCGCCAGGCAGCGAAGAGACGCAGCGGTCTGCTTGTTCGCCAGGCAGTGAACAGATGAGGCAGTCTCCGTGTTCGTGAGACAGCCAACATCCACAGTGGTCACTCATTCTGCGAGGCAGCGAACAGATGCAGCCGTTTGCTTGTCCACTAGATGGCGTAGTGGCATCACGGATTGCTTTTTCGCCTGGAAGAGACCCGATGCAGCACTTTGCCAGCTGGCGAGGCAGCGAACAGACGCAGCAGTCTGCTGCTTTGTGAGACAGCGAACATCCACGGTGGTTAGTTATTCTGCGAAGCAGCGAAGAGACGCAGCGCTTAGTTAGTTCTCCAGGCCCTGAACACATGCAACGGTTCACTTGCTGGCAACGCAGCGAGGAGAGGCAGCGGTCTGCTTGTTCGCCAGGCAGTGGACAGATTAGGCAGTCTCCGTGTTTGTGAGACAGCCAACATCCACAGTGGTCACTCATTCTGCGAGGCAGCGAACAGATGCAGTGGTTTGCTGGATCGTGAGGCAGTGAACAGAGAGAGCGGTTCGCTTCTTTGCGAGGTAGGGAACATTCGCCGTGGTTGGCTTTTTTGTGACTGGGCGAATAGAGGCAGTGATGTGCTTTTTTGCGAGGCAGCGAAGAGACGCAGCAGTCTGCTTGTTCGCCAGGCAGTGAACAGATGAGGCAGTCTCCTTTTTTGTGAGACAGCGAACATCCACAGTGGTCACGCATTCTGCGAGGCAGCGAAGAGACACAGCGGTCTGCTTGTTCGCCAGGCAGCGAAGAGATTAGCCAGTCTCCTTGTTTGTGAGACAGTGAACATCCACAGTGGTCACTCATTGTGCGAGGCAGCGAAGAGAAACCGCCTTTTGCTTGTTCGCCAGGCAGCGAAGAAACGCAGTGGTTTGCTTGTTCGCCAGGCAGCCAAGAGACAAAGCGGTTTGCTTGTTCGCCAGACAGTTGGCAGATTAGGCAGTCTCCTTGTTTGTGAGACAGCGAAAATCCACAGTGCTTCCTCATTCTGCGAGGCAGCGAAGAGACACAGCGGTTTGCTTGTTCACCAGGCAGTGAAGAGACGAAGCAGTCTGCTTGTTCTCCAGGCACTGGACAGATTAGGCAGTCTCCTTGTTTGTGAGACAGCGAACATCCACAGTGGTTCCTCATTCTGCGAGGCAGCGAACAGAGAAAGCCTTTTGCTTGTTCGCCTGGCAGCGAAGAGACGAAGCGGTCTGCTTGTTCGCCAGGCAGCGAACAGATTAGGCAGTCTCCTTGTTTGTGAGACAGAAAACATCCACAGTGGTCACTCCTTCTGCGAGGCAGTGAAGAGACAGAGTGGTCTGCTTGTTCGCCAGGCAGCGAACAGATTAGGCAGTCTCCTTGTTTGTGAGACAGCGAACATCCACAGTGGCTCCTCATTCTGCTAGACAGCGAAAGGACAGAGCGTAACGCTTGTTCGCCTGGCAGCGAAGAGACAAAGCGGTTTGCTTGTTCGCCAGACAGTGGGCAGATTAGGCAGTCTCCTTGTTTGTGCCACAGAAAACATCCACAGTGGTTCCTCATTCTGCGAGACAGTGAACAGACAGAGCCTTTTGCTTGTTCTCCAGACAGTGGGCAGATTAGGCAGTCTCCTTGTTTGTGAGACAGCGAACATCCACAGTGGTTCCTCATTCTGCGAGGCAGCGAACAGAGAGAGCCTTTTGCTTGTTCGCCTGGCAGCGAAGAGACACAGTGGTTTCCTTGTTCGCCAGGCAGCGAAGAGACAAAGCGGTCTGCTTGTTTGCCAGGCGGTGGACAGATTAGGCAGTCTCCTTGTTTGTGAGACAGCGAACATCCACAGTGGTTCCCCATTCTGCGAGGCAGCCAAGAGACACAGTGTTTTTCTTGGTCGCCTGGGAGCGAAGAGACGAAGCGGTCTGCTTGTTCGCCAGGCACTGGACAGATTAGGCAGTCTCCTTGTTTGTGAGACAGCGAACATCCACAGTGGTCACTCCTTCTGCGAGGCAGCGAACAGAGAGAGCCTTTTGCTTGTTCACCTGGCAGCGAAGAGACGAAGCGGTCTGCTTGTTCGACAGGCAGCAAACAGATTAGGCAGTCTCCTTGTTTGTGAGACAGCGAACATCCACACTGGTCACTCATTGTGCGAGGCAGCGAAGAGACACAGCGGTTTGCTTGTTCACCAGGCAGCGAAGAAACGCAGCGGTTTGCTTGTTCGCCAGGCAGCCAAGAGACAAAGCGGTTTGCTTATTCGCCAGACAGTTGGCAGATTAGGCAGTCTCCTTGTTTGTGAGACAGCGAAAATCCACAGTGCTTCCTCATTCTGCGAGGCAGCGAAGAGACAGAGCGTTTTGCTTGTTCGCCTGGCAGCGAAGAGACACAGCGGTTTGCTTGTTCACCAGGCAGTGAAGAGACGAAGCAGTCTGCTTGTTCTCCAGGCAGCGAAAATATTAGGCAGTCTCCTTGTTTGTGAGACAGCGAACATCCACTGTGGTTCCCCATTCTGCGAGGCAGCGAAGAGACACAGTGTTTTTCTTGTTCGCCTGGGAGCGAAGAGACGAAGCAGTCTGCTTGTTCGCCAGGCACTGGACAGATTAGGCATTCTCCTTGTTTGTGAGACAGCGAACATCCACTGTGGTTCCTCATTCTGCGAGGCAGCAAACAGAGAGAGCCTTTTGCTTGTTCGCCTGGCAGCGAAGAGACGAAGCGGTCTGCTTGTTCGCCAGGCAGCGAAAAGATTAGGCAGTCTCCTTGTTTGTGAGACAGCGAACATCCACGGTGGTCATTCATTCTGCGAGGCAGCCAAGAGACACAGTGGTCTGCTTGTTCGTGAGGCAGCGGACAGATGCAGTGGTTTGCCAGACAGCGAGGTAGTGAACAGAGAGAGTGGTTCGCTTGTTTGCGGGGCAGGGATGTTTCGCCATGGTTGGCTTTTTGGTGAGTAGGCGAATAGACGCAGTGATGTGCTTTTTTTTGCGAGTCAGCGAAGAGACGAAGCGGTCTGCTTGTTCGCCAGGCAGCGAACAGATCAGGCAGTCTCCTTGTTTGTGAGACAGCGAACATCCACAGTGGTTTCTCATTCTGCCAGGCAGCCAAAAGACGCAGCGGTCGGCTTGTTCGCCAGGCAGCAAACAGATTAGGCAGTCTCCTTGTTTGTGAGACAGCGAATATCCACAGTGGTTCCTCATTCTGCCAGGCAGCGAAGAGACAGAGCGTTTTGCTTCTTCGCCTGGCAGCGAAGAGACACAGCGGTTTGCTTGTTCGCCAGGCAGTGAAGAGACGAAGCAGTCTGCTTGTTCTTCATGCAGCGAAAAGATTAGGCAGTCTCCTTGTTTGTGAGACAGTCAACATCCACAGTGGTTCCCCATTCTGCGAGGCAGCGAAGAGACACAGTGGTTTTCTTGTTCGCCTGGGAGCGAAGAGACGAAGCGGTCTGCTTGTTCGCCAGGCAGCAAACAGATTAGGCAGTCTCCTTGTTTGTGAGACAGCGAACATCCACTGTGCTCACACATTCTGCGAGGCCGCCAAGAGACACAGTGGTCTGCTTGTTCGTGAGGCAGCGGACAGATGCAGTGGTTTGCCAGACAGCGAGGTAGTGAACAGAGAGAGTGGTTCGCTTGTTTGCGGGGCAGGGATGTTTCGCCATGGTTGGCTTTTTGGTGAGTGGGCGAATAGACGCAGTGATGTGCTTTTTTTGCGAGTCAGCGAAGAGACGAAGCGGTCTGCTTGTTCGCCAGGCAGCGAACAGATTAGGCAGTCTCCTTGTTTGTGACACAGAAAACATCCACAGTGGTTCCTCATTCTGCGAGGCAGCGAACAGAGAGAGCCTTTTGCTTGTTCGCCTGGCAGCGAAGAGATTAGGCAGTCTCCTTGTTTGTGAGACAGCGAACATCCACGGTGGTCACTCCTTCTGCGAGGCAGCGAAGAGACAGAGCCTTTTGCTTGTTCGCCTGGCAGCGAAGAGACGAAGCGGTCTGCTTGTTCGCCAGGCAGCAAACAGATTAGGCAGTCTCCTTGTTTGTGAGACAGCGAACATCCACAGTGCTCACTCATTGTGCGAGGCAGCGAAGAGAAACCGCCTTTTGCTTGTTCGCCAGGCAGCGAAGAAACGCAGTGGTTTGCTTGTTCGCCAGGCAGCCAAGAGACAAAGCGGTTTGCTTGTTCGCCAGACAGTTGGCAGATTAGGCAGTCTCCTTGTTTGTGAGACAGCGAAAATCCACAGTGCTTCCTCATTCTGCGAGGCAGCGAAGAGACACAGCGGTTTGCTTGTTCACCAGGCAGTGAAGAGACGAAGCAGTCTGCTTGTTCTCCAGGCACTGGACAGATTAGGCAGTCTCCTTGTTTTTGAGACAGCGAACATCCACAGTGGTTCCCCGTTCTGCGAGGCAGCGAAGAGACACAGTGGTTTTCTTGTTCGCCTGGGAGCGAAGAGACGAAGCAGTCTGCTTGTTCGCCAGGCACTGGACAGATTAGGCAGTCTCCTTGTTTGTGAGACAGCGAACATCCACAGTGGTTCCTCATTCTGCGAGGCAGCGAACAGAGAAAGCCTTTTGCTTGTTCGCCTGGCAGCGAAGAGACGAAGCGGTCTGCTTGTTCGCCAGGCAGCGAACAGATTAGGCAGTCTCCTTTTTTGTGAGACAGCGAACATCCACGGTCGTCACTCCTTCTGCGAGGCAGCGAAGAGACAGAGCCTTTTGCTTGTTCGCCTGGCAGCGAAGAGACGAAGCGGTCTGCTTGTTCGCCAGGCAGCAAACAGATTAGGCAGTCTCCTTGTTTGTGAGACAGCGAACATCCACAGTGGTCACTCATTGTGCGAGGCAGCGAAGAGACACAGTGGTTTGCTTGTTCGCCAGGCAGCGAAGAAACGCAGCGGTTTGCTTGTTCGCCAGGCAGCGAACAGATTAGGCAGTCTCCTTGTTTGTGAGACAGAAAACATCCACAGTGGTCACTCCTTCTGCGAGGCAGTGAAGAGACAGAGTGGTCTGCTTGTTCGCCAGGCAGCGAACAGATTAGGCAGTCTCCTTGTTTGTGAGACAGCGAACATCCACAGTGGCTCCTCATTCTGCTAGACAGCGAAAGGACAGAGCGTAACGCTTGTTCGCCTGGCAGCGAAGAGACAAAGCGGTTTGCTTGTTCGCCAGACAGTGGGCAGATTAGGCAGTCTCCTTGTTTGTGCCACAGAAAACATCCACAGTGGTTCCTCATTCTGCGAGACAGTGAACAGACAGAGCCTTTTGCTTGTTCTCCAGACAGTGGGCAGATTAGGCAGTCTCCTTGTTTGTGAGACAGCGAACATCCACGGTGGTCACTCCTTCTGCGAGGCAGCGAAGAGACAGAGCCTTTTGCTTGTTCGCCTGGCAGCGAAGAGACACAGTGGTTTCCTTGTTCGCCAGGCAGCGAAGAGACAAAGCGGTCTCCTTGTTTGCCAGGCGGTGGACAGATTAGGCAGTCTCCTTGTTTGTGAGACAGCGAACATCCACAGTGGTTCCCCATTCTGCGAGGCAGCCAAGAGACACAGTGTTTTTCTTGGTCGCCTGGGAGCGAAGAGACGAAGCGGTCTGCTTGTTCGCCAGGCACTGGACAGATTAGGCAGTCTCCTTGTTTGTGAGACAGCGAACATCCACAGTGGTCACTCCTTCTGCGAGGCAGCGAACAGAGAGAGCCTTTTGCTTGTTCACCTGGCAGCGAAGAGACGAAGCGGTCTGCTTGTTCGACAGGCAGCAAACAGATTAGGCAGTCTCCTTGTTTGTGAGACAGCGAACATCCACACTGGTCACTCATTGTGCGAGGCAGCGAAGAGACACAGCGGTTTGCTTGTTCGCCAGGCAGCCAAGAGACAAAGCGGTTTGCTTATTCGCCAGACAGTTGGCAGATTAGGCAGTCTCCTTGTTTGTGAGACAGCGAAAATCCACAGTGCTTCCTCATTCTGCGAGGCAGCGAAGAGACAGAGCGTTTTGCTTGTTCGCCTGGCAGCGAAGAGACACAGCGGTTTGCTTGTTCACCAGGCAGTGAAGAGACGAAGCAGTCTGCTTGTTCTCCAGGCAGCGAAAATATTAGGCAGTCTCCTTGTTTGTGAGACAGTGAACATCCACTGTGGTTCCCCATTCTGCGAGGCAGCGAAGAGACACAGTGTTTTTCTTGTTCGCCTGGGAGCGAAGAGACGAAGCAGTCTGCTTGTTCGCCAGGCACTGGACAGATTAGGCATTCTCCTTGTTTGTGAGACAGCGAACATCCACTGTGGTTCCTCATTCTGCGAGGCAGCGAACAGAGAGAGCCTTTTGCTTGTTCGCCTGGCAGCGAAGAGATTAGGCAGTCTCCTTTTTTGTGAGACAGCGAACATCCACGGTGGTCACTCCTTCTGCGAGGCAGCGAAGAGACAGAGCCTTTTGCTTGTTCGCCTGGCAGCGAAGAGACGAAGCGGTCTGCTTGTTCGCCAGGCAGCAAACAGATTAGGCAGTCTCCTTGTTTGTGAGACAGCGAACATCCACAGTGCTCACTCATTGTGCGAGGCAGCGAAGAGAAACCGCCTTTTGCTTGTTCGCCAGGCAGCGAAGAAACGCAGTGGTTTGCTTGTTCGCCAGGCAGCCAAGAGACAAAGCGGTTTGCTTGTTCGCCAGACAGTTGGCAGATTAGGCAGTCTCCTTGTTTGTGAGACAGCGAAAATCCACAGTGCTTCCTCATTCTGCGAGGCAGCGAAGAAACGCAGCGGTTTGCTTGTTCGCCAGGCAGCGAACAGATTAGGCAGTCTCCTTGTTTGTGAGACAGAAAACATCCACAGTGGTCACTCCTTCTGCGAGGCAGTGAAGAGACAGAGTGGTCTGCTTGTTCGCCAGGCAGCGAACAGATTAGGCAGTCTCCTTGTTTGTGAGACAGCGAACATCCACAGTGGCTCCTCATTCTGCTAGACAGCGAAAGGACAGAGCGTAACGCTTGTTCGCCTGGCAGCGAAGAGACAAAGCGGTTTGCTTGTTCGCCAGACAGTGGGCAGATTAGGCAGTCTCCTTGTTTGTGCCACAGAAAACATCCACAGTGGTTCCTCATTCTGCGAGACAGTGAACAGACAGAGCCTTTTGCTTGTTCTCCAGACAGTGGGCAGATTAGGCAGTCTCCTTGTTTGTGAGACAGCGAACATCCACAGTGGTTCCTCATTCTGCGAGGCAGCGAACAGAGAGAGCCTTTTGCTTGTTCGCCTGGCAGCGAAGAGACACAGTGGTTTCCTTGTTCGCCAGGCAGCGAAGAGACAAAGCGGTCTGCTTGTTTGCCAGGCGGTGGACAGATTAGGCAGTCTCCTTGTTTGTGAGACAGCGAACATCCACAGTGGTTCCCCATTCTGCGAGGCAGCCAAGAGACACAGTGTTTTTCTTGGTCGCCTGGGAGCGAAGAGACGAAGCGGTCTGCTTGTTCGCCAGGCACTGGACAGATTAGGCAGTCTCCTTGTTTGTGAGACAGCGAACATCCACAGTGGTCACTCCTTCTGCGAGGCAGCGAACAGAGAGAGCCTTTTGCTTGTTCACCTGGCAGCGAAGAGACGAAGCGGTCTGCTTGTTCGACAGGCAGCAAACAGATTAGGCAGTCTCCTTGTTTGTGAGACAGCGAACATCCACACTGGTCACTCATTGTGCGAGGCAGCGAAGAGACACAGCGGTTTGCTTGTTCGCCAGGCAGCCAAGAGACAAAGCGGTTTGCTTATTCGCCAGACAGTTGGCAGATTAGGCAGTCTCCTTGTTTGTGAGACAGCGAAAATCCACAGTGCTTCCTCATTCTGCGAGGCAGCGAAGAGACAGAGCGTTTTGCTTGTTCGCCTGGCAGCGAAGAGACACAGCGGTTTGCTTGTTCACCAGGCAGTGAAGAGACGAAGCAGTCTGCTTGTTCTCCAGGCAGCGAAAATATTAGGCAGTCTCCTTGTTTGTGAGACAGTGAACATCCACTGTGGTTCCCCATTCTGCGAGGCAGCGAAGAGACACAGTGTTTTTCTTGTTCGCCTGGGAGCGAAGAGACGAAGCAGTCTGCTTGTTCGCCAGGCACTGGACAGATTAGGCATTCTCCTTGTTTGTGAGACAGCGAACATCCACAGTGGTTCCTCATTCTGCGAGGCAGCGAACAGAGAGAGCCTTTTGCTTGTTCGCCTGGCAGCGAAGAGATTAGGCAGTCTCCTTTTTTGTGAGACAGCGAACATCCACGGTGGTCACTCCTTCTGCGAGGCAGCGAAGAGACAGAGCCTTTTGCTTGTTCGCCTGGCAGCGAAGAGACGAAGCGGTCTGCTTGTTCGCCAGGCAGCAAACAGATTAGGCAGTCTCCTTGTTTGTGAGACAGCGAACATCCACAGTGCTCACTCATTGTGCGAGGCAGCGAAGAGAAACTGCCTTTTGCTTGTTCGCCAGGCAGCGAAGAAACGCAGTGGTTTGCTTGTTCGCCAGGCAGCCAAGAGACAAAGCGGTTTGCTTGTTCGCCAGACAGTTGGCAGATTAGGCAGTCTCCTTGTTTGTGAGACAGCGAAAATCCACAGTGCTTCCTCATTCTGCGAGGCAGCGAAGAGACACAGCGGTTTGCTTGTTCACCAGGCAGTGAAGAGACGAAGCAGTCTGCTTGTTCTCCAGGCACTGGACAGATTAGGCAGTCTCCTTGTTTTTGAGACAGCGAACATCCACAGTGGTTCCCCGTTCTGCGAGGCAGCGAAGAGACACAGTGGTTTTCTTGTTCGCCTGGGAGCGAAGAGACGAAGCAGTCTGCTTGTTCGCCAGGCACTGGACAGATTAGGCAGTCTCCTTGTTTGTGAGACAGCGAACATCCACAGTGGTTCCTCATTCTGCGAGGCAGCGAACAGAGAAAGCCTTTTGCTTGTTCGCCTGGCAGCGAAGAGACGAAGCGGTCTGCTTGTTCGCCAGGCAGCGAACAGATTAGGCAGTCTCCTTTTTTGTGAGACAGCGAACATCCACGGTCGTCACTCCTTCTGCGAGGCAGCGAAGAGACAGAGCCTTTTGCTTGTTCGCCTGGCAGCGAAGAGACGAAGCGGTCTGCTTGTTCGCCAGGCAGCAAACAGATTAGGCAGTCTCCTTGTTTGTGAGACAGCGAACATCCACAGTGGTCACTCATTGTGCGAGGCAGCGAAGAGACACAGTGGTTTGCTTGTTCGCCAGGCAGCGAAGAAACGCAGCGGTTTGCTTGTTCGCCAGGCAGCGAACAGATTAGGCAGTCTCCTTGTTTGTGAGACAGAAAACATCCACAGTGGTCACTCCTTCTGCGAGGCAGTGAAGAGACAGAGTGGTCTGCTTGTTCGCCAGGCAGCGAACAGATTAGGCAGTCTCCTTGTTTGTGAGACAGCGAACATCCACAGTGGCTCCTCATTCTGCTAGACAGCGAAAGGACAGAGCGTAACGCTTGTTCGCCTGGCAGCGAAGAGACAAAGCGGTTTGCTTGTTCGCCAGACAGTGGGCAGATTAGGCAGTCTCCTTGTTTGTGCCACAGAAAACATCCACAGTGGTTCCTCATTCTGCGAGGCAGCGAACAGAGAGAGCCTTTTGCTTGTTCGCCTGGCAGCGAAGAGACACAGTGGTTTCCTTGTTCGCCAGGCAGCGAAGAGACAAAGCGGTCTGCTTGTTTGCCAGGCGGTGGACAGATTAGGCAGTCTCCTTGTTTGTGAGACAGCGAACATCCACAGTGGTCACTCCTTCTGCGAGGCAGCGAACAGAGAGAGCCTTTTGCTTGTTCACCTGGCAGCGAAGAGACGAAGCGGTCTGCTTGTTCGACAGGCAGCAAACAGATTAGGCAGTCTCCTTGTTTGTGAGACAGCGAACATCCACACTGGTCACTCATTGTGCGAGGCAGCGAAGAGACACAGCGGTTTGCTTGTTCACCAGGCAGCGAAGAAACGCAGCGGTTTGCTTGTTCGCCAGGCAGCCAAGAGACAAAGCGGTTTGCTTATTCGCCAGACAGTTGGCAGATTAGGCAGTCTCCTTGTTTGTGAGACAGCGAAAATCCACAGTGCTTCCTCATTCTGCGAGGCAGCGAAGAGACAGAGCGTTTTGCTTGTTCGCCTGGCAGCGAAGAGACACAGCGGTTTGCTTGTTCACCAGGCAGTGAAGAGACGAAGCAGTCTGCTTGTTCTCCAGGCAGCGAAAATATTAGGCAGTCTCCTTGTTTGTGAGACAGTGAACATCCACTGTGGTTCCCCATTCTGCGAGGCAGCGAAGAGACACAGTGTTTTTCTTGTTCGCCTGGGAGCGAAGAGACGAAGCAGTCTGCTTGTTCGCCAGGCACTGGACAGATTAGGCATTCTCCTTGTTTGTGAGACAGCGAACATCCACAGTGGTTCCTCATTCTGCGAGGCAGCAAACAGAGAGAGCCTTTTGCTTGTTCGCCTGGCAGCGAAGAGACGAAGCGGTCTGCTTGTTCGCCAGGCAGCGAAAAGATTAGGCAGTCTCCTTGTTTGTGAGACAGCGAACATCCACGGTGGTCACTCATTCTGCGAGGCAGCCAAGAGACACAGTGGTCTGCTTGTTCGTGAGGCAGCGGACAGATGCAGTGGTTTGCCAGACAGCGAGGTAGTGAACAGAGAGAGTGGTTCGCTTGTTTGCGGGGCAGGGATGTTTCGCCATGGTTGGCTTTTTGGTGAGTGGGCGAATAGACGCAGTGATGTGCTTTTTTTTGCGAGTCAGCGAAGAGACGAAGCGGTCTGCTTGTTCGCCAGGCAGCGAACAGATCAGGCAGTCTCCTTGTTTGTGGGACAGCGAACATCCACAGTGGTTTCTCATTCTGCCAGGCAGCCAAAAGACGCAGCGGTCGGCTTGTTCGCCAGGCACTGGACAGATTAGGCAGTCTCCTTGTTTGTGAGACAGCGAATATCCACAGTGGTTCCTCATTCTGCGAGGCAGCGAACAGAGAGAGCCTTTTGCTTGTTCACCTGGCAGCGAAGAGACGAAGCGGTCTGCTTGTTCGCCAGGCAGCAAACAGATTAGGCAGTCTCCTTGTTTGTGAGACAGCGAACATCCACAGTGGTTCCTCATTCTGCCAGGCAGCGAAGAGACAGAGCATTTTGCTTCTTCGCCTGGCAGCGAAGAGACACAGCGGTTTGCTTGTTCGCCAGGCAGTGAAGAGACGAAGCAGTCTGCTTGTTCTTCATGCAGCGAAAAGATTAGGCAGTCTCCTTGTTTGTGAGACAGTCAACATCCACAGTGGTTCCCCATTCTGCGAGGCAGCGAAGAGACACAGTGGTTTTCTTGTTCGCCTGGGAGCGAAGAGACGAAGCAGTCTGCTTGTTCGCCAGGCAGCAAACAGATTAGGCAGTCTCCTTGTTTGTGAGACAGCGAACATCCACTGTGCTCACACATTCTGCGAGGCCGCCAAGAGACACAGTGGTCTGCTTGTTCGTGAGGCAGCGGACAGATGCAGTGGTTTGCCAGACAGCGAGGTAGTGAACAGAGAGAGTGGTTCGCTTGTTTGCGGGGCAGGGATGTTTCGCCATGGTTGGCTTTTTGGTGAGTGGGCGAATAGACGCAGTGATGTGCTTTTTTTTGCGAGTCAGCGAAGAGACGAAGCGGTCTGCTTGTTCGCCAGGCAGCGAACAGATCAGGCAGTCTCCTTGTTTGTGAGACAGCGAACATCCACAGTGGTTCCTCATTCTGCCAGGCAGCCAAGAGACCTAGCGTTCTGCTTGTTCGCCATGCAGCGAAGAGATTAGGCACTCTCCTTGTTTGTGAGACAGCGAACATCCAGAGTGGTCACTCATTCTGCGAGGCAGCGAATTGGCACAGCGTTCTGCTTCTTCGCCAAGCAGTGGACAGATTAGGTAGTCTCCTTGTTTGTGAGACAGCGAACATCCACAGTGGTCACTCATTCTCCGAGGCAGCCAAGAGACACAGCGGTCTGCTTGCTCGCCATGCAGCGAAGAGACGCAGCGGTCTGCTTGTTCGCCAGGCAGCGAACAGATTCCGCATTCTCCTTTTTTGTGAGACAGCGAACATCCACAGTGGTCACTCATTGTGCGAGGTAGCGAAAAGACACAGCGGTTTGCTTTTTCGCCAGGCAGCGAAGAGACGAAGCGTTTTGCTTGCTCGCCAGGCAGTGGACAGATTAGGCAGTCTCCGTGTTTGTGAGACAGCCAACATCCACAGTGGTCACTCATTCTGCGAGGCAGCGAACAGATGCAGTGGTTTGCTTGATGGCGAGGCAGTGAACAGAGAGAGCGGTTCGCTTTTTTGCGAGGCAGCAAAGAGAAACGTCAGTCTGCTTGCTCGCCAGGCAGCGAAGAGACGCAGCGGTCTGCTTGTTCGCCAGGCAGTGAACAGATGAGGCAGTCTCCGTGTTCGTGAGACAGCCAACATCCACAGTGGTCACTCATTCTGCGAGGCAGCGAACAGATGCAGCCGTTTGCTTGTCCACTAGATGGCGTAGTGGCATCACGGATTGCTTTTTCGCCTGGAAGAGACCCGATGCAGCACTTTGCCAGCTGGCGAGGCAGCGAACAGACGCAGCAGTCTGCTGCTTTGTGAGACAGCGAACATCCACGGTGGTTAGTTATTCTGCGAAGCAGCGAAGAGACGCAGCGCTTAGTTAGTTCTCCAGGCCCTGAACACATGCAACGGTTCACTTGCTGGCAACGCAGCGAGGAGAGGCAGCGGTCTGCTTGTTCGCCAGGCAGTGGACAGATTAGGCAGTCTCCGTGTTTGTGAGACAGCCAACATCCACAGTGGTCACTCATTCTGCGAGGCAGCGAACAGATGCAGTGGTTTGCTGGATCGTGAGGCAGTGAACAGAGAGAGCGGTTCGCTTCTTTGCGAGGTAGGGAACATTCGCCGTGGTTGGCTTTTTTGTGACTGGGCGAATAGAGGCAGTGATGTGCTTTTTTGCGAGGCAGCGAAGAGACGCAGCAGTCTGCTTGTTCGCCAGGCAGTGAACAGATGAGGCAGTCTCCTTTTTTGTGAGACAGCGAACATCCACAGTGGTCACGCATTCTGCGAGGCAGCGAAGAGACACAGCGGTCTGCTTGTTCGCCAGGCAGCGAAGAGATTAGCCAGTCTCCTTGTTTGTGAGACAGTGAACATCCACAGTGGTCACTCATTGTGCGAGGCAGCGAAGAGAAACCGCCTTTTGCTTGTTCGCCAGGCAGCGAAGAAACGCAGTGGTTTGCTTGTTCGCCAGGCAGCCAAGAGACAAAGCGGTTTGCTTGTTCGCCAGACAGTTGGCAGATTAGGCAGTCTCCTTGTTTGTGAGACAGCGAAAATCCACAGTGCTTCCTCATTCTGCGAGGCAGCGAAGAGACACAGCGGTTTGCTTGTTCACCAGGCAGTGAAGAGACGAAGCAGTCTGCTTGTTCTCCAGGCACTGGACAGATTAGGCAGTCTCCTTGTTTGTGAGACAGCGAACATCCACAGTGGTTCCTCATTCTGCGAGGCAGCGAACAGAGAAAGCCTTTTGCTTGTTCGCCTGGCAGCGAAGAGACGAAGCGGTCTGCTTGTTCGCCAGGCAGCGAACAGATTAGGCAGTCTCCTTGTTTGTGAGACAGAAAACATCCACAGTGGTCACTCCTTCTGCGAGGCAGTGAAGAGACAGAGTGGTCTGCTTGTTCGCCAGGCAGCGAACAGATTAGGCAGTCTCCTTGTTTGTGAGACAGCGAACATCCACAGTGGCTCCTCATTCTGCTAGACAGCGAAAGGACAGAGCGTAACGCTTGTTCGCCTGGCAGCGAAGAGACAAAGCGGTTTGCTTGTTCGCCAGACAGTGGGCAGATTAGGCAGTCTCCTTGTTTGTGCCACAGAAAACATCCACAGTGGTTCCTCATTCTGCGAGACAGTGAACAGACAGAGCCTTTTGCTTGTTCTCCAGACAGTGGGCAGATTAGGCAGTCTCCTTGTTTGTGAGACAGCGAACATCCACAGTGGTTCCTCATTCTGCGAGGCAGCGAACAGAGAGAGCCTTTTGCTTGTTCGCCTGGCAGCGAAGAGACACAGTGGTTTCCTTGTTCGCCAGGCAGCGAAGAGACAAAGCGGTCTGCTTGTTTGCCAGGCGGTGGACAGATTAGGCAGTCTCCTTGTTTGTGAGACAGCGAACATCCACAGTGGTTCCCCATTCTGCGAGGCAGCCAAGAGACACAGTGTTTTTCTTGGTCGCCTGGGAGCGAAGAGACGAAGCGGTCTGCTTGTTCGCCAGGCACTGGACAGATTAGGCAGTCTCCTTGTTTGTGAGACAGCGAACATCCACAGTGGTCACTCCTTCTGCGAGGCAGCGAACAGAGAGAGCCTTTTGCTTGTTCACCTGGCAGCGAAGAGACGAAGCGGTCTGCTTGTTCGACAGGCAGCAAACAGATTAGGCAGTCTCCTTGTTTGTGAGACAGCGAACATCCACACTGGTCACTCATTGTGCGAGGCAGCGAAGAGACACAGCGGTTTGCTTGTTCACCAGGCAGCGAAGAAACGCAGCGGTTTGCTTGTTCGCCAGGCAGCCAAGAGACAAAGCGGTTTGCTTATTCGCCAGACAGTTGGCAGATTAGGCAGTCTCCTTGTTTGTGAGACAGCGAAAATCCACAGTGCTTCCTCATTCTGCGAGGCAGCGAAGAGACAGAGCGTTTTGCTTGTTCGCCTGGCAGCGAAGAGACACAGCGGTTTGCTTGTTCACCAGGCAGTGAAGAGACGAAGCAGTCTGCTTGTTCTCCAGGCAGCGAAAATATTAGGCAGTCTCCTTGTTTGTGAGACAGCGAACATCCACTGTGGTTCCCCATTCTGCGAGGCAGCGAAGAGACACAGTGTTTTTCTTGTTCGCCTGGGAGCGAAGAGACGAAGCAGTCTGCTTGTTCGCCAGGCACTGGACAGATTAGGCATTCTCCTTGTTTGTGAGACAGCGAACATCCACTGTGGTTCCTCATTCTGCGAGGCAGCAAACAGAGAGAGCCTTTTGCTTGTTCGCCTGGCAGCGAAGAGACGAAGCGGTCTGCTTGTTCGCCAGGCAGCGAAAAGATTAGGCAGTCTCCTTGTTTGTGAGACAGCGAACATCCACGGTGGTCATTCATTCTGCGAGGCAGCCAAGAGACACAGTGGTCTGCTTGTTCGTGAGGCAGCGGACAGATGCAGTGGTTTGCCAGACAGCGAGGTAGTGAACAGAGAGAGTGGTTCGCTTGTTTGCGGGGCAGGGATGTTTCGCCATGGTTGGCTTTTTGGTGAGTAGGCGAATAGACGCAGTGATGTGCTTTTTTTTGCGAGTCAGCGAAGAGACGAAGCGGTCTGCTTGTTCGCCAGGCAGCGAACAGATCAGGCAGTCTCCTTGTTTGTGAGACAGCGAACATCCACAGTGGTTTCTCATTCTGCCAGGCAGCCAAAAGACGCAGCGGTCGGCTTGTTCGCCAGGCAGCAAACAGATTAGGCAGTCTCCTTGTTTGTGAGACAGCGAATATCCACAGTGGTTCCTCATTCTGCCAGGCAGCGAAGAGACAGAGCGTTTTGCTTCTTCGCCTGGCAGCGAAGAGACACAGCGGTTTGCTTGTTCGCCAGGCAGTGAAGAGACGAAGCAGTCTGCTTGTTCTTCATGCAGCGAAAAGATTAGGCAGTCTCCTTGTTTGTGAGACAGTCAACATCCACAGTGGTTCCCCATTCTGCGAGGCAGCGAAGAGACACAGTGGTTTTCTTGTTCGCCTGGGAGCGAAGAGACGAAGCGGTCTGCTTGTTCGCCAGGCAGCAAACAGATTAGGCAGTCTCCTTGTTTGTGAGACAGCGAACATCCACTGTGCTCACACATTCTGCGAGGCCGCCAAGAGACACAGTGGTCTGCTTGTTCGTGAGGCAGCGGACAGATGCAGTGGTTTGCCAGACAGCGAGGTAGTGAACAGAGAGAGTGGTTCGCTTGTTTGCGGGGCAGGGATGTTTCGCCATGGTTGGCTTTTTGGTGAGTGGGCGAATAGACGCAGTGATGTGCTTTTTTTGCGAGTCAGCGAAGAGACGAAGCGGTCTGCTTGTTCGCCAGGCAGCGAACAGATTAGGCAGTCTCCTTGTTTGTGACACAGAAAACATCCACAGTGGTTCCTCATTCTGCGAGGCAGCGAACAGAGAGAGCCTTTTGCTTGTTCGCCTGGCAGCGAAGAGATTAGGCAGTCTCCTTGTTTGTGAGACAGCGAACATCCACGGTGGTCACTCCTTCTGCGAGGCAGCGAAGAGACAGAGCCTTTTGCTTGTTCGCCTGGCAGCGAAGAGACGAAGCGGTCTGCTTGTTCGCCAGGCAGCAAACAGATTAGGCAGTCTCCTTGTTTGTGAGACAGCGAACATCCACAGTGCTCACTCATTGTGCGAGGCAGCGAAGAGAAACCGCCTTTTGCTTGTTCGCCAGGCAGCGAAGAAACGCAGTGGTTTGCTTGTTCGCCAGGCAGCCAAGAGACAAAGCGGTTTGCTTGTTCGCCAGACAGTTGGCAGATTAGGCAGTCTCCTTGTTTGTGAGACAGCGAAAATCCACAGTGCTTCCTCATTCTGCGAGGCAGCGAAGAGACACAGCGGTTTGCTTGTTCACCAGGCAGTGAAGAGACGAAGCAGTCTGCTTGTTCTCCAGGCACTGGACAGATTAGGCAGTCTCCTTGTTTTTGAGACAGCGAACATCCACAGTGGTTCCCCGTTCTGCGAGGCAGCGAAGAGACACAGTGGTTTTCTTGTTCGCCTGGGAGCGAAGAGACGAAGCAGTCTGCTTGTTCGCCAGGCACTGGACAGATTAGGCAGTCTCCTTGTTTGTGAGACAGCGAACATCCACAGTGGTTCCTCATTCTGCGAGGCAGCGAACAGAGAAAGCCTTTTGCTTGTTCGCCTGGCAGCGAAGAGACGAAGCGGTCTGCTTGTTCGCCAGGCAGCGAACAGATTAGGCAGTCTCCTTTTTTGTGAGACAGCGAACATCCACGGTCGTCACTCCTTCTGCGAGGCAGCGAAGAGACAGAGCCTTTTGCTTGTTCGCCTGGCAGCGAAGAGACGAAGCGGTCTGCTTGTTCGCCAGGCAGCAAACAGATTAGGCAGTCTCCTTGTTTGTGAGACAGCGAACATCCACAGTGGTCACTCATTGTGCGAGGCAGCGAAGAGACACAGTGGTTTGCTTGTTCGCCAGGCAGCGAAGAAACGCAGCGGTTTGCTTGTTCGCCAGGCAGCGAACAGATTAGGCAGTCTCCTTGTTTGTGAGACAGAAAACATCCACAGTGGTCACTCCTTCTGCGAGGCAGTGAAGAGACAGAGTGGTCTGCTTGTTCGCCAGGCAGCGAACAGATTAGGCAGTCTCCTTGTTTGTGAGACAGCGAACATCCACAGTGGCTCCTCATTCTGCTAGACAGCGAAAGGACAGAGCGTAACGCTTGTTCGCCTGGCAGCGAAGAGACAAAGCGGTTTGCTTGTTCGCCAGACAGTGGGCAGATTAGGCAGTCTCCTTGTTTGTGCCACAGAAAACATCCACAGTGGTTCCTCATTCTGCGAGACAGTGAACAGACAGAGCCTTTTGCTTGTTCTCCAGACAGTGGGCAGATTAGGCAGTCTCCTTGTTTGTGAGACAGCGAACATCCACGGTGGTCACTCCTTCTGCGAGGCAGCGAAGAGACAGAGCCTTTTGCTTGTTCGCCTGGCAGCGAAGAGACACAGTGGTTTCCTTGTTCGCCAGGCAGCGAAGAGACAAAGCGGTCTCCTTGTTTGCCAGGCGGTGGACAGATTAGGCAGTCTCCTTGTTTGTGAGACAGCGAACATCCACAGTGGTTCCCCATTCTGCGAGGCAGCCAAGAGACACAGTGTTTTTCTTGGTCGCCTGGGAGCGAAGAGACGAAGCGGTCTGCTTGTTCGCCAGGCACTGGACAGATTAGGCAGTCTCCTTGTTTGTGAGACAGCGAACATCCACAGTGGTCACTCCTTCTGCGAGGCAGCGAACAGAGAGAGCCTTTTGCTTGTTCACCTGGCAGCGAAGAGACGAAGCGGTCTGCTTGTTCGACAGGCAGCAAACAGATTAGGCAGTCTCCTTGTTTGTGAGACAGCGAACATCCACACTGGTCACTCATTGTGCGAGGCAGCGAAGAGACACAGCGGTTTGCTTGTTCGCCAGGCAGCCAAGAGACAAAGCGGTTTGCTTATTCGCCAGACAGTTGGCAGATTAGGCAGTCTCCTTGTTTGTGAGACAGCGAAAATCCACAGTGCTTCCTCATTCTGCGAGGCAGCGAAGAGACAGAGCGTTTTGCTTGTTCGCCTGGCAGCGAAGAGACACAGCGGTTTGCTTGTTCACCAGGCAGTGAAGAGACGAAGCAGTCTGCTTGTTCTCCAGGCAGCGAAAATATTAGGCAGTCTCCTTGTTTGTGAGACAGTGAACATCCACTGTGGTTCCCCATTCTGCGAGGCAGCGAAGAGACACAGTGTTTTTCTTGTTCGCCTGGGAGCGAAGAGACGAAGCAGTCTGCTTGTTCGCCAGGCACTGGACAGATTAGGCATTCTCCTTGTTTGTGAGACAGCGAACATCCACTGTGGTTCCTCATTCTGCGAGGCAGCGAACAGAGAGAGCCTTTTGCTTGTTCGCCTGGCAGCGAAGAGATTAGGCAGTCTCCTTTTTTGTGAGACAGCGAACATCCACGGTGGTCACTCCTTCTGCGAGGCAGCGAAGAGACAGAGCCTTTTGCTTGTTCGCCTGGCAGCGAAGAGACGAAGCGGTCTGCTTGTTCGCCAGGCAGCAAACAGATTAGGCAGTCTCCTTGTTTGTGAGACAGCGAACATCCACAGTGCTCACTCATTGTGCGAGGCAGCGAAGAGAAACCGCCTTTTGCTTGTTCGCCAGGCAGCGAAGAAACGCAGTGGTTTGCTTGTTCGCCAGGCAGCCAAGAGACAAAGCGGTTTGCTTGTTCGCCAGACAGTTGGCAGATTAGGCAGTCTCCTTGTTTGTGAGACAGCGAAAATCCACAGTGCTTCCTCATTCTGCGAGGCAGCGAAGAAACGCAGCGGTTTGCTTGTTCGCCAGGCAGCGAACAGATTAGGCAGTCTCCTTGTTTGTGAGACAGAAAACATCCACAGTGGTCACTCCTTCTGCGAGGCAGTGAAGAGACAGAGTGGTCTGCTTGTTCGCCAGGCAGCGAACAGATTAGGCAGTCTCCTTGTTTGTGAGACAGCGAACATCCACAGTGGCTCCTCATTCTGCTAGACAGCGAAAGGACAGAGCGTAACGCTTGTTCGCCTGGCAGCGAAGAGACAAAGCGGTTTGCTTGTTCGCCAGACAGTGGGCAGATTAGGCAGTCTCCTTGTTTGTGCCACAGAAAACATCCACAGTGGTTCCTCATTCTGCGAGACAGTGAACAGACAGAGCCTTTTGCTTGTTCTCCAGACAGTGGGCAGATTAGGCAGTCTCCTTGTTTGTGAGACAGCGAACATCCACAGTGGTTCCTCATTCTGCGAGGCAGCGAACAGAGAGAGCCTTTTGCTTGTTCGCCTGGCAGCGAAGAGACACAGTGGTTTCCTTGTTCGCCAGGCAGCGAAGAGACAAAGCGGTCTGCTTGTTTGCCAGGCGGTGGACAGATTAGGCAGTCTCCTTGTTTGTGAGACAGCGAACATCCACAGTGGTTCCCCATTCTGCGAGGCAGCCAAGAGACACAGTGTTTTTCTTGGTCGCCTGGGAGCGAAGAGACGAAGCGGTCTGCTTGTTCGCCAGGCACTGGACAGATTAGGCAGTCTCCTTGTTTGTGAGACAGCGAACATCCACAGTGGTCACTCCTTCTGCGAGGCAGCGAACAGAGAGAGCCTTTTGCTTGTTCACCTGGCAGCGAAGAGACGAAGCGGTCTGCTTGTTCGACAGGCAGCAAACAGATTAGGCAGTCTCCTTGTTTGTGAGACAGCGAACATCCACACTGGTCACTCATTGTGCGAGGCAGCGAAGAGACACAGCGGTTTGCTTGTTCGCCAGGCAGCCAAGAGACAAAGCGGTTTGCTTATTCGCCAGACAGTTGGCAGATTAGGCAGTCTCCTTGTTTGTGAGACAGCGAAAATCCACAGTGCTTCCTCATTCTGCGAGGCAGCGAAGAGACAGAGCGTTTTGCTTGTTCGCCTGGCAGCGAAGAGACACAGCGGTTTGCTTGTTCACCAGGCAGTGAAGAGACGAAGCAGTCTGCTTGTTCTCCAGGCAGCGAAAATATTAGGCAGTCTCCTTGTTTGTGAGACAGTGAACATCCACTGTGGTTCCCCATTCTGCGAGGCAGCGAAGAGACACAGTGTTTTTCTTGTTCGCCTGGGAGCGAAGAGACGAAGCAGTCTGCTTGTTCGCCAGGCACTGGACAGATTAGGCATTCTCCTTGTTTGTGAGACAGCGAACATCCACAGTGGTTCCTCATTCTGCGAGGCAGCGAACAGAGAGAGCCTTTTGCTTGTTCGCCTGGCAGCGAAGAGATTAGGCAGTCTCCTTTTTTGTGAGACAGCGAACATCCACGGTGGTCACTCCTTCTGCGAGGCAGCGAAGAGACAGAGCCTTTTGCTTGTTCGCCTGGCAGCGAAGAGACGAAGCGGTCTGCTTGTTCGCCAGGCAGCAAACAGATTAGGCAGTCTCCTTGTTTGTGAGACAGCGAACATCCACAGTGCTCACTCATTGTGCGAGGCAGCGAAGAGAAACTGCCTTTTGCTTGTTCGCCAGGCAGCGAAGAAACGCAGTGGTTTGCTTGTTCGCCAGGCAGCCAAGAGACAAAGCGGTTTGCTTGTTCGCCAGACAGTTGGCAGATTAGGCAGTCTCCTTGTTTGTGAGACAGCGAAAATCCACAGTGCTTCCTCATTCTGCGAGGCAGCGAAGAGACACAGCGGTTTGCTTGTTCACCAGGCAGTGAAGAGACGAAGCAGTCTGCTTGTTCTCCAGGCACTGGACAGATTAGGCAGTCTCCTTGTTTTTGAGACAGCGAACATCCACAGTGGTTCCCCGTTCTGCGAGGCAGCGAAGAGACACAGTGGTTTTCTTGTTCGCCTGGGAGCGAAGAGACGAAGCAGTCTGCTTGTTCGCCAGGCACTGGACAGATTAGGCAGTCTCCTTGTTTGTGAGACAGCGAACATCCACAGTGGTTCCTCATTCTGCGAGGCAGCGAACAGAGAAAGCCTTTTGCTTGTTCGCCTGGCAGCGAAGAGACGAAGCGGTCTGCTTGTTCGCCAGGCAGCGAACAGATTAGGCAGTCTCCTTTTTTGTGAGACAGCGAACATCCACGGTCGTCACTCCTTCTGCGAGGCAGCGAAGAGACAGAGCCTTTTGCTTGTTCGCCTGGCAGCGAAGAGACGAAGCGGTCTGCTTGTTCGCCAGGCAGCAAACAGATTAGGCAGTCTCCTTGTTTGTGAGACAGCGAACATCCACAGTGGTCACTCATTGTGCGAGGCAGCGAAGAGACACAGTGGTTTGCTTGTTCGCCAGGCAGCGAAGAAACGCAGCGGTTTGCTTGTTCGCCAGGCAGCGAACAGATTAGGCAGTCTCCTTGTTTGTGAGACAGAAAACATCCACAGTGGTCACTCCTTCTGCGAGGCAGTGAAGAGACAGAGTGGTCTGCTTGTTCGCCAGGCAGCGAACAGATTAGGCAGTCTCCTTGTTTGTGAGACAGCGAACATCCACAGTGGCTCCTCATTCTGCTAGACAGCGAAAGGACAGAGCGTAACGCTTGTTCGCCTGGCAGCGAAGAGACAAAGCGGTTTGCTTGTTCGCCAGACAGTGGGCAGATTAGGCAGTCTCCTTGTTTGTGCCACAGAAAACATCCACAGTGGTTCCTCATTCTGCGAGGCAGCGAACAGAGAGAGCCTTTTGCTTGTTCGCCTGGCAGCGAAGAGACACAGTGGTTTCCTTGTTCGCCAGGCAGCGAAGAGACAAAGCGGTCTGCTTGTTTGCCAGGCGGTGGACAGATTAGGCAGTCTCCTTGTTTGTGAGACAGCGAACATCCACAGTGGTCACTCCTTCTGCGAGGCAGCGAACAGAGAGAGCCTTTTGCTTGTTCACCTGGCAGCGAAGAGACGAAGCGGTCTGCTTGTTCGACAGGCAGCAAACAGATTAGGCAGTCTCCTTGTTTGTGAGACAGCGAACATCCACACTGGTCACTCATTGTGCGAGGCAGCGAAGAGACACAGCGGTTTGCTTGTTCACCAGGCAGCGAAGAAACGCAGCGGTTTGCTTGTTCGCCAGGCAGCCAAGAGACAAAGCGGTTTGCTTATTCGCCAGACAGTTGGCAGATTAGGCAGTCTCCTTGTTTGTGAGACAGCGAAAATCCACAGTGCTTCCTCATTCTGCGAGGCAGCGAAGAGACAGAGCGTTTTGCTTGTTCGCCTGGCAGCGAAGAGACACAGCGGTTTGCTTGTTCACCAGGCAGTGAAGAGACGAAGCAGTCTGCTTGTTCTCCAGGCAGCGAAAATATTAGGCAGTCTCCTTGTTTGTGAGACAGTGAACATCCACTGTGGTTCCCCATTCTGCGAGGCAGCGAAGAGACACAGTGTTTTTCTTGTTCGCCTGGGAGCGAAGAGACGAAGCAGTCTGCTTGTTCGCCAGGCACTGGACAGATTAGGCAGTCTCCTTGTTTGTGAGACAGCGAACATCCACGGTGGTCACTCATTCTGCGAGGCAGCCAAGAGACACAGTGGTCTGCTTGTTCGTGAGGCAGCGGACAGATGCAGTGGTTTGCCAGACAGCGAGGTAGTGAACAGAGAGAGTGGTTCGCTTGTTTGCAGGGCAGGGATGTTTCGCCATGGTTGGCTTTTTGGTGAGTGGGCGAATAGGCGCAGTGATGTTCTTTTTTGCGAGTCAGCAAAGAGACGAAGCGGTCTGCTTGTTCGCCAGGCAGTGGACAGATTAGGTATTCTCCTTGTTTGTGAGACAGCGAACATCCACAGTGGTTCCTCATTCTGAGAGGCAGCGAACAAAGAGAGCCTTTTGCTTGTTCGCCTGTCAGCGAAGAGACACAGCGGTTTGCTTGTTCGCCAGGCAGCGAAGAGACAAAGCCGTCTGCTTGTTCGCCAGGCAGTGGACAGATTCCGCATTCTCCTTGTTTGTGAGACAGCGAACATCCACAGTGGTTCCTCATTCTGTGAGGCAGCGAAGAAACGCAGCGGTCTGCTTCTTCGCCAGGCAGCGAACACATTACGCAGTCTCCTTGTTTGTGAGACAGAAAACATCCACAGTGGTTCCTCATTCTGCGAGACAGCGAACAGAGAGAGCCTTTTGCTTGTTCACCAGGCATCGAACAGATTAGGCAGTCTCCTTGTTTGTGAGACAGCGAACATCCACAGTGGTTCCTCATTTTGCGAGGCAGCGAAGAAACGCAGCGGTCTGCTTCTTCGCCAGGCAGCGAACAGATTAGGCAGTCTCCTTGTTTGTGAGACAGAAAACATCCACAGTGGTCACTCCTTGTGCGAGGCAGCGAAGAGACAAAGCGGTCTGCTTGTTCGCCAGGCACTGGACAGATTAGGCAGTCTCCTTGTTTGTGAGACAGCGAACATCCACAGTGGTTCCTCATTCTGCGAGGCAGCGAACAGAGAGAGCCTTTTGCTTGTTCGCCTGGCAGCGAAGAGACGACGCGGTCTGCTTGTTCGCCAGGCAGCAAACAGATTAGGCAGTCTCCTTGTTTGTGAGACAGCGAACATCCACTGTGGTCACTCATTCTGCGAGGCAGCGAAGAGATTCAGCAGTCTGCTTGTTCTCCAGGCAGTGGATAGATTAGTGGATAGATTACCGGCGGAAGACCGGCCTAACAACAGTTCTCCAACAAGACTGTTCTGGTCGACGAGAGGTCCTACTGCATTGCTGGGGATCTTTTGGACGGTGGAATCAACAAGAGTGACGTCTACTGTGGTCTCCACGTCGACTCCCAAGCTCCCTCGGGTTGCGGGTTGGTGTTGCTGCAAAAAACCTGCGTCGCTTCTCGGGGCTTCACTTGTGTCTGCGCACGGCCTCCTTCCGCGCTCAGCTTCCAGTTTCCCATGCAGGCCCTCGTGGCGTGTGTGTTCTTCTGACAATGATCGCACCACACTGTGGAACGACAGGCTGATTTGACGTGCCCTGGCTCCCCACAGCGAAAACAATTTCCGGGGGTGGGCCGTTTCGATGGTCGGGCAGGTTTCCTGTGCCCGCTGGTGTGCCAACACTGTTCCATCATTCCTCGAGCTGCCCCCCTGGACCGCAGCGGCAACTGTGGTTCCTTGTCGCTGTGCTTCAGCTCTCTCCACCCTCAGCAGCATCTCCTCCACTCCAGCCCCCCCTTGGCAGGCTGGCGAGGATCTGTTTAGTAACCTTGTTGGCATTGTCAAAGGCCAAAACTTTGAACATCTGGCCCTTCCCTTCTTCAGAGAGGTCGGGATGCTGCATGAGTTCTTCCCACAGGCGGTCCACAAAGTTGCTGTATTTTTCCGTTGCTCCCTGGGTTAGGTTGCCAAATGAGGGTGCGCCTGACCCTGGCAGTGACAGGAAAGCATTCAGAGCCAGGTGGGAGGACAGCTGTAGCATGTCAACTGGGTAGGCGAGCTGCGAGATCATGGTGCTGTACTGTCCTTCGCCTATAAGCATATTGGTTGTTACCCCATGGAGGGGATCTCCCAACTCCTGCCTGCGAGCTGCTTCGTTGGCGGCCCGCTGGTGCCACGACGAGGCCCATAGGAGATATTGTGTCGGGGTAAGCAGCAGCCTCATTAAGTTTTTGCAATCATAGGGGCACATGAGATCAGAGGAAAAGATCCAACTTACTATTTGCCGTGTTGCCTCAGATTTTTCCCCGTAGGTGGAGACGGTGGTACGGGCTTGCTGCATAATTTCCAATCATGTGGTTCCCATTTTGCGGCACCGTTCTGCTGTACCACAGGGAACACTAATGCTGCGGGACCCTCGGCCCCACCAACAGGTTTCCATTGTCCTTCTATAATGGCATCTTTAATAATGCCGCTCCATCGCGTTGGTGCTGCTCGACCTGGCGGTCTTTGTAGACAGGGCGGTAACTCCTTCTCGCCGCTGCTCGACCTCAGCTCTATCTTTTCCAGGCGCTCCAGTACTGCTTGCAACATTTTTGCAGTGGCTCCCTGGGGTGACGGTGTTGTTTTTGCGGCATCAGGCGTGTGACATCCAGATGACTCTCCAGATGCAGGCAGTGGTGGGTACTCCGTGGGCGGAGGGCATGATGGTAGTGCGGGTGGTGGCGTTGATGGTAGCGGCGGATACAAGGGAGCTGCCGGCAGCGGCGGTGGTGGGCAGCGCGGCGGATTCAGGGGAGGTGCGGTAGGCGGCGGCAAGGGAGGAGCAGTAGGGGAAGGTCGACACCTCTCTCTGCCCAAGTCTATGAGGTCGGCAGGAGGCGCGGCCTCCGCCCCTTTCGGGACTGCCCCCGGGCACACTTCCGCTTTGGTCTCAGAGCTCGCGCCAGCCTTTGGCGCGGCAACTTCCTCTTTTCTCTGGCTCGGACCGGGGCTCGGGACGTCCTCCGATGTACCAGGGCTCCGACCCTCTACTTTCTCCCACACCTCAGTAGCGTTCTGGCAAACTGTCCCGGACATGCCTCTGACCGCAGGCAAGCCAAAAAATCGTGCAACGGGCCCTGGCTTGTTCTGGGGCTTGGAAGCAGGGACTCCCGGACCCAGCATCTGCGCTGCCGCACATGGTACTTCCCTTTCGGCTTTTAAAGCCTTCAGAGTCTCTAACACAGTTCTCCAAAGTGCGCGAACGGCCTTTATCTCCTTCTCCTCCTTTTCACCCCCATCAATTGATTTTTGCCACATGGTTTCCCCAAAGTCTCGCCATTCAGATACCGAAAACAACAAGTGGGTGTCAGAAAAGTGACCCCAACGTCGTCCCAGTTTAATCAAGTTGTGTAGCAGTTTCGCCGGTGCATCTATCCCTCTCTTAGAGAGGATTCCAGCGAGTAGCGTTGCTGCAGCATCAATTTCCACAGCTGCGCCTCAGAGAGGTGGGGCGTGACCCCACTAAAATGTTTGCCCGGCGCCTGCTTCGGGCAGTGGCCTCTCAGCCGTGGTTTCCCACTCGCCTCCTCAAGCTGCTTACCGCAGTCTCGGAGATCTTAGTCGAGCGTAACCATCCTCTACTACCAGATGTCGGAGTGGGAGACGGACCCGGAGTAACGATGAGTCTCAATATGAGTATGGTCATTCTCCCTTTATTAGAGCTTACACAGAGTATATATAGACAAGCAATAAGCATGCACTAGCAATAGCTGTATGATTGGTTTACAGTGTCTGTACATCCACAGTGATCACTCATTATGTGAGGCAGCGAACAGATGCAGCGGTTTGCTTGTTCATCAGGCAGCGAACAGATTAGGCAGTCTCCTTGTTTGTGAGACAGCGAACATCCACAGTGGTCACTCATTCTGCGAGGCAGCGAAGAGACAAAGCGGTTTGCTTGTTCGCCAGGCAGCAAACAGATTAGGCAGTCTCCTTGTTTGTGAGACAGCGAACATCCACAGTGGTCACTCATTCTGCGAGGCAGCGAAGAGACACAGCGGTCTGCTTGTTCGCCAGGCAGCGAAGAGACAAAGCGGTTTGCTTGTTCGCCAGGCAGTGGACAGATTAGGCAGTCTCCTTGTTTGTGAGACAGCCAACATCCACAGTGGTCACTCATTCTGAGAGGCAGCGAAGAAACACAGCGGTCTGGGTTTTCCCCAGGCAGCGAACTGATTAGGCAGTCTCCTTGTTTGTGAGAGAGCGAACATCCACAGTGGTCACTCATTCTGCGAGGCAGCGAACAGATGCAGCGGTTTGCTTGTCCACTAGATGAAGTAGTGGCATCGTGTATTGGTTTTTCTCCTGGAAGCGACCCGATGCTGCACTTTGCAAGTTGGCGAGGCAGCGAACAGACGCAGCAGTCTGCTGCTTTGTGAGACAGCGAACATCCACGGTGGTTAGTTATTCTGTGAGGCAGCGAAGAGACGCAGCGCTTAGTTAGTTCGCCAGGCACTGAACACATGCAGCGGTATACTTGTTTGCAATGCAGCGAGGATACGCAGCGGTTTGCTTGATCGTGAGGCAGCGGACAGATGAAGTGGTTTGCTTGATGACGAGGCAGAGAACAGAGAGAGCGGTTCGCTTGTTTGCAAGGTAGGGAAGATTCACCATGGTTGGCTTTTTTGTGAGTGGGCGAATAGACGCAGTGATGTGCTTTTTTGCAAGGCAGCCAAGAGAAGAAGCAGTTTGCTTGTTCGCCAGGCAGCGAATGATTAGGCAGTCTCCTTTTTTGTGACAGCGAACATCCACAGTGGTCCCTCATTCTGCGAGGCAGCGAAGAGACGCAGCGGTTTGCTTGTTCCACAGGCAGCGAAGAGATGAAGCGGTTTGCTTGTTCGCCAGGCAGTGGACAGATGAGGCAGTCTCCTTGTTTGTGAGAGAGCGAACATCCACAGTGGTCACTCATTCTGTGAGGCAGCGAACAGATGCAGCGGTTTGCTTGTCCACCAGGTGGCGTAGTGGCATCGCGGATTGCTTTTTCACGTGGAAGCGACCCGAGGCAGCAGTTTGCCAGCTGGCGAGGCAGTGAAGAGACGCAGCAGTCTGCTGCTTTGTGAGACAGCGAACATCCACAGTGGTTCGTTATTCAGCGAGGCAGCCAAGAGACGCACCGCTTAGTTAGTTCTCCAGGCCCTGAACACATGCAACGGTTTACTTGTTCGCAACGCAGTGAAGAGCCACAGCGGTTTGCTTGTTCGTGATGCAGCCAACAGATGCAGTGGTTTGCTTGATGGTGAGGCAGTGAAGAGATAGAGTGGTTCGCTTGTTTGTGAGGTAGGGAAGATTTGCTGTGGTTGGCTTTTTGGTGAGTGGCCGAATAGACACAGTGATGTGCTTTTTTGCGAGGCAGCCAAGAGACGCAGTCGGTGGTTAGTTTGCAAGGCAGGAAGAGATGCATTGTTTTGCTTGTGCACGATGCAGTGAAGAGGCGCAGCAGTTTGCTTGTTGGCGATGCAGTGCGCAGGCGCAGCGGTTTACTAGTTCGCTAGGCAGTGAACAAATGCAGCAGTTTTTATGCTGGCGAAGCGGAGAACACATCTAGCGGTTTGCTTGTTGGTGAGGCAGTGAAGAGATTCAGCAGTCTCCTTTTTTGTGAGACAGCGAACATGCACAGTGGTCCCTCATTCTGCGAGGCAGCAAAGAGACGCAGTGCTTTGCTTGTCCAGCAGGTGGCGAAGTGGCATCACGGATTGCTTTTTCGCCTGGAAGCAAAGCGAGGCAGCACTTTGCTAGCTGGCGAGGCAGCGAAGACATGCAGCGGTGTGCCTGTTGGCCAGGCGGCGAAGCGACGCTGCAGTCTGCTTATTGGCAAAGCGGTGGAGAGATTCTGCCCACTGCTTGTTCGCAACGCCACCAGTAGACGCAGCGGACTGCTTGTTGGCGAGGCAGGAAGAGATGCAGCACTTCCTTCTTTTGGCAGGCCTCAAAGAGACGCAGCGGTTAGTTAGTGCACAAGGCGGCAAAGAGACACAAGGGCTTGCTCGTCTGCGAGGCAGCGAAGAGACGCAGTCGTTGAGTAGTCGGCGAGGTGGCGTAGTGGCGCTGGCGTTTGCTTTAGCATGTGGAAGCAAAGAGATGCAGTGGTTTGCTTGTTTGCTAGTCATTTAACCTATGCAGGGGCTCGCTAGCTTGCGAGGCAGCGAAGAGGCACGGCAGTTAGTTGTTTTGCGAAGCAGCAAACAGGCGCAGCTCTTAGTTAGTTTGCGAGGCAGAGAACAGATGCAGCAGCTTGTCTGTTTGTGAGGCAGCGAGGAGGCACAGCTGTTAGGTTGCTTGTGAGGCATTGAAGAGACACAGCAGCTTGTCTGTTTGCGAGGAAGGGAAGAGATGCAGCGTTTACTTGTATGTGAGGCAGCGAACAGGCGCAGCGGTTAGTTTCCTACACATCGAAGAGACGCAGTGGTTTGCTTGTTTGCTAGTCATGGAACAGTTGCAGGGGTTTGATAATTTGCAAGGCAGCAAAGAGATGCAGCGGTTTCCTTGTTTGCGAGGCAGCGAAGAGACACAGGGGTCGCTAGTTTGCAAGGCAGTGAAGAGACGAAATGTTTACTTAGTTTGTGAGGCAGCAAACAGATGCAGCAGCCTGTCTGTTTGTGAGGCACCGAAGAGACGCAGCGGTTTCCTTGTGTGAGAAGCAGTGAACAGACACAGTGGTTAGCTATTTTTCGAGACAGCGAAGAGACGCAGTGGTTAGTTATTTTGCTAGGCAGCAAACAGACTCAGGGGCTCGCTAGTTTGCGAGGCAGCGAAGAGGCGCAGCGGTTACTTCTTTTGCGATATAGCAAAGAGGCACAGCGGTTATTTTGTGATGTAGTGATTAGAGGCAGCGGCTTGCTTGTTTGCCAGACTGCCAACAGTCGCAGGGGTGTGCTTGTTTGCGCAGCAGCGAAGAGACGCAGCGGTTCGCTTGTTTGCTAGGCATGGAAGAGATGCAGGAGCTCACTAGTTTGCGAGGCAGCTAAGAGGCGCAGCGGTTTCCTTGTGTGTGAGGCAGCGAACAGATGAAGGGGCTTGCTAGTTTGCGAGGCAGTGAAGGGACGCGGCGGTTAGTAATTTTGCGAGGCAGAGAACAGATGCAGTAGCTTGTCTGTTTGCGAGGCAGTGAGGAGGCACAGCGGTTAGCTTGCTTGCGAGGCCTAGAAGAGACACAGCAGCTTGTCTGTTTGCAAGGCAGGGAATAGACGCAGCTGTTTCCTTGTTTGCGAGGCAGCCGGGAGGCGCAGCGGTTAGTTTCCCACGCATCGAACAGATGCAGGGCTCGCTAGTTTGCGAGGCAGTGAAGAGGCGCAGCGGTTTCCTTGTGTGCGAGGCAGCAAACAGACACATGTGCTCGCTAGTTTGCGAGGCAGCCAGGAGGCGTAGCGGTTAGTTTCCTACGCATCGAACAGAAGCAGCGGTTTGCTTGGGTACGAGGCAGCAAACAGACACATGTGCTCGCTAGTTTGCGAGGCAGCCAGGAGGCGTAGCGGTTAGTTTCCTACGCATCGAACAGAAGCAGCGGTTTGCTTGGGTACGAGGCAGCGAAAAGACACAGCTGTGAGATAATTTGCGAGGCAGCAAACAGACACAGCGGTTAGTTTCCTACACAGCGAAGAGACGCAGTGGTAGTTTGGTAGGCAGTGAACAGACGCAGGGGACTGCTGTTTTGCGAGGCAACGAAGAGACGCCGTGGTTTCCTTTTGTGCGAGGAAGCGAAGAGACTCAGGGGCTCGCTAGTTTGCGAAGCAACGAAGAAAAGCAGGGGTCACTAGTTTGCGAGGCCACCCACGTCACACCCACGTCACACTCACGTCACCTTCGAATCACCCACATCACACTCACGTCACACCCACGTCACCTTCAAATTTCCCACGCCCCACCCAAGTCACGTTCGAACCACCCACGTCACACCCACGTCACCTTCAAATTTTCCACGTCACACCCACGTCACGTTCAAATCACCCACGTCACACCCACGTCACGTTCGAATTTCCCACGTCACACCCACATCACAAACATGTCACGTTCTAATCTCCCACGTCACGTTCGAATCACCCTTGCACACCCATGGTCCTCCCTTACAGCAGCATCACAGTCCTAGTGGTAAGGAGTGAGGACACCTGATGTAGGCTTGGGGAGGGGAGGCAAGGGAGCTGGGCACTTGTGGTGGGGCTGCCCTCAGCATGCAGAGGCAAGCTCTGCCTTCCCAGTGCTCTTGCCTCTGAGCCCTGGTTGGTGGGGAGCGTTTGCAGCAGGGTGGCACACCCACGTCACCTTCGAACCACCTACGTCACGTTCGAATCACCCATGTCAAACCCACGTCACGTTCAAATTTCCCGCCTCACACCCACGTCACGGTTGGAGCTCCCATGTCACACCCACGGTCCTCCCTTGCAGCATCATCACAGTCCTGGTGGTAAGGTGTGAGGACAGCTGGTGTAGGCTTGGGGAGGGGAGGCAAGGGAGCCGGGCGCTTGTTGTGGGGCTGCGCTAGGCGTGCAGAGGCATGCTCTGCCTTCCCAGTGCTCTTGCCTCTGAGCCCTGGTTGGTGGGGGAGCGTTTGCAGCACGGTGGCATTCCCACGTCACCTTGGAACCACCCACATCACACCCACGTCACACCCACATCACGTTCGAATCAGCCACATCACACCCACGTCACGTTCGAAACACCCATGCCACACCCATGGCACATTCAAATCACCCATGTCACACCCACGTCACGTTCGAATCACCCATGTCACACCCACGTCACTCCCACATCACATTCGAATTTCCCACGTCACACCCACATGACATTCGAATCAACCACGTCACGCCCATGTCACACCCATATCATGCCCATGTCACACCCATGTCACATTCGAATTTCCCACATCACAGCCACCTCACACCCACGTCATGTTCAAATTTCCCACGTCACACCCCTCTCACATACCCCTCTCTTTCTATCTGCTCTGCAGCTGCACCCAGGACAACAAGGTCACCCCCCCAAGCAGGTAACCTCTCCTTCTCTCTGGGTGTCATGTCTCCCTGGGGCCAGGCTGTGACCTGCAGCCCGAGGGAAGGGACTCTGTGCTGGGGTGCAAAGACCTGGATAGGAGGCTCTGGGGTGGGAGTGGGTGGCTTTGGGGAGGGCTGTGATTCACCCAGCAGTGTGGGAGCTGCCCTGTGACCCTCCCCTGTGCCCCCACTGCCTCCTGCCATGTGGGGGGGGGCAGGACTGGGGGGTCCCTGAGCCCCCACCTCCCCTCAGCCAGGGGCTGCCTTGTCCATGTCCCCGCCCATGCAGATCCCCCTTGGGGCCATGCAAGGGACAGCAGGAGAGTCTGGGTGCCTGTCATCATCTGCATCATCCTGGGGGCCCTGCTCTGCCTGCTCCTGACCCTCCTGGTGGGGCAAGCGCGAAGTGCCAGGGCTCAGCACAGAGGTGGGTCCTTCCCCATCGGTCTCAGGGTGGGCGGTGCCTCTTGGCAGCCCTGTGGGTGCTGTGGGGTGTGCGTGAGGGGCACAGATGGAGCTGGGGTAGGGGTGCTGCCTCCTCTCCTATCCCTGCCCCTTCACTGTCTGGCTGTGAGACATCAGCAAGCAGGCTGAAGAGAGCCCAAACGCAGCAGGAGATGGTGATGTGGGGGGAGAGAAATGGCAGAGAGGGGCTGTGGGAAAGAGGAGCAGCGGGAAATGCCTGAGGTTGCTGCTGGCCATGCTCTGGGCTGGAGGGGAGGCTGTGGGGCAGGAGCGGTGCTGGGAGGAGCGCAGGGCAGGGTGTCTGGTCCCTGGGCTGCTCCCTCTCTCCATCCCTGTTATGGACCCATCTGTCAGAGAGCAAGGAGCTCCCTGGGGAGAGGAGCTGCAGCAGCTGCTGCGGGGTCAGACCAGGGACGGGAGTTGGGGCCCAAAAGGGCACGGGGCTGTCTCTGAAGGGACAGGGTGAGGGTGACATTGCCCCAGACCATCTCCACAGGGATGTTGCAGTCACCAGGGAGGTGGCAGTGGTGCCTGGACAGAGCAGTGGGGCTGGGCTGTAGGGTCCGTCCTCAGCTGGCCCCGGCGAAGGCCTGGGTGACCGCGCTGGCGTCTGGTCTCCCGTCTCCATGCCCCTGTGCCGCCCCTGCCTCTGTCGACAGGCTCCAGGAGGTCTCTGGAGCCCTTCTCTGAGGCCACATAGCAGGAGATTGACTACAGCCAGCCGTGGGAGAAGCAGGCGAGGTTTGGTCGCTCAGGTTGGTCCCTTTGCCTCGGCCCTGACCCAGGACGGCACCTTGTCAGCCCCCGGGCCGGTGGTCCTCACAGTGCTGGGCCACAGGGTCTCTGGGGAGAGCAGCCCGGTGCTGGTCTCAGGAGAGCAGCTTCCTCCCCATCAGCTCTGCCTGTCCCAGCCTGGGGCACAGCTCCTCCCTGCCTGCCGCGCTGCCCCCCGGGGTTGTTCCTGGTGGGCGAGGGAAGGGGCTCTGAAAGGCCCTTTGAGACGGCGTTTGTCCCATGGGAGCAGCTCGAGCCCTGAGTCCTGCTCCCCGTGCTGTCCCTGCAGTGTGGGTCCCCGTCCCCAGCAGCGCTGGCCATGAGCACGGTCCGCAGGGCTCACCCCGATAACACCCGCTGCTCCTCTCGCCAAGCTCCTCTTCAGAGGGGTCCCTGACCAAGCTGCAGCCTGACCCCAGGGACAGCGAGGAGGAAGATGGTCCTGGCGCAGCACCAGGTAACGAAGGGCGAGGCAGAGGAAGGGTCGGTCTCTCCTCCCCATAGCTGTGTGACTGACAGCAGCGTCACTGAGTGTCGCCATCGGGGTGGGGAGGAATCGCCCTCCGGAGTGACTGCCGAGCTGTGTGGAGTGGCTGAGGGCCAGACGTGCCTGTCCAAGCTGGATGTCTGCAGCCCTGTGCCCTGCAGGGTCGCATGGGGACTTCCCGGGCTCAATCCATCCCTGCCTCCAGCAGGTCCTGAGCTCGCCACGAGGAGCTGTGCCTCAAGGCACCAGCATCTCCCTGAGCACGTGGGGAGTCTCCACAGCCAGCTCTGGTGCAGAGCCTGGCACTGCCGACCCTGCAGCTGAGCGAGAGCGATTCCCACTGCTGCACGCATGCTCCTGCGACCCTGGGGGAGGTGGGCAGGACACTGGGTCTCCTGTGGCCCCACCAACACCAGCGTCTCAACCCCTCCTTCCTGCACGGCCTTCCTTCCTCCGCTCTGCGGGAGGCCTCTTCTCATTGCCACCAGCTCCTCTCTCCTTTCAGACGTCCCTGTCCTGCCCAGAGCTGACCCAGCAGACAGCTGTAGCGGTGCCAGGGAAGCCTCTGACCCAAGGGAGGATCTTGATCCTGGACAGCAAGACTGGGAAGCACCCGGGGAGGCACAGAGAGTTGAGGGGGAAATGCAGTGCTGTCTCCAGTGCCCGCAGAGTCGCTGTGTACTGAGAGCCTGACCTCCCAGGATGGGGAGGGAACCTGCCCCAGGAGTTTTCCTGGTGGGGAACCTGGGGTGGGGTAATGGGCTGAAGGTCTCAGGGGCAGTGAGTGGAGGAGGAGGAGGAGGAGGAAGGGGATTTAGAGCTCAGGATGAGCATGCACACGGGACAAACTGCAATGCACTGGCCTTGCTGTTTCCAGGGGGAGCCTGAACTCCCAGGAAAATGATGGGGCCCCTGGAGCCACGAGAGCCGCCCTGTCCCTGCCACCCCGTGAGCACAGGGTACGATGATGCTGAAGAGATGCCTCCGGCACATGCCCATGAGGACACCAAGACTGTGAGACTGGACCCTGGTGCCAAAAGGTCCCTGAGCCCAGGGCCAGGGGAGCCCTCCCTTGCCATGTGGTTGGGTGCACCTGGGACGGAAGAGAAGTCTGTGCAGCTGGGAGATCTGTGAGGGCCAGAGCATGGTCTCCCTTCTCCCACCGGCAGCAGAAAGAGCTGGGCGTTTCCTCTATTTTTAGTCCTCTACTTTTACACCATGCATTGGTATTTGTTCTTATTAAAACCCTTTGGAGATTTGATGCGGAGCTGGTGCTTCCCTCCCCAGCTGTTGGGGTGTCTCCTGGAGGCTGATCAGGGAGGGCGAAGGACCAAGAACCAGCAGTGGGGAAGGGACACGTCTCGGGAGCAGTGGGGCTCTGAGACAGGCTGTGTGCCTGCAAGCGCCCCTGGTCCCTGGAGTGCGGGAATAGTGAGCAGCCCAGCTGGAGGATAGTCCTGCTGGCAGAGACACTTCCATCCTGCAAACCCCACACAGTTCCCAGCCAAAATGGGTCTCTCTGCAGGGGCCTGTAATGCCCCTCTGGGCAGGGAGGTCCAGTTTCCTCACCCCAGGAGTGCCCCTGCTTGCTCTTTTCCCAGGGGCTCTGCCTGGGCCACCCTGGTCTCAGGCACAGAGGCCACCCCAGAGCTGCAGTGACAGGGCTAGCCCTGGCCTGTGGCCCCACAGATGTGAGCTGGAAGGTGACAGCAGGGCCCTGAACACCCCAGCCAGCCCCGGAGGGGTTCATCGCCCAGGGATCACCTTCCCACAGGGGCTGGGAGGCAGCTCTGCTTCCCACTGCCCCCGCACACGACACAGAGCAGCTTGTTCAGGTGCCCGGGGCTGGGATTTCCCTTCCTCTGGCTGCGCAGGGACTCCCGTTTGCAGGGGCTGCTCCTGGCTCTCGTGGCCCTCGCAGACCCCCAGGCACTCCTGGCACAAGCCACAGCTGGCTCCTTCCCAGCAGGGGCTGTGAGGCACCAGGACCACAGGCAGCTCAGGGACCCGCTCTTGTTCCTGTCCACCCCCACCCCTCTGCCCTCCTGCAGCTGGGCTGGGGGAGCAGAATAAGGAGCTGCCTCGCCTGGGGCATCGGTTTGGGTCTGTGCAGGGGAATAGCTGTGTGCAGGGCACAGGGGGACAGGAGCAGACAGTGACAGAAGGGGATGTTTCCTTCAGCAGTGCGGGAGGCAGAACAGGAAGAGGGCAGGGGCTCGGAGAAGGGATCACCACGACATGTGGGCTCCAGCTCAAAGTCACGGTTCAGCCCCCGGCCTCAGGACAGGCCCATCCCCGAGGATGCTCACAAGGGCATTTTTCTGTGGTGAGAAGATTTCATGCAGGCACTGATGGGAGCTGAGACAGGATCCCTGTTCCTAGGTTGGGATTTTAACAGGCTGCACCCCAGTGCCCCCGGACAAGAAACCTCCCACACAGGAGCTAAGCAGGCAGAAGGGTTCGATGGCTGTGCAGCACCCCCAAAAGCCAAGCACTCAATGCAACAAGCATGCTCACGAGAGGTAAGGTCCCCTCCCATCTTGCAGCCAGCACTGGCACCAGGAAATGGAGGCCTTGGCTCAACCTCTCTCTGCCTCAAGAAGGCCAAACCAGCTCTTCCCACCTCCCTGGAGCATCCCCTTGTCAGCAGGGGCTGTGCTGCCATGAAAGGGCTGACTCCACTGAGCAGGAGAATCTCCGGCTCCAAACCCATCCCTGTGTCCCCTCGGCATGTCCCTGGGTAATGGCTGTTGCTGCTGTGGGTGTCAGAAATGTTGCTGTTGTGGGTTACAAAGATGCCTGAAGGGTTGGAGCATCTCCCACGGGAGGAGACGCTGCAAGAGCTGGAACTGTTTTGGCTGGAAAACAGGCTGCTGGTGGGGATGTTTTCAGGGTGTGTAAATATGTGATGGGAGGGTGTAAGGACGACAGAGACCGTGGCTCTGAGTGGTTCTCAGTGGTATCCGGTGAGAGGAAGAGAGGCAATGGGCACAAAATGGCAAACCAGGAAATTCCATCTGAATGTAGGAAAACACTTTTTCACTGTGAGGGTGCTTAAGCACAGGAAGAGGTTCCCTGAGAGGTGGTGGAGTGTCGACTCTGTGAGATACTCCAAAGCTGCCTCACGCAGTCCTGGGCAACCTGCTCTAGTTGCCCCTACTTGATCAGGGGGGTTGGACCAGGGGATCTCCAGAGTTTGCTGCCAAGCTCAGCTGCTCCAGCACATCACAATGTCTGCCCTTCCTCTGCCTCCCAGGGTCGGAGGGAGCCCAGAGTGAGCATTGGCAGAGGGGTTGCAGGTTAGGTGGTCAGTGCGAGGGGTAGGGCTAACGGGGAAGGGGTTCAGGTTAGCAGTTAGGGTTCAGGCATCTCCTTCGGGTTTCTGCTTCGGGGTCGTGTTCAGGGTAGGGCTAGGGATGAGAGCTCGCTGTATTGGTTTAGGGATTGGGTTGAGGATTAGGGTGAGGTTTTGTTGTTCTGCTGAGGGTTTCTGGTCCTTGTTCTGAGTGCTGGCTAGCTTTGTGGGGGCTGACTGGGTTATGACTGGAGGTGAGGGCTAGGGTGAAGGCTAGCATTTTAACGCTAGGGCTGAGGGCTAGGGATTAGGGTGAGGGCTCAGGTAAGAATTAGGGAAAGGGGTTCCCAGTCTGGGTTTTGGTTTAGCGGTTAGGATTTGGGCTGAGGGATTAGAGTAGGGGATTGGGGTAAGAGGTAGGGCTCGGATTGGGTTTAGGAGTAGGTCTTAAGGTTAGTGGTTAGTGATGAGCAGGTTAGTGCCTCCAGCCCTCAGGCAGTGGGGGATGAAACACGAGGGACGTGGCCATGTGCAGCCCTGTGCTGCCCCTTGAGCTGCCTCCCCCTGCCCTGCCCCAGCTCTCTCCTCCCCGGGGCTCAGGCCCTGGAGCCCCTCGCGGCGCTGGCTGCTGCTGCTGGCCCAGCTCCCAGCAGCAGAGGCGACCTCACAGCCACCACCCAGCGGGGCCATTGTGACCTCCCCCTTGTGACACCCGTGACACTGCCAGGCACAGGCGCGGCTGCAGCCCTGCAGTGTCCGGGAGGACGGCAACGGGAGAGGGCAGGAGTGCGCGGGGCTCGTGGAGGAGCTGCCAAGCACAGCCGCGTCTTTCCCTGCTGCCCCGCAGAGCTGAGGCGTTTCCCAAGGCCTTCCCACCTCCCGGCCTGGGTGAGAGCAACAAGGCTGGGGTTGGACAGTGCCACGGGGCTGCTGGGGCCCTTGGCCGTGGCGGGGGCAGAGCCTTGCGGAAGGGGCTGAGGTGCAGGAGAGCTGGCTCCAGGGCCAGGGTGGCCAGGGGGACGCCGCAGCGCCACCACCACCCCTGCAGGGACCCTCCCTGGCTCTGCGTTAAAAACTCTCCCCTTCAGACCTCTGCTCTGTCCCGCAGGATGGCGGAGAGACCTCCCAGCCGCCCCCGGGTGGCCTGGGAGAAGGAGGACAGGCGCCCCCACAGCCCCTGGGTGGCCCGGGAGCAGGATGGGGCTCCCCAGGGGAGCGGTTCTCCACAGAGTGGTGAGTGAGCGGCCCCGTGGGGCTGGGCTGGGGAGCACGCCCTGCTCTGCGCTGGGCTCCCATCTCCCCGGCAGCCTGGCATCGGGGTCCCCAGGGGTGGTGGCACGGCAGTGTCCGGATGCGTGGGCCCGCTTGGAGCTTGGGAGCTGGCGCCAACACAGCATGCGCCAAGGAGGGAGAGCGCAGATGGACCAAGCTCCTGCTCCCTGGGACAGGCAGCGAGCGGCAGCTCCACAGCAGGAGGAGCGATGCTGCAGGACGGGGACCTTTCCTGCCCATCTGCAAGCAAGTTCCCAACCGCGGTGCAGTTGAGGCGTTCCCCTGCCTCGCTGGCTCCAGCATCGCAGCCCGTGTGCTGGGCACCCTGCAGCCCTGACAAGCCTGGGGGAGACTGCATCCACGGGAGCAGGCCATGGCTGGACAGAGGGCAGAGCTCAGTGCACTACTCTCTGCTGCCTGCGGTCAGTGTCTTCAGGCCTCCTGGCTCTCTTCCTTTCTCAGGTGCAAGGTTTTCCATCTGCAGCTCTTCAGAGCTGTCCGGAGAGGATGAGGAAGCCCTGGAGTTCATCCAGGCTTTTGTGAGCAGCAGACAAAAGGTAATTGCAGCCATGTCCATTGGGGCGCTGTGCCTGTGTCTCCCTCCGGGTCCCGCCTGGTCTGCTGTCTGCTGAGGGGCTGTTGGGGGGCTGCTGGCTGTGCAGAGCTGCTCCCCTCCAGGGGTCCCACACAGCACTGCAGCCCCCTCGCTGCTCTGGTGCTGCTGGCCTTTCCTCTCCTCTCTCACACTCACTCCATCTCCCTTCCCTGTCAATCAGGAAGAGGTGCAGAAGCTGAAGTTTCTAGCATCCATCTGCACCTTCTGCAGAGGCAGCAGCTCCAAGGCCTTGTGGGGCCTGGATGTTTTCTGCTGCAGATACGAGCTGGCAGAGAATATCAAGGTGAGGGGAGATGCAGCAAGGTCTGAGGAAGGGGTCAAGGGCATCTGAGCACAGGCAGAGCTGTGAGGGCAGGACTTGGGCATTGGTTGGTCTGGGGAAAGTATGCATTGGCAAAGAGCTCCTGGCGACAGGAGTCCGGGTACCCCTGAGAAGCCCTGTGAGCTGAGAGCTTGGTAAGGTGGGGGGTCATTCTGGGCTCCAGCACAGGGATGGGGGCATGAGGGCTCTGCCAGCCACACAGACTGCTGCTGGGTCTGCTGGTGCTGGGTGGTGGCAGTTGCCATGCCTGAATCCTGGTTGTGCTCTCCAGGTGCTGCTGGAAGAGGAGCCCATGGACCACCTGGGCACAGCAGTGCGTCAGCAAGCCATGCTTGCTATCACAGCAATGAGGTACCTACCCCAGCCCCTGCTTTGCCCAGACCTCTCCACAGCATGGCCCTGATGGCACCATCCCTGTCTGGGAGGTGTCCCCCGTCCTGGGGGGAGGCTGGCGGTGCTGTCTACTGGGCCTCTGCTCTCCCCTACCCCGGGCTTGTCAGTAGGGCAGATGGGAGGGCAGAGGGGTGCCCGCAGGGGCTCAGGGCACCTTGGCTTTTACCGCAGAAGGGGAGGCAGATGGTTGAGAAGGTGTGAGGCCTGCCTGCCAGGACTGTCCTCTGTCCCTGGAGCAGTGTCATGGAAGGAGGGGGCACCTCCCTGCAGGGCTCCCCTACCTGTTCTCTGTACCAGCCTGGGGACTCCTGCCCCAGAGGTCCACATCCACCTTCCCGGGGCATCAAGGCAGCACTCCCAGCACCAGTGTCGAGGAGGCACCTCTCTCTCTTTGCAGTGCAGTGGAGCCAGTTCTGGAGGGCAAAAGGTGCAGCCTCCTGCAGGCCTGCTTCAGGAGTGTCTTCTTGCTTCCTCCCAGAGAAGACATGGAGAACGTGGACACGTCCCTCTATTCCCAGGCATGTGCTGGGTGGGCTACAGGGAGCTCGCCAGCTCCTCTGGGCTTGCCCTTGGCTAGCCTGTGCTGAGAGGCGACTGTAAGATGGAAGGCAGGGCAGGATGCCAGCTTGGCTTTCCCACCCTCCTCCCTTTGTTCTCTGCCTCTGGGCTGGGCCACGCGCAGTGCCCATGAGCTGGTCTGGGCACAGCAGCTCTCCTGCCCTGAGGCCTCTGCCTGGGTACCGCAAGGCAGTGGGTGTCCTCCCCTGGCAGCAGGAGTTCAACTCATTCTGCTGTGGGTCAGAGGGGGCGGTGAAAGAGTGCCACAACCCTGTGTCCTCCTTGCAGACCCTGGACGCCATGGACAGCATGTTGGAGGTGCTGGTGCTCAACTCTGCCACTTCCAGCCTCCTGGAGTTGCAGAATATCTTGCAGGTGTGGCATTTGGGAGGAATTTGACCCTTCTTTTCTTGGTACCGCACAGATGGCAGTTGGTGCTGCCCTGCTTGCCTGTCCCTTGTGCTTTCGTCCCCAGATCTGAATGGGGCAGAGACCTACTGGGACCTGCCCATCCTACAAGGGGAGCCCAGCTGAGAAGCTCGGTTCTTCTGCCATGCCAAGAGGCCATACCCCAGCCTTCCCATGGCAGATCCCCAGGGAAGGTCCTGCCCTAAAGCCCTGCCCTGCTGAAGAGGGCGCACCGGGCGATGTTCTGGAGGGGGGCATGGAAAGGAGCAGGTGCTGTGCAGGGGGTGGGGGTCTGTCTACCTGCCTTGCCACAGCATTGGCCTGTAGGGGCAGGAACCCCATTCCAGGCTTTGCTCTAGCTCTGAGGAGGCCTTGATGGACTGTATCCATCCAGCCAGGGGCTTAGCAGAGCTGCTTCTGCTGGAGCGGGCGTCAGCTCCCCGGGCAGACCAGTAGCCTTTCTCCTCCCAGCTCCTGTTGCCCTTCACCAACTCGGAGAGAGCGGCTGCACGTGAGAGGGCCGTGGGGAGGATCAGAAGGCTGAGCAAGTTGCTGGCCAGCTATTCCTCGCTGGAGGTAAGGAGCCAGGCACCTTCCAGCCACCCTTTTGCCCCTTCCCTGCGGACCAGAGCAGCCTGCAGCTTAGGGGTCCTTCTAAGGGAAGCCTGGGCAGAGGTCAAAGCACTCAGCCAGGCTCTGCCCTGAAGCAAAAGGTCTTTGCCCCTCTTGCCATGAGCTTCTCTCTCCAGTCCTTTTTTTCTGAGGAGCCAGCTGTGGCCCCAGCCCTGTGCAGGGCAGGAGTGTGCGGGGAGCATGACGTGAGGCCAGGTGTGGCAGTGCTGCCTTGTCTGGGCTGCTGCCCAGCTGCTTTGGGAGCCAAGGCCTGCAGGGCCCTCCAAAGCTTTGCCTCACCTGGGATGCATGCCTGGGCAGACTCCTGGCTTCAGGGCTTTGGTGGCGACTGCCTTCTGTCAGCCCTTCTACCTGTACCGCCCCCTTGTCCAGGTCTGGCGCCCCTTTGGAGGAGTTGATGAGAGCCCCGCCTGCTCTGGAAAGATCTCTTTTCCGATGCTGGGAGAGCTGGTGGGGCGTCTCATCCTTTGCTGTGCTTATGAGGACGTGGAGACCAACCGTGGGGCTTTGGATGCTCTTCATTGCCTGTTCAGATTCATCGTGCAACGAAAACGTAAGAGAAGCTGTGGTGGGCTGCGTCCTTCTGGACCCGCACAGCCTGGCAAGGCCAAGGAAGGCATCACACTGCCTCGGCCACTCCGCTCCGTGAGACAAAGGAGCAGGAGACATGGCTGATGTAGGAGTAGGGGAGCAGTATGTTAGTACCTGGCCTGGATACCCCTGGCCTGGAAAATGCTCAGCAGCCCCTGCTCACCCTAGGGCTTCTGCAGTGCTTCACACCAGCAAGTCCAGTCGAACCCACCAGGCTTTTGGTACCCTTTGAAGCAGTTGCCCCTTCTCTGCCCTGGAATAGACCCCGACCCTTCCTGGGAATCCTGCTCCCCATACCCTACTGGCATGCTCTTTTTCTCTGCCAGGCTGCTTTCTCCCTGACGCTGTCAGTCTGCCACCTCCAAGTCTCCATCACTCCTCCTGACCACTCTGTCTTTCCACTCCTGTTCAGGCAGGGAGCCCTTGCAGGATAATCCAGAGCATGTAGAGTCCCAAAAGGAGTGGGAAGCTGACAGTGCACTCTGCCTTTCATGGACCAGCAACATCAGTGTGATCATGAGGGTGAGGATTGCCTCCTTTGCTGGAACTCTTGGCCATGGGGTCATCAGGAGACTTGGATGAGCAAAGGGATCCCTAATGAGCAGGACTGAGGGGGCCTCGTGGTTCGTGAAGAGTGGGCAGGGGAGTGGTGGAGAGGGAAGCAGCTCTCAGTGGCACCTTGCATAATGGCTGCACTCTGGTAGGAGCCCCGCTCTCACTGGTGTCTCTTCCAGTGTGCCTGAGCGGGGACTAGCCAGAGGCTTCACTCCAAGAGTGCCAGCAGCAGCTCCAGCCTTGCTGGCCACCAGCAAGCTGTGGTTGCCTGCAGAGCCAGTGCTCTGTGACCCTGATCCCATCCTCCCTTGCCCTGATGGCCCTCTGGCCACATGCCCCACAGTGCCGCTGCTCAGCACAGCACCCGCTCTTGGCTCTGCTGGGGCCACAGTGCCAGCATTGCTCTGCACCTCTCTCCAGAGGCACGTCCACTGCTCAGCTAAGCACACACAGCGCGACATTTCTTCCCTCACCTCCTTTCTCCCATAGCTGTTTGTGAAAAACCTCCATCCTTCCGAGGGGACAGATGTCATTGTCACAGCCATCGAGGGCATGAGGAACTGCAGCACCTACAGCACGGTGGTGGCTACCCACATGCTGAACATGTTCGTGCTGGGTGCTGTCTCTCCGCTGGAAGATGTAAGGAGCCTGGGGCTGGTGTGCTTCGGACTCGAGCCCTATGGGACATAGTTCCCCCCACACACACCAAACGCAGCGTTCTTGGGCACCTGACACCCTTTGAAGGCAGCAAAGAGCATTGGGAGTGGTGTAGAGGGAAGCAGATCTGAGTGGGAGCTGGGGTAATGGCTGCTCTCTGGTAGCAGCCCTGCTCTTACCCATGTGTCTTCCAGGTGCCACGGCTCATAAGGTGCCTCTATCGGAACCTGAAGTACGTCAGGGAGTTTTCGGCCCGGGTCACCCTAAACAGGACCCTTTGCCAGCTGGCCTGCTCGAACCTTGACGAGGTGCTTGTGAGCCTGCTGTACTGCTCTCCACTCTGCAACAGGTATGGGGCCCATCAGCCTCGAGTGTTCATCCCACATGGGGAGAAGGGTCCAAAGAGGGTCAGACCCAAGGAGATTTCCAGGACACCCCTGAGGGGCAGGGCCCTCTGTTTGTCTCACTGCTGCCCAGCCCTGGTGCATCAAGCAGCCCTTCAGAAGGCAGGGGTGAGCAAGTGTCCCTGCCTTCATCGCCAGCGCCCAGCGGCTATGCTCACTCCCTGCTCCACAAGGGCCTTCAGCCAGGTCATGCCCTGCCTGTGTGGGCAGGACCCCCTTGGGGCTCCCAGCGAGGAGGGGGTGGGTAGGGGCAGGGCTGCCGGACAGCCGGGGACCTCCAGGGCTTGCCCAGGCTACGGCGCTGTGGCCAAGGAGGTGCCACTGACAGAGCACTCTGGGCCTGCAGCACCGCCGTGACCATGTGGAAGGTGCTGATGGATAAGTCCATGGTGGCAACAGACGTGCTGCAGGAGCTGCTGAGCTTGCTGGAGGAGCGGCCACTGCGCAAGCAGTCCAGCTCCGACAGGGACGACACCTGCATCCTTCCCCTGGCCGTGAGTTACGGGACGAGGCCTCGCTTGCCCACAGGCTGGCACTTGCCTCTCTGGGCAGGGACCTGCCCTGAGCCCATGGATACAACATGCCCAGCGCCAGGCCTCCACCTGTGCCAGCACACAGGGCTGCCGAGTGCTGCTTGGGCCTCTCTGCACACAAACAGCCAGGCTGGCCATGCCCCGTAAATCTCCATCCTACCCTGTCCCTGCAGCCCCTGACCTCACTCAGCAGGCTGGAAACCCAGGGTAGGGTTTGGGGCAAGGCTAGGGGCTGGAATAGGGCTCCTGCAAATGGCAAGGCGTGGGACAGGGATCCTGGCAGAGCCTGCACAATGCATGAAGTCTGCTGAGGTGATGGTCTTGCTGACGCAGGAAGGCTCATTGTGTACAGAAAGGAGCTGAGGCCAAAGAGCCTGCGGGCATTGGCCCTGGTCAGGCAGCAAGTGCGTGCCCTCCATCTGCGTTTTCCATGGTCCAAGGCTGTGCCTGAGGCTCCCACCTCGAGTGTTCAGGAAGCATGACAGAGACTGCTCAGGAGTGAGAGGTGTCTCCGGGTGTTTTCTGCAGGCAACGAGAGCACTGCATGTGATCGTCCAGGAGCCCGTCTGCCCGCAGGTGGTGAAGGCATTTTTCCCCCAGCTCTTCCTGGCGCTGCTCTTTCAGATGGTCTTCACAGCAGAGTTCACCCGCCAGGAAGCAAATATCTTCCTGAGGGAATGCCAACGGGATGAGTGCCATGCCAGCAGCCACGTCAGGTGCTCGATCCCAGTCCCCCTTGTCTCTGCCTTGGACCTGGAGGCAGGGCCAGGCTGCCAGTGTGACCTGGGCTTTGCTCTGCATGCAGGTGTGCCGTGGAGGCCATGAAAGGTCTCCTGCGCTGCACTGGCTATCAGCATGTAGCCGTGGCTGTCGAGAGGAAGGGCGGCTGGGACCTGTTTCTGCATGCAGAGACATCTCAGAAGGGAGTGGCTGTGCTGGCCAGGTACAGCCCTTTACACCCTGCTCTCCCCCAGTACTCTTCCCTGGATTCGGTGTGTCCCACATAATGTCCTTCCGTGTGGGTGAGGGGGGACCCCAGTTCTCCAAGAAAGGGGCTGCAGCCTCAGCATTTGTGGCAAGGGGTTGCACAGCCAAATGGCTATGGGAGCTCCCTGTCCTGTTGCTGCCCAGCTTTGAGAGTTGCTAGAGGAGCAGGTGGTGTTAGGAGTGGTGGGAGAGGGTCCCTCGCAGGACTGGTCCCTTCCCAAAGCCCTGGAATGCCCTGCCACAGGGCCTGGGCTCCCATCACAGAGAGCATTGGGGATGGTCTGGCTGCAGTGCCAGCGAGGGCAGAGCCCCAGGAAAGGTGCAAAGATGAGCAGAAGAACATGGGAAGGCCCCGGGGGGACAGGAATGCAAAGGGGTCGGGAAATGGGATGTGTGGGAAGGCCACACCAAAAGGAACGTAATGATGACTGACCCTGGCTTTCTAATGGCAAGGTGTGGTAGGGAAAGAGCAGCCCTCCATGAGCAAATGGCGCTGGCTGCAGTAGCTGTGTGCCAAGCACTGCCTTGGCCTGCCTTGCCCTGTGCAGGGGGCAAATGGCTAGAGCGAGCAGAGCAATGCAAGAGGAGGTTTGCCTGCTTGGCTGAGGACCAACAGTACCTTCTTCCTTCTGGCAGACTGGTGAGGGGAGCTCCCAGACCCCTGTGTCGCCGGATCTTCTGCCAGCTGGCAAGGCTGCTGAGGAGGGAGGACCAGTTCCGGCAGATGCCTGCCATGGCTTTCTTCGTCGAGGTGGGCCTCATGGCAAGCGGTGCCTCCCTGGAGGTGCCTCTGAATGCTGTGCTCACTGGTGCACATGCCTGTGGGGTGATGTTGGTCAGTGGAGCTGGGGCAATGCACACACTCCTCTCGGTAGCCCTGGCCTTGACTCATTTCTGCTGGGCGAGCACTTGTAAGCCCTTGTATTTTGTGCCTCCTTTGTGGCAGCTCTCTGTGTTCAACTGCTCCTCCAAGGCTGCAGAGGGTTCAGAGGCTGGGAGGAGGAGGCAAGCGGTGTGTGCAGTGTGCCATGAGGCTGAGGGCTGGGAGCAGGGCCTGGGGGTGTCTCCACAATGCCTGCTGCTTGTGGGCTGAGCTTTGTCAGGGCCTGGTGCCCTTGCCCTGAATGGTGGGTGGGATCCAGGGCTGCATGATTCAGGCAGTCCTGCCGGTTCTGCCAGTCTTTCAGTGCTGCGTGCATTTCAGCTGCTGGAATGCCCTGACCTTGCCGAGATGGATGATGCCGTCCTGCCGCTCCTCCGGAGTTATGTGCACACTCAGGGCCTGGAGATGCGCAGGCTGGTGTTCAGAGGTCTCATGAGCCTGTTGAAGAGACCCGAGATGGTGAGCAGGGGGGCAGCTGGGTGAAGCCATGTTGGCAGCCTGGGGCTTGACAGGAGTTGCTGGGTCACACAGTGGCTTGGACTTTGCTGGCATTCAGGAGGTGTGGTAGCTGCTCCCAAGTCCCTGCTGTCCCGTTCATCTGCCCTGAGTCTTTGCTGCCAGGCCCTTGGCTGTGCTGCACAAGGAGAAAGGCACCAATGCCCACCAGGAAGAGCTCCCACTGCTGGCGCATCTCAGCTGTGCCAGGCAGAGATCCAGGCCCAGCAGCAAGCAAGCCAGCTCCAAATGGCCTCAGATCTGCTGGGAGAGGGACGATGAGGCAGAGCACGGGGCCAGGCTAATGCAGCCGGCTGCTCCCGGGCCTCGAGGCAGCAGCCTTCCTCCATATAGAGGCCCTAGCATGCTCAGGGCCCCCTTGGAGATCGCTGCCCTGCACCGTAGCCTCTGTGCCCAAGCCGTGGGTGTGTGTAGAGCCCTGGCCCTGGCCCCTGAGCCCTGCTGGGAAATCAGCACCCAAAGCACTTCTGGCCAGGGGGTCCTGGCCTTGCTTCACAGAAAGGACGTTGTGTCTTTCACACAGGCAAGGAAAATGCAGAGCCTGCTCCCAGACATCATGGAGTGGCTGCAGGATGCTCACAAGGACATGTGTGTGGCAAGCCTGATGCTGCTGAGAAACATCCTCATCTACCTGGACCGGAAGGGCTCCAACCCGATTGTTCTGCAGCTGGTGGAGAAGCTTCTGCCACGCTTTGACGACGTAAGGCTGGTGGGAGAGCCAGGGGCTCTCCTGGCATATCCGGGGGTCTGTATGCGTGGCTATGGGTGCTGTGTGCCCCTCTGCAGGTGTGCCCACTGGCATGTGTATTTGCTGAGCTCCCGCCACAGGCCCTGCTGCCTGTCAGAAAGCCTTTTGCCCTGTGGTTGTCAGCCCATTCCCAGTGCTGGCCTTGGTGTCCTAGTCTGTGGGACTAGACCAAACCAGCCCCCTCTCCGCCCTCAGCTGCTCCATCTCATGCTTGACTCCCTGTGGCGCTTGTCACGGCCCGGGGCAGAGATGAGCAAAGAGGCAGGAGCAAGCTAGAGAGCAAGGGAGGGGCCATGCTCCAGGGCTGTCCCATTCTGTCATCCTCTTCTGCACGGGGGCCCTGATGGAGCCCCAGAAAGTTCCCTCCAGAGGGAGAGGGAGACAAAGCCCAGGAAAGCTTGTCCTGCTACTGCCGACAACCCTCTTTCTCCAGGCTGCCTCCGCAGAGGCTCGTCCCCAGCTCGGACCTACAGCTGGGGTGGGGGACAGTCATGCCTGGAGCCGACGAGGCCTCACAATGGCAAACCCTCTTCTCATGCCCGGTTCCTGGAGTCATTGCTGAGGCCTCCCCTCCTCTCCTCCCTCCCCACAGAAAGACAGCACAGTGCGAGAGCTCTCCATCCTCCTCTTCAAAGACCTGATGGAGATTGTGGTGGGGAAGAACAAACGGTGGATGAAGCAGCACGTGCAGAGGAGCCTGCTCCCACTCTTCCTCCACATGAATGAGCAGATCCAGAGAGTGGCCCAGGTATGGAGCAGTGATTTTGGGAAGCAATGCTGACATCCCCTGGGTGGGCCTGAGCACCATGGCAAGGGCTGCTGACAAGTGTGCCTTTGAATGCATGTCAGCGTGAGGTCCAACCTCCTGTGTCGCCAAGGACAAGGCAGAGCTGCATCTGCCTTCAGCGAGGGGCAGACCTGGTCCCAAGCTGCATCTTCCCATTCCGGTCTGGGAAAGGCTCCAAGCCTTACCAAGATGAGGGGGACCCAGGATGCCCTTCCCTGGCTGTGGTAGCATCTCCTGGTCTCTGCTGCTGTGCAGGCCTCTCAGGAAGCCCTCATCAGTGCTGCGCAGCTCCTGAAGTGGGAGGAGCTCAAGCAACTGGCCAGAACAGTGGAGACGTGGAAGATCGGGGAGTACCTGGTAAGGACAGTGCCAAAGTCCCTGGGGCCCAGGCCGGACGAGGGCTGGCCCCCTGTGCAGTGTGCACGGCACACAGCTGTGCCCCTCACCCACTGCTCCAGCCCAGAGCCCCAGCTGTGACGGGCTCTGCTCCAGGCCCCTCTGCTGTTGCTGCCCCTCAGGATGCTGAAGGGGCCCCTGGCCTGGCTGGTCCTTGGCAGAAGGATTGCGGGGATCTCAGCACCTGCAGGCCACACTCTGCCCTCTGCTCCCTCTGAACCTCAGTACCACACAGCTTCTGGCTGGGAGGTGTAAATAGGAAGGAAGAGGAGGCCGGTCCTGGGCGGAGGGGCAGGCCTGGCTCCCCAGGGAGTCTCGGTGCCAACCCCCGGCCTTGTGCTGTCTCCAGCTGCTGAGGGACAGGAGCAGAGTGGACCATTACCTGCGCCAGAGCCGGCTCTACTTGGAGAACCCTGAGGCGTCCTTGCGGGAGGCAGCCGTGAGGTTCATTGGTGAGCCACAACCCCAGTCCCATCCCTGACTATGCAGATGGGCTGAGAGGAGGTTCTTCAGTCCCTCACAGCATGCCTGGATCCTGCACCCTGGGGACCGTGCTGGGGCCAGCCTCGCCCAACGGGAGGAGGATGCGTGGCCAGGGTGGCAAGGCCAGATGGGAGCTGTGCTGCTGGGGGATTGCTGGGGAGTATGAGGGGTGACAGGAGGTGTTTGCCTAGGGCTCATCGGGCAGCAAATGAAGCAGAGCAAGGAGAAGGTGCAGGAGATCTGCAAGGGTGAGTGAGAGCAGCGCTGTGTCAGGTAGCCCTGGCAGGGAGGAAGAAGGAGCGCGGGAAGTGAGCTCTAGTTCCCTGCCCTGCCCCAGGCAAGGAAGGCCCTGTCTCCCTGTGTGGGGAAGAGGAGGGGTGTATTTGGGGGTCATCTGGGGCATTCCTGACCAGCAACTTGCAGCTGATCCGTTTGTCCCACCTGCTCCCTCCCCACCCTGGGAAGAGCTGGGTGGGATTGGCGCTGTTTGGGGGGGATTCCTGGGATGTCTGCAAATATGGGAGTCTCTTGTCTGCTCTGTTCCCTTCTATCTCAGCTCTCCAGCTCCTGGAAAATGACACTGAACCCTCAGTCCATTGCCTGGTGACACAGACCATCCTGAACCTGAGAACTCCAAGGAGAAGGTCTCCATCAAGGTTCAGCTTCAGAGCACTGGGTCACTGGCTCCAGAGAGCATGGGAGAGGTGTCACCCTCCTGCCAGGAGGTGACTCTATTTGAGCAGAGCTGGCACAGCTGTGCCAATGCCGTGGTGCTGCACACCGCAGACATGCAAGTGTGCTGGAGGGTCTGGGTCATTGCCGGCATCTGCTGCAGCCACTGGACAGCTCGACTCCTCAAGCGCATCCTGTGCCATTATTGTGCTACCACTTCATCACTTTGTTGTGCTTTCCCCAAAGATACAGCCCTGTTTCTTCATCCCGAGTGAGTGTTATTTTTTTAGGGAGGCAAAGGCGAGGGGGAAATCTTATTCCCTGCATGCATCAGGATTGTTCTGGGTGTGGCAGGATGTCCTCTCCTTCCAGCATCCCAGGATAGTGCAGAGCAGACTGACACACTCTGGTTTTGCTGTAAAGTGCCAGTTGCTCTGCTGAACCAGAAAGCACAAGGGAAAGAGGCAGAAAAGCTTTAGCCTCCCCTTCCTTCTCCAGTCACCCCAGGGGGTGCAAGAGCAGCCACCCACTGTCTTCAGGGCTTGCATCTCCTGTGGAAGGGCAGGGGTGGGGTATGACATGCAGCTCTATTCCTGTCACCACTGCCTACCCTGCGCCATCCCTGAAGCTGAACTTGTTTTGTCTAGAGCGCTCTGCACTGAGCCTGAGAGGAACAGGGGCAGAGCAGAGGGGGAAGGCCCTGCAGGGAGGCGGGACCATCTTTTAAATGTCCCATTACCCCATGGGGCACAAGAGGATCTTTCACCATCTGGCCTCCGTCTCAATGCTCTTGAGGAGAAAGGAGGTCTTGACAGATTCTGCTGTGAAAATAAATGCCCTCTTCTGCCACCCGCTGCCCAAGGAAGGGCACGGGGCTTGCCTGGAGCCAGGATACTCTGGGCTTTTTGCTTTTTAATGAGGGCTTCTCTGCATTTTAATGACCCCTCTGGAGTACGTGGTGTTCAGTCCCTGAACGGAGACTAAAGAAACTGCTCCAGACGTTAAAGTCAGAAGCAAGACCCCAAGTTTCCTAAAGCATTCAGGGGTCCCACTGAGAGCCATTATGGACAAAGCCATGCTGGGAGCCACAAGTCCAAGTGTCCCTACCCAAGGATGGGCAAGAAGTTGCAAATGGCTATTTCATGCCATGAATCCCACTCTTTGCCTCTAAGTTATTATAACTGTGCAACCAGGGGGTCATTCAACCCTGCTGCTGCCCATTTTCCCCTCCAGTGATGGAGAGAGTGCACCTGAGAAGCTCATATTGCAAATACGCACCCAATTTGCAAATAAATGAATATCCGTGTTTGCCCCTGTTCTTCACAGATCCTTGCACACCTTGCCTTTGCCCCTCGCCCCAGTGCAGAGCCGTCTTGTATTTCCCCCCAGCCTCCAGGCAGCCTGTCTGCACTCTCTGGTTCAGCCTCCCTCTCTCAGGCTCCCTGGCCCTGCTCCTCTGACTGCCCGCACTGCATGTTTGCTAAATCGCTCCCAGGATCCCTTCTGGACAACCTCCATTCAGCTGTGCTCCCACACAAACCCAAGAGGTACCCTAAGGCAGAATTAGTCCAGGTACTGCTCTCATGCACGGTGTGTCTGGGAGTTTATGTCATTGCCTTCCTCCAGTTTTCCCAGTCCTTCCACATGATCCCTGCCCTTGCCTCCTCATGCACTCCCAAAGTATATGCGTTGGCACACAATATGTGTCTTCAGGACGGTGTTACAAATGCGCAGCAGCCTCACAGGAAACTGTCTTGCCATCTTGGGCACCCTGGAAAGAACTACTGATGTTACAAAACACTGAAAATGTCTTGCAATGTCCATAACGAAGAGCGACCACATGGGATCAAGAAGAAAGCCAGGAGTTTGTTCCTCACAACCCTAGTCCCAAAGAAACTAAACATCTCCCTGGCCACCCCCAAGGAGGTCGCAGGCTGCTTCTGGCTGATGGATTTGAAGAGTGCCCCTCAGCAAATCCAATCCCCAATGCGAGATACTGGCAGTCCCCCTGAGGAGAAGCAGCCTGGATGTGCGGTGAATGTGGACCAGGCAGCACTCGCGTGTGTTATGGGTAACAGGCCGGAGAGGGCTGTGGGCAAGGAGGTGCAAAGGGCTGAGAGGTAAATGCAGAGCTCTGGGTTTATGCTAGTGCTGTGCAGGGCTGGTGTGTCCCCATCAGCAGAGCTGCTCAGCCAAGAGCAATGCGGGCACGAGCCCCTTTTTGCTAGCTGCAGGGGGCAAAAGGGATTGCTTGTTGGAGCGTATCACAAGGCAACTGCAGGCACCGCTTCTGTGCCCACGGCTCCTGCCGGCCCTTTTCGGGAAGGCAGGTACTGAGACGCCCGGCACAGACGCTCACGGCAAGCTCTCTGCGAAATGTCGGCACTTTCCCTCAAATTGTCACCAGAGCAGGAAGGCAGCTTTTCACTGTCAGCATGGTAGCAAGAGCACTCTGCTTGCCACTTTGGAGACCTTAGTTAAATTTAAAAACAGAAGCTGCCCATCAAACTCCTGTCTGGTCTGCTGAACCCTGCCTGTCCCTTTGGAGTTGCCTTCAAGGTTCAAACGAAAGGGCAGCCAGGAGAGTAAATACAACACAGGCAACTAAGAGATGGCAAAGGCCACCACTTTATCTCTGTATCTTAATGATCAGTCCACGGAGCTTTAACTCTAGAGGTGTTTGATCAGGAGGCATTTAAATTGCCCTGATAACTTAGGAAAATCTCGCCTAGCTGAACTGTCCTTGTTTCTCACTTGTTCAGATCATTATTTAGCTTTTCTTAAAAGGATACTTAAAATTTGGTGTAGAATATGAACTTTTGGGGCACTTTTTCTTTCTTTTTTTTTTTCTAATGAGTCATTGAGTCAGAGACGTTTTCAATGCCCGGTTGCCTAGCAAGGAAGAAAGAACCTTTCTGAAGACTTGCTTTTAAATCCAGCTATTAACCCTCTGGCATCCAAACAGAAAGCAGGTGAAGATGTTCTCCAATTACAAGTTTGCTAACTGCATTTTTAACCCAAAAGGTGTTCCCTGGCAAGCACAGACCCGTGAGAAACCTGTAAGAGCTCCCACCCCCGCATGGGGAACAGGCTGGGGCAGCATCCCCCCCCAGTGCTGGCTGCGGCGGGGGTCGAGCAGGGCCGTGGTGCCCCCCGCCATGGGGTCCCCGGCCTCCCCCCCCCCACAGAGCTGTCCCGCGGGGACAGTGGCGGCAGGGCCGAGACCGGGCGCCGTCAGGGAGGGGGCTCTGCCCCTTTTTTGTGGCTGGTCACCATAGGTAAGAGACTGAGAAGCTAAAACAGTTAATGTCTCAAACACTCGGCAGAAGAAGAAAAGAATATTACAATACTAATGAGATAAAGCGTGGCTAGAAAAGAGGATCTTGAAAAGGCAGGGTAGCGCTTTTCTGGGGCCAATTTCCTTATCTTGGGTAACTGTCTCAAAACAGGTCTGCGACAGCATTGCAGCTGTGTCTCTGACAGGGAGGCGGGGACCAGCTCTCACTGGAACCCCACCCCCACCCCCGTCTGAGAAGATTCGAGAACAACAGACTGCGCATGCGAGGTAATTAGCATATGAGGCAGACAGGAGGCGGGGACTAGCCTACAAATAGCGCAACTCAGGGACGCCGTCTGTGCAGCCACCATCCGAAGGAAGCAAATGAGAGATGTTGCTGGAACCCAGGGTGGTGATCCAGCTCTTTCCTTTACCTCTATCTTTCTTTCTTTCGGGATGAGCCCAACCAAACCCCTGGCTGCGTTTCACTTCTCTGCTGAACCTGCAAGACAATTCAGTGACGGTTTTAGTTCCACTTCCAAGCACACTCACAGGCTCTCAACATGCACCAACAGAGCAGCCAGTGACTGCAGGGCCTGCGGTGTCACCGGACCCCTTGCTCTGGCCTGGCCTCAGGCACCCCGGGAAGGGATGCTGCAACCATAGCAGGAGAACCAGTGGAGTCACTGCAACATGCCCAAGCTGTCACAGCCTCACCAGGTTTCACTATTGTATCCCACTGGCACTCCTCTCTCAAGCTGTGATTGCTCATGGCAACACAAAGGAGGGAAGGGAATTGCGACTTGCAGAGCAGGACACCTGCACTGCATTCATCCCAGGCAAAGACTGGTGATGGCGGTTCAGCTGGGCTGCTTCTTCCTACAGGGCACAATTGTCTCTCACTGTCTCCTCTGACGTTTGACTTGAGCCATCCAGGCAGCAATCTTAAGCTAATATTTGCAATATTAAGCCTTACCCCCCTTAAGCAAATACAGTCCACAGGCAACTTCTCACAGGGGCTCTTTGCAACCCAGAAAGCGACCTCAGCGTGCAAGCCCTTGACAAGGTCAATGCATGGTCTAATGAACACTTAGGAAGGAGGCTTTTATACCCGCTGCCAACAGAACTGTGCTTTTCCACAAATCCCTATGGCACAAGAAGAACCGCAATCAGTATCACAGACCTGTCCTGCCCTCTCTTGGCTCTTATTAAGAGGCCTCACAGCTGGGAGTCTGGCTTCAGCCCTTTGCGTCCTCCTGCCTTTCTCCGCCTTCCTTGAGCAGCTCCCTCGAATGGCTGGCAGCATACTGAAAATGCACATCATGGGGAGGTGGTGTGAGCACAGCGGGACTTTGGTCTCCATCCCAAGCTCACAGGCTGGGCACCTGCTTCTGCAGCACAAGGCAGTTCTGCAGGAGAATGATGTGGGTTCAACTAAATACATTCACATCCACAGAGACAGAGATCACCCCCAGCTGAAACGGCCAGGCTACACGACATGCCCAGAGGAAAGCTCAGGATGCCCAAGTCCAGGCTCTCTCTTGAGGCAGCCAGGAGAGGAGCCACGTCTTCTGCAAGGACAGGCTCCGAGAGACACCATTACCCTCCTTCCTGGCAACTGCATTTACCACAGCTCCGTGCTCCCAAATCTCCCTGTTTCAGGATGGAAAATGTTCTTTCACTGGTGACTCAGTGTCAAGAATGGAGCAAGCCATCAAGGGACTAAAGCATGCCTGCCATTTACCCATCCCTGCCACTCTCTCGTGCCAGGCATAAAAGCAGGCTGTAATACAAAAGAAGAGGTTTCTGGGGAACTAAGTAAACCTGAAACACTCGCAACGGACACTGCTCTGTCCCTTTGACTCTTCATTCCTCCACCACTCCTGTCCCGCATGGAAATCCTCCTCTGAGTGACCAAAAGCTAACTGTTGGTGGAAGGGCTATCTGATCCGAGCATGCAGACTTGCAAGCCTGCTGCTCTCTGTCCCGTGGTGGCTCTCCAGGAAAGACCCTCTTTCCCCCACGCTGCTGGGCATGGAAGGAAGGGCACTGTACAAGGGGAAGCAACACTTGTTTTGGGAGATACTCACTTGAGGCACTCTGCTTCTTCAGCAGCATTCCTTGCTCCCGGCTCTTCCACCTGACTCTTCTCTGCCTCCTTGACTAGGCTGGTCACTGCTGCTCGAAGTGCTTGGAGACTTTGCTTGGAAACCGTCCTGTGAGAGTGGGCACAGAGTCTCTCTCACATTCTGGATGGAGCCCTCCTGTTTCCCAAAGGCCCTGTACACACACACTCCCAATTGGATTTAAAGCCCGCAACTCCGGATAAGTTTCTAGTGCTTGTTTGAGGATGCTGAAAGGTGCTTACCAGCAGGGTCTACCACAGTCATTCCGATGCCCAGAGAAATCAGAGGCTCCTGGGGCAGTCCAGGTCCACCACCCAGCAATGTGTCTTCCTCACCCCGCAGGGAGTCACCGCCATCCAAATGCCACAGGTCTTGCTGCAGCTGGCACACACGTACCTTTTCAGGGAGGTGCTGCTGGCCTTGTACTCTGCACATGACACTCCTTTATATTCCTCCCACTCCTCCATCAGCCAGCAAGTGGACGAATCCTGCACACGCAGAGAGATTCTCATACAACCTTGAGACTGCGCAGTGCTGCTGCCTAGCCCACAGACCCACAGACCATATCCCGCAGGAGCACTTTGCAGCAGTGGTACAACCCAGAAAGTGACCTCAACGTGCTCTCAGGGGGATGCCAGGGCATCACTGCAATTGCCCTTTGGCCCCCACAATCCTGCTGAGATCTCACTCCTCGCAGCATGAATGAGTGAAAATCCTGCTACCGGGCTCGGCGACTCAAAGCACACAATCCTCACAAGCCCTTCTGAGCTCAGGTTTCACCCTGAGGATCACACACACTCACTCCGTATACTGTCTCTTCTGCTCTCTTCTCCTCCTCATCTGTGGGGGAGAGGTAAACAAACACCGTCATCTCCTCCTCTGGCCCCAGGTGGTAGATGTACACATCCTTAATGCTTGGCTTTCTCTCTCGAGGATGATCATCGGCCCCCTCGTCCCTGCCAGTCGTGGGTAGGCTGAGGTCAGGCGGCAGGTTTGTCAGTGTTTGTGACATCCGCCGAACCTGCATCGGCATCAGAGCAGCATTTGTACGCTGGGTCTCCCCTCTCTCGGACACTCTGAACATGCCGCACTAGAGCGGCCGGCGCCTGCAGCAGCTGGGCCCTCAGCAGCCCCCAAGTCTGGTGGGGCCTAAGGCACCCCAAGGGAGGAGAAACCCCTTGCCCAGGCAGGGACACTGCAGTCATAGCTGGAGAAACAGGACAGCCACGTCCGCACAGCCCTCAGGGCATGTGCCAGCCTCACCAAGGCTCACCAGTGCTGCCAGCCAAACTTTCCATCTCAGTCGCACATCTCTCACATAGCATAGCACAGGAGGGGAAGGAATTGCTGTTGCCTGAGCAGCAGCTATGAATGCAGCCCCGCTGTCGGCATCAGCAGGTCAGAACAAATGACCCTAAATACCCCTCCTGACCTCAGCTTGTACCCTTAGCATGACTGCTCATGGCCTCGCTTGCTGCTTCCCCAACCCCCAACAGACCAGTAAGGGGCCTTTAATAACACTGGCACTTCTCTTGCACCACAGACCCCATTCCTGGTGGTCCTTTGTCTCTTATGGATGCATTTCAAGGCATCTCTGACAGGGTCCCTGAAGTACCTTCAAGGTTTGGCTCCCCTGGAGTAAAGGAAAGGCTTTTTCTTGTCTGAAGGTTTAAAAAGGCTTCCCGTCCCTGGGTCCCCTCTGGCTCTTTAATTTCTCTCCTTGTCTTCAGTGCTGCCTTTTCTTTCTTCTCCTTTGGCTTTGCTGACAATTCTGGGTATCTGGCTTCAGCACTTGCCTTCCTCTTGCCTTTCTCTGCCTTCCTTGAGCAGCTCCCTCGGATGGCTGGCAGCACACTGAAAACACACATCACGGGGAGGTGGTGCGAGCACAGGGCGAGCCTGGACTCCATCCCAAGCTCACAGGCTGGGCACCTGCTTCTGCATCACAAGGCAGTTCTGCAGCCACGGTGCAGTTCAGGTGTTCCCCTGCCTCACTGGCTCCAGCATCGCAGCCCATGTGCTGGGCACCCTGCAGCCCTGACAAGCCTGAGGGAGACTGCATCCCCAGGAGCAAGCCATGGCTGGACAGAGGGCAGAGCTCAGTGCGCCACTCTCTGCTGCCTGCGGTCAGTGTCTTCAGGCCTCCTGGCTCTCTTCCTTTCTCATGTGCAAGGTTTTCCATCTGCAGCTGGTCAGAGCTGTCCAGAGAGGATGAGGAAGCCCTGGAGTTCATCCAGGCCTTTGTGAGCGGCAGACAAAAGGTAGCTGCAGCCATGTCCATTGGGGCGCTGTGCCTGTGTCTCCCTCCGGGTCCTGCTGGGTCTGCGGTCTGCTGCCAGGCTGCTGACCCTTCTGGTCACTAGACCACCTTCCTCCCTGCCTAGAGGCTCGTCCTTCTCTGCGTGCGGTTCCCTGGAGCCTGGGAGACGGCTCCTGTGCGCAGACCTACTGTGCCTCCTTGTGCGCTGCACTCCCAAAGACATATTGCACGTGTCTCACAGCGAGCTCACAAGACCACTTTTTGTAGGGGTAAAACCCTTAGGCGGCTGGGTCGGTTGGAGCAGCAAATCTCTCCAGCCAGAGTCACTGCAGGGCGCTTGCTGCTGCCTGGAGAGCTCTAGGGCAATTAGGGGGAAGCGTCCAACGAGCCCTAGTCCACGCCTGAACTGGATACGGCCCCTGGCAAGGAGAGGAGAGAGGGGAGGAGGTGTCCCCAGGCAGAGGGGAGCCTCCTGCTCTCTCTGTCCTCTGCCCATGAGCACCCCACAGGGAGATCCCAGGGCCTGGGGAGTGCTGGGAGCACGGACCCACGAGTGCGCACAGGAGGAGGCCCCATTGATTCACCAAGCTCCCTTCAGCGCCGGGTCAGGCCAACGGACTCACCCTGGCAACCGTGGAGCAGCCGCACCATGGGCAACGGCGTGCCAGAGCTGCGGGCCCCAGCGTGGCCTCTCCAGTCCCCACGCCTCCATTTGCAGGGGTCAAGTTTGCACCAAGAGACAGGAGCCACGGGCAATCTGCTGCTCTAAGTGGGGACGCTCTTGTCATTAGGCTTCATTGTCAGGACTTGCAGGGCTAGGTCCTGCCTCAGCAGAAGAAGTCCAAGAGGAGAAGAGGGAAGGAGGAGGACTGCAAGGCTCAAAAGGAACAAAGCCCTCAAGGGAAGGGGAGGGGGGCGGGACTTGCTCTCTTTTGGCCCTTCCCAAAGGCCCCAAGTTGTCTGATGCCTGCAAGGCAGAGCCCGTCCTCCTGGCTCGGAAAATACTGACTCTCTCTTTGTAAGTGGAGGACCTCCTTCCACAGGGCCTCTTTTTTCTTTCTTAGAAGGGGTAAGGGCTGTTTGGGTGCTTCTGCCCACTTGGTGAGGGGAGCCCACGCGCACGCTGTGTGGCTGCTGCCTGGGCTCGTAGGTGGTGGGTGCCGGGACCTCGGCTCTGGCTGCCCAGGGCAGGTGTGTGTCACTACGCCGGGGTGGGCACGGCGGCCAGGGCTGGCGCTGGAAAGGGGCTGTGCCCCTGTGACAGCACAGAGGACAAGTCACAAAGGGAGGGGGCTGTCACCAGGGCACCCGCAGGCGTTGGCCCCGCAGCACTGCTGGGTCCACAGCTGTATGGCCTGGGCCAGCCCAGGCCGCAGCAGCCTCTGGAGGGTGAGTGCGGCAGTGGGGCAAGGCTGGGCGGGACGAGGGCCGGGCACCAACGCTGGCTCCCTCCCGGAGGTTTCCAGCGCTGAAGCAAGGGCTGAGCCACGCAGAGCAGCGCATTGGGTTAGGGATGTTGGCGCCCTGAGGGCTGGGGGCAGAGGTGCCCGGGGCTCCCAGTGAGCCCGGGTGCCCAGAAATGTGTTGGGGATGTGCCGGGCACCCGCAGCTCTGCAGGCCACTGCTCCCTTGGGGGGGCATGGGGCCTCGGGAGTCCCCACTCTGGTGGCACTTGCCCTTTCTGCACCCCTGCCCCTGGAACAAAGCCTGGCCAGGATGCTGGGCCTCAGGGGAGGGTTGGCAGGATGGGCCCCACAGCATCAGCGTCTAGGGCCTGCGTCCCCTTGGAGCCTGCGGGCACCAGGGCCCAAGCGCTTTCCTTGGGGCGGCCCGGGGTCCTCGCTCAGGCAGCGCTCACAAACCCCACCCTTGCTGCCTCCGAGCTCCCTCACCCCTTCTTCCATCCTGCCCCTTCGTGCCTGCAGCTCCTGCCGCCAATCCGCAAGCTCTCTCCCAGCCAGCCCGGCTCACCTGCTTCTCTCCCATCTCCTCTAGGCCATGGCTGTGGGCCTTGTGCTCGTCCTGGCCGTGCTGGGCATTGTCCTGCAGCCGCTGAAGGTCAGTGACCACATGGATGCGGCCACGGAGCAGCGGATGCAGCAGCACGAGGAGCAGCTGAGTCAGGAGATGACTCGGCTGCAGCAGGAGTTTGCGGAGATGATGCAGGAGCCGCAGAGCGGACTTTTCAGGAGAGACGTGGTCTTCGCCACCTGGGACCTGTGGCAGTTTGGGACCTTTGCTGGAGGCCTTGTGCTGCTCTTTGGGCTCTTCTGGATGGCCACGGAGCAGGACTTTGACAAGTCTGACAGCAGCAGTGGCCTGAGCTCCTCCAGCAGCGAGGAAGAGGGGGAAGGCGAGGAGCAGGAGGCTGCGGGCGCTGTGCACTGGCTCTCTCCTGAACAGCAGCTGGACTCCACAGGCCAGAGGGCCCTAGAGACCTTCTACGAGCAGCACCTCTGCGGGCCAGCGCAGGACGTGGCCCACACGTGCAAGGTGGTGGAGGAGCTGGTGGGCAACCTCCTCCATGCCTGCCACATGATCTCTTTGACAACTTTCTTGCCACGGCTGGAACGGTGCATCGGCGTGGGCAGTGTCTTTGAAGGCTGGAGCCACCGCGGGGAGGACACCGTCTACAGCCTGCTCGTGCCCCTGAAGCCACCACCCGGGCACTCCTTCCACCTGGAGCTGGGCACCGGTGAGGAGCTGCCGGCGAGGCACGGCCGTGTCCATGTGAAGCTGGAGTGCATGTGTGAGAGGGAGCAGCTGCTGGGGGACGTGCTGTGCTTCCGGCACCGCTCCCAGAGCCAAGTGCGCAGGTATCAGCGCCCCGGGCTCCTACACACCCTGTGCACCGGCTTCTACCTGGATGTGGAGAAAACCGCCCACTGGTTCCAGCTCTTTGTGAGAAACGCCTGGGACGTGATTGCTGCCGAACAAAACTGCCAGCTGACGGTGCTGCCCTCCTCCCGTTCCTGCAAGCTCCAGCTCGCATATGACTCTGGGAGGACCGTGCACGTTGAGATAATGCTGGGGGTGCAGCAAGACGACTTGGGGGTCTTCACAGAATCACAGAATCACTGAGGTTGGAAGGGACCTCTGGAGATCATCTAGTCCAACCCCCCTGCTCAAGCAGGGTCACCTAGAGCACATTGCACAGGATTGCATCCAGGCGGCTTTTGAATATCTCCAGAGAAGGAGACTCCACCACCTCTCGGGGCAACCTGTTCCAGTGCTCTGTCACCCTCACAGTGAAAAAGTTTTTCCTCATGTTAAGATGGAAGTGTCTGTGTTTCAGTTTGTGCCCATTGCCTCGCGTCCTGTCGCTCGGCACCACTGAAAAGAGTCTGGCCCCATCCTCTCGACACCCTCCCTTCAGATACTTATACACATTGATAAGATCTCCTCTCAGCCTTCTCTTCTCCAAGCTAAACAGGCCAAGCTCTCTCAGCCTTTCCTCATAAGAGAGATGCTCCAGTCCCCTAATCATCTTTGTGGCCCTTCGCTGGACTTGCTCCAGTAGTGCCACATCCCTCTTGTACTGGGGAGCCCAGAACTGGACGCAGTACTCCAGATGTGGCCTCACCAGGGCTGAGTAGAGGGGGAGAATCACTTCCCTCGACCTGCTGGCAACACTCTTTCTGATGCAGCCCAGGATACCATTGGCCTTCTTGGCCACAAGGGCACATTGCTGCCTCATACTTAACTTGGTGTCCACCAGCACTCCCAGGTCCTTCTCAGCAGAGCTGCTTTCCAGCAGGTCAGCCCCCAACCTGTACTGCTGCATGGGGTTATTCCTCCCCAGGTGCAGGACCCTGCACTTCCCTTTGTTGAATTTCATGAGGTTCCTCTCTGCCCACCTCTCCAGCCTGTCCAAGTCTCTTTGAATGGCAGCACAGCCCTCTGGCGTATCGGCCACTCCTCCCAGTTTTGTATCATCAGCAAACTTGCTGAGTGTGCACTCTGTGCCTTCATCCAGGTCATTGATGAAGAAGTTGAACAAGACTGGACCCAGTACTGACCCCTGGGGGACACCGCTAGCTACAGGCCTCCAACTAGACTCTGTACCACTGATCACAACTCTCTGAGCTCTGCCATTCAGCCAGTTCTCAATCCACCTCACTGTCCACTCATCTAACCCACACTTCCTGAGCTTGTCTATGAGGATGCTATGGGAGACAGTGTCAAAAGCCTTGCTGAAGTCAAGGTAGACAACATCCACTGCTCTCCCCTCATCTACCCAGCCAGTCATTCCATCATAGAAGGCTATCAGATTGGTTAGGCATGATTTCCCCTTGGTGAAGCCATGCTGACTACTCCTGATCACCTTCTTGTCCTCCACATGCGTGGAGATGGCTTCCAGGATGAGCTGCTCCATCACCTTTCCAGGGATGGAGGTGAGGCTGACTGGCCTGTAGTTCCCTGGGTCCTCCTTCTTGCCCTTTTTGAAGACTGGGGTGACATTGGCTTTCTTCCAGTCCTCGGGCACCTCTCCTGTTCTCCATGACCTTTCAAAGATGATGGAGAGTGGCTTAGCAATAACGTCCGCCAGCTCCCTCAGCACTCGTGGGTGCATCCCATCAGGGCCCATGGATTTGTGGGTGTCAAGTTTGCTTAAATGATCTCTAACCCACTCCTCCTCCACCAAGGGAAAGTCTTCCTCTCTCCAGACTTTCTCTCTTGCCTCCAGGGTCTGGGGCTCCTGAGGGCTGGCCTGAGCAGTAAAGACTGAAGCAAAGAAGGCATTCAGTAACTCTGCCTTCTCTGCATCCTTCGTCACCAGGGCACCCACCCCATTCAGCAAAGGGCCCACGTTTTCCCTAGTCTTCCTCTTGCTGCTGATGTATTTGAAGAAGCCCTTCTTGTTGTCCTTGACATCTCTAGCCAGATTTAATTCCAAACGGGCCTTAGCCTTCCTCGTCGCATCCCTGCATACTCTGACAACATTCCTATATTCCTCCCAAGTGGCCTGTCCCCCTTTCCACTTTCTGTATACTTCCTTCTTCTGGTTGAGTTTTGCCAGGAGCTCCTTGCTCATCCATGCAGGTCTCCTGCCTCCTTTGCTTGACTTCTTACTCATAGGGATGCACCGCTCTTGAGCCTGGAGGAAGTGATGTTTGAATATTAACCAACTCTCTTGAACACTCCTTCCTTCCAGGGCCCTCACCCATGGGATTCCTTTGTGGGCAGCCAGGAGGCGGAGGCTGGCCTCAGCAGCAGCACAACGTGGCTGGAGAGCTGTGCCCTGCAAGAGCTGCTGTTCTTCAGATTCATGGCCAGGCAGGCCCCCCAGGACAGCTGCCACCTGGCGTGTCTGCAGCTCCTCACCTACCTCCTGGAGGGCTTGGTGCTTTCCTCTGTCCACCTGAAAAGTCACCATGCACCTCCTGGCGCTGCTTCCCCCATCAGAGTGGTGCCCGGAGCATCTCCTGGAGCGTCTGAGGGATGTCCTGCACTACCTGCACCGCTGCCTGGAGGAGAAGGAGCTTCACCACTTCCTCCTAGGCAACGAGAGGGTGCCCAGGGAGGTCCCCCTGCCAGTGACCTTCCAAACGGCCAGCCCGCTCAACCTCTTCCAGCGCCTGGTGCAGGAGCCTGACGCCCACACCCAGGCACTGTGCGAGTTCACCGAGCTGCAGGATCGTCTCAGGAGCCTGTTAGACTGACGCCAAAAGAGGGTTCTGCAAATGGAGCAAAAGCACACTTTGGGGAACCTCACCTGATCCTGCTGAAGATGCCGTTGCAAGGAGGTGTGCGACAGAGGCTCCTGTGATCACCTGCACAGCGACTGCCCATCCTTCCGGAGACATTCGATTCCCCCTGGGAGCATTGCCCTATGCACACACCCCAGTAAATTTGCCTCTTTTCACAAGCCCTCTGTCTGTGGCTGGCTGCCTCCATCTGGGCAACACTGTGTGGGGAACGCGGGCCCCATCCCGCCACAGGGATACACACCCAACATTGCCTCATGTCTGGGAGATGACCAGCAATCACAAACACTAGCACACACCGGGCTACCCTATTTCCCCCAATCCCAGGAAGCTATTTGACAGTAGCAAGTGCGCTGCGCAGATGACATTTGGGAGGTGCATCAGATGTACGGTTCCCATGCTGAACAGGCACAAAATAGGGCACCTGTGACAGTGTTCGCACGGCCAGCAAGGTTAAAGCTTTGGCAATGGCCTGTACTCAAAGCAGGCACACACGCCATACATGTCACGTGTCTGGGAAGTGCTGGCCTCACTGCAGCTGTGTGACACAACAGGTGCACGCATACATGTATTTGGGATACCTGCAGCAGAAATACAGCCCTCGTGTGCTGGGGAAGACTCACAAGCTGTTTCATAATCATCGCCTCAGAAGAGCTGCACGTGCCCGAGTGCTGGAGAAGTCCGGGCTGGCGTCCCGCACGCAGTCAGTAGGGGCAGAACGCAGCCATTCTGTCCAAGACAGGCAAGGCCATCACAACCCCCTCCCAACTGATGGGTCTTTGAAAGGTCACGGTCAAACGGAGACCATAGATTCTCTCTGCGTCTTCCACCCCAGAAGTTTGTTGTTTTTTTTTTTCCTAAAAGGATGCAGGAACCAGGAAATAGTAGTGCATGTAGAGAAATGATGCTGTAGCATATAATGTACATATGTCTATAATGATATAATAAATAATATTGTAATCAAAAAAAGATCATTAGCTGCTGTACATAGCTGTAGTTTGAGAGATCAATGATATCTACTTATTTCAATTATGGACACTCTACAAATAAATTAGGAACCGATGTATCTCCACATGAATGAATTCAGGAGCAACCGAATGTGTCACTGGCTATATTGTTGTAGAGGACCTCTTAGGGGTAAATTTTTCACTGTGAGTATGCGCAGCTATTCGGTCGTCACGTTTAAAAACAATTTCAGGATTGCATTTTGTGCACGTAGATAGGGTTAACTAATGTTTTTTCTGTCTTTCTGTCTCTTCCTTTCATATTTCCAGACATCAGCCTTTGCTCTTCCTTCAAGCTGTATGGGTTGTTACCGGCAAAACAACAAACAAAAGCAAGCGGGCTATTCATTGATCTCTAACTTTTGTCTAATTGTCCTCCCCCCACACTGTCCATACTTTACATTGCTGAAGTGAACCTTGTCTAGAGCTGACTAGAAATTTTCCAAGCAAAAGTTTCATCAGAAAAATTCCAGCTTGCTGGATCATAAACATTTCACTCTGTATTTCAAGTTTGATAAACTTTCAGCGAATCCAGGGCCGGACTTCTGCCAGGTTTTTCAGGTGCACAGTGGCAATAAGAGAGACCCTTTGCTTTCAAAGCCAAGGTCATTCTATCAACTGGGTGGACCTGAGGCCTCTGAAACTCTGTGTCCTGGAAGTCTGGAGCAGAACCTCTAAGGCACCACCTCAAATGACCCCAGATGGAAAACATTTCAAGGTCTATAGCCCAGGAGAAGGGAGCTGTGCAGAGATGCTCTGCTCTCTGACTTGACATCAGTCAGAAAGGCTTGAAAGCCCTAACTGTAAATGGGACTCACCTCCTGGCTCTGCAGAAGGAATGGAGGTGCAGTGCAAATTTAGAAAATAAATGAAGTGTCCCAGGAGCATAACTAGCCTATTGTGGGGATAATGAGAAAATAACGAACATTAGTTTAGGTTATCTTAATGGTAAGAAGCCTTCCCTTGTACAAAAAGAGAAGGAAGCTTTTTCCCACTTACAACAATGACCACAACAAGGCACCAAACTCCTACAGGAAATCCTGATGCTAATGAAATCTCTCTGGAGCTATAAAGTACCTTTTTAGCTCAGCCTGTGAACAGATGCCTCCTTGTAGACAACCCCAAAGCCATAAACCTCATTCTGCTTTGCGGATCCTATGCAGAGCTTCCCTACTGTCCTCGGTGAAAGACAGACCGTGCCATGAAGGCACTGTAAAAAGGAAACATTAGAACAGAATTTGAGGAGAAAGGAGCTTTTTTTTTTTTTTCTTTTTTTTTTTAATGATAGAGATGTCTCCTCACTTGGATGAAAACTGCATGAACACCTGCCACCCAGCACCTATCAGATGGTGTGAACCCCTCAGCATGCATGGGACTGTGTGCTTTCAGTGGTCAGCCAAGAATTGAAAGTGTTCATCTCTCCACGCCAGTTTTCTTAACAACTTAGTATTCATCAAACTGCACTCTTTATTAAGCAAAACATAAGAAAAATAATAATAAAACCCCTCTTCTGTTACCAATAAGCTTATGGAAATTGAATAAATTAAATACCATGCCAGGTTAATTTGAGCGGACAGGAAAAAAAAGCCTGTTTTTCAAACATATGCTATAGCCCACCTTAGAAGTAAAATGCTTATTTTCACCTAATGGGTTCTTCATACTGCATAGAAATTCCACAGAGATAAAGCACCTAATTTATTGGAGAATGTAGTAAACAACAGTAGCAGTTGAATAGCAAAACAAAGAGAATGCATAGCCAAATTACCCATCTAAACTTTATGATGCATATAATTCATAATTGTTATTAGACTAAGGTGAGGCAAGATTCTTAAATTATGTTCTTGGTCTTATTATTAATCCTACAGAGTCAGTTTAGAGTGATATATATATATTTCTGTGCCAAATTATTTCTTGACTAAACCATTTATAATTTGATGAAATTGTCTAAAACATTGGTCTTGCTTAGTATGATTTTCCCATTCCCAATGAAATACACACATGGTCAGTGGCACAACCTATTTTCAGCGACAGACTTACAGTATTTGGAAATAAACCTGAAATTACCCCTTCACAGAAAAACAAAATCAGCCCTAAAAATGAAAATAACCTTGTAAACATTATATACTCCATACCATTCCTAGTGTTTATAGTACGAGAGCTTTATAACCTATTTCTAGATGTTGTATCTTATAGACCTAGACCCAAAGCTGTTCTAAATAGCAAGGAAGATGTCGCAGATAGATTATTTGTTATTTGTTATTATTTAATATTTACAGGGATGAAGTACGCTAAAAAGACTCTCTGACTTCACAGTTTTTCTTCAGAGAATGTAGATTTGTAAAAATGAGAAAGACTACAGAGGCAGATGTCAAAAAATGGTTCTGGAGAACCCAGGCAGGCTATGCAAGAGCCTAACTTGTCAGGCAGGTTTTCCCTGGAAATTTGCCCGGTTTCCTGGTGGCTTGCCCACCTAGTTTCTTGGCAGCCCTGGAAAGCCACTGACAAGTCTCAGTTCCAGATTACTGCCTCTTCAATAAGTTGCCTGCTGACTGAAACCCTGGGAGCTCTGGCAACACGGGTGCTGGGATGCGTGGCTGCGTAAGCATGCCTGAAGGTTCCTGGGAGAACTCAGTTCAGTAACTATTAAAATAAAAGGTTTGGTTTCTTAACAAAAGTCGGGTTTCTCCCCTATTAGAATAGATTGAAATTGGAACAAATTCATATTTTACTGTCCTCCTGAAACACAATTCCTGTTCCTCATGTATTGGTACTTGAAGTCAAAATTATTTTTTAAATAAAAGTCAAAATAATTTTGGTGAAACTATCCAAGGAAATGATCCTCTATGAGTAGTCCACATCACAGAAAGAAAAATGACAGAATGAAACACATCCCAGGATAGAGCTTCCTCAAGATCTTCTTTAATGGTATAGAAATGTGGAAAATCCATAAGTAAATTAAATCTGCAGACGTTAAATTGCACTGTAGTTTGGGGAGGTTCTATAACATAAGTGCATGGAGGCACCAGAATATGGACAGAAAAAGACATAGTGAGATTCAGCTTCACAGATGTGAACTGGTATATTTAAGGGGGAACAACTTGAAATGCAGGCACTAATTGGACATGTGACGCCTAGAAACATTGCTGAAAGACACCTGGGTATGACAGCTTGCTTATTTAGACACACGTATGAGCTTTCATCAGAAAGCCTTTCAAAGATCTGAACAAATAGATAATGTTTATGCAATGTCCCCTTAGACTTTGGCTGCAATGGGAAGTGTGGGAATTGAGTGCCAGAGGAATGGCCTTTCATTGAAATGACCTATTCCTCCGGCTGCTGTAAGTTTACTTTCAAGCAAGATAATACATGTGAATATCACCATGCAGGCCCAAATGTGGTCCAAGAATTAAACGCTGGTCCTGGATGTTACAGTCTAGGACTGTTTAGGACTGTTTTTTTTGTTTGTTTGTTTTTTCCCTGCAAAATAAGAGTGTTGAATCCTTTCGTTCTTTCAAGACACAGATTCATGATGTTAATGTTCGTAATATTTTATAGCTACCAAGAGCAATACTACTGCACTAACCAAACTTTCTAGATATGTCTAGCTGTATCTTAAATCAGGGAAACAACATGCCATCACCTGCCAGTGACAAATAACTACAGAACTGGACATGGAAACTTTAAGTGCAACAGTGTAGACAGCATTTCACAGAGCAAAGAACTCTCCAAAAACTTTATAAATTACCATTTGGAATATTACTTTAAAATATGAGGCATCTCATTTAGCGGGAAGATACTAGTGAACAGGCAGGAATTCAGAGACTGTCTAGGAAATGAGCCAGGGCAACAGAGACTGACTTCTGCAGACACATTAAAAAGCTGAATACGAATACAGTGCCTCAGCCAAGGAGATGTAGTAATCATACGTGTTAAAGCAGTGTACAAGCACAAAATGTGGAGAGTGATTCAAAGAACCAGAGTGATGAGATTATAGTAACACAGAACAGATTTAGACTCAGTCAAGACTTTTTAACTTTTTTTTCCCCAAGGGAAAGGATGGAATTCCAAGCAGTTGGGACATTTACTGGAATGAGAAGTAAACACGGACCAGAGAAAAACTCCTCACTGGTACAACAGATGAGCTTCCCCACTATATAAATTCTTTCTGTCTTTAATTAATGTCAGCCCAATCCTGAACCCAACACTACAGCGGACACCGAACACAAGGTTGGTGGTCAATGCCATATAGCAAGAGCGTTTGGGTTTCCTCTTTATAGACTCCTGTGTACCCTGTCAGTGAACACAAAAGTGCAGCAATGGAAAAAAAAAACAAAACTTACAGATGATAACAAACAAGCCTGGGAGAATAGTAACCTATCAAAAACAGTATTATATTCCTACTACTGTGTAGAGTAGTGCCCTGAGTCACCTATTTTCCTGTGAACATCTTTATCCAATGCAGGCATGGCTATCCTTAGCAAAGAACGGCAAGATGTTGCTGTGGGTAATGTATGAGTAAAGGAAGGTGAAGAATCAAGACAGACAGTAAAAAAGCTTTGTTTATCTAGGCCATAGTTCAGCAAAGAATTTAACTGCTTAGCTTTCAACCCCCAAATTATCACAAACTTGACTAATTATGGCAGGAAAGCCCACCACAATTGTCAGTGCCCTGTTGAGTCAGTGGGAAGGTTGGCTACACTAGCTGCTAAGCCTGATGAACAGAACCAATTGCTGTTGCATTTATAGGAGCAATTCAAAGTAAGTAGTACTTCTGCAGCATTAAAGGTTATTTCTTATAGAGATTATCTTAAAATAAGGTCACTTCTTATATCCACAGCTATTTTATTTTATACTTATATTAAGAAAAAAATCATTGTTTTGATATGGTAACATCATCACCCAAAATACTGTGGTGCCATCTTGTGGCAGTCTTTTCGATAGCATTAAGATTATATGAATTAGATGCTTCAAAATAGCATTAAAACAGCTGGATTTTGTTGTGATTAGAGTTTTGTGCTCTCTACATAACCTTCCAGATACGGCTAGTTCTTCTATTTATCTGTGTTTTATGGTTCTATATTTAGAGTTCTCTCTGTTTTAAAAATTTTAAGGTAAATTTCAAAAACATTTCAGTGGAAGCTGAACTTCAGTATCCCAACACTATTAGAAAAATCAGTGTATGTAAGAACTCCAACTGTGTTGAGTGTTCTCAGCCTAGAGGTAGTCATGTACACAAATATTAGCAATGTTGGGCCTTCCTAACTATATATATAAAATAAAAATCTTGTAAATAAAACATCTCTGTTGGACTGGAAATGACCATCAATTTGTTCCTCTTGAGGTAAATCAATCTTTTATAAAAGGATACATAATGAGATCAAAAAAAGAAATTAAACAGGTAAATGGGGGAAATGAACAGTTTTCCCATCCCTTCTCTAGGAGCTCCATTTTAGAGGCACATTCTAAAAGAAAATACTATCTTTAGAAGGTGCAGGATAGACTTGCTCTCTCAGAACAGTTTGCCTCCATGTGGTCTTTCAGCAGCTCATTAATGAGCAAATTCAGGCTTTTTTCAAATGTTTGAAATTGTCACTTATTTCCCACTATTTCAACCACTACATCTGCAGGTTACCTTAGTCTTTCTAAACTGAAGCATTTACTGATCTTTTGCACATTTTAAATTTCAGGTGTTCTCAAAAGTAGCTAGGTTGTTTTGTTTCTAGAAGTGCTCTTCAAAGTCAATTCCAGAGTCTTACTCCTTTGATACAGAAACTTGTTTTAATTTCCAGGTGTTCATTAGCAGCTTGTACATGTTTACTGTTGCATCAGCTTTGTCTTTATATTGCAGTTCTTCCTCTTCAGCCTCTGATGTATTTATTGATAATAGTCATATCCCATCTTAACCTTGTCTTTCTAAGCTAAAAGGACAAAGTTTGTCTTCATCATAGGTTAGTGAAAGCTAGATTATGCTAGGAGCCACTCAGCACACATCCTGCAGTTTTGCAAACCAGAACCTAGATGATCAGTATTGCACAGTGTATTTAAGGTGAAATATTGTTAAGGCCCTGGAATACCTGTGTATTCCAAGCATATGCTTGGTTTTCCATCAGTACCACAACAGTGGCTCATAGTGCCCCCGTAATCCACTACTACTGTCCAGGTGTTCTCCTTCTCTGTTATTCTAGCTCATAAAATTCCAGTTTTAAAACACTGAAGTTTGTCTGAAAATAGTTTTTTCTTTAGAATATCTTCTAGTCATACACTTAATATATTGGGCTTGTTCCAGATTATATTTACTTTCCTTAGACTAGCTGATTTTACATTACTCAGTATTCACTGAGTAATGTACACAGGTAGTCTCCCAGCAGCAAGTTATTTGTCTACTTTTTCATTAAAATAGGACTATTCTGATTGTACAATATATCACATATATACAGTGGTGTTCTAGAACTCCAATTTATCACTTTGAAGGTAAGAAGCACCTTTACAAACAGAAACGTTAGCAACCCATTATACTAAATCAGACTTTTTACGTAATAGGAGATACACTGGTGAAACCTGGACTTCCACAAGTTCTGTTCAGATAAACACCTACACCTATGCAAGTTTACATGCTGCATCTAACAGTAACAGTACATTTGAGATGTTATTATGGAGCTTCACAAAAGAATCTGTGTACAAGAGCTGGAATACAGAAAGCCTATTTCAGGTTAATAACATCAGCTAGATCATCTAAGAGAAAAACATAATCTCAGTGGTTTATATACTCTCTGTTTATATGCACACACACATCTATCTATCTATCTATCTATCTATCTATCTATCTGTCTATCTATGCATTTTACAAACATACACACACATGTATCTATATTATATAAATAAACAGAATCACAGAAGCACAGAGTGGTTGAGGTTGGAAGGGACCTCTGGAGATCATCTAGTCCGACCCCCATCCCTGCTCAAGCAGGCTCACCTCAAGCACGTTGTCCAGCACCCTATCCAGACGGCTTCTGAATATCTCCAAGGATGGAGTCTTGGGCAACCTGCTCCAGTGCTCTGTTACCCTCACAGTGAAGAAGTTTTTCCTCATGTTTGGACGGAGCTTCCTGTGTTGCAGTTTGTGCCTGTTGCCTCTGGTCCTATCGTTGGGCACCACTGGAAAGAGTCTGGCCACATCCTCTTGACACCCTCCCTTCAGATATTTATACCCACTGAAAAGGTCCCCCCTCAGTCTTCCCTTCTCCAGGCTGAACAGGCCCAGCTCTCTTGCCCTTTCCTCACATGAGAGGTGCTCCAGTCCCTTCATCATCTTCGTAGCTCTTTGCTGGACGCGCTCCAGTAGCTCCATGTCTCTCTCATTTTGGGGGGGAGCCCAGAACTGGACACAGTACTCCAGATGCGGCCTCACCAGGCTCCTGAGTAGAGGGAAAGGATCACCTCCCTTGACCTGCTGGCAATGCCCTTCCTAACACAGCCCAGGATGCCACTGGCCTTCTTGGCCACAAGGGCACACTGCTGGCTCATGGTCAGCTTGTTGTGCTTTTACTCTATGCCCTGACACTATTTCTTCTCATCAAGCAAGAACATGGGAAAGGCATCAGGGGCTATTTTTTTTAATAAATACTACTTCAATAACCAAATGTCCTCTAGATTCAAGCTCTACAAGCAAGATTATTTTAACAAATCTCTCCTTCTGTGTCCACAGATTTGTGATTTTACATGGGAATGGGATGAGAATTAGCTTCTTAATACACATTGCCAATGGGTTCTGAGACACCCAGCAAGTATGCATGTTGGTTGAATTGCTCCATATTCTCCACAGTTGAATAAAGAATAGGATGCATGCATCCATTTGATTGCCAGACCCCCAGAGCTGAAGTGACCCATCCAAGGGAGTTGAACTGAGAGATCCTGAGCTGTTGAAAGGACGTGGAGGTTCCCGGGTGAAAAACAGTATGTCTCATTAAATACAGTGAGAAGGAATTGCTTCTTTGGTTTACTTGTCTTCAACAACAACAACAACAAGTGCATACAATGAGCGGTTTATCTCCTCCTCCCAAGAGTAACAAAAGAAGGAACTAGAAAAAAACAAAACAAAACGGTACAGCAAAAAATATCTCTAAAGCTCCAATTAAATACCTAAGTAATTTTATGGGGAAGTGTCTGAACCAGACTGGCCTTTTCTCTCTTCTGCTCCCAAAACAGGACAGAAGGCTGATGACACCTGCCCATCCTTGGCAAACTGGCCTGGACAGGAACAGCTGATAAAGGGGGAATGTAAGTGTAAACGGTGTGTGTGAATGAGACACTCAAAAGGTGTGGAGGCATATGCCCCCAAACTGATAACAGTGAAGAGGAAGATAACCATCAGCTGGATTAAATGGTACCCAGGGAATTAAACAGAGACTTTTGAAAGGAAGGAGGAGTCAGACTGAGAAGAAATATGAAGGAAGCGTGAAAATTTATAACAGTGGGAAAGGGAGAGGGAGCGGGAGTGGACGAGTAACATCAGCCCAGTGCAGCAGTCCAAATCTGGCTTGACACCACCAGACATCACTGCACCAGCATTGCAACCTCTGTCCAGGCCAGGCAGAGCATCCTCCCTGCCAGATGCTACGAGCAGCTGGCATCCAGGTATGGCATGACAGTACAGGGGCAACATGTGGGCACCACACCTCGAGTGTGTGGCTGTGGCCTACTGGGGGTTTTGTCACTGGCGTGTGGGTCAGTGGGTTTGGGGAGCGGCAGGGGTGCACATACCGAGCCCTGTAAAAAGCCTTTCTTCTTCAATATACATTTGTCTCCCTCCCATGTCTGCTTTTGCCACAGACCTGATCAACCAAGAAGTAAGTTGTTCACAGAGAGTAGTTATTTTAAGTCTGAAGACGCACGCCGGTATTAAGATTTTTCAAGATCCAATGTGTCTGTGATTGAAACAGAGCTGACAAGCAACCCAGCTGGTGATTCCCTTTGTAATAAGACACATCCAAACAATACAGATGGAAGGAATGTTTGGGCAGACATGGGAAAATAAGATTAAGAAATAGCTCTGTCAAATTACCTTGGGGGACTTCTCTCTGCTGGTTTAAAGAGGTGTCCCTCTTCCATAAAGCTTGCTGTTTCAGTGTTGTGCACATCTATTTATCACCAGCAAGAGATTCAGTTTCATGCGAGACACAAACAAAAACCCCTTCCAGAAGCCCAGGAAGCTACGTGCAACTTAAGTTACCTGCAAGCCACCAAAACTTGCAGCTAACAAGTCAGGTTAAAGTCCTTGTTCCCCAGTACCAAGGACACTGTCAATACTACAAGCAAGTCTAAGCTTCACCGTAGAAAGTTTCCACACTAAATCTTGCTTTCTGAGTCAAGCTGGATTTTTTTCTTTTCTTGGTTCGGCAAAATTATGGCATAGCAAAAATAGTGATGTTTCTGGAAACAGTTTTCCTCCCCCAGGCTTTCTTGAGGTGGCTCTTAATTCTATGAAAGCCACTGCAGGCACTAGCAGATAATTAGAAAGAATATCCTCTGAACTGCATTCAGAGGTTGCTGAAGGATTTGCTTTGCCTGTGTCGGGATCAGATTTGTTTTAAAAACCTCACCTGAGAGACAACACAGGAGCCCCACAGACGGCATCAGAAAAATCGATTCTAAGAAGCTGGCAAAGGATGATCATGTTGATCAAGCTTTCAAATGCCTTCTTTAAAGGGAGGCACTGAGGGAAGACATCCAGATCAACATAGCTCCAAAGGCACTGACAACCATTGGTCACACAAAAAAAAAGCTGGGCACGAGACATTAAGGCAATGCACACTGGGAAGGAGGGCCGAACACACTCATCTCAGTGGATCATACACACTATATATATGGGACAAAAAATAGCGAGTCAAAGCAAGTAAAGGCATTGATTTGAGTGTTTTTAGTATATTTTACGATATACTTGCACATGTATGCCAAAGCTCTCTTGCCTGAATTAGGCACAGATAACCTGGCAGCACACAATTAAAACAAAACATCATGGAGCTGAAGTCAGTCTTCTGAAGTTCACATTACTGGGCACCAAGGAAGGTTCCAATTTCCTTCTTCATCTCCTACAAAGAAAAAGATACTTATCAAATAGGTGTGCTGAAAACATCACAATGTCTTTTTAGTCCCTCTGGCTTTAAAGGCACCCCTATGTGTCCCAAGCAGAGTAAGAGAGAGAGCCTGCATGCACCTGCTTTCAAAAAGCATGATGAGGAGAGACGTCCCAAGAAGCCACACCTAGCAGCTGAAGAAGGTACTTTGTGCACCTGCAGCAATTCCTTGTTACACTTTCCCTCTGCGCACACTCGGGCTTGCTCCTTACCTACTTACACAGGGCAGCGAGAATAGCAGAGATTGTTTGTCAAGCTAAAGGGAGAAGTGGGAATCAGAGAAGTGCAATCACCTTTCCTGAACTGCAGCACTACACGTTCTTCAAGCTACAGCAGCTCACAGGCCCTGCGATAACAGAAAAGAATTCCCTTCCCAAGCCAGAACATGCCATCAGACTGGATGAGATGGGCACACTTTTGAACCTCGTGGCTTCCTGGAGCACAAATACTCCTCCCTGTGTCGCAAGCAGAACAGAGCCTGTGTTCTCGCTCTTTGTCAGGTGTGCAAGAGGGGATGGAGACGAGCAGGACTTAGGAGAAGGGCCCCCCTCTTTTCAAGGCAAACTGCAGAGGCACAATGAATTTTGCCTCCTCCGATGCACCCGCATGTCGGAGACCAGTGGGTTTGTGGCTCTTGAATGTGAAGAGTGAATTGCTGGCATATCTATACTGACTCCGTCCCGCGAGTGCCTCACTTGGGCCGTGGTGGCCTCCTCAAGATTTCTGTTCACTTCTGGCAACTCGTAAATCCTCCTTGACAAGAGACCTCAGCGAATCTCAATAAGCAGTGTAACATTGGCCAAGGCAGAAAGCTCCCTCCGTGTGCAATTCGAGACGCTCGCGCACACTAGTCTAAAAGAGATTATGGTGGTGGCATACACTTCCCAGTTCCTTACCATGCTTGCCTGCCTGTAAGGGGAGGAAGGGGAAGGGACAAACTGAGACCAGTGCCCTTCTTTCACAGCCCCCTCCCCAAAGAGAGGCCCTCAGGAAAAGCTGTTCACAGACTCCCAGGTGAACTGCTTTGAAAGGGCTGTGTGCGTGGAATCCCTCATCTTCCGGTTCGGGCTTTGTCCTGCTGAAACTGCCAACAGTCATGCCAAACGTAACAACCGCTTTGCAGTATGCACCAATTTCTTCCAGACAGAAATGAACAACTCCTATATTACATGGACCGCTAAGCAGCAAAGAGATGAAGATTAAAGAAGCACGATATCCACAATGTGCCCTTGGAGGAACTGCCTAACACTGACTGGAAGCGTGATGTAAAATATTACCTCTATTAACTGAGTCTTGTCATCGTCTTGTCGATGCCGGTAAATACACTGGCTGAGCACAACATGTAATTTTTCCAGGTGGAAGATGCTGAACTTCTTTGTTATCTCACCAGCAGCGCTCAGCAGTTGCTGAAGCAAAAAGGGAGACAATACAAGTGCAAAATAGCATGAGATCTTTTGAACAGCCTCTGGGCATGGTCAGAAACTAAACCAGGACAGTGTAACACAATTCGCATCCTACTTTCTTATATTGCTAAATAAAATATGAGTGAAACTTCAAAGAACAGACTAAACATCGCTCCGGATTTCTGGGGAGGAAATGAGATAATTGGTCCTACTTCAGAGAAAAAAGCAAGGCTTGGATTTCAGCTAGCATTGCGTTACTTCTCAGTCTATGCCATGAACGATCCTAATGGCAAAGCAACTTCTTCCAGAACTGCAGCAACTGCCGTGGCCCATTGCGCAGTAAGGGATAGAGGCTGCCACAGCACAGGCACGAGTGCATTTGAGGGGATCGTATCGCTGCAGCACAGGACACTGGCTGGAAGAGAGGCTACAGATCTCCTGGAAACGCTGCTGACGGCAGGGAACAGGAGCCTCCCCAGCTGCTTCTCTTGACCCCTGAGCTGAACTTTCACCACGTCTACAGCTGCGCTGGCAAAACAGATAGCTCATGTGTCTGAAGCAGGTCAGGAAGCAAAGGTGGATCGGTCAGCTCCAACCTACCCTTAAACAGATGTCAGTCTCATTCTCCTCACTGGATGGGAATTTCCTCCTCTTCCCTGTTACGCTGCCTGACGGGGATGTGTCGCTTCTGCGTTTTCTACTTGTTACAGCTGCACAGAGGCATTAGAAACAGCAAAGCAAAACATTAGCTTTCTTCAATTCTAGCATTGCCATCTGAGATGGCGTACAAGGAAAAGGATCAAAGGGACCGAACTATCACTGTGCTGTCTCACTGCATACGCAAATCGAGAAAGAAGGGGGAGCAAGTTAAGGGGGTCATTTTGCTTTTAGATTTTAAAAGAAGAGGACCTGATTACATAATGTCATGTAATGTAATGACTTTAGACAGAAGGCTTTACCACAAAGGAAACTTATCTCAGCAAGACAGGTTGCTTACTATCTTATTACAGGAACCGAAGTTGATGAAAAGCAGAAAAGCCATTGGCGACAAGCTCTTCTTCAACACTGGGAAGAGTTGAAGAGGCAGTCTTAAGGGAATACTTGTTGGAGAAGGGAAAATGCTCCTTAAGGACTTACACCTCTCATGCTTTCAGATTCAGTTCACCTGCTTTACAACCAACTTTGCGCTTACGCCTTCCGGAAGAAGACACCATTGTTTGCATTCGCTGAACATTGCACAAAACTCATGGATGAAACCAGTGGCAGAATTCCCACTCCTGCCAGCAGGATAAGGAGCTGTCACACCATAGCATGGTCCTTAGTGGAGAGAAAGCCAAGCCCCTTTGTTCCTTCGTGTCCTTCTCACAGGAAAAGCAGAGGGCAGGGAAGAAACAACGGTCTGGCCTTCAGATACCTACTACGCTTGCTCCCCTGTTTCTTCCACTTGTGTTGGCAGGTCTAATCCTTTGAAGTGGAAATCACAGGGAGAGGCACTGCTATCTCTCTGGGCACGGGGGAGGCAGGTCAGAAGGAAAGGGAAACAGAAAGGAAGCCAAAGCATTGAGGGAAAGAGCGAGAGTGCCTCCTATTGCTCTAAGAACTTGTGGAGCATTCTGAAATGCTCTATACAGCGTTTTATATTTCAGGAGGCAGCAATTTAGGCCTTAATTTCACCAGCATGTTGCGTGAGTGTCCTGTGGATTTACCTCACATGCTGAGGTAAACTGAAAGTGAACCGAATTTCCAAACAGAATGCCTTTGGCATAAAGAGCTCGGCTGCCCCCAAAACGGGTATGCTGTGAGAACAGGGAAGAGAGCAATGGCAAATGCAACTTACCACTCGAGAGGGGTGTACGGGAATGTACAGGCCCCGCTGGCAACATCTCCTCCGCTTGCTCCTCAAGCTGTTTCGTTTGCTTCTCTGCCAGCGGTCGAGGCTCCGGTGGAGATGCTGCAGGCAGAACGCCCAGTGCCTGGCAAGCTGCAGCCAGTCAGAAGGTTTTAGACAATGGATGGTACTCAAAGCACGCTAAAGCATGCAAGCCTACTAAAAATTTTTGCCAGAAGATCTGTTACCAAAACAAATGCTGAGTGGCTGCCCCCGTAACAGTTAGCAAAGATGTCTTTGTAGCATATCCTTACCTCCTTTCCTTCTTGACGCAGCAGGTTTAGCAGCTTGATTTAAAAGCAAGTCCTCAGAGAACTCTCTGCCTTCTTCCTCGCCAGGCAACTGGACATGGAAAACTTCTCCATAAGCATCAGAAAATAAATCTCGGACCTCAGGTGGGAGGAGAAAAGACATTGCAGATATAAGGCCACAGAAATTCAGGGTTGACTCCAAAAAAACGAGTACCTTTTCAAATTCAGCTGAGAACTGATTTGAGTACGAGAGAAACTATGGTAAGGTAGCTTCTTGGCCCTGAAGGCTAGATTTTCATAGGTTACCATGGCAATGTAAAGCATCTTCTTTAAGGGACTCTTCTGGGATTAAAGCTCAGTGACGGGCCCATCTCTTACAGTGCTTAAAGAGATGACGTCTACCACCTCCAGGGCTGCCTGCTGCATATTTACTTGCCTTGCTGCCCTTCCGTTTGAACCCTTGTGGCAACTACAGGGGGAACCAGGCAGGGTTCAGCAGACCTGAACTCCCCGCTCAAGTGTGACTGCTTTGGGTCAGCTTTTGTTTCTAATTTTAACTAAGGTCTCTGAAGATGCATGCTTCCAAGCTGTACAAGCTAATCTGCATGAGAGCAGCCTCTTTCAGAGTTTAAGCATCTTCCTTTAATGCAAACTTTCCGAGGGCTAGAAAGGTAAGGATGTTCTCCTGTTACAGTCTGCTGCTTGAATCAATCTCATTATCTTCCTAGGGTGACTTAAAGAGAAGGTGGAATTAAGCCTCCAGATTTTTAAAGCTTTGGCTTGTGTGAAGGAAGAATTGTCATTTTTGTTAAGGCATGGAAAGTCTAAATTAATTGCCATTGTTAACAATGTAAGAACCGCATTTTGAAACGGCATGCTGTCGCAAGAAGTAATTTTAGTAAACATATTGTTTTTATCCCTTTCAGTGCAAGCATTGTGTGTGCTTGACTAAGTACATCAATAACCATGTGGAAGGAAGTCGTCGGGATTATTCTCCGAGAGGGAATTCATGCATGTGTCTGAGAAGCCCATAGGGGTGGGGAAGGCTGGGTCAAAGTGAAGCTCTTGACTCCGAAAGCCTTGTAGACAAATGTGCTCAGCAGTGATTGCTGCCTAAGCCAATTTCCAAAGATTCAGGCAGGCTGCCCTGGTAACACCAAGGAGCCCTCCGCTTTGGGGAGCGCAGTATCCAGGTGCTTACTGGAGAGAGAAATTCCAATGAGACAGAAAAAAGCAGGAAAAGCAGCAATAGAAATACCTCTTGGGGGAGCTCCGCATGACATACATCTGATGTTGCAAGCAACAAAACTGGAGCGTATGCTGGAACGTTCTCTAATAACGTTGTAAACGTAGCTCTCAGTGTGACTCCAGCAGCCTCCCACCATACGGGGATATGAGGTATATAAAGGATGCTTGGTGCTGTCCTCTGGGCTTCTCGCATCAGCTAGTAAAATGGGAGATTGGACAAGAATTCTGAACCATGTAGAACAGGCTGCTAATAAGCAGCACCGTGTCAGTCAGCCTACAAAATACCAGTGCCTGAAGACAAAATGTCAGAAGAAAGCCACAAGACTAAGGTGACATTTCTGCTGGGACTCAGCTGTAGACTTTGCTGCACAGACAGAAGCAGACCTGATTTTGGACCTGCTTCGATGTAAGGTAACTCCTCAAGGGCCTCACAGCCCAGTCCGTGTGGCGGTGCATCTACCACGTGAACAGAGCGGCAAGCATCCTCTCCCAGGCTGACTATCTTTGGGCACCTGGTCAGGTGACCAGCATTCAGGCAGTTGCAGTCACAGGATGGAACGTACTAGCAGTATAGCCGGGCACTCATTAGATGCTGTGGCTAGATGACCACAGATGCCAGTGTCACATAACCCAAAAGGAAGTGTTCCCTTTATGTGACTGAGGAGCACCCAGCCACGTAACATGTCTAGCCTCCCTTGCACAGCTCTCAAGTGCTTCTGCTAAGGGTTAACCTGTGAAAACACAGTGATGCCAAACAGCAGAATGGACTCCCTGCCTAAGAGGAAAAAGGAATAAAACAGCACCGAGCCTATACGTTGCACTCTAGTTTTAACTCTAGCTAACCAAAAGTAACTCTAACTCAGTATCTCTAGTTGAGAAAAAGACACACGTGTGCAAATATGAAGTGTTCTGGCAGTCTGCTTGCCTTTACGGCATAGGCTGCAGCGCTACAGGCTCAGCATTAGCTGCGCTTCATAACTGCACCCAGCTAAAAGAATCCTCCTGTTCATCCAGGAGAGAAGAGATACCTGTGCGCATCTTTCTTCAGGCGACGTGCTACTAACAAAGAGAGCCGGCAGGTCCAGTGTGTAAACTGCAAACTTCTCCAGCGCATGTATTACTGCAGGCGCCAAGTGAGAACTTTGCCCATATCCGGGCTCTCCAGCTATTAAGAACCTTGGCCTGTAACACATGGGCTGGCAATAAGCATTTCTAGAACAATAAGAAGAAAACAAGCAGTTTGAAAGCAAAGTGATCAGTAAAGACACAGATGTTCAATCCCTCCTTCTTTTTCCTTGCTTTTCTTCCCCCCCCCCCCCCCCCACTCTCCACACTCCAAGAGGTAAGAAGCTGTTCTGTGATCAGGAAGACTGCCAATGCTGATTTCCTTAAGGACTTGTTCCATACCTCCCCCAAGCAATCCTGCTGATCCTCACCACACCTGCTGTTCATTTGGCTGGGCAATTAATGGTTCTTAAATCGTACATGTGCACTGGCCAGCCCAATACAGGACCATGGCTCAGACAGCCCAACGCAGGGGAGAATTATCATGTTCTCTCCCAGCACACACCGGTTGGGATCTCTTCACCACCCAGACACTCATTTTCAGGATGTCTTTCAGAATGTAGCAGCTTGGAGATGGCCACATCTGTCAAGTTCAACTGAAATTGGTCAAACGGCACTGAGGAACGTGGGAGGGAGGGACGTAGGGAGGCAGGGAGGTGAGGAAGGAAGCAAGGAAGCAAGGAAGGAGCAGAACAAACAACATGTCTGGGGAGAAAAAAACTGCATGGGCACTGAAACACACATTAGCTGCATCTACAGAAGTGCAAACCTGGATGGCGTAAATTGCAACATTAAGTACAAGGAACTGCAAGATGTATGTTTTCTTCAGGCATTCTCATTGAAGCATCCCTTCCCTCAAGTGCTGTTAGTGATTCTTGCTTTATTATTAAGAAATACGCCTGTCAAAAGCATTTGGGTCTACCGCCCTCCCACTTAAAAATGGCCAAGACTGCTTGCAAGGACGCAGCAAGCTGAAGAACTGGAATCAAAGGCACACCGACATTTACCTGTTCAAGTGAAGGAATGCTTGCTGCTGTCGACTGAGCATTTGACAACACAGCTCCTCTGCAAAACCTGAAGGTGACTCCTCATCACTGTACATGCAACCATGTTCTAAGATAGGATTTGCACCATCTGAAAGACAAGAGAGGTTTGTTAACTTCCCCAAAGACTCTGTACCTCCCTCCCTCACACTAATACAGCTTTGAAGTGAGTGCTCAAACCCAATGTCTTGTCTTGTCTTCATTGGATGGGCACACACTGAATGCTAGACACCTAAAGCATCCAACAAGGCCACTTCTTTGTGGAGCCGGAGGGCACAGTAAGAGTGTGGAAATTAAGGTAATGGGGCGGCAGCAAACTCCCATTTGTCCGAGGACTGCTGGGCCAGCATATACAGACCAGCGCATCTTCTAAATGCAGCCTCTCAAAGGTCACTCGAGGAGGTAGTGGAAGGTGGACAACACGAGGGGGGGGGCACATTTCTACCAAGCCCCTCGCCTCTCCGCCTTCGTTTCCTTACTGGGTTTCTGCCTCTCTTTCACCCAGAGAAATGAACCTAGCAGCTCTTCCTGGACTAGTACCGGTAGGATAGTCCCAAGGAAAGAGCATAGAACTAGTCAGTGACCTCCATCGATCACAGCGTGGAGTGCTTTAGCAATGCTTTTGCTCTCACTAACTGACAGACTGGACCTGATCAGGCTTGCTGCACTCAGAAGGCTCAGCTCACACATCCTAGGCAAGCAAAGCCCCAAAGCATACTCTGCTTCAATATTCTCATCTCACATGCACGCCTCTAGTGTGAGCCACACGCATTTCAGTTGAAAGTGGCAATGTCCAAAATCATATTCCCTGAACCAGTTACCACTTAGTGTCGTGGTCCTGAAGCTGTTTATTCTGAGAGGGAAAGAGGTGCCTCACACTTCAAGCCTTAACTCAGCCTCTAACAATGATGCTTGGGATGCCGGCTACCGTCAGAAACAGGGTGCTTTAGCAGAGAGCACATAGTTCGCTAGTGCGAATTCTCAAGAGTTCCCAGCTCTCATCTCTCATTCTCCAGGTTTAGAATCCACAGTACAAACTAGGCAGCACTCTTGCAGATATTCCTGAAGTAAAGGCACGTGTGGGCAAACGAGAAGTTTGCGCATTGAAAACTAATCCCATCATGCCTGAAGGATTTGTTTCTGCCGACTGCACAAGCTAGAAGTGTCTGCTTTGGCAGAATTTGAAGGCAGTGAATGTTACTGTCATACCTGGCTGCTGGTCCTTCTTCAGTGCAAGCGCTGCGTGGGGAAACGCTTTCTGCAGGGCTTTTAGAAGTCTCTCCAGAGTCCTTTGAAGCAGTGGCTTACAAATGGGTGACAGTGGTTGCGCAGGCAAAGCCACAGCCCTCTGAGAAACTGGTGCAACCTTCTGCATGGCCGCAGCAAAGTCTCGTGCTGTTACTTCAATGGCAGTGATGTCTGTCTGCAGCTTCTGACGACTTGTGTATATCTGCGGGTAGTGTCGGTGCAAAGCGCAGAGGGCAGCTTCAGCACAGAGAGACTGGATATCGGCCCCACAGTATCCTAATCAGCAAAACAAGAATCAAATGTCATGTCAGGCTCAGGCAACACAAAGAAGTCAGGGACACCACTTCCAAAAGGCAGCTTGTCAAGTCTTTGTGTGCGGCCCTAACGGGAACAGTTCAACAGACGATTTGAAAAGAGTTACTGCACTGCAGAGGAGCTCCGTTATGGGGTTTGTAGCCGGATATCCTGTGCTTAGGAAACCACTGTCAGAGCAAAATGTTTGCTGCTGAGGAAGACGCCCCCCAGAGCCCTTCTGTGTTCTCAGAGGCAAAGCAAGGGCAGTAGAGAGGAGCATCCCACCGTGATAGCAACCAAGTCGTGCCGGCTGGCTCATGGGCAAATTCCGTGGCAAGGCACAGGGGCTTGGTTACTGCCTGGTACAAGCTAGGCCTCTTTGAGGACGCAGTCACCTGCAGGAGCTCAATGCATTTTTGATCTTACCAACACATTTTTCAGACAGCTCCTCAAGAAATGTGTCCAGTGGCTGAGGGCTCCAAGCTCTTGTGTGAATCTTGAGAATCTCTTTTCAAGCCTGCAAACAAAATGATTTCATTTTGGCTTACGTTCTTCTCCCAGGGAAAAAGAAACCAAGAAACCCACAAACACTCTCACGTCCATAAAAGTGCCAGTTCTACGCTGCTAACATTTTGGGGATTTTAAGGCTCTGTTAACGCACTGCCTGCTTTTCCAAGTTCAGTGATTGTCAGTTTGCTACGTTCAGCTCTTTGTGAGGACCAGGAAGCAACTGAAAGGCATTTCAAGCTTCTATAAAGAAGCGAGTCTCCACACGTATGAGACTGAATGCTCTTGGGGAAACAAATGTAATCTAAAGCTTAAGCGGAAAGAGATTGCTCAGAGAAGATTCTCAGCTCCTCAAAGAAGACCCTCTGCAGTTCAGCAAAATTTCGTGGTGACGGACTCATCAGTTAATCAAATCTGCGGTCCTCGCAGTTTCTTCCGCAAAGGAGTCCCAGCACTCTGTTTCAAGTTGCTGCCCGTCGTACCGAGAGGCCCCAAAACTGTGACTCACACAACTATCCCAGCAAATGTCAAGCTTTGCCTAGCATCTTTCCCTGGATTAGTACTGATAGGATAGTCCCAGGACTAGTGGTAGTCCCAGGACTTGTAGTAGGATAGCATTGCATCTGCGATCTTTGCCAGAGATGCACTGAAGTGTTCCCTGCTCCACGGCCTAATCACAGCAGGGATTTTGAGCTGACTTCTACGGGAGGGAACCACATGATAACTCTGTTTCATGCTACCTTCTCTCCTGCTCATGAGAGCAGACAAATACACGGGCGCCCCTTCTTCCCCTCTTCCCTGCTCTGTGATACTGCGTGGTTACACGGTTGTCTTGCAAAGAAAGACTTGGCCCCATTAGCAGGAGGGTGACTCAGTAAAGAGCTCTTACCTCTTTATTGAGCAAGGTGAAAAGGAACTCTCTGTCAAAACGCCCAGGCCTCCGCAAAGCAGGATCTAGAGAGTCTAGTCTGTTGGTGGCTCCAATGACCACGATCTCTCCTCTGCTGTCTAAGCCATCCATAAGTGCCAGAAGCGTTGTGACAATAGAACTAACAAAAGAAAAAGGGTCGATTCACTGGTTTGGTAAGTGCTGTTCCATTCGGCATGACTTTCTCCAACGGCCACTCCAAAGGAGAAGCTTTTCTTGCTGAGAGGTTGCTTAGTGAAAGGACTCATGTGAAGACAAACAAACCCTAGGTAGAGTAACAGAGACCTTGTGCTGACACCCAGCTTAGCACATTGTTTTCAACTCCTGCGGTTAAAATCACCTGAAACTGAGCATCATTGTGCTCTAAGATTTCCGAAGGAATTAGCGTGTCATGGAAAGGCAACCAGGCTGATCTTCTTTTGCACAGAGATCAAGCAGATTGCATGTAAATGCAAAAAAAAGAAAAGAAAAAAGAAAAGAAAAGAAAAGAAAAGAAAAGAAAAGAAAAGAGAAAAGAAAAGAAAAGAAAAGAAAAGAAAAGAAAAGAAAAGAAAAGAAAAGAAAAGAAAAGAAAAAAGAAAAAAGTAAAAAGCCATACCTGTGAATTTGATCTTGGCGACTGGACCGTACAGGAGCAAGACCATCTATCTCATCAAAAAAATAATCGAAGGGCGCATCTTGCAGGCCTGGAAGGAAAGTACACATACTGTGATAGTGGCACAAGTAGAACGCAGCATTACTGAAAGGGAACAGGCATGCAAAACTGCTGTGGCTGCAAAGTCACCAGCCCTGGACTTTCAGAGCAGCATCAGGGACCTCTCCGAGCCAATGGAGTAAGTGGCACGAGGAACACAAGACAGCAGCCTGCGTCAAGCAGCTGCGACTGGTACCAGGAAACAGATGGCGCCAGGAATTTTCACAGCTGCTGGGCAACCAGAGAGTGCAGAGTCAGGCCTTCAGTAACTCAATTGCAGGTTCCGGAGGCAAGCTGCCAGTAGGAAATACAGTCATGCAATGACCATGCTCTCAGCCTGCACCTGTTTCCCCCTGACCTAAAGCTGTCTTCTCTTGTGTCTTGCAATCTCTGCTGTGCTTTCTTTTTCTCTTGGGGGGGGGGGTGGGGGTGGGGGTGGGGCAGGGGAGCGGGAGGAGGAGGGAATTTTTGGTTTTGTGGCTTCTCCTGCTTATTGATTCCTCTTTGCCAGCACCTCTGCAAGAATTCAAGCCGCTCATGCAAAGTAGGACAACACTGAGAAAGGAAACACTAACCTTGCCACTTCAGCGGGAGAAACCGACCACATACCCAAAAGACCAAGTTCTCCGGGAAGACGTCCACCACAGAACTACTGTGGCACCACTCTGACACAACACAGCGCGCGTTGCCACCTTACCTGCTCAAATAACAAACGGAGCTGGCGCTCGGATTCTCCCACCCATTCACTTAGTCAGTCAGCGCCCTTTCTCATGAAGAAGGATATTCTCCTGTCGCCCTGGCTGCATTCATTAGCAAGAGCCCGAGCTACGACGGTCTTTCCAGTCCCTGGTGGGCCATAGAATAGACAGCCTCTGCAATAATAAATAGATAAACAAACAAATAAAGAAATAATAACAAAAAAGGAGAGATTTACATGGCTCTGACAAAAACATGGAAGAGTGCCTCTTACAACCGCCCTCCCTAAAACAAGGGGTTGCCTCCTAAAACAAGCCTTCCCTCCGAACCAGAACACTTCCAGTATTAGGCAGCAGTTAGGAGCTCAAGTGTGAGAAAAGTCAGAAGAGGTGCAAGCTTTCACAAGAGGCAAGACTTGAGACTAACACCCTTTTTTCTCCCTGAAAACAGTTTAAGCCCTCGGATTCTTCTCCCACAACTTGTTGGCAACAGCTGAGGAGGCAGTCTAAAGCTGGGAGGGAAAAACAAGGTATTCTGCCTTTCCAGAGAACACTTCAAACCTCAGCTCGAAAAGAGCATTCCAGTGAATAAAGAAGCAAGACATTTGAAGATTCTCTTTCCAATATTTGGAGTATTTCTAAAGTTATGGAAAGGAAAGAATTCAAAGTCAAAGTTCAACATCCTGTGAGTTCAGTGTTCTTGGCCAACAACAAATAAAGCTAACCATCAAAACTGTAGACATGACCCCTCCCCCAAAAGAGAAGAACACTTGTATGTTAAAAAGAACATATCCCAAGCGTAAGCTATCTGTGAATGATTGCATCTCACAGCGCAGAACCAGTATAACTATGTGAGCAGTGGACCGATTTTTATTTTAGTCTAAGCATCGCAAACGCGGCAATATTCTGGTCGGAAGTCCTAAGGATTACAGCATTGATAGCTGAGCATGACAAGGCTGTGGAGTCAGCTGGCCTTTCAAACCACAGATTACTCCTGACTTCCAAGAGGTAGCCCCTTCCCGCCTGTGAACTAGTCAAGTTGACTTTACAGACACTCAAGCAAAAAAAAAAAAGAGAGAAAGAAAGAAAAGAACAAAGCCCATCTTTTTCCACGGGGGAGCTTCTTGGGTGTATTCTCATTTGAAAAGAGCAGACATTAAGCCTTTAACTCCAGCAAGGCATTGCTTGCACTTTGAGTCTGCATATAGTGTGGATTTGTTCCACTTCTTTGAAGAAGCCACTTCCTACTACCCCTGCAAAAACTCAGCAGGGGTGACCACAACTTTTGAAGCACCCAGCTGTATTGACACCTCGGTTTCCTGTTCTCCTGAAAATGGTGGCATTCGCCTGTGTAGTTCTCATACGCCGTCTGTTACCTTGGGGGCCGCAGTTTGAATCTCTCAAAGAACTCTGGATAAAGTAACGGGAAAATGACCATCTCTTTTAAAGCTGAAATGTGGTCAGAGAGGCCACCCACACCATCAAACCGCACCTGAAGAGAAATTCAACAGAACACATTTTGTAGGTTGGAGAAAGCTGCCCCCTAGAAAAGGCTTCATCACAAATTGTCATATGCCAGCAGAAAGGAGGCGCTGGGGACAGTTTTGAAGTTCCTTCAGAGAAAACTGCAAAGCAAGGCAGCCATAGAGAGCCCAGTATGGAAAGCTTTCATAAATCCTGGAAAAGTCCCCACTGAAGCCCTGAGTGACACATACTTACCGAGCTGTCTATTTGCACTGGATCAACTTCAGCCACATTTGTTCCAGTTTTCATTCGATCCTTGCCATTTCTCTTGAATTCCTTTTTCCCAGAGTTTAGGGGAAGACACCTGATGTGAATGAAGGAGAAAGGGAAAGGCACCTCCTGAATGAACATGTGGCTGGAGGGATTCCTCTTTGTTTCATGTTGGCAAGGGAGGGCAGGAGCACTTACACATTTGCACAAACTTCCCAAATACTTAGATATTCATTAGAACTGATTTGCATTCAATAGCCAAGAGTCAAGAAAGGCAGGTGGGTGCGTCCAGCATTAGACTAGCTGAGTGATTATTTTTACGTCCCTCAAGCTTTTTTGAGAATCCCACACCACTCCGTGTGGCGGGCACGTGAATGCATAATTAGGGCCAGTGATTCCAGACGTGCATGCTGTGAACCTCTCTTCATTTCTGTGAGGAAAGATCCACGCCACACACATTGGCTTCTTCCCAAGGTGTTTTGTTTCTGCAGGCCAAAAGCCAGCACCGCAGCACAAGGGCTCGCTGCCTTACAACCAACATTCAGCTACAGATCACTCTTTTCCTCTGATTAGTCTAACACAGAAGAAAATGCAGCTTCACGAAGCATTAAGTACCCCCTCGGAAACGTAACCTGCTTCAACTTGATTTCAAAGTTGGTCCTCGAGAACTGGTATAGCCTCCTCCTTCCTAGACTGGCTGCTCTCAAGAATGCTAAAGCAAGTGCTCAGATCCAGCAAGAGCTGGCATTCTCCATGCTCTAGCTGCTTACAGAATCCCCAAAGCCTTTGTCAGCAATAGGGCCACCAGCCCTTGGTTGGGAAGTTTCCTTGTTTAGGAAGAGTTCCAGACAGAACTATTCACCTCAGTTCCAAGAAGAAAGTCGTCTCAGGAGTTGAGGGAGTGAAAAAAAACCCACCACAGTGCTTCTGATCGGTCTCATTTTTGCCTATGGCTTGCTGGAGCAGTGCAAAGTAACCATAGTCTAGGAGTGAACCTATGCCCCCCTGCTTTCCTCTGTTACAAGGCTACGATTGGTCCATTATTCAGCGCTGTGAGCGACAGCACTGCTGAAAAGCAAGAACTAGCACTAACCGTACACCAACCTGTTTGTTGTTTTGCGGACAGGGCTTGGTGACCGAGCACGTGTAGATGTAGCTCTTTGTCTGGGAGGAGAAGACGGCCCTGAGTAAAGTGTCTTAGCTTGTCCCGACTCCGCTGAAAGCAAGAAATTTACAAGAATATTGCACGTGCTTTTCAGGTACAGCTGGTTCGTCAGCGAGGCAGGAAATGGGATGCGTTTCACCACCTCCAACTCCAGACCAGAGGAAAGTTCCAAGTGTCGTTTATCAAGGCACAGGACGAGGGACGTTGCGTGCGGGTGTATAGATTTTCCTTCAAGAAATTATGCCCCACTTACACACAGGAAATTGGCCCTTCAGAGAGGCTGTGCGTATATCCTACTTTGCAATGCAGCTTGATACTGCACCACGGTTTTCCTTGGGCGAAGGTGACACTGCTTCCAAGTGCCTTTGCCACCTTCACCTTCTAGGTCTTCACCTCCTTTGGGCGACCCTGTACTTACAGAACCTAGATGACATTTCTTAGTTGTGTGTGCGCATCTACATTGTCATTCACGAACGGATATCCCCCTTACACGCAAGAAATCAGCCCTTCAGAGAAACTGTGCTTAGAACCTACTTTGCAACGGAGCTTGAGCATGTACAACCAACAGTTTGATTAGGGTTAGAGTGCTTCCGAGTACCTTTGCCATCTTCCTCTTCTTCATCTTCGCCTTCTTCTGATGACCCTATAATGACAGCACTTAAGATATAACTTCTTCTCGGTATAGATCTTGCCATTCAAGAACTCCTATCCCCCTTATACGCAAGAAACCAGCCCTTCAGAGAAACTGTGCATAGAACCTACATTCCAGGGGCTCTTGATAGCATACGCCAGTTTGCCGTGGTCGAAGGCTATACTGCTTTGGAGAATCTTGGCCTTCTTCCTCCTTTTGATTTTCATCTTCGTCTGATGACCCTACAATTACAGTACCTAAAATATAATTCCGTGTGTCTACACAGTTTCATTCAAGAACTGCTGCCCCCCTTATACAGAAGAAATGAGCCCTGCAGAGAAGCTGCACTTATAACCTACTGAGAGCGTACAACAGTCTTCCTTTGTCTAAGGCTACAGTGCCTTTGCGTATCTTTGCCTTCGTCATCTTCTTGCTCTTCACCTTCTTGTGATGAGCCGGTTATGATGGAACCTTTACTGTTGCTGTTTACAACATAGCCAACGTTGAACTCTTTCAACACTGTTGCAAGTTGTATTAAATGCAAAAGGCACTAGGCAGATGGCTTTGGGGTTTATTGTTATCAGCGTGTGTATGACAGGCAAGGTGTGAAAACCTGCCAAACCTCCAGACCAATTTATGCAGGACACATTCCAGAAACTCGGAATCAGCAGAGAGGAGCATGCCTAGAGGTCCTGGGCAAAGGTCTGCCCTTGCTGAAATTGCTGGGTGACTTGTCACCAGCCTCAGTGAGGACAACAACGGGCCACGTTGCGTCGCCTTGCGCAGCGACGAGGCACCTACCATGAGAACAGCTATTTCAGAAAGTTCCTTCTTGGTATTGTGAGATAGTGTTTCCGGGACATTTTTGGAATGTCCTGACAGCAGAACGGCTAAGTCTGGTTCTGTGGGTTCACATGTTGGCTCTGCCATGGGCAACAACAGGCAAGTCACCTGGTTGAACTTTCCCCAATGAGAAAACAGCAGCTGATGCCTACAGGGAAAGCTTATGCCAGGAGCTGCTGTTTAGTAATTGGAACTTCTTCTGCAAAAGATGGTAGGAATGCCAAACATGGAGCATGCCTCCCTAGCAAGCTCTCTCTCCCATCAATAGCTGGATGCCAGCTAAGGAACGGACGTGGCCTCTTTGCCAGCTTACCCACTCTGAGTAATTTCATTCTGTTCCTTGGCAAACATTGCCTTTTCCTTTTCTGAAGCAAAACGGTAGTTCTGCTTTCTGAATGACGGAGATAAGTTGCATGGGCCACAGAGGCAGAGCTCAAGGAAAACAGCGAAAGGAGTCTGTGATCTCTAGCAGCCCCACTCCTTCGTCCTCCAGCGCTCTTCTCTTTTGTCAGAAATGCAGGAATGCCTTGCCTTTAGAACCCCCGAGTTTGCGCTTTGCCCATGAAAGAATTGCCTCATACTCTCACCTCCCACTCAACACGCTGGTTTAGAGCTGCTTTCTACAAGCTCCTCCTGTCCAAACTGCCTGAAAAGCACATGCTTTAACCCCGCCAGACAGCTCCACTCCCTACACTGCCCCTGCCTCCTATTAACGTGGCTCTCCCTCAGCTCTTCAGGCAATTTCTCTTAACTACACCTCTGTATCTTTTAGTCAGCTCTCCTTCTCCCTTACTAGCCAGCTGCCTCTGGCACACTTGACTGCGTTTCTTTTAGTTAGTGCCTTGCCCGACCTGGCTTTCTTTAGGCCGCTCTCCCTGACTATCTGCACAGAGTTCACAATGGCAGGGCCCCGCAGGCCCTGACTGCGGCTTGCAAGCTCTGCGGCAATGTGGAATTATGAAGAGAAGAAAAAGAGCCAGTAGTTGAGCTCGTTTCCGTTTTTCGGTGAAGCTCTGGGCTGGAACATGGGAAAGCAAACGGAGAGCCAGAACTAACCGACAATTTCTGCCTCAGTTCCTTGAATTTCTTCCTGTTGCTTTCCGTGGGAGTACGTATCCAGAGTTTCCTAGTTCAAAGAAACAAGAACAATCAGTCCCAATTCTGCTGCAGCTTAGTGTCTACGGAGTAACTTTATCAAAGTGCGGCATATACACAGAAGATCAGTGTCAGCTACAGTTCTTCTGCTTCACAAATAGCAATGAAGGATCCATCGAGTACAAGCACCGAGCATGCCTTCTTTTCACAAGAGGCATGTACTGTGTCAGCTTGCCCCTGTGCAGGCCAAAATATACGAGGAAATGGAAAGAGAAATGGAAACTGTATATGAGAAATGGAAACTGTTTTAACAGAAGAACTGTAAATTTCTATTTAGTTCAGGGCCTCCTTTGCCTCTCCGTCTGCAGTTTTATTCATGGCCCAGGAAATGGTAACAGGCGAGGCTCCAAAAAGGGAATGCCTAGCAGTCAACAGGAGAGCAGAAGAACTCCCTTTAGCCGAGCAAAACCGAGGGAGAGGAAACACGGTTGCTGCCTCTAATCCTAACAGAAGTTACTCTAGTGACAGAGGACCAGCTAAGCTCACGGGCAATGGTGGCACAGGAACAAACACACCTGAAGTAGCCCTCAGTAAAGTTATAATTAGAGAGCAATAATGCACGTTCTTTTTGACAGAGGAACACTTTGGAAGAAGTTATTTCTGCAAAGGTAAAACGGCAACGGCATCATTTCACTGTGTGAAAGCTATTACTTACCCAAGAAGGGTAAGAGAAACGCAGTTGTACTCCTTCTGCAACGGTAAGCACCCGGAATTCTGTGGAGCCCATTGTCTTCTCCACGCTCATGGAAGAGCAAAGATAAGCAAGCATGAAAAAATGTTTGAAACAATACATATAATCGGCATGACATTTTAGTATGGTATGCACAAAACGACGGGGTCAAAGGGACACTTAGCCAGGGTTTTAAAAAGTGAGTAAAAATTACTTCAAATGTTAACTTTCTTTTTTAAAGCGCTATTTCAGAGCAGCTGTTTGACGATTTGCAAGCAGACGCTGTGCTGAGGTTTATTTTCCCTACTGCTGAGGGCAGTGAAAAATCCACTTGAGGAGGAGAAAAACAGAAATTCTGAAGATCATAGTGAGACCGCAGAAAGAAATGGTGGCCGTTTTTAACAGTCCTTCAGTTGCTCTCTGTGGTAGCATTCAGGCAGTTCCCGTTAGCAGCCTTCCTCAGCTGCAGAGGAAGCTGCTTATTCTTCTCCTAAGTGTAGCCTAACCTTCCTGTGGGCTTTCCATCAGGGGCTTTACATGCTAGACAGCCCTTCCCTTCCCTTCCCTTCCCTTCCCTTCCCTTCCCTTCCCTTCCCTTCCCTTCCCTTCCCTTCCCTTCCCTTCCCTTCCCTTGTTACGCTCGGCAAGTCTTCTAGCAAACAGCACCAATTAGGGCTGCACAAAAGCCACCTCACAAATGAAGCCACAGGGAGAAATGGAGAGACATTAGGACGCCTTCAGTGTGCCTGCGGTCCATTCTTCCTCGCTACCCAAACTCCAAGAGCATATGAACCATATGTAAGCTTTTGTGGGCATGGAAGAAAAGCTCGCCAGCACTGAAGGAGCTTCTCAGGCAAAGAGAATTGCTGAAGAGCACAAGTTAAACCTCCTGCAAGTGAAGCAGTCATTTTGGTTCACAAGAAATGCAGAAATGGTGGAGCCCATATACACAAGCGGTACAAGCGTGACGGCCTACTTTGAACGACGCGCTGCTCAGGAAGAAAGATTCCCAAAGGGCAAGCTCTGCAACCCCGACAGCACCCTACTAGGGAGGGCTCCCGCAGCCAGCAATGATCACCAGGACATATCACTTACAGAGGAGCATACACGGAACTCTCAACCTACCTAGTTCACACTAGAAAACAGCTCTAGCGGCCAGGAATAACAGCTCCTCTCCAACGTCCTGCTGTGAACGTCACCAAAGCGCCTCTCGCACTGTCCCACCACCTCCCCTTGCCTTCTCCTGCTCACGGCACAGCGGCCCCTCGTGAGCAGAGCAGTGGCGAGAGCAGCCCCCAGGAGCTGGGCTCAACACAGACTCACTGGAACATCTGGGGAGGGGCCAGAGGCGCCGTGGGAAGAGGGGAGCTGTCGCTGCGATGCGGGATGTCCCACTGTGACCCGTGCCAGAGCGGGGCTGCAGGGACTCCCTTGGCCCCGACACCCCCCCCTCCCCAGCCCCTGCCAGGGTTTGCCCTGCAATGTGGCGGGGAGCTGCATGGGGCAATGTAGGGAGCTGCCGCCACCCCACTGCCCACTCCCCAAGGCGGCCGTGGGGCAGGGGCAGCCACAAGACGGCTCCCCCAGGCTGAGGCTCACCCCAGGCAATTTGGGGGTGCCACCCCTGTGCACCCTGTCCCCAAACTGTGCATCCCGCGCTACAGTTGCTGGCACTGGGGCACTCTGATGGGGAAGGAAGGGATACACGAGCAAATGAACAAATAAGGAGGAAGACTGTGACTGCACTCACGCAGCCTCTGCGTGCCAAGTGCCAAGTCCTACTAGCTGCTTCACGAGGCCACAGGCATGGAGATGGCCTAGCCTAGTGAAGGAGCAGAGAGGTTTCCTCTCTCACCCTGAAAACTGGAGACTCCCTCTCACCACAGTTACTCTCCAAGGGTTTAAGGCAAAATGCTTTAGGAATGTCTCCAGAGGGTGTCAAAGCCTGTGAAACACAAAAACAGGACATCGCAGAAGTCATTTCTTCCCCCGCTGCACTAAAATCTCTCGGCACTAGGGACAACTTCGGAGCATATGGGTGGGTTTGGGGTTTTAGGCTGTTCAAGATGTGGTCCTAACAGGGCCACCCAAAAGGAAGTGTAGGCAGCAGCTGAGATAATTATTAGAGACCCAATACCCAGTGTTCTTCTCAGACACTCGTTTTCCAGAAGACGGGGCACTCAGTTGCAGCCTGCAACTCTGCCAGCGCCGTCATCACACTGAACGGGCTCTCTCTGGAAGAGGTTTAGAGCAGCTTCTCACCTCCAGCCTGACAAGGCAGTATCACAGACCTGAATGAGGCGTGGAAAGGAGGCCCGCGCACAATGCATTCTGATGACTCCCTCTGGTTACTTCTCAGGCTCACTTGAGCATCCGAGCAGCACAAGGCGCTCTGCCCTCTTCTGAAGGCAACGATACTGGAGTCCTTTCAGCTGCCTCCTACTTCTTAGGCACTGCAGGCTGAGCAACCTTGCCGAAGCAGGACAGGTAACTCGGATGACTGCGCGGAGAGCAGAGTGGTTTTCCCCTGAATGTGTGAACCATCTGAGCATGCATGGAGAAGGGCTCTAAGGACATTCTCTCTGAATTTCCTTTGGCACAGTCTGCACCCAGGAAGCACTGCCCCCTTGCCTGCAGACTACAAGGGCTGCACTCACACACCCATGCCTCTCGCAGTCACGCAGTTGCCAGCACTGGTAAGCCACGGCCTGGTCTAGCAAGACAGAGCAGTTTCACGCTGGGACTGCAAGGGAGTATGTGCAAATTGTGGCACTGGCCTTCCTCCCTCAGGGCGTTTCTACAGACTGTGCTCCAGGCTGGAGTCCGAAAGGCAAACTTTTGCATCTGGCAGCCCTCTAACATGTGGCAAAATGACGGTCCCTGGCCGCGTGGGACAGCAGAGCTTCTGCCCCCATCAGAGACACCAAGGAGCAAGCACTCAGCACAGCTCATGGGAAACACCCCTGAAAGCTGCTCTGCTCACATCTCTCGCGCTGCCCTGCACACATGCCCTGAGGCAGCAATCGGCAGCACAGCCCGAGTTTCTGCCCTCAGCAACACACGGCCCTGCAAGGCTCACAGCAGCTGCCGCAGCAGAGGCCCTGCCAACACCGCATCCCCACCACAGCCGACCAGCACCGGGTGTCTCCGTGATGCTCTAGGGAACAAAGGCAGCCGGGTCAGGCTCCCAGCCCAGACGCCCTGCTCCAGACCTTTGGCACGGCCTCAAAGGCAGGAACAAGGAGATTGGGCTCCTAGCTGGTCATCATGGTCTGCAGCAGGGAAGCCAGCTACCCTGGTTTCTCACCTCTAAAGCCTGTCTCTATACTTTTCCTGCAGCTCGTTATTTACATGGGCATCAGTATCCAGCACTGAACTCACAGATGCCTCGGACATACATACTTGCCTTTTGAGAGATGATGACTACAATTAGTTGTCCTTGTAGAAATGCTAAGGGTTCACTGAAGGAGCACGGACTGGAGCTGTTGGTGCTGTTGAATCACAGAAGCACAGAATGGCTGAGGTTGCAGGGAACCACTGGAGATTAGCTTGTACAGCTTGGAAGCATGCATCTTCAGAGACCTTAGTTAAAATTAGAAACAAAAGCTGACCCAAAGCAGTCACACTTGAGCGGGGAGTTCAGGTCTGCTGAACCCTGCCTGGTTCCCCCTGTAGTTGCCACAAGGGTTCAAACGGAAGGGCAGCAAGGCAAGTAAATATGCAGCAGGCAGCCCTGGAGGTGGTAGACGTCATCTCTTTAAGCACTGTAAGAGATGGGCCCGTCACTGAGCTTTAATCCCAGAAGAGTCCCTTAAAGAAGATGCTTTACATTGCCATGGTAACCTATGAAAATCTAGCCTTCAGGGCCAAGAAGCTACCTTACCATAGTTTCTCTCGTACTCAAATCAGTTCTCAGCTGAATTTGAAAAGGTACTCGTTTTTTTGGAGTCAACCCTGAATTTCTGTGGCCTTATATCTGCAATGTCTTTTCTCCTCCCACCTGAGGTCCGAGATTTATTTTCTGATGCTTATGGAGAAGTTTTCCATGTCCAGTTGCCTGGCGAGGAAGAAGGCAGAGAGTTCTCTGAGGACTTGCTTTTAAATCAAGCTGCTAAACCTGCTGCGTCAAGAAGGAAAGGAGGTAAGGATATGCTACAAAGACATCTTTGCTAACTGTTACGGGGGCAGCCACTCAGCATTTGTTTTGGTAACAGATCTTCTGGCAAAAATTTTTAGTAGGCTTGCATGCTTTAGCGTGCTTTGAGTACCATCCATTGTCTAAAACCTTCTGACTGGCTGCAGCTTGCCAGGCACTGGGCGTTCTGCCTGCAGCATCTCCACCGGAGCCTCGACCGCTGGCAGAGAAGCAAACGAAACAGCTTGAGGAGCAAGCGGAGGAGATGTTGCCAGCGGGGCCTGTACATTCCCGTACACCCCTCTCGAGTGGTAAGTTGCATTTGCCATTGCTCTCTTCCCTGTTCTCACAGCATACCCGTTTTGGGGGCAGCCGAGCTCTTTATGCCAAAGGCATTCTGTTTGGAAATTCGGTTCACTTTCAGTTTACCTCAGCATGTGAGGTAAATCCACAGGACACTCACGCAACATGCTGGTGAAATTAAGGCCTAAATTGCTGCCTCCTGAAATATAAAACGCTGTATAGAGCATTTCAGAATGCTCCACAAGTTCTTAGAGCAATAGGAGGCACTCTCGCTCTTTCCCTCAATGCTTTGGCTTCCTTTCTGTTTCCCTTTCCTTCTGACCTGCCTCCCCCGTGCCCAGAGAGATAGCAGTGCCTCTCCCTGTGATTTCCACTTCAAAGGATTAGACCTGCCAACACAAGTGGAAGAAACAGGGGAGCAAGCGTAGTAGGTATCTGAAGGCCAGACCGTTGTTTCTTCCCTGCCCTCTGCTTTTCCTGTGAGAAGGACACGAAGGAACAAAGGGGCTTGGCTTTCTCTCCACTAAGGACCATGCTATGGTGTGACAGCTCCTTATCCTGCTGGCAGGAGTGGGAATTCTGCCACTGGTTTCATCCATGAGTTTTGTGCAATGTTCAGCGAATGCAAACAATGGTGTCTTCTTCCGGAAGGCGTAAGCGCAAAGTTGGTTGTAAAGCAGGTGAACTGAATCTGAAAGCATGAGAGGTGTAAGTCCTTAAGGAGCATTTTCCCTTCTCCAACAAGTATTCCCTTAAGACTGCCTCTTCAACTCTTCCCAGTGTTGAAGAAGAGCTTGTCGCCAATGGCTTTTCTGCTTTTCATCAACTTCGGTTCCTGTAATAAGATAGTAAGCAACCTGTCTTGCTGAGATAAGTTTCCTTTGTGGTAAAGCCTTCTGTCTAAAGTCATTACATTACATGACATTATGTAATCAGGTCCTCTTCTTTTAAAATCTAAAAGCAAAATGACCCCCTTAACTTGCTCCCCCTTCTTTCTCGATTTGCGTATGCAGTGAGACAGCACAGTGATAGTTCGGTCCCTTTGATCCTTTTCCTTGTACGCCATCTCAGATGGCAATGCTAGAATTGAAGAAAGCTAATGTTTTGCTTTGCTGTTTCTAATGCCTCTGTGCAGCTGTAACAAGTAGAAAACGCAGAAGCGACACATCCCCGTCAGGCAGCGTAACAGGGAAGAGGAGGAAATTCCCATCCAGTGAGGAGAATGAGACTGACATCTGTTTAAGGGTAGGTTGGAGCTGACCGATCCACCTTTGCTTCCTGACCTGCTTCAGACACATGAGCTATCTGTTTTGCCAGCGCAGCTGTAGACGTGGTGAAAGTTCAGCTCAGGGGTCAAGAGAAGCAGCTGGGGAGGCTCCTGTTCCCTGCCGTCAGCAGCGTTTCCAGGAGATCTGTAGCCTCTCTTCCAGCCAGTGTCCTGTGCTGCAGCGATACGATCCCCTCAAATGCACTCGTGCCTGTGCTGTGGCAGCCTCTATCCCTTACTGCGCAATGGGCCACGGCAGTTGCTGCAGTTCTGGAAGAAGTTGCTTTGCCATTAGGATCGTTCATGGCATAGACTGAGAAGTAACGCAATGCTAGCTGAAATCCAAGCCTTGCTTTTTTCTCTGAAGTAGGACCAATTATCTCATTTCCTCCCCAGAAATCCGGAGCGATGTTTAGTCTGTTCTTTGAAGTTTCACTCATATTTTATTTAGCAATATAAGAAAGTAGGATGCGAATTGTGTTACACTGTCCTGGTTTAGTTTCTGACCATGCCCAGAGGCTGTTCAAAAGATCTCATGCTATTTTGCACTTGTATTGTCTCCCTTTTTGCTTCAGCAACTGCTGAGCGCTGCTGGTGAGATAACAAAGAAGTTCAGCATCTTCCACCTGGAAAAATTACATGTTGTGCTCAGCCAGTGTATTTACCGGCATCGACAAGACGATGACAAGACTCAGTTAATAGAGGTAATATTTTACATCACGCTTCCAGTCAGTGTTAGGCAGTTCCTCCAAGGGCACATTGTGGATATCGTGCTTCTTTAATCTTCATCTCTTTGCTGCTTAGCGGTCCATGTAATATAGGAGTTGTTCATTTCTGTCTGGAAGAAATTGGTGCATACTGCAAAGCGGTTGTTACGTTTGGCATGACTGTTGGCAGTTTCAGCAGGACAAAGCCCGAACCGGAAGATGAGGGATTCCACGCACACAGCCCTTTCAAAGCAGTTCACCTGGGAGTCTGTGAACAGCTTTTCCTGAGGGCCTCTCTTTGGGGAGGGGGCTGTGAAAGAAGGGCACTGGTCTCAGTTTGTCCCTTCCCCTTCCTCCCCTTACAGGCAGGCAAGCATGGTAAGGAACTGGGAAGTGTATGCCACCACCATAATCTCTTTTAGACTAGTGTGCGCGAGCGTCTCGAATTGCACACGGAGGGAGCTTTCTGCCTTGGCCAATGTTACACTGCTTATTGAGATTCGCTGAGGTCTCTTGTCAAGGAGGATTTACGAGTTGCCAGAAGTGAACAGAAATCTTGAGGAGGCCACCACGGCCCAAGTGAGGCACTCGTGGGACGGAGTCAGTATAGATATGCCAGCAATTCACTCTTCACATTCAAGAGCCACAAACCCACTGGTCTCCGACATGCGGGTGCATCGGAGGAGGCAAAATTCATTGTGCCTCTGCAGTTTGCCTTGAAAAGAGGGGGTCCCTTCTCCTAAGTCCTGCTCGTCTCCATCCCCTCTTGCACACCTGACAAAGAGCGAGAACACAGGCTCTGTTCTGCTTGCGACACAGGGAGGAGTATTTGTGCTCCAGGAAGCCACGAGGTTCAAAAGTGTGCCCATCTCATCCAGTCTGATGGCATGTTCTGGCTTGGGAAGGGAATTCTTTTCTGTTATCGCAGGGCCTGTGAGCTGCTGTAGCTTGAAGAACGTGTAGTGCTGCAGTTCAGGAAAGGTGATTGCACTTCTCTGATTCCCACTTCTCCCTTTAGCTTGACAAACAATCTCTGCTATTCTCGCTGCCCTGTGTAAGTAGGTAAGGAGCAAGCCCGAGTGTGCGCAGAGGGAAAGTGTAACAAGGAATTGCTGCAGGTGCACAAAGTACCTTCTTCAGCTGCTAGGTGTGGCTTCTTGGGACGTCTCTCCTCATCATGCTTTTTGAAAGCAGGTGCATGCAGGCTCTCTCTCTTACTCTGCTTGGGACACATAGGGGTGCCTCTAAAGCCAGAGGGACTAAAAAGACATTGTGATGTTTTCAGCACACCTATTTGATAAGTATCTTTTTCTTTGTAGGAGATGAAGAAGGAAATTGGAACCTTCCTTGGTGCCCAGTAATGTGAACTTCAGAAGACTGACTTCAGCTCCATGATGTTTTGTTTTAATTGTGTGCTGCCAGGTTATCTGTGCCTAATTCAGGCAAGAGAGCTTTGGCATACATGTGCAAGTATATCGTAAAATATACTAAAAACACTCAAATCAATGCCTTTACTTGCTTTGACTCGCTATTTTTTGTCCCATATATATAGTGTGTATGATCCACTGAGATGAGTGTGTTCGGCCCTCCTTCCCAGTGTGCATTGCCTTAATGTCTCGTGCCCAGCTTTTTTTTTGTGTGACCAATGGTTGTCAGTGCCTTTGGAGCTATGTTGATCTGGATGTCTTCCCTCAGTGCCTCCCTTTAAAGAAGGCATTTGAAAGCTTGATCAACATGATCATCCTTTGCCAGCTTCTTAGAATCGATTTTTCTGATGCCGTCTGTGGGGCTCCTGTGTTGTCTCTCAGGTGAGGTTTTTAAAACAAATCTGATCCCGACACAGGCAAAGCAAATCCTTCAGCAACCTCTGAATGCAGTTCAGAGGATATTCTTTCTAATTATCTGCTAGTGCCTGCAGTGGCTTTCATAGAATTAAGAGCCACCTCAAGAAAGCCTGGGGGAGGAAAACTGTTTCCAGAAACATCACTATTTTTGCTATGCCATAATTTTGCCGAACCAAGAAAAGAAAAAAATCCAGCTTGACTCAGAAAGCAAGATTTAGTGTGGAAACTTTCTACGGTGAAGCTTAGACTTGCTTGTAGTATTGACAGTGTCCTTGGTACTGGGGAACAAGGACTTTAACCTGACTTGTTAGCTGCAAGTTTTGGTGGCTTGCAGGTAACTTAAGTTGCACGTAGCTTCCTGGGCTTCTGGAAGGGGTTTTTGTTTGTGTCTCGCATGAAACTGAATCTCTTGCTGGTGATAAATAGATGTGCACAACACTGAAACAGCAAGCTTTATGGAAGAGGGACACCTCTTTAAACCAGCAGAGAGAAGTCCCCCAAGGTAATTTGACAGAGCTATTTCTTAATCTTATTTTCCCATGTCTGCCCAAACATTCCTTCCATCTGTATTGTTTGGATGTGTCTTATTACAAAGGGAATCACCAGCTGGGTTGCTTGTCAGCTCTGTTTCAATCACAGACACATTGGATCTTGAAAAATCTTAATACCGGCGTGCGTCTTCAGACTTAAAATAACTACTCTCTGTGAACAACTTACTTCTTGGTTGATCAGGTCTGTGGCAAAAGCAGACATGGGAGGGAGACAAATGTATATTGAAGAAGAAAGGCTTTTTACAGGGCTCGGTATGTGCACCCCTGCCGCTCCCCAAACCCACTGACCCACACGCCAGTGACAAAACCCCCAGTAGGCCACAGCCACACACTCGAGGTGTGGTGCCCACATGTTGCCCCTGTACTGTCATGCCATACCTGGATGCCAGCTGCTCGTAGCATCTGGCAGGGAGGATGCTCTGCCTGGCCTGGACAGAGGTTGCAATGCTGGTGCAGTGATGTCTGGTGGTGTCAAGCCAGATTTGGACTGCTGCACTGGGCTGATGTTACTCGTCCACTCCCGCTCCCTCTCCCTTTCCCACTGTTATAAATTTTCACGCTTCCTTCATATTTCTTCTCAGTCTGACTCCTCCTTCCTTTCAAAAGTCTCTGTTTAATTCCCTGGGTACCATTTAATCCAGCTGATGGTTATCTTCCTCTTCACTGTTATCAGTTTGGGGGCATATGCCTCCACACCTTTTGAGTGTCTCATTCACACACACCGTTTACACTTACATTCCCCCTTTATCAGCTGTTCCTGTCCAGGCCAGTTTGCCAAGGATGGGCAGGTGTCATCAGCCTTCTGTCCTGTTTTGGGAGCAGAAGAGAGAAAAGGCCAGTCTGGTTCAGACACTTCCCCATAAAATTACTTAGGTATTTAATTGGAGCTTTAGAGATATTTTTTGCTGTACCGTTTTGTTTTGTTTTTTTCTAGTTCCTTCTTTTGTTACTCTTGGGAGGAGGAGATAAACCGCTCATTGTATGCACTTGTTGTTGTTGTTGTTGAAGACAAGTAAACCAAAGAAGCAATTCCTTCTCACTGTATTTAATGAGACATACTGTTTTTCACCCGGGAACCTCCACGTCCTTTCAACAGCTCAGGATCTCTCAGTTCAACTCCCTTGGATGGGTCACTTCAGCTCTGGGGGTCTGGCAATCAAATGGATGCATGCATCCTATTCTTTATTCAACTGTGGAGAATATGGAGCAATTCAACCAACATGCATACTTGCTGGGTGTCTCAGAACCCATTGGCAATGTGTATTAAGAAGCTAATTCTCATCCCATTCCCATGTAAAATCACAAATCTGTGGACACAGAAGGAGAGATTTGTTAAAATAATCTTGCTTGTAGAGCTTGAATCTAGAGGACATTTGGTTATTGAAGTAGTATTTATTAAAAAAAATAGCCCCTGATGCCTTTCCCATGTTCTTGCTTGATGAGAAGAAATAGTGTCAGGGCATAGAGTAAAAGCACAACAAGCTGACCATGAGCCAGCAGTGTGCCCTTGTGGCCAAGAAGGCCAGTGGCATCCTGGGCTGTGTTAGGAAGGGCATTGCCAGCAGGTCAAGGGAGGTGATCCTTTCCCTCTACTCAGGAGCCTGGTGAGGCCGCATCTGGAGTACTGTGTCCAGTTCTGGGCTCCCCCCCAAAATGAGAGAGACATGGAGCTACTGGAGCGCGTCCAGCAAAGAGCTACGAAGATGATGAAGGGACTGGAGCACCTCTCATGTGAGGAAAGGGCAAGAGAGCTGGGCCTGTTCAGCCTGGAGAAGGGAAGACTGAGGGGGGACCTTTTCAGTGGGTATAAATATCTGAAGGGAGGGTGTCAAGAGGATGTGGCCAGACTCTTTCCAGTGGTGCCCAACGATAGGACCAGAGGCAACAGGCACAAACTGCAACACAGGAAGCTCCGTCCAAACATGAGGAAAAACTTCTTCACTGTGAGGGTAACAGAGCACTGGAGCAGGTTGCCCAAGACTCCATCCTTGGAGATATTCAGAAGCCGTCTGGATAGGGTGCTGGACAACGTGCTTGAGGTGAGCCTGCTTGAGCAGGGATGGGGGTCGGACTAGATGATCTCCAGAGGTCCCTTCCAACCTCAACCACTCTGTGCTTCTGTGATTCTGTTTATTTATATAATATAGATACATGTGTGTGTATGTTTGTAAAATGCATAGATAGACAGATAGATAGATAGATAGATAGATAGATAGATAGATAGATAGATGTGTGTGTGCATATAAACAGAGAGTATATAAACCACTGAGATTATGTTTTTCTCTTAGATGATCTAGCTGATGTTATTAACCTGAAATAGGCTTTCTGTATTCCAGCTCTTGTACACAGATTCTTTTGTGAAGCTCCATAATAACATCTCAAATGTACTGTTACTGTTAGATGCAGCATGTAAACTTGCATAGGTGTAGGTGTTTATCTGAACAGAACTTGTGGAAGTCCAGGTTTCACCAGTGTATCTCCTATTACGTAAAAAGTCTGATTTAGTATAATGGGTTGCTAACGTTTCTGTTTGTAAAGGTGCTTCTTACCTTCAAAGTGATAAATTGGAGTTCTAGAACACCACTGTATATATGTGATATATTGTACAATCAGAATAGTCCTATTTTAATGAAAAAGTAGACAAATAACTTGCTGCTGGGAGACTACCTGTGTACATTACTCAGTGAATACTGAGTAATGTAAAATCAGCTAGTCTAAGGAAAGTAAATATAATCTGGAACAAGCCCAATATATTAAGTGTATGACTAGAAGATATTCTAAAGAAAAAACTATTTTCAGACAAACTTCAGTGTTTTAAAACTGGAATTTTATGAGCTAGAATAACAGAGAAGGAGAACACCTGGACAGTAGTAGTGGATTACGGGGGCACTATGAGCCACTGTTGTGGTACTGATGGAAAACCAAGCATATGCTTGGAATACACAGGTATTCCAGGGCCTTAACAATATTTCACCTTAAATACACTGTGCAATACTGATCATCTAGGTTCTGGTTTGCAAAACTGCAGGATGTGTGCTGAGTGGCTCCTAGCATAATCTAGCTTTCACTAACCTATGATGAAGACAAACTTTGTCCTTTTAGCTTAGAAAGACAAGGTTAAGATGGGATATGACTATTATCAATAAATACATCAGAGGCTGAAGAGGAAGAACTGCAATATAAAGACAAAGCTGATGCAACAGTAAACATGTACAAGCTGCTAATGAACACCTGGAAATTAAAACAAGTTTCTGTATCAAAGGAGTAAGACTCTGGAATTGACTTTGAAGAGCACTTCTAGAAACAAAACAACCTAGCTACTTTTGAGAACACCTGAAATTTAAAATGTGCAAAAGATCAGTAAATGCTTCAGTTTAGAAAGACTAAGGTAACCTGCAGATGTAGTGGTTGAAATAGTGGGAAATAAGTGACAATTTCAAACATTTGAAAAAAGCCTGAATTTGCTCATTAATGAGCTGCTGAAAGACCACATGGAGGCAAACTGTTCTGAGAGAGCAAGTCTATCCTGCACCTTCTAAAGATAGTATTTTCTTTTAGAATGTGCCTCTAAAATGGAGCTCCTAGAGAAGGGATGGGAAAACTGTTCATTTCCCCCATTTACCTGTTTAATTTCTTTTTTTGATCTCATTATGTATCCTTTTATAAAAGATTGATTTACCTCAAGAGGAACAAATTGATGGTCATTTCCAGTCCAACAGAGATGTTTTATTTACAAGATTTTTATTTTATATATATAGTTAGGAAGGCCCAACATTGCTAATATTTGTGTACATGACTACCTCTAGGCTGAGAACACTCAACACAGTTGGAGTTCTTACATACACTGATTTTTCTAATAGTGTTGGGATACTGAAGTTCAGCTTCCACTGAAATGTTTTTGAAATTTACCTTAAAATTTTTAAAACAGAGAGAACTCTAAATATAGAACCATAAAACACAGATAAATAGAAGAACTAGCCGTATCTGGAAGGTTATGTAGAGAGCACAAAACTCTAATCACAACAAAATCCAGCTGTTTTAATGCTATTTTGAAGCATCTAATTCATATAATCTTAATGCTATCGAAAAGACTGCCACAAGATGGCACCACAGTATTTTGGGTGATGATGTTACCATATCAAAACAATGATTTTTTTCTTAATATAAGTATAAAATAAAATAGCTGTGGATATAAGAAGTGACCTTATTTTAAGATAATCTCTATAAGAAATAACCTTTAATGCTGCAGAAGTACTACTTACTTTGAATTGCTCCTATAAATGCAACAGCAATTGGTTCTGTTCATCAGGCTTAGCAGCTAGTGTAGCCAACCTTCCCACTGACTCAACAGGGCACTGACAATTGTGGTGGGCTTTCCTGCCATAATTAGTCAAGTTTGTGATAATTTGGGGGTTGAAAGCTAAGCAGTTAAATTCTTTGCTGAACTATGGCCTAGATAAACAAAGCTTTTTTACTGTCTGTCTTGATTCTTCACCTTCCTTTACTCATACATTACCCACAGCAACATCTTGCCGTTCTTTGCTAAGGATAGCCATGCCTGCATTGGATAAAGATGTTCACAGGAAAATAGGTGACTCAGGGCACTACTCTACACAGTAGTAGGAATATAATACTGTTTTTGATAGGTTACTATTCTCCCAGGCTTGTTTGTTATCATCTGTAAGTTTTGTTTTTTTTTTCCATTGCTGCACTTTTGTGTTCACTGACAGGGTACACAGGAGTCTATAAAGAGGAAACCCAAACGCTCTTGCTATATGGCATTGACCACCAACCTTGTGTTCGGTGTCCGCTGTAGTGTTGGGTTCAGGATTGGGCTGACATTAATTAAAGACAGAAAGAATTTATATAGTGGGGAAGCTCATCTGTTGTACCAGTGAGGAGTTTTTCTCTGGTCCGTGTTTACTTCTCATTCCAGTAAATGTCCCAACTGCTTGGAATTCCATCCTTTCCCTTGGGGAAAAAAAAGTTAAAAAGTCTTGACTGAGTCTAAATCTGTTCTGTGTTACTATAATCTCATCACTCTGGTTCTTTGAATCACTCTCCACATTTTGTGCTTGTACACTGCTTTAACACGTATGATTACTACATCTCCTTGGCTGAGGCACTGTATTCGTATTCAGCTTTTTAATGTGTCTGCAGAAGTCAGTCTCTGTTGCCCTGGCTCATTTCCTAGACAGTCTCTGAATTCCTGCCTGTTCACTAGTATCTTCCCGCTAAATGAGATGCCTCATATTTTAAAGTAATATTCCAAATGGTAATTTATAAAGTTTTTGGAGAGTTCTTTGCTCTGTGAAATGCTGTCTACACTGTTGCACTTAAAGTTTCCATGTCCAGTTCTGTAGTTATTTGTCACTGGCAGGTGATGGCATGTTGTTTCCCTGATTTAAGATACAGCTAGACATATCTAGAAAGTTTGGTTAGTGCAGTAGTATTGCTCTTGGTAGCTATAAAATATTACGAACATTAACATCATGAATCTGTGTCTTGAAAGAACGAAAGGATTCAACACTCTTATTTTGCAGGGAAAAAACAAACAAACAAAAAAACCAGTCCTAAACAGTCCTAGACTGTAACATCCAGGACCAGCGTTTAATTCTTGGACCACATTTGGGCCTGCATGGTGATATTCACATGTATTATCTTGCTTGAAAGTAAACTTACAGCAGCCGGAGGAATAGGTCATTTCAATGAAAGGCCATTCCTCTGGCACTCAATTCCCACACTTCCCATTGCAGCCAAAGTCTAAGGGGACATTGCATAAACATTATCTATTTGTTCAGATCTTTGAAAGGCTTTCTGATGAAAGCTCATACGTGTGTCTAAATAAGCAAGCTGTCATACCCAGGTGTCTTTCAGCAATGTTTCTAGGCGTCACATGTCCAATTAGTGCCTGCATTTCAAGTTGTTCCCCCTTAAATATACCAGTTCACATCTGTGAAGCTGAATCTCACTATGTCTTTTTCTGTCCATATTCTGGTGCCTCCATGCACTTATGTTATAGAACCTCCCCAAACTACAGTGCAATTTAACGTCTGCAGATTTAATTTACTTATGGATTTTCCACATTTCTATACCATTAAAGAAGATCTTGAGGAAGCTCTATCCTGGGATGTGTTTCATTCTGTCATTTTTCTTTCTGTGATGTGGACTACTCATAGAGGATCATTTCCTTGGATAGTTTCACCAAAATTATTTTGACTTTTATTTAAAAAATAATTTTGACTTCAAGTACCAATACATGAGGAACAGGAATTGTGTTTCAGGAGGACAGTAAAATATGAATTTGTTCCAATTTCAATCTATTCTAATAGGGGAGAAACCTGACTTTTGTTAAGAAACCAAACCTTTTATTTTAATAGTTACTGAACTGAGTTCTCCCAGGAACCTTCAGGCATGCTTACGCAGCCACGCATCCCAGCACCCGTGTTGCCAGAGCTCCCAGGGTTTCAGTCAGCAGGCAACTTATTGAAGAGGCAGTAATCTGGAACTGAGACTTGTCAGTGGCTTTCCAGGGCTGCCAAGAAACTAGGTGGGCAAGCCACCAGGAAACCGGGCAAATTTCCAGGGAAAACCTGCCTGACAAGTTAGGCTCTTGCATAGCCTGCCTGGGTTCTCCAGAACCATTTTTTGACATCTGCCTCTGTAGTCTTTCTCATTTTTACAAATCTACATTCTCTGAAGAAAAACTGTGAAGTCAGAGAGTCTTTTTAGCGTACTTCATCCCTGTAAATATTAAATAATAACAAATAACAAATAATCTATCTGCGACATCTTCCTTGCTATTTAGAACAGCTTTGGGTCTAGGTCTATAAGATACAACATCTAGAAATAGGTTATAAAGCTCTCGTACTATAAACACTAGGAATGGTATGGAGTATATAATGTTTACAAGGTTATTTTCATTTTTAGGGCTGATTTTGTTTTTCTGTGAAGGGGTAATTTCAGGTTTATTTCCAAATACTGTAAGTCTGTCGCTGAAAATAGGTTGTGCCACTGACCATGTGTGTATTTCATTGGGAATGGGAAAATCATACTAAGCAAGACCAATGTTTTAGACAATTTCATCAAATTATAAATGGTTTAGTCAAGAAATAATTTGGCACAGAAATATATATATATCACTCTAAACTGACTCTGTAGGATTAATAATAAGACCAAGAACATAATTTAAGAATCTTGCCTCACCTTAGTCTAATAACAATTATGAATTATATGCATCATAAAGTTTAGATGGGTAATTTGGCTATGCGTTCTCTTTGTTTTGCTATTCAACTGCTACTGTTGTTTACTACATTCTCCAATAAATTAGGTGCTTTATCTCTGTGGAATTTCTATGCAGTATGAAGAACCCATTAGGTGAAAATAAGCATTTTACTTCTAAGGTGGGCTATAGCATATGTTTGAAAAACAGGCTTTTTTTTCCTGTCCGCTCAAATTAACCTGGCATGGTATTTAATTTATTCAATTTCCATAAGCTTATTGGTAACAGAAGAGGGGTTTTATTATTATTTTTCTTATGTTTTGCTTAATAAAGAGTGCAGTTTGATGAATACTAAGTTGTTAAGAAAACTGGCGTGGAGAGATGAACACTTTCAATTCTTGGCTGACCACTGAAAGCACACAGTCCCATGCATGCTGAGGGGTTCACACCATCTGATAGGTGCTGGGTGGCAGGTGTTCATGCAGTTTTCATCCAAGTGAGGAGACATCTCTATCATTAAAAAAAAAAAGAAAAAAAAAAAAAAGCTCCTTTCTCCTCAAATTCTGTTCTAATGTTTCCTTTTTACAGTGCCTTCATGGCACGGTCTGTCTTTCACCGAGGACAGTAGGGAAGCTCTGCATAGGATCCGCAAAGCAGAATGAGGTTTATGGCTTTGGGGTTGTCTACAAGGAGGCATCTGTTCACAGGCTGAGCTAAAAAGGTACTTTATAGCTCCAGAGAGATTTCATTAGCATCAGGATTTCCTGTAGGAGTTTGGTGCCTTGTTGTGGTCATTGTTGTAAGTGGGAAAAAGCTTCCTTCTCTTTTTGTACAAGGGAAGGCTTCTTACCATTAAGATAACCTAAACTAATGTTCGTTATTTTCTCATTATCCCCACAATAGGCTAGTTATGCTCCTGGGACACTTCATTTATTTTCTAAATTTGCACTGCACCTCCATTCCTTCTGCAGAGCCAGGAGGTGAGTCCCATTTACAGTTAGGGCTTTCAAGCCTTTCTGACTGATGTCAAGTCAGAGAGCAGAGCATCTCTGCACAGCTCCCTTCTCCTGGGCTATAGACCTTGAAATGTTTTCCATCTGGGGTCATTTGAGGTGGTGCCTTAGAGGTTCTGCTCCAGACTTCCAGGACACAGAGTTTCAGAGGCCTCAGGTCCACCCAGTTGATAGAATGACCTTGGCTTTGAAAGCAAAGGGTCTCTCTTATTGCCACTGTGCACCTGAAAAACCTGGCAGAAGTCCGGCCCTGGATTCGCTGAAAGTTTATCAAACTTGAAATACAGAGTGAAATGTTTATGATCCAGCAAGCTGGAATTTTTCTGATGAAACTTTTGCTTGGAAAATTTCTAGTCAGCTCTAGACAAGGTTCACTTCAGCAATGTAAAGTATGGACAGTGTGGGGGGAGGACAATTAGACAAAAGTTAGAGATCAATGAATAGCCCGCTTGCTTTTGTTTGTTGTTTTGCCGGTAACAACCCATACAGCTTGAAGGAAGAGCAAAGGCTGATGTCTGGAAATATGAAAGGAAGAGACAGAAAGACAGAAAAAACATTAGTTAACCCTATCTACGTGCACAAAATGCAATCCTGAAATTGTTTTTAAACGTGACGACCGAATAGCTGCGCATACTCACAGTGAAAAATTTACCCCTAAGAGGTCCTCTACAACAATATAGCCAGTGACACATTCGGTTGCTCCTGAATTCATTCATGTGGAGATACATCGGTTCCTAATTTATTTGTAGAGTGTCCGTAATTGAAATAAGTAGATATCATTGATCTCTCAAACTACAGCTATGTACAGCAGCTAATGGTCTTTTTTTGATTACAATATTATTTATTATATCATTATAGACATATGTACATTATATGCTACAGCATCATTTCTCTACATGCACTACTATTTCCTGGTTCCTGCATCCTTTTAGGAAAAAAAAAACAACAAACTTCTGGGGTGGAAGACGCAGAGAGAATCTATGGTCTCCGTTTGACCGTGACCTTTCAAAGACCCATCAGTTGGGAGGGGGTTGTGATGGCCTTGCCTGTCTTGGACAGAATGGCTGCGTTCTGCCCCTACTGACTGCGTGCGGGACGCCAGCCCGGACTTCTCCAGCACTCGGGCACGTGCAGCTCTTCTGAGGCGATGATTATGAAACAGCTTGTGAGTCTTCCCCAGCACACGAGGGCTGTATTTCTGCTGCAGGTATCCCAAATACATGTATGCGTGCACCTGTTGTGTCACACAGCTGCAATGAGGCCAGCACTTCCCAGACACGTGACATGTATGGCGTGTGTGCCTGCTTTGAGTACAGGCCATTGCCAAAGCTTTAACCTTGCTGGCCGTGCGAACACTGTCACAGGTGCCCTATTTTGTGCCTGTTCAGCATGGGAACCGTACATCTGATGCACCTCCCAAATGTCATCTGCGCAGTGCACTTGCTACTGTCAAATAGCTTCCTGGGATTGGGGGAAATAGGGTAGCCCGGTGTGTGCTAGTGTTTGTGATTGCTGGTCATCTCCCAGACAGGAGGCAATGTTGGGTGTGTATCCCTGTGGCGGGATGGGGCCCGCGTTCCCCACACAGTGTTGCCCAGATGGAGGCAGCCAGCCACAGACAGAGGGCTTGTGAAAAGAGGCAAATTTATTGGGGTGTGTGCATAGGGCAATGCTCCCAGGGGGAATCGAATGTCTCCGGAAGGATGGGCAGTCGCTGTGCAGGTGATCACAGGAGCCTCTGTCGCACACCTCCTTGCAACGGCATCTTCAGCAGGATCAGGTGAGGTTCCCCAAAGTGTGCTTTTGCTCCATTTGCAGAACCCTCTTTTGGCGTCAGTCTAACAGGCTCCTGAGACGATCCTGCAGCTCGGTGAACTCGCACAGTGCCTGGGTGTGGGCGTCAGGCTCCTGCACCAGGCGCTGGAAGAGGTTGAGCGGGCTGGCCGTTTGGAAGGTCACTGGCAGGGGGACCTCCCTGGGCACCCTCTCGTTGCCTAGGAGGAAGTGGTGAAGCTCCTTCTCCTCCAGGCAGCGGTGCAGGTAGTGCAGGACATCCCTCAGACGCTCCAGGAGATGCTCCGGGCACCACTCTGATGGGGGAAGCAGCGCCAGGAGGTGCATGGTGACTGTTTTCAGGTGGACAGAGGAAAGCACCGAGCCCTCCAGGAGGTAGGTGAGGAGCTGCAGACACGCCAGGTGGCAGCTGTCCTGGGGGGCCTGCCTGGCCACGAATCTGAAGAACAGCAGCTCTTGCAGGGCACAGCTCTCCAGCCACGTTGTGCTGCTGCTGAGGCCAGCCTCCGCCTCCTGGCTGCCCACAAAGACCCCCAAGTCGTCTTGCTGCACCCCCAGCATTATCTCAACATGCACGGTCCTCCCAGAGTCATATGCGAGCTGGAGCTTGCAGGAACGGGAGGAGGGCAGCACCGTCAGCTGGCAGTTTTGTTCGGCAGCAATCACGTCCCAGGCGTTTCTCACAAAGAGCTGGAACCAGTGGGCGGTTTTCTCCACATCCAGGTAGAAGCCGGTGCACAGGGTGTGTAGGAGCCCGGGGCGCTGATACCTGCGCACTTGGCTCTGGGAGCGGTGCCGGAAGCACAGCACGTCCCCAGCAGCTGCTCCCTCTCACACATGCACTCCAGCTTCACATGGACACGGCCGTGCCTCGCCGGCAGCTCCTCACCGGTGCCCAGCTCCAGGTGGAAGGAGTGCCCGGGTGGTGGCTTCAGGGGCACGAGCAGGCTGTAGACGGTGTCCTCCCCGTGGTGGCTCCAGCCTTCAAAGACACTGCCCACGCCGATGCACCGTTCCAGCCGTGGCAAGAAAGTTGTCAAAGAGATCATGTGGCAGGCATGGAGGAGGTTGCCCACCAGCTCCTCCACCACCTTGCACGTGTGGGCCACGTCCTGCGCTGGCCCGCAGAGGTGCTGCTCGTAGAAGGTCTCTAGGGCCCTCTGGCCTGTGGAGTCCAGCTGCTGTTCAGGAGAGAGCTAGTGCACAGCGCCCACAGCCTCCTGCTCCTCGCCTTCCCCCTCTTCCTCGCTGCTGGAGGAGCTCAGGCCACTGCTGCTGTCAGACTTGTCAAAGTCCTGCTCCGTGGCCATCCAGAAGAGCCCAAAGAGCAGCACAAGGCCTCCAGCAAAGGTCCCAAACTGCCACAGGTCCCAGGTGGCGAAGACCACGTCTCTCCTGAAAAGTCCGCTCTGCGGCTCCTGCATCATCTCCGCAAACTCCTGCTGCAGCCGAGTCATCTCCTGACTCAGCTGCTCCTCGTGCTGCTGCATCCGCTGCTCCGTGGCCGCATCCATGTGGTCACTGACCTTCAGCGGCTGCAGGACAATGCCCAGCACGGCCAGGACGAGCACAAGGCCCACAGCCATGGCCTAGAGGAGATGGGAGAGAAGCAGGTGAGCCGGGCTGGCTGGGAGAGAGCTTGCGGATTGGCGGCAGGAGCTGCAGGCACGAAGGGGCAGGATGGAAGAAGGGGTGAGGGAGCTCGGAGGCAGCAAGGGTGGGGTTTGTGAGCGCTGCCTGAGCGAGGACCCCGGGCCGCCCCAAGGAAAGCGCTTGGGCCCTGGTGCCCGCAGGCTCCAAGGGGACGCAGGCCCTAGACGCTGATGCTGTGGGGCCCATCCTGCCAACCCTCCCCTGAGGCCCAGCATCCTGGCCAGGCTTTGTTCCAGGGGCAGGGGTGCAGAAAGGGCAAGTGCCACCAGAGTGGGGACTCCCGAGGCCCCATGCCCCCCCAAGGGAGCAGTGGCCTGCAGAGCTGCGGGTGCCCGGCACATCCCCAACACATTTCTGGGCACCCGGGCTCACTGGGAGCCCCGGGCACCTCTGCCCCCAGCCCTCAGGGCACCAACATCCCTAACCCAATGCGCTGCTCTGCGTGGCTCAGCCCTTGCTTCAGCGCTGGAAACCTCCGGGAGGGAGCCAGCGTTGGTGCCCGGCCCTCGTCCCGCCCAGCCTTGCCCCACTGCCGCACTCACCCTCCAGAGGCTGCTGCGGCCTGGGCTGGCCCAGGCCATACAGCTGTGGACCCAGCAGTGCTGCGGGGCCAACGCCTGCGGGTGCCCTGGTGACAGCCCCCTCCCTTTGTGACTTGTCCTCTGTGCTGTCACAGGGGCACAGCCCCTTTCCAGCGCCAGCCCTGGCCGCCGTGCCCACCCCGGCGTAGTGACACACACCTGCCCTGGGCAGCCAGAGCCGAGGTCCCGGCACCCACCACCTACGAGCCCAGGCAGCAGCCACACAGCGTGCGCGTGGGCTCCCCTCACCAAGTGGGCAGAAGCACCCAAACAGCCCTTACCCCTTCTAAGAAAGAAAAAAGAGGCCCTGTGGAAGGAGGTCCTCCACTTACAAAGAGAGAGTCAGTATTTTCCGAGCCAGGAGGACGGGCTCTGCCTTGCAGGCATCAGACAACTTGGGGCCTTTGGGAAGGGCCAAAAGAGAGCAAGTCCCGCCCCCCTCCCCTTCCCTTGAGGGCTTTGTTCCTTTTGAGCCTTGCAGTCCTCCTCCTTCCCTCTTCTCCTCTTGGACTTCTTCTGCTGAGGCAGGACCTAGCCCTGCAAGTCCTGACAATGAAGCCTAATGACAAGAGCGTCCCCACTTAGAGCAGCAGATTGCCCGTGGCTCCTGTCTCTTGGTGCAAACTTGACCCCTGCAAATGGAGGCGTGGGGACTGGAGAGGCCACGCTGGGGCCCGCAGCTCTGGCACGCCGTTGCCCATGGTGCGGCTGCTCCACGGTTGCCAGGGTGAGTCCGTTGGCCTGACCCGGCGCTGAAGGGAGCTTGGTGAATCAATGGGGCCTCCTCCTGTGCGCACTCGTGGGTCCGTGCTCCCAGCACTCCCCAGGCCCTGGGATCTCCCTGTGGGGTGCTCATGGGCAGAGGACAGAGAGAGCAGGAGGCTCCCCTCTGCCTGGGGACACCTCCTCCCCTCTCTCCTCTCCTTGCCAGGGGCCGTATCCAGTTCAGGCGTGGACTAGGGCTCGTTGGACGCTTCCCCCTAATTGCCCTAGAGCTCTCCAGGCAGCAGCAAGCGCCCTGCAGTGACTCTGGCTGGAGAGATTTGCTGCTCCAACCGACCCAGCCGCCTAAGGGTTTTACCCCTACAAAAAGTGGTCTTGTGAGCTCGCTGTGAGACACGTGCAATATGTCTTTGGGAGTGCAGCGCACAAGGAGGCACAGTAGGTCTGCGCACAGGAGCCGTCTCCCAGGCTCCAGGGAACCGCACGCAGAGAAGGACGAGCCTCTAGGCAGGGAGGAAGGTGGTCTAGTGACCAGAAGGGTCAGCAGCCTGGCAGCAGACCGCAGACCCAGCAGGACCCGGAGGGAGACACAGGCACAGCGCCCCAATGGACATGGCTGCAGCTACCTTTTGTCTGCCGCTCACAAAGGCCTGGATGAACTCCAGGGCTTCCTCATCCTCTCTGGACAGCTCTGACCAGCTGCAGATGGAAAACCTTGCACATGAGAAAGGAAGAGAGCCAGGAGGCCTGAAGACACTGACCGCAGGCAGCAGAGAGTGGCGCACTGAGCTCTGCCCTCTGTCCAGCCATGGCTTGCTCCTGGGGATGCAGTCTCCCTCAGGCTTGTCAGGGCTGCAGGGTGCCCAGCACATGGGCTGCGATGCTGGAGCCAGTGAGGCAGGGGAACACCTGAACTGCACCGTGGCTGCAGAACTGCCTTGTGATGCAGAAGCAGGTGCCCAGCCTGTGAGCTTGGGATGGAGTCCAGGCTCGCCCTGTGCTCGCACCACCTCCCCGTGATGTGTGTTTTCAGTGTGCTGCCAGCCATCCGAGGGAGCTGCTCAAGGAAGGCAGAGAAAGGCAAGAGGAAGGCAAGTGCTGAAGCCAGATACCCAGAATTGTCAGCAAAGCCAAAGGAGAAGAAAGAAAAGGCAGCACTGAAGACAAGGAGAGAAATTGAAGAGCCAGAGGGGACCCAGGGACGGGAAGCCTTTTTAAACCTTCAGACAAGAAAAAGCCTTTCCTTTACTCCAGGGGAGCCAAACCTTGAAGGTACTTCAGGGACCCTGTCAGAGATGCCTTGAAATGCATCCATAAGAGACAAAGGACCACCAGGAATGGGGTCTGTGGTGCAAGAGAAGTGCCAGTGTTATTAAAGGCCCCTTACTGGTCTGTTGGGGGTTGGGGAAGCAGCAAGCGAGGCCATGAGCAGTCATGCTAAGGGTACAAGCTGAGGTCAGGAGGGGTATTTAGGGTCATTTGTTCTGACCTGCTGATGCCGACAGCGGGGCTGCATTCATAGCTGCTGCTCAGGCAACAGCAATTCCTTCCCCTCCTGTGCTATGCTATGTGAGAGATGTGCGACTGAGATGGAAAGTTTGGCTGGCAGCACTGGTGAGCCTTGGTGAGGCTGGCACATGCCCTGAGGGCTGTGCGGACGTGGCTGTCCTGTTTCTCCAGCTATGACTGCAGTGTCCCTGCCTGGGCAAGGGGTTTCTCCTCCCTTGGGGTGCCTTAGGCCCCACCAGACTTGGGGGCTGCTGAGGGCCCAGCTGCTGCAGGCGCCGGCCGCTCTAGTGCGGCATGTTCAGAGTGTCCGAGAGAGGGGAGACCCAGCGTACAAATGCTGCTCTGATGCCGATGCAGGTTCGGCGGATGTCACAAACACTGACAAACCTGCCGCCTGACCTCAGCCTACCCACGACTGGCAGGGACGAGGGGGCCGATGATCATCCTCGAGAGAGAAAGCCAAGCATTAAGGATGTGTACATCTACCACCTGGGGCCAGAGGAGGAGATGACGGTGTTTGTTTACCTCTCCCCCACAGATGAGGAGGAGAAGAGAGCAGAAGAGACAGTATACGGAGTGAGTGTGTGTGATCCTCAGGGTGAAACCTGAGCTCAGAAGGGCTTGTGAGGATTGTGTGCTTTGAGTCGCCGAGCCCGGTAGCAGGATTTTCACTCATTCATGCTGCGAGGAGTGAGATCTCAGCAGGATTGTGGGGGCCAAAGGGCAATTGCAGTGATGCCCTGGCATCCCCCTGAGAGCACGTTGAGGTCACTTTCTGGGTTGTACCACTGCTGCAAAGTGCTCCTGCGGGATATGGTCTGTGGGTCTGTGGGCTAGGCAGCAGCACTGCGCAGTCTCAAGGTTGTATGAGAATCTCTCTGCGTGTGCAGGATTCGTCCACTTGCTGGCTGATGGAGGAGTGGGAGGAATATAAAGGAGTGTCATGTGCAGAGTACAAGGCCAGCAGCACCTCCCTGAAAAGGTACGTGTGTGCCAGCTGCAGCAAGACCTGTGGCATTTGGATGGCGGTGACTCCCTGCGGGGTGAGGAAGACACATTGCTGGGTGGTGGACCTGGACTGCCCCAGGAGCCTCTGATTTCTCTGGGCATCGGAATGACTGTGGTAGACCCTGCTGGTAAGCACCTTTCAGCATCCTCAAACAAGCACTAGAAACTTATCCGGAGTTGCGGGCTTTAAATCCAATTGGGAGTGTGTGTGTACAGGGCCTTTGGGAAACAGGAGGGCTCCATCCAGAACGTGAGAGAGACTCTGTGCCCACTCTCACAGGACGGTTTCCAAGCAAAGTCTCCAAGCACTTCGAGCAGCAGTGACCAGCCTAGTCAAGGAGGCAGAGAAGAGTCAGGTGGAAGAGCCGGGAGCAAGGAATGCTGCTGAAGAAGCAGAGTGCCTCAAGTGAGTATCTCCCAAAACAAGTGTTGCTTCCCCTTGTACAGTGCCCTTCCTTCCATGCCCAGCAGCGTGGGGGAAAGAGGGTCTTTCCTGGAGAGCCACCACGGGACAGAGAGCAGCAGGCTTGCAAGTCTGCATGCTCGGATCAGATAGCCCTTCCACCAACAGTTAGCTTTTGGTCACTCAGAGGAGGATTTCCATGCGGGACAGGAGTGGTGGAGGAATGAAGAGTCAAAGGGACAGAGCAGTGTCCGTTGCGAGTGTTTCAGGTTTACTTAGTTCCCCAGAAACCTCTTCTTTTGTATTACAGCCTGCTTTTATGCCTGGCACGAGAGAGTGGCAGGGATGGGTAAATGGCAGGCATGCTTTAGTCCCTTGATGGCTTGCTCCATTCTTGACACTGAGTCACCAGTGAAAGAACATTTTCCATCCTGAAACAGGGAGATTTGGGAGCACGGAGCTGTGGTAAATGCAGTTGCCAGGAAGGAGGGTAATGGTGTCTCTCGGAGCCTGTCCTTGCAGAAGACGTGGCTCCTCTCCTGGCTGCCTCAAGAGAGAGCCTGGACTTGGGCATCCTGAGCTTTCCTCTGGGCATGTCGTGTAGCCTGGCCGTTTCAGCTGGGGGTGATCTCTGTCTCTGTGGATGTGAATGTATTTAGTTGAACCCACATCATTCTCCTGCAGAACTGCCTTGTGCTGCAGAAGCAGGTGCCCAGCCTGTGAGCTTGGGATGGAGACCAAAGTCCCGCTGTGCTCACACCACCTCCCCATGATGTGCATTTTCAGTATGCTGCCAGCCATTCGAGGGAGCTGCTCAAGGAAGGCGGAGAAAGGCAGGAGGACGCAAAGGGCTGAAGCCAGACTCCCAGCTGTGAGGCCTCTTAATAAGAGCCAAGAGAGGGCAGGACAGGTCTGTGATACTGATTGCGGTTCTTCTTGTGCCATAGGGATTTGTGGAAAAGCACAGTTCTGTTGGCAGCGGGTATAAAAGCCTCCTTCCTAAGTGTTCATTAGACCATGCATTGACCTTGTCAAGGGCTTGCATGCTGAGGTCGCTTTCTGGGTTGCAAAGAGCCCCTGTGAGAAGTTGCCTGTGGACTGTATTTGCTTAAGGGGGGTAAGGCTTAATATTGCAAATATTAGCTTAAGATTGCTGCCTGGATGGCTCAAGTCAAACGTCAGAGGAGACAGTGAGAGACAATTGTGCCCTGTAGGAAGAAGCAGCCCAGCTGAACCGCCATCACCAGTCTTTGCCTGGGATGAATGCAGTGCAGGTGTCCTGCTCTGCAAGTCGCAATTCCCTTCCCTCCTTTGTGTTGCCATGAGCAATCACAGCTTGAGAGAGGAGTGCCAGTGGGATACAATAGTGAAACCTGGTGAGGCTGTGACAGCTTGGGCATGTTGCAGTGACTCTGCTGGTTCTCCAGCTATGGTTGCAGCATCCCTTCCCGGGGTGCCTGAGGCCAGGCCAGAGCAAGGGGTCCGGTGACACCGCAGGCCCTGCAGTCACTGGCTGCTCTGTTGGTGCATGTTGAGAGCCTGTGAGTGTGCTTGGAAGTGGAACTAAAACCGTCACTGAATTGTCTTGCAGGTTCAGCAGAGAAGTGAAACGCAGCCAGGGGTTTGGTCGGGCTCATCCCGAAAGAAAGAAAGATAGAGGTAAAGGAAAGAGCTGGATCACCACCCTGGGTTCCAGCAACATCTCTCATTTGCTTCCTTCGGATGGTGGCTGCACAGACGGCGTCCCTGAGTTGCGCTATTTGTAGGCTAGTCCCCGCCTCCTGTCCGCCTCATATGCTAATTACCTCGCATGCGCAGTCTGTTGCTCTCGAATCTTCTCAGACGGGGGTGGGGGTGGGGTTCCAGTGAGAGCTGGTCCCCGCCTCCCTGTCAGAGACACAGCTGCAATGCTGTCGCAGACCTGTTTTGAGACAGTTACCCAAGATAAGGAAATTGGCCCCAGAAAAGCGCTACCCTGCCTTTTCAAGATCCTCTTTTCTAGCCACGCTTTATCTCATTAGTATTGTAATATTCTTTTCTTCTTCTGCCGAGTGTTTGAGACATTAACTGTTTTAGCTTCTCAGTCTCTTACCTATGGTGACCAGCCACAAAAAAGGGGCAGAGCCCCCTCCCTGATGGCGCCCGGTCTCGGCCCTGCCGCCACTGTCCCCGCGGGACAGCTCTGTGGGGGGGGGGAGGCCGGGGACCCCATGGCGGGGGGCACCACGGCCCTGCTCGACCCCCGCCGCAGCCAGCACTGGGGGGGGATGCTGCCCCAGCCTGTTCCCCATGCGGGGGTGGGAGCTCTTACAGGTTTCTCACGGGTCTGTGCTTGCCAGGGAACACCTTTTGGGTTAAAAATGCAGTTAGCAAACTTGTAATTGGAGAACATCTTCACCTGCTTTCTGTTTGGATGCCAGAGGGTTAATAGCTGGATTTAAAAGCAAGTCTTCAGAAAGGTTCTTTCTTCCTTGCTAGGCAACCGGGCATTGAAAACGTCTCTGACTCAATGACTCATTAGAAAAAAAAAAAGAAAGAAAAAGTGCCCCAAAAGTTCATATTCTACACCAAATTTTAAGTATCCTTTTAAGAAAAGCTAAATAATGATCTGAACAAGTGAGAAACAAGGACAGTTCAGCTAGGCGAGATTTTCCTAAGTTATCAGGGCAATTTAAATGCCTCCTGATCAAACACCTCTAGAGTTAAAGCTCCGTGGACTGATCATTAAGATACAGAGATAAAGTGGTGGCCTTTGCCATCTCTTAGTTGCCTGTGTTGTATTTACTCTCCTGGCTGCCCTTTCGTTTGAACCTTGAAGGCAACTCCAAAGGGACAGGCAGGGTTCAGCAGACCAGACAGGAGTTTGATGGGCAGCTTCTGTTTTTAAATTTAACTAAGGTCTCCAAAGTGGCAAGCAGAGTGCTCTTGCTACCATGCTGACAGTGAAAAGCTGCCTTCCTGCTCTGGTGACAATTTGAGGGAAAGTGCCGACATTTCGCAGAGAGCTTGCCGTGAGCGTCTGTGCCGGGCGTCTCAGTACCTGCCTTCCCGAAAAGGGCCGGCAGGAGCCGTGGGCACAGAAGCGGTGCCTGCAGTTGCCTTGTGATACGCTCCAACAAGCAATCCCTTTTGCCCCCTGCAGCTAGCAAAAAGGGGCTCGTGCCCGCATTGCTCTTGGCTGAGCAGCTCTGCTGATGGGGACACACCAGCCCTGCACAGCACTAGCATAAACCCAGAGCTCTGCATTTACCTCTCAGCCCTTTGCACCTCCTTGCCCACAGCCCTCTCCGGCCTGTTACCCATAACACACGCGAGTGCTGCCTGGTCCACATTCACCGCACATCCAGGCTGCTTCTCCTCAGGGGGACTGCCAGTATCTCGCATTGGGGATTGGATTTGCTGAGGGGCACTCTTCAAATCCATCAGCCAGAAGCAGCCTGCGACCTCCTTGGGGGTGGCCAGGGAGATGTTTAGTTTCTTTGGGACTAGGGTTGTGAGGAACAAACTCCTGGCTTTCTTCTTGATCCCATGTGGTCGCTCTTCGTTATGGACATTGCAAGACATTTTCAGTGTTTTGTAACATCAGTAGTTCTTTCCAGGGTGCCCAAGATGGCAAGACAGTTTCCTGTGAGGCTGCTGCGCATTTGTAACACCGTCCTGAAGACACATATTGTGTGCCAACGCATATACTTTGGGAGTGCATGAGGAGGCAAGGGCAGGGATCATGTGGAAGGACTGGGAAAACTGGAGGAAGGCAATGACATAAACTCCCAGACACACCGTGCATGAGAGCAGTACCTGGACTAATTCTGCCTTAGGGTACCTCTTGGGTTTGTGTGGGAGCACAGCTGAATGGAGGTTGTCCAGAAGGGATCCTGGGAGCGATTTAGCAAACATGCAGTGCGGGCAGTCAGAGGAGCAGGGCCAGGGAGCCTGAGAGAGGGAGGCTGAACCAGAGAGTGCAGACAGGCTGCCTGGAGGCTGGGGGGAAATACAAGACGGCTCTGCACTGGGGCGAGGGGCAAAGGCAAGGTGTGCAAGGATCTGTGAAGAACAGGGGCAAACACGGATATTCATTTATTTGCAAATTGGGTGCGTATTTGCAATATGAGCTTCTCAGGTGCACTCTCTCCATCACTGGAGGGGAAAATGGGCAGCAGCAGGGTTGAATGACCCCCTGGTTGCACAGTTATAATAACTTAGAGGCAAAGAGTGGGATTCATGGCATGAAATAGCCATTTGCAACTTCTTGCCCATCCTTGGGTAGGGACACTTGGACTTGTGGCTCCCAGCATGGCTTTGTCCATAATGGCTCTCAGTGGGACCCCTGAATGCTTTAGGAAACTTGGGGTCTTGCTTCTGACTTTAACGTCTGGAGCAGTTTCTTTAGTCTCCGTTCAGGGACTGAACACCACGTACTCCAGAGGGGTCATTAAAATGCAGAGAAGCCCTCATTAAAAAGCAAAAAGCCCAGAGTATCCTGGCTCCAGGCAAGCCCCGTGCCCTTCCTTGGGCAGCGGGTGGCAGAAGAGGGCATTTATTTTCACAGCAGAATCTGTCAAGACCTCCTTTCTCCTCAAGAGCATTGAGACGGAGGCCAGATGGTGAAAGATCCTCTTGTGCCCCATGGGGTAATGGGACATTTAAAAGATGGTCCCGCCTCCCTGCAGGGCCTTCCCCCTCTGCTCTGCCCCTGTTCCTCTCAGGCTCAGTGCAGAGCGCTCTAGACAAAACAAGTTCAGCTTCAGGGATGGCGCAGGGTAGGCAGTGGTGACAGGAATAGAGCTGCATGTCATACCCCACCCCTGCCCTTCCACAGGAGATGCAAGCCCTGAAGACAGTGGGTGGCTGCTCTTGCACCCCCTGGGGTGACTGGAGAAGGAAGGGGAGGCTAAAGCTTTTCTGCCTCTTTCCCTTGTGCTTTCTGGTTCAGCAGAGCAACTGGCACTTTACAGCAAAACCAGAGTGTGTCAGTCTGCTCTGCACTATCCTGGGATGCTGGAAGGAGAGGACATCCTGCCACACCCAGAACAATCCTGATGCATGCAGGGAATAAGATTTCCCCCTCGCCTTTGCCTCCCTAAAAAAATAACACTCACTCGGGATGAAGAAACAGGGCTGTATCTTTGGGGAAAGCACAACAAAGTGATGAAGTGGTAGCACAATAATGGCACAGGATGCGCTTGAGGAGTCGAGCTGTCCAGTGGCTGCAGCAGATGCCGGCAATGACCCAGACCCTCCAGCACACTTGCATGTCTGCGGTGTGCAGCACCACGGCATTGGCACAGCTGTGCCAGCTCTGCTCAAATAGAGTCACCTCCTGGCAGGAGGGTGACACCTCTCCCATGCTCTCTGGAGCCAGTGACCCAGTGCTCTGAAGCTGAACCTTGATGGAGACCTTCTCCTTGGAGTTCTCAGGTTCAGGATGGTCTGTGTCACCAGGCAATGGACTGAGGGTTCAGTGTCATTTTCCAGGAGCTGGAGAGCTGAGATAGAAGGGAACAGAGCAGACAAGAGACTCCCATATTTGCAGACATCCCAGGAATCCCCCCCAAACAGCGCCAATCCCACCCAGCTCTTCCCAGGGTGGGGAGGGAGCAGGTGGGACAAACGGATCAGCTGCAAGTTGCTGGTCAGGAATGCCCCAGATGACCCCCAAATACACCCCTCCTCTTCCCCACACAGGGAGACAGGGCCTTCCTTGCCTGGGGCAGGGCAGGGAACTAGAGCTCACTTCCCGCGCTCCTTCTTCCTCCCTGCCAGGGCTACCTGACACAGCGCTGCTCTCACTCACCCTTGCAGATCTCCTGCACCTTCTCCTTGCTCTGCTTCATTTGCTGCCCGATGAGCCCTAGGCAAACACCTCCTGTCACCCCTCATACTCCCCAGCAATCCCCCAGCAGCACAGCTCCCATCTGGCCTTGCCACCCTGGCCACGCATCCTCCTCCCGTTGGGCGAGGCTGGCCCCAGCACGGTCCCCAGGGTGCAGGATCCAGGCATGCTGTGAGGGACTGAAGAACCTCCTCTCAGCCCATCTGCATAGTCAGGGATGGGACTGGGGTTGTGGCTCACCAATGAACCTCACGGCTGCCTCCCGCAAGGACGCCTCAGGGTTCTCCAAGTAGAGCCGGCTCTGGCGCAGGTAATGGTCCACTCTGCTCCTGTCCCTCAGCAGCTGGAGACAGCACAAGGCCGGGGGTTGGCACCGAGACTCCCTGGGGAGCCAGGCCTGCCCCTCCGCCCAGGACCGGCCTCCTCTTCCTTCCTATTTACACCTCCCAGCCAGAAGCTGTGTGGTACTGAGGTTCAGAGGGAGCAGAGGGCAGAGTGTGGCCTGCAGGTGCTGAGATCCCCGCAATCCTTCTGCCAAGGACCAGCCAGGCCAGGGGCCCCTTCAGCATCCTGAGGGGCAGCAACAGCAGAGGGGCCTGGAGCAGAGCCCGTCACAGCTGGGGCTCTGGGCTGGAGCAGTGGGTGAGGGGCACAGCTGTGTGCCCTGCACACTGCACAGGGGGCCAGCCCTCGTCCGGCCTGGGCCCCAGGGACTTTGGCACTGTCCTTACCAGGTACTCCCCGATCTTCCACGTCTCCACTGTTCTGGCCAGTTGCTTGAGCTCCTCCCACTTCAGGAGCTGCGCAGCACTGATGAGGGCTTCCTGAGAGGCCTGCACAGCAGCAGAGACCAGGAGATGCTACCACAGCCAGGGAAGGGCATCCTGGGTCCCCCTCATCTTGGTAAGGCTTGGAGCCTTTCCCAGACCGGAATGGGAAGATGCAGCTTGGGACCAGGTCTGCCCCTCGCTGAAGGCAGATGCAGCTCTGCCTTGTCCTTGGCGACACAGGAGGTTGGACCTCACGCTGACATGCATTCAAAGGCACACTTGTCAGCAGCCCTTGCCATGGTGCTCAGGCCCACCCAGGGGATGTCAGCATTGCTTCCCAAAATCACTGCTCCATACCTGGGCCACTCTCTGGATCTGCTCATTCATGTGGAGGAAGAGTGGGAGCAGGCTCCTCTGCACGTGCTGCTTCATCCACCGTTTGTTCTTCCCCACCACAATCTCCATCAGGTCTTTGAAGAGGAGGATGGAGAGCTCTCGCACTGTGCTGTCTTTCTGTGGGGAGGGAGGAGAGGAGGGGAGGCCTCAGCAATGACTCCAGGAACCGGGCATGAGAAGAGGGTTTGCCATTGTGAGGCCTCGTCGGCTCCAGGCATGACTGTCCCCCACCCCAGCTGTAGGTCCGAGCTGGGGACGAGCCTCTGCGGAGGCAGCCTGGAGAAAGAGGGTTGTCGGCAGTAGCAGGACAAGCTTTCCTGGGCTTTGTCTCCCTCTCCCTCTGGAGGGAACTTTCTGGGGCTCCATCAGGGCCCCCGTGCAGAAGAGGATGACAGAATGGGACAGCCCTGGAGCATGGCCCCTCCCTTGCTCTCTAGCTTGCTCCTGCCTCTTTGCTCATCTCTGCCCCGGGCCGTGACAAGCGCCACAGGGAGTCAAGCATGAGATGGAGCAGCTGAGGGCGGAGAGGGGGCTGGTTTGGTCTAGTCCCACAGACTAGGACACCAAGGCCAGCACTGGGAATGGGCTGACAACCACAGGGCAAAAGGCTTTCTGACAGGCAGCAGGGCCTGTGGCGGGAGCTCAGCAAATACACATGCCAGTGGGCACACCTGCAGAGGGGCACACAGCACCCATAGCCACGCATACAGACCCCCGGATATGCCAGGAGAGCCCCTGGCTCTCCCACCAGCCTTACGTCGTCAAAGCGTGGCAGAAGCTTCTCCACCAGCTGCAGAACAATCGGGTTGGAGCCCTTCCGGTCCAGGTAGATGAGGATGTTTCTCAGCAGCATCAGGCTTGCCACACACATGTCCTTGTGAGCATCCTGCAGCCACTCCATGATGTCTGGGAGCAGGCTCTGCATTTTCCTTGCCTGTGTGAAAGACACAACGTCCTTTCTGTGAAGCAAGGCCAGGACCCCCTGGCCAGAAGTGCTTTGGGTGCTGATTTCCCAGCAGGGCTCAGGGGCCAGGGCCAGGGCTCTACACACACCCACGGCTTGGGCACAGAGGCTACGGTGCAGGGCAGCGATCTCCAAGGGGGCCCTGAGCATGCTAGGGCCTCTATATGGAGGAAGGCTGCTGCCTCGAGGCCCGGGAGCAGCCGGCTGCATTAGCCTGGCCCCGTGCTCTGCCTCATCGTCCCTCTCCCAGCAGATCTGAGGCCATTTGGAGCTGGCTTGCTTGCTGCTGGGCCTGGATCTCTGCCTGGCACAGCTGAGATGCGCCAGCAGTGGGAGCTCTTCCTGGTGGGCATTGGTGCCTTTCTCCTTGTGCAGCACAGCCAAGGGCCTGGCAGCAAAGACTCAGGGCAGATGAACGGGACAGCAGGGACTTGGGAGCAGCTACCACACCTCCTGAATGCCAGCAAAGTCCAAGCCACTGTGTGACCCAGCAACTCCTGTCAAGCCCCAGGCTGCCAACATGGCTTCACCCAGCTGCCCCCCTGCTCACCATCTCGGGTCTCTTCAACAGGCTCATGAGACCTCTGAACACCAGCCTGCGCATCTCCAGGCCCTGAGTGTGCACATAACTCCGGAGGAGCGGCAGGACGGCATCATCCATCTCGGCAAGGTCAGGGCATTCCAGCAGCTGAAATGCACGCAGCACTGAAAGACTGGCAGAACCGGCAGGACTGCCTGAATCATGCAGCCCTGGATCCCACCCACCATTCAGGGCAAGGGCACCAGGCCCTGACAAAGCTCAGCCCACAAGCAGCAGGCATTGTGGAGACACCCCCAGGCCCTGCTCCCAGCCCTCAGCCTCATGGCACACTGCACACACCGCTTGCCTCCTCCTCCCAGCCTCTGAACCCTCTGCAGCCTTGGAGGAGCAGTTGAACACAGAGAGCTGCCACAAAGGAGGCACAAAATACAAGGGCTTACAAGTGCTCGCCCAGCAGAAATGAGTCAAGGCCAGGGCTACCGAGAGGAGTGTGTGCATTGCCCCAGCTCCACTGACCAACATCACCCCACAGGCATGTGCACCAGTGAGCACAGCATTCAGAGGCACCTCCAGGGAGGCACCGCTTGCCATGAGGCCCACCTCGACGAAGAAAGCCATGGCAGGCATCTGCCGGAACTGGTCCTCCCTCCTCAGCAGCCTTGCCAGCTGGCAGAAGATCCGGCGACACAGGGGTCTGGGAGCTCCCCTCACCAGTCTGCCAGAAGGAAGAAGGTACTGTTGGTCCTCAGCCAAGCAGGCAAACCTCCTCTTGCATTGCTCTGCTCGCTCTAGCCATTTGCCCCCTGCACAGGGCAAGGCAGGCCAAGGCAGTGCTTGGCACACAGCTACTGCAGCCAGCGCCATTTGCTCATGGAGGGCTGCTCTTTCCCTACCACACCTTGCCATTAGAAAGCCAGGGTCAGTCATCATTACGTTCCTTTTGGTGTGGCCTTCCCACACATCCCATTTCCCGACCCCTTTGCATTCCTGTCCCCCCGGGGCCTTCCCATGTTCTTCTGCTCATCTTTGCACCTTTCCTGGGGCTCTGCCCTCGCTGGCACTGCAGCCAGACCATCCCCAATGCTCTCTGTGATGGGAGCCCAGGCCCTGTGGCAGGGCATTCCAGGGCTTTGGGAAGGGACCAGTCCTGCGAGGGACCCTCTCCCACCACTCCTAACACCACCTGCTCCTCTAGCAACTCTCAAAGCTGGGCAGCAACAGGACAGGGAGCTCCCATAGCCATTTGGCTGTGCAACCCCTTGCCACAAATGCTGAGGCTGCAGCCCCTTTCTTGGAGAACTGGGGTCCCCCCTCACCCACACGGAAGGACATTATGTGGGACACACCGAATCCAGGGAAGAGTACTGGGGGAGAGCAGGGTGTAAAGGGCTGTACCTGGCCAGCACAGCCACTCCCTTCTGAGATGTCTCTGCATGCAGAAACAGGTCCCAGCCGCCCTTCCTCTCGACAGCCACGGCTACATGCTGATAGCCAGTGCAGCGCAGGAGACCTTTCATGGCCTCCACGGCACACCTGCATGCAGAGCAAAGCCCAGGTCACACTGGCAGCCTGGCCCTGCCTCCAGGTCCAAGGCAGAGACAAGGGGGACTGGGATCGAGCACCTGACGTGGCTGCTGGCATGGCACTCATCCCGTTGGCATTCCCTCAGGAAGATATTTGCTTCCTGGCGGGTGAACTCTGCTGTGAAGACCATCTGAAAGAGCAGCGCCAGGAAGAGCTGGGGGAAAAATGCCTTCACCACCTGCGGGCAGACGGGCTCCTGGACGATCACATGCAGTGCTCTCGTTGCCTGCAGAAAACACCCGGAGACACCTCTCACTCCTGAGCAGTCTCTGTCATGCTTCCTGAACACTCGAGGTGGGAGCCTCAGGCACAGCCTTGGACCATGGAAAACGCAGATGGAGGGCACGCACTTGCTGCCTGACCAGGGCCAATGCCCGCAGGCTCTTTGGCCTCAGCTCCTTTCTGTACACAATGAGCCTTCCTGCGTCAGCAAGACCATCACCTCAGCAGACTTCATGCATTGTGCAGGCTCTGCCAGGATCCCTGTCCCACGCCTTGCCATTTGCAGGAGCCCTATTCCAGCCCCTAGCCTTGCCCCAAACCCTACCCTGGGTTTCCAGCCTGCTGAGTGAGGTCAGGGGCTGCAGGGACAGGGTAGGATGGAGATTTACGGGGCATGGCCAGCCTGGCTGTTTGTGTGCAGAGAGGCCCAAGCAGCACTCGGCAGCCCTGTGTGCTGGCACAGGTGGAGGCCTGGCGCTGGGCATGTTGTATCCATGGGCTCAGGGCAGGTCCCTGCCCAGAGAGGCAAGTGCCAGCCTGTGGGCAAGCGAGGCCTCGTCCCGTAACTCACGGCCAGGGGAAGGATGCAGGTGTCGTCCCTGTCGGAGCTGGACTGCTTGCGCAGTGGCCGCTCCTCCAGCAAGCTCAGCAGCTCCTGCAGCACGTCTGTTGCCACCATGGACTTATCCATCAGCACCTTCCACATGGTCACGGCGGTGCTGCAGGCCCAGAGTGCTCTGTCAGTGGCACCTCCTTGGCCACAGCGCCGTAGCCTGGGCAAGCCCTGGAGGTCCCCGGCTGTCCGGCAGCCCTGCCCCTACCCACCCCCTCCTCGCTGGGAGCCCCAAGGGGGTCCTGCCCACACAGGCAGGGCATGACCTGGCTGAAGGCCCTTGTGGAGCAGGGAGTGAGCATAGCCGCTGGGCGCTGGCGATGAAGGCAGGGACACTTGCTCACCCCTGCCTTCTGAAGGGCTGCTTGATGCACCAGGGCTGGGCAGCAGTGAGACAAACAGAGGGCCCTGCCCCTCAGGGGTGTCCTGGAAATCTCCTTGGGTCTGACCCTCTTTGGACCCTTCTCCCCATGTGGGATGAACCCTCGAGGCTGATGGGCCCCATACCTGTTGCAGAGTGGAGAGCAGTACAGCAGGCTCACAAGCACCTCGTCAAGGTTCGAGCAGGCCAGCTGGCAAAGGGTCCTGTTTAGGGTGACCCGGGCCGAAAACTCCCTGACGTACTTCAGGTTCCGATAGAGGCACCTTATGAGCCGTGGCACCTGGAAGACACATGGGTAAGAGCAGGGCTGCTACCAGAGAGCAGCCATTACCCCAGCTCCCACTCAGATCTCCTTCCCTCTACACCACTCCCAATGCTCTTTGCTGCCTTCAAAGGGTGTCAGGTGCCCAAGAACGCTGCGTTTGGTGTGTGTGGGGGGAACTATGTCCCATAGGGCTCGAGTCCGAAGCACACCAGCCCCAGGCTCCTTACATCTTCCAGCGGAGAGACAGCACCCAGCACGAACATGTTCAGCATGTGGGTAGCCACCACCGTGCTGTAGGTGCTGCAGTTCCTCATGCCCTCGATGGCTGTGACAATGACATCTGTCCCCTCGGAAGGATGGAGGTTTTTCACAAACAGCTATGGGAGAAAGGAGGTGAGGGAAGAAATGTCGCGCTGTGTGTGCTTAGCTGAGCAGTGGACGTGCCTCTGGAGAGAGGTGCAGAGCAATGCTGGCACTGTGGCCCCAGCAGAGCCAAGAGCGGGTGCTGTGCTGAGCAGCGGCACTGTGGGGCATGTGGCCAGAGGGCCATCAGGGCAAGGGAGGATGGTTGGGATCAGGGTCACAGAGCACTGGCTCTGCAGGCAACCACAGCTTGCTGGTGGCCAGCAAGGCTGGAGCTGCTGCTGGCACTCTTGGAGTGAAGCCTCTGGCTAGTCCCCGCTCAGGCACACTGGAAGAGACACCAGTGAGAGCGGGGCTCCTACCAGAGTGCAGCCATTATGCAAGGTGCCACTGAGAGCTGCTTCCCTCTCCACCACTCCCCTGCCCACTCTTCACGAACCACGAGGCCCCCTCAGTCCTGCTCATTAGGGATCCCTTTGCTCATCCAAGTCTCCTGATGACCCCATGGCCAAGAGTTCCAGCAAAGGAGGCAATCCTCACCCTCATGATCACACTGATGTTGCTGGTCCATGAAAGGCAGAGTGCACTGTCAGCTTCCCACTCCTTTTGGGACTCTACATGCTCTGGATTATCCTGCAAGGGCTCCCTGCCTGAACAGGAGTGGAAAGACAGAGTGGTCAGGAGGAGTGATGGAGACTTGGAGGTGGCAGACTGACAGCGTCAGGGAGAAAGCAGCCTGGCAGAGAAAAAGAGCATGCCAGTAGGGTATGGGGAGCAGGATTCCCAGGAAGGGTCGGGGTCTATTCCAGGGCAGAGAAGGGGCAACTGCTTCAAAGGGTACCAAAAGCCTGGTGGGTTCGACTGGACTTGCTGGTGTGAAGCACTGCAGAAGCCCTAGGGTGAGCAGGGGCTGCTGAGCATTTTCCAGGCCAGGGGTATCCAGGCCAGGTACTAACATACTGCTCCCCTACTCCTACATCAGCCATGTCTCCTGCTCCTTTGTCTCACGGAGCGGAGTGGCCGAGGCAGTGTGATGCCTTCCTTGGCCTTGCCAGGCTGTGCGGGTCCAGAAGGACGCAGCCCACCACAGCTTCTCTTACGTTTTCGTTGCACGATGAATCTGAACAGGCAATGAAGAGCATCCAAAGCCCCACGGTTGGTCTCCACGTCCTCATAAGCACAGCAAAGGATGAGACGCCCCACCAGCTCTCCCAGCATCGGAAAAGAGATCTTTCCAGAGCAGGCGGGGCTCTCATCAACTCCTCCAAAGGGGCGCCAGACCTGGACAAGGGGGCGGTACAGGTAGAAGGGCTGACAGAAGGCAGTCGCCACCAAAGCCCTGAAGCCAGGAGTCTGCCCAGGCATGCATCCCAGGTGAGGCAAAGCTTTGGAGGGCCCTGCAGGCCTTGGCTCCCAAAGCAGCTGGGCAGCAGCCCAGACAAGGCAGCACTGCCACACCTGGCCTCACGTCATGCTCCCCGCACACTCCTGCCCTGCACAGGGCTGGGGCCACAGCTGGCTCCTCAGAAAAAAAGGACTGGAGAGAGAAGCTCATGGCAAGAGGGGCAAAGACCTTTTGCTTCAGGGCAGAGCCTGGCTGAGTGCTTTGACTTCTGCCCAGGCTTCCCTTAGAAGGACCCCTAAGCTGCAGGCTGCTCTGGTCCGCAGGGAAGGGGCAAAAGGGTGGCTGGAAGGTGCCTGGCTCCTTACCTCCAGCGAGGAATAGCTGGCCAGCAACTTGCTCAGCCTTCTGATCCTCCCCACGGCCCTCTCACGTGCAGCCGCTCTCTCCGAGTTGGTGAAGGGCAACAGGAGCTGGGAGGAGAAAGGCTACTGGTCTGCCCGGGGAGCTGACGCCCGCTCCAGCAGAAGCAGCTCTGCTAAGCCCCTGGCTGGATGGATACAGTCCATCAAGGCCTCCTCAGAGCTAGAGCAAAGCCTGGAATGGGGTTCCTGCCCCTACAGGCCAATGCTGTGGCAAGGCAGGTAGACAGACCCCCACCCCCTGCACAGCACCTGCTCCTTTCCATGCCCCCCTCCAGAACATCGCCCGGTGCGCCCTCTTCAGCAGGGCAGGGCTTTAGGGCAGGACCTTCCCTGGGGATCTGCCATGGGAAGGCTGGGGTATGGCCTCTTGGCATGGCAGAAGAACCGAGCTTCTCAGCTGGGCTCCCCTTGTAGGATGGGCAGGTCCCAGTAGGTCTCTGCCCCATTCAGATCTGGGGACGAAAGCACAAGGGACAGGCAAGCAGGGCAGCACCAACTGCCATCTGTGCGGTACCAAGAAAAGAAGGGTCAAATTCCTCCCAAATGCCACACCTGCAAGATATTCTGCAACTCCAGGAGGCTGGAAGTGGCAGAGTTGAGCACCAGCACCTCCAACATGCTGTCCATGGCGTCCAGGGTCTGCAAGGAGGACACAGGGTTGTGGCACTCTTTCACCGCCCCCTCTGACCCACAGCAGAATGAGTTGAACTCCTGCTGCCAGGGGAGGACACCCACTGCCTTGCGGTACCCAGGCAGAGGCCTCAGGGCAGGAGAGCTGCTGTGCCCAGACCAGCTCATGGGCACTGCGCGTGGCCCAGCCCAGAGGCAGAGAACAAAGGGAGGAGGGTGGGAAAGCCAAGCTGGCATCCTGCCCTGCCTTCCATCTTACAGTCGCCTCTCAGCACAGGCTAGCCAAGGGCAAGCCCAGAGGAGCTGGCGAGCTCCCTGTAGCCCACCCAGCACATGCCTGGGAATAGAGGGACGTGTCCACGTTCTCCATGTCTTCTCTGGGAGGAAGCAAGAAGACACTCCTGAAGCAGGCCTGCAGGAGGCTGCACCTTTTGCCCTCCAGAACTGGCTCCACTGCACTGCAAAGAGAGAGAGGTGCCTCCTCGACACTGGTGCTGGGAGTGCTGCCTTGATGCCCCGGGAAGGTGGATGTGGACCTCTGGGGCAGGAGTCCCCAGGCTGGTACAGAGAACAGGTAGGGGAGCCCTGCAGGGAGGTGCCCCCTCCTTCCATGACACTGCTCCAGGGACAGAGGACAGTCCTGGCAGGCAAGCCTCACACCTTCTCAACCATCTGCCTCCCCTTCTGCGGTAAAAGCCAAGGTGCCCTGAGCCCCTGCGGGCACCCCTCTGCCCTCCCATCTGCCCTACTGACAAGCCCGGGGTAGGGGAGAGCAGAGGCCCAGTAGACAGCACCGCCAGCCTCCCCCCAGGACGGGGGACACCTCCCAGACAGGGATGGTGCCATCAGGGCCATGCTGTGGAGAGGTCTGGGCAAAGCAGGGGCTGGGGTAGGTACCTCATTGCTGTGATAGCAAGCATGGCTTGCTGACGCACTGCTGTGCCCAGGTGGTCCATGGGCTCCTCTTCCAGCAGCACCTGGAGAGCACAACCAGGATTCAGGCATGGCAACTGCCACCACCCAGCACCAGCAGACCCAGCAGCAGTCTGTGTGGCTGGCAGAGCCCTCATGCCCCCATCCCTGTGCTGGAGCCCAGAATGACCCCCCACCTTACCAAGCTCTCAGCTCACAGGGCTTCTCAGGGGTACCCGGACTCCTGTCGCCAGGAGCTCTTTGCCAATGCATACTTTCCCCAGACCAACCAATGCCCAAGTCCTGCCCTCACAGCTCTGCCTGTGCTCAGATGCCCTTGACCCCTTCCTCAGACCTTGCTGCATCTCCCCTCACCTTGATATTCTCTGCCAGCTCGTATCTGCAGCAGAAAACATCCAGGCCCCACAAGGCCTTGGAGCTGCTGCCTCTGCAGAAGGTGCAGATGGATGCTAGAAACTTCAGCTTCTGCACCTCTTCCTGATTGACAGGGAAGGGAGATGGAGTGAGTGTGAGAGAGGAGAGGAAAGGCCAGCAGCACCAGAGCAGCGAGGGGGCTGCAGTGCTGTGTGGGACCCCTGGAGGGGAGCAGCTCTGCACAGCCAGCAGCCCCCCAACAGCCCCTCAGCAGACAGCAGACCAGGCGGGACCCGGAGGGAGACACAGGCACAGCGCCCCAATGGACATGGCTGCAATTACCTTTTGTCTGCTGCTCACAAAAGCCTGGATGAACTCCAGGGCTTCCTCATCCTCTCCGGACAGCTCTGAAGAGCTGCAGATGGAAAACCTTGCACCTGAGAAAGGAAGAGAGCCAGGAGGCCTGAAGACACTGACCGCAGGCAGCAGAGAGTAGTGCACTGAGCTCTGCCCTCTGTCCAGCCATGGCCTGCTCCCGTGGATGCAGTCTCCCCCAGGCTTGTCAGGGCTGCAGGGTGCCCAGCACACGGGCTGCGATGCTGGAGCCAGCGAGGCAGGGGAACGCCTCAACTGCACCGCGGTTGGGAACTTGCTTGCAGATGGGCAGGAAAGGTCCCCGTCCTGCAGCATCGCTCCTCCTGCTGTGGAGCTGCCGCTCGCTGCCTGTCCCAGGGAGCAGGAGCTTGGTCCATCTGCGCTCTCCCTCCTTGGCGCATGCTGTGTTGGCGCCAGCTCCCAAGCTCCAAGCGGGCCCACGCATCCGGACACTGCCGTGCCACCACCCCTGGGGACCCCGATGCCAGGCTGCCGGGGAGATGGGAGCCCAGCGCAGAGCAGGGCGTGCTCCCCAGCCCAGCCCCACGGGGCCGCTCACTCACCACTCTGTGGAGAACCGCTCCCCTGGGGAGCCCCATCCTGCTCCCGGGCCACCCAGGGGCTGTGGGGGCGCCTGTCCTCCTTCTCCCAGGCCACCCGGGGGCGGCTGGGAGGTCTCTCCGCCATCCTGCGGGACAGAGCAGAGGTCTGAAGGGGAGAGTTTTTAACGCAGAGCCAGGGAGGGTCCCTGCAGGGGTGGTGGTGGCGCTGCGGCGTCCCCCTGGCCACCCTGGCCCTGGAGCCAGCTCTCCTGCACCTCAGCCCCTTCCGCAAGGCTCTGCCCCCGCCACGGCCAAGGGCCCCAGCAGCCCCGTGGCACTGTCCAACCCCAGCCTTGTTGCTCTCACCCAGGCCGGGAGGTGGGAAGGCCTTGGGAAACGCCTCAGCTCTGCGGGGCAGCAGGGAAAGACGCGGCTGTGCTTGGCAGCTCCTCCACGAGCCCCGCGCACTCCTGCCCTCTCCCGTTGCCGTCCTCCCGGACACTGCAGGGCTGCAGCCGCGCCTGTGCCTGGCAGTGTCACGGGTGTCACAAGGGGGAGGTCACAATGGCCCCGCTGGGTGGTGGCTGTGAGGTCGCCTCTGCTGCTGGGAGCTGGGCCAGCAGCAGCAGCCAGCGCCGCGAGGGGCTCCAGGGCCTGAGCCCCGGGGAGGAGAGAGCTGGGGCAGGGCAGGGGGAGGCAGCTCAAGGGGCAGCACAGGGCTGCACATGGCCACGTCCCTCGTGTTTCATCCCCCACTGCCTGAGGGCTGGAGGCACTAACCTGCTCATCACTAACCACTAACCTTAAGACCTACTCCTAAACCCAATCCGAGCCCTACCTCTTACCCCAATCCCCTACTCTAATCCCTCAGCCCAAATCCTAACCGCTAAACCAAAACCCAGACTGGGAACCCCTTTCCCTAATTCTTACCTGAGCCCTCACCCTAATCCCTAGCCCTCAGCCCTAGCGTTAAAATGCTAGCCTTCACCCTAGCCCTCACCTCCAGTCATAACCCAGTCAGCCCCCACAAAGCTAGCCAGCACTCAGAACAAGGACCAGAAACCCTCAGCAGAACAACAAAACCTCACCCTAATCCTCAACCCAATCCCTAAACCAATACAGCGAGCTCTCATCCCTAGCCCTACCCTGAACACAACCCCGAAGCAGAAACCCGAAGGAGATGCCTGAACCCTAACTGCTAACCTGAACCCCTTCCCCGTTAGCCCTACCCCTCGCACTGACCACCTAACCTGCAACCCCTCTGCCAATGCTCACTCTGGGCTCCCTCCGACCCTGGGAGGCAGAGGAAGGGCAGACATTGCGATGTGCTGGAGCAGCTGAGCTTGGCAGCAAACTCTGGAGATCCCCTGGTCCAACCCCCCTGATCAAGTAGGGGCAACTAGAGCAGGTTGCCCAGGACTGCGTGAGGCAGCTTTGGAGTATCTCACAGAGTCGACACTCCACCACCTCTCAGGGAACCTCTTCCTGTGCTTAAGCACCCTCACAGTGAAAAAGTGTTTTCCTACATTCAGATGGAATTTCCTGGTTTGCCATTTTGTGCCCATTGCCTCTCTTCCTCTCACCGGATACCACTGAGAACCACTCAGAGCCACGGTCTCTGTCGTCCTTACACCCTCCCATCACATATTTACACACCCTGAAAACATCCCCACCAGCAGCCTGTTTTCCAGCCAAAACAGTTCCAGCTCTTGCAGTGTCTCCTCCCGTGGGAGATGCTCCAACCCTTCAGGCATCTTTGTAACCCACAACAGCAACATTTCTGACACCCACAGCAGCAACAGCCATTACCCAGGGACATGCCGAGGGGACACAGGGATGGGTTTGGAGCCGGAGATTCAGGACAAACCGCTCCGCAGGGATCGCTCGAAAGAGACGATGCATCTCAGTGAGCCCCAGCTCTGAGCACATGGGGAGCTGGCGCTGCCCCCAAACCTCTGACCTTTGTGCCCAGAGCTCCCCCCTGGCAGCTGGCTTTGTGGGGCACCACATCTCCCTCCATGCAGGCAAGACCTGCGGGCACGTGGCAGCTGCCGAAAAAGGACTTCGTCCATGGCAGCACCAAACTCCTGGGCCAGGGCCAAGGCCGGCAGTTTGGGGGGGGGGGGCGCAGACGGGCTGTGCCATGGCCAGGAACAGGGGTGACAGCTGGGCCACGCCACGGCGGGACAGGGAGCAGAGCAAGCCACTCCCAGCGCACCCCACTCGCCCGCGAGGCCAGCCTAGGAGAACCCTGGCTCAGACACAGGAAGCAGCGGGTGGCAGGCGATGCGCCACGCTGGCCCAAGGCCTGGGCAGCAGGAACAGCCCCAACGGGGCACGCCACTGGTCGGTCTGCATGTCGCTCAGGGCACAGCCCGCCCCTCCCAGGCACCTATTGGCTCGCTTCCTTCCCTCGCTAGCTAATTGGCCAGGCAGGGGGTGGCACCCCTGACGGCCAGGCAGGCTCGGTGCCGCTCTGACTCCAGCACAGCCCCGGCCTGGCCCCAGCCCCGCTCTGACCCCTCCCTGGCCGCGGCCCCGCCCTGCCCCGCCCCGCCCTGCCCTGCTCTGCCCCCAGCCCCGCTCTGACCCCGCCCCACCCTGCCCCAGCTGTGGCCCCGCCCCACCCCCAGCCCTCTTCTGACCCTGCCCCACCCCCAGCCCTGCTCTGACCCCGCCCAAGCCTAAACACAGAGCCCCAACCAGAAACCCGAACCAGGTGCCTGAAGCCCAGCCCGAAGCCCTGCCCCTAAACACTGACCCTCTCGCTGCGACCCCAATAGAGTCACTTAGGTGCTGCACATCAATGTCCTGAGTTAATCCTGGAGGTAAGGTGATATTCTGAATTTTATGCCTGATAGCTCCGGTTTCCCTGCGTGGTCACATTAACCATGAGATTTGTGTTGGTCAGAGCATGTTGGACTCTGACATGCCTTGGCATCAGGGACAGGATATTCCTGAGGGTGAATGTTATCAGTTGTGTTGACAATCTTTTGACGATGACGGGATTTCTGATTTGAGATTATATTTGCAAATAAGAGCCTAATAGAGGCAACTCACACTGACCGAGGAAGGGTGGTGATAAGACCGACTGCAGACAGGGCCGCCACCAGTGCAGAGGGTATAAATCATGATGAATACTAACAAAAGGTGGAAAAAACTGGCTGAGAAATTCAAAAGAGAGGGATGGAAAAACCCTGCCTGGGATTTTTCATGGGTAGAACAGCACTGTACAGATCCCAGCGATCTTCGGGATCACTTTTATAAATGGAAAGGTTGTAAAAAGTTGAAGAAAGGAGAGGGGAAAGCAGGCTTGTGCTGCTTGTTAGGAAGTTGCCTGCAAGCGGTAGTGGAGAAGTTAGGAGACGTGTAAAAATAACGTGCTAGAACGAGAGAAAGAGATAGTTTTAAAAGATAACATGCTGCATGAAACACGATGTGCACAGCTAGAAAATCAGAATGGAGTTTTAGAATGAAAATTGCAGCTTCATAGCATAGCCGATGCCCACATATGTAGGGATCGCTCACTAGAGTCTACTCAGATAGACCCGTTAAAGTGGTGGCTGCTATGCGTACTGAAGATGATGAATCATCAGGAGGTGTCTGGCTTGATCCTGCAAATAGTGGAAATAATGTGAAAGTGGTTGCTTCCATGACAAAACTCAAGCGAACATCAGATGCACCCCCTGCAGAAACTGCAAGAGGTTTTACTTCCTTGGAGTGACCTGATCTCCAAACTAAATTTTTGACTAAGCCTGGAGATGCACCCCTAGAATGCATGGCCTACATATGGGGGAATGTATATGGGAACATATATGGGAACACCCCCACCCTCCCACTGCCCCCAGGAAGAACCCTGAGCAAAGCGTGAGGGACCAGATTACCCTACCCAGGGACTGGGTGTGAGTGCTTGGCCATTCTGCTTGATAAAACACACCAAAGTTTACTTGGCGTCAGAGCCACCTGCACATTTCTTTTGCCTACCTGCAATCAATGCCTCCTCTCCTCCCCCCCACCCAAGAAAGTCTTGAAAACCCATGATATAAGGCCCTAAAAAGATGGAGTTTTCTAGGTGCTCAGAGCAACCGACACAGGGTTGAGGGCAGGCCAAGGGGAACCTATTCCACCCCCACCCAACCCCACTGCTCCCCTGGAGACCTTCCTGGATTCCTTTCGGGCCCAGAACAGGAAGGGGTGAGGGGGCACGAGCACCTCCCAGAGTAGCCTCCATCAGGCATTCAGCTCCACAGTGTGTCACTGCTTCAAGTGATCTCTCTGAAGAAATGCTTTTCAACTTTGCAGCCATGCCCCTGGTGCATTGAGTAGGTGCCTGGGAGAGAGGGGAAAGAAAGGGCAAAGACCCCAGGGTGCAGAGCTGGGGCTCACAGCACTGGAGAGGGGTGTCAACAGGCTAAAAAAGCAACCCAAAGATGTAAACGAGTCCTTCCTTTCTCGGTGATTTGGAAAGCCACTTCTCAGACAGTGTTCAAAGAGGATGGAGTCTCCCTTCTACAAGAGTTGCTCCAGGGCCATGCAGAGACGAGGAAGAGGAGGAAGGTTGTTGTGATAGGGACTTTCTCAAACTTCAGTAATTGCGGAGCTGGAAGCTGGTCTTCTACAAACTGCTGAAGAAGTGAAAGGCAGGTCTTGATGAACTCTGTTGCCTTGGAGGCTAGATACAAAGCCAGAAGAGCAGCAGTGTGGTGCGTGGGCATGTCCTGGGAAGCCTGGTGTCCAGAACGGAGGATCCAGACTGCCAGGAGATGTACAGCTCCCCCTCTACCCCCCACCCCAGGAAAGCCAGGGTGCCCGGGGGTATCCAGGGTGCCAGGGGCTGTAGGGAGCTTCCAGGAGATCCAGGGTGCCTGGATCTAAATCCAGGGTGCTGGGACTGTACAGCCCTCCAGCGGAGGAGTGCTGCCGTGGGTGACGCTGAACAGCCCAAGGACCGACAGAGACACAGAGATGAGAAATGGCTTTCCTTGCATTTACCTAGCAGGAAAGCTAGGCAAAATTCATGGGGTTTGATGCCTAAAGGAGGATGGTCCTGTTCCATCCCATATTTCCTTCCATGTAGCACATCCTACCCATACAAAACAAGTGGCCCACAGTAAAAATGAGTAGCGAGGCTCACCCAGACATCCCAGCCCATGCCCATGCTTTGTGCTGCTGTATCCCACATTACTTTGATCTCATCTTTGAAAGAAGCTAACTCCCAAACCAACTCCAAACCCTGGCCTCCTGCAAAGACTTGCCAGAGCAGCAAGCTGTTGGTGCAAAAGGGCAGAAGTGACTTCTCCAGTGGCCCCATCTGGAGAGGTGAGCTGAGGGCAAGGAGGCAAACAGGATGGACGGCTGCTGGACTGAGACCATCAGCACGGCTCACAGATCATTGTTCCCCTCACTCCTGCAGCTCTCCACGGAGGGTAAGAGCTTTGGGAGCACCTTCCCCCTGGACGGGGTGGGGAGTGGGGGCAATCCCAGGCTGGGTTTCCCCAGGAGTGGGTCCCCCTTTGGGATCTGTCTCTGGGAGGAAAGGGACCCTGAAACCTAGAGGCTGGTGTATCCTGCAGCACTCACAGGGCTCTCGGGGGCCTGCCAGAAATGCGCGTGTTGGAAATAAACCCTTCACTTTGTAATAAAATCAAGTCGTCTTCTTCTTGAGGAGAACCTCCATTCCTCTCCTCTGGATCATCTTGTGCCTCCAGGTTGGAAGAGCATGTTTTGGGCTTGGAGATACCATCCCTTTCTGGGGGTCAGATGACCACAGCCCTTGTCCCAAACCCTTCCCATGTCCCTCTTTCAACTCTAGACCTCCCCTGGGCTCAGAGTGAGGACAGCAGTCTGAACTGGGGTCAAAGCCCAGCTACGCAGTCATTGCAGTGGTTTTTTGGAGGGTCTGTGTACACCTGCATGTGTCACCCCCTGGGTTAGGAGCATGCCAAGAGGTTGTGAGCTGACTTGCCTGGGGCTTGACGTGTTTTTCCCTTGCTTTCCAGAGATTGTCACTATTTGGGATGCTGTGTCTGACTGCATCCTGGAACAGCTGATGCTGGACGGGCAGGCATGCTGATCGCCCTCAGCCCAGAGGGTTCCAGTTGTCTTGAGAGCCCAGGGCCTCTGGGAGCAATCCTTCCCCATTTGTAGCCCAGGAGCAGAGAGGGCACAGAGCAGCGTGCTCACACTCTGACAGTCAAACCTTTTCCCACCTTTAATATGCATCCTCCTGGGCCTTTTTGTCTCTTCTGTGTGCAGGGAGTCCTGGTAGGAAGGCTTGGGACCTTTGGTACGGTCTGAGAGCAATTCCATGTCAGCGAAGACGAGGTGCTGACAGTTCGAAGATCTGTCTTCCAGCTGGGCATGGACATGGCCTGGCTGTGGGAGCTCTGGCACCCCAAAGTGGCTCTCCCTGGTGAGAAGGCAGCAGCCATCCTCTGCTTTCCCTGACCGTGGATGGGGAGTGGGTGCTCCCTGCTCCTTGGAAGGGGCTGGGAGAAGTAGGGAATTCTGAGGGAGGGCCGAGGGAGAGCTTCAGGTCCCCCAAAGCAAACCAGCACCCAAAGAGCTGTTTCTGAGAAGGACCTTTTCTGTAGTACTTTGCTATGAATATGGCATCAAGTTAGGCTCTCTTTGAGCTGCTCTATGCTGCTTACATTTCTTCATATCCCAGCAATGGAAATTTGGCTTTCTGTGGCAGTGGCATTGTTCCTCTTCCTTGCAGAAGAGATCAAAATCGAGCCACTGAACTGCCGGCCGTTGCCGTTGGCCACCTCCTTCTCGTGGCATATGGTGGAAGGTTGCGTAAAAGAGAACATCTACTTGTTTTCTTCCTGCATGGGGAACAAGGAGCTTGTGGTCTTCACCTTCAGGAACACAGGTGTTCTGGCCTGTGAAGAAGATGAAGTGTGCACAAAGATTTCTGCCTCCTGCATACAGAGGCTGGCGTAAAAGGCAGAACCACTTGCAGCCATTTGTGTAAGTTGCTGAGGTGTCCTGTACTCCTTTGATTTCTTTGGGAATCTTATTTAAGGTCAAGCAATCTGATCTCTGTTGGCCCACCTGGAGGTGGCAGGCAATCGAGTGCCTTCTGTCCCCACTGACTTCTCCATTAGCAAAGACAGTGTCTCCTGAGTTTCTTGATCCTTGCCCCTGCAGAAAGCCTGGCAGTGTTATTGCCCAGTCTCAATTCTTGGCTGTGTAGCTTCCCCACAGCAGAACTGGGGGCTATTGTCCATGGCAGATGCTTCAGAAGAGGGGTTTGGAAAGGCAGGTTGCTCTTCCAGCAGGAGCAATGTCTGCTAGCTTTGGGAGCAACAAGAGACTTGCCTTGGAAACCTCCCAGTGGGTCTGTGTCACATTGCAGAGACTGTGGGCAACAGATCCGGCCCTTTCTGGTGGAGAGACTGCTGCTCTGGGGACCTGGTCTAGCCCTGTTCACGTGTTCCCGAGGTGAGAGGGTTTCCTCCGAAGCCCTTGGCTGACCAAGCAGGCAGCTTGCCAGCTCCTGCTCAGGAGTGCGCACTGCCCAGGCTCAACGCCCAGCATCATGTTGGGAATAAGTCCTGCAGCAACTGTTCCCCAGTTAACTAATGCTCAGTTTGGGCTACGTCCGTCTTCACCTGGAATGATCAGGAATCATAATCACATTTCTCATGCTAGCCTGCCATCATTCCCAACAGAGAGAACCGACTGCACGCAGAGAGAGGAATTTAGGTTATGTTAGTTGTCTTTTGTGGGAGGCCACCAAATAACCAGAAGAACCCTGCATGGACATGAGGGAGATGAGCTGCAAGATTGTCTCAAATGGCAGTGAGGAGGATTAGTGTCAGAAAGCTGCAAAGGGGAGATAGGGCCCTTTCTTCAAACCTGTGTTGTCTTCTGGTTTCCAGGTTGCAGCTCAGTGTGAAAGGCAGGCCAGAGGCCAAGGCTGCCCTCACTGACTCCCCCTGGGGCAAGAAGGAGGCTGAAGAAGAGCTGGAGAGCAGCAGGAGTAGCAAAGATAAGGGAGCAGCTCCGTCCTGACCAGGTGTGGTCCCTGTCCCACGCCAGGTGACTGGATCCAGGTAAAAATACACTCCCCAGGATGCTGCTCTGAAAAGCATCCTCCTTTCCCACTTGCAGAACGGCATCACAGCAAGCTGCTGCAGAGCTGGAAGGAGCTTTCTCGACCCATGCTGCAAAGCGGGACGGCAGGCATGAGGTGGCAAGACACAGGGAAGAAGCCTCCTGCCAGGTGAGACCCTTGGGGGAAGTGATGAGGGGGACACTTGAACCTGTGCAGGAGAGACATCCCCTTTGGACACACCGGTCATAAGGACACAGAAAGGTTCCTGCCCCGCGTCCCAGGGAAGGCTGTTCTCTCGCTGGGTGGCCAGTGAGTGGTGCGTTTGCATGAGACCATCATGTCAGCTTCACTTTCCAGCAGTATGCTGCTCTTTTGGGGAAGCTGAATGCAAACCCTTGTTGCAGGAGTTCTCCTCCCACAGTGAGTCCCTTTAGATTTCAATGAACCCCATCTTTTTGTTTGCAGGAGCCAACATCTGCTGCCCTCATCCTAACGCATCCCACAGTGTCTTGTCAGGATCATCACAAACCCATTCACCCCCATTCCTAGAGCCTTGTTGGAGAAGAAGGTGGACATTAAGTACTCCCCACATCACTTTACTTCCCCTTACAACATATCTGGGGTGTATGCTAATTGCTGCTGTGAGTGACGGGGAGAAGTCTAGCATGCAAACTGTGCTAAGTGAGCCATAGGCAACCATGAGAGAGTGAGAGATGGCAATAGGAGTTTGGACAAAACCCCTGTGATGGCCATGCTTCCTGGGACTTCTGGGCAATGCTGCCATGTCCATGGCTTTAGGATAGTGTCAGCTGTGGGGCACCAAGAGCCAAGATGTGTGTCCGGAGTGACCCTGCTCTCTCAGCTGACCTGTGGGAACCGGCCTCATCTCCCCTGCTTCTTCTGGAATCAATGACAGGCTCACTGGGTGGACTACTGTCGCAGCAGGGATAAACCAGCTGTGGCAATTAGGCATGCTGTCTGGAATTTACTCCTCCGAGTTTATGGGACCGGATCAGATCCCCATGAGCAAAACCATCTGGACTAAGATGCTGCAAACCGCCCACCCCCCCCAATCTGGAAGTGATGGTGTTACCTGTGATTGGGGAGGACATGAGCATGGTGGGGGGAAGCTGCAGCGCAGCTATCTCAGTTACCAGAGGTGTCCTCTGTTAGCAGAGATAGGAAGTCGGGAAACAGGTTGGGTACATGTGAAAAAGAAGGAAAGGGAGAGTCACAGCACTATGTTCTGAGACCTGCTGTGAGCAGGTGTACCATGGCAGGAGGTGGACGGTAAACTCAGCGCAGAGCTGCTCGAGCGGTGGCTGCAGCTTCAGCCTGAGCAGTACCCATGGCCCCCAGTGTGAGGGAGCGTGGTAAGCAGCCTGGAGAGTGCAGGGGGGACCCGTGACACTCGCTGCCTCACCAGCAGCATGCACAGAGGGGCAGCTGCCAGCAGCACAAAAATGGGCCAGACAGTGTTGCCCCCATTGTACCTGCTTAGCTCCGCAGTGGTTGCAGACCAAAAAGGGGTATGTTTGCAGAGGGCAAAATCCTGGGGACAAGTGGCAAATTGATTATATTGGGCCCCTACCAGAGAGTCAGCAGCACAGATATCTCCTGGCTGCTGTAGATACCTGCTCTGGTCCATTGTACATCCACACCTGCGCTGCAGCTACCCAGGCTCACACCATTAAGGCATTAGAAGACTTGATTGGGTTATATGGTTCCCTGGTGGAAATCCAAAGTGATCAGGGCACTCATTTTCCAGGGAATGACATTCAGAATTGGGCCAGAGAGCGGGGAATAGCCTGGACATATCACATCATAGCCTACCATCTGCAAAGGGCAGGATTGATAGAAGGAATGAACGGGCTGCTCAAAGAGCAGCTGCACAAGTTGTCCCCTACTGGTACCCTCATGGGTTGGAGCAAAAATGTTCGTCAGGCAACTGCCTGCCTCAGTGACCTCCCACTGTGTGGCTCTACCCCATATGCTTGTTTCAAAGGGGAATCCATCAAGCAGCCGTGTGTGCTTAGAGTGCAACGGCTGCACCCTCAAGCCTGCCTCCCCATGCGAGCCATGCTCGGGAGTGCAGGGTTGGGTCTGCGATTGCCACACAAAGAAATAACCCTAGAATGGGAGAGCCATCATCTTGTGAGTATGGGGTTGGCCATTGCCATACCTCAAGGGTATTATGGTTGCTTGATGCCCTGTAATAGTTTAGCTCTGTTGGGAGGTGGACACTGAGGCAGGAGTCATTGACTCGAACTACCTTGAGGAGGTGAGAGCTGTGATCTACTACACCAGATCCCAACCCCTGCAATGTACACAGGGAGACCAAATAGCCCAACTGATATGTGAGCGAATAGGGGTCCCCACTATCCAGGAAGTAGATTTCTTGCAGCCCATTCAGCAACCCGGTGGTTTCAGGTCTCCGGGGTGTGCTGTGTGGGTGCATGAGCTGACTAAGCCCAAACATTCGGAAGGGGAAATCATTGCTGACAGGCTAGGAGACCCCCAGCTGGTACTAATCAAAGGGGAAAGTGTCCCAGCCTATGTCCCCTCTAGGAGACTCTCACCCAGAGAGCCGTGACCTGATGAATATGCCGAGCAGAGCCATGACATTGTTGCTGTCCATCCTAACCCTGTACACTGACAGCAGTTGGGACACCAAGGGTGAGCACATCGAACCCAACATCCACAAGATAAAGAGCCTACTTCAACTACTATGCAATGTAAAGTCTGAAGAGTCAGTGCAGGATAACCTCTAGCAGTGACTGTCGTCATGGCTGTTGAATTTAGAACTATGGGGAAAATGCATTGTGCTCCTGGTCTTCTGGGCAGATTAGTTTTGTGTGCATATGTGTTATAATTAAATATATATATATTCGCTATGGTTTACTTGCTTGTACACCTTAGCTGTTAGTTAGGCTAGTAGCAGAAAGGCATGTCTGAACCTTGTCCACACGCTGGTGGCACTACCACCACGTCTGTCAGTCAGGGGCTGGAGTGCAGTGAGAACACCTGCGGAAGATCTGGTGAGGAGTCAGTGGCTGGCAGAGTACATGATAACAGCCCCAGAGTGTGAAACCACGCTGACCAAATTCCCTTCGGAACAGGGCATGCATATTCTGTTTTGTCAACAATGTCTATCTGCTTCCCGGGCCGTAGCTACTCAAGGTTAGCACCGCTGAGATAAGGAAATAGTTCTAGTAGATTTAAGGGGCGCTTAGCATACAACAAGGTGAGTCCCGCCTGGGCGTCCAACCCATATGTCCCGCAGCCTCCCATTGGCGACCTCTCCGCATGGTACCCGGGCCGCCCTGTGCAGCTTGGAGTGTAAGTCTTTTATTAAAGCTATCCTGTTTAACCCCTCATGAACCTTGAGTGTCTCTCTTCACTGGTATCTGACCCTCTCTTGCCCGCCTTGCAGTCCCACAAGCACTGCCTGGGCACTGCCAGCACCGGAGTGCGGAAAAGCCTCCACTCTGGGAACATCCTTTTGCTCCTTTGCTAGCCATGGACCCTTTGGGGATAAGCCTTGAGTGCAGTGGTGTTTTACACCAAATTACTGGGGGTTTCAGCTGCTGTGCATGACCAAGGAGGCATTGGAAGTTTTAAGCAGGTTGTGGGGCCGGGGGTCCTCAGGCCTCCGCCTCTGGGACTTCTGCCAGCTCCCCAGCTGCATCCCCTGGGCTGCTGGTGCTGCCCAGAGCCCCAGCCGTATAAAAAGAGACTTGGGAGCTAGGAGAGTTTGAGCAGGGACGGGAACGTGACCTGACCATCCTCTCCGGCTGGACCGTGAGTATCCCCCCCCTCCCCTTTTCCTGGGACGCTGGGTTAAGGTAACTCCTCGAGGTTGAGAGCCCTCTCACTAGGAGAGTGAACAAGAAAGCTTTCAAGTAGGGATAAGCAGTCCTTCCAATTAATAACGCAGTAATCGACGGTTTCAGGTTATCCTTTCTAAATTAGTAACTGATGGTTTTGTGTTATCCTTCCTAAATTAGTAATCGCATTATTTTAATGGATGTTACTAATCCAAGAACTTGTGTGAGGAAATAAACATCTTTTTTATTATTATTATATTACTGTCTCAGTCGTTGCTATCGAACCTTCATAGCATGACAGCGTGACAGTTTTTGGCGTAGTCGGCAGGATAGGATAAGGATAGGATAGGATACAGACTTAGTGGATGCATAAGCTGGGGTAACCGGATAGAAATATTTTTGAACTATGTCGTTGCGCGAGTTATTGAGAAGGCATGGAAGCGGACCCTCAAGCCCTGGGATTGACTGGGCAAATGATAATTGGGAAAATGAAGCCTCTGTCGTGTGTAGGATAGAGGAAGTCAGAGGTAACCAAAGAGATGGGAAAGGAAAAGGTGGTATATGTGCTATCTTAGGGGCCTGTTTACTGGCAGCCCAACAAGCCAATCGGACCCATCAAAAAACTAAGGAACAGTTACAAGAAAAGGTGCAGGAGTGTGTAGATCTTGAAAGAAAATTGAAATTAGAGAAAGAGCGAAATCAGAAATTACAAAACAAGTTAGAACTCATCCTTTCAACAGCAAGGAAGCCCCCCACAGCAGCTCAGATTAGAAAAATGCTGGTGGAGGACCCGGACGACTGGGACGGAGATATATGGGGAAACAGCAGTAGTTCAGAGGACGATGGTGATTTGTACCCTCCAGAACCCTCACCTCTGGATGTGCGGCCAGTTGTAAAAACCAAAACTGCAACAGGACCCCATGGGGGTAATGCTAGAACCACAGTTAGAACTACCCCTTACTCGGGAGACGAGATGGGAAAACTGCAAGAGAAATACTGCAGGCAACCTACAGAAACAGAAACTGAGTATTTGTGGCGGGTATCCTTAACAGGAGGTGATCGCATAATACTAAGTGAAGAGGAGGCATCAGGATATTGGGGACCAGGAGTTTTCCTTACGGGTAGAGTTGGGAATCGCTCCCTCACCTCCCGAGTAGCCTACTGGGCAGGGGGACAAGACCCGAGGAACAGAGGAGAACCTTTGAGAATAGGTATAAATACCCATAGTGAGCTTACAGAAGCCATACAAAAGGCGGCTTGCGTACAGCAGATATATGAAAGGGGAGCCTATGATGTCCCCATGCAAGCGCCGGTAAGCCCAAACAGCCTAACGCCTTTAATACGGGGACTGCCTACAGTGTTAAAGCTGAAGCTACAAGCAATATGAGATCGCATTGTAGCTGCAGAGGCACACAATCATAATAACCTCAATGCCCCCCCCATGCCAATACCGACATGGGCGGATACCTTGTTAGAAGTGCATCGAACTGCGCAAGAGATGGGGATGGATACCAAACCACGGGAAAAGCGCATTAGACAGGCTACTGCCTCATATGCCCCGAGGAGAGGACATTTCCCCCCCAGGCGGCACAACAAGGAAATGGGAACTAAACAAGAAGACAGGGAGAAACGAAACAGATTGTGGCGACATGCCCTGGCATTAGGTGTTCCACGATCCATGCTACATAATCAGAAAACAGAGGACATAGAACAGATAGTGAGCAAGCTGGAACAAGCGAAAGGGGTGACTCTGCCATCCGCCCCACCTGGCTCACAAGATAGTAAACAAGAATCTAAACCTAGTAACCCTTTCTCGGAGTTAGGAGAAGAGTTGCATGATCTAAAAAACTAGGTAGCGCTGGTCGAAAATCAGGCCAACCGACCCGAGTACTATCAATAGCGCAGCGGCCTGAAAGTTTAGAACCCCGGATTGTGATTCCAGTAGGACCTAGAAAACACAAAGTTTCTTTTTTAATTGATACCGGTGCACAGATAAGTGTTTTGGACAAACAGACAGCCAATAGGTTAAATATCAAACCATCTAGACGATCAATTTTTATAAAGGGAGTTACAGGAATTGCTGAATCTTGTCCTTTGGCAAAACTTTGTGCCTGGCTCCCGGGAGACAAATGTCTTACCAGATTTGAGGTAGTAATAAACCCAAAGGGAAATGACAACATTTTAGGGTTTGATGTATTACGAGGAAGAAACTGGATACTCCCAAACGGTACCCGGTGGAGCTTTGGAACAGCTAAACATCAAGCTTTTGCAAACCTCCCCCGCGCTGCCGCCTAGTAAGATAACTAGTGTTAAACAATACCCTTGAGCATCTGCTGCACGATCCGGGATAAGCAAAGTCATTAGAGACCTAGAAGAGCAAGGGATTATAGAACGCACCCACTCCCCCTATAACTCTCCAGTGTGGCCTGTCAAAAAACCAAATGGAGAATGGCGATTAACAGTAGATTATCGCCGATTGAATGCTAATACCGCTCCCCTCACGGCTGCGGTCCCCAATATAGTGGAACTGGTGAGTCAGCTTAGGACTGCAGCCCACCCCTGGATGGCCACACTAGATGTAAAAGATATGTTCTTCATGGTCCCGCTAATAAAAGAAGATAAAGACAAATTTGCTTTCACCTGGGAAGGCATTCAATATACCTTCACTCGGCTGCCCCAGGGATACAAACACTCCCCCACCATCGCTCATAACGCATGAGCAAAAGTCTTAGATTCGCTTGGTACAACCCCTGGAGTAAAAGTCTATCAATATATAGATGATATACTAATAGGGGGACCTGAAAAGGAGGCAGTGCGACAAGAAGCCCACTTAATTTGGGAAAAACTGACTGAGATAGGGCTAAAGATACCACAAGAGAAATGTCAAGGACCTGCCCAAACAGTGACCTTCCTAGGTGCCAAATGGATAGCAGGAGCAGAAGCAATCCCTGAAAAGGGTGCTCGAGACTTTAGAAAAATCCAAAAACCCAGCTTGTAAAAAGGAGTTGCAACAAATTATGGGTACGTTGGGATATTGGAGAAAGCATGTCCCAGGATTCTCGATAATCGCCAGACCTCTTTATAACCTTATGCGAAAGAATAGCAAATGGGAATGGGACAACACCCATGAACAAGCATTAATGCAAATAATGCAAGCAATGAATCAGTATCAAAGACTAGGTCCCGTGCATCCCAGGAACCCTCTTGATGTAGAGTGGGGGTTTAGCACACATGCAACTTATTGTGCCATCTTCCAATCACCAACAAGTGAACCTAAACGGCCAATTTTATTTGAATCCACTGCTTTCAAGGAGGCAGAACAAAGATATAGTGAATGGGAAAAAGGAATCTTAGCCATCGTAAGGGCTGTGAAGGCCACCGAAAAAATAGCGACCCAACAGAAAGTAATCTTAAGAGGGCCCTTCCACATTTTAGATGCTGTGAAACGAGGAACACCACCCCCTGAAGGTATAGCCCAGAGACAAACAGTTCGTAAATGGTATGCATATCTATCAGGAATCCAAGATAGCCTGGAAATAGAGGAGGGACCAGTAAAGATAACCAAATACCAATTACCCCTAACTAGCCTTGTACCAGAAACAGTACCAAGCTACCCAAGATCTCCCATTGCAGTAGCTGAACCACTCACTGAAAAGTCTGACCTAAATGGGGTATGGTTCACCGATGCCTCTTCACATAGGATAGCCATGGGGTGGCAATACAAAGCAGTTGCCTTAGAAATAAGCACAGGCCATACGATAATAGAAGAAGGCGATGGCAGCGCCCAAGTAGGAGAACTCAAGGCTGTCCGACTTGCCATAAGAAATGGAGCAACAACAGTGTATACCGATTCATATGCAGTATTCAAGGGGGCCACAGACTGGATAGGATTCTGGGAATGTAATAAATGGCAAATAAATAGGTACCCAGTATGGCAGCAAGCAGACTGGGAAGAGTTGTTGGAAGAAGGAAGGAAACGGTCTGTTGCAATAGGGTGGGTGAAAGCCCACAGCTCAGACGGAAGTCTGGCAGCTAAATGGAACGGGATAGTTGACAAGTTGTCGAGGGTAAGAGGAGTAACAGTAAGTGAAGTAGAGTGGGACAGAGTAGGAGAATGGCTACATATACGGCGAGGACATTCAGGGGAAAAGGATTTAGTAAAAGAAAGTATAGCTCGAGGATGGCCCATAGATATAACAACTGCACGACGAATCATAACAGCCTGTCCTCAGTGCCAACTAAGATTAAAAAGGGATCATCCAGAACAGCAAGCTCCACTACATATCAGTAATAAAAAACAATTATGGCAAACCTGGCAGATTGATTATATAGGGCCTCTTAAACCATCAAGTGGGAGAAAATATATATTAGTGGGAGTCGAGGTGGTCTCCCGTCTCCTCCGAGCGACAGCTGTCAGAACTGCGAATGGAGAAACTACCATTAAGGTATTACAAGAATGGTTCAGTGTATTACCGGTACCAAAGGAAATACAAAGTGATAATGGGACTCACTTTACAGCCCGCGTAGTACAGGACTGGGCGACACAAGAAGGGATTAGTTGGACATTCCACACCCCCTACTATCCCCAAGCAAACGGGATGGTGGAAAGGGCCAATGGCTTACTTAAAAGATATGCTCAAGTAGAAAAAGCGAGTTGGGACCTACGCATTAACCATGCTGTGCATCTACTTAATAATCGATGGGGAACATTCGGTAGTCCCAGAACCCAGGCCTTTTGCCCTGTCGATACGGGCATCGTTAAGGATAATCCTGACATTGATCCTGCACGTGGTAAACCAGGACAGCCTGTGATGGTAAAACTACCACAAATTGGAGTAGTCCCGTTAACATTGTCTAAACCCCGAGGACCCCTTGCATGGGAAGCACTTGATGCCACAGAAAAAACCCATCGAATCAGTTCTCGGTGGATAATTCCTGATTATTAACCACTTATTCCGAGGCACCCTGCCTCGAGGAAAACCTAAATGTGTTCTCTTACAGGATACCATGTGGAGACTTGTGTTCCTACTCCAGACGGCCCTGGTGACAACATTGATCTCAAACCCATGGGGCAGCAATGTCAATATTTGGGAAAAGTTAGCTAGAGAAATACTAAATACCACTCACTTTTGTCTAGAAGGAGGAACTTTGGTGGCCCAAATTTACACCACATGCAATATTGGGTTCCCTATACCCCTAGAGACAGTGCAAAACAAGGCAATACTAGCAAATTTCAAAGTAACTAATACGTTTAATCAGATGTCTCGATGGGGTTCCGCCACAACACAGTATAACAAAGCAATGATAGAAATTAAGGTGAAAGGAATGTTTCCTGCAGTTGAGTGTGCTATGATGGTAAATTGTACCAGCAAAACCCGACCGTGCCACAATTTTACGGAAGATGGGCCTCCTCTTAAATGTAATCAAACAACCAATGTAACCTTTAACTATGCACATATTGTGCTCCCTACAGGAATGTTTTGGCTATGCGGGGTAAAAGCTTACTCCTACATTCCAGCCAATGCTACTGGTGGCCCCTGTACCATAGGTCGCTTGAGCATCTATATGCCAAGCAAACAAGAGATAAAAGAAATAGCTGGGAATCAAACACGAAAGAGGAGGGAGGCCTCATCCCTCAACCCTGAATGTAATTCAGAAGTAATCTTATTCTCAGCATCACAAATCTCAGCTGCAGCATTCCTTACACCTGGGGTGGGAGTTGCTATGAACTATCAAGCTATAAAAAAGATTGCATGTTCTTTAGCTAAAACTATCAACACCACTTCTGCTGCCTTATCAGCAATGCTTAGAGATGTGCAAGCCTTGCATGCCGGTGTATTAGAAAACAGAGCAGCAGTTGACTATCTTCTTTTACGACACAACCACGGATGTGAAGAATTCAAAGGCATGTGCTGCTTCAACCTGAGTGACCATTCGACCCTGATTGAAGGGGAGACACAAACCTTAAACACCTAGCTTTGGACATTAAACAGCATAATGATAACGGGTTTAATTGGCTGCAAAAATTGTTCCAAGATTTCGGACTGTCTGTATCAGCTTGGCTCGCGTCGGGCTTACAAACTGTCATAATAATTGTACTCATGATAATCATTGTATGTATTGCTTTTGTCTGCTTTAATATTACGCACAATCTTTGCTAAGGTAAATGCTTTAAACACAGGCTACTTGCCTTTGCAAAAAGATCAAACCCATGATTGTCCTTGAGGGGCAAAAAAGGGGGGGTGTACGGCTGTGACTCTGGTCACGGGGTGGACTGATGGGCGAGTGAAGAGTTAACAGGACTGAAGTTTGTCAATTGATATGCAGAAGAACTGATAGCACAAGAGCTGACCTGCGCAAAGCTGCTGAACAGAGGACTTAACAGGACTAAAGTCGTCTACCAACCGATATGCGCAAGGATTGATATGTATAAGGCTGCGGAATGGCAGCATTAACAAGACTGAAGAGGTCTGCCACCTGGAATCTGCACGGACCCCCGGGGAGGGAAGAAACAATACGGAGGTGTTGTGGTCTTGCCTCGCCAGCAGGGTCCTCCCAAGCAGACAAACAGACAGTCCTGTGATTGCGAAACTTGCTAAAAGTCAGCAAAAGCAGTGTTTGCCCAGAGCCCCAGCCGTATAAAAAGAGACTTGGGAGCTAGGAGAGTTTGAGCAGGGACGGGAACGTGACCTGACCATCCTCTCCGGCTGGACCGTGAGTATCCCCCCCCTCCCCTTTTCCTGGGACGCTGGGTTAAGGTAACTCCTCGAGGTTGAGAGCCCTCTCACTAGGAGAGTGAACAAGAAAGCTTTCAAGTAGGGATAAGCAGTCCTTCCAATTAATAACGCAGTAATCGACGGTTTCAGGTTATCCTTTCTAAATTAGTAACTGATGGTTTTGTGTTATCCTTCCTAAATTAGTAATCGCATTATTTTAATGGATGTTACTAATCCAAGAACTTGTGTGAGGAAATAAACATCTTTTTTATTATTATTATATTACTGTCTCAGTCGTTGCTATCGAACCTTCATAGCATGACAGCGTGACAGTATGTCTTGGCTGAAAAGGGGCAGAAGAAACAGAGATTGGAATGCTGTTCTGCATGTGACATTGGGAAGGGTTGTATTAAACAGTCTGAGGAATCAGAGGAAGTGCAAATGTTAGTAGCTAAAAGTAAAAAAGAAGAATCAGATAGTGATGAGGAATCACCTAGGGATGCTGAAATTGGAACCCCGGTGGGAGGAAGAACTAGAGCACAACGACCAGTAATACAGGCACCGCTTCAGCAAGCGATAGGGCCAGAAAGCTTGCCAGTATTTGTGCATGTGCCTTTTACAACCTCACATTTGCTAAATTGGAAGCAATCTGTAGGGTCTTATGGAGAAAACCCAGAAAGAATGTATCCATTGTTAGAAACAATTATGCTTACTTTCTTCTCCACAGAGAAGAAACATTTAATAAGGGTTTAAACGTTTAAAACATTTAATGCTGCCACGTATGGGAGTGTGCCTGGGGTGTCCCCGAGCCCCCACCTCCCCTCAGCCAGGGGCTGCCTTGTCCATGTCCCCGCCCATGCAGATCCCCCTTGGGGCCATGCAAGGGACAGCAGGAGAGTCTGGGTGCCTGTCATCATCTGCATCATCCTGGGGGCCCTGCTCTGCCTGCTCCTGACCCTCCTGGTGGGGCAAGCGCGAAGTGCCAGGGCTCAGCACAGAGGTGGGTCCTTCCCCATCGGTCTCAGGGTGGGCGGTGCCTCTTGGCAGCCCTGTGAGTGCTGTGGGGTGTGCGTGAGGGGCACAGATGGAGCTGGGGTAGGGGTGCTGCCTCCTCTCCTATCCCTGCCCCTTCACTGTCTGGCTGTGAGACATCAGCAAGCAGGCTGAAGAGAGCCCAAACGCAGCAGGAGATGGTGATGTGGGGGGAGAGAAATGGCAGAGAGGGGCTGTGGGAAAGAGGAGCAGCGGGAAATGCCTGAGGTTGCTGCTGGCCATGCTCTGGGCTGGAGGGGAGGCTGTGGGGCAGGAGCGGTGCTGGGAGGAGCGCAGGGCAGGGTGTCTGGTCCCTGGGCTGCTCCCTCTCTCCATCCCTGTTATGGACCCATCTGTCAGAGAGCAAGGAGCTCCCTGGGGAGAGGAGCTGCAGCAGCTGCTGCGGGGTCAGACCAGGGACGGGAGTTGGGGCCCAAAAGGGCACGGGGCTGTCTCTGAAGGGACAGGGTGAGGGTGACATTGCCCCAGACCATCTCCACAGGGATGTTGCAGTCACCAGGGAGGTGGCAGTGGTGCCTGGACAGAGCAGTGGGGCTGGGCTGTGGGGTCCGTCCTCAGCTGGCCCCGGCGAAGGCCTGGGTGACCGCGCTGGCGTCTGGTCTCCCGTCTCCATGCCCCTGTGCCGCCCCTGCCTCTGTCGACAGGCTCCAGGAGGTCTCTGGAGCCCTTCTCCGAGGCCACATAGCAGGAGATTGACTACAGCCAGCCGTGGGAGAAGCAGGCGAGGTTTGGTCGCTCAGGTTGGTCCCTTTGCCTCGGCCCTGACCCAGGACGGCACCTTGTCAGCCCCCGGGCCGGTGGTCCTCACAGTGCTGGGCCACGGGGTCTCTGGGGAGAGCAGCCCGGTGCTAGTCTCAGGAGAGGAGCTTCCTCCCCATCAGCTCTGCCTGTCCCAGCCTGGGGCACAGCTCCTCCCTGCCTGCCGCGCTGCCCCCCGGGGTTGTTCCTGGTGGGCGAGGGAAGGGGCTCTGAAAGGCCCTTTGAGACGACCTTTGTCCCATGGGAGCAGCTCGAGCCCTGAGTCCTCCTCCCTGTGCTGTCCCTGCAGTGTGGGTCCCCGTCCCCAGCAGCGCTGGCCATGAGCACGGTCCGCAGGGCTCACCCCGATAACACCCGCTGCTCCTCTCGCCAAGCTCCTCTTCAGAGGGGTCCCTGACCAAGCTGCAGCCTGACCCCAGGGACAGCGAGGAGGAAGATGGTCCTGGCGCAGCACCAGGTAACGAAGGGCGAGGCAGAGGAAGGGTCGGTCTCTCCTCCCCATAGCTGTGTGACTGACAGCAGCGTCACTGAGTGTCGCCATCGGGGTGGGGAGGAATCGCCCTCCGGAGTGACTGCCGAGCTGTGTGGAGTGGCTGAGGGCCAGACGTGCCTGTCCAAGCTGGATGTCTGCAGCCCTGTGCCCTGCAGGGTCGCATGGGGACTTCCCGGGCTCAATCCATCCCTGCCTCCAGCAGGTCCTGAGCTCGCCACGAGGAGCCGTGCCTCAAGGCACCAGCATCTATCTCCCTGAGCACGTGGGGAGTCTCCACAGCCAGCTCTGGTGCAGAGCCTGGCACTGCCGACCCTGCAGCTGAGCGAGAGCGATTCCCACTGCTGCACGCATGCTCCTGCGACCCTGGGGGAGGTGGGCAGGACACTGGGTCTCCTGTGGCCCCACCAACACCAGCGTCTCAACCCCTCCTTCCTGCACGGCCTTCCTTCCTCCGCTCTGCGGGAGGCCTCTTCTCACTGCCGCCAGCTCCTCTCTGCTTTCAGATGTCCCCGTCCTGCCCAGGCACAGAACTACCTCATACTGTAACTTGGCAAGGGGATTGGTAGAACGAAGATGAATAGTGCATAGTTCTGATTGGTTATGTAAAACAAAGTATAAAATAAAGTTGTAACAAAAAACTGCTCAGGGTCCTTGTGCTCCCAGCCAAGAAGCACCTTATAGCTAACAATAAAATTCAGCAGCTAAGAAATCTGACACCTGCTGCTCGTTACCGGTGTACACGAAAAAACAAAAAAGAATAGATAATTTTATCAGCAACTTCCCATTAATTGGATACACGATCACACCTCACGCACACACACAGTCTTTTGCGAGGCCCATAAAGGAGGAGCTTCCCATTTCTCCTGTGAACACCTGCACAGCGACTGCCCATCCTTCCGGAGACATTCAGTTCCCCATGGCAATTCTCCTTCTCCTTCGCATTTCTCTTTTCCTTTTCCTCCCTTTCCCTTCCCTTCCCTTCCCTTCTCTTTCCTTTCCTTTTCTTTCCCTTCCCTTCCCTTCCTTTCCCTTCCCCACTCTGCTCCTGCCCCTGTCCCTTCTCTTTTTCCAGCCACGCTGACTGAGCTGAAAAGAAATTTTGCATCTTCTGATGGAGGCATGTCTGATCAGGAAAACGGACCAAAACAGCCAAAGGCAAGCCAAGCCAAGCCGCATCTAGGGAGAGTGGTAGAGCTGGGGTTATCAAGATCCAATTCCTTTCTGCTCCTGTGCTTGCCATGGGAGAGTAACAGGAGGAAAAGATTGGCTTGTGGGTATCCTGGTTACCCACGCTGGAACATTTCCCTCCACATCCCTTCCTGGTGACCTTTCTGAAGGGTCTACTCTGCAGCATTTCTCTCTGCCTACTTCCTTCAATCCCTTTGCTACTGTTCTGAAACTGCTCGTCACCCAGCCTCCCGCTATGCTTCCTCTCGGCCACCCTTTGCTACCCCTTGGGGCCATCTCGCCTCTGGAACCTAGACACAAACTTTGGCCTTCAGTGGGCCTTAGCAGTGGTTACTCTGGTGCACAGACTTGCCCCATCGGCTTTTCTTCTCTTTCTGACCCTTCTGGTCACTAGACCACCTTCCTCCCCGCCTAGAGGCTCGTCCTTCTCTGCATGCGCTTCCCTGGAGCCTGGGAGATGGCTCCTGCGCGCAGACCTACTGTGCCTCCTTGTGCGCTGCACTCCCAAAGCCATATTGCATGTGTCTATCCTTGACCTAGCCTTCAAGCTGCCAAGAATGAGCAGGGGAGGAACTCCTAATCAGTGTTTGGCAATGAGGTTTGTCCTTCAAGTTGGGAACATCCTGGAAACTGAAGGACCGCAGTAGCAGCGTAATTTGGCTTCTACACATAGACGCAGAGGAAGGAGAAGCAGGAGGCTCTCTTCCTAAATAGCCGAGTGTATGAAGTCTTGGTTAAGAAATTCTGGAAAATAATTATCCCATGGGATCGGCTTCCTCCACTGAGATACCCCTTTGTTCTCCCTTAGGATGCATCCTGAAAAACCGGAAAGAATTTGGTGGGGATCCCCTAATGAAAATAAAATTGAAACGGTATTGCAACCAATGGTGGCCCAAGTATAAATCAGATGACGAGGAAAAATGGCCTGAAAATGGAACTTTGAGTTATAATACTGTTTTGCAGTTAATGTTGTTTTCTGGAAGGTTGGGAACATGGGATGAAGTACCATATGTGGATTTGTTTTTCACTTTACGAAACGATTATGAGGCAAGAAAAAAAGGAAATTGATGGATAATGACTCGAACAGTATGTATGTCTTGGCTGAAAAGGGGCAGAAGAAACAGAGATTGGAATGCTGTTCTGCATGTGACATTGGGAAGGGTTGTATTAAACAGTCTGAGGAATCAGAGGAAGTGCAAATGTTAGTAGCTAAAAGTAAAAAAGAAGAATCAGATAGTGATGAGGAATCACCTAGGGATGCTGAAATTGGAACCCCGGTGGGAGGAAGAACTAGAGCACAACGACCAGTAATACAGGCACCGCTTCAGCAAGCGATAGGGCCAGAAAGCTTGCCAGTATTTGTGCATGTGCCTTTTACAACCTCACATTTGCTAAATTGGAAGCAATCTGTAGGGTCTTATGGAGAAAACCCAGAAAGAATGTATCCATTGTTAGAAACAATTATGCTTACTTTCTTCTCCACAGAGAAGAAACATTTAATAAGGGTTTAAACGTTTAAAACATTTAATGCTGCCACGTATGGGAGTGTGCCTGGGGTGTCCCCGAGCCCCCACCTCCCCTCAGCCAGGGGCTGCCTTGTCCATGTCCCCGCCCATGCAGATCCCCCTTGGGGCCATGCAAGGGACAGCAGGAGAGTCTGGGTGCCTGTCATCGTCTGCATCATCCTGGGGGCCCTGCTCTGCCTGCTCCTGACCCTCCTGGTGGGGCAAGCGCGAAGTGCCAGGGCTCAGCACAGAGGTGGGTCCTTCCCCATCGGTCTCAGGGTGGGCGGTGCCTCTTGGCAGCCCTGTGAGTGCTGTGGGGTGTGCGTGAGGGGCACAGATGGAGCTGGGGTAGGGGTGCTGCCTCCTCTCCTATCCCTGCCCCTTCACTGTCTGGCTGTGAGACATCAGCAAGCAGGCTGAAGAGAGCCCAAACGCAGCAGGAGATGGTGATGTGGGGGGAGAGAAATGGCAGAGAGGGGCTGTGGGAAAGAGGAGCAGCGGGAAATGCCTGAGGTTGCTGCTGGCCATGCTCTGGGCTGGAGGGGAGGCTGTGGGGCAGGAGCGGTGCTGGGAGGAGCGCAGGGCAGGGTGTCTGGTCCCTGGGCTGCTCCCTCTCTCCATCCCTGTTATGGACCCATCTGTCAGAGAGCAAGGAGCTCCCTGGGGAGAGGAGCTGCAGCAGCTGCTGCGGGGTCAGACCAGGGACGGGAGTTGGGGCCCAAAAGGGCACGGGGCTGTCTCTGAAGGGACAGGGTGAGGGTGACATTGCCCCAGACCATCTCCACAGGGATGTTGCAGTCACCAGGGAGGTGGCAGTGGTGCCTGGACAGAGCAGTGGGGCTGGGCTGTGGGGTCCGTCCTCAGCTGGCCCCGGCGAAGGCCTGGGTGACCGCGCTGGCGTCTGGTCTCCCGTCTCCATGCCCCTGTGCCGCCCCTGCCTCTGTCGACAGGCTCCAGGAGGTCTCTGGAGCCCTTCTCCGAGGCCACATAGCAGGAGATTGACTACAGCCAGCCGTGGGAGAAGCAGGCGAGGTTTGGTCGCTCAGGTTGGTCCCTTTGCCTCGGCCCTGACCCAGGACGGCACCTTGTCAGCCCCCGGGCCGGTGGTCCTCACAGTGCTGGGCCACGGGGTCTCTGGGGAGAGCAGCCCGGTGCTAGTCTCAGGAGAGGAGCTTCCTCCCCATCAGCTCTGCCTGTCCCAGCCTGGGGCACAGCTCCTCCCTGCCTGCCGCGCTGCCCCCCGGGGTTGTTCCTGGTGGGCGAGGGAAGGGGCTCTGAAAGGCCCTTTGAGACGACCTTTGTCCCATGGGAGCAGCTCGAGCCCTGAGTCCTCCTCCCTGTGCTGTCCCTGCAGTGTGGGTCCCCGTCCCCAGCAGCGCTGGCCATGAGCACGGTCCGCAGGGCTCACCCCGATAACACCCGCTGCTCCTCTCGCCAAGCTCCTCTTCAGAGGGGTCCCTGACCAAGCTGCAGCCTGACCCCAGGGACAGCGAGGAGGAAGATGGTCCTGGCGCAGCACCAGGTAACGAAGGGCGAGGCAGAGGAAGGGTCGGTCTCTCCTCCCCATAGCTGTGTGACTGACAGCAGCGTCACTGAGTGTCGCCATCGGGGTGGGGAGGAATCGCCCTCCGGAGTGACTGCCGAGCTGTGTGGAGTGGCTGAGGGCCAGACGTGCCTGTCCAAGCTGGATGTCTGCAGCCCTGTGCCCTGCAGGGTCGCATGGGGACTTCCCGGGCTCAATCCATCCCTGCCTCCAGCAGGTCCTGAGCTCGCCACGAGGAGCCGTGCCTCAAGGCACCAGCATCTATCTCCCTGAGCACGTGGGGAGTCTCCACAGCCAGCTCTGGTGCAGAGCCTGGCACTGCCGACCCTGCAGCTGAGCGAGAGCGATTCCCACTGCTGCACGCATGCTCCTGCGACCCTGGGGGAGGTGGGCAGGACACTGGGTCTCCTGTGGCCCCACCAACACCAGCGTCTCAACCCCTCCTTCCTGCACGGCCTTCCTTCCTCTGCTCTGCGGGAGGCCTCTTCTCACTGCCGCCAGCTCCTCTCTGCTTTCAGATGTCCCCGTCCTGCCCAGGCACAGAACTACCTCATACTGTAACTTGGCAAGGGGATTGGTAGAACGAAGATGAATAGTGCATAGTTCTGATTGGTTATGTAAAACAAAGTATAAAATAAAGTTGTAACAAAAAACTGCTCAGGGTCCTTGTGCTCCCAGCCAAGAAGCACCTTATAGCTAACAATAAAATTCAGCAGCTAAGAAATCTGACACCTGCTGCTCGTTACCGGTGTACACGAAAAAACAAAAAAGAATAGATAATTTTATCAGCAACTTCCCATTAATTGGATACACGATCACACCTCACGCACACACAGAGTCTTTTGCGAGGCCCATAAAGGAGGAGCTTCCCATTTCTCCTGTGAACACCTGCACAGCGACTGCCCATCCTTCCGGAGACATTCAGTTCCCCATGGCAATTCTCCTTCTCCTTCGCATTTCTCTTTTCCTTTTCCTCCCTTTCCCTTCCCTTCCCTTCTCTTTCCTTTCCTTTTCTTTCCCTTCCCTTCCCTTCCCTTCCCTTCCTTTCCCTTCCCCACCCTGCTCCTGCCCCTGTCCCTTCTCTTTTTCCAGCCACGCTGACTGAGCTGAAAAGAAATTTTGCATCTTCTGATGGAGGCATGTCTGATCAGGAAAACGGACCAAAACAGCCAAAGGCAAGCCAAGCCAAGCCGCATCTAGGGAGAGTGGTAGAGCTGGGGTTATCAAGATCCAATTCCTTTCTGCTCCTGTGCTTGCCATGGGAGAGTAACAGGAGGAAAAGATTGGCTTGTGGGTATCCTGGTTACCCACGCTGGAACATTTCCCTCCACATCCCTTCCTGGTGACCTTTCTGAAGGGTCTACTCTGCAGCATTTCTCTCTGCCTACTTCCTTCAATCCCTTTGCTACTGTTCTGAAACTGCTCGTCACCCAGCCTCCCGCTATGCTTCCTCTCGGCCACCCTTTGCTACCCCTTGGGGCCATCTCGCCTCTGGAACCTAGACACAAACTTTGGCCTTCAGTGGGCCTTAGCAGTGGTTACTCTGGTGCACAGACTTGCCCCATCGGCTTTTCTTCTCTTTCTGACCCTTCTGGTCACTAGACCACCTTCCTCCCCGCCTAGAGGCTCGTCCTTCTCTGCATGCGCTTCCCTGGAGCCTGGGAGATGGCTCCTGTGCGCAGACCTACTGTGCCTCCTTGTGCGCTGCACTCCCAAAGCCATATTGCATGTGTCTATCCTTGACCTAGCCTTCAAGCTGCCAAGAATGAGCAGGGGAGGAACTCCTAATCAGTGTTTGGCAATGAGGTTTGTCCTTCAAGTTGGGAACATCCTGGAAACTGAAGGACCGCAGTAGCAGCGTAATTTGGCTTCTACACATAGACGCAGAGGAAGGAGAAGCAGGAGGCTCTCTTCCTAAATAGCCGAGTGTATGAAGTCTTGGTTAAGAAATTCTGGAAAATAATTATCCCATGGGATCGGCTTCCTCCACTGAGATACCCCTTTGTTCTCCCTTAGGATGCATCCTGAAAAACCGGAAAGAATTTGGTGGGGATCCCCTAATGAAAATAAAATTGAAACGGTATTGCAACCAATGGTGGCCCAAGTATAAATCAGATGACGAGGAAAAATGGCCTGAAAATGGAACTTTGAGTTATAATACTGTTTTGCAGTTAATGTTGTTTTCTGGAAGGTTGGGAACATGGGATGAAGTACCATATGTGGATTTGTTTTTCACTTTACGAAACGATTATGAGGCAAGAAAAAAAGGAAATTGATGGATAATGACTCGAACAGTATGTATGTCTTGGCTGAAAAGGGGCAGAAGAAACAGAGATTGGAATGCTGTTCTGCATGTGACATTGGGAAGGGTTGTATTAAACAGTCTGAGGAATCAGAGGAAGTGCAAATGTTAGTAGCTAAAAGTAAAAAAGAAGAATCAGATAGTGATGAGGAATCACCTAGGGATGCTGAAATTGGAACCCCGGTGGGAGGAAGAACTAGAGCACAACGACCAGTAATACAGGCACCGCTTCAGCAAGCGATAGGGCCAGAAAGCTTGCCAGTATTTGTGCATGTGCCTTTTACAACCTCACATTTGCTAAATTGGAAGCAATCTGTAGGGTCTTATGGAGAAAACCCAGAAAGAATGTATCCATTGTTAGAAACAATTATGCTTACTTTCTTCTCCACAGAGAAGAAACATTTAATAAGGGTTTAAACGTTTAAAACATTTAATGCTGCCACGTATGGGAGTGTGCCTGGGGTGTCCCCGAGCCCCCACCTCCCCTCAGCCAGGGGCTGCCTTGTCCATGTCCCCGCCCATGCAGATCCCCCTTGGGGCCATGCAAGGGACAGCAGGAGAGTCTGGGTGCCTGTCATCGTCTGCATCATCCTGGGGGCCCTGCTCTGCCTGCTCCTGACCCTCCTGGTGGGGCAAGCGCGAAGTGCCAGGGCTCAGCACAGAGGTGGGTCCTTCCCCATCGGTCTCAGGGTGGGCGGTGCCTCTTGGCAGCCCTGTGAGTGCTGTGGGGTGTGCGTGAGGGGCACAGATGGAGCTGGGGTAGGGGTGCTGCCTCCTCTCCTATCCCTGCCCCTTCACTGTCTGGCTGTGAGACATCAGCAAGCAGGCTGAAGAGAGCCCAAACGCAGCAGGAGATGGTGATGTGGGGGGAGAGAAATGGCAGAGAGGGGCTGTGGGAAAGAGGAGCAGCGGGAAATGCCTGAGGTTGCTGCTGGCCATGCTCTGGGCTGGAGGGGAGGCTGTGGGGCAGGAGCGGTGCTGGGAGGAGCGCAGGGCAGGGTGTCTGGTCCCTGGGCTGCTCCCTCTCTCCATCCCTGTTATGGACCCATCTGTCAGAGAGCAAGGAGCTCCCTGGGGAGAGGAGCTGCAGCAGCTGCTGCGGGGTCAGACCAGGGACGGGAGTTGGGGCCCAAAAGGGCACGGGGCTGTCTCTGAAGGGACAGGGTGAGGGTGACATTGCCCCAGACCATCTCCACAGGGATGTTGCAGTCACCAGGGAGGTGGCAGTGGTGCCTGGACAGAGCAGTGGGGCTGGGCTGTGGGGTCCGTCCTCAGCTGGCCCCGGCGAAGGCCTGGGTGACCGCGCTGGCGTCTGGTCTCCCGTCTCCATGCCCCTGTGCCGCCCCTGCCTCTGTCGACAGGCTCCAGGAGGTCTCTGGAGCCCTTCTCCGAGGCCACATAGCAGGAGATTGACTACAGCCAGCCGTGGGAGAAGCAGGCGAGGTTTGGTCGCTCAGGTTGGTCCCTTTGCCTCGGCCCTGACCCAGGACGGCACCTTGTCAGCCCCCGGGCCGGTGGTCCTCACAGTGCTGGGCCACGGGGTCTCTGGGGAGAGCAGCCCGGTGCTAGTCTCAGGAGAGGAGCTTCCTCCCCATCAGCTCTGCCTGTCCCAGCCTGGGGCACAGCTCCTCCCTGCCTGCCGCGCTGCCCCCCGGGGTTGTTCCTGGTGGGCGAGGGAAGGGGCTCTGAAAGGCCCTTTGAGACGACCTTTGTCCCATGGGAGCAGCTCGAGCCCTGAGTCCTCCTCCCTGTGCTGTCCCTGCAGTGTGGGTCCCCGTCCCCAGCAGCGCTGGCCATGAGCACGGTCCGCAGGGCTCACCCCGATAACACCCGCTGCTCCTCTCGCCAAGCTCCTCTTCAGAGGGGTCCCTGACCAAGCTGCAGCCTGACCCCAGGGACAGCGAGGAGGAAGATGGTCCTGGCGCAGCACCAGGTAACGAAGGGCGAGGCAGAGGAAGGGTCGGTCTCTCCTCCCCATAGCTGTGTGACTGACAGCAGCGTCACTGAGTGTCGCCATCGGGGTGGGGAGGAATCGCCCTCCGGAGTGACTGCCGAGCTGTGTGGAGTGGCTGAGGGCCAGACGTGCCTGTCCAAGCTGGATGTCTGCAGCCCTGTGCCCTGCAGGGTCGCATGGGGACTTCCCGGGCTCAATCCATCCCTGCCTCCAGCAGGTCCTGAGCTCGCCACGAGGAGCCGTGCCTCAAGGCACCAGCATCTATCTCCCTGAGCACGTGGGGAGTCTCCACAGCCAGCTCTGGTGCAGAGCCTGGCACTGCCGACCCTGCAGCTGAGCGAGAGCGATTCCCACTGCTGCACGCATGCTCCTGCGACCCTGGGGGAGGTGGGCAGGACACTGGGTCTCCTGTGGCCCCACCAACACCAGCGTCTCAACCCCTCCTTCCTGCACGGCCTTCCTTCCTCCGCTCTGCGGGAGGCCTCTTCTCACTGCCGCCAGCTCCTCTCTGCTTTCAGATGTCCCCGTCCTGCCCAGGCACAGAACTACCTCATACTGTAACTTGGCAAGGGGATTGGTAGAACGAAGATGAATAGTGCATAGTTCTGATTGGTTATGTAAAACAAAGTATAAAATAAAGTTGTAACAAAAAACTGCTCAGGGTCCTTGTGCTCCCAGCCAAGAAGCACCTTATAGCTAACAATAAAATTCAGCAGCTAAGAAATCTGACACCTGCTGCTCGTTACCGGTGTACACGAAAAAACAAAAAAGAATAGATAATTTTATCAGCAACTTCCCATTAATTGGATACACGATCACACCTCACGCACACACAGAGTCTTTTGCGAGGCCCATAAAGGAGGAGCTTCCCATTTCTCCTGTGAACACCTGCACAGCGACTGCCCATCCTTCCGGAGACATTCAGTTCCCCATGGCAATTCTCCTTCTCCTTCGCATTTCTCTTTTCCTTTTCCTCCCTTTCCCTTCCCTTCCCTTCTCTTTCCTTTCCTTTTCTTTCCCTTCCCTTCCCTTCCCTTCCCTTCCTTTCCCTTCCCCACCCTGCTCCTGCCCCTGTCCCTTCTCTTTTTCCAGCCACGCTGACTGAGCTGAAAAGAAATTTTGCATCTTCTGATGGAGGCATGTCTGATCAGGAAAACGGACCAAAACAGCCAAAGGCAAGCCAAGCCAAGCCGCATCTAGGGAGAGTGGTAGAGCTGGGGTTATCAAGATCCAATTCCTTTCTGCTCCTGTGCTTGCCATGGGAGAGTAACAGGAGGAAAAGATTGGCTTGTGGGTATCCTGGTTACCCACGCTGGAACATTTCCCTCCACATCCCTTCCTGGTGACCTTTCTGAAGGGTCTACTCTGCAGCATTTCTCTCTGCCTACTTCCTTCAATCCCTTTGCTACTGTTCTGAAACTGCTCGTCACCCAGCCTCCCGCTATGCTTCCTCTCGGCCACCCTTTGCTACCCCTTGGGGCCATCTCGCCTCTGGAACCTAGACACAAACTTTGGCCTTCAGTGGGCCTTAGCAGTGGTTACTCTGGTGCACAGACTTGCCCCATCGGCTTTTCTTCTCTTTCTGACCCTTCTGGTCACTAGACCACCTTCCTCCCCGCCTAGAGGCTCGTCCTTCTCTGCATGCGCTTCCCTGGAGCCTGGGAGATGGCTCCTGTGCGCAGACCTACTGTGCCTCCTTGTGCGCTGCACTCCCAAAGCCATATTGCATGTGTCTATCCTTGACCTAGCCTTCAAGCTGCCAAGAATGAGCAGGGGAGGAACTCCTAATCAGTGTTTGGCAATGAGGTTTGTCCTTCAAGTTGGGAACATCCTGGAAACTGAAGGACCGCAGTAGCAGCGTAATTTGGCTTCTACACATAGACGCAGAGGAAGGAGAAGCAGGAGGCTCTCTTCCTAAATAGCCGAGTGTATGAAGTCTTGGTTAAGAAATTCTGGAAAATAATTATCCCATGGGATCGGCTTCCTCCACTGAGATACCCCTTTGTTCTCCCTTAGGATGCATCCTGAAAAACCGGAAAGAATTTGGTGGGGATCCCCTAATGAAAATAAAATTGAAACGGTATTGCAACCAATGGTGGCCCAAGTATAAATCAGATGACGAGGAAAAATGGCCTGAAAATGGAACTTTGAGTTATAATACTGTTTTGCAGTTAATGTTGTTTTCTGGAAGGTTGGGAACATGGGATGAAGTACCATATGTGGATTTGTTTTTCACTTTACGAAACGATTATGAGGCAAGAAAAAAAGGAAATTGATGGATAATGACTCGAACAGTATGTATGTCTTGGCTGAAAAGGGGCAGAAGAAACAGAGATTGGAATGCTGTTCTGCATGTGACATTGGGAAGGGTTGTATTAAACAGTCTGAGGAATCAGAGGAAGTGCAAATGTTAGTAGCTAAAAGTAAAAAAGAAGAATCAGATAGTGATGAGGAATCACCTAGGGATGCTGAAATTGGAACCCCGGTGGGAGGAAGAACTAGAGCACAACGACCAGTAATACAGGCACCGCTTCAGCAAGCGATAGGGCCAGAAAGCTTGCCAGTATTTGTGCATGTGCCTTTTACAACCTCACATTTGCTAAATTGGAAGCAATCTGTAGGGTCTTATGGAGAAAACCCAGAAAGAATGTATCCATTGTTAGAAACAATTATGCTTACTTTCTTCTCCACAGAGAAGAAACATTTAATAAGGGTTTAAACGTTTAAAACATTTAATGCTGCCACGTATGGGAGTGTGCCTGGGGTGTCCCCGAGCCCCCACCTCCCCTCAGCCAGGGGCTGCCTTGTCCATGTCCCCGCCCATGCAGATCCCCCTTGGGGCCATGCAAGGGACAGCAGGAGAGTCTGGGTGCCTGTCATCGTCTGCATCATCCTGGGGGCCCTGCTCTGCCTGCTCCTGACCCTCCTGGTGGGGCAAGCGCGAAGTGCCAGGGCTCAGCACAGAGGTGGGTCCTTCCCCATCGGTCTCAGGGTGGGCGGTGCCTCTTGGCAGCCCTGTGAGTGCTGTGGGGTGTGCGTGAGGGGCACAGATGGAGCTGGGGTAGGGGTGCTGCCTCCTCTCCTATCCCTGCCCCTTCACTGTCTGGCTGTGAGACATCAGCAAGCAGGCTGAAGAGAGCCCAAACGCAGCAGGAGATGGTGATGTGGGGGGAGAGAAATGGCAGAGAGGGGCTGTGGGAAAGAGGAGCAGCGGGAAATGCCTGAGGTTGCTGCTGGCCATGCTCTGGGCTGGAGGGGAGGCTGTGGGGCAGGAGCGGTGCTGGGAGGAGCGCAGGGCAGGGTGTCTGGTCCCTGGGCTGCTCCCTCTCTCCATCCCTGTTATGGACCCATCTGTCAGAGAGCAAGGAGCTCCCTGGGGAGAGGAGCTGCAGCAGCTGCTGCGGGGTCAGACCAGGGACGGGAGTTGGGGCCCAAAAGGGCACGGGGCTGTCTCTGAAGGGACAGGGTGAGGGTGACATTGCCCCAGACCATCTCCACAGGGATGTTGCAGTCACCAGGGAGGTGGCAGTGGTGCCTGGACAGAGCAGTGGGGCTGGGCTGTGGGGGTCCGTCCTCAGCTGGCCCCGGCGAAGGCCTGGGTGACCGCGCTGGCGTCTGGTCTCCCGTCTCCATGCCCCTGTGCCGCCCCTGCCTCTGTCGACAGGCTCCAGGAGGTCTCTGGAGCCCTTCTCCGAGGCCACATAGCAGGAGATTGACTACAGCCAGCCGTGGGAGAAGCAGGCGAGGTTTGGTCGCTCAGGTTGGTCCCTTTGCCTCGGCCCTGACCCAGGACGGCACCTTGTCAGCCCCCGGGCCGGTGGTCCTCACAGTGCTGGGCCACGGGGTCTCTGGGGAGAGCAGCCCGGTGCTAGTCTCAGGAGAGGAGCTTCCTCCCCATCAGCTCTGCCTGTCCCAGCCTGGGGCACAGCTCCTCCCTGCCTGCCGCGCTGCCCCCCGGGGTTGTTCCTGGTGGGCGAGGGAAGGGGCTCTGAAAGGCCCTTTGAGACGACCTTTGTCCCATGGGAGCAGCTCGAGCCCTGAGTCCTCCTCCCTGTGCTGTCCCTGCAGTGTGGGTCCCCGTCCCCAGCAGCGCTGGCCATGAGCACGGTCCGCAGGGCTCACCCCGATAACACCCGCTGCTCCTCTCGCCAAGCTCCTCTTCAGAGGGGTCCCTGACCAAGCTGCAGCCTGACCCCAGGGACAGCGAGGAGGAAGATGGTCCTGGCGCAGCACCAGGTAACGAAGGGCGAGGCAGAGGAAGGGTCGGTCTCTCCTCCCCATAGCTGTGTGACTGACAGCAGCGTCACTGAGTGTCGCCATCGGGGTGGGGAGGAATCGCCCTCCGGAGTGACTGCCGAGCTGTGTGGAGTGGCTGAGGGCCAGACGTGCCTGTCCAAGCTGGATGTCTGCAGCCCTGTGCCCTGCAGGGTCGCATGGGGACTTCCCGGGCTCAATCCATCCCTGCCTCCAGCAGGTCCTGAGCTCGCCACGAGGAGCCGTGCCTCAAGGCACCAGCATCTATCTCCCTGAGCACGTGGGGAGTCTCCACAGCCAGCTCTGGTGCAGAGCCTGGCACTGCCGACCCTGCAGCTGAGCGAGAGCGATTCCCACTGCTGCACGCATGCTCCTGCGACCCTGGGGGAGGTGGGCAGGACACTGGGTCTCCTGTGGCCCCACCAACACCAGCGTCTCAACCCCTCCTTCCTGCACGGCCTTCCTTCCTCCGCTCTGCGGGAGGCCTCTTCTCACTGCCGCCAGCTCCTCTCTGCTTTCAGATGTCCCCGTCCTGCCCAGGCACAGAACTACCTCATACTGTAACTTGGCAAGGGGATTGGTAGAACGAAGATGAATAGTGCATAGTTCTGATTGGTTATGTAAAACAAAGTATAAAATAAAGTTGTAACAAAAAACTGCTCAGGGTCCTTGTGCTCCCAGCCAAGAAGCACCTTATAGCTAACAATAAAATTCAGCAGCTAAGAAATCTGACACCTGCTGCTCGTTACCGGTGTACACGAAAAAACAAAAAAGAATAGATAATTTTATCAGCAACTTCCCATTAATTGGATACACGATCACACCTCACGCACACACAGAGTCTTTTGCGAGGCCCATAAAGGAGGAGCTTCCCATTTCTCCTGTGAACACCTGCACAGCGACTGCCCATCCTTCCGGAGACATTCAGTTCCCCATGGCAATTCTCCTTCTCCTTCGCATTTCTCTTTTCCTTTTCCTCCCTTTCCCTTCCCTTCCCTTCTCTTTCCTTTCCTTTTCTTTCCCTTCCCTTCCCTTCCCTTCCCTTCCCTTCCTTTCCCTTCCCCACCCTGCTCCTGCCCCTGTCCCTTCTCTTTTTCCAGCCACGCTGACTGAGCTGAAAAGAAATTTTGCATCTTCTGATGGAGGCATGTCTGATCAGGAAAACGGACCAAAACAGCCAAAGGCAAGCCAAGCCAAGCCGCATCTAGGGAGAGTGGTAGAGCTGGGGTTATCAAGATCCAATTCCTTTCTGCTCCTGTGCTTGCCATGGGAGAGTAACAGGAGGAAAAGATTGGCTTGTGGGTATCCTGGTTACCCACGCTGGAACATTTCCCTCCACATCCCTTCCTGGTGACCTTTCTGAAGGGTCTACTCTGCAGCATTTCTCTCTGCCTACTTCCTTCAATCCCTTTGCTACTGTTCTGAAACTGCTCGTCACCCAGCCTCCCGCTATGCTTCCTCTCGGCCACCCTTTGCTACCCCTTGGGGCCATCTCGCCTCTGGAACCTAGACACAAACTTTGGCCTTCAGTGGGCCTTAGCAGTGGTTACTCTGGTGCACAGACTTGCCCCATCGGCTTTTCTTCTCTTTCTGACCCTTCTGGTCACTAGACCACCTTCCTCCCCGCCTAGAGGCTCGTCCTTCTCTGCATGCGCTTCCCTGGAGCCTGGGAGATGGCTCCTGCGCGCAGACCTACTGTGCCTCCTTGTGCGCTGCACTCCCAAAGCCATATTGCATGTGTCTATCCTTGACCTAGCCTTCAAGCTGCCAAGAATGAGCAGGGGAGGAACTCCTAATCAGTGTTTGGCAATGAGGTTTGTCCTTCAAGTTGGGAACATCCTGGAAACTGAAGGACCGCAGTAGCAGCGTAATTTGGCTTCTACACATAGACGCAGAGGAAGGAGAAGCAGGAGGCTCTCTTCCTAAATAGCCGAGTGTATGAAGTCTTGGTTAAGAAATTCTGGAAAATAATTATCCCATGGGATCGGCTTCCTCCACTGAGATACCCCTTTGTTCTCCCTTAGGATGCATCCTGAAAAACCGGAAAGAATTTGGTGGGGATCCCCTAATGAAAATAAAATTGAAACGGTATTGCAACCAATGGTGGCCCAAGTATAAATCAGATGACGAGGAAAAATGGCCTGAAAATGGAACTTTGAGTTATAATACTGTTTTGCAGTTAATGTTGTTTTCTGGAAGGTTGGGAACATGGGATGAAGTACCATATGTGGATTTGTTTTTCACTTTACGAAACGATTATGAGGCAAGAAAAAAAGGAAATTGATGGATAATGACTCGAACAGTATGTATGTCTTGGCTGAAAAGGGGCAGAAGAAACAGAGATTGGAATGCTGTTCTGCATGTGACATTGGGAAGGGTTGTATTAAACAGTCTGAGGAATCAGAGGAAGTGCAAATGTTAGTAGCTAAAAGTAAAAAAGAAGAATCAGATAGTGATGAGGAATCACCTAGGGATGCTGAAATTGGAACCCCGGTGGGAGGAAGAACTAGAGCACAACGACCAGTAATACAGGCACCGCTTCAGCAAGCGATAGGGCCAGAAAGCTTGCCAGTATTTGTGCATGTGCCTTTTACAACCTCACATTTGCTAAATTGGAAGCAATCTGTAGGGTCTTATGGAGAAAACCCAGAAAGAATGTATCCATTGTTAGAAACAATTATGTTTACTTTCTTCTCCACAGAGAAGAAACATTTAATAAGGGTTTAAACGTTTAAAACATTTAATGCTGCCACGTATGGGAGTGTGCCTGGGGTGTCCCCGAGCCCCCACCTCCCCTCAGCCAGGGGCTGCCTTGTCCATGTCCCCGCCCATGCAGATCCCCCTTGGGGCCATGCAAGGGACAGCAGGAGAGTCTGGGTGCCTGTCATCGTCTGCATCATCCTGGGGGCCCTGCTCTGCCTGCTCCTGACCCTCCTGGTGGGGCAAGCGCGAAGTGCCAGGGCTCAGCACAGAGGTGGGTCCTTCCCCATCGGTCTCAGGGTGGGCGGTGCCTCTTGGCAGCCCTGTGAGTGCTGTGGGGTGTGCGTGAGGGGCACAGATGGAGCTGGGGTAGGGGTGCTGCCTCCTCTCCTATCCCTGCCCCTTCACTGTCTGGCTGTGAGACATCAGCAAGCAGGCTGAAGAGAGCCCAAACGCAGCAGGAGATGGTGATGTGGGGGGAGAGAAATGGCAGAGAGGGGCTGTGGGAAAGAGGAGCAGCGGGAAATGCCTGAGGTTGCTGCTGGCCATGCTCTGGGCTGGAGGGGAGGCTGTGGGGCAGGAGCGGTGCTGGGAGGAGCGCAGGGCAGGGTGTCTGGTCCCTGGGCTGCTCCCTCTCTCCATCCCTGTTATGGACCCATCTGTCAGAGAGCAAGGAGCTCCCTGGGGAGAGGAGCTGCAGCAGCTGCTGCGGGGTCAGACCAGGGACGGGAGTTGGGGCCCAAAAGGGCACGGGGCTGTCTCTGAAGGGACAGGGTGAGGGTGACATTGCCCCAGACCATCTCCACAGGGATGTTGCAGTCACCAGGGAGGTGGCAGTGGTGCCTGGACAGAGCAGTGGGGCTGGGCTGTGGGGTCCGTCCTCAGCTGGCCCCGGCGAAGGCCTGGGTGACCGCGCTGGCGTCTGGTCTCCCGTCTCCATGCCCCTGTGCCGCCCCTGCCTCTGTCGACAGGCTCCAGGAGGTCTCTGGAGCCCTTCTCCGAGGCCACATAGCAGGAGATTGACTACAGCCAGCCGTGGGAGAAGCAGGTGAGGTTTGGTCGCTCAGGTTGGTCCCTTTGCCTCGGCCCTGACCCAGGACGGCACCTTGTCAGCCCCCGGGCCGGTGGTCCTCACAGTGCTGGGCCACGGGGTCTCTGGGGAGAGCAGCCCGGTGCTAGTCTCAGGAGAGGAGCTTCCTCCCCATCAGCTCTGCCTGTCCCAGCCTGGGGCACAGCTCCTCCCTGCCTGCCGCGCTGCCCCCCGGGGTTGTTCCTGGTGGGCGAGGGAAGGGGCTCTGAAAGGCCCTTTGAGACGACCTTTGTCCCATGGGAGCAGCTCGAGCCCTGAGTCCTCCTCCCTGTGCTGTCCCTGCAGTGTGGGTCCCCGTCCCCAGCAGCGCTGGCCATGAGCACGGTCCACAGGGCTCACCCCGATAACACCCGCTGCTCCTCTCGCCAAGCTCCTCTTCAGAGGGGTCCCTGACCAAGCTGCAGCCTGACCCCAGGGACAGCGAGGAGGAAGATGGTCCTGGCGCAGCACCAGGTAACGAAGGGCGAGGCAGAGGAAGGGTCGGTCTCTCCTCCCCATAGCTGTGTGACTGACAGCAGCGTCACTGAGTGTCGCCATCGGGGTGGGGAGGAATCGCCCTCCGGAGTGACTGCCGAGCTGTGTGGAGTGGCTGAGGGCCAGACGTGCCTGTCCAAGCTGGATGTCTGCAGCCCTGTGCCCTGCAGGGTCGCATGGGGACTTCCCGGGCTCAATCCATCCCTGCCTCCAGCAGGTCCTGAGCTCGCCACGAGGAGCCGTGCCTCAAGGCACCAGCATCTATCTCCCTGAGCACGTGGGGAGTCTCCACAGCCAGCTCTGGTGCAGAGCCTGGCACTGCCGACCCTGCAGCTGAGCGAGAGCGATTCCCACTGCTGCACGCATGCTCCTGCGACCCTGGGGGAGGTGGGCAGGACACTGGGTCTCCTGTGGCCCCACCAACACCAGCGTCTCAACCCCTCCTTCCTGCACGGCCTTCCTTCCTCCGCTCTGCGGGAGGCCTCTTCTCACTGCCGCCAGCTCCTCTCTGCTTTCAGATGTCCCCGTCCTGCCCAGGCACAGAACTACCTCATACTGTAACTTGGCAAGGGGATTGGTAGAACGAAGATGAATAGTGCATAGTTCTGATTGGTTATGTAAAACAAAGTATAAAATAAAGTTGTAACAAAAAACTGCTCAGGGTCCTTGTGCTCCCAGCCAAGAAGCACCTTATAGCTAACAATAAAATTCAGCAGCTAAGAAATCTGACACCTGCTGCTCGTTACCGGTGTACACGAAAAAACAAAAAAGAATAGATAATTTTATCAGCAACTTCCCATTAATTGGATACACGATCACACCTCACGCACACACAGAGTCTTTTGCGAGGCCCATAAAGGAGGAGCTTCCCATTTCTCCTGTGAACACCTGCACAGCGACTGCCCATCCTTCCGGAGACATTCAGTTCCCCATGGCAATTCTCCTTCTCCTTCGCATTTCTCTTTTCCTTTTCCTCCCTTTCCCTTCCCTTCCCTTCTCTTTCCTTTCCTTTTCTTTCCCTTCCCTTCCCTTCCCTTCCCTTCCTTTCCCTTCCCCACCCTGCTCCTGCCCCTGTCCCTTCTCTTTTTCCAGCCACGCTGACTGAGCTGAAAAGAAATTTTGCATCTTCTGATGGAGGCATGTCTGATCAGGAAAACGGACCAAAACAGCCAAAGGCAAGCCAAGCCAAGCCGCATCTAGGGAGAGTGGTAGAGCTGGGGTTATCAAGATCCGATTCCTTTCTGCTCCTGTGCTTGCCATGGGAGAGTAACAGGAGGAAAAGATTGGCTTGTGGGTATCCTGGTTACCCACGCTGGAACATTTCCCTCCACATCCCTTCCTGGTGACCTTTCTGAAGGGTCTACTCTGCAGCATTTCTCTCTGCCTACTTCCTTCAATCCCTTTGCTACTGTTCTGAAACTGCTCGTCACCCAGCCTCCCGCTATGCTTCCTCTCGGCCACCCTTTGCTACCCCTTGGGGCCATCTCGCCTCTGGAACCTAGACACAAACTTTGGCCTTCAGTGGGCCTTAGCAGTGGTTACTCTGGTGCACAGACTTGCCCCATCGGCTTTTCTTCTCTTTCTGACCCTTCTGGTCACTAGACCACCTTCCTCCCCGCCTAGAGGCTCGTCCTTCTCTGCATGCGCTTCCCTGGAGCCTGGGAGATGGCTCCTGCGCGCAGACCTACTGTGCCTCCTTGTGCGCTGCACTCCCAAAGCCATATTGCATGTGTCTATCCTTGACCTAGCCTTCAAGCTGCCAAGAATGAGCAGGGGAGGAACTCCTAATCAGTGTTTGGCAATGAGGTTTGTCCTTCAAGTTGGGAACATCCTGGAAACTGAAGGACCGCAGTAGCAGCGTAATTTGGCTTCTACACATAGACGCAGAGGAAGGAGAAGCAGGAGGCTCTCTTCCTAAATAGCCGAGTGTATGAAGTCTTGGTTAAGAAATTCTGGAAAATAATTATCCCATGGGATCGGCTTCCTCCACTGAGATACCCCTTTGTTCTCCCTTAGGATGCATCCTGAAAAACCGGAAAGAATTTGGTGGGGATCCCCTAATGAAAATAAAATTGAAACGGTATTGCAACCAATGGTGGCCCAAGTATAAATCAGATGACGAGGAAAAATGGCCTGAAAATGGAACTTTGAGTTATAATACTGTTTTGCAGTTAATGTTGTTTTCTGGAAGGTTGGGAACATGGGATGAAGTACCATATGTGGATTTGTTTTTCACTTTACGAAACGATTATGAGGCAAGAAAAAAAGGAAATTGATGGATAATGACTCGAACAGTATGTATGTCTTGGCTGAAAAGGGGCAGAAGAAACAGAGATTGGAATGCTGTTCTGCATGTGACATTGGGAAGGGTTGTATTAAACAGTCTGAGGAATCAGAGGAAGTGCAAATGTTAGTAGCTAAAAGTAAAAAAGAAGAATCAGATAGTGATGAGGAATCACCTAGGGATGCTGAAATTGGAACCCCGGTGGGAGGAAGAACTAGAGCACAACGACCAGTAATACAGGCACCGCTTCAGCAAGCGATAGGGCCAGAAAGCTTGCCAGTATTTGTGCATGTGCCTTTTACAACCTCACATTTGCTAAATTGGAAGCAATCTGTAGGGTCTTATGGAGAAAACCCAGAAAGAATGTATCCATTGTTAGAAACAATTATGCTTACTTTCTTCTCCACAGAGAAGAAACATTTAATACTGGTTTAAACGTTTAAAACATTTAATGCTGCCACGTATGGGAGTGTGCCTGGGGTGTCCCCGAGCCCCCACCTCCCCTCGGCCAGGGGCTGCCTTGTCCATGTCCCCGCCCATGCAGATCCCCCTTGGGGCCATGCAAGGGACAGCAGGAGAGTCTGGGTGCCTGTCATCGTCTGCATCATCCTGGGGGCCCTGCTCTGCCTGCTCCTGACCCTCCTGGTGGGGCAAGCGCGAAGTGCCAGGGCTCAGCACAGAGGTGGGTCCTTCCCCATCGGTCTCAGGGTGGGCGGTGCCTCTTGGCAGCCCTGTGAGTGCTGTGGGGTGTGCGTGAGGGGCACAGATGGAGCTGGGGTAGGGGTGCTGCCTCCTCTCCTATCCCTGCCCCTTCACTGTCTGGCTGTGAGACATCAGCAAGCAGGCTGAAGAGAGCCCAAACGCAGCAGGAGATGGTGATGTGGGGGGAGAGAAATGGCAGAGAGGGGCTGTGGGAAAGAGGAGCAGCGGGAAATGCCTGAGGTTGCTGCTGGCCATGCTCTGGGCTGGAGGGGAGGCTGTGGGGCAGGAGCGGTGCTGGGAGGAGCGCAGGGCAGGGTGTCTGGTCCCTGGGCTGCTCCCTCTCTCCATCCCTGTTATGGACCCATCTGTCAGAGAGCAAGGAGCTCCCTGGGGAGAGGAGCTGCAGCAGCTGCTGCGGGGTCAGACCAGGGACGGGAGTTGGGGCCCAAAAGGGCACGGGGCTGTCTCTGAAGGGACAGGGTGAGGGTGACATTGCCCCAGACCATCTCCACAGGGATGTTGCAGTCACCAGGGAGGTGGCAGTGGTGCCTGGACAGAGCAGTGGGGCTGGGCTGTGGGGTCCGTCCTCAGCTGGCCCCGGCGAAGGCCTGGGTGACCGCGCTGGCGTCTGGTCTCCCGTCTCCATGCCCCTGTGCCGCCCCTGCCTCTGTCGACAGGCTCCAGGAGGTCTCTGGAGCCCTTCTCCGAGGCCACATAGCAGGAGATTGACTACAGCCAGCCGTGGGAGAAGCAGGCGAGGTTTGGTCGCTCAGGTTGGTCCCTTTGCCTCGGCCCTGACTCAGGACGGCACCTTGTCAGCCCCCGGGCCGGTGGTCCTCACAGTGCTGGGCCACGGGGTCTCTGGGGAGAGCAGCCCGGTGCTAGTCTCAGGAGAGGAGCTTCCTCCCCATCAGCTCTGCCTGTCCCAGCCTGGGGCACAGCTCCTCCCTGCCTGCCGCGCTGCCCCCCGGGGTTGTTCCTGGTGGGCGAGGGAAGGGGCTCTGAAAGGCCCTTTGAGACGACCTTTGTCCCATGGGAGCAGCTCGAGCCCTGAGTCCTCCTCCCTGTGCTGTCCCTGCAGTGTGGGTCCCCGTCCCCAGCAGCGCTGGCCATGAGCACGGTCCGCAGGGCTCACCCCGATAACACCCGCTGCTCCTCTCGCCAAGCTCCTCTTCAGAGGGGTCCCTGACCAAGCTGCAGCCTGACCCCAGGGACAGCGAGGAGGAAGATGGTCCTGGCGCAGCACCAGGTAACGAAGGGCGAGGCAGAGGAAGGGTCGGTCTCTCCTCCCCATAGCTGTGTGACTGACAGCAGCGTCACTGAGTGTCGCCATCGGGGTGGGGAGGAATCGCCCTCCGGAGTGACTGCCGAGCTGTGTGGAGTGGCTGAGGGCCAGACGTGCCTGTCCAAGCTGGATGTCTGCAGCCCTGTGCCCTGCAGGGTCGCATGGGGACTTCCCGGGCTCAATCCATCCCTGCCTCCAGCAGGTCCTGAGCTCGCCACGAGGAGCCGTGCCTCAAGGCACCAGCATCTATCTCCCTGAGCACGTGGGGAGTCTCCACAGCCAGCTCTGGTGCAGAGCCTGGCACTGCCGACCCTGCAGCTGAGCGAGAGCGATTCCCACTGCTGCACGCATGCTCCTGCGACCCTGGGGGAGGTGGGCAGGACACTGGGTCTCCTGTGGCCCCACCAACACCAGCGTCTCAACCCCTCCTTCCTGCACGGCCTTCCTTCCTCCGCTCTGCGGGAGGCCTCTTCTCACTGCCGCCAGCTCCTCTCTGCTTTCAGATGTCCCCGTCCTGCCCAGGCACAGAACTACCTCATACTGTAACTTGGCAAGGGGATTGGTAGAACGAAGATGAATAGTGCATAGTTCTGATTGGTTATGTAAAACAAAGTATAAAATAAAGTTGTAACAAAAAACTGCTCAGGGTCCTTGTGCTCCCAGCCAAGAAGCACCTTATAGCTAACAATAAAATTCAGCAGCTAAGAAATCTGACACCTGCTGCTCGTTACCGGTGTACACGAAAAAACAAAAAAGAATAGATAATTTTATCAGCAACTTCCCATTAATTGGATACACGATCACACCTCACGCACACACAGAGTCTTTTGCGAGGCCCATAAAGGAGGAGCTTCCCATTTCTCCTGTGAACACCTGCACAGCGACTGCCCATCCTTCCGGAGACATTCAGTTCCCCATGGCAATTCTCCTTCTCCTTCGCATTTCTCTTTTCCTTTTCCTCCCTTTCCCTTCCCTTCCCTTCTCTTTCCTTTCCTTTTCTTTCCCTTCCCTTCCCTTCCTTTCCCTTCCCCACTCTGCTCCTGCCCCTGTCCCTTCTCTTTTTCCAGCCACGCTGACTGAGCTGAAAAGAAATTTTGCATCTTCTGATGGAGGCATGTCTGATCAGGAAAACGGACCAAAACAGCCAAAGGCAAGCCAAGCCAAGCCGCATCTAGGGAGAGTGGTAGAGCTGGGGTTATCAAGATCCAATTCCTTTCTGCTCCTGTGCTTGCCATGGGAGAGTAACAGGAGGAAAAGATTGGCTTGTGGGTATCCTGGTTACCCACGCTGGAACATTTCCCTCCACATCCCTTCCTGGTGACCTTTCTGAAGGGTCTACTCTGCAGCATTTCTCTCTGCCTACTTCCTTCAATCCCTTTGCTACTGTTCTGAAACTGCTCGTCACCCAGCCTCCCGCTATGCTTCCTCTCGGCCACCCTTTGCTACCCCTTGGGGCCATCTCGCCTCTGGAACCTAGACACAAACTTTGGCCTTCAGTGGGCCTTAGCAGTGGTTACTCTGGTGCACAGACTTGCCCCATCGGCTTTTCTTCTCTTTCTGACCCTTCTGGTCACTAGACCACCTTCCTCCCCGCCTAGAGGCTCGTCCTTCTCTGCATGCGCTTCCCTGGAGCCTGGGAGATGGCTCCTGCGCGCAGACCTACTGTGCCTCCTTGTGCGCTGCACTCCCAAAGCCATATTGCATGTGTCTATCCTTGACCTAGCCTTCAAGCTGCCAAGAATGAGCAGGGGAGGAACTCCTAATCAGTGTTTGGCAATGAGGTTTGTCCTTCAAGTTGGGAACATCCTGGAAACTGAAGGACCGCAGTAGCAGCGTAATTTGGCTTCTACACATAGACGCAGAGGAAGGAGAAGCAGGAGGCTCTCTTCCTAAATAGCCGAGTGTATGAAGTCTTGGTTAAGAAATTCTGGAAAATAATTATCCCATGGGATCGGCTTCCTCCACTGAGATACCCCTTTGTTCTCCCTTAGGATGCATCCTGAAAAACCGGAAAGAATTTGGTGGGGATCCCCTAATGAAAATAAAATTGAAACGGTATTGCAACCAATGGTGGCCCAAGTATAAATCAGATGACGAGGAAAAATGGCCTGAAAATGGAACTTTGAGTTATAATACTGTTTTGCAGTTAATGTTGTTTTCTGGAAGGTTGGGAACATGGGATGAAGTACCATATGTGGATTTGTTTTTCACTTTACGAAACGATTATGAGGCAAGAAAAAAAGGAAATTGATGGATAATGACTCGAACAGTATGTATGTCTTGGCTGAAAAGGGGCAGAAGAAACAGAGATTGGAATGCTGTTCTGCATGTGACATTGGGAAGGGTTGTATTAAACAGTCTGAGGAATCAGAGGAAGTGCAAATGTTAGTAGCTAAAAGTAAAAAAGAAGAATCAGATAGTGATGAGGAATCACCTAGGGATGCTGAAATTGGAACCCCGGTGGGAGGAAGAACTAGAGCACAACGACCAGTAATACAGGCACCGCTTCAGCAAGCGATAGGGCCAGAAAGCTTGCCAGTATTTGTGCATGTGCCTTTTACAACCTCACATTTGCTAAATTGGAAGCAATCTGTAGGGTCTTATGGAGAAAACCCAGAAAGAATGTATCCATTGTTAGAAACAATTATGCTTACTTTCTTCTCCACAGAGAAGAAACATTTAATAAGGGTTTAAACGTTTAAAACATTTAGTGCTGCCACGTATGGGAGTGTGCCTGGGGTGTCCCCGAGCCGCCACCTCCCCTCAGCCAGGGGCTGCCTTGTCCATGTCCCCGCCCATGCAGATCCCCCTTGGGGCCATGCAAGGGACAGCAGGAGAGTCTGGGTGCCTGTCATCGTCTGCATCATCCTGGGGGCCCTGCTCTGCCTGCTCCTGACCCTCCTGGTGGGGCAAGCGCGAAGTGCCAGGGCTCAGCACAGAGGTGGGTCCTTCCCCATCGGTCTCAGGGTGGGCGGTGCCTCTTGGCAGCCCTGTGAGTGCTGTGGGGTGTGCGTGAGGGGCACAGATGGAGCTGGGGTAGGGGTGCTGCCTCCTCTCCTATCCCTGCCCCTTCACTGTCTGGCTGTGAGACATCAGCAAGCAGGCTGAAGAGAGCCCAAACGCAGCAGGAGATGGTGATGTGGGGGGAGAGAAATGGCAGAGAGGGGCTGTGGGAAAGAGGAGCAGCGGGAAATGCCTGAGGTTGCTGCTGGCCATGCTCTGGGCTGGAGGGGAGGCTGTGGGGCAGGAGCGGTGCTGGGAGGAGCGCAGGGCAGGGTGTCTGGTCCCTGGGCTGCTCCCTCTCTCCATCCCTGTTATGGACCCATCTGTCAGAGAGCAAGGAGCTCCCTGGGGAGAGGAGCTGCAGCAGCTGCTGCGGGGTCAGACCAGGGACGGGAGTTGGGGCCCAAAAGGGCACGGGGCTGTCTCTGAAGGGACAGGGTGAGGGTGACATTGCCCCAGACCATCTCCACAGGGATGTTGCAGTCACCAGGGAGGTGGCAGTGGTGCCTGGACAGAGCAGTGGGGCTGGGCTGTGGGGTCCGTCCTCAGCTGGCCCCGGCGAAGGCCTGGGTGACCGCGCTGGCGTCTGGTCTCCCGTCTCCATGCCCCTGTGCCGCCCCTGCCTCTGTCGACAGGCTCCAGGAGGTCTCTGGAGCCCTTCTCCGAGGCCACATAGCAGGAGATTGACTACAGCCAGCCGTGGGAGAAGCAGGCGAGGTTTGGTCGCTCAGGTTGGTCCCTTTGCCTCGGCCCTGACCCAGGACGGCACCTTGTCAGCCCCCGGGCCGGTGGTCCTCACAGTGCTGGGCCACGGGGTCTCTGGGGAGAGCAGCCCGGTGCTAGTCTCAGGAGAGGAGCTTCCTCCCCATCAGCTCTGCCTGTCCCAGCCTGGGGCACAGCTCCTCCCTGCCTGCCGCGCTGCCCCCCGGGGTTGTTCCTGGTGGGCGAGGGAAGGGGCTCTGAAAGGCCCTTTGAGACGACCTTTGTCCCATGGGAGCAGCTCGAGCCCTGAGTCCTCCTCCCTGTGCTGTCCCTGCAGTGTGGGTCCCCGTCCCCAGCAGCGCTGGCCATGAGCACGGTCCGCAGGGCTCACCCCGATAACACCCGCTGCTCCTCTCGCCAAGCTCCTCTTCAGAGGGGTCCCTGACCAAGCTGCAGCCTGACCCCAGGGACAGCGAGGAGGAAGATGGTCCTGGCGCAGCACCAGGTAACGAAGGGCGAGGCAGAGGAAGGGTCGGTCTCTCCTCCCCATAGCTGTGTGACTGACAGCAGCGTCACTGAGTGTCGCCATCGGGGTGGGGAGGAATCACCCTCCGGAGTGACTGCCGAGCTGTGTGGAGTGGCTGAGGGCCAGACGTGCCTGTCCAAGCTGGATGTCTGCAGCCCTGTGCCCTGCAGGGTCGCATGGGGACTTCCCGGGCTCAATCCATCCCTGCCTCCAGCAGGTCCTGAGCTCGCCACGAGGAGCCGTGCCTCAAGGCACCAGCATCTATCTCCCTGAGCACGTGGGGAGTCTCCACAGCCAGCTCTGGTGCAGAGCCTGGCACTGCCGACCCTGCAGCTGAGCGAGAGCGATTCCCACTGCTGCACGCATGCTCCTGCGACCCTGGGGGAGGTGGGCAGGACACTGGGTCTCCTGTGGCCCCACCAACACCAGCGTCTCAACCCCTCCTTCCTGCACGGCCTTCCTTCCTCCGCTCTGCGGGAGGCCTCTTCTCACTGCCGCCAGCTCCTCTCTGCTTTCAGATGTCCCCGTCCTGCCCAGGCACAGAACTACCTCATACTGTAACTTGGCAAGGGGATTGGTAGAACGAAGATGAATAGTGCATAGTTCTGATTGGTTATGTAAAACAAAGTATAAAATAAAGTTGTAACAAAAAACTGCTCAGGGTCCTTGTGCTCCCAGCCAAGAAGCACCTTATAGCTAACAATAAAATTCAGCAGCTAAGAAATCTGACACCTGCTGCTCGTTACCGGTGTACACGAAAAAACAAAAAAGAATAGATAATTTTATCAGCAACTTCCCATTAATTGGATACACGATCACACCTCACGCACACACAGAGTCTTTTGCGAGGCCCATAAAGGAGGAGCTTCCCATTTCTCCTGTGAACACCTGCACAGCGACTGCCCATCCTTCCGGAGACATTCAGTTCCCCATGGCAATTCTCCTTCTCCTTCGCATTTCTCTTTTCCTTTTCCTCCCTTTCCCTTCCCTTCCCTTCTCTTTCCTTTCCTTTTCTTTCCCTTCCCTTCCCTTCCTTTCCCTTCCCCACTCTGCTCCTGCCCCTGTCCCTTCTCTTTTTCCAGCCACGCTGACTGAGCTGAAAAGAAATTTTGCATCTTCTGATGGAGGCATGTCTGATCAGGAAAACGGACCAAAACAGCCAAAGGCAAGCCAAGCCAAGCCGCATCTAGGGAGAGTGGTAGAGCTGGGGTTATCAAGATCCGATTCCTTTCTGCTCCTGTGCTTGCCATGGGAGAGTAACAGGAGGAAAAGATTGGCTTGTGGGTATCCTGGTTACCCACGCTGGAACATTTCCCTCCACATCCCTTCCTGGTGACCTTTCTGAAGGGTCTACTCTGCAGCATTTCTCTCTGCCTACTTCCTTCAATCCCTTTGCTACTGTTCTGAAACTGCTCGTCACCCAGCCTCCCGCTATGCTTCCTCTCGGCCACCCTTTGCTACCCCTTGGGGCCATCTCGCCTCTGGAACCTAGACACAAACTTTGGCCTTCAGTGGGCCTTAGCAGTGGTTACTCTGGTGCACAGACTTGCCCCATCGGCTTTTCTTCTCTTTCTGACCCTTCTGGTCACTAGACCACCTTCCTCCCCGCCTAGAGGCTCGTCCTTCTCTGCATGCGCTTCCCTGGAGCCTGGGAGATGGCTCCTGCGCGCAGACCTACTGTGCCTCCTTGTGCGCTGCACTCCCAAAGCCATATTGCATGTGTCTATCCTTGACCTAGCCTTCAAGCTGCCAAGAATGAGCAGGGGAGGAACTCCTAATCAGTGTTTGGCAATGAGGTTTGTCCTTCAAGTTGGGAACATCCTGGAAACTGAAGGACCGCAGTAGCAGCGTAATTTGGCTTCTACACATAGACGCAGAGGAAGGAGAAGCAGGAGGCTCTCTTCCTAAATAGCCGAGTGTATGAAGTCTTGGTTAAGAAATTCTGGAAAATAATTATCCCATGGGATCGGCTTCCTCCACTGAGATACCCCTTTGTTCTCCCTTAGGATGCATCCTGAAAAACCGGAAAGAATTTGGTGGGGATCCCCTAATGAAAATAAAATTGAAACGGTATTGCAACCAATGGTGGCCCAAGTATAAATCAGATGACGAGGAAAAATGGCCTGAAAATGGAACTTTGAGTTATAATACTGTTTTGCAGTTAATGTTGTTTTCTGGAAGGTTGGGAACATGGGATGAAGTACCATATGTGGATTTGTTTTTCACTTTACGAAACGATTATGAGGCAAGAAAAAAAGGAAATTGATGGATAATGACTCGAACAGTATGTATGTCTTGGCTGAAAAGGGGCAGAAGAAACAGAGATTGGAATGCTGTTCTGCATGTGACATTGGGAAGGGTTGTATTAAACAGTCTGAGGAATCAGAGGAAGTGCAAATGTTAGTAGCTAAAAGTAAAAAAGAAGAATCAGATAGTGATGAGGAATCACCTAGGGATGCTGAAATTGGAACCCCGGTGGGAGGAAGAACTAGAGCACAACGACCAGTAATACAGGCACCGCTTCAGCAAGCGATAGGGCCAGAAAGCTTGCCAGTATTTGTGCATGTGCCTTTTACAACCTCACATTTGCTAAATTGGAAGCAATCTGTAGGGTCTTATGGAGAAAACCCAGAAAGAATGTATCCATTGTTAGAAACAATTATGCTTACTTTCTTCTCCACAGAGAAGAAACATTTAATAAGGGTTTAAACGTTTAAAACATTTAGTGCTGCCACGTATGGGAGTGTGCCTGGGGTGTCCCCGAGCCGCCACCTCCCCTCAGCCAGGGGCTGCCTTGTCCATGTCCCCGCCCATGCAGATCCCCCTTGGGGCCATGCAAGGGACAGCAGGAGAGTCTGGGTGCCTGTCATCGTCTGCATCATCCTGGGGGCCCTGCTCTGCCTGCTCCTGACCCTCCTGGTGGGGCAAGCGCGAAGTGCCAGGGCTCAGCACAGAGGTGGGTCCTTCCCCATCGGTCTCAGGGTGGGCGGTGCCTCTTGGCAGCCCTGTGAGTGCTGTGGGGTGTGCGTGAGGGGCACAGATGGAGCTGGGGTAGGGGTGCTGCCTCCTCTCCTATCCCTGCCCCTTCACTGTCTGGCTGTGAGACATCAGCAAGCAGGCTGAAGAGAGCCCAAACGCAGCAGGAGATGGTGATGTGGGGGGAGAGAAATGGCAGAGAGGGGCTGTGGGAAAGAGGAGCAGCGGGAAATGCCTGAGGTTGCTGCTGGCCATGCTCTGGGCTGGAGGGGAGGCTGTGGGGCAGGAGCGGTGCTGGGAGGAGCGCAGGGCAGGGTGTCTGGTCCCTGGGCTGCTCCCTCTCTCCATCCCTGTTATGGACCCATCTGTCAGAGAGCAAGGAGCTCCCTGGGGAGAGGAGCTGCAGCAGCTGCTGCGGGGTCAGACCAGGGACGGGAGTTGGGGCCCAAAAGGGCACGGGGCTGTCTCTGAAGGGACAGGGTGAGGGTGACATTGCCCCAGACCATCTCCACAGGGATGTTGCAGTCACCAGGGAGGTGGCAGTGGTGCCTGGACAGAGCAGTGGGGCTGGGCTGTGGGGTCCGTCCTCAGCTGGCCCCGGCGAAGGCCTGGGTGACCGCGCTGGCGTCTGGTCTCCCGTCTCCATGCCCCTGTGCCGCCCCTGCCTCTGTCGACAGGCTCCAGGAGGTCTCTGGAGCCCTTCTCCGAGGCCACATAGCAGGAGATTGACTACAGCCAGCCGTGGGAGAAGCAGGCGAGGTTTGGTCGCTCAGGTTGGTCCCTTTGCCTCGGCCCTGACCCAGGACGGCACCTTGTCAGCCCCCGGGCCGGTGGTCCTCACAGTGCTGGGCCACGGGGTCTCTGGGGAGAGCAGCCCGGTGCTAGTCTCAGGAGAGGAGCTTCCTCCCCATCAGCTCTGCCTGTCCCAGCCTGGGGCACAGCTCCTCCCTGCCTGCCGCGCTGCCCCCCGGGGTTGTTCCTGGTGGGCGAGGGAAGGGGCTCTGAAAGGCCCTTTGAGACGACCTTTGTCCCATGGGAGCAGCTCGAGCCCTGAGTCCTCCTCCCTGTGCTGTCCCTGCAGTGTGGGTCCCCGTCCCCAGCAGCGCTGGCCATGAGCACGGTCCGCAGGGCTCACCCCGATAACACCCGCTGCTCCTCTCGCCAAGCTCCTCTTCAGAGGGGTCCCTGACCAAGCTGCAGCCTGACCCCAGGGACAGCGAGGAGGAAGATGGTCCTGGCGCAGCACCAGGTAACGAAGGGCGAGGCAGAGGAAGGGTCGGTCTCTCCTCCCCATAGCTGTGTGACTGACAGCAGCGTCACTGAGTGTCGCCATCGGGGTGGGGAGGAATCACCCTCCGGAGTGACTGCCGAGCTGTGTGGAGTGGCTGAGGGCCAGACGTGCCTGTCCAAGCTGGATGTCTGCAGCCCTGTGCCCTGCAGGGTCGCATGGGGACTTCCCGGGCTCAATCCATCCCTGCCTCCAGCAGGTCCTGAGCTCGCCACGAGGAGCCGTGCCTCAAGGCACCAGCATCTATCTCCCTGAGCACGTGGGGAGTCTCCACAGCCAGCTCTGGTGCAGAGCCTGGCACTGCCGACCCTGCAGCTGAGCGAGAGCGATTCCCACTGCTGCACGCATGCTCCTGCGACCCTGGGGGAGGTGGGCAGGACACTGGGTCTCCTGTGGCCCCACCAACACCAGCGTCTCAACCCCTCCTTCCTGCACGGCCTTCCTTCCTCCGCTCTGCGGGAGGCCTCTTCTCACTGCCGCCAGCTCCTCTCTGCTTTCAGATGTCCCCGTCCTGCCCAGGCACAGAACTACCTCATACTGTAACTTGGCAAGGGGATTGGTAGAACGAAGATGAATAGTGCATAGTTCTGATTGGTTATGTAAAACAAAGTATAAAATAAAGTTGTAACAAAAAACTGCTCAGGGTCCTTGTGCTCCCAGCCAAGAAGCACCTTATAGCTAACAATAAAATTCAGCAGCTAAGAAATCTGACACCTGCTGCTCGTTACCGGTGTACACGAAAAAACAAAAAAGAATAGATAATTTTATCAGCAACTTCCCATTAATTGGATACACGATCACACCTCACGCACACACAGAGTCTTTTGCGAGGCCCATAAAGGAGGAGCTTCCCATTTCTCCTGTGAACACCTGCACAGCGACTGCCCATCCTTCCGGAGACATTCAGTTCCCCATGGCAATTCTCCTTCTCCTTCGCATTTCTCTTTTCCTTTTCCTCCCTTTCCCTTCCCTTCCCTTCTCTTTCCTTTCCTTTTCTTTCCCTTCCCTTCCCTTCCCTTCCCTTCCTTTCCCTTCCCCACCCTGCTCCTGCCCCTGTCCCTTCTCTTTTTCCAGCCACGCTGACTGAGCTGAAAAGAAATTTTGCATCTTCTGATGGAGGCATGTCTGATCAGGAAAACGGACCAAAACAGCCAAAGGCAAGCCAAGCCAAGCCGCATCTAGGGAGAGTGGTAGAGCTGGGGTTATCAAGATCCAATTCCTTTCTGCTCCTGTGCTTGCCATGGGAGAGTAACAGGAGGAAAAGATTGGCTTGTGGGTATCCTGGTTACCCACGCTGGAACATTTCCCTCCACATCCCTTCCTGGTGACCTTTCTGAAGGGTCTACTCTGCAGCATTTCTCTCTGCCTACTTCCTTCAATCCCTTTGCTACTGTTCTGAAACTGCTCGTCACCCAGCCTCCCGCTATGCTTCCTCTCGGCCACCCTTTGCTACCCCTTGGGGCCATCTCGCCTCTGGAACCTAGACACAAACTTTGGCCTTCAGTGGGCCTTAGCAGTGGTTACTCTGGTGCACAGACTTGCCCCATCGGCTTTTCTTCTCTTTCTGACCCTTCTGGTCACTAGACCACCTTCCTCCCCGCCTAGAGGCTCGTCCTTCTCTGCATGCGCTTCCCTGGAGCCTGGGAGATGGCTCCTGTGCGCAGACCTACTGTGCCTCCTTGTGCGCTGCACTCCCAAAGCCATATTGCATGTGTCTATCCTTGACCTAGCCTTCAAGCTGCCAAGAATGAGCAGGGGAGGAACTCCTAATCAGTGTTTGGCAATGAGGTTTGTCCTTCAAGTTGGGAACATCCTGGAAATTGAAGGACCGCAGTAGCAGCGTAATTTGGCTTCTACACATAGACGCAGAGGAAGGAGAAGCAGGAGGCTCTCTTCCTAAATAGCCGAGTGTATGAAGTCTTGGTTAAGAAATTCTGGAAAATAATTATCCCATGGGATCGGCTTCCTCCACTGAGATACCCCTTTGTTCTCCCTTAGGATGCATCCTGAAAAACCGGAAAGAATTTGGTGGGGATCCCCTAATGAAAATAAAATTGAAACGGTATTGCAACCAATGGTGGCCCAAGTATAAATCAGATGACGAGGAAAAATGGCCTGAAAATGGAACTTTGAGTTATAATACTGTTTTGCAGTTAATGTTGTTTTGTAGAAGGTTGGGAACATGGGATGAAGTACCATATGTGGATTTGTTTTTCACTTTACGAAACGATTATGAGGCAAGAAAAAAAGGAAATTGATGGATAATGACTCGAACAGTATGTATGTCTTGGCTGAAAAGGGGCAGAAGAAACAGAGATTGGAATGCTGTTCTGCATGTGACATTGGGAAGGGTTGTATTAAACAGTCTGAGGAATCAGAGGAAGTGCAAATGTTAGTAGCTAAAAGTAAAAAAGAAGAATCAGATAGTGATGAGGAATCACCTAGGGATGCTGAAATTGGAACCCCGGTGGGAGGAAGAACTAGAGCACAACGACCAGTAATACAGGCACCGCTTCAGCAAGCGATAGGGCCAGAAAGCTTGCCAGTATTTGTGCATGTGCCTTTTACAACCTCACATTTGCTAAATTGGAAGCAATCTGTAGGGTCTTATGGAGAAAACCCAGAAAGAATGTATCCATTGTTAGAAACAATTATGCTTACTTTCTTCTCCACAGAGAAGAAACATTTAATACTGGTTTAAACGTTTAAAACATTTAATGCTGCCACGTATGGGAGTGTGCCTGGGGTGTCCCCGAGCCCCCACCTCCCCTCGGCCAGGGGCTGCCTTGTCCATGTCCCCGCCCATGCAGATCCCCCTTGGGGCCATGCAAGGGACAGCAGGAGAGTCTGGGTGCCTGTCATCATCTGCATCATCCTGGGGGCCCTGCTCTGCCTGCTCCTGACCCTCCTGGTGGGGCAAGCGTGAAGTGCCAGGGCTCAGCACAGAGGTGGGTCCTTCCCCATCGGTCTCAGGGTGGGCGGTGCCTCTTGGCAGCCCTGTGAGTGCTGTGGGGTGTGCGTGAGGGGCACAGATGGAGCTGGGGTAGGGGTGCTGCCTCCTCTCCTATCCCTGCCCCTTCACTGTCTGGCTGTGAGACATCAGCAAGCAGGCTGAAGAGAGCCCAAACGCAGCAGGAGATGGTGATGTGGGGGGAGAGAAATGGCAGAGAGGGGCTGTGGGAAAGAGGAGCAGCGGGAAATGCCTGAGGTTGCTGCTGGCCATGCTCTGGGCTGGAGGGGAGGCTGTGGGGCAGGAGCGGTGCTGGGAGGAGCGCAGGGCAGGGTGTCTGGTCCCTGGGCTGCTCCCTCTCTCCATCCCTGTTATGGACCCATCTGTCAGAGAGCAAGGAGCTCCCTGGGGAGAGGAGCTGCAGCAGCTGCTGCGGGGTCAGACCAGGGACGGGAGTTGGGGCCCAAAAGGGCACGGGGCTGTCTCTGAAGGGACAGGGTGAGGGTGACATTGCCCCAGACCATCTCCACAGGGATGTTGCAGTCACCAGGGAGGTGGCAGTGGTGCCTGGACAGAGCAGTGGGGCTGGGCTGTGGGGTCCGTCCTCAGCTGGCCCCGGCGAAGGCCTGGGTGACCGCGCTGGCGTCTGGTCTCCCGTCTCCATGCCCCTGTGCCGCCCCTGCCTCTGTCGACAGGCTCCAGGAGGTCTCTGGAGCCCTTCTCCGAGGCCACATAGCAGGAGATTGACTACAGCCAGCCGTGGGAGAAGCAGGCGAGGTTTGGTCGCTCAGGTTGGTCCCTTTGCCTCGGCCCTGACCCAGGACGGCACCTTGTCAGCCCCCGGGCCGGTGGTCCTCACAGTGCTGGGCCACGGGGTCTCTGGGGAGAGCAGCCCGGTGCTAGTCTCAGGAGAGGAGCTTCCTCCCCATCAGCTCTGCCTGTCCCAGCCTGGGGCACAGCTCCTCCCTGCCTGCCGCGCTGCCCCCCGGGGTTGTTCCTGGTGGGCGAGGGAAGGGGCTCTGAAAGGCCCTTTGAGACGACCTTTGTCCCATGGGAGCAGCTCGAGCCCTGAGTCCTCCTCCCTGTGCTGTCCCTGCAGTGTGGGTCCCCGTCCCCAGCAGCGCTGGCCATGAGCACGGTCCGCAGGGCTCACCCCGATAACACCCGCTGCTCCTCTCGCCAAGCTCCTCTTCAGAGGGGTCCCTGACCAAGCTGCAGCCTGACCCCAGGGACAGCGAGGAGGAAGATGGTCCTGGCGCAGCACCAGGTAACGAAGGGCGAGGCAGAGGAAGGGTCGGTCTCTCCTCCCCATAGCTGTGTGACTGACAGCAGCGTCACTGAGTGTCGCCATCGGGGTGGGGAGGAATCGCCCTCCGGAGTGACTGCCGAGCTGTGTGGAGTGGCTGAGGGCCAGACGTGCCTGTCCAAGCTGGATGTCTGCAGCCCTGTGCCCTGCAGGGTCGCATGGGGACTTCCCGGGCTCAATCCATCCCTGCCTCCAGCAGGTCCTGAGCTCGCCACGAGGAGCCGTGCCTCAAGGCACCAGCATCTATCTCCCTGAGCACGTGGGGAGTCTCCACAGCCAGCTCTGGTGCAGAGCCTGGCACTGCCGACCCTGCAGCTGAGCGAGAGCGATTCCCACTGCTGCACGCATGCTCCTGCGACCCTGGGGGAGGTGGGCAGGACACTGGGTCTCCTGTGGCCCCACCAACACCAGCGTCTCAACCCCTCCTTCCTGCACGGCCTTCCTTCCTCCGCTCTGCGGGAGGCCTCTTCTCACTGCCGCCAGCTCCTCTCTGCTTTCAGATGTCCCCGTCCTGCCCAGGCACAGAACTACCTCATACTGTAACTTGGCAAGGGGATTGGTAGAACGAAGATGAATAGTGCATAGTTCTGATTGGTTATGTAAAACAAAGTATAAAATAAAGTTGTAACAAAAAACTGCTCAGGGTCCTTGTGCTCCCAGCCAAGAAGCACCTTATAGCTAACAATAAAATTCAGCAGCTAAGAAATCTGACACCTGCTGCTCGTTACCGGTGTACACGAAAAAACAAAAAAGAATAGATAATTTTATCAGCAACTTCCCATTAATTGGATACACGATCACACCTCACGCACACACAGAGTCTTTTGCGAGGCCCATAAAGGAGGAGCTTCCCATTTCTCCTGTGAACACCTGCACAGCGACTGCCCATCCTTCCGGAGACATTCAGTTCCCCATGGCAATTCTCCTTCTCCTTCGCATTTCTCTTTTCCTTTTCCTCCCTTTCCCTTCCCTTCCCTTCTCTTTCCTTTCCTTTTCTTTCCCTTCCCTTCCCTTCCCTTCCCTTCCCTTCCCTTCCCTTCCCTTCCTTTCCCTTCCCCACTCTGCTCCTGCCCCTGTCCCTTCTCTTTTTCCAGCCACGCTGACTGAGCTGAAAAGAAATTTTGCATCTTCTGATGGAGGCATGTCTGATCAGGAAAACGGACCAAAACAGCCAAAGGCAAGCCAAGCCAAGCCGCATCTAGGGAGAGTGGTAGAGCTGGGGTTATCAAGATCCGATTCCTTTCTGCTCCTGTGCTTGCCATGGGAGAGTAACAGGAGGAAAAGATTGGCTTGTGGGTATCCTGGTTACCCACGCTGGAACATTTCCCTCCACATCCCTTCCTGGTGACCTTTCTGAAGGGTCTACTCTGCAGCATTTCTCTCTGCCTACTTCCTTCAATCCCTTTGCTACTGTTCTGAAACTGCTCGTCACCCAGCCTCCCGCTATGCTTCCTCTCGGCCACCCTTTGCTACCCCTTGGGGCCATCTCGCCTCTGGAACCTAGACACAAACTTTGGCCTTCAGTGGGCCTTAGCAGTGGTTACTCTGGTGCACAGACTTGCCCCATCGGCTTTTCTTCTCTTTCTGACCCTTCTGGTCACTAGACCACCTTCCTCCCCGCCTAGAGGCTCGTCCTTCTCTGCATGCGCTTCCCTGGAGCCTGGGAGATGGCTCCTGTGCGCAGACCTACTGTGCCTCCTTGTGCGCTGCACTCCCAAAGCCATATTGCATGTGTCTATCCTTGACCTAGCCTTCAAGCTGCCAAGAATGAGCAGGGGAGGAACTCCTAATCAGTGTTTGGCAATGAGGTTTGTCCTTCAAGTTGGGAACATCCTGGAAATTGAAGGACCGCAGTAGCAGCGTAATTTGGCTTCTACACATAGACGCAGAGGAAGGAGAAGCAGGAGGCTCTCTTCCTAAATAGCCGAGTGTATGAAGTCTTGGTTAAGAAATTCTGGAAAATAATTATCCCATGGGATCGGCTTCCTCCACTGAGATACCCCTTTGTTCTCCCTTAGGATGCATCCTGAAAAACCGGAAAGAATTTGGTGGGGATCCCCTAATGAAAATAAAATTGAAACGGTATTGCAACCAATGGTGGCCCAAGTATAAATCAGATGACGAGGAAAAATGGCCTGAAAATGGAACTTTGAGTTATAATACTGTTTTGCAGTTAATGTTGTTTTGTAGAAGGTTGGGAACATGGGATGAAGTACCATATGTGGATTTGTTTTTCACTTTACGAAACGATTATGAGGCAAGAAAAAAAGGAAATTGATGGATAATGACTCGAACAGTATGTATGTCTTGGCTGAAAAGGGGCAGAAGAAACAGAGATTGGAATGCTGTTCTGCATGTGACATTGGGAAGGGTTGTATTAAACAGTCTGAGGAATCAGAGGAAGTGCAAATGTTAGTAGCTAAAAGTAAAAAAGAAGAATCAGATAGTGATGAGGAATCACCTAGGGATGCTGAAATTGGAACCCCGGTGGGAGGAAGAACTAGAGCACAACGACCAGTAATACAGGCACCGCTTCAGCAAGCGATAGGGCCAGAAAGCTTGCCAGTATTTGTGCATGTGCCTTTTACAACCTCACATTTGCTAAATTGGAAGCAATCTGTAGGGTCTTATGGAGAAAACCCAGAAAGAATGTATCCATTGTTAGAAACAATTATGCTTACTTTCTTCTCCACAGAGAAGAAACATTTAATACTGGTTTAAACGTTTAAAACATTTAATGCTGCCACGTATGGGAGTGTGCCTGGGGTGTCCCCGAGCCCCCACCTCCCCTCGGCCAGGGGCTGCCTTGTCCATGTCCCCGCCCATGCAGATCCCCCTTGGGGCCATGCAAGGGACAGCAGGAGAGTCTGGGTGCCTGTCATCGTCTGCATCATCCTGGGGGCCCTGCTCTGCCTGCTCCTGACCCTCCTGGTGGGGCAAGCGCGAAGTGCCAGGGCTCAGCACAGAGGTGGGTCCTTCCCCATCGGTCTCAGGGTGGGCGGTGCCTCTTGGCAGCCCTGTGAGTGCTGTGGGGTGTGCGTGAGGGGCACAGATGGAGCTGGGGTAGGGGTGCTGCCTCCTCTCCTATCCCTGCCCCTTCACTGTCTGGCTGTGAGACATCAGCAAGCAGGCTGAAGAGAGCCCAAACGCAGCAGGAGATGGTGATGTGGGGGGAGAGAAATGGCAGAGAGGGGCTGTGGGAAAGAGGAGCAGCGGGAAATGCCTGAGGTTGCTGCTGGCCATGCTCTGGGCTGGAGGGGAGGCTGTGGGGCAGGAGCGGTGCTGGGAGGAGCGCAGGGCAGGGTGTCTGGTCCCTGGGCTGCTCCCTCTCTCCATCCCTGTTATGGACCCATCTGTCAGAGAGCAAGGAGCTCCCTGGGGAGAGGAGCTGCAGCAGCTGCTGCGGGGTCAGACCAGGGACGGGAGTTGGGGCCCAAAAGGGCACGGGGCTGTCTCTGAAGGGACAGGGTGAGGGTGACATTGCCCCAGACCATCTCCACAGGGATGTTGCAGTCACCAGGGAGGTGGCAGTGGTGCCTGGACAGAGCAGTGGGGCTGGGCTGTGGGGTCCGTCCTCAGCTGGCCCCGGCGAAGGCCTGGGTGACCGCGCTGGCGTCTGGTCTCCCGTCTCCATGCCCCTGTGCCGCCCCTGCCTCTGTCGACAGGCTCCAGGAGGTCTCTGGAGCCCTTCTCCGAGGCCACATAGCAGGAGATTGACTACAGCCAGCCGTGGGAGAAGCAGGCGAGGTTTGGTCGCTCAGGTTGGTCCCTTTGCCTCGGCCCTGACCCAGGACGGCACCTTGTCAGCCCCCGGGCCGGTGGTCCTCACAGTGCTGGGCCACGGGGTCTCTGGGGAGAGCAGCCCGGTGCTAGTCTCAGGAGAGGAGCTTCCTCCCCATCAGCTCTGCCTGTCCCAGCCTGGGGCACAGCTCCTCCCTGCCTGCCGCGCTGCCCCCCGGGGTTGTTCCTGGTGGGCGAGGGAAGGGGCTCTGAAAGGCCCTTTGAGACGACCTTTGTCCCATGGGAGCAGCTCGAGCCCTGAGTCCTCCTCCCTGTGCTGTCCCTGCAGTGTGGGTCCCCGTCCCCAGCAGCGCTGGCCATGAGCACGGTCCGCAGGGCTCACCCCGATAACACCCGCTGCTCCTCTCGCCAAGCTCCTCTTCAGAGGGGTCCCTGACCAAGCTGCAGCCTGACCCCAGGGACAGCGAGGAGGAAGATGGTCCTGGCGCAGCACCAGGTAACGAAGGGCGAGGCAGAGGAAGGGTCAGTCTCTCCTCCCCATAGCTGTGTGACTGACAGCAGCGTCACTGAGTGTCGCCATCGGGGTGGGGAGGAATCGCCCTCCGGAGTGACTGCCGAGCTGTGTGGAGTGGCTGAGGGCCAGACGTGCCTGTCCAAGCTGGATGTCTGCAGCCCTGTGCCCTGCAGGGTCGCATGGGGACTTCCCGGGCTCAATCCATCCCTGCCTCCAGCAGGTCCTGAGCTCGCCACGAGGAGCCGTGCCTCAAGGCACCAGCATCTATCTCCCTGAGCACGTGGGGAGTCTCCACAGCCAGCTCTGGTGCAGAGCCTGGCACTGCCGACCCTGCAGCTGAGCGAGAGCGATTCCCACTGCTGCACGCATGCTCCTGCGACCCTGGGGGAGGTGGGCAGGACACTGGGTCTCCTGTGGCCCCACCAACACCAGCGTCTCAACCCCTCCTTCCTGCACGGCCTTCCTTCCTCCGCTCTGCGGGAGGCCTCTTCTCACTGCCGCCAGCTCCTCTCTGCTTTCAGATGTCCCCGTCCTGCCCAGGCACAGAACTACCTCATACTGTAACTTGGCAAGGGGATTGGTAGAACGAAGATGAATAGTGCATAGTTCTGATTGGTTATGTAAAACAAAGTATAAAATAAAGTTGTAACAAAAAACTGCTCAGGGTCCTTGTGCTCCCAGCCAAGAAGCACCTTATAGCTAACAATAAAATTCAGCAGCTAAGAAATCTGACACCTGCTGCTCGTTACCGGTGTACACGAAAAAACAAAAAAGAATAGATAATTTTATCAGCAACTTCCCATTAATTGGATACACGATCACACCTCACGCACACACAGAGTCTTTTGCGAGGCCCATAAAGGAGGAGCTTCCCATTTCTCCTGTGAACACCTGCACAGCGACTGCCCATCCTTCCGGAGACATTCAGTTCCCCATGGCAATTCTCCTTCTCCTTCGCATTTCTCTTTTCCTTTTCCTCCCTTTCCCTTCCCTTCCCTTCTCTTTCCTTTCCTTTTCTTTCCCTTCCCTTCCCTTCCCTTCCCTTCCCTTCCTTTCCCTTCCCCACTCTGCTCCTGCCCCTGTCCCTTCTCTTTTTCCAGCCACGCTGACTGAGCTGAAAAGAAATTTTGCATCTTCTGATGGAGGCATGTCTGATCAGGAAAACGGACCAAAACAGCCAAAGGCAAGCCAAGCCAAGCCGCATCTAGGGAGAGTGGTAGAGCTGGGGTTATCAAGATCCGATTCCTTTCTGCTCCTGTGCTTGCCATGGGAGAGTAACAGGAGGAAAAGATTGGCTTGTGGGTATCCTGGTTACCCACGCTGGAACATTTCCCTCCACATCCCTTCCTGGTGACCTTTCTGAAGGGTCTACTCTGCAGCATTTCTCTCTGCCTACTTCCTTCAATCCCTTTGCTACTGTTCTGAAACTGCTCGTCACCCAGCCTCCCGCTATGCTTCCTCTCGGCCACCCTTTGCTACCCCTTGGGGCCATCTCGCCTCTGGAACCTAGACACAAACTTTGGCCTTCAGTGGGCCTTAGCAGTGGTTACTCTGGTGCACAGACTTGCCCCATCGGCTTTTCTTCTCTTTCTGACCCTTCTGGTCACTAGACCACCTTCCTCCCCGCCTAGAGGCTCGTCCTTCTCTGCATGCGCTTCCCTGGAGCCTGGGAGATGGCTCCTGTGCGCAGACCTACTGTGCCTCCTTGTGCGCTGCACTCCCAAAGCCATATTGCATGTGTCTATCCTTGACCTAGCCTTCAAGCTGCCAAGAATGAGCAGGGGAGGAACTCCTAATCAGTGTTTGGCAATGAGGTTTGTCCTTCAAGTTGGGAACATCCTGGAAATTGAAGGACCGCAGTAGCAGCGTAATTTGGCTTCTACACATAGACGCAGAGGAAGGAGAAGCAGGAGGCTCTCTTCCTAAATAGCCGAGTGTATGAAGTCTTGGTTAAGAAATTCTGGAAAATAATTATCCCATGGGATCGGCTTCCTCCACTGAGATACCCCTTTGTTCTCCCTTAGGATGCATCCTGAAAAACCGGAAAGAATTTGGTGGGGATCCCCTAATGAAAATAAAATTGAAACGGTATTGCAACCAATGGTGGCCCAAGTATAAATCAGATGACGAGGAAAAATGGCCTGAAAATGGAACTTTGAGTTATAATACTGTTTTGCAGTTAATGTTGTTTTGTAGAAGGTTGGGAACATGGGATGAAGTACCATATGTGGATTTGTTTTTCACTTTACGAAACGATTATGAGGCAAGAAAAAAAGGAAATTGATGGATAATGACTCGAACAGTATGTATGTCTTGGCTGAAAAGGGGCAGAAGAAACAGAGATTGGAATGCTGTTCTGCATGTGACATTGGGAAGGGTTGTATTAAACAGTCTGAGGAATCAGAGGAAGTGCAAATGTTAGTAGCTAAAAGTAAAAAAGAAGAATCAGATAGTGATGAGGAATCACCTAGGGATGCTGAAATTGGAACCCCGGTGGGAGGAAGAACTAGAGCACAACGACCAGTAATACAGGCACCGCTTCAGCAAGCGATAGGGCCAGAAAGCTTGCCAGTATTTGTGCATGTGCCTTTTACAACCTCACATTTGCTAAATTGGAAGCAATCTGTAGGGTCTTATGGAGAAAACCCAGAAAGAATGTATCCATTGTTAGAAACAATTATGCTTACTTTCTTCTCCACAGAGAAGAAACATTTAATACTGGTTTAAACGTTTAAAACATTTAATGCTGCCACGTATGGGAGTGTGCCTGGGGTGTCCCCGAGCCCCCACCTCCCCTCGGCCAGGGGCTGCCTTGTCCATGTCCCCGCCCATGCAGATCCCCCTTGGGGCCATGCAAGGGACAGCAGGAGAGTCTGGGTGCCTGTCATCGTCTGCATCATCCTGGGGGCCCTGCTCTGCCTGCTCCTGACCCTCCTGGTGGGGCAAGCGCGAAGTGCCAGGGCTCAGCACAGAGGTGGGTCCTTCCCCATCGGTCTCAGGGTGGGCGGTGCCTCTTGGCAGCCCTGTGAGTGCTGTGGGGTGTGCGTGAGGGGCACAGATGGAGCTGGGGTAGGGGTGCTGCCTCCTCTCCTATCCCTGCCCCTTCACTGTCTGGCTGTGAGACATCAGCAAGCAGGCTGAAGAGAGCCCAAACGCAGCAGGAGATGGTGATGTGGGGGGAGAGAAATGGCAGAGAGGGGCTGTGGGAAAGAGGAGCAGCGGGAAATGCCTGAGGTTGCTGCTGGCCATGCTCTGGGCTGGAGGGGAGGCTGTGGGGCAGGAGCGGTGCTGGGAGGAGCGCAGGGCAGGGTGTCTGGTCCCTGGGCTGCTCCCTCTCTCCATCCCTGTTATGGACCCATCTGTCAGAGAGCAAGGAGCTCCCTGGGGAGAGGAGCTGCAGCAGCTGCTGCGGGGTCAGACCAGGGACGGGAGTTGGGGCCCAAAAGGGCACGGGGCTGTCTCTGAAGGGACAGGGTGAGGGTGACATTGCCCCAGACCATCTCCACAGGGATGTTGCAGTCACCAGGGAGGTGGCAGTGGTGCCTGGACAGAGCAGTGGGGCTGGGCTGTGGGGTCCGTCCTCAGCTGGCCCCGGCGAAGGCCTGGGTGACCGCGCTGGCGTCTGGTCTCCCGTCTCCATGCCCCTGTGCCGCCCCTGCCTCTGTCGACAGGCTCCAGGAGGTCTCTGGAGCCCTTCTCCGAGGCCACATAGCAGGAGATTGACTACAGCCAGCCGTGGGAGAAGCAGGCGAGGTTTGGTCGCTCAGGTTGGTCCCTTTGCCTCGGCCCTGACCCAGGACGGCACCTTGTCAGCCCCCGGGCCGGTGGTCCTCACAGTGCTGGGCCACGGGGTCTCTGGGGAGAGCAGCCCGGTGCTAGTCTCAGGAGAGGAGCTTCCTCCCCATCAGCTCTGCCTGTCCCAGCCTGGGGCACAGCTCCTCCCTGCCTGCCGCGCTGCCCCCCGGGGTTGTTCCTGGTGGGCGAGGGAAGGGGCTCTGAAAGGCCCTTTGAGACGACCTTTGTCCCATGGGAGCAGCTCGAGCCCTGAGTCCTCCTCCCTGTGCTGTCCCTGCAGTGTGGGTCCCCGTCCCCAGCAGCGCTGGCCATGAGCACGGTCCGCAGGGCTCACCCCGATAACACCCGCTGCTCCTCTCGCCAAGCTCCTCTTCAGAGGGGTCCCTGACCAAGCTGCAGCCTGACCCCAGGGACAGCGAGGAGGAAGATGGTCCTGGCGCAGCACCAGGTAACGAAGGGCGAGGCAGAGGAAGGGTCGGTCTCTCCTCCCCATAGCTGTGTGACTGACAGCAGCGTCACTGAGTGTCGCCATCGGGGTGGGGAGGAATCGCCCTCCGGAGTGACTGCCGAGCTGTGTGGAGTGGCTGAGGGCCAGACGTGCCTGTCCAAGCTGGATGTCTGCAGCCCTGTGCCCTGCAGGGTCGCATGGGGACTTCCCGGGCTCAATCCATCCCTGCCTCCAGCAGGTCCTGAGCTCGCCACGAGGAGCCGTGCCTCAAGGCACCAGCATCTATCTCCCTGAGCACGTGGGGAGTCTCCACAGCCAGCTCTGGTGCAGAGCCTGGCACTGCCGACCCTGCAGCTGAGCGAGAGCGATTCCCACTGCTGCACGCATGCTCCTGCGACCCTGGGGGAGGTGGGCAGGACACTGGGTCTCCTGTGGCCCCACCAACACCAGCGTCTCAACCCCTCCTTCCTGCACGGCCTTCCTTCCTCCGCTCTGCGGGAGGCCTCTTCTCACTGCCGCCAGCTCCTCTCTGCTTTCAGATGTCCCCGTCCTGCCCAGGCACAGAACTACCTCATACTGTAACTTGGCAAGGGGATTGGTAGAACGAAGATGAATAGTGCATAGTTCTGATTGGTTATGTAAAACAAAGTATAAAATAAAGTTGTAACAAAAAACTGCTCAGGGTCCTTGTGCTCCCAGCCAAGAAGCACCTTATAGCTAACAATAAAATTCAGCAGCTAAGAAATCTGACACCTGCTGCTCGTTACCGGTGTACACGAAAAAACAAAAAAGAATAGATAATTTTATCAGCAACTTCCCATTAATTGGATACACGATCACACCTCACGCACACACAGAGTCTTTTGCGAGGCCCATAAAGGAGGAGCTTCCCATTTCTCCTGTGAACACCTGCACAGCGACTGCCCATCCTTCCGGAGACATTCAGTTCCCCATGGCAATTCTCCTTCTCCTTCGCATTTCTCTTTTCCTTTTCCTCCCTTTCCCTTCCCTTCCCTTCTCTTTCCTTTCCTTTTCTTTCCCTTCCCTTCCCTTCCCTTCCCTTCCCTTCCCTTCCCTTCCTTTCCCTTCCCCACTCTGCTCCTGCCCCTGTCCCTTCTCTTTTTCCAGCCACGCTGACTGAGCTGAAAAGAAATTTTGCATCTTCTGATGGAGGCATGTCTGATCAGGAAAACGGACCAAAACAGCCAAAGGCAAGCCAAGCCAAGCCGCATCTAGGGAGAGTGGTAGAGCTGGGGTTATCAAGATCCGATTCCTTTCTGCTCCTGTGCTTGCCATGGGAGAGTAACAGGAGGAAAAGATTGGCTTGTGGGTATCCTGGTTACCCACGCTGGAACATTTCCCTCCACATCCCTTCCTGGTGACCTTTCTGAAGGGTCTACTCTGCAGCATTTCTCTCTGCCTACTTCCTTCAATCCCTTTGCTACTGTTCTGAAACTGCTCGTCACCCAGCCTCCCGCTATGCTTCCTCTCGGCCACCCTTTGCTACCCCTTGGGGCCATCTCGCCTCTGGAACCTAGACACAAACTTTGGCCTTCAGTGGGCCTTAGCAGTGGTTACTCTGGTGCACAGACTTGCCCCATCGGCTTTTCTTCTCTTTCTGACCCTTCTGGTCACTAGACCACCTTCCTCCCCGCCTAGAGGCTCGTCCTTCTCTGCATGCGCTTCCCTGGAGCCTGGGAGATGGCTCCTGTGCGCAGACCTACTGTGCCTCCTTGTGCGCTGCACTCCCAAAGCCATATTGCATGTGTCTATCCTTGACCTAGCCTTCAAGCTGCCAAGAATGAGCAGGGGAGGAACTCCTAATCAGTGTTTGGCAATGAGGTTTGTCCTTCAAGTTGGGAACATCCTGGAAATTGAAGGACCGCAGTAGCAGCGTAATTTGGCTTCTACACATAGACGCAGAGGAAGGAGAAGCAGGAGGCTCTCTTCCTAAATAGCCGAGTGTATGAAGTCTTGGTTAAGAAATTCTGGAAAATAATTATCCCATGGGATCGGCTTCCTCCACTGAGATACCCCTTTGTTCTCCCTTAGGATGCATCCTGAAAAACCGGAAAGAATTTGGTGGGGATCCCCTAATGAAAATAAAATTGAAACGGTATTGCAACCAATGGTGGCCCAAGTATAAATCAGATGACGAGGAAAAATGGCCTGAAAATGGAACTTTGAGTTATAATACTGTTTTGCAGTTAATGTTGTTTTGTAGAAGGTTGGGAACATGGGATGAAGTACCATATGTGGATTTGTTTTTCACTTTACGAAACGATTATGAGGCAAGAAAAAAAGGAAATTGATGGATAATGACTCGAACAGTATGTATGTCTTGGCTGAAAAGGGGCAGAAGAAACAGAGATTGGAATGCTGTTCTGCATGTGACATTGGGAAGGGTTGTATTAAACAGTCTGAGGAATCAGAGGAAGTGCAAATGTTAGTAGCTAAAAGTAAAAAAGAAGAATCAGATAGTGATGAGGAATCACCTAGGGATGCTGAAATTGGAACCCCGGTGGGAGGAAGAACTAGAGCACAACGACCAGTAATACAGGCACCGCTTCAGCAAGCGATAGGGCCAGAAAGCTTGCCAGTATTTGTGCATGTGCCTTTTACAACCTCACATTTGCTAAATTGGAAGCAATCTGTAGGGTCTTATGGAGAAAACCCAGAAAGAATGTATCCATTGTTAGAAACAATTATGCTTACTTTCTTCTCCACAGAGAAGAAACATTTAATACTGGTTTAAACGTTTAAAACATTTAATGCTGCCACGTATGGGAGTGTGCCTGGGGTGTCCCCGAGCCCCCACCTCCCCTCGGCCAGGGGCTGCCTTGTCCATGTCCCCGCCCATGCAGATCCCCCTTGGGGCCATGCAAGGGACAGCAGGAGAGTCTGGGTGCCTGTCATCGTCTGCATCATCCTGGGGGCCCTGCTCTGCCTGCTCCTGACCCTCCTGGTGGGGCAAGCGCGAAGTGCCAGGGCTCAGCACAGAGGTGGGTCCTTCCCCATCGGTCTCAGGGTGGGCGGTGCCTCTTGGCAGCCCTGTGAGTGCTGTGGGGTGTGCGTGAGGGGCACAGATGGAGCTGGGGTAGGGGTGCTGCCTCCTCTCCTATCCCTGCCCCTTCACTGTCTGGCTGTGAGACATCAGCAAGCAGGCTGAAGAGAGCCCAAACGCAGCAGGAGATGGTGATGTGGGGGGAGAGAAATGGCAGAGAGGGGCTGTGGGAAAGAGGAGCAGCGGGAAATGCCTGAGGTTGCTGCTGGCCATGCTCTGGGCTGGAGGGGAGGCTGTGGGGCAGGAGCGGTGCTGGGAGGAGCGCAGGGCAGGGTGTCTGGTCCCTGGGCTGCTCCCTCTCTCCATCCCTGTTATGGACCCATCTGTCAGAGAGCAAGGAGCTCCCTGGGGAGAGGAGCTGCAGCAGCTGCTGCGGGGTCAGACCAGGGACGGGAGTTGGGGCCCAAAAGGGCACGGGGCTGTCTCTGAAGGGACAGGGTGAGGGTGACATTGCCCCAGACCATCTCCACAGGGATGTTGCAGTCACCAGGGAGGTGGCAGTGGTGCCTGGACAGAGCAGTGGGGCTGGGCTGTGGGGTCCGTCCTCAGCTGGCCCCGGCGAAGGCCTGGGTGACCGCGCTGGCGTCTGGTCTCCCGTCTCCATGCCCCTGTGCCGCCCCTGCCTCTGTCGACAGGCTCCAGGAGGTCTCTGGAGCCCTTCTCCGAGGCCACATAGCAGGAGATTGACTACAGCCAGCCGTGGGAGAAGCAGGCGAGGTTTGGTCGCTCAGGTTGGTCCCTTTGCCTCGGCCCTGACCCAGGACGGCACCTTGTCAGCCCCCGGGCCGGTGGTCCTCACAGTGCTGGGCCACGGGGTCTCTGGGGAGAGCAGCCCGGTGCTAGTCTCAGGAGAGGAGCTTCCTCCCCATCAGCTCTGCCTGTCCCAGCCTGGGGCACAGCTCCTCCCTGCCTGCCGCGCTGCCCCCCGGGGTTGTTCCTGGTGGGCGAGGGAAGGGGCTCTGAAAGGCCCTTTGAGACGACCTTTGTCCCATGGGAGCAGCTCGAGCCCTGAGTCCTCCTCCCTGTGCTGTCCCTGCAGTGTGGGTCCCCGTCCCCAGCAGCGCTGGCCATGAGCACGGTCCGCAGGGCTCACCCCGATAACACCCGCTGCTCCTCTCGCCAAGCTCCTCTTCAGAGGGGTCCCTGACCAAGCTGCAGCCTGACCCCAGGGACAGCGAGGAGGAAGATGGTCCTGGCGCAGCACCAGGTAACGAAGGGCGAGGCAGAGGAAGGGTCGGTCTCTCCTCCCCATAGCTGTGTGACTGACAGCAGCGTCACTGAGTGTCGCCATCGGGGTGGGGAGGAATCGCCCTCCGGAGTGACTGCCGAGCTGTGTGGAGTGGCTGAGGGCCAGACGTGCCTGTCCAAGCTGGATGTCTGCAGCCCTGTGCCCTGCAGGGTCGCATGGGGACTTCCCGGGCTCAATCCATCCCTGCCTCCAGCAGGTCCTGAGCTCGCCACGAGGAGCCGTGCCTCAAGGCACCAGCATCTATCTCCCTGAGCACGTGGGGAGTCTCCACAGCCAGCTCTGGTGCAGAGCCTGGCACTGCCGACCCTGCAGCTGAGCGAGAGCGATTCCCACTGCTGCACGCATGCTCCTGCGACCCTGGGGGAGGTGGGCAGGACACTGGGTCTCCTGTGGCCCCACCAACACCAGCGTCTCAACCCCTCCTTCCTGCACGGCCTTCCTTCCTCCGCTCTGCGGGAGGCCTCTTCTCACTGCCGCCAGCTCCTCTCTGCTTTCAGATGTCCCCGTCCTGCCCAGGCACAGAACTACCTCATACTGTAACTTGGCAAGGGGATTGGTAGAACGAAGATGAATAGTGCATAGTTCTGATTGGTTATGTAAAACAAAGTATAAAATAAAGTTGTAACAAAAAACTGCTCAGGGTCCTTGTGCTCCCAGCCAAGAAGCACCTTATAGCTAACAATAAAATTCAGCAGCTAAGAAATCTGACACCTGCTGCTCGTTACCGGTGTACACGAAAAAACAAAAAAGAATAGATAATTTTATCAGCAACTTCCCATTAATTGGATACACGATCACACCTCACGCACACACAGAGTCTTTTGCGAGGCCCATAAAGGAGGAGCTTCCCATTTCTCCTGTGAACACCTGCACAGCGACTGCCCATCCTTCCGGAGACATTCAGTTCCCCATGGCAATTCTCCTTCTCCTTCGCATTTCTCTTTTCCTTTTCCTCCCTTTCCCTTCCCTTCCCTTCTCTTTCCTTTCCTTTTCTTTCCCTTCCCTTCCCTTCCCTTCCCTTCCCTTCCTTTCCCTTCCCCACCCTGCTCCTGCCCCTGTCCCTTCTCTTTTTCCAGCCACGCTGACTGAGCTGAAAAGAAATTTTGCATCTTCTGATGGAGGCATGTCTGATCAGGAAAACGGACCAAAACAGCCAAAGGCAAGCCAAGCCAAGCCGCATCTAGGGAGAGTGGTAGAGCTGGGGTTATCAAGATCCAATTCCTTTCTGCTCCTGTGCTTGCCATGGGAGAGTAACAGGAGGAAAAGATTGGCTTGTGGGTATCCTGGTTACCCACGCTGGAACATTTCCCTCCACATCCCTTCCTGGTGACCTTTCTGAAGGGTCTACTCTGCAGCATTTCTCTCTGCCTACTTCCTTCAATCCCTTTGCTACTGTTCTGAAACTGCTCGTCACCCAGCCTCCCGCTATGCTTCCTCTCGGCCACCCTTTGCTACCCCTTGGGGCCATCTCGCCTCTGGAACCTAGACACAAACTTTGGCCTTCAGTGGGCCTTAGCAGTGGTTACTCTGGTGCACAGACTTGCCCCATCGGCTTTTCTTCTCTTTCTGACCCTTCTGGTCACTAGACCACCTTCCTCCCCGCCTAGAGGCTCGTCCTTCTCTGCATGCGCTTCCCTGGAGCCTGGGAGATGGCTCCTGTGCGCAGACCTACTGTGCCTCCTTGTGCGCTGCACTCCCAAAGCCATATTGCATGTGTCTATCCTTGACCTAGCCTTCAAGCTGCCAAGAATGAGCAGGGGAGGAACTCCTAATCAGTGTTTGGCAATGAGGTTTGTCCTTCAAGTTGGGAACATCCTGGAAATTGAAGGACCGCAGTAGCAGCGTAATTTGGCTTCTACACATAGACGCAGAGGAAGGAGAAGCAGGAGGCTCTCTTCCTAAATAGCCGAGTGTATGAAGTCTTGGTTAAGAAATTCTGGAAAATAATTATCCCATGGGATCGGCTTCCTCCACTGAGATACCCCTTTGTTCTCCCTTAGGATGCATCCTGAAAAACCGGAAAGAATTTGGTGGGGATCCCCTAATGAAAATAAAATTGAAACGGTATTGCAACCAATGGTGGCCCAAGTATAAATCAGATGACGAGGAAAAATGGCCTGAAAATGGAACTTTGAGTTATAATACTGTTTTGCAGTTAATGTTGTTTTGTAGAAGGTTGGGAACATGGGATGAAGTACCATATGTGGATTTGTTTTTCACTTTACGAAACGATTATGAGGCAAGAAAAAAAGGAAATTGATGGATAATGACTCGAACAGTATGTATGTCTTGGCTGAAAAGGGGCAGAAGAAACAGAGATTGGAATGCTGTTCTGCATGTGACATTGGGAAGGGTTGTATTAAACAGTCTGAGGAATCAGAGGAAGTGCAAATGTTAGTAGCTAAAAGTAAAAAAGAAGAATCAGATAGTGATGAGGAATCACCTAGGGATGCTGAAATTGGAACCCCGGTGGGAGGAAGAACTAGAGCACAACGACCAGTAATACAGGCACCGCTTCAGCAAGCGATAGGGCCAGAAAGCTTGCCAGTATTTGTGCATGTGCCTTTTACAACCTCACATTTGCTAAATTGGAAGCAATCTGTAGGGTCTTATGGAGAAAACCCAGAAAGAATGTATCCATTGTTAGAAACAATTATGCTTACTTTCTTCTCCACAGAGAAGAAACATTTAATACTGGTTTAAACGTTTAAAACATTTAATGCTGCCACGTATGGGAGTGTGCCTGGGGTGTCCCCGAGCCCCCACCTCCCCTCGGCCAGGGGCTGCCTTGTCCATGTCCCCGCCCATGCAGATCCCCCTTGGGGCCATGCAAGGGACAGCAGGAGAGTCTGGGTGCCTGTCATCGTCTGCATCATCCTGGGGGCCCTGCTCTGCCTGCTCCTGACCCTCCTGGTGGGGCAAGCGCGAAGTGCCAGGGCTCAGCACAGAGGTGGGTCCTTCCCCATCGGTCTCAGGGTGGGCGGTGCCTCTTGGCAGCCCTGTGAGTGCTGTGGGGTGTGCGTGAGGGGCACAGATGGAGCTGGGGTAGGGGTGCTGCCTCCTCTCCTATCCCTGCCCCTTCACTGTCTGGCTGTGAGACATCAGCAAGCAGGCTGAAGAGAGCCCAAACGCAGCAGGAGATGGTGATGTGGGGGGAGAGAAATGGCAGAGAGGGGCTGTGGGAAAGAGGAGCAGCGGGAAATGCCTGAGGTTGCTGCTGGCCATGCTCTGGGCTGGAGGGGAGGCTGTGGGGCAGGAGCGGTGCTGGGAGGAGCGCAGGGCAGGGTGTCTGGTCCCTGGGCTGCTCCCTCTCTCCATCCCTGTTATGGACCCATCTGTCAGAGAGCAAGGAGCTCCCTGGGGAGAGGAGCTGCAGCAGCTGCTGCGGGGTCAGACCAGGGACGGGAGTTGGGGCCCAAAAGGGCACGGGGCTGTCTCTGAAGGGACAGGGTGAGGGTGACATTGCCCCAGACCATCTCCACAGGGATGTTGCAGTCACCAGGGAGGTGGCAGTGGTGCCTGGACAGAGCAGTGGGGCTGGGCTGTGGGGTCCGTCCTCAGCTGGCCCCGGCGAAGGCCTGGGTGACCGCGCTGGCGTCTGGTCTCCCGTCTCCATGCCCCTGTGCCGCCCCTGCCTCTGTCGACAGGCTCCAGGAGGTCTCTGGAGCCCTTCTCCGAGGCCACATAGCAGGAGATTGACTACAGCCAGCCGTGGGAGAAGCAGGCGAGGTTTGGTCGCTCAGGTTGGTCCCTTTGCCTCGGCCCTGACCCAGGACGGCACCTTGTCAGCCCCCGGGCCGGTGGTCCTCACAGTGCTGGGCCACGGGGTCTCTGGGGAGAGCAGCCCGGTGCTAGTCTCAGGAGAGGAGCTTCCTCCCCATCAGCTCTGCCTGTCCCAGCCTGGGGCACAGCTCCTCCCTGCCTGCCGCGCTGCCCCCCGGGGTTGTTCCTGGTGGGCGAGGGAAGGGGCTCTGAAAGGCCCTTTGAGACGACCTTTGTCCCATGGGAGCAGCTCGAGCCCTGAGTCCTCCTCCCTGTGCTGTCCCTGCAGTGTGGGTCCCCGTCCCCAGCAGCGCTGGCCATGAGCACGGTCCGCAGGGCTCACCCCGATAACACCCGCTGCTCCTCTCGCCAAGCTCCTCTTCAGAGGGGTCCCTGACCAAGCTGCAGCCTGACCCCAGGGACAGCGAGGAGGAAGATGGTCCTGGCGCAGCACCAGGTAACGAAGGGCGAGGCAGAGGAAGGGTCGGTCTCTCCTCCCCATAGCTGTGTGACTGACAGCAGCGTCACTGAGTGTCGCCATCGGGGTGGGGAGGAATCGCCCTCCGGAGTGACTGCCGAGCTGTGTGGAGTGGCTGAGGGCCAGACGTGCCTGTCCAAGCTGGATGTCTGCAGCCCTGTGCCCTGCAGGGTCGCATGGGGACTTCCCGGGCTCAATCCATCCCTGCCTCCAGCAGGTCCTGAGCTCGCCACGAGGAGCCGTGCCTCAAGGCACCAGCATCTATCTCCCTGAGCACGTGGGGAGTCTCCACAGCCAGCTCTGGTGCAGAGCCTGGCACTGCCGACCCTGCAGCTGAGCGAGAGCGATTCCCACTGCTGCACGCATGCTCCTGCGACCCTGGGGGAGGTGGGCAGGACACTGGGTCTCCTGTGGCCCCACCAACACCGGCGTCTCAACCCCTCCTTCCTGCACGGCCTTCCTTCCTCCGCTCTGCGGGAGGCCTCTTCTCACTGCCGCCAGCTCCTCTCTGCTTTCAGATGTCCCCGTCCTGCCCAGGCACAGAACTACCTCATACTGTAACTTGGCAAGGGGATTGGTAGAACGAAGATGAATAGTGCATAGTTCTGATTGGTTATGTAAAACAAAGTATAAAATAAAGTTGTAACAAAAAACTGCTCAGGGTCCTTGTGCTCCCAGCCAAGAAGCACCTTATAGCTAACAATAAAATTCAGCAGCTAAGAAATCTGACACCTGCTGCTCGTTACCGGTGTACACGAAAAAACAAAAAAGAATAGATAATTTTATCAGCAACTTCCCATTAATTGGATACACGATCACACCTCACGCACACACAGAGTCTTTTGCGAGGCCCATAAAGGAGGAGCTTCCCATTTCTCCTGTGAACACCTGCACAGCGACTGCCCATCCTTCCGGAGACATTCAGTTCCCCATGGCAATTCTCCTTCTCCTTCGCATTTCTCTTTTCCTTTTCCTCCCTTTCCCTTCCCTTCCCTTCTCTTTCCTTTCCTTTTCTTTCCCTTCCCTTCCCTTCCCTTCCCTTCCTTTCCCTTCCCCACCCTGCTCCTGCCCCTGTCCCTTCTCTTTTTCCAGCCACGCTGACTGAGCTGAAAAGAAATTTTGCATCTTCTGATGGAGGCATGTCTGATCAGGAAAACGGACCAAAACAGCCAAAGGCAAGCCAAGCCAAGCCGCATCTAGGGAGAGTGGTAGAGCTGGGGTTATCAAGATCCGATTCCTTTCTGCTCCTGTGCTTGCCATGGGAGAGTAACAGGAGGAAAAGATTGGCTTGTGGGTATCCTGGTTACCCACGCTGGAACATTTCCCTCCACATCCCTTCCTGGTGACCTTTCTGAAGGGTCTACTCTGCAGCATTTCTCTCTGCCTACTTCCTTCAATCCCTTTGCTACTGTTCTGAAACTGCTCGTCACCCAGCCTCCCGCTATGCTTCCTCTCGGCCACCCTTTGCTACCCCTTGGGGCCATCTCGCCTCTGGAACCTAGACACAAACTTTGGCCTTCAGTGGGCCTTAGCAGTGGTTACTCTGGTGCACAGACTTGCCCCATCGGCTTTTCTTCTCTTTCTGACCCTTCTGGTCACTAGACCACCTTCCTCCCCGCCTAGAGGCTCGTCCTTCTCTGCATGCGCTTCCCTGGAGCCTGGGAGATGGCTCCTGTGCGCAGACCTACTGTGCCTCCTTGTGCGCTGCACTCCCAAAGCCATATTGCATGTGTCTATCCTTGACCTAGCCTTCAAGCTGCCAAGAATGAGCAGGGGAGGAACTCCTAATCAGTGTTTGGCAATGAGGTTTGTCCTTCAAGTTGGGAACATCCTGGAAATTGAAGGACCGCAGTAGCAGCGTAATTTGGCTTCTACACATAGACGCAGAGGAAGGAGAAGCAGGAGGCTCTCTTCCTAAATAGCCGAGTGTATGAAGTCTTGGTTAAGAAATTCTGGAAAATAATTATCCCATGGGATCGGCTTCCTCCACTGAGATACCCCTTTGTTCTCCCTTAGGATGCATCCTGAAAAACCGGAAAGAATTTGGTGGGGATCCCCTAATGAAAATAAAATTGAAACGGTATTGCAACCAATGGTGGCCCAAGTATAAATCAGATGACGAGGAAAAATGGCCTGAAAATGGAACTTTGAGTTATAATACTGTTTTGCAGTTAATGTTGTTTTGTAGAAGGTTGGGAACATGGGATGAAGTACCATATGTGGATTTGTTTTTCACTTTACGAAACGATTATGAGGCAAGAAAAAAAGGAAATTGATGGATAATGACTCGAACAGTATGTATGTCTTGGCTGAAAAGGGGCAGAAGAAACAGAGATTGGAATGCTGTTCTGCATGTGACATTGGGAAGGGTTGTATTAAACAGTCTGAGGAATCAGAGGAAGTGCAAATGTTAGTAGCTAAAAGTAAAAAAGAAGAATCAGATAGTGATGAGGAATCACCTAGGGATGCTGAAATTGGAACCCCGGTGGGAGGAAGAACTAGAGCACAACGACCAGTAATACAGGCACCGCTTCAGCAAGCGATAGGGCCAGAAAGCTTGCCAGTATTTGTGCATGTGCCTTTTACAACCTCACATTTGCTAAATTGGAAGCAATCTGTAGGGTCTTATGGAGAAAACCCAGAAAGAATGTATCCATTGTTAGAAACAATTATGCTTACTTTCTTCTCCACAGAGAAGAAACATTTAATACTGGTTTAAACGTTTAAAACATTTAATGCTGCCACGTATGGGAGTGTGCCTGGGGTGTCCCCGAGCCCCCACCTCCCCTCGGCCAGGGGCTGCCTTGTCCATGTCCCCGCCCATGCAGATCCCCCTTGGGGCCATGCAAGGGACAGCAGGAGAGTCTGGGTGCCTGTCATCATCTGCATCATCCTGGGGGCCCTGCTCTGCCTGCTCCTGACCCTCCTGGTGGGGCAAGCGCGAAGTGCCAGGGCTCAGCACAGAGGTGGGTCCTTCCCCATCGGTCTCAGGGTGGGCGGTGCCTCTTGGCAGCCCTGTGAGTGCTGTGGGGTGTGCGTGAGGGGCACAGATGGAGCTGGGGTAGGGGTGCTGCCTCCTCTCCTATCCCTGCCCCTTCACTGTCTGGCTGTGAGACATCAGCAAGCAGGCTGAAGAGAGCCCAAACGCAGCAGGAGATGGTGATGTGGGGGGAGAGAAATGGCAGAGAGGGGCTGTGGGAAAGAGGAGCAGCGGGAAATGCCTGAGGTTGCTGCTGGCCATGCTCTGGGCTGGAGGGGAGGCTGTGGGGCAGGAGCGGTGCTGGGAGGAGCGCAGGGCAGGGTGTCTGGTCCCTGGGCTGCTCCCTCTCTCCATCCCTGTTATGGACCCATCTGTCAGAGAGCAAGGAGCTCCCTGGGGAGAGGAGCTGCAGCAGCTGCTGCGGGGTCAGACCAGGGACGGGAGTTGGGGCCCAAAAGGGCACGGGGCTGTCTCTGAAGGGACAGGGTGAGGGTGACATTGCCCCAGACCATCTCCACAGGGATGTTGCAGTCACCAGGGAGGTGGCAGTGGTGCCTGGACAGAGCAGTGGGGCTGGGCTGTGGGGTCCGTCCTCAGCTGGCCCCGGCGAAGGCCTGGGTGACCGCGCTGGCGTCTGGTCTCCCGTCTCCATGCCCCTGTGCCGCCCCTGCCTCTGTCGACAGGCTCCAGGAGGTCTCTGGAGCCCTTCTCCGAGGCCACATAGCAGGAGATTGACTACAGCCAGCCGTGGGAGAAGCAGGCGAGGTTTGGTCGCTCAGGTTGGTCCCTTTGCCTCGGCCCTGACCCAGGACGGCACCTTGTCAGCCCCCGGGCCGGTGGTCCTCACAGTGCTGGGCCACGGGGTCTCTGGGGAGAGCAGCCCGGTGCTAGTCTCAGGAGAGGAGCTTCCTCCCCATCAGCTCTGCCTGTCCCAGCCTGGGGCACAGCTCCTCCCTGCCTGCCGCGCTGCCCCCCGGGGTTGTTCCTGGTGGGCGAGGGAAGGGGCTCTGAAAGGCCCTTTGAGACGACCTTTGTCCCATGGGAGCAGCTCGAGCCCTGAGTCCTCCTCCCTGTGCTGTCCCTGCAGTGTGGGTCCCCGTCCCCAGCAGCGCTGGCCATGAGCACGGTCCGCAGGGCTCACCCCGATAACACCCGCTGCTCCTCTCGCCAAGCTCCTCTTCAGAGGGGTCCCTGACCAAGCTGCAGCCTGACCCCAGGGACAGCGAGGAGGAAGATGGTCCTGGCGCAGCACCAGGTAACGAAGGGCGAGGCAGAGGAAGGGTCGGTCTCTCCTCCCCATAGCTGTGTGACTGACAGCAGCGTCACTGAGTGTCGCCATCGGGGTGGGGAGGAATCGCCCTCCGGAGTGACTGCCGAGCTGTGTGGAGTGGCTGAGGGCCAGACGTGCCTGTCCAAGCTGGATGTCTGCAGCCCTGTGCCCTGCAGGGTCGCATGGGGACTTCCCGGGCTCAATCCATCCCTGCCTCCAGCAGGTCCTGAGCTCGCCACGAGGAGCCGTGCCTCAAGGCACCAGCATCTATCTCCCTGAGCACGTGGGGAGTCTCCACAGCCAGCTCTGGTGCAGAGCCTGGCACTGCCGACCCTGCAGCTGAGCGAGAGCGATTCCCACTGCTGCACGCATGCTCCTGCGACCCTGGGGGAGGTGGGCAGGACACTGGGTCTCCTGTGGCCCCACCAACACCAGCGTCTCAACCCCTCCTTCCTGCACGGCCTTCCTTCCTCCGCTCTGCGGGAGGCCTCTTCTCACTGCCGCCAGCTCCTCTCTGCTTTCAGATGTCCCCGTCCTGCCCAGGCACAGAACTACCTCATACTGTAACTTGGCAAGGGGATTGGTAGAACGAAGATGAATAGTGCATAGTTCTGATTGGTTATGTAAAACAAAGTATAAAATAAAGTTGTAACAAAAAACTGCTCAGGGTCCTTGTGCTCCCAGCCAAGAAGCACCTTATAGCTAACAATAAAATTCAGCAGCTAAGAAATCTGACACCTGCTGCTCGTTACCGGTGTACACGAAAAAACAAAAAAGAATAGATAATTTTATCAGCAACTTCCCATTAATTGGATACACGATCACACCTCACGCACACACAGAGTCTTTTGCGAGGCCCATAAAGGAGGAGCTTCCCATTTCTCCTGTGAACACCTGCACAGCGACTGCCCATCCTTCCGGAGACATTCAGTTCCCCATGGCAATTCTCCTTCTCCTTCGCATTTCTCTTTTCCTTTTCCTCCCTTTCCCTTCCCTTCCCTTCTCTTTCCTTTCCTTTTCTTTCCCTTCCCTTCCCTTCCCTTCCCTTCCCTTCCTTTCCCTTCCCCACCCTGCTCCTGCCCCTGTCCCTTCTCTTTTTCCAGCCACGCTGACTGAGCTGAAAAGAAATTTTGCATCTTCTGATGGAGGCATGTCTGATCAGGAAAACGGACCAAAACAGCCAAAGGCAAGCCAAGCCAAGCCGCATCTAGGGAGAGTGGTAGAGCTGGGGTTATCAAGATCCAATTCCTTTCTGCTCCTGTGCTTGCCATGGGAGAGTAACAGGAGGAAAAGATTGGCTTGTGGGTATCCTGGTTACCCACGCTGGAACATTTCCCTCCACATCCCTTCCTGGTGACCTTTCTGAAGGGTCTACTCTGCAGCATTTCTCTCTGCCTACTTCCTTCAATCCCTTTGCTACTGTTCTGAAACTGCTCGTCACCCAGCCTCCCGCTATGCTTCCTCTCGGCCACCCTTTGCTACCCCTTGGGGCCATCTCGCCTCTGGAACCTAGACACAAACTTTGGCCTTCAGTGGGCCTTAGCAGTGGTTACTCTGGTGCACAGACTTGCCCCATCGGCTTTTCTTCTCTTTCTGACCCTTCTGGTCACTAGACCACCTTCCTCCCCGCCTAGAGGCTCGTCCTTCTCTGCATGCGCTTCCCTGGAGCCTGGGAGATGGCTCCTGTGCGCAGACCTACTGTGCCTCCTTGTGCGCTGCACTCCCAAAGCCACATTGCATGTGTCTATCCTTGACCTAGCCTTCAAGCTGCCAAGAATGAGCAGGGGAGGAACTCCTAATCAGTGTTTGGCAATGAGGTTTGTCCTTCAAGTTGGGAACATCCTGGAAATTGAAGGACCGCAGTAGCAGCGTAATTTGGCTTCTACACATAGACGCAGAGGAAGGAGAAGCAGGAGGCTCTCTTCCTAAATAGCCGAGTGTATGAAGTCTTGGTTAAGAAATTCTGGAAAATAATTATCCCATGGGATCGGCTTCCTCCACTGAGATACCCCTTTGTTCTCCCTTAGGATGCATCCTGAAAAACCGGAAAGAATTTGGTGGGGATCCCCTAATGAAAATAAAATTGAAACGGTATTGCAACCAATGGTGGCCCAAGTATAAATCAGATGACGAGGAAAAATGGCCTGAAAATGGAACTTTGAGTTATAATACTGTTTTGCAGTTAATGTTGTTTTGTAGAAGGTTGGGAACATGGGATGAAGTACCATATGTGGATTTGTTTTTCACTTTACGAAACGATTATGAGGCAAGAAAAAAAGGAAATTGATGGATAATGACTCGAACAGTATGTATGTCTTGGCTGAAAAGGGGCAGAAGAAACAGAGATTGGAATGCTGTTCTGCATGTGACATTGGGAAGGGTTGTATTAAACAGTCTGAGGAATCAGAGGAAGTGCAAATGTTAGTAGCTAAAAGTAAAAAAGAAGAATCAGATAGTGATGAGGAATCACCTAGGGATGCTGAAATTGGAACCCCGGTGGGAGGAAGAACTAGAGCACAACGACCAGTAATACAGGCACCGCTTCAGCAAGCGATAGGGCCAGAAAGCTTGCCAGTATTTGTGCATGTGCCTTTTACAACCTCACATTTGCTAAATTGGAAGCAATCTGTAGGGTCTTATGGAGAAAACCCAGAAAGAATGTATCCATTGTTAGAAACAATTATGCTTACTTTCTTCTCCACAGAGAAGAAACATTTAATACTGGTTTAAACGTTTAAAACATTTAATGCTGCCACGTATGGGAGTGTGCCTGGGGTGTCCCCGAGCCCCCACCTCCCCTCGGCCAGGGGCTGCCTTGTCCATGTCCCCGCCCATGCAGATCCCCCTTGGGGCCATGCAAGGGACAGCAGGAGAGTCTGGGTGCCTGTCATCATCTGCATCATCCTGGGGGCCCTGCTCTGCCTGCTCCTGACCCTCCTGGTGGGGCAAGCGCGAAGTGCCAGGGCTCAGCACAGAGGTGGGTCCTTCCCCATCGGTCTCAGGGTGGGCGGTGCCTCTTGGCAGCCCTGTGAGTGCTGTGGGGTGTGCGTGAGGGGCACAGATGGAGCTGGGGTAGGGGTGCTGCCTCCTCTCCTATCCCTGCCCCTTCACTGTCTGGCTGTGAGACATCAGCAAGCAGGCTGAAGAGAGCCCAAACGCAGCAGGAGATGGTGATGTGGGGGGAGAGAAATGGCAGAGAGGGGCTGTGGGAAAGAGGAGCAGCGGGAAATGCCTGAGGTTGCTGCTGGCCATGCTCTGGGCTGGAGGGGAGGCTGTGGGGCAGGAGCGGTGCTGGGAGGAGCGCAGGGCAGGGTGTCTGGTCCCTGGGCTGCTCCCTCTCTCCATCCCTGTTATGGACCCATCTGTCAGAGAGCAAGGAGCTCCCTGGGGAGAGGAGCTGCAGCAGCTGCTGCGGGGTCAGACCAGGGACGGGAGTTGGGGCCCAAAAGGGCACGGGGCTGTCTCTGAAGGGACAGGGTGAGGGTGACATTGCCCCAGACCATCTCCACAGGGATGTTGCAGTCACCAGGGAGGTGGCAGTGGTGCCTGGACAGAGCAGTGGGGCTGGGCTGTGGGGTCCGTCCTCAGCTGGCCCCGGCGAAGGCCTGGGTGACCGCGCTGGCGTCTGGTCTCCCGTCTCCATGCCCCTGTGCCGCCCCTGCCTCTGTCGACAGGCTCCAGGAGGTCTCTGGAGCCCTTCTCCGAGGCCACATAGCAGGAGATTGACTACAGCCAGCCGTGGGAGAAGCAGGCGAGGTTTGGTCGCTCAGGTTGGTCCCTTTGCCTCGGCCCTGACCCAGGACGGCACCTTGTCAGCCCCCGGGCCGGTGGTCCTCACAGTGCTGGGCCACGGGGTCTCTGGGGAGAGCAGCCCGGTGCTAGTCTCAGGAGAGGAGCTTCCTCCCCATCAGCTCTGCCTGTCCCAGCCTGGGGCACAGCTCCTCCCTGCCTGCCGCGCTGCCCCCCGGGGTTGTTCCTGGTGGGCGAGGGAAGGGGCTCTGAAAGGCCCTTTGAGACGACCTTTGTCCCATGGGAGCAGCTCGAGCCCTGAGTCCTCCTCCCTGTGCTGTCCCTGCAGTGTGGGTCCCCGTCCCCAGCAGCGCTGGCCATGAGCACGGTCCGCAGGGCTCACCCCGATAACACCCGCTGCTCCTCTCGCCAAGCTCCTCTTCAGAGGGGTCCCTGACCAAGCTGCAGCCTGACCCCAGGGACAGCGAGGAGGAAGATGGTCCTGGCGCAGCACCAGGTAACGAAGGGCGAGGCAGAGGAAGGGTCGGTCTCTCCTCCCCATAGCTGTGTGACTGACAGCAGCGTCACTGAGTGTCGCCATCGGGGTGGGGAGGAATCGCCCTCCGGAGTGACTGCCGAGCTGTGTGGAGTGGCTGAGGGCCAGACGTGCCTGTCCAAGCTGGATGTCTGCAGCCCTGTGCCCTGCAGGGTCGCATGGGGACTTCCCGGGCTCAATCCATCCCTGCCTCCAGCAGGTCCTGAGCTCGCCACGAGGAGCCGTGCCTCAAGGCACCAGCATCTATCTCCCTGAGCACGTGGGGAGTCTCCACAGCCAGCTCTGGTGCAGAGCCTGGCACTGCCGACCCTGCAGCTGAGCGAGAGCGATTCCCACTGCTGCACGCATGCTCCTGCGACCCTGGGGGAGGTGGGCAGGACACTGGGTCTCCTGTGGCCCCACCAACACCAGCGTCTCAACCCCTCCTTCCTGCACGGCCTTCCTTCCTCCGCTCTGCGGGAGGCCTCTTCTCACTGCCGCCAGCTCCTCTCTGCTTTCAGATGTCCCCGTCCTGCCCAGGCACAGAACTACCTCATACTGTAACTTGGCAAGGGGATTGGTAGAACGAAGATGAATAGTGCATAGTTCTGATTGGTTATGTAAAACAAAGTATAAAATAAAGTTGTAACAAAAAACTGCTCAGGGTCCTTGTGCTCCCAGCCAAGAAGCACCTTATAGCTAACAATAAAATTCAGCAGCTAAGAAATCTGACACCTGCTGCTCGTTACCGGTGTACACGAAAAAACAAAAAAGAATAGATAATTTTATCAGCAACTTCCCATTAATTGGATACACGATCACACCTCACGCACACACAGAGTCTTTTGCGAGGCCCATAAAGGAGGAGCTTCCCATTTCTCCTGTGAACACCTGCACAGCGACTGCCCATCCTTCCGGAGACATTCAGTTCCCCATGGCAATTCTCCTTCTCCTTCGCATTTCTCTTTTCCTTTTCCTCCCTTTCCCTTCCCTTCCCTTCTCTTTCCTTTCCTTTTCTTTCCCTTCCCTTCCCTTCCCTTCCCTTCCCTTCCCTTCCCTTCCCTTCCCTTCCCTTCCCTTCCCTTCCCTTCCCTTCCCTTCCTTTCCCTTCCCCAACCTGCTCCTGCCCCTGTCCCTTCTCTTTTTCCAGCCACGCTGACTGAGCTGAAAAGTAATTTTGCATCTTCTGATGGAGGCATGTCTGATCAGGAAAACGGACCAAAACAGCCAAAGGCAAGCCAAGCCAAGCCGCATCTAGGGAGAGTGGTAGAGCTGGGGTTATCAAGATCCGATTCCTTTCTGCTCCTGTGCTTGCCATGGGAGAGTAACAGGAGGAAAAGATTGGCTTGTGGGTATCCTGGTTACCCACGCTGGAACATTTCCCTCCACATCCCTTCCTGGTGACCTTTCTGAAGGGTCTACTCTGCAGCATTTCTCTCTGCCTACTTCCTTCAATCCCTTTGCTACTGTTCTGAAACTGCTCGTCACCCAGCCTCCTGCTATGCTTCCTCTCGGCCACCCTTTGCTACCCCTTGGGGCCATCTCGCCTCTGGAACCTAGACACAAACTTTGGCCTTCAGTGGGCCTTAGCAGTGGTTACTCTGGTGCACAGACTTGCCCCATCGGCTTTTCTTCTCTTTCTGACCCTTCTGGTCACTAGACCACCTTCCTCCCCGCCTAGAGGCTCGTCCTTCTCTGCATGCGCTTCCCTGGAGCCTGGGAGATGGCTCCTGTGCGCAGACCTACTGTGCCTCCTTGTGCGCTGCACTCCCAAAGCCATATTGCATGTGTCTATCCTTGATCTAGCCTTCAAGCTGCCAAGAATGAGCAGGGGAGGAACTCCTAATCAGTGTTTGGCAATGAGGTTTGTCCTTCAAGTTGGGAACATCCTGGAAATTGAAGGACCGCAGTAGCAGCGTAATTTGGCTTCTACACATAGACGCAGAGGAAGGAGAAGCAGGAGGCTCTCTTCCTAAATAGCCGAGTGTATGAAGTCTTGGTTAAGAAATTCTGGAAAATAATTATCCCATGGGATCGGCTTCCTCCACTGAGATACCCCTTTGTTCTCCCTTAGGATGCATCCTGAAAAACCGGAAAGAATTTGGTGGGGATCCCCTAATGAAAATAAAATTGAAACGGTATTGCAACCAATGGTGGCCCAAGTATAAATCAGATGACGAGGAAAAATGGCCTGAAAATGGAACTTTGAGTTATAATACTGTTTTGCAGTTAATGTTGTTTTGTAGAAGGTTGGGAACATGGGATGAAGTACCATATGTGGATTTGTTTTTCACTTTACGAAACGATTATGAGGCAAGAAAAAAAGGAAATTGATGGATAATGACTCGAACAGTATGTATGTCTTGGCTGAAAAGGGGCAGAAGAAACAGAGATTGGAATGCTGTTCTGCATGTGACATTGGGAAGGGTTGTATTAAACAGTCTGAGGAATCAGAGGAAGTGCAAATGTTAGTAGCTAAAAGTAAAAAAGAAGAATCAGATAGTGATGAGGAATCACCTAGGGATGCTGAAATTGGAACCCCGGTGGGAGGAAGAACTAGAGCACAACGACCAGTAATACAGGCACCGCTTCAGCAAGCGATAGGGCCAGAAAGCTTGCCAGTATTTGTGCATGTGCCTTTTACAACCTCACATTTGCTAAATTGGAAGCAATCTGTAGGGTCTTATGGAGAAAACCCAGAAAGAATGTATCCATTGTTAGAAACAATTATGCTTACTTTCTTCTCCACAGAGAAGAAACATTTAATACTGGTTTAAACGTTTAAAACATTTAATGCTGCCACGTATGGGAGTGTGCCTGGGGTGTCCCCGAGCCCCCACCTCCCCTCGGCCAGGGGCTGCCTTGTCCATGTCCCCGCCCATGCAGATCCCCCTTGGGGCCATGCAAGGGACAGCAGGAGAGTCTGGGTGCCTGTCATCATCTGCATCATCCTGGGGGCCCTGCTCTGCCTGCTCCTGACCCTCCTGGTGGGGCAAGCGCGAAGTGCCAGGGCTCAGCACAGAGGTGGGTCCTTCCCCATCGGTCTCAGGGTGGGCGGTGCCTCTTGGCAGCCCTGTGAGTGCTGTGGGGTGTGCGTGAGGGGCACAGATGGAGCTGGGGTAGGGGTGCTGCCTCCTCTCCTATCCCTGCCCCTTCACTGTCTGGCTGTGAGACATCAGCAAGCAGGCTGAAGAGAGCCCAAACGCAGCAGGAGATGGTGATGTGGGGGGAGAGAAATGGCAGAGAGGGGCTGTGGGAAAGAGGAGCAGCGGGAAATGCCTGAGGTTGCTGCTGGCCATGCTCTGGGCTGGAGGGGAGGCTGTGGGGCAGGAGCGGTGCTGGGAGGAGCGCAGGGCAGGGTGTCTGGTCCCTGGGCTGCTCCCTCTCTCCATCCCTGTTATGGACCCATCTGTCAGAGAGCAAGGAGCTCCCTGGGGAGAGGAGCTGCAGCAGCTGCTGCGGGGTCAGACCAGGGACGGGAGTTGGGGCCCAAAAGGGCACGGGGCTGTCTCTGAAGGGACAGGGTGAGGGTGACATTGCCCCAGACCATCTCCACAGGGATGTTGCAGTCACCAGGGAGGTGGCAGTGGTGCCTGGACAGAGCAGTGGGGCTGGGCTGTGGGGTCCGTCCTCAGCTGGCCCCGGCGAAGGCCTGGGTGACCGCGCTGGCGTCTGGTCTCCCGTCTCCATGCCCCTGTGCCGCCCCTGCCTCTGTCGACAGGCTCCAGGAGGTCTCTGGAGCCCTTCTCCGAGGCCACATAGCAGGAGATTGACTACAGCCAGCCGTGGGAGAAGCAGGCGAGGTTTGGTCGCTCAGGTTGGTCCCTTTGCCTCGGCCCTGACCCAGGACGGCACCTTGTCAGCCCCCGGGCCGGTGGTCCTCACAGTGCTGGGCCACGGGGTCTCTGGGGAGAGCAGCCCGGTGCTAGTCTCAGGAGAGGAGCTTCCTCCCCATCAGCTCTGCCTGTCCCAGCCTGGGGCACAGCTCCTCCCTGCCTGCCGCGCTGCCCCCCGGGGTTGTTCCTGGTGGGCGAGGGAAGGGGCTCTGAAAGGCCCTTTGAGACGACCTTTGTCCCATGGGAGCAGCTCGAGCCCTGAGTCCTCCTCCCTGTGCTGTCCCTGCAGTGTGGGTCCCCGTCCCCAGCAGCGCTGGCCATGAGCACGGTCCGCAGGGCTCACCCCGATAACACCCGCTGCTCCTCTCGCCAAGCTCCTCTTCAGAGGGGTCCCTGACCAAGCTGCAGCCTGACCCCAGGGACAGCGAGGAGGAAGATGGTCCTGGCGCAGCACCAGGTAACGAAGGGCGAGGCAGAGGAAGGGTCGGTCTCTCCTCCCCATAGCTGTGTGACTGACAGCAGCGTCACTGAGTGTCGCCATCGGGGTGGGGAGGAATCGCCCTCCGGAGTGACTGCCGAGCTGTGTGGAGTGGCTGAGGGCCAGACGTGCCTGTCCAAGCTGGATGTCTGCAGCCCTGTGCCCTGCAGGGTCGCATGGGGACTTCCCGGGCTCAATCCATCCCTGCCTCCAGCAGGTCCTGAGCTCGCCACGAGGAGCCGTGCCTCAAGGCACCAGCATCTATCTCCCTGAGCACGTGGGGAGTCTCCACAGCCAGCTCTGGTGCAGAGCCTGGCACTGCCGACCCTGCAGCTGAGCGAGAGCGATTCCCACTGCTGCACGCATGCTCCTGCGACCCTGGGGGAGGTGGGCAGGACACTGGGTCTCCTGTGGCCCCACCAACACCAGCGTCTCAACCCCTCCTTCCTGCACGGCCTTCCTTCCTCCGCTCTGCGGGAGGCCTCTTCTCACTGCCGCCAGCTCCTCTCTGCTTTCAGATGTCCCCGTCCTGCCCAGGCACAGAACTACCTCATACTGTAACTTGGCAAGGGGATTGGTAGAACGAAGATGAATAGTGCATAGTTCTGATTGGTTATGTAAAACAAAGTATAAAATAAAGTTGTAACAAAAAACTGCTCAGGGTCCTTGTGCTCCCAGCCAAGAAGCACCTTATAGCTAACAATAAAATTCAGCAGCTAAGAAATCTGACACCTGCTGCTCGTTACCGGTGTACACGAAAAAACAAAAAAGAATAGATAATTTTATCAGCAACTTCCCATTAATTGGATACACGATCACACCTCACGCACACACAGAGTCTTTTGCGAGGCCCATAAAGGAGGAGCTTCCCATTTCTCCTGTGAACACCTGCACAGCGACTGCCCATCCTTCCGGAGACATTCAGTTCCCCATGGCAATTCTCCTTCTCCTTCGCATTTCTCTTTTCCTTTTCCTCCCTTTCCCTTCCCTTCCCTTCTCTTTCCTTTCCTTTTCTTTCCCTTCCCTTCCCTTCCCTTCCCTTCCCTTCCTTTCCCTTCCCCACCCTGCTCCTGCCCCTGTCCCTTCTCTTTTTCCAGCCACGCTGACTGAGCTGAAAAGAAATTTTGCATCTTCTGATGGAGGCATGTCTGATCAGGAAAACGGACCAAAACAGCCAAAGGCAAGCCAAGCCAAGCCGCATCTAGGGAGAGTGGTAGAGCTGGGGTTATCAAGATCCAATTCCTTTCTGCTCCTGTGCTTGCCATGGGAGAGTAACAGGAGGAAAAGATTGGCTTGTGGGTATCCTGGTTACCCACGCTGGAACATTTCCCTCCACATCCCTTCCTGGTGACCTTTCTGAAGGGTCTACTCTGCAGCATTTCTCTCTGCCTACTTCCTTCAATCCCTTTGCTACTGTTCTGAAACTGCTCGTCACCCAGCCTCCCGCTATGCTTCCTCTCGGCCACCCTTTGCTACCCCTTGGGGCCATCTCGCCTCTGGAACCTAGACACAAACTTTGGCCTTCAGTGGGCCTTAGCAGTGGTTACTCTGGTGCACAGACTTGCCCCATCGGCTTTTCTTCTCTTTCTGACCCTTCTGGTCACTAGACCACCTTCCTCCCCGCCTAGAGGCTCGTCCTTCTCTGCATGCGCTTCCCTGGAGCCTGGGAGATGGCTCCTGTGCGCAGACCTACTGTGCCTCCTTGTGCGCTGCACTCCCAAAGCCATATTGCATGTGTCTATCCTTGACCTAGCCTTCAAGCTGCCAAGAATGAGCAGGGGAGGAACTCCTAATCAGTGTTTGGCAATGAGGTTTGTCCTTCAAGTTGGGAACATCCTGGAAATTGAAGGACCGCAGTAGCAGCGTAATTTGGCTTCTACACATAGACGCAGAGGAAGGAGAAGCAGGAGGCTCTCTTCCTAAATAGCCGAGTGTATGAAGTCTTGGTTAAGAAATTCTGGAAAATAATTATCCCATGGGATCGGCTTCCTCCACTGAGATACCCCTTTGTTCTCCCTTAGGATGCATCCTGAAAAACCGGAAAGAATTTGGTGGGGATCCCCTAATGAAAATAAAATTGAAACGGTATTGCAACCAATGGTGGCCCAAGTATAAATCAGATGACGAGGAAAAATGGCCTGAAAATGGAACTTTGAGTTATAATACTGTTTTGCAGTTAATGTTGTTTTGTAGAAGGTTGGGAACATGGGATGAAGTACCATATGTGGATTTGTTTTTCACTTTACGAAACGATTATGAGGCAAGAAAAAAAGGAAATTGATGGATAATGACTCGAACAGTATGTATGTCTTGGCTGAAAAGGGGCAGAAGAAACAGAGATTGGAATGCTGTTCTGCATGTGACATTGGGAAGGGTTGTATTAAACAGTCTGAGGAATCAGAGGAAGTGCAAATGTTAGTAGCTAAAAGTAAAAAAGAAGAATCAGATAGTGATGAGGAATCACCTAGGGATGCTGAAATTGGAACCCCGGTGGGAGGAAGAACTAGAGCACAACGACCAGTAATACAGGCACCGCTTCAGCAAGCGATAGGGCCAGAAAGCTTGCCAGTATTTGTGCATGTGCCTTTTACAACCTCACATTTGCTAAATTGGAAGCAATCTGTAGGGTCTTATGGAGAAAACCCAGAAAGAATGTATCCATTGTTAGAAACAATTATGCTTACTTTCTTCTCCACAGAGAAGAAACATTTAATACTGGTTTAAACGTTTAAAACATTTAATGCTGCCACGTATGGGAGTGTGCCTGGGGTGTCCCCGAGCCCCCACCTCCCCTCGGCCAGGGGCTGCCTTGTCCATGTCCCCGCCCATGCAGATCCCCCTTGGGGCCATGCAAGGGACAGCAGGAGAGTCTGGGTGCCTGTCATCATCTGCATCATCCTGGGGGCCCTGCTCTGCCTGCTCCTGACCCTCCTGGTGGGGCAAGCGCGAAGTGCCAGGGCTCAGCACAGAGGTGGGTCCTTCCCCATCGGTCTCAGGGTGGGCGGTGCCTCTTGGCAGCCCTGTGAGTGCTGTGGGGTGTGCGTGAGGGGCACAGATGGAGCTGGGGTAGGGGTGCTGCCTCCTCTCCTATCCCTGCCCCTTCACTGTCTGGCTGTGAGACATCAGCAAGCAGGCTGAAGAGAGCCCAAACGCAGCAGGAGATGGTGATGTGGGGGGAGAGAAATGGCAGAGAGGGGCTGTGGGAAAGAGGAGCAGCGGGAAATGCCTGAGGTTGCTGCTGGCCATGCTCTGGGCTGGAGGGGAGGCTGTGGGGCAGGAGCGGTGCTGGGAGGAGCGCAGGGCAGGGTGTCTGGTCCCTGGGCTGCTCCCTCTCTCCATCCCTGTTATGGACCCATCTGTCAGAGAGCAAGGAGCTCCCTGGGGAGAGGAGCTGCAGCAGCTGCTGCGGGGTCAGACCAGGGACGGGAGTTGGGGCCCAAAAGGGCACGGGGCTGTCTCTGAAGGGACAGGGTGAGGGTGACATTGCCCCAGACCATCTCCACAGGGATGTTGCAGTCACCAGGGAGGTGGCAGTGGTGCCTGGACAGAGCAGTGGGGCTGGGCTGTGGGGTCCGTCCTCAGCTGGCCCCGGCGAAGGCCTGGGTGACCGCGCTGGCGTCTGGTCTCCCGTCTCCATGCCCCTGTGCCGCCCCTGCCTCTGTCGACAGGCTCCAGGAGGTCTCTGGAGCCCTTCTCCGAGGCCACATAGCAGGAGATTGACTACAGCCAGCCGTGGGAGAAGCAGGCGAGGTTTGGTCGCTCAGGTTGGTCCCTTTGCCTCGGCCCTGACCCAGGACGGCACCTTGTCAGCCCCCGGGCCGGTGGTCCTCACAGTGCTGGGCCACGGGGTCTCTGGGGAGAGCAGCCCGGTGCTAGTCTCAGGAGAGGAGCTTCCTCCCCATCAGCTCTGCCTGTCCCAGCCTGGGGCACAGCTCCTCCCTGCCTGCCGCGCTGCCCCCCGGGGTTGTTCCTGGTGGGCGAGGGAAGGGGCTCTGAAAGGCCCTTTGAGACGACCTTTGTCCCATGGGAGCAGCTCGAGCCCTGAGTCCTCCTCCCTGTGCTGTCCCTGCAGTGTGGGTCCCCGTCCCCAGCAGCGCTGGCCATGAGCACGGTCCGCAGGGCTCACCCCGATAACACCCGCTGCTCCTCTCGCCAAGCTCCTCTTCAGAGGGGTCCCTGACCAAGCTGCAGCCTGACCCCAGGGACAGCGAGGAGGAAGATGGTCCTGGCGCAGCACCAGGTAACGAAGGGCGAGGCAGAGGAAGGGTCGGTCTCTCCTCCCCATAGCTGTGTGACTGACAGCAGCGTCACTGAGTGTCGCCATCGGGGTGGGGAGGAATCGCCCTCCGGAGTGACTGCCGAGCTGTGTGGAGTGGCTGAGGGCCAGACGTGCCTGTCCAAGCTGGATGTCTGCAGCCCTGTGCCCTGCAGGGTCGCATGGGGACTTCCCGGGCTCAATCCATCCCTGCCTCCAGCAGGTCCTGAGCTCGCCACGAGGAGCCGTGCCTCAAGGCACCAGCATCTATCTCCCTGAGCACGTGGGGAGTCTCCACAGCCAGCTCTGGTGCAGAGCCTGGCACTGCCGACCCTGCAGCTGAGCGAGAGCGATTCCCACTGCTGCACGCATGCTCCTGCGACCCTGGGGGAGGTGGGCAGGACACTGGGTCTCCTGTGGCCCCACCAACACCAGCGTCTCAACCCCTCCTTCCTGCACGGCCTTCCTTCCTCCGCTCTGCGGGAGGCCTCTTCTCACTGCCGCCAGCTCCTCTCTGCTTTCAGATGTCCCCGTCCTGCCCAGGCACAGAACTACCTCATACTGTAACTTGGCAAGGGGATTGGTAGAACGAAGATGAATAGTGCATAGTTCTGATTGGTTATGTAAAACAAAGTATAAAATAAAGTTGTAACAAAAAACTGCTCAGGGTCCTTGTGCTCCCAGCCAAGAAGCACCTTATAGCTAACAATAAAATTCAGCAGCTAAGAAATCTGACACCTGCTGCTCGTTACCGGTGTACACGAAAAAACAAAAAAGAATAGATAATTTTATCAGCAACTTCCCATTAATTGGATACACGATCACACCTCACGCACACACAGAGTCTTTTGCGAGGCCCATAAAGGAGGAGCTTCCCATTTCTCCTGTGAACACCTGCACAGCGACTGCCCATCCTTCCGGAGACATTCAGTTCCCCATGGCAATTCTCCTTCTCCTTCGCATTTCTCTTTTCCTTTTCCTCCCTTTCCCTTCCCTTCCCTTCTCTTTCCTTTCCTTTTCTTTCCCTTCCCTTCCCTTCCCTTCCCTTCCCTTCCCTTCCCTTCCCTTCCCTTCCCTTCCCTTCCCTTCCCTTCCCTTCCTTTCCCTTCCCCAACCTGCTCCTGCCCCTGTCCCTTCTCTTTTTCCAGCCACGCTGACTGAGCTGAAAAGTAATTTTGCATCTTCTGATGGAGGCATGTCTGATCAGGAAAACGGACCAAAACAGCCAAAGGCAAGCCAAGCCAAGCCGCATCTAGGGAGAGTGGTAGAGCTGGGGTTATCAAGATCCGATTCCTTTCTGCTCCTGTGCTTGCCATGGGAGAGTAACAGGAGGAAAAGATTGGCTTGTGGGTATCCTGGTTACCCACGCTGGAACATTTCCCTCCACATCCCTTCCTGGTGACCTTTCTGAAGGGTCTACTCTGCAGCATTTCTCTCTGCCTACTTCCTTCAATCCCTTTGCTACTGTTCTGAAACTGCTCGTCACCCAGCCTCCCGCTATGCTTCCTCTCGGCCACCCTTTGCTACCCCTTGGGGCCATCTCGCCTCTGGAACCTAGACACAAACTTTGGCCTTCAGTGGGCCTTAGCAGTGGTTACTCTGGTGCACAGACTTGCCCCATCGGCTTTTCTTCTCTTTCTGACCCTTCTGGTCACTAGACCACCTTCCTCCCCGCCTAGAGGCTCGTCCTTCTCTGCATGCGCTTCCCTGGAGCCTGGGAGATGGCTCCTGTGCGCAGACCTACTGTGCCTCCTTGTGCGCTGCACTCCCAAAGCCATATTGCATGTGTCTATCCTTGATCTAGCCTTCAAGCTGCCAAGAATGAGCAGGGGAGGAACTCCTAATCAGTGTTTGGCAATGAGGTTTGTCCTTCAAGTTGGGAACATCCTGGAAATTGAAGGACCGCAGTAGCAGCGTAATTTGGCTTCTACACATAGACGCAGAGGAAGGAGAAGCAGGAGGCTCTCTTCCTAAATAGCCGAGTGTATGAAGTCTTGGTTAAGAAATTCTGGAAAATAATTATCCCATGGGATCGGCTTCCTCCACTGAGATACCCCTTTGTTCTCCCTTAGGATGCATCCTGAAAAACCGGAAAGAATTTGGTGGGGATCCCCTAATGAAAATAAAATTGAAACGGTATTGCAACCAATGGTGGCCCAAGTATAAATCAGATGACGAGGAAAAATGGCCTGAAAATGGAACTTTGAGTTATAATACTGTTTTGCAGTTAATGTTGTTTTGTAGAAGGTTGGGAACATGGGATGAAGTACCATATGTGGATTTGTTTTTCACTTTACGAAACGATTATGAGGCAAGAAAAAAAGGAAATTGATGGATAATGACTCGAACAGTATGTATGTCTTGGCTGAAAAGGGGCAGAAGAAACAGAGATTGGAATGCTGTTCTGCATGTGACATTGGGAAGGGTTGTATTAAACAGTCTGAGGAATCAGAGGAAGTGCAAATGTTAGTAGCTAAAAGTAAAAAAGAAGAATCAGATAGTGATGAGGAATCACCTAGGGATGCTGAAATTGGAACCCCGGTGGGAGGAAGAACTAGAGCACAACGACCAGTAATACAGGCACCGCTTCAGCAAGCGATAGGGCCAGAAAGCTTGCCAGTATTTGTGCATGTGCCTTTTACAACCTCACATTTGCTAAATTGGAAGCAATCTGTAGGGTCTTATGGAGAAAACCCAGAAAGAATGTATCCATTGTTAGAAACAATTATGCTTACTTTCTTCTCCACAGAGAAGAAACATTTAATACTGGTTTAAACGTTTAAAACATTTAATGCTGCCACGTATGGGAGTGTGCCTGGGGTGTCCCCGAGCCCCCACCTCCCCTCGGCCAGGGGCTGCCTTGTCCATGTCCCCGCCCATGCAGATCCCCCTTGGGGCCATGCAAGGGACAGCAGGAGAGTCTGGGTGCCTGTCATCGTCTGCATCATCCTGGGGGCCCTGCTCTGCCTGCTCCTGACCCTCCTGGTGGGGCAAGCGCGAAGTGCCAGGGCTCAGCACAGAGGTGGGTCCTTCCCCATCGGTCTCAGGGTGGGCAGTGCCTCTTGGCAGCCCTGTGAGTGCTGTGGGGTGTGCGTGAGGGGCACAGATGGAGCTGGGGTAGGGGTGCTGCCTCCTCTCCTATCCCTGCCCCTTCACTGTCTGGCTGTGAGACATCAGCAAGCAGGCTGAAGAGAGCCCAAACGCAGCAGGAGATGGTGATGTGGGGGGAGAGAAATGGCAGAGAGGGGCTGTGGGAAAGAGGAGCAGCGGGAAATGCCTGAGGTTGCTGCTGGCCATGCTCTGGGCTGGAGGGGAGGCTGTGGGGCAGGAGCGGTGCTGGGAGGAGCGCAGGGCAGGGTGTCTGGTCCCTGGGCTGCTCCCTCTCTCCATCCCTGTTATGGACCCATCTGTCAGAGAGCAAGGAGCTCCCTGGGGAGAGGAGCTGCAGCAGCTGCTGCGGGGTCAGACCAGGGACGGGAGTTGGGGCCCAAAAGGGCACGGGGCTGTCTCTGAAGGGACAGGGTGAGGGTGACATTGCCCCAGACCATCTCCACAGGGATGTTGCAGTCACCAGGGAGGTGGCAGTGGTGCCTGGACAGAGCAGTGGGGCTGGGCTGTGGGGTCCGTCCTCAGCTGGCCCCGGCGAAGGCCTGGGTGACCGCGCTGGCGTCTGGTCTCCCGTCTCCATGCCCCTGTGCCGCCCCTGCCTCTGTCGACAGGCTCCAGGAGGTCTCTGGAGCCCTTCTCCGAGGCCACATAGCAGGAGATTGACTACAGCCAGCCATGGGAGAAGCAGGCGAGGTTTGGTCGCTCAGGTTGGTCCCTTTGCCTCGGCCCTGACCCAGGACGGCACCTTGTCAGCCCCCGGGCCGGTGGTCCTCACAGTGCTGGGCCACGGGGTCTCTGGGGAGAGCAGCCCAGTGCTAGTCTCAGGAGAGGAGCTTCCTCCCCATCAGCTCTGCCTGTCCCAGCCTGGGGCACAGCTCCTCCCTGCCTGCCGCGCTGCCCCCCGGGGTTGTTCCTGGTGGGCGAGGGAAGGGGCTCTGAAAGGCCCTTTGAGACGACCTTTGTCCCATGGGAGCAGCTCGAGCCCTGAGTCCTCCTCCCTGTGCTGTCCCTGCAGTGTGGGTCCCCGTCCCCAGCAGCGCTGGCCATGAGCACGGTCCGCAGGGCTCACCCCGATAACACCCGCTGCTCCTCTCGCCAAGCTCCTCTTCAGAGGGGTCCCTGACCAAGCTGCAGCCTGACCCCAGGGACAGCGAGGAGGAAGATGGTCCTGGCGCAGCACCAGGTAACGAAGGGCGAGGCAGAGGAAGGGTCGGTCTCTCCTCCCCATAGCTGTGTGACTGACAGCAGCGTCACTGAGTGTCGCCATCGGGGTGGGGAGGAATCGCCCTCCGGAGTGACTGCCGAGCTGTGTGGAGTGGCTGAGGGCCAGACGTGCCTGTCCAAGCTGGATGTCTGCAGCCCTGTGCCCTGCAGGGTCGCATGGGGACTTCCCGGGCTCAATCCATCCCTGCCTCCAGCAGGTCCTGAGCTCGCCACGAGGAGCCGTGCCTCAAGGCACCAGCATCTATCTCCCTGAGCACGTGGGGAGTCTCCACAGCCAGCTCTGGTGCAGAGCCTGGCACTGCCGACCCTGCAGCTGAGCGAGAGCGATTCCCACTGCTGCACGCATGCTCCTGCGACCCTGGGGGAGGTGGGCAGGACACTGGGTCTCCTGTGGCCCCACCAACACCAGCGTCTCAACCCCTCCTTCCTGCACGGCCTTCCTTCCTCCGCTCTGCGGGAGGCCTCTTCTCACTGCCGCCAGCTCCTCTCTGCTTTCAGATGTCCCCGTCCTGCCCAGGCACAGAACTACCTCATACTGTAACTTGGCAAGGGGATTGGTAGAACGAAGATGAATAGTGCATAGTTCTGATTGGTTATGTAAAACAAAGTATAAAATAAAGTTGTAACAAAAAACTGCTCAGGGTCCTTGTGCTCCCAGCCAAGAAGCACCTTATAGCTAACAATAAAATTCAGCAGCTAAGAAATCTGACACCTGCTGCTCGTTACCGGTGTACACGAAAAAACAAAAAAGAATAGATAATTTTATCAGCAACTTCCCATTAATTGGATACACGATCACACCTCACGCACACACAGAGTCTTTTGCGAGGCCCATAAAGGAGGAGCTTCCCATTTCTCCTGTGAACACCTGCACAGCGACTGCCCATCCTTCCGGAGACATTCAGTTCCCCATGGCAATTCTCCTTCTCCTTCGCATTTCTCTTTTCCTTTTCCTCCCTTTCCCTTCCCTTCCCTTCTCTTTCCTTTCCTTTTCTTTCCCTTCCCTTCCCTTCCCTTCCCTTCCCTTCCTTTCCCTTCCCCACTCTGCTCCTGCCCCTGTCCCTTCTCTTTTTCCAGCCACGCTGACTGAGCTGAAAAGTAATTTTGCATCTTCTGATGGAGGCATGTCTGATCAGGAAAACGGACCAAAACAGCCAAAGGCAAGCCAAGCCAAGCCGCATCTAGGGAGAGTGGTAGAGCTGGGGCTATCAAGATCCAATTCCTTTCTGCTCCTGTGCTTGCCATGGGAGAGTAACAGGAGGAAAAGATTGGCTTGTGGGTATCCTGGTTACCCACGCTGGAACATTTCCCTCCACATCCCTTCCTGGTGACCTTTCTGAAGGGTCTACTCTGCAGCATTTCTCTCTGCCTACTTCCTTCAATCCCTTTGCTACTGTTCTGAAACTGCTCGTCACCCAGCCTCCCGCTATGCTTCCTCTCGGCCACCCTTTGCTACCCCTTGGGGCCATCTCGCCTCTGGAACCTAGACACAAACTTTGGCCTTCAGTGGGCCTTAGCAGTGGTTACTCTGGTGCACAGACTTGCCCCATCGGCTTTTCTTCTCTTTCTGACCCTTCTGGTCACTAGACCACCTTCCTCCCCGCCTAGAGGCTCGTCCTTCTCTGCATGCGCTTCCCTGGAGCCTGGGAGATGGCTCCTGTGCGCAGACCTACTGTGCCTCCTTGTGCGCTGCACTCCCAAAGCCATATTGCATGTGTCTATCCTTGACCTAGCCTTCAAGCTGCCAAGAATGAGCAGGGGAGGAACTCCTAATCAGTGTTTGGCAATGAGGTTTGTCCTTCAAGTTGGGAACATCCTGGAAATTGAAGGACCGCAGTAGCAGCGTAATTTGGCTTCTACACATAGACGCAGAGGAAGGAGAAGCAGGAGGCTCTCTTCCTAAATAGCCGAGTGTATGAAGTCTTGGTTAAGAAATTCTGGAACATAATTATCCCATGGGATCGGCTTCCTCCACTGAGATACCCCTTTGTTCTCCCTTAGAATGCATCCTGAAAAACCGGAAAGAATTTGGTGGGGATCCCCTAATGAAAATAAAATTGAAACGGTATTGCAACCAATGGTGGCCCAAGTATAAATCAGATGACGAGGAAAAATGGCCTGAAAATGGAACTTTGAGTTATAATACTGTTTTGCAGTTAATGTTGTTTTGTAGAAGGTTGGGAACATGGGATGAAGTACCATATGTGGATTTGTTTTTCACTTTACGAAACGATTATGAGGCAAGAAAAAAAGGAAATTGATGGATAATGACTCGAACAGTATGTATGTCTTGGCTGAAAAGGGGCAGAAGAAACAGAGATTGGAATGCTGTTCTGCATGTGACATTGGGAAGGGTTGTATTAAACAGTCTGAGGGATCAGAGGAAGTGCAAATGTTAGTAGCTAAAAGTAAAAAAGAAGAATCAGATAGTGATGAGGAATCACCTAGGGATGCTGAAATTGGAACCCCGGTGGGAGGAAGAACTAGAGCACAACGACCAGTAATACAGGCACCGCTTCAGCAAGCGATAGGGCCAGAAAGCTTGCCAGTATTTGTGCATGTGCCTTTTACAACCTCACATTTGCTAAATTGGAAGCAATCTGTAGGGTCTTATGGAGAAAACCCAGAAAGAATGTATCCATTGTTAGAAACAATTATGCTTACTTTCTTCTCCACAGAGAAGAAACATTTAATACTGGTTTAAACGTTTAAAACATTTAATGCTGCCACGTATGGGAGTGTGCCTGGGGTGTCCCCGAGCCCCCACCTCCCCTCGGCCAGGGGCTGCCTTGTCCATGTCCCCGCCCATGCAGATCCCCCTTGGGGCCATGCAAGGGACAGCAGGAGAGTCTGGGTGCCTGTCATCATCTGCATCATCCTGGGGGCCCTGCTCTGCCTGCTCCTGACCCTCCTGGTGGGGCAAGCGCGAAGTGCCAGGGCTCAGCACAGAGGTGGGTCCTTCCCCATCGGTCTCAGGGTGGGCGGTGCCTCTTGGCAGCCCTGTGAGTGCTGTGGGGTGTGCGTGAGGGGCACAGATGGAGCTGGGGTAGGGGTGCTGCCTCCTCTCCTATCCCTGCCCCTTCACTGTCTGGCTGTGAGACATCAGCAAGCAGGCTGAAGAGAGCCCAAACGCAGCAGGAGATGGTGATGTGGGGGGAGAGAAATGGCAGAGAGGGGCTGTGGGAAAGAGGAGCAGCGGGAAATGCCTGAGGTTGCTGCTGGCCATGCTCTGGGCTGGAGGGGAGGCTGTGGGGCAGGAGCGGTGCTGGGAGGAGCGCAGGGCAGGGTGTCTGGTCCCTGGGCTGCTCCCTCTCTCCATCCCTGTTATGGACCCATCTGTCAGAGAGCAAGGAGCTCCCTGGGGAGAGGAGCTGCAGCAGCTGCTGCGGGGTCAGACCAGGGACGGGAGTTGGGGCCCAAAAGGGCACGGGGCTGTCTCTGAAGGGACAGGGTGAGGGTGACATTGCCCCAGACCATCTCCACAGGGATGTTGCAGTCACCAGGGAGGTGGCAGTGGTGCCTGGACAGAGCAGTGGGGCTGGGCTGTGGGGTCCGTCCTCAGCTGGCCCCGGCGAAGGCCTGGGTGACCGCGCTGGCGTCTGGTCTCCCGTCTCCATGCCCCTGTGCCGCCCCTGCCTCTGTCGACAGGCTCCAGGAGGTCTCTGGAGCCCTTCTCCGAGGCCACATAGCAGGAGATTGACTACAGCCAGCCGTGGGAGAAGCAGGCGAGGTTTGGTCGCTCAGGTTGGTCCCTTTGCCTCGGCCCTGACCCAGGACGGCACCTTGTCAGCCCCCGGGCCGGTGGTCCTCACAGTGCTGGGCCACGGGGTCTCTGGGGAGAGCAGCCCGGTGCTAGTCTCAGGAGAGGAGCTTCCTCCCCATCAGCTCTGCCTGTCCCAGCCTGGGGCACAGCTCCTCCCTGCCTGCCGCGCTGCCCCCCGGGGTTGTTCCTGGTGGGCGAGGGAAGGGGCTCTGAAAGGCCCTTTGAGACGACCTTTGTCCCATGGGAGCAGCTCGAGCCCTGAGTCCTCCTCCCTGTGCTGTCCCTGCAGTGTGGGTCCCCGTCCCCAGCAGCGCTGGCCATGAGCACGGTCCGCAGGGCTCACCCCGATAACACCCGCTGCTCCTCTCGCCAAGCTCCTCTTCAGAGGGGTCCCTGACCAAGCTGCAGCCTGACCCCAGGGACAGCGAGGAGGAAGATGGTCCTGGCGCAGCACCAGGTAACGAAGGGCGAGGCAGAGGAAGGGTCGGTCTCTCCTCCCCATAGCTGTGTGACTGACAGCAGCGTCACTGAGTGTCGCCATCGGGGTGGGGAGGAATCGCCCTCCGGAGTGACTGCCGAGCTGTGTGGAGTGGCTGAGGGCCAGACGTGCCTGTCCAAGCTGGATGTCTGCAGCCCTGTGCCCTGCAGGGTCGCATGGGGACTTCCCGGGCTCAATCCATCCCTGCCTCCAGCAGGTCCTGAGCTCGCCACGAGGAGCCGTGCCTCAAGGCACCAGCATCTATCTCCCTGAGCACGTGGGGAGTCTCCACAGCCAGCTCTGGTGCAGAGCCTGGCACTGCCGACCCTGCAGCTGAGCGAGAGCGATTCCCACTGCTGCACGCATGCTCCTGCGACCCTGGGGGAGGTGGGCAGGACACTGGGTCTCCTGTGGCCCCACCAACACCAGCGTCTCAACCCCTCCTTCCTGCACGGCCTTCCTTCCTCCGCTCTGCGGGAGGCCTCTTCTCACTGCCGCCAGCTCCTCTCTGCTTTCAGATGTCCCCGTCCTGCCCAGGCACAGAACTACCTCATACTGTAACTTGGCAAGGGGATTGGTAGAACGAAGATGAATAGTGCATAGTTCTGATTGGTTATGTAAAACAAAGTATAAAATAAAGTTGTAACAAAAAACTGCTCAGGGTCCTTGTGCTCCCAGCCAAGAAGCACCTTATAGCTAACAATAAAATTCAGCAGCTAAGAAATCTGACACCTGCTGCTCGTTACCGGTGTACACGAAAAAACAAAAAAGAATAGATAATTTTATCAGCAACTTCCCATTAATTGGATACACGATCACACCTCACGCACACACAGAGTCTTTTGCGAGGCCCATAAAGGAGGAGCTTCCCATTTCTCCTGTGAACACCTGCACAGCGACTGCCCATCCTTCCGGAGACATTCAGTTCCCCATGGCAATTCTCCTTCTCCTTCGCATTTCTCTTTTCCTTTTCCTCCCTTTCCCTTCCCTTCCCTTCTCTTTCCTTTCCTTTTCTTTCCCTTCCCTTCCCTTCCCTTCCCTTCCCTTCCCTTCCCTTCCCTTCCCTTCCCTTCCCTTCCCTTCCTTTCCCTTCCCCAACCTGCTCCTGCCCCTGTCCCTTCTCTTTTTCCAGCCACGCTGACTGAGCTGAAAAGTAATTTTGCATCTTCTGATGGAGGCATGTCTGATCAGGAAAACGGACCAAAACAGCCAAAGGCAAGCCAAGCCAAGCCGCATCTAGGGAGAGTGGTAGAGCTGGGGTTATCAAGATCCGATTCCTTTCTGCTCCTGTGCTTGCCATGGGAGAGTAACAGGAGGAAAAGATTGGCTTGTGGGTATCCTGGTTACCCACGCTGGAACATTTCCCTCCACATCCCTTCCTGGTGACCTTTCTGAAGGGTCTACTCTGCAGCATTTCTCTCTGCCTACTTCCTTCAATCCCTTTGCTACTGTTCTGAAACTGCTCGTCACCCAGCCTCCCGCTATGCTTCCTCTCGGCCACCCTTTGCTACCCCTTGGGGCCATCTCGCCTCTGGAACCTAGACACAAACTTTGGCCTTCAGTGGGCCTTAGCAGTGGTTACTCTGGTGCACAGACTTGCCCCATCGGCTTTTCTTCTCTTTCTGACCCTTCTGGTCACTAGACCACCTTCCTCCCCGCCTAGAGGCTCGTCCTTCTCTGCATGCGCTTCCCTGGAGCCTGGGAGATGGCTCCTGTGCGCAGACCTACTGTGCCTCCTTGTGCGCTGCACTCCCAAAGCCATATTGCATGTGTCTATCCTTGACCTAGCCTTCAAGCTGCCAAGAATGAGCAGGGGAGGAACTCCTAATCAGTGTTTGGCAATGAGGTTTGTCCTTCAAGTTGGGAACATCCTGGAAATTGAAGGACCGCAGTAGCAGCGTAATTTGGCTTCTACACATAGACGCAGAGGAAGGAGAAGCAGGAGGCTCTCTTCCTAAATAGCCGAGTGTATGAAGTCTTGGTTAAGAAATTCTGGAAAATAATTATCCCATGGGATCGGCTTCCTCCACTGAGATACCCCTTTGTTCTCCCTTAGGATGCATCCTGAAAAACCGGAAAGAATTTGGTGGGGATCCCCTAATGAAAATAAAATTGAAACGGTATTGCAACCAATGGTGGCCCAAGTATAAATCAGATGACGAGGAAAAATGGCCTGAAAATGGAACTTTGAGTTATAATACTGTTTTGCAGTTAATGTTGTTTTGTAGAAGGTTGGGAACATGGGATGAAGTACCATATGTGGATTTGTTTTTCACTTTACGAAACGATTATGAGGCAAGAAAAAAAGGAAATTGATGGATAATGACTCGAACAGTATGTATGTCTTGGCTGAAAAGGGGCAGAAGAAACAGAGATTGGAATGCTGTTCTGCATGTGACATTGGGAAGGGTTGTATTAAACAGTCTGAGGAATCAGAGGAAGTGCAAATGTTAGTAGCTAAAAGTAAAAAAGAAGAATCAGATAGTGATGAGGAATCACCTAGGGATGCTGAAATTGGAACCCCGGTGGGAGGAAGAACTAGAGCACAACGACCAGTAATACAGGCACCGCTTCAGCAAGCGATAGGGCCAGAAAGCTTGCCAGTATTTGTGCATGTGCCTTTTACAACCTCACATTTGCTAAATTGGAAGCAATCTGTAGGGTCTTATGGAGAAAACCCAGAAAGAATGTATCCATTGTTAGAAACAATTATGCTTACTTTCTTCTCCACAGAGAAGAAACATTTAATACTGGTTTAAACGTTTAAAACATTTAATGCTGCCACGTATGGGAGTGTGCCTGGGGTGTCCCCGAGCCCCCACCTCCCCTCGGCCAGGGGCTGCCTTGTCCATGTCCCCGCCCATGCAGATCCCCCTTGGGGCCATGCAAGGGACAGCAGGAGAGTCTGGGTGCCTGTCATCGTCTGCATCATCCTGGGGGCCCTGCTCTGCCTGCTCCTGACCCTCCTGGTGGGGCAAGCGCGAAGTGCCAGGGCTCAGCACAGAGGTGGGTCCTTCCCCATCGGTCTCAGGGTGGGCGGTGCCTCTTGGCAGCCCTGTGAGTGCTGTGGGGTGTGCGTGAGGGGCACAGATGGAGCTGGGGTAGGGGTGCTGCCTCCTCTCCTATCCCTGCCCCTTCACTGTCTGGCTGTGAGACATCAGCAAGCAGGCTGAAGAGAGCCCAAACGCAGCAGGAGATGGTGATGTGGGGGGAGAGAAATGGCAGAGAGGGGCTGTGGGAAAGAGGAGCAGCGGGAAATGCCTGAGGTTGCTGCTGGCCATGCTCTGGGCTGGAGGGGAGGCTGTGGGGCAGGAGCGGTGCTGGGAGGAGCGCAGGGCAGGGTGTCTGGTCCCTGGGCTGCTCCCTCTCTCCATCCCTGTTATGGACCCATCTGTCAGAGAGCAAGGAGCTCCCTGGGGAGAGGAGCTGCAGCAGCTGCTGCGGGGTCAGACCAGGGACGGGAGTTGGGGCCCAAAAGGGCACGGGGCTGTCTCTGGAGGGACAGGGTGAGGGTGACATTGCCCCAGACCATCTCCACAGGGATGTTGCAGTCACCAGGGAGGTGGCAGTGGTGCCTGGACAGAGCAGTGGGGCTGGGCTGTGGGGTCCGTCCTCAGCTGGCCCCGGCGAAGGCCTGGGTGACCGCGCTGGCGTCTGGTCTCCCGTCTCCATGCCCCTGTGCCGCCCCTGCCTCTGTCGACAGGCTCCAGGAGGTCTCTGGAGCCCTTCTCCGAGGCCACATAGCAGGAGATTGACTACAGCCAGCCGTGGGAGAAGCAGGCGAGGTTTGGTCGCTCAGGTTGGTCCCTTTGCCTCGGCCCTGACCCAGGACGGCACCTTGTCAGCCCCCGGGCCGGTGGTCCTCACAGTGCTGGGCCACGGGGTCTCTGGGGAGAGCAGCCCGGTGCTAGTCTCAGGAGAGGAGCTTCCTCCCCATCAGCTCTGCCTGTCCCAGCCTGGGGCACAGCTCCTCCCTGCCTGCCGCGCTGCCCCCCGGGGTTGTTCCTGGTGGGCGAGGGAAGGGGCTCTGAAAGGCCCTTTGAGACGACCTTTGTCCCATGGGAGCAGCTCGAGCCCTGAGTCCTCCTCCCTGTGCTGTCCCTGCAGTGTGGGTCCCCGTCCCCAGCAGCGCTGGCCATGAGCACGGTCCGCAGGGCTCACCCCGATAACACCCGCTGCTCCTCTCGCCAAGCTCCTCTTCAGAGGGGTCCCTGACCAAGCTGCAGCCTGACCCCAGGGACAGCGAGGAGGAAGATGGTCCTGGCGCAGCACCAGGTAACGAAGGGCGAGGCAGAGGAAGGGTCGGTCTCTCCTCCCCATAGCTGTGTGACTGACAGCAGCGTCACTGAGTGTCGCCATCGGGGTGGGGAGGAATCGCCCTCCGGAGTGACTGCCGAGCTGTGTGGAGTGGCTGAGGGCCAGACGTGCCTGTCCAAGCTGGATGTCTGCAGCCCTGTGCCCTGCAGGGTCGCATGGGGACTTCCCGGGCTCAATCCATCCCTGCCTCCAGCAGGTCCTGAGCTCGCCACGAGGAGCCGTGCCTCAAGGCACCAGCATCTATCTCCCTGAGCACGTGGGGAGTCTCCACAGCCAGCTCTGGTGCAGAGCCTGGCACTGCCGACCCTGCAGCTGAGCGAGAGCGATTCCCACTGCTGCACGCATGCTCCTGCGACCCTGGGGGAGGTGGGCAGGACACTGGGTCTCCTGTGGCCCCACCAACACCAGCGTCTCAACCCCTCCTTCCTGCACGGCCTTCCTTCCTCCGCTCTGCGGGAGGCCTCTTCTCACTGCCGCCAGCTCCTCTCTGCTTTCAGATGTCCCCGTCCTGCCCAGGCACAGAACTACCTCATACTGTAACTTGGCAAGGGGATTGGTAGAACGAAGATGAATAGTGCATAGTTCTGATTGGTTATGTAAAACAAAGTATAAAATAAAGTTGTAACAAAAAACTGCTCAGGGTCCTTGTGCTCCCAGCCAAGAAGCACCTTATAGCTAACAATAAAATTCAGCAGCTAAGAAATCTGACACCTGCTGCTCGTTACCGGTGTACACGAAAAAACAAAAAAGAATAGATAATTTTATCAGCAACTTCCCATTAATTGGATACACGATCACACCTCACGCACACACAGAGTCTTTTGCGAGGCCCATAAAGGAGGAGCTTCCCATTTCTCCTGTGAACACCTGCACAGCGACTGCCCATCCTTCCGGAGACATTCAGTTCCCCATGGCAATTCTCCTTCTCCTTCGCATTTCTCTTTTCCTTTTCCTCCCTTTCCCTTCCCTTCCCTTCTCTTTCCTTTCCTTTTCTTTCCCTTCCCTTCCCTTCCCTTCCCTTCCCTTCCTTTCCCTTCCCCACCCTGCTCCTGCCCCTGTCCCTTCTCTTTTTCCAGCCACGCTGACTGAGCTGAAAAGAAATTTTGCATCTTCTGATGGAGGCATGTCTGATCAGGAAAACGGACCAAAACAGCCAAAGGCAAGCCAAGCCAAGCCGCATCTAGGGAGAGTGGTAGAGCTGGGGTTATCAAGATCCAATTCCTTTCTGCTCCTGTGCTTGCCATGGGAGAGTAACAGGAGGAAAAGATTGGCTTGTGGGTATCCTGGTTACCCACGCTGGAACATTTCCCTCCACATCCCTTCCTGGTGACCTTTCTGAAGGGTCTACTCTGCAGCATTTCTCTCTGCCTACTTCCTTCAATCCCTTTGCTACTGTTCTGAAACTGCTCGTCACCCAGCCTCCCGCTATGCTTCCTCTCGGCCACCCTTTGCTACCCCTTGGGGCCATCTCGCCTCTGGAACCTAGACACAAACTTTGGCCTTCAGTGGGCCTTAGCAGTGGTTACTCTGGTGCACAGACTTGCCCCATCGGCTTTTCTTCTCTTTCTGACCCTTCTGGTCACTAGACCACCTTCCTCCCCGCCTAGAGGCTCGTCCTTCTCTGCATGCGCTTCCCTGGAGCCTGGGAGATGGCTCCTGTGCGCAGACCTACTGTGCCTCCTTGTGCGCTGCACTCCCAAAGCCATATTGCATGTGTCTATCCTTGACCTAGCCTTCAAGCTGCCAAGAATGAGCAGGGGAGGAACTCCTAATCAGTGTTTGGCAATGAGGTTTGTCCTTCAAGTTGGGAACATCCTGGAAATTGAAGGACCGCAGTAGCAGCGTAATTTGGCTTCTACACATAGACGCAGAGGAAGGAGAAGCAGGAGGCTCTCTTCCTAAATAGCCGAGTGTATGAAGTCTTGGTTAAGAAATTCTGGAAAATAATTATCCCATGGGATCGGCTTCCTCCACTGAGATACCCCTTTGTTCTCCCTTAGGATGCATCCTGAAAAACCGGAAAGAATTTGGTGGGGATCCCCTAATGAAAATAAAATTGAAACGGTATTGCAACCAATGGTGGCCCAAGTATAAATCAGATGACGAGGAAAAATGGCCTGAAAATGGAACTTTGAGTTATAATACTGTTTTGCAGTTAATGTTGTTTTGTAGAAGGTTGGGAACATGGGATGAAGTACCATATGTGGATTTGTTTTTCACTTTACGAAACGATTATGAGGCAAGAAAAAAAGGAAATTGATGGATAATGACTCGAACAGTATGTATGTCTTGGCTGAAAAGGGGCAGAAGAAACAGAGATTGGAATGCTGTTCTGCATGTGACATTGGGAAGGGTTGTATTAAACAGTCTGAGGGATCAGAGGAAGTGCAAATGTTAGTAGCTAAAAGTAAAAAAGAAGAATCAGATAGTGATGAGGAATCACCTAGGGATGCTGAAATTGGAACCCCGGTGGGAGGAAGAACTAGAGCACAACGACCAGTAATACAGGCACCGCTTCAGCAAGCGATAGGGCCAGAAAGCTTGCCAGTATTTGTGCATGTGCCTTTTACAACCTCACATTTGCTAAATTGGAAGCAATCTGTAGGGTCTTATGGAGAAAACCCAGAAAGAATGTATCCATTGTTAGAAACAATTATGCTTACTTTCTTCTCCACAGAGAAGAAACATTTAATAAGGGTTTAAACGTTTAAAACATTTAATGCTGCCACGTATGGGAGTGTGCCTGGGGTGTCCCCGAGCCCCCACCTCCCCTCGGCCAGGGGCTGCCTTGTCCATGTCCCCGCCCATGCAGATCCCCCTTGGGGCCATGCAAGGGACAGCAGGAGAGTCTGGGTGCCTGTCATCATCTGCATCATCCTGGGGGCCCTGCTCTGCCTGCTCCTGACCCTCCTGGTGGGGCAAGCGCGAAGTGCCAGGGCTCAGCACAGAGGTGGGTCCTTCCCCATCGGTCTCAGGGTGGGCGGTGCCTCTTGGCAGCCCTGTGAGTGCTGTGGGGTGTGCGTGAGGGGCACAGATGGAGCTGGGGTAGGGGTGCTGCCTCCTCTCCTATCCCTGCCCCTTCACTGTCTGGCTGTGAGACATCAGCAAGCAGGCTGAAGAGAGCCCAAACGCAGCAGGAGATGGTGATGTGGGGGGAGAGAAATGGCAGAGAGGGGCTGTGGGAAAGAGGAGCAGCGGGAAATGCCTGAGGTTGCTGCTGGCCATGCTCTGGGCTGGAGGGGAGGCTGTGGGGCAGGAGCGGTGCTGGGAGGAGCGCAGGGCAGGGTGTCTGGTCCCTGGGCTGCTCCCTCTCTCCATCCCTGTTATGGACCCATCTGTCAGAGAGCAAGGAGCTCCCTGGGGAGAGGAGCTGCAGCAGCTGCTGCGGGGTCAGACCAGGGACGGGAGTTGGGGCCCAAAAGGGCACGGGGCTGTCTCTGAAGGGACAGGGTGAGGGTGACATTGCCCCAGACCATCTCCACAGGGATGTTGCAGTCACCAGGGAGGTGGCAGTGGTGCCTGGACAGAGCAGTGGGGCTGGGCTGTGGGGTCCGTCCTCAGCTGGCCCCGGCGAAGGCCTGGGTGACCGCGCTGGCGTCTGGTCTCCCGTCTCCATGCCCCTGTGCCGCCCCTGCCTCTGTCGACAGGCTCCAGGAGGTCTCTGGAGCCCTTCTCCGAGGCCACATAGCAGGAGATTGACTACAGCCAGCCGTGGGAGAAGCAGGCGAGGTTTGGTCGCTCAGGTTGGTCCCTTTGCCTCGGCCCTGACCCAGGACGGCACCTTGTCAGCCCCCGGGCCGGTGGTCCTCACAGTGCTGGGCCACGGGGTCTCTGGGGAGAGCAGCCCGGTGCTAGTCTCAGGAGAGGAGCTTCCTCCCCATCAGCTCTGCCTGTCCCAGCCTGGGGCACAGCTCCTCCCTGCCTGCCGCGCTGCCCCCCGGGGTTGTTCCTGGTGGGCGAGGGAAGGGGCTCTGAAAGGCCCTTTGAGACGACCTTTGTCCCATGGGAGCAGCTCGAGCCCTGAGTCCTCCTCCCTGTGCTGTCCCTGCAGTGTGGGTCCCCGTCCCCAGCAGCGCTGGCCATGAGCACGGTCCGCAGGGCTCACCCCGATAACACCCGCTGCTCCTCTCGCCAAGCTCCTCTTCAGAGGGGTCCCTGACCAAGCTGCAGCCTGACCCCAGGGACAGCGAGGAGGAAGATGGTCCTGGCGCAGCACCAGGTAACGAAGGGCGAGGCAGAGGAAGGGTCGGTCTCTCCTCCCCATAGCTGTGTGACTGACAGCAGCGTCACTGAGTGTCGCCATCGGGGTGGGGAGGAATCGCCCTCCGGAGTGACTGCCGAGCTGTGTGGAGTGGCTGAGGGCCAGACGTGCCTGTCCAAGCTGGATGTCTGCAGCCCTGTGCCCTGCAGGGTCGCATGGGGACTTCCCGGGCTCAATCCATCCCTGCCTCCAGCAGGTCCTGAGCTCGCCACGAGGAGCCGTGCCTCAAGGCACCAGCATCTATCTCCCTGAGCACGTGGGGAGTCTCCACAGCCAGCTCTGGTGCAGAGCCTGGCACTGCCGACCCTGCAGCTGAGCGAGAGCGATTCCCACTGCTGCACGCATGCTCCTGCGACCCTGGGGGAGGTGGGCAGGACACTGGGTCTCCTGTGGCCCCACCAACACCAGCGTCTCAACCCCTCCTTCCTGCACGGCCTTCCTTCCTCCGCTCTGCGGGAGGCCTCTTCTCACTGCCGCCAGCTCCTCTCTGCTTTCAGATGTCCCCGTCCTGCCCAGGCACAGAACTACCTCATACTGTAACTTGGCAAGGGGATTGGTAGAACGAAGATGAATAGTGCATAGTTCTGATTGGTTATGTAAAACAAAGTATAAAATAAAGTTGTAACAAAAAACTGCTCAGGGTCCTTGTGCTCCCAGCCAAGAAGCACCTTATAGCTAACAATAAAATTCAGCAGCTAAGAAATCTGACACCTGCTGCTCGTTACCGGTGTACACGAAAAAACAAAAAAGAATAGATAATTTTATCAGCAACTTCCCATTAATTGGATACACGATCACACCTCACGCACACACAGAGTCTTTTGCGAGGCCCATAAAGGAGGAGCTTCCCATTTCTCCTGTGAACACCTGCACAGCGACTGCCCATCCTTCCGGAGACATTCAGTTCCCCATGGCAGTTCTCCTTCTCCTTCGCATTTCTCTTTTCCTTTTCCTCCCTTTCCCTTCCCTTCCCTTCTCTTTCCTTTCCTTTTCTTTCCCTTCCCTTCCCTTCCCTTCCCTTCCCTTCCTTTCCCTTCCCCACCCTGCTCCTGCCCCTGTCCCTTCTCTTTTTCCAGCCACGCTGACTGAGCTGAAAAGAAATTTTGCATCTTCTGATGGAGGCATGTCTGATCAGGAAAACGGACCAAAACAGCCAAAGGCAAGCCAAGCCAAGCCGCATCTAGGGAGAGTGGTAGAGCTGGGGCTATCAAGATCCGATTCCTTTCTGCTCCTGTGCTTGCCATGGGAGAGTAACAGGAGGAAAAGATTGGCTTGTGGGTATCCTGGTTACCCACGCTGGAACATTTCCCTCCACATCCCTTCCTGGTGACCTTTCTGAAGGGTCTACTCTGCAGCATTTCTCTCTGCCTACTTCCTTCAATCCCTTTGCTACTGTTCTGAAACTGCTCGTCACCCAGCCTCCTGCTATGCTTCCTCTCGGCCACCCTTTGCTACCCCTTGGGGCCATCTCGCCTCTGGAACCTAGACACAAACTTTGGCCTTCAGTGGGCCTTAGCAGTGGTTACTCTGGTGCACAGACTTGCCCCATCGGCTTTTCTTCTCTTTCTGACCCTTCTGGTCACTAGACCACCTTCCTCCCCGCCTAGAGGCTCGTCCTTCTCTGCATGCGCTTCCCTGGAGCCTGGGAGATGGCTCCTGTGCGCAGACCTACTGTGCCTCCTTGTGCGCTGCACTCCCAAAGCCATATTGCATGTGTCTATCCTTGACCTAGCCTTCAAGCTGCCAAGAATGAGCAGGGGAGGAACTCCTAATCAGTGTTTGGCAATGAGGTTTGTCCTTCAAGTTGGGAACATCCTGGAAATTGAAGGACCGCAGTAGCAGCGTAATTTGGCTTCTACACATAGACGCAGAGGAAGGAGAAGCAGGAGGCTCTCTTCCTAAATAGCCGAGTGTATGAAGTCTTGGTTAAGAAATTCTGGAAAATAATTATCCCATGGGATCGGCTTCCTCCACTGAGATACCCCTTTGTTCTCCCTTAGGATGCATCCTGAAAAACCGGAAAGAATTTGGTGGGGATCCCCTAATGAAAATAAAATTGAAACGGTATTGCAACCAATGGTGGCCCAAGTATAAATCAGATGACGAGGAAAAATGGCCTGAAAATGGAACTTTGAGTTATAATACTGTTTTGCAGTTAATGTTGTTTTCTGGAAGGTTGGGAACATGGGATGAAGTACCATATGTGGATTTGTTTTTCACTTTACGAAACGATTATGAGGCAAGAAAAAAAGGAAATTGATGGATAATGACTCGAACAGTATGTATGTCTTGGCTGAAAAGGGGCAGAAGAAACAGAGATTGGAATGCTGTTCTGCATGTGACATTGGGAAGGGTTGTATTAAACAGTCTGAGGAATCAGAGGAAGTGCAAATGTTAGTAGCTAAAAGTAAAAAAGAAGAATCAGATAGTGATGAGGAATCACCTAGGGATGCTGAAATTGGAACCCCGGTGGGAGGAAGAACTAGAGCACAACGACCAGTAATACAGGCACCGCTTCAGCAAGCGATAGGGCCAGAAAGCTTGCCAGTATTTGTGCATGTGCCTTTTACAACCTCACATTTGCTAAATTGGAAGCAATCTGTAGGGTCTTATGGAGAAAACCCAGAAAGAATGTATCCATTGTTAGAAACAATTATGCTTACTTTCTTCTCCACAGAGAAGAAACATTTAATAAGGGTTTAAACGTTTAAAACATTTAATGCTGCCACGTATGGGAGTGTGCCTGGGGTGTCCCCGAGCCGCCACCTCCCCTCAGCCAGGGGCTGCCTTGTCCATGTCCCCGCCCATGCAGATCCCCCTTGGGGCCATGCAAGGGACAGCAGGAGAGTCTGGGTGCCTGTCATCATCTGCATCATCCTGGGGGCCCTGCTCTGCCTGCTCCTGACCCTCCTGGTGGGGCAAGCGCGAAGTGCCAGGGCTCAGCACAGAGGTGGGTCCTTCCCCATCGGTCTCAGGGTGGGCGGTGCCTCTTGGCAGCCCTGTGAGTGCTGTGGGGTGTGCGTGAGGGGCACAGATGGAGCTGGGGTAGGGGTGCTGCCTCCTCTCCTATCCCTGCCCCTTCACTGTCTGGCTGTGAGACATCAGCAAGCAGGCTGAAGAGAGCCCAAACGCAGCAGGAGATGGTGATGTGGGGGGAGAGAAATGGCAGAGAGGGGCTGTGGGAAAGAGGAGCAGCGGGAAATGCCTGAGGTTGCTGCTGGCCATGCTCTGGGCTGGAGGGGAGGCTGTGGGGCAGGAGCGGTGCTGGGAGGAGCGCAGGGCAGGGTGTCTGGTCCCTGGGCTGCTCCCTCTCTCCATCCCTGTTATGGACCCATCTGTCAGAGAGCAAGGAGCTCCCTGGGGAGAGGAGCTGCAGCAGCTGCTGCGGGGTCAGACCAGGGACGGGAGTTGGGGCCCAAAAGGGCACGGGGCTGTCTCTGAAGGGACAGGGTGAGGGTGACATTGCCCCAGACCATCTCCACAGGGATGTTGCAGTCACCAGGGAGGTGGCAGTGGTGCCTGGACAGAGCAGTGGGGCTGGGCTGTGGGGTCCGTCCTCAGCTGGCCCCGGCGAAGGCCTGGGTGACCGCGCTGGCGTCTGGTCTCCCGTCTCCATGCCCCTGTGCCGCCCCTGCCTCTGTCGACAGGCTCCAGGAGGTCTCTGGAGCCCTTCTCCGAGGCCACATAGCAGGAGATTGACTACAGCCAGCCGTGGGAGAAGCAGGCGAGGTTTGGTCGCTCAGGTTGGTCCCTTTGCCTCGGCCCTGACCCAGGACGGCACCTTGTCAGCCCCCGGGCCGGTGGTCCTCACAGTGCTGGGCCACGGGGTCTCTGGGGAGAGCAGCCCGGTGCTAGTCTCAGGAGAGGAGCTTCCTCCCCATCAGCTCTGCCTGTCCCAGCCTGGGGCACAGCTCCTCCCTGCCTGCCGCGCTGCCCCCCGGGGTTGTTCCTGGTGGGCGAGGGAAGGGGCTCTGAAAGGCCCTTTGAGACGACCTTTGTCCCATGGGAGCAGCTCGAGCCCTGAGTCCTCCTCCCTGTGCTGTCCCTGCAGTGTGGGTCCCCGTCCCCAGCAGCGCTGGCCATGAGCACGGTCCGCAGGGCTCACCCCGATAACACCCGCTGCTCCTCTCGCCAAGCTCCTCTTCAGAGGGGTCCCTGACCAAGCTGCAGCCTGACCCCAGGGACAGCGAGGAGGAAGATGGTCCTGGCGCAGCACCAGGTAACGAAGGGCGAGGCAGAGGAAGGGTCGGTCTCTCCTCCCCATAGCTGTGTGACTGACAGCAGCGTCACTGAGTGTCGCCATCGGGGTGGGGAGGAATCGCCCTCCGGAGTGACTGCCGAGCTGTGTGGAGTGGCTGAGGGCCAGACGTGCCTGTCCAAGCTGGATGTCTGCAGCCCTGTGCCCTGCAGGGTCGCATGGGGACTTCCCGGGCTCAATCCATCCCTGCCTCCAGCAGGTCCTGAGCTCGCCACGAGGAGCCGTGCCTCAAGGCACCAGCATCTATCTCCCTGAGCACGTGGGGAGTCTCCACAGCCAGCTCTGGTGCAGAGCCTGGCACTGCCGACCCTGCAGCTGAGCGAGAGCGATTCCCACTGCTGCACGCATGCTCCTGCGACCCTGGGGGAGGTGGGCAGGACACTGGGTCTCCTGTGGCCCCACCAACACCAGCGTCTCAACCCCTCCTTCCTGCACGGCCTTCCTTCCTCCGCTCTGCGGGAGGCCTCTTCTCACTGCCGCCAGCTCCTCTCTGCTTTCAGATGTCCCCGTCCTGCCCAGGCACAGAACTACCTCATACTGTAACTTGGCAAGGGGATTGGTAGAACGAAGATGAATAGTGCATAGTTCTGATTGGTTATGTAAAACAAAGTATAAAATAAAGTTGTAACAAAAAACTGCTCAGGGTCCTTGTGCTCCCAGCCAAGAAGCACCTTATAGCTAACAATAAAATTCAGCAGCTAAGAAATCTGACACCTGCTGCTCGTTACCGGTGTACACGAAAAAACAAAAAAGAATAGATAATTTTATCAGCAACTTCCCATTAATTGGATACACGATCACACCTCACGCACACACAGAGTCTTTTGCGAGGCCCATAAAGGAGGAGCTTCCCATTTCTCCTGTGAACACCTGCACAGCGACTGCCCATCCTTCCGGAGACATTCAGTTCCCCATGGCAGTTCTCCTTCTCCTTCGCATTTCTCTTTTCCTTTTCCTCCCTTTCCCTTCCCTTCCCTTCTCTTTCCTTTCCTTTTCTTTCCCTTCCCTTCCCTTCCCTTCCCTTCCCTTCCCTTCCTTTCCCTTCCCCACCCTGCTCCTGCCCCTGTCCCTTCTCTTTTTCCAGCCACGCTGACTGAGCTGAAAAGAAATTTTGCATCTTCTGATGGAGGCATGTCTGATCAGGAAAACGGACCAAAACAGCCAAAGGCAAGCCAAGCCAAGCCGCATCTAGGGAGAGTGGTAGAGCTGGGGCTATCAAGATCCAATTCCTTTCTGCTCCTGTGCTTGCCATGGGAGAGTAACAGGAGGAAAAGATTGGCTTGTGGGTATCCTGGTTACCCACGCTGGAACATTTCCCTCCACATCCCTTCCTGGTGACCTTTCTGAAGGGTCTACTCTGCAGCATTTCTCTCTGCCTACTTCCTTCAATCCCTTTGCTACTGTTCTGAAACTGCTCGTCACCCAGCCTCCCGCTATGCTTCCTCTCGGCCACCCTTTGCTACCCCTTGGGGCCATCTCGCCTCTGGAACCTAGACACAAACTTTGGCCTTCAGTGGGCCTTAGCAGTGGTTACTCTGGTGCACAGACTTGCCCCATCGGCTTTTCTTCTCTTTCTGACCCTTCTGGTCACTAGACCACCTTCCTCCCCGCCTAGAGGCTCGTCCTTCTCTGCATGCGCTTCCCTGGAGCCTGGGAGATGGCTCCTGTGCGCAGACCTACTGTGCCTCCTTGTGCGCTGCACTCCCAAAGCCATATTGCATGTGTCTATCCTTGACCTAGCCTTCAAGCTGCCAAGAATGAGCAGGGGAGGAACTCCTAATCAGTGTTTGGCAATGAGGTTTGTCCTTCAAGTTGGGAACATCCTGGAAATTGAAGGACCGCAGTAGCAGCGTAATTTGGCTTCTACACATAGACGCAGAGGAAGGAGAAGCAGGAGGCTCTCTTCCTAAATAGCCGAGTGTATGAAGTCTTGGTTAAGAAATTCTGGAACATAATTATCCCATGGGATCGGCTTCCTCCACTGAGATACCCCTTTGTTCTCCCTTAGGATGCATCCTGAAAAACCGGAAAGAATTTGGTGGGGATCCCCTAATGAAAATAAAATTGAAACGGTATTGCAACCAATGGTGGCCCAAGTATAAATCAGATGACGAGGAAAAATGGCCTGAAAATGGAACTTTGAGTTATAATACTGTTTTGCAGTTAATGTTGTTTTGTAGAAGGTTGGGAACATGGGATGAAGTACCATATGTGGATTTGTTTTTCACTTTACGAAACGATTATGAGGCAAGAAAAAAAGGAAATTGATGGATAATGACTCGAACAGTATGTATGTCTTGGCTGAAAAGGGGCAGAAGAAACAGAGATTGGAATGCTGTTCTGCATGTGACATTGGGAAGGGTTGTATTAAACAGTCTGAGGAATCAGAGGAAGTGCAAATGTTAGTAGCTAAAAGTAAAAAAGAAGAATCAGATAGTGATGAGGAATCACCTAGGGATGCTGAAATTGGAACCCCGGTGGGAGGAAGAACTAGAGCACAACGACCAGTAATACAGGCACCGCTTCAGCAAGCGATAGGGCCAGAAAGCTTGCCAGTATTTGTGCATGTGCCTTTTACAACCTCACATTTGCTAAATTGGAAGCAATCTGTAGGGTCTTATGGAGAAAACCCAGAAAGAATGTATCCATTGTTAGAAACAATTATGCTTACTTTCTTCTCCACAGAGAAGAAACATTTAATAAGGGTTTAAACGTTTAAAACATTTAATGCTGCCACGTATGGGAGTGTGCCTGGGGTGTCCCCGAGCCCCCACCTCCCCTCGGCCAGGGGCTGCCTTGTCCATGTCCCCGCCCATGCAGATCCCCCTTGGGGCCATGCAAGGGACAGCAGGAGAGTCTGGGTGCCTGTCATCATCTGCATCATCCTGGGGGCCCTGCTCTGCCTGCTCCTGACCCTCCTGGTGGGGCAAGCGCGAAGTGCCAGGGCTCAGCACAGAGGTGGGTCCTTCCCCATCGGTCTCAGGGTGGGCGGTGCCTCTTGGCAGCCCTGTGAGTGCTGTGGGGTGTGCGTGAGGGGCACAGATGGAGCTGGGGTAGGGGTGCTGCCTCCTCTCCTATCCCTGCCCCTTCACTGTCTGGCTGTGAGACATCAGCAAGCAGGCTGAAGAGAGCCCAAACGCAGCAGGAGATGGTGATGTGGGGGGAGAGAAATGGCAGAGAGGGGCTGTGGGAAAGAGGAGCAGCGGGAAATGCCTGAGGTTGCTGCTGGCCATGCTCTGGGCTGGAGGGGAGGCTGTGGGGCAGGAGCGGTGCTGGGAGGAGCGCAGGGCAGGGTGTCTGGTCCCTGGGCTGCTCCCTCTCTCCATCCCTGTTATGGACCCATCTGTCAGAGAGCAAGGAGCTCCCTGGGGAGAGGAGCTGCAGCAGCTGCTGCGGGGTCAGACCAGGGACGGGAGTTGGGGCCCAAAAGGGCACGGGGCTGTCTCTGAAGGGACAGGGTGAGGGTGACATTGCCCCAGACCATCTCCACAGGGATGTTGCAGTCACCAGGGAGGTGGCAGTGGTGCCTGGACAGAGCAGTGGGGCTGGGCTGTGGGGTCCGTCCTCAGCTGGCCCCGGCGAAGGCCTGGGTGACCGCGCTGGCGTCTGGTCTCCCGTCTCCATGCCCCTGTGCCGCCCCTGCCTCTGTCGACAGGCTCCAGGAGGTCTCTGGAGCCCTTCTCCGAGGCCACATAGCAGGAGATTGACTACAGCCAGCCGTGGGAGAAGCAGGCGAGGTTTGGTCGCTCAGGTTGGTCCCTTTGCCTCGGCCCTGACCCAGGACGGCACCTTGTCAGCCCCCGGGCCGGTGGTCCTCACAGTGCTGGGCCACGGGGTCTCTGGGGAGAGCAGCCCGGTGCTAGTCTCAGGAGAGGAGCTTCCTCCCCATCAGCTCTGCCTGTCCCAGCCTGGGGCACAGCTCCTCCCTGCCTGCCGCGCTGCCCCCCGGGGTTGTTCCTGGTGGGCGAGGGAAGGGGCTCTGAAAGGCCCTTTGAGACGACCTTTGTCCCATGGGAGCAGCTCGAGCCCTGAGTCCTCCTCCCTGTGCTGTCCCTGCAGTGTGGGTCCCCGTCCCCAGCAGCGCTGGCCATGAGCACGGTCCGCAGGGCTCACCCCGATAACACCCGCTGCTCCTCTCGCCAAGCTCCTCTTCAGAGGGGTCCCTGACCAAGCTGCAGCCTGACCCCAGGGACAGCGAGGAGGAAGATGGTCCTGGCGCAGCACCAGGTAACGAAGGGCGAGGCAGAGGAAGGGTCGGTCTCTCCTCCCCATAGCTGTGTGACTGACAGCAGCGTCACTGAGTGTCGCCATCGGGGTGGGGAGGAATCGCCCTCCGGAGTGACTGCCGAGCTGTGTGGAGTGGCTGAGGGCCAGACGTGCCTGTCCAAGCTGGATGTCTGCAGCCCTGTGCCCTGCAGGGTCGCATGGGGACTTCCCGGGCTCAATCCATCCCTGCCTCCAGCAGGTCCTGAGCTCGCCACGAGGAGCCGTGCCTCAAGGCACCAGCATCTATCTCCCTGAGCACGTGGGGAGTCTCCACAGCCAGCTCTGGTGCAGAGCCTGGCACTGCCGACCCTGCAGCTGAGCGAGAGCGATTCCCACTGCTGCACGCATGCTCCTGCGACCCTGGGGGAGGTGGGCAGGACACTGGGTCTCCTGTGGCCCCACCAACACCAGCGTCTCAACCCCTCCTTCCTGCACGGCCTTCCTTCCTCCGCTCTGCGGGAGGCCTCTTCTCACTGCCGCCAGCTCCTCTCTGCTTTCAGATGTCCCCGTCCTGCCCAGGCACAGAACTACCTCATACTGTAACTTGGCAAGGGGATTGGTAGAACGAAGATGAATAGTGCATAGTTCTGATTGGTTATGTAAAACAAAGTATAAAATAAAGTTGTAACAAAAAACTGCTCAGGGTCCTTGTGCTCCCAGCCAAGAAGCACCTTATAGCTAACAATAAAATTCAGCAGCTAAGAAATCTGACACCTGCTGCTCGTTACCGGTGTACACGAAAAAACAAAAAAGAATAGATAATTTTATCAGCAACTTCCCATTAATTGGATACACGATCACACCTCACGCACACACAGAGTCTTTTGCGAGGCCCATAAAGGAGGAGCTTCCCATTTCTCCTGTGAACACCTGCACAGCGACTGCCCATCCTTCCGGAGACATTCAGTTCCCCATGGCAATTCTCCTTCTCCTTCGCATTTCTCTTTTCCTTTTCCTCCCTTTCCCTTCCCTTCCCTTCCCTTCTCTTTCCTTTCCTTTTCTTTCCCTTCCCTTCCCTTCCCTTCCCTTCCCTTCCTTTCCCTTCCCCACCCTGCTCCTGCCCCTGTCCCTTCTCTTTTTCCAGCCACGCTGACTGAGCTGAAAAGAAATTTTGCATCTTCTGATGGAGGCATGTCTGATCAGGAAAACGGACCAAAACAGCCAAAGGCAAGCCAAGCCAAGCCGCATCTAGGGAGAGTGGTAGAGCTGGGGCTATCAAGATCCAATTCCTTTCTGCTCCTGTGCTTGCCATGGGAGAGTAACAGGAGGAAAAGATTGGCTTGTGGGTATCCTGGTTACCCACGCTGGAACATTTCCCTCCACATCCCTTCCTGGTGACCTTTCTGAAGGGTCTACTCTGCAGCATTTCTCTCTGCCTACTTCCTTCAATCCCTTTGCTACTGTTCTGAAACTGCTCGTCACCCAGCCTCCCGCTATGCTTCCTCTCGGCCACCCTTTGCTACCCCTTGGGGCCATCTCGCCTCTGGAACCTAGACACAAACTTTGGCCTTCAGTGGGCCTTAGCAGTGGTTACTCTGGTGCATAGACTTGCCCCATCAGCTTTTCTTCTCTTTCTGACCCTTCTGGTCACTAGACCACCTTCCTCCCCGCCTAGAGGCTCGTCCTTCTCTGCATGCGCTTCCCTGGAGCCTGGGAGATGGCTCCTGTGCGCAGACCTACTGTGCCTCCTTGTGCGCTGCACTCCCAAAGCCATATTGCATGTGTCTATCCTTGACCTAGCCTTCAAGCTGCCAAGAATGAGCAGGGGAGGAACTCCTAATCAGTGTTTGGCAATGAGGTTTGTCCTTCAAGTTGGGAACATCCTGGAAATTGAAGGACCGCAGTAGCAGCGTAATTTGGCTTCTACACATAGACGCAGAGGAAGGAGAAGCAGGAGGCTCTCTTCCTAAATAGCCGAGTGTATGAAGTCTTGGTTAAGAAATTCTGGAAAATAATTATCCCATGGGATCGGCTTCCTCCACTGAGATACCCCTTTGTTCTCCCTTAGGATGCATCCTGAAAAACCGGAAAGAATTTGGTGGGGATCCCCTAATGAAAATAAAATTGAAACGGTATTGCAACCAATGGTGGCCCAAGTATAAATCAGATGACGAGGAAAAATGGCCTGAAAATGGAACTTTGAGTTATAATACTGTTTTGCAGTTAATGTTGTTTTCTGGAAGGTTGGGAACATGGGATGAAGTACCATATGTGGATTTGTTTTTCACTTTACGAAACGATTATGAGGCAAGAAAAAAAGGAAATTGATGGATAATGACTCGAACAGTATGTATGTCTTGGCTGAAAAGGGGCAGAAGAAACAGAGATTGGAATGCTGTTCTGCATGTGACATTGGGAAGGGTTGTATTAAACAGTCTGAGGAATCAGAGGAAGTGCAAATGTTAGTAGCTAAAAGTAAAAAAGAAGAATCAGATAGTGATGAGGAATCACCTAGGGATGCTGAAATTGGAACCCCGGTGGGAGGAAGAACTAGAGCACAACGACCAGTAATACAGGCACCGCTTCAGCAAGCGATAGGGCCAGAAAGCTTGCCAGTATTTGTGCATGTGCCTTTTACAACCTCACATTTGCTAAATTGGAAGCAATCTGTAGGGTCTTATGGAGAAAACCCAGAAAGAATGTATCCATTGTTAGAAACAATTATGCTTACTTTCTTCTCCACAGAGAAGAAACATTTAATAAGGGTTTAAACGTTTAAAACATTTAATGCTGCCACGTATGGGAGTGTGCCTGGGGTGTCCCCGAGCCGCCACCTCCCCTCAGCCAGGGGCTGCCTTGTCCATGTCCCCGCCCATGCAGATCCCCCTTGGGGCCATGCAAGGGACAGCAGGAGAGTCTGGGTGCCTGTCATCATCTGCATCATCCTGGGGGCCCTGCTCTGCCTGCTCCTGACCCTCCTGGTGGGGCAAGCGCGAAGTGCCAGGGCTCAGCACAGAGGTGGGTCCTTCCCCATCGGTCTCAGGGTGGGCGGTGCCTCTTGGCAGCCCTGTGAGTGCTGTGGGGTGTGCGTGAGGGGCACAGATGGAGCTGGGGTAGGGGTGCTGCCTCCTCTCCTATCCCTGCCCCTTCACTGTCTGGCTGTGAGACATCAGCAAGCAGGCTGAAGAGAGCCCAAACGCAGCAGGAGATGGTGATGTGGGGGGAGAGAAATGGCAGAGAGGGGCTGTGGGAAAGAGGAGCAGCGGGAAATGCCTGAGGTTGCTGCTGGCCATGCTCTGGGCTGGAGGGGAGGCTGTGGGGCAGGAGCGGTGCTGGGAGGAGCGCAGGGCAGGGTGTCTGGTCCCTGGGCTGCTCCCTCTCTCCATCCCTGTTATGGACCCATCTGTCAGAGAGCAAGGAGCTCCCTGGGGAGAGGAGCTGCAGCAGCTGCTGCGGGGTCAGACCAGGGACGGGAGTTGGGGCCCAAAAGGGCACGGGGCTGTCTCTGAAGGGACAGGGTGAGGGTGACATTGCCCCAGACCATCTCCACAGGGATGTTGCAGTCACCAGGGAGGTGGCAGTGGTGCCTGGACAGAGCAGTGGGGCTGGGCTGTGGGGTCCGTCCTCAGCTGGCCCCGGCGAAGGCCTGGGTGACCGCGCTGGCGTCTGGTCTCCCGTCTCCATGCCCCTGTGCCGCCCCTGCCTCTGTCGACAGGCTCCAGGAGGTCTCTGGAGCCCTTCTCCGAGGCCACATAGCAGGAGATTGACTACAGCCAGCCGTGGGAGAAGCAGGCGAGGTTTGGTCGCTCAGGTTGGTCCCTTTGCCTCGGCCCTGACCCAGGACGGCACCTTGTCAGCCCCCGGGCCGGTGGTCCTCACAGTGCTGGGCCACGGGGTCTCTGGGGAGAGCAGCCCGGTGCTAGTCTCAGGAGAGGAGCTTCCTCCCCATCAGCTCTGCCTGTCCCAGCCTGGGGCACAGCTCCTCCCTGCCTGCCGCGCTGCCCCCCGGGGTTGTTCTTGGTGGGCGAGGGAAGGGGCTCTGAAAGGCCCTTTGAGACGACCTTTGTCCCATGGGAGCAGCTCGAGCCCTGAGTCCTCCTCCCCGTGCTGTCCCTGAATTGTGGGTCCCCGTCCCCAGCAGCGCTGGCCATGAGCACGGTCCGCAGGGCTCACCCCGATAACACCCGCTGCTCCTCTCGCCAAGCTCCTCTTCAGAGGGGTCCCTGACCAAGCTGCAGCCTGACCCCAGGGACAGCGAGGAGGAAGATGGTCCTGGCGCAGCACCAGGTAACGAAGGGCGAGGCAGAGGAAGGGTCGGTCTCTCCTCCCCATAGCTGTGTGACTGACAGCAGCGTCACTGAGTGTCGCCATCGGGGTGGGGAGGAATCGCCCTCTGGAGTGACTGCCGAGCTGTGTGGAGTGGCTGAGGGCCAGACGTGCCTGTCCAAGCTGGATGTCTGCAGCCCTGTGCCCTGCAGGGTCGCATGGGGACTTCCCGGGCTCAATCCATCCCTGCCTCCAGCAGGTCCTGAGCTCGCCACGAGGAGCCGTGCCTCAAGGCACCAGCATCTATCTCCCTGAGCACGTGGGGAGTCTCCACAGCCAGCTCTGGTGCAGAGCCTGGCACTGCCGACCCTGCAGCTGAGCGAGAGCGATTCCCACTGCTGCACGCATGCTCCTGCGACCCTGGGGGAGGTGGGCAGGACACTGGGTCTCCTGTGGCCCCACCAACACCAGCGTCTCAACCCCTCCTTCCTGCACGGCCTTCCTTCCTCCGCTCTGCGGGAGGCCTCTTCTCACTGCCGCCAGCTCCTCTCTGCTTTCAGATGTCCCCGTCCTGCCCAGGCACAGAACTACCTCATACTGTAACTTGGCAAGGGGATTGGTAGAACGAAGATGAATAGTGCATAGTTCTGATTGGTTATGTAAAACAAAGTATAAAATAAAGTTGTAACAAAAAACTGCTCAGGGTCCTTGTGCTCCCAGCCAAGAAGCACCTTATAGCTAACAATAAAATTCAGCAGCTAAGAAATCTGACACCTGCTGCTCGTTACCGGTGTACACGAAAAAACAAAAAAGAATAGATAATTTTATCAGCAACTTCCCATTAATTGGATACACGATCACACCTCACGCACACACAGAGTCTTTTGCGAGGCCCATAAAGGAGGAGCTTCCCATTTCTCCTGTGAACACCTGCACAGCGACTGCCCATCCTTCCGGAGACATTCAGTTCCCCATGGCAATTCTCCTTCTCCTTCGCATTTCTCTTTTCCTTTTCCTCCCTTTCCCTTCCCTTCCCTTCCCTTCTCTTTCCTTTCCTTTTCTTTCCCTTCCCTTCCCTTCCCTTCCCTTCCCTTCCCTTCCCTTCCTTTCCCTTCCCCACCCTGCTCCTGCCCCTGTCCCTTCTCTTTTTCCAGCCACGCTGACTGAGCTGAAAAGAAATTTTGCATCTTCTGATGGAGGCATGTCTGATCAGGAAAACGGACCAAAACAGCCAAAGGCAAGCCAAGCCAAGCCGCATCTAGGGAGAGTGGTAGAGCTGGGGCTATCAAGATCCAATTCCTTTCTGCTCCTGTGCTTGCCATGGGAGAGTAACAGGAGGAAAAGATTGGCTTGTGGGTATCCTGGTTACCCACGCTGGAACATTTCCCTCCACATCCCTTCCTGGTGACCTTTCTGAAGGGTCTACTCTGCAGCATTTCTCTCTGCCTACTTCCTTCAATCCCTTTGCTACTGTTCTGAAACTGCTCGTCACCCAGCCTCCCGCTATGCTTCCTCTCGGCCACCCTTTGCTACCCCTTGGGGCCATCTCGCCTCTGGAACCTAGACACAAACTTTGGCCTTCAGTGGGCCTTAGCAGTGGTTACTCTGGTGCACAGACTTGCCCCATCGGCTTTTCTTCTCTTTCTGACCCTTCTGGTCACTAGACCACCTTCCTCCCCGCCTAGAGGCTCGTCCTTCTCTGCATGCGCTTCCCTGGAGCCTGGGAGATGGCTCCTGTGCGCAGACCTACTGTGCCTCCTTGTGCGCTGCACTCCCAAAGCCATATTGCATGTGTCTATCCTTGACCTAGCCTTCAAGCTGCCAAGAATGAGCAGGGGAGGAACTCCTAATCAGTGTTTGGCAATGAGGTTTGTCCTTCAAGTTGGGAACATCCTGGAAATTGAAGGACCGCAGTAGCAGCGTAATTTGGCTTCTACACATAGACGCAGAGGAAGGAGAAGCAGGAGGCTCTCTTCCTAAATAGCCGAGTGTATGAAGTCTTGGTTAAGAAATTCTGGAAAATAATTATCCCATGGGATCGGCTTCCTCCACTGAGATACCCCTTTGTTCTCCCTTAGGATGCATCCTGAAAAACCGGAAAGAATTTGGTGGGGATCCCCTAATGAAAATAAAATTGAAACGGTATTGCAACCAATGGTGGCCCAAGTATAAATCAGATGACGAGGAAAAATGGCCTGAAAATGGAACTTTGAGTTATAATACTGTTTTGCAGTTAATGTTGTTTTCTGGAAGGTTGGGAACATGGGATGAAGTACCATATGTGGATTTGTTTTTCACTTTACGAAACGATTATGAGGCAAGAAAAAAAGGAAATTGATGGATAATGACTCGAACAGTATGTATGTCTTGGCTGAAAAGGGGCAGAAGAAACAGAGATTGGAATGCTGTTCTGCATGTGACATTGGGAAGGGTTGTATTAAACAGTCTGAGGAATCAGAGGAAGTGCAAATGTTAGTAGCTAAAAGTAAAAAAGAAGAATCAGATAGTGATGAGGAATCACCTAGGGATGCTGAAATTGGAACCCCGGTGGGAGGAAGAACTAGAGCACAACGACCAGTAATACAGGCACCGCTTCAGCAAGCGATAGGGCCAGAAAGCTTGCCAGTATTTGTGCATGTGCCTTTTACAACCTCACATTTGCTAAATTGGAAGCAATCTGTAGGGTCTTATGGAGAAAACCCAGAAAGAATGTATCCATTGTTAGAAACAATTATGCTTACTTTCTTCTCCACAGAGAAGAAACATTTAATAAGGGTTTAAACGTTTAAAACATTTAATGCTGCCACGTATGGGAGTGTGCCTGGGGTGTCCCCGAGCCGCCACCTCCCCTCAGCCAGGGGCTGCCTTGTCCATGTCCCCGCCCATGCAGATCCCCCTTGGGGCCATGCAAGGGACAGCAGGAGAGTCTGGGTGCCTGTCATCATCTGCATCATCCTGGGGGCCCTGCTCTGCCTGCTCCTGACCCTCCTGGTGGGGCAAGCGCGAAGTGCCAGGGCTCAGCACAGAGGTGGGTCCTTCCCCATCGGTCTCAGGGTGGGCGGTGCCTCTTGGCAGCCCTGTGAGTGCTGTGGGGTGTGCGTGAGGGGCACAGATGGAGCTGGGGTAGGGGTGCTGCCTCCTCTCCTATCCCTGCCCCTTCACTGTCTGGCTGTGAGACATCAGCAAGCAGGCTGAAGAGAGCCCAAACGCAGCAGGAGATGGTGATGTGGGGGGAGAGAAATGGCAGAGAGGGGCTGTGGGAAAGAGGAGCAGCGGGAAATGCCTGAGGTTGCTGCTGGCCATGCTCTGGGCTGGAGGGGAGGCTGTGGGGCAGGAGCGGTGCTGGGAGGAGCGCAGGGCAGGGTGTCTGGTCCCTGGGCTGCTCCCTCTCTCCATCCCTGTTATGGACCCATCTGTCAGAGAGCAAGGAGCTCCCTGGGGAGAGGAGCTGCAGCAGCTGCTGCGGGGTCAGACCAGGGACGGGAGTTGGGGCCCAAAAGGGCACGGGGCTGTCTCTGAAGGGACAGGGTGAGGGTGACATTGCCCCAGACCATCTCCACAGGGATGTTGCAGTCACCAGGGAGGTGGCAGTGGTGCCTGGACAGAGCAGTGGGGCTGGGCTGTGGGGTCCGTCCTCAGCTGGCCCCGGCGAAGGCCTGGGTGACCGCGCTGGCGTCTGGTCTCCCGTCTCCATGCCCCTGTGCCGCCCCTGCCTCTGTCGACAGGCTCCAGGAGGTCTCTGGAGCCCTTCTCCGAGGCCACATAGCAGGAGATTGACTACAGCCAGCCGTGGGAGAAGCAGGCGAGGTTTGGTCGCTCAGGTTGGTCCCTTTGCCTCGGCCCTGACCCAGGACGGCACCTTGTCAGCCCCCGGGCCGGTGGTCCTCACAGTGCTGGGCCACGGGGTCTCTGGGGAGAGCAGCCCGGTGCTAGTCTCAGGAGAGGAGCTTCCTCCCCATCAGCTCTGCCTGTCCCAGCCTGGGGCACAGCTCCTCCCTGCCTGCCGCGCTGCCCCCCGGGGTTGTTCCTGGTGGGCGAGGGAAGGGGCTCTGAAAGGCCCTTTGAGACGACCTTTGTCCCATGGGAGCAGCTCGAGCCCTGAGTCCTCCTCCCTGTGCTGTCCCTGCAGTGTGGGTCCCCGTCCCCAGCAGCGCTGGCCATGAGCACGGTCCGCAGGGCTCACCCCGATAACACCCGCTGCTCCTCTCGCCAAGCTCCTCTTCAGAGGGGTCCCTGACCAAGCTGCAGCCTGACCCCAGGGACAGCGAGGAGGAAGATGGTCCTGGCGCAGCACCAGGTAACGAAGGGCGAGGCAGAGGAAGGGTCGGTCTCTCCTCCCCATAGCTGTGTGACTGACAGCAGCGTCACTGAGTGTCGCCATCGGGGTGGGGAGGAATCGCCCTCCGGAGTGACTGCCGAGCTGTGTGGAGTGGCTGAGGGCCAGACGTGCCTGTCCAAGCTGGATGTCTGCAGCCCTGTGCCCTGCAGGGTCGCATGGGGACTTCCCGGGCTCAATCCATCCCTGCCTCCAGCAGGTCCTGAGCTCGCCACGAGGAGCCGTGCCTCAAGGCACCAGCATCTATCTCCCTGAGCACGTGGGGAGTCTCCACAGCCAGCTCTGGTGCAGAGCCTGGCACTGCCGACCCTGCAGCTGAGCGAGAGCGATTCCCACTGCTGCACGCATGCTCCTGCGACCCTGGGGGAGGTGGGCAGGACACTGGGTCTCCTGTGGCCCCACCAACACCAGCGTCTCAACCCCTCCTTCCTGCACGGCCTTCCTTCCTCCGCTCTGCGGGAGGCCTCTTCTCACTGCCGCCAGCTCCTCTCTGCTTTCAGATGTCCCCGTCCTGCCCAGGCACAGAACTACCTCATACTGTAACTTGGCAAGGGGATTGGTAGAACGAAGATGAATAGTGCATAGTTCTGATTGGTTATGTAAAACAAAGTATAAAATAAAGTTGTAACAAAAAACTGCTCAGGGTCCTTGTGCTCCCAGCCAAGAAGCACCTTATAGCTAACAATAAAATTCAGCAGCTAAGAAATCTGACACCTGCTGCTCGTTACCAGTGTACACGAAAAAACAAAAAAGAATAGATAATTTTATCAGCAACTTCCCATTAATTGGATACACGATCACACCTCACGCACACACAGAGTCTTTTGCGAGGCCCATAAAGGAGGAGCTTCCCATTTCTCCTGTGAACACCTGCACAGCGACTGCCCATCCTTCCGGAGACATTCAGTTCCCCATGGCAATTCTCCTTCTCCTTCGCATTTCTCTTTTCCTTTTCCTCCCTTTCCCTTCCCTTCCCTTCTCTTTCCTTTCCTTTCCTTTTCTTTCCCTTCCCTTCCCTTCCCTTCCCTTCCCTTCCCTTCCCTTCCCTTCCCTTCCCTTCCCTTCCCTTCCCTTCCCTTCCTTTCCCTTCCCCACCCTGCTCCTGCCCCTGTCCCTTCTCTTTTTCCAGCCACGCTGACTGAGCTGAAAAGAAATTTTGCATCTTCTGATGGAGGCATGTCTGATCAGGAAAACGGACCAAAACAGCCAAAGGCAAGCCAAGCCAAGCCGCATCTAGGGAGAGTGGTAGAGCTGGGGTTATCAAGATCCAATTCCTTTCTGCTCCTGTGCTTGCCATGGGAGAGTAACAGGAGGAAAAGATTGGCTTGTGGGTATCCTGGTTACCCACGCTGGAACATTTCCCTCCACATCCCTTCCTGGTGACCTTTCTGAAGGGTCTACTCTGCAGCATTTCTCTCTGCCTACTTCCTTCAATCCCTTTGCTACTGTTCTGAAACTGCTCGTCACCCAGCCTCCCGCTATGCTTCCTCTCGGCCACCCTTTGCTACCCCTTGGGGCCATCTCGCCTCTGGAACCTAGACACAAACTTTGGCCTTCAGTGGGCCTTAGCAGTGGTTACTCTGGTGCACAGACTTGCCCCATCGGCTTTTCTTCTCTTTCTGACCCTTCTGGTCACTAGACCACCTTCCTCCCCACCTAGAGGCTCGTCCTTCTCTGCATGCGCTTCCCTGGAGCCTGGGAGATGGCTCCTGTGCGCAGACCTACTGTGCCTCCTTGTGCGCTGCACTCCCAAAGCCATATTGCATGTGTCTATCCTTGACCTAGCCTTCAAGCTGCCAAGAATGAGCAGGGGAGGAACTCCTAATCAGTGTTTGGCAATGAGGTTTGTCCTTCAAGTTGGGAACATCCTGGAAATTGAAGGACCGCAGTAGCAGCGTAATTTGGCTTCTACACATAGACGCAGAGGAAGGAGAAGCAGGAGGCTCTCTTCCTAAATAGCCGAGTGTATGAAGTCTTGGTTAAGAAATTCTGGAAAATAATTATCCCATGGGATCGGCTTCCTCCACTGAGATACCCCTTTGTTCTCCCTTAGGATGCATCCTGAAAAACCGGAAAGAATTTGGTGGGGATCCCCTAATGAAAATAAAATTGAAACGGTATTGCAACCAATGGTGGCCCAAGTATAAATCAGATGACGAGGAAAAATGGCCTGAAAATGGAACTTTGAGTTATAATACTGTTTTGCAGTTAATGTTGTTTTGTAGAAGGTTGGGAACATGGGATGAAGTACCATATGTGGATTTGTTTTTCACTTTACGAAACGATTATGAGGCAAGAAAAAAAGGAAATTGATGGATAATGACTCGAACAGTATGTATGTCTTGGCTGAAAAGGGGCAGAAGAAACAGAGATTGGAATGCTGTTCTGCATGTGACATTGGGAAGGGTTGTATTAAACAGTCTGAGGAATCAGAGGAAGTGCAAATGTTAGTAGCTAAAAGTAAAAAAGAAGAATCAGATAGTGATGAGGAATCACCTAGGGATGCTGAAATTGGAACCCCGGTGGGAGGAAGAACTAGAGCACAACGACCAGTAATACAGGCACCGCTTCAGCAAGCGATAGGGCCAGAAAGCTTGCCAGTATTTGTGCATGTGCCTTTTACAACCTCACATTTGCTAAATTGGAAGCAATCTGTAGGGTCTTATGGAGAAAACCCAGAAAGAATGTATCCATTGTTAGAAACAATTATGCTTACTTTCTTCTCCACAGAGAAGAAACATTTAATAAGGGTTTAAACGTTTAAAACATTTAATGCTGCCACGTATGGGAGTGTGCCTGGGGTGTCCCCGAGCCGCCACCTCCCCTCAGCCAGGGGCTGCCTTGTCCATGTCCCCGCCCATGCAGATCCCCCTTGGGGCCATGCAAGGGACAGCAGGAGAGTCTGGGTGCCTGTCATCATCTGCATCATCCTGGGGGCCCTGCTCTGCCTGCTCCTGACCCTCCTGGTGGGGCAAGCGCGAAGTGCCAGGGCTCAGCACAGAGGTGGGTCCTTCCCCATCGGTCTCAGGGTGGGCGGTGCCTCTTGGCAGCCCTGTGAGTGCTGTGGGGTGTGCGTGAGGGGCACAGATGGAGCTGGGGTAGGGGTGCTGCCTCCTCTCCTATCCCTGCCCCTTCACTGTCTGGCTGTGAGACATCAGCAAGCAGGCTGAAGAGAGCCCAAACGCAGCAGGAGATGGTGATGTGGGGGGAGAGAAATGGCAGAGAGGGGCTGTGGGAAAGAGGAGCAGCGGGAAATGCCTGAGGTTGCTGCTGGCCATGCTCTGGGCTGGAGGGGAGGCTGTGGGGCAGGAGCGGTGCTGGGAGGAGCGCAGGGCAGGGTGTCTGGTCCCTGGGCTGCTCCCTCTCTCCATCCCTGTTATGGACCCATCTGTCAGAGAGCAAGGAGCTCCCTGGGGAGAGGAGCTGCAGCAGCTGCTGCGGGGTCAGACCAGGGACGGGAGTTGGGGCCCAAAAGGGCACGGGGCTGTCTCTGAAGGGACAGGGTGAGGGTGACATTGCCCCAGACCATCTCCACAGGGATGTTGCAGTCACCAGGGAGGTGGCAGTGGTGCCTGGACAGAGCAGTGGGGCTGGGCTGTGGGGTCCGTCCTCAGCTGGCCCCGGCGAAGGCCTGGGTGACCGCGCTGGCGTCTGGTCTCCCGTCTCCATGCCCCTGTGCCGCCCCTGCCTCTGTCGACAGGCTCCAGGAGGTCTCTGGAGCCCTTCTCCAAGGCCACATAGCAGGAGATTGACTACAGCCAGCCGTGGGAGAAGCAGGCGAGGTTTGGTCGCTCAGGTTGGTCCCTTTGCCTCGGCCCTGACCCAGGACGGCACCTTGTCAGCCCCCGGGCCGGTGGTCCTCACAGTGCTGGGCCACGGGGTCTCTGGGGAGAGCAGCCCGGTGCTAGTCTCAGGAGAGGAGCTTCCTCCCCATCAGCTCTGCCTGTCCCAGCCTGGGGCACAGCTCCTCCCTGCCTGCCGCGCTGCCCCCCGGGGTTGTTCCTGGTGGGCGAGGGAAGGGGCTCTGAAAGGCCCTTTGAGACGACCTTTGTCCCATGGGAGCAGCTCGAGCCCTGAGTCCTCCTCCCTGTGCTGTCCCTGCAGTGTGGGTCCCCGTCCCCAGCAGCGCTGGCCATGAGCACGGTCCGCAGGGCTCACCCCGATAACACCCGCTGCTCCTCTCGCCAAGCTCCTCTTCAGAGGGGTCCCTGACCAAGCTGCAGCCTGACCCCAGGGACAGCGAGGAGGAAGATGGTCCTGGCGCAGCACCAGGTAACGAAGGGCGAGGCAGAGGAAGGGTCGGTCTCTCCTCCCCATAGCTGTGTGACTGACAGCAGCGTCACTGAGTGTCGCCATCGGGGTGGGGAGGAATCGCCCTCCGGAGTGACTGCCGAGCTGTGTGGAGTGGCTGAGGGCCAGACGTGCCTGTCCAAGCTGGATGTCTGCAGCCCTGTGCCCTGCAGGGTCGCATGGGGACTTCCCGGGCTCAATCCATCCCTGCCTCCAGCAGGTCCTGAGCTCGCCACGAGGAGCCGTGCCTCAAGGCACCAGCATCTATCTCCCTGAGCACGTGGGGAGTCTCCACAGCCAGCTCTGGTGCAGAGCCTGGCACTGCCGACCCTGCAGCTGAGCGAGAGCGATTCCCACTGCTGCACGCATGCTCCTGCGACCCTGGGGGAGGTGGGCAGGACACTGGGTCTCCTGTGGCCCCACCAACACCAGCGTCTCAACCCCTCCTTCCTGCACGGCCTTCCTTCCTCCGCTCTGCGGGAGGCCTCTTCTCACTGCCGCCAGCTCCTCTCTGCTTTCAGATGTCCCCGTCCTGCCCAGGCACAGAACTACCTCATACTGTAACTTGGCAAGGGGATTGGTAGAACGAAGATGAATAGTGCATAGTTCTGATTGGTTATGTAAAACAAAGTATAAAATAAAGTTGTAACAAAAAACTGCTCAGGGTCCTTGTGCTCCCAGCCAAGAAGCACCTTATAGCTAACAATAAAATTCAGCAGCTAAGAAATCTGACACCTGCTGCTCGTTACCGGTGTACACGAAAAAACAAAAAAGAATAGATAATTTTATCAGCAACTTCCCATTAATTGGATACACGATCACACCTCACGCACACACACAGTCTTTTGCGAGGCCCATAAAGGAGGAGCTTCCCATTTCTCCTGTGAACACCTGCACAGCGACTGCCCATCCTTCCGGAGACATTCAGTTCCCCATGGCAATTCTCCTTCTCCTTCGCATTTCTCTTTTCCTTTTCCTCCCTTTCCCTTCCCTTCCCTTCTCTTTCCTTTCCTTTTCTTTCCCTTCCCTTCCCTTCCCTTCCCTTCCCTTCCTTTCCCTTCCCCACCCTGCTCCTGCCCCTGTCCCTTCTCTTTTTCCAGCCACGCTGACTGAGCTGAAAAGAAATTTTGCATCTTCTGATGGAGGCATGTCTGATCAGGAAAATGGACCAAAACAGCCAAAGGCAAGCCAAGCCAAGCCGCATCTAGGGAGAGTGGTAGAGCTGGGGCTATCAAGATCCAATTCCTTTCTGCTCCTGTGCTTGCCATGGGAGAGTAACAGGAGGAAAAGATTGGCTTGTGGGTATCCTGGTTACCCACGCTGGAACATTTCCCTCCACATCCCTTCCTGGTGACCTTTCTGAAGGGTCTACTCTGCAGCATTTCTCTCTGCCTACTTCCTTCAATCCCTTTGCTACTGTTCTGAAACTGCTCGTCACCCAGCCTCCCGCTATGCTTCCTCTCGGCCACCCTTTGCTACCCCTTGGGGCCATCTCGCCTCTGGAACCTAGACACAAACTTTGGCCTTCAGTGGGCCTTAGCAGTGGTTACTCTGGTGCACAGACTTGCCCCATCGGCTTTTCTTCTCTTTCTGACCCTTCTGGTCACTAGACCACCTTCCTCCCCGCCTAGAGGCTCGTCCTTCTCTGCATGCGCTTCCCTGGAGCCTGGGAGATGGCTCCTGTGCGCAGACCTACTGTGCCTCCTTGTGCGCTGCACTCCCAAAGCCATATTGCATGTGTCTATCCTTGACCTAGCCTTCAAGCTGCCAAGAATGAGCAGGGGAGGAACTCCTAATCAGTGTTTGGCAATGAGGTTTGTCCTTCAAGTTGGGAACATCCTGGAAATTGAAGGACCGCAGTAGCAGCGTAATTTGGCTTCTACACATAGACGCAGAGGAAGGAGAAGCAGGAGGCTCTCTTCCTAAATAGCCGAGTGTATGAAGTCTTGGTTAAGAAATTCTGGAAAATAATTATCCCATGGGATCGGCTTCCTCCACTGAGATACCCCTTTGTTCTCCCTTAGAATGCATCCTGAAAAACCGGAAAGAATTTGGTGGGGATCCCCTAATGAAAATAAAATTGAAACGGTATTGCAACCAATGGTGGCCCAAGTATAAATCAGATGACGAGGAAAAATGGCCTGAAAATGGAACTTTGAGTTATAATACTGTTTTGCAGTTAATGTTGTTTTGTAGAAGGTTGGGAACATGGGATGAAGTACCATATGTGGATTTGTTTTTCACTTTACGAAACGATTATGAGGCAAGAAAAAAAGGAAATTGATGGATAATGACTCGAACAGTATGTATGTCTTGGCTGAAAAGGGGCAGAAGAAACAGAGATTGGAATGCTGTTCTGCATGTGACATTGGGAAGGGTTGTATTAAACAGTCTGAGGGATCAGAGGAAGTGCAAATGTTAGTAGCTAAAAGTAAAAAAGAAGAATCAGATAGTGATGAGGAATCACCTAGGGATGCTGAAATTGGAACCCCGGTGGGAGGAAGAACTAGAGCACAACGACCAGTAATACAGGCACCGCTTCAGCAAGCGATAGGGCCAGAAAGCTTGCCAGTATTTGTGCATGTGCCTTTTACAACCTCACATTTGCTAAATTGGAAGCAATCTGTAGGGTCTTATGGAGAAAACCCAGAAAGAATGTATCCATTGTTAGAAACAATTATGCTTACTTTCTTCTCCACAGAGAAGAAACATTTAATAAGGGTTTAAACGTTTAAAACATTTAATGCTGCCACGTATGGGAGTGTGCCTGGGGTGTCCCCGAGCCCCCACCTCCCCTCAGCCAGGGGCTGCCTTGTCCATGTCCCCGCCCATGCAGATCCCCCTTGGGGCCATGCAAGGGACAGCAGGAGAGTCTGGGTGCCTGTCATCATCTGCATCATCCTGGGGGCCCTGCTCTGCCTGCTCCTGACCCTCCTGGTGGGGCAAGCGCAAAGTGCCAGGGCTCAGCACAGAGGTGGGTCCTTCCCCATCGGTCTCAGGGTGGGCGATGCCTCTTGGCAGCCCTGTGAGTGCTGTGGGGTGTGCGTGAGGGGCACAGATGGAGCTGGGGTAGGGGTGCTGCCTCCTCTCCTATCCCTGCCCCTTCACTGTCTGGCTGTGAGACATCAGCAAGCAGGCTGAAGAGAGCCCAAACGCAGCAGGAGATGGTGATGTGGGGGGAGAGAAATGGCAGAGAGGGGCTGTGGGAAAGAGGAGCAGCGGGAAATGCCTGAGGTTGCTGCTGGCCATGCTCTGGGCTGGAGGGGAGGCTGTGGGGCAGGAGCGGTGCTGGGAGGAGCGCAGGGCAGGGTGTCTGGTCCCTGGGCTGCTCCCTCTCTCCATCCCTGTTATGGACCCATCTGTCAGAGAGCAAGGAGCTCCCTGGGGAGAGGAGCTGCAGCAGCTGCTGCGGGGTCAGACCAGGGACGGGAGTTGGGGCCCAAAAGGGCACGGGGCTGTCTCTGAAGGGACAGGGTGAGGGTGACATTGCCCCAGACCATCTCCACAGGGATGTTGCAGTCACCAGGGAGGTGGCAGTGGTGCCTGGACAGAGCAGTGGGGCTGGGCTGTGGGGTCCGTCCTCAGCTGGCCCCGGCGAAGGCCTGGGTGACCGCGCTGGCGTCTGGTCTCCCGTCTCCATGCCCCTGTGCCGCCCCTGCCTCTGTCGACAGGCTCCAGGAGGTCTCTGGAGCCCTTCTCCGAGGCCACATAGCAGGAGATTGACTACAGCCAGCCGTGGGAGAAGCAGGCGAGGTTTGGTCGCTCAGGTTGGTCCCTTTGCCTCGGCCCTGACCCAGGACGGCACCTTGTCAGCCCCCGGGCCGGTGGTCCTCACAGTGCTGGGCCACGGGGTCTCTGGGGAGAGCAGCCCGGTGCTAGTCTCAGGAGAGGAGCTTCCTCCCCATCAGCTCTGCCTGTCCCAGCCTGGGGCACAGCTCCTCCCTGCCTGCCGCGCTGCCCCCCGGGGTTGTTCCTGGTGGGCGAGGGAAGGGGCTCTGAAAGGCCCTTTGAGACGACCTTTGTCCCATGGGAGCAGCTCGAGCCCTGAGTCCTCCTCCCTGTGCTGTCCCTGCAGTGTGGGTCCCCGTCCCCAGCAGCGCTGGCCATGAGCACGGTCCGCAGGGCTCACCCCGATAACACCCGCTGCTCCTCTCGCCAAGCTCCTCTTCAGAGGGGTCCCTGACCAAGCTGCAGCCTGACCCCAGGGACAGCGAGGAGGAAGATGGTCCTGGCGCAGCACCAGGTAACGAAGGGCGAGGCAGAGGAAGGGTCGGTCTCTCCTCCCCATAGCTGTGTGACTGACAGCAGCGTCACTGAGTGTCGCCATCGGGGTGGGGAGGAATCGCCCTCCGGAGTGACTGCCGAGCTGTGTGGAGTGGCTGAGGGCCAGACGTGCCTGTCCAAGCTGGATGTCTGCAGCCCTGTGCCCTGCAGGGTCGCATGGGGACTTCCCGGGCTCAATCCATCCCTGCCTCCAGCAGGTCCTGAGCTCGCCACGAGGAGCCGTGCCTCAAGGCACCAGCATCTATCTCCCTGAGCACGTGGGGAGTCTCCACAGCCAGCTCTGGTGCAGAGCCTGGCACTGCCGACCCTGCAGCTGAGCGAGAGCGATTCCCACTGCTGCACGCATGCTCCTGCGACCCTGGGGGAGGTGGGCAGGACACTGGGTCTCCTGTGGCCCCACCAACACCAGCGTCTCAACCCCTCCTTCCTGCACGGCCTTCCTTCCTCCGCTCTGCGGGAGGCCTCTTCTCACTGCCGCCAGCTCCTCTCTGCTTTCAGATGTCCCCGTCCTGCCCAGGCACAGAACTACCTCATACTGTAACTTGGCAAGGGGATTGGTAGAACGAAGATGAATAGTGCATAGTTCTGATTGGTTATGTAAAACAAAGTATAAAATAAAGTTGTAACAAAAAACTGCTCAGGGTCCTTGTGCTCCCAGCCAAGAAGCACCTTATAGCTAACAATAAAATTCAGCAGCTAAGAAATCTGACACCTGCTGCTCGTTACCAGTGTACACGAAAAAACAAAAAAGAATAGATAATTTTATCAGCAACTTCCCATTAATTGGATACACGATCACACCTCACGCACACACAGAGTCTTTTGCGAGGCCCATAAAGGAGGAGCTTCCCATTTCTCCTGTGAACACCTGCACAGCGACTGCCCATCCTTCCGGAGACATTCAGTTCCCCATGGCAATTCTCCTTCTCCTTCGCATTTCTCTTTTCCTTTTCCTCCCTTTCCCTTCCCTTCCCTTCTCTTTCCTTTCCTTTTCTTTCCCTTCCCTTCCCTTCCCTTCCCTTCCCTTCCTTTCCCTTCCCCACCCTGCTCCTGCCCCTGTCCCTTCTCTTTTTCCAGCCACGCTGACTGAGCTGAAAAGAAATTTTGCATCTTCTGATGGAGGCATGTCTGATCAGGAAAATGGACCAAAACAGCCAAAGGCAAGCCAAGCCAAGCCGCATCTAGGGAGAGTGGTAGAGCTGGGGCTATCAAGATCCAATTCCTTTCTGCTCCTGTGCTTGCCATGGGAGAGTAACAGGAGGAAAAGATTGGCTTGTGGGTATCCTGGTTACCCACGCTGGAACATTTCCCTCCACATCCCTTCCTGGTGACCTTTCTGAAGGGTCTACTCTGCAGCATTTCTCTCTGCCTACTTCCTTCAATCCCTTTGCTACTGTTCTGAAACTGCTCGTCACCCAGCCTCCCGCTATGCTTCCTCTCGGCCACCCTTTGCTACCCCTTGGGGCCATCTCGCCTCTGGAACCTAGACACAAACTTTGGCCTTCAGTGGGCCTTAGCAGTGGTTACTCTGGTGCACAGACTTGCCCCATCGGCTTTTCTTCTCTTTCTGACCCTTCTGGTCACTAGACCACCTTCCTCCCCGCCTAGAGGCTCGTCCTTCTCTGCATGCGCTTCCCTGGAGCCTGGGAGATGGCTCCTGTGCGCAGACCTACTGTGCCTCCTTGTGCGCTGCACTCCCAAAGCCATATTGCATGTGTCTATCCTTGACCTAGCCTTCAAGCTGCCAAGAATGAGCAGGGGAGGAACTCCTAATCAGTGTTTGGCAATGAGGTTTGTCCTTCAAGTTGGGAACATCCTGGAAATTGAAGGACCGCAGTAGCAGCGTAATTTGGCTTCTACACATAGACGCAGAGGAAGGAGAAGCAGGAGGCTCTCTTCCTAAATAGCCGAGTGTATGAAGTCTTGGTTAAGAAATTCTGGAAAATAATTATCCCATGGGATCGGCTTCCTCCACTGAGATACCCCTTTGTTCTCCCTTAGAATGCATCCTGAAAAACCGGAAAGAATTTGGTGGGGATCCCCTAATGAAAATAAAATTGAAACGGTATTGCAACCAATGGTGGCCCAAGTATAAATCAGATGACGAGGAAAAATGGCCTGAAAATGGAACTTTGAGTTATAATACTGTTTTGCAGTTAATGTTGTTTTGTAGAAGGTTGGGAACATGGGATGAAGTACCATATGTGGATTTGTTTTTCACTTTACGAAACGATTATGAGGCAAGAAAAAAAGGAAATTGATGGATAATGACTCGAACAGTATGTATGTCTTGGCTGAAAAGGGGCAGAAGAAACAGAGATTGGAATGCTGTTCTGCATGTGACATTGGGAAGGGTTGTATTAAACAGTCTGAGGGATCAGAGGAAGTGCAAATGTTAGTAGCTAAAAGTAAAAAAGAAGAATCAGATAGTGATGAGGAATCACCTAGGGATGCTGAAATTGGAACCCCGGTGGGAGGAAGAACTAGAGCACAACGACCAGTAATACAGGCACCGCTTCAGCAAGCGATAGGGCCAGAAAGCTTGCCAGTATTTGTGCATGTGCCTTTTACAACCTCACATTTGCTAAATTGGAAGCAATCTGTAGGGTCTTATGGAGAAAACCCAGAAAGAATGTATCCATTGTTAGAAACAATTATGCTTACTTTCTTCTCCACAGAGAAGAAACATTTAATAAGGGTTTAAACGTTTAAAACATTTAATGCTGCCACGTATGGGAGTGTGCCTGGGGTGTCCCCGAGCCCCCACCTCCCCTCAGCCAGGGGCTGCCTTGTCCATGTCCCCGCCCATGCAGATCCCCCTTGGGGCCATGCAAGGGACAGCAGGAGAGTCTGGGTGCCTGTCATCATCTGCATCATCCTGGGGGCCCTGCTCTGCCTGCTCCTGACCCTCCTGGTGGGGCAAGCGCGAAGTGCCAGGGCTCAGCACAGAGGTGGGTCCTTCCCCATCGGTCTCAGGGTGGGCGATGCCTCTTGGCAGCCCTGTGAGTGCTGTGGGGTGTGCGTGAGGGGCACAGATGGAGCTGGGGTAGGGGTGCTGCCTCCTCTCCTATCCCTGCCCCTTCACTGTCTGGCTGTGAGACATCAGCAAGCAGGCTGAAGAGAGCCCAAACGCAGCAGGAGATGGTGATGTGGGGGGAGAGAAATGGCAGAGAGGGGCTGTGGGAAAGAGGAGCAGCGGGAAATGCCTGAGGTTGCTGCTGGCCATGCTCTGGGCTGGAGGGGAGGCTGTGGGGCAGGAGCGGTGCTGGGAGGAGCGCAGGGCAGGGTGTCTGGTCCCTGGGCTGCTCCCTCTCTCCATCCCTGTTATGGACCCATCTGTCAGAGAGCAAGGAGCTCCCTGGGGAGAGGAGCTGCAGCAGCTGCTGCGGGGTCAGACCAGGGACGGGAGTTGGGGCCCAAAAGGGCACGGGGCTGTCTCTGAAGGGACAGGGTGAGGGTGACATTGCCCCAGACCATCTCCACAGGGATGTTGCAGTCACCAGGGAGGTGGCAGTGGTGCCTGGACAGAGCAGTGGGGCTGGGCTGTGGGGTCCGTCCTCAGCTGGCCCCGGCGAAGGCCTGGGTGACCGCGCTGGCGTCTGGTCTCCCGTCTCCATGCCCCTGTGCCGCCCCTGCCTCTGTCGACAGGCTCCAGGAGGTCTCTGGAGCCCTTCTCCGAGGCCACATAGCAGGAGATTGACTACAGCCAGCCGTGGGAGAAGCAGGCGAGGTTTGGTCGCTCAGGTTGGTCCCTTTGCCTCGGCCCTGACCCAGGACGGCACCTTGTCAGCCCCCGGGCCGGTGGTCCTCACAGTGCTGGGCCACGGGGTCTCTGGGGAGAGCAGCCCGGTGCTAGTCTCAGGAGAGGAGCTTCCTCCCCATCAGCTCTGCCTGTCCCAGCCTGGGGCACAGCTCCTCCCTGCCTGCCGCGCTGCCCCCCGGGGTTGTTCCTGGTGGGCGAGGGAAGGGGCTCTGAAAGGCCCTTTGAGACGACCTTTGTCCCATGGGAGCAGCTCGAGCCCTGAGTCCTCCTCCCTGTGCTGTCCCTGCAGTGTGGGTCCCCGTCCCCAGCAGCGCTGGCCATGAGCACGGTCCGCAGGGCTCACCCCGATAACACCCGCTGCTCCTCTCGCCAAGCTCCTCTTCAGAGGGGTCCCTGACCAAGCTGCAGCCTGACCCCAGGGACAGCGAGGAGGAAGATGGTCCTGGCGCAGCACCAGGTAACGAAGGGCGAGGCAGAGGAAGGGTCGGTCTCTCCTCCCCATAGCTGTGTGACTGACAGCAGCGTCACTGAGTGTCGCCATCGGGGTGGGGAGGAATCGCCCTCCGGAGTGACTGCCGAGCTGTGTGGAGTGGCTGAGGGCCAGACGTGCCTGTCCAAGCTGGATGTCTGCAGCCCTGTGCCCTGCAGGGTCGCATGGGGACTTCCCGGGCTCAATCCATCCCTGCCTCCAGCAGGTCCTGAGCTCGCCACGAGGAGCCGTGCCTCAAGGCACCAGCATCTATCTCCCTGAGCACGTGGGGAGTCTCCACAGCCAGCTCTGGTGCAGAGCCTGGCACTGCCGACCCTGCAGCTGAGCGAGAGCGATTCCCACTGCTGCACGCATGCTCCTGCGACCCTGGGGGAGGTGGGCAGGACACTGGGTCTCCTGTGGCCCCACCAACACCAGCGTCTCAACCCCTCCTTCCTGCACGGCCTTCCTTCCTCCGCTCTGCGGGAGGCCTCTTCTCACTGCCGCCAGCTCCTCTCTGCTTTCAGATGTCCCCGTCCTGCCCAGGCACAGAACTACCTCATACTGTAACTTGGCAAGGGGATTGGTAGAACGAAGATGAATAGTGCATAGTTCTGATTGGTTATGTAAAACAAAGTATAAAATAAAGTTGTAACAAAAAACTGCTCAGGGTCCTTGTGCTCCCAGCCAAGAAGCACCTTATAGCTAACAATAAAATTCAGCAGCTAAGAAATCTGACACCTGCTGCTCGTTACCGGTGTACACGAAAAAACAAAAAAGAATAGATAATTTTATCAGCAACTTCCCATTAATTGGATACACGATCACACCTCACGCACACACAGAGTCTTTTGCGAGGCCCATAAAGGAGGAGCTTCCCATTTCTCCTGTGAACACCTGCACAGCGACTGCCCATCCTTCCGGAGACATTCAGTTCCCCATGGCAATTCTCCTTCTCCTTCGCATTTCTCTTTTCCTTTTCCTCCCTTTCCCTTCCCTTCCCTTCTCTTTCCTTTCCTTTTCTTTCCCTTCCCTTCCCTTCCCTTCCCTTCCCTTCCTTTCCCTTCCCCACCCTGCTCCTGCCCCTGTCCCTTCTCTTTTTCCAGCCACGCTGACTGAGCTGAAAAGAAATTTTGCATCTTCTGATGGAGGCATGTCTGATCAGGAAAATGGACCAAAACAGCCAAAGGCAAGCCAAGCCAAGCCGCATCTAGGGAGAGTGGTAGAGCTGGGGCTATCAAGATCCAATTCCTTTCTGCTCCTGTGCTTGCCATGGGAGAGTAACAGGAGGAAAAGATTGGCTTGTGGGTATCCTGGTTACCCACGCTGGAACATTTCCCTCCACATCCCTTCCTGGTGACCTTTCTGAAGGGTCTACTCTGCAGCATTTCTCTCTGCCTACTTCCTTCAATCCCTTTGCTACTGTTCTGAAACTGCTCGTCACCCAGCCTCCCGCTATGCTTCCTCTCGGCCACCCTTTGCTACCCCTTGGGGCCATCTCGCCTCTGGAACCTAGACACAAACTTTGGCCTTCAGTGGGCCTTAGCAGTGGTTACTCTGGTGCACAGACTTGCCCCATCGGCTTTTCTTCTCTTTCTGACCCTTCTGGTCACTAGACCACCTTCCTCCCCGCCTAGAGGCTCGTCCTTCTCTGCATGCGCTTCCCTGGAGCCTGGGAGATGGCTCCTGTGCGCAGACCTACTGTGCCTCCTTGTGCGCTGCACTCCCAAAGCCATATTGCATGTGTCTATCCTTGACCTAGCCTTCAAGCTGCCAAGAATGAGCAGGGGAGGAACTCCTAATCAGTGTTTGGCAATGAGGTTTGTCCTTCAAGTTGGGAACATCCTGGAAATTGAAGGACCGCAGTAGCAGCGTAATTTGGCTTCTACACATAGACGCAGAGGAAGGAGAAGCAGGAGGCTCTCTTCCTAAATAGCCGAGTGTATGAAGTCTTGGTTAAGAAATTCTGGAAAATAATTATCCCATGGGATCGGCTTCCTCCACTGAGATACCCCTTTGTTCTCCCTTAGGATGCATCCTGAAAAACCGGAAAGAATTTGGTGGGGATCCCCTAATGAAAATAAAATTGAAACGGTATTGCAACCAATGGTGGCCCAAGTATAAATCAGATGACGAGGAAAAATGGCCTGAAAATGGAACTTTGAGTTATAATACTGTTTTGCAGTTAATGTTGTTTTGTAGAAGGTTGGGAACATGGGATGAAGTACCATATGTGGATTTGTTTTTCACTTTACGAAACGATTATGAGGCAAGAAAAAAAGGAAATTGATGGATAATGACTCGAACAGTATGTATGTCTTGGCTGAAAAGGGGCAGAAGAAACAGAGATTGGAATGCTGTTCTGCATGTGACATTGGGAAGGGTTGTATTAAACAGTCTGAGGAATCAGAGGAAGTGCAAATGTTAGTAGCTAAAAGTAAAAAAGAAGAATCAGATAGTGATGAGGAATCACCTAGGGATGCTGAAATTGGAACCCCGGTGGGAGGAAGAACTAGAGCACAACGACCAGTAATACAGGCACCGCTTCAGCAAGCGATAGGGCCAGAAAGCTTGCCAGTATTTGTGCATGTGCCTTTTACAACCTCACATTTGCTAAATTGGAAGCAATCTGTAGGGTCTTATGGAGAAAACCCAGAAAGAATGTATCCATTGTTAGAAACAATTATGCTTACTTTCTTCTCCACAGAGAAGAAACATTTAATAAGGGTTTAAACGTTTAAAACATTTAATGCTGCCACGTATGGGAGTGTGCCTGGGGTGTCCCCGAGCCGCCACCTCCCCTCAGCCAGGGGCTGCCTTGTCCATGTCCCCGCCCATGCAGATCCCCCTTGGGGCCATGCAAGGGACAGCAGGAGAGTCTGGGTGCCTGTCATCATCTGCATCATCCTGGGGGCCCTGCTCTGCCTGCTCCTGACCCTCCTGGTGGGGCAAGCGCGAAGTGCCAGGGCTCAGCACAGAGGTGGGTCCTTCCCCATCGGTCTCAGGGTGGGCGGTGCCTCTTGGCAGCCCTGTGAGTGCTGTGGGGTGTGCGTGAGGGGCACAGATGGAGCTGGGGTAGGGGTGCTGCCTCCTCTCCTATCCCTGCCCCTTCACTGTCTGGCTGTGAGACATCAGCAAGCAGGCTGAAGAGAGCCCAAACGCAGCAGGAGATGGTGATGTGGGGGGAGAGAAATGGCAGAGAGGGGCTGTGGGAAAGAGGAGCAGCGGGAAATGCCTGAGGTTGCTGCTGGCCATGCTCTGGGCTGGAGGGGAGGCTGTGGGGCAGGAGCGGTGCTGGGAGGAGCGCAGGGCAGGGTGTCTGGTCCCTGGGCTGCTCCCTCTCTCCATCCCTGTTATGGACCCATCTGTCAGAGAGCAAGGAGCTCCCTGGGGAGAGGAGCTGCAGCAGCTGCTGCGGGGTCAGACCAGGGACGGGAGTTGGGGCCCAAAAGGGCACGGGGCTGTCTCTGAAGGGACAGGGTGAGGGTGACATTGCCCCAGACCATCTCCACAGGGATGTTGCAGTCACCAGGGAGGTGGCAGTGGTGCCTGGACAGAGCAGTGGGGCTGGGCTGTGGGGTCCGTCCTCAGCTGGCCCCGGCGAAGGCCTGGGTGACCGCGCTGGCGTCTGGTCTCCCGTCTCCATGCCCCTGTGCCGCCCCTGCCTCTGTCGACAGGCTCCAGGAGGTCTCTGGAGCCCTTCTCCGAGGCCACATAGCAGGAGATTGACTACAGCCAGCCGTGGGAGAAGCAGGCGAGGTTTGGTCACTCAGGTTGGTCCCTTTGCCTCGGCCCTGACCCAGGACGGCACCTTGTCAGCCCCCGGGCCGGTGGTCCTCACAGTGCTGGGCCACGGGGTCTCTGGGGAGAGCAGCCCGGTGCTAGTCTCAGGAGAGGAGCTTCCTCCCCATCAGCTCTGCCTGTCCCAGCCTGGGGCACAGCTCCTCCCTGCCTGCCGCGCTGCCCCCCGGGGTTGTTCCTGGTGGGCGAGGGAAGGGGCTCTGAAAGGCCCTTTGAGACGACCTTTGTCCCATGGGAGCAGCTCGAGCCCTGAGTCCTCCTCCCCGTGCTGTCCCTGAATTGTGGGTCCCCGTCCCCAGCAGCGCTGGCCATGAGCACGGTCCGCAGGGCTCACCCCGATAACACCCGCTGCTCCTCTCGCCAAGCTCCTCTTCAGAGGGGTCCCTGACCAAGCTGCAGCCTGACCCCAGGGACAGCGAGGAGGAAGATGGTCCTGGCGCAGCACCAGGTAACGAAGGGCGAGGCAGAGGAAGGGTCGGTCTCTCCTCCCCATAGCTGTGTGACTGACAGCAGCGTCACTGAGTGTCGCCATCGGGGTGGGGAGGAATCGCCCTCCGGAGTGACTGCCGAGCTGTGTGGAGTGGCTGAGGGCCAGACGTGCCTGTCCAAGCTGGATGTCTGCAGCCCTGTGCCCTGCAGGGTCGCATGGGGACTTCCCGGGCTCAATCCATCCCTGCCTCCAGCAGGTCCTGAGCTCGCCACGAGGAGCCGTGCCTCAAGGCACCAGCATCTATCTCCCTGAGCACGTGGGGAGTCTCCACAGCCAGCTCTGGTGCAGAGCCTGGCACTGCCGACCCTGCAGCTGAGCGAGAGCGATTCCCACTGCTGCACGCATGCTCCTGCGACCCTGGGGGAGGTGGGCAGGACACTGGGTCTCCTGTGGCCCCACCAACACCAGCGTCTCAACCCCTCCTTCCTGCACGGCCTTCCTTCCTCCGCTCTGCGGGAGGCCTCTTCTCACTGCCGCCAGCTCCTCTCTGCTTTCAGATGTCCCCGTCCTGCCCAGGCACAGAACTACCTCATACTGTAACTTGGCAAGGGGATTGGTAGAACGAAGATGAATAGTGCATAGTTCTGATTGGTTATGTAAAACAAAGTATAAAATAAAGTTGTAACAAAAAACTGCTCAGGGTCCTTGTGCTCCCAGCCAAGAAGCACCTTATAGCTAACAATAAAATTCAGCAGCTAAGAAATCTGACACCTGCTGCTCGTTACCGGTGTACACGAAAAAACAAAAAAGAATAGATAATTTTATCAGCAACTTCCCATTAATTGGATACACGATCACACCTCACGCACACACAGAGTCTTTTGCGAGGCCCATAAAGGAGGAGCTTCCCATTTCTCCTGTGAACACCTGCACAGCGACTGCCCATCCTTCCGGAGACATTCAGTTCCCCATGGCAATTCTCCTTCTCCTTCGCATTTCTCTTTTCCTTTTCCTCCCTTTCCCTTCCCTTCCCTTCCCTTCTCTTTCCTTTCCTTTTCTTTCCCTTCCCTTCCCTTCCCTTCCCTTCCCTTCCCTTCCCTTCCCTTCCCTTCCCTTCCCTTCCTTTCCCTTCCCCACCCTGCTCCTGCCCCTGTCCCTTCTCTTTTTCCAGCCACGCTGACTGAGCTGAAAAGAAATTTTGCATCTTCTGATGGAGGCATGTCTGATCAGGAAAACGGACCAAAACAGCCAAAGGCAAGCCAAGCCAAGCCGCATCTAGGGAGAGTGGTAGAGCTGGGGCTATCAAGATCCAATTCCTTTCTGCTCCTGTGCTTGCCATGGGAGAGTAACAGGAGGAAAAGATTGGCTTGTGGGTATCCTGGTTACCCACGCTGGAACATTTCCCTCCACATCCCTTCCTGGTGACCTTTCTGAAGGGTCTACTCTGCAGCATTTCTCTCTGCCTACTTCCTTCAATCCCTTTGCTACTGTTCTGAAACTGCTCGTCACCCAGCCTCCCGCTATGCTTCCTCTCGGCCACCCTTTGCTACCCCTTGGGGCCATCTCGCCTCTGGAACCTAGACACAAACTTTGGCCTTCAGTGGGCCTTAGCAGTGGTTACTCTGGTGCACAGACTTGCCCCATCGGCTTTTCTTCTCTTTCTGACCCTTCTGGTCACTAGACCACCTTCCTCCCCGCCTAGAGGCTCGTCCTTCTCTGCATGCGCTTCCCTGGAGCCTGGGAGATGGCTCCTGTGCACAGACCTACTGTGCCTCCTTGTGCGCTGCACTCCCAAAGCCATATTGCATGTGTCTATCCTTGACCTAGCCTTCAAGCTGCCAAGAATGAGCAGGGGAGGAACTCCTAATCAGTGTTTGGCAATGAGGTTTGTCCTTCAAGTTGGGAACATCCTGGAAATTGAAGGACCGCAGTAGCAGCGTAATTTGGCTTCTACACATAGACGCAGAGGAAGGAGAAGCAGGAGGCTCTCTTCCTAAATAGCCGAGTGTATGAAGTCTTGGTTAAGAAATTCTGGAAAATAATTATCCCATGGGATCGGCTTCCTCCACTGAGATACCCCTTTGTTCTCCCTTAGGATGCATCCTGAAAAACCGGAAAGAATTTGGTGGGGATCCCCTAATGAAAATAAAATTGAAACGGTATTGCAACCAATGGTGGCCCAAGTATAAATCAGATGACGAGGAAAAATGGCCTGAAAATGGAACTTTGAGTTATAATACTGTTTTGCAGTTAATGTTGTTTTCTGGAAGGTTGGGAACATGGGATGAAGTACCATATGTGGATTTGTTTTTCACTTTATGAAACGATTATGAGGCAAGAAAAAAAGGAAATTGATGGATAATGACTCGAACAGTATGTATGTCTTGGCTGAAAAGGGGCAGAAGAAACAGAGATTGGAATGCTGTTCTGCATGTGACATTGGGAAGGGTTGTATTAAACAGTCTGAGGAATCAGAGGAAGTGCAAATGTTAGTAGCTAAAAGTAAAAAAGAAGAATCAGATAGTGATGAGGAATCACCTAGGGATGCTGAAATTGGAACCCCGGTGGGAGGAAGAACTAGAGCACAACGACCAGTAATACAGGCACCGCTTCAGCAAGCGATAGGGCCAGAAAGCTTGCCAGTATTTGTGCATGTGCCTTTTACAACCTCACATTTGCTAAATTGGAAGCAATCTGTAGGGTCTTATGGAGAAAACCCAGAAAGAATGTATCCATTGTTAGAAACAATTATGCTTACTTTCTTCTCCACAGAGAAGAAACATTTAATAAGGGTTTAAACGTTTAAAACATTTAATGCTGCCACGTATGGGAGTGTGCCTGGGGTGTCCCCGAGCCCCCACCTCCCCTCAGCCAGGGGCTGCCTTGTCCATGTCCCCGCCCATGCAGATCCCCCTTGGGGCCATGCAAGGGACAGCAGGAGAGTCTGGGTGCCTGTCATCATCTGCATCATCCTGGGGGCCCTGCTCTGCCTGCTCCTGACCCTCCTGGTGGGGCAAGCGCGAAGTGCCAGGGCTCAGCACAGAGGTGGGTCCTTCCCCATCGGTCTCAGGGTGGGCGGTGCCTCTTGGCAGCCCTGTGAGTGCTGTGGGGTGTGCGTGAGGGGCACAGATGGAGCTGGGGTAGGGGTGCTGCCTCCTCTCCTATCCCTGCCCCTTCACTGTCTGGCTGTGAGACATCAGCAAGCAGGCTGAAGAGAGCCCAAACGCAGCAGGAGATGGTGATGTGGGGGGAGAGAAATGGCAGAGAGGGGCTGTGGGAAAGAGGAGCAGCGGGAAATGCCTGAGGTTGCTGCTGGCCATGCTCTGGGCTGGAGGGGAGGCTGTGGGGCAGGAGCGGTGCTGGGAGGAGCGCAGGGCAGGGTGTCTGGTCCCTGGGCTGCTCCCTCTCTCCATCCCTGTTATGGACCCATCTGTCAGAGAGCAAGGAGCTCCCTGGGGAGAGGAGCTGCAGCAGCTGCTGCGGGGTCAGACCAGGGACGGGAGTTGGGGCCCAAAAGGGCACGGGGCTGTCTCTGAAGGGACAGGGTGAGGGTGACATTGCCCCAGACCATCTCCACAGGGATGTTGCAGTCACCAGGGAGGTGGCAGTGGTGCCTGGACAGAGCAGTGGGGCTGGGCTGTGGGGTCCGTCCTCAGCTGGCCCCGGCGAAGGCCTGGGTGACCGCGCTGGCGTCTGGTCTCCCGTCTCCATGCCCCTGTGCCGCCCCTGCCTCTGTCGACAGGCTCCAGGAGGTCTCTGGAGCCCTTCTCCGAGGCCACATAGCAGGAGATTGACTACAGCCAGCCGTGGGAGAAGCAGGCGAGGTTTGGTCGCTCAGGTTGGTCCCTTTGCCTCGGCCCTGACCCAGGACGGCACCTTGTCAGCCCCCGGGCCGGTGGTCCTCACAGTGCTGGGCCACGGGGTCTCTGGGGAGAGCAGCCCGGTGCTAGTCTCAGGAGAGGAGCTTCCTCCCCATCAGCTCTGCCTGTCCCAGCCTGGGGCACAGCTCCTCCCTGCCTGCCGCGCTGCCCCCCGGGGTTGTTCCTGGTGGGCGAGGGAAGGGGCTCTGAAAGGCCCTTTGAGACGACCTTTGTCCCATGGGAGCAGCTCGAGCCCTGAGTCCTCCTCCCTGTGCTGTCCCTGCAGTGTGGGTCCCCGTCCCCAGCAGCGCTGGCCATGAGCACGGTCCGCAGGGCTCACCCCGATAACACCCGCTGCTCCTCTCGCCAAGCTCCTCTTCAGAGGGGTCCCTGACCAAGCTGCAGCCTGACCCCAGGGACAGCGAGGAGGAAGATGGTCCTGGCGCAGCACCAGGTAACGAAGGGCGAGGCAGAGGAAGGGTCGGTCTCTCCTCCCCATAGCTGTGTGACTGACAGCAGCGTCACTGAGTGTCGCCATCGGGGTGGGGAGGAATCGCCCTCCGGAGTGACTGCCGAGCTGTGTGGAGTGGCTGAGGGCCAGACGTGCCTGTCCAAGCTGGATGTCTGCAGCCCTGTGCCCTGCAGGGTCGCATGGGGACTTCCCGGGCTCAATCCATCCCTGCCTCCAGCAGGTCCTGAGCTCGCCACGAGGAGCCGTGCCTCAAGGCACCAGCATCTATCTCCCTGAGCACGTGGGGAGTCTCCACAGCCAGCTCTGGTGCAGAGCCTGGCACTGCCGACCCTGCAGCTGAGCGAGAGCGATTCCCACTGCTGCACGCATGCTCCTGCGACCCTGGGGGAGGTGGGCAGGACACTGGGTCTCCTGTGGCCCCACCAACACCAGCGTCTCAACCCCTCCTTCCTGCACGGCCTTCCTTCCTCCGCTCTGCGGGAGGCCTCTTCTCACTGCCGCCAGCTCCTCTCTGCTTTCAGATGTCCCCGTCCTGCCCAGGCACAGAACTACCTCATACTGTAACTTGGCAAGGGGATTGGTAGAACGAAGATGAATAGTGCATAGTTCTGATTGGTTATGTAAAACAAAGTATAAAATAAAGTTGTAACAAAAAACTGCTCAGGGTCCTTGTGCTCCCAGCCAAGAAGCACCTTATAGCTAACAATAAAATTCAGCAGCTAAGAAATCTGACACCTGCTGCTCGTTACCGGTGTACACGAAAAAACAAAAAAGAATAGATAATTTTATCAGCAACTTCCCATTAATTGGATACACGATCACACCTCACGCACACACACAGTCTTTTGCGAGGCCCATAAAGGAGGAGCTTCCCATTTCTCCTGTGAACACCTGCACAGCGACTGCCCATCCTTCCGGAGACATTCAGTTCCCCATGGCAATTCTCCTTCTCCTTCGCATTTCTCTTTTCCTTTTCCTCCCTTTCCCTTCCCTTCCCTTCTCTTTCCTTTCCTTTTCTTTCCCTTCCCTTCCCTTCCCTTCCCTTCCCTTCCCTTCCCTTCCTTTCCCTTCCCCACCCTGCTCCTGCCCCTGTCCCTTCTCTTTTTCCAGCCACGCTGACTGAGCTGAAAAGAAATTTTGCATCTTCTGATGGAGGCATGTCTGATCAGGAAAACGGACCAAAACAGCCAAAGGCAAGCCAAGCCAAGCCGCATCTAGGGAGAGTGGTAGAGCTGGGGCTATCAAGATCCAATTCCTTTCTGCTCCTGTGCTTGCCATGGGAGAGTAACAGGAGGAAAAGATTGGCTTGTGGGTATCCTGGTTACCCACGCTGGAACATTTCCCTCCACATCCCTTCCTGGTGACCTTTCTGAAGGGTCTACTCTGCAGCATTTCTCTCTGCCTACTTCCTTCAATCCCTTTGCTACTGTTCTGAAACTGCTCGTCACCCAGCCTCCCGCTATGCTTCCTCTCGGCCACCCTTTGCTACCCCTTGGGGCCATCTCGCCTCTGGAACCTAGACACAAACTTTGGCCTTCAGTGGGCCTTAGCAGTGGTTACTCTGGTGCACAGACTTGCCCCATCGGCTTTTCTTCTCTTTCTGACCCTTCTGGTCACTAGACCACCTTCCTCCCCGCCTAGAGGCTCGTCCTTCTCTGCATGCGCTTCCCTGGAGCCTGGGAGATGGCTCCTGTGCACAGACCTACTGTGCCTCCTTGTGCGCTGCACTCCCAAAGCCATATTGCATGTGTCTATCCTTGACCTAGCCTTCAAGCTGCCAAGAATGAGCAGGGGAGGAACTCCTAATCAGTGTTTGGCAATGAGGTTTGTCCTTCAAGTTGGGAACATCCTGGAAATTGAAGGACCGCAGTAGCAGCGTAATTTGGCTTCTACACATAGACGCAGAGGAAGGAGAAGCAGGAGGCTCTCTTCCTAAATAGCCGAGTGTATGAAGTCTTGGTTAAGAAATTCTGGAAAATAATTATCCCATGGGATCGGCTTCCTCCACTGAGATACCCCTTTGTTCTCCCTTAGGATGCATCCTGAAAAACCGGAAAGAATTTGGTGGGGATCCCCTAATGAAAATAAAATTGAAACGGTATTGCAACCAATGGTGGCCCAAGTATAAATCAGATGAGGAGGAAAAATGGCCTGAAAATGGAACTTTGAGTTATAATACTGTTTTGCAGTTAATGTTGTTTTCTGGAAGGTTGGGAACATGGGATGAAGTACCATATGTGGATTTGTTTTTCACTTTATGAAACGATTATGAGGCAAGAAAAAAAGGAAATTGATGGATAATGACTCGAACAGTATGTATGTCTTGGCTGAAAAGGGGCAGAAGAAACAGAGATTGGAATGCTGTTCTGCATGTGACATTGGGAAGGGTTGTATTAAACAGTCTGAGGAATCAGAGGAAGTGCAAATGTTAGTAGCTAAAAGTAAAAAAGAAGAATCAGATAGTGATGAGGAATCACCTAGGGATGCTGAAATTGGAACCCCGGTGGGAGGAAGAACTAGAGCACAACGACCAGTAATACAGGCACCGCTTCAGCAAGCGATAGGGCCAGAAAGCTTGCCAGTATTTGTGCATGTGCCTTTTACAACCTCACATTTGCTAAATTGGAAGCAATCTGTAGGGTCTTATGGAGAAAACCCAGAAAGAATGTATCCATTGTTAGAAACAATTATGCTTACTTTCTTCTCCACAGAGAAGAAACATTTAATAAGGGTTTAAACGTTTAAAACATTTAATGCTGCCACGTATGGGAGTGTGCCTGGGGTGTCCCCGAGCCGCCACCTCCCCTCAGCCAGGGGCTGCCTTGTCCATGTCCCCGCCCATGCAGATCCCCCTTGGGGCCATGCAAGGGACAGCAGGAGAGTCTGGGTGCCTGTCATCATCTGCATCATCCTGGGGGCCCTGCTCTGCCTGCTCCTGACCCTCCTGGTGGGGCAAGCGCGAAGTGCCAGGGCTCAGCACAGAGGTGGGTCCTTCCCCATCGGTCTCAGGGTGGGCGGTGCCTCTTGGCAGCCCTGTGAGTGCTGTGGGGTGTGCGTGAGGGGCACAGATGGAGCTGGGGTAGGGGTGCTGCCTCCTCTCCTATCCCTGCCCCTTCACTGTCTGGCTGTGAGACATCAGCAAGCAGGCTGAAGAGAGCCCAAACGCAGCAGGAGATGGTGATGTGGGGGGAGAGAAATGGCAGAGAGGGGCTGTGGGAAAGAGGAGCAGCGGGAAATGCCTGAGGTTGCTGCTGGCCATGCTCTGGGCTGGAGGGGAGGCTGTGGGGCAGGAGCGGTGCTGGGAGGAGCGCAGGGCAGGGTGTCTGGTCCCTGGGCTGCTCCCTCTCTCCATCCCTGTTATGGACCCATCTGTCAGAGAGCAAGGAGCTCCCTGGGGAGAGGAGCTGCAGCAGCTGCTGCGGGGTCAGACCAGGGACGGGAGTTGGGGCCCAAAAGGGCACGGGGCTGTCTCTGAAGGGACAGGGTGAGGGTGACATTGCCCCAGACCATCTCCACAGGGATGTTGCAGTCACCAGGGAGGTGGCAGTGGTGCCTGGACAGAGCAGTGGGGCTGGGCTGTGGGGTCCGTCCTCAGCTGGCCCCGGCGAAGGCCTGGGTGACCGCGCTGGCGTCTGGTCTCCCGTCTCCATGCCCCTGTGCCGCCCCTGCCTCTGTCGACAGGCTCCAGGAGGTCTCTGGAGCCCTTCTCCGAGGCCACATAGCAGGAGATTGACTACAGCCAGCCGTGGGAGAAGCAGGCGAGGTTTGGTCGCTCAGGTTGGTCCCTTTGCCTCGGCCCTGACCCAGGACGGCACCTTGTCAGCCCCCGGGCCGGTGGTCCTCACAGTGCTGGGCCACGGGGTCTCTGGGGAGAGCAGCCCGGTGCTAGTCTCAGGAGAGGAGCTTCCTCCCCATCAGCTCTGCCTGTCCCAGCCTGGGGCACAGCTCCTCCCTGCCTGCCGCGCTGCCCCCCGGGGTTGTTCCTGGTGGGCGAGGGAAGGGGCTCTGAAAGGCCCTTTGAGACGACCTTTGTCCCATGGGAGCAGCTCGAGCCCTGAGTCCTCCTCCCTGTGCTGTCCCTGCAGTGTGGGTCCCCGTCCCCAGCAGCGCTGGCCATGAGCACGGTCCGCAGGGCTCACCCCGATAACACCCGCTGCTCCTCTCGCCAAGCTCCTCTTCAGAGGGGTCCCTGACCAAGCTGCAGCCTGACCCCAGGGACAGCGAGGAGGAAGATGGTCCTGGCGCAGCACCAGGTAACGAAGGGCGAGGCAGAGGAAGGGTCGGTCTCTCCTCCCCATAGCTGTGTGACTGACAGCAGCGTCACTGAGTGTCGCCATCGGGGTGGGGAGGAATCGCCCTCCGGAGTGACTGCCGAGCTGTGTGGAGTGGCTGAGGGCCAGACGTGCCTGTCCAAGCTGGATGTCTGCAGCCCTGTGCCCTGCAGGGTCGCATGGGGACTTCCCGGGCTCAATCCATCCCTGCCTCCAGCAGGTCCTGAGCTCGCCACGAGGAGCCGTGCCTCAAGGCACCAGCATCTATCTCCCTGAGCACGTGGGGAGTCTCCACAGCCAGCTCTGGTGCAGAGCCTGGCACTGCCGACCCTGCAGCTGAGCGAGAGCAATTCCCACTGCTGCACGCATGCTCCTGCGACCCTGGGGGAGGTGGGCAGGACACTGGGTCTCCTGTGGCCCCACCAACACCAGCGTCTCAACCCCTCCTTCCTGCACGGCCTTCCTTCCTCCGCTCTGCGGGAGGCCTCTTCTCACTGCCGCCAGCTCCTCTCTGCTTTCAGATGTCCCCGTCCTGCCCAGGCACAGAACTACCTCATACTGTAACTTGGCAAGGGGATTGGTAGAACGAAGATGAATAGTGCATAGTTCTGATTGGTTATGTAAAACAAAGTATAAAATAAAGTTGTAACAAAAAACTGCTCAGGGTCCTTGTGCTCCCAGCCAAGAAGCACCTTATAGCTAACAATAAAATTCAGCAGCTAAGAAATCTGACACCTGCTGCTCGTTACCGGTGTACACGAAAAAACAAAAAAGAATAGATAATTTTATCAGCAACTTCCCATTAATTGGATACACGATCACACCTCACGCACACACACAGTCTTTTGCGAGGCCCATAAAGGAGGAGCTTCCCATTTCTCCTGTGAACACCTGCACAGCGACTGCCCATCCTTCCGGAGACATTCAGTTCCCCATGGCAATTCTCCTTCTCCTTCGCATTTCTCTTTTCCTTTTCCTCCCTTTCCCTTCCCTTCCCTTCTCTTTCCTTTCCTTTTCTTTCCCTTCCCTTCCCTTCCCTTCCCTTCCCTTCCTTTCCCTTCCCCACCCTGCTCCTGCCCCTGTCCCTTCTCTTTTTCCAGCCACGCTGACTGAGCTGAAAAGAAATTTTGCATCTTCTGATGGAGGCATGTCTGATCAGGAAAATGGACCAAAACAGCCAAAGGCAAGCCAAGCCAAGCCGCATCTAGGGAGAGTGGTAGAGCTGGGGCTATCAAGATCCAATTCCTTTCTGCTCCTGTGCTTGCCATGGGAGAGTAACAGGAGGAAAAGATTGGCTTGTGGGTATCCTGGTTACCCACGCTGGAACATTTCCCTCCACATCCCTTCCTGGTGACCTTTCTGAAGGGTCTACTCTGCAGCATTTCTCTCTGCCTACTTCCTTCAATCCCTTTGCTACTGTTCTGAAACTGCTCGTCACCCAGCCTCCCGCTATGCTTCCTCTCGGCCACCCTTTGCTACCCCTTGGGGCCATCTCGCCTCTGGAACCTAGACACAAACTTTGGCCTTCAGTGGGCCTTAGCAGTGGTTACTCTGGTGCACAGACTTGCCCCATCGGCTTTTCTTCTCTTTCTGACCCTTCTGGTCACTAGACCACCTTCCTCCCCGCCTAGAGGCTCGTCCTTCTCTGCATGCGCTTCCCTGGAGCCTGGGAGATGGCTCCTGTGCGCAGACCTACTGTGCCTCCTTGTGCGCTGCACTCCCAAAGCCATATTGCATGTGTCTATCCTTGACCTAGCCTTCAAGCTGCCAAGAATGAGCAGGGGAGGAACTCCTAATCAGTGTTTGGCAATGAGGTTTGTCCTTCAAGTTGGGAACATCCTGGAAACTGAAGGACCGCAGTAGCAGCGTAATTTGGCTTCTACACATAGACGCAGAGGAAGGAGAAGCAGGAGGCTCTCTTCCTAAATAGCCGAGTGTATGAAGTCTTGGTTAAGAAATTCTGGAAAATAATTATCCCATGGGATCGGCTTCCTCCACTGAGATACCCCTTTGTTCTCCCTTAGGATGCATCCTGAAAAACCGGAAAGAATTTGGTGGGGATCCCCTAATGAAAATAAAATTGAAACGGTATTGCAACCAATGGTGGCCCAAGTATAAATCAGATGACGAGGAAAAATGGCCTGAAAATGGAACTTTGAGTTATAATACTGTTTTGCAGTTAATGTTGTTTTGTAGAAGGTTGGGAACATGGGATGAAGTACCATATGTGGATTTGTTTTTCACTTTACGAAACGATTATGAGGCAAGAAAAAAAGGAAATTGATGGATAATGACTCGAACAGTATGTATGTCTTGGCTGAAAAGGGGCAGAAGAAACAGAGATTGGAATGCTGTTCTGCATGTGACATTGGGAAGGGTTGTATTAAACAGTCTGAGGAATCAGAGGAAGTGCAAATGTTAGTAGCTAAAAGTAAAAAAGAAGAATCAGATAGTGATGAGGAATCACCTAGGGATGCTGAAATTGGAACCCCGGTGGGAGGAAGAACTAGAGCACAACGACCAGTAATACAGGCACCGCTTCAGCAAGCGATAGGGCCAGAAAGCTTGCCAGTATTTGTGCATGTGCCTTTTACAACCTCACATTTGCTAAATTGGAAGCAATCTGTAGGGTCTTATGGAGAAAACCCAGAAAGAATGTATCCATTGTTAGAAACAATTATGCTTACTTTCTTCTCCACAGAGAAGAAACATTTAATAAGGGTTTAAACGTTTAAAACATTTAATGCTGCCACGTATGGGAGTGTGCCTGGGGTGTCCCCGAGCCGCCACCTCCCCTCAGCCAGGGGCTGCCTTGTCCATGTCCCCGCCCATGCAGATCCCCCTTGGGGCCATGCAAGGGACAGCAGGAGAGTCTGGGTGCCTGTCATCATCTGCATCATCCTGGGGGCCCTGCTCTGCCTGCTCCTGACCCTCCTGGTGGGGCAAGCGCGAAGTGCCAGGGCTCAGCACAGAGGTGGGTCCTTCCCCATCGGTCTCAGGGTGGGCGGTGCCTCTTGGCAGCCCTGTGAGTGCTGTGGGGTGTGCGTGAGGGGCACAGATGGAGCTGGGGTAGGGGTGCTGCCTCCTCTCCTATCCCTGCCCCTTCACTGTCTGGCTGTGAGACATCAGCAAGCAGGCTGAAGAGAGCCCAAACGCAGCAGGAGATGGTGATGTGGGGGGAGAGAAATGGCAGAGAGGGGCTGTGGGAAAGAGGAGCAGCGGGAAATGCCTGAGGTTGCTGCTGGCCATGCTCTGGGCTGGAGGGGAGGCTGTGGGGCAGGAGCGGTGCTGGGAGGAGCGCAGGGCAGGGTGTCTGGTCCCTGGGCTGCTCCCTCTCTCCATCCCTGTTATGGACCCATCTGTCAGAGAGCAAGGAGCTCCCTGGGGAGAGGAGCTGCAGCAGCTGCTGCGGGGTCAGACCAGGGACGGGAGTTGGGGCCCAAAAGGGCACGGGGCTGTCTCTGAAGGGACAGGGTGAGGGTGACATTGCCCCAGACCATCTCCACAGGGATGTTGCAGTCACCAGGGAGGTGGCAGTGGTGCCTGGACAGAGCAGTGGGGCTGGGCTGTGGGGTCCGTCCTCAGCTGGCCCCGGCGAAGGCCTGGGTGACCGCGCTGGCGTCTGGTCTCCCGTCTCCATGCCCCTGTGCCGCCCCTGCCTCTGTCGACAGGCTCCAGGAGGTCTCTGGAGCCCTTCTCCGAGGCCACATAGCAGGAGATTGACTACAGCCAGCCGTGGGAGAAGCAGGCGAGGTTTGGTCGCTCAGGTTGGTCCCTTTGCCTCGGCCCTGACCCAGGACGGCACCTTGTCAGCCCCCGGGCCGGTGGTCCTCACAGTGCTGGGCCACGGGGTCTCTGGGGAGAGCAGCCCGGTGCTAGTCTCAGGAGAGGAGCTTCCTCCCCATCAGCTCTGCCTGTCCCAGCCTGGGGCACAGCTCCTCCCTGCCTGCCGCGCTGCCCCCCGGGGTTGTTCCTGGTGGGCGAGGGAAGGGGCTCTGAAAGGCCCTTTGAGACGACCTTTGTCCCATGGGAGCAGCTCGAGCCCTGAGTCCTCCTCCCTGTGCTGTCCCTGCAGTGTGGGTCCCCGTCCCCAGCAGCGCTGGCCATGAGCACGGTCCGCAGGGCTCACCCCGATAACACCCGCTGCTCCTCTCGCCAAGCTCCTCTTCAGAGGGGTCCCTGACCAAGCTGCAGCCTGACCCCAGGGACAGCGAGGAGGAAGATGGTCCTGGCGCAGCACCAGGTAACGAAGGGCGAGGCAGAGGAAGGGTCGGTCTCTCCTCCCCATAGCTGTGTGACTGACAGCAGCGTCACTGAGTGTCGCCATCGGGGTGGGGAGGAATCGCCCTCCGGAGTGACTGCCGAGCTGTGTGGAGTGGCTGAGGGCCAGACGTGCCTGTCCAAGCTGGATGTCTGCAGCCCTGTGCCCTGCAGGGTCGCATGGGGACTTCCCGGGCTCAATCCATCCCTGCCTCCAGCAGGTCCTGAGCTCGCCACGAGGAGCCGTGCCTCAAGGCACCAGCATCTATCTCCCTGAGCACGTGGGGAGTCTCCACAGCCAGCTCTGGTGCAGAGCCTGGCACTGCCGACCCTGCAGCTGAGCGAGAGCGATTCCCACTGCTGCACGCATGCTCCTGCGACCCTGGGGGAGGTGGGCAGGACACTGGGTCTCCTGTGGCCCCACCAACACCAGCGTCTCAACCCCTCCTTCCTGCACGGCCTTCCTTCCTCCGCTCTGCGGGAGGCCTCTTCTCACTGCCGCCAGCTCCTCTCTGCTTTCAGATGTCCCCGTCCTGCCCAGGCACAGAACTACCTCATACTGTAACTTGGCAAGGGGATTGGTAGAACGAAGATGAATAGTGCATAGTTCTGATTGGTTATGTAAAACAAAGTATAAAATAAAGTTGTAACAAAAAACTGCTCAGGGTCCTTGTGCTCCCAGCCAAGAAGCACCTTATAGCTAACAATAAAATTCAGCAGCTAAGAAATCTGACACCTGCTGCTCGTTACCGGTGTACACGAAAAAACAAAAAAGAATAGATAATTTTATCAGCAACTTCCCATTAATTGGATACACGATCACACCTCACGCACACACACAGTCTTTTGCGAGGCCCATAAAGGAGGAGCTTCCCATTTCTCCTGTGAACACCTGCACAGCGACTGCCCATCCTTCCGGAGACATTCAGTTCCCCATGGCAATTCTCCTTCTCCTTCGCATTTCTCTTTTCCTTTTCCTCCCTTTCCCTTCCCTTCCCTTCTCTTTCCTTTCCTTTTCTTTCCCTTCCCTTCCCTTCCCTTCCCTTCCCTTCCCTTCCCTTCCTTTCCCTTCCCCACCCTGCTCCTGCCCCTGTCCCTTCTCTTTTTCCAGCCACGCTGACTGAGCTGAAAAGAAATTTTGCATCTTCTGATGGAGGCATGTCTGATCAGGAAAACGGACCAAAACAGCCAAAGGCAAGCCAAGCCAAGCCGCATCTAGGGAGAGTGGTAGAGCTGGGGCTATCAAGATCCAATTCCTTTCTGCTCCTGTGCTTGCCATGGGAGAGTAACAGGAGGAAAAGATTGGCTTGTGGGTATCCTGGTTACCCACGCTGGAACATTTCCCTCCACATCCCTTCCTGGTGACCTTTCTGAAGGGTCTACTCTGCAGCATTTCTCTCTGCCTACTTCCTTCAATCCCTTTGCTACTGTTCTGAAACTGCTCGTCACCCAGCCTCCCGCTATGCTTCCTCTCGGCCACCCTTTGCTACCCCTTGGGGCCATCTCGCCTCTGGAACCTAGACACAAACTTTGGCCTTCAGTGGGCCTTAGCAGTGGTTACTCTGGTGCACAGACTTGCCCCATCGGCTTTTCTTCTCTTTCTGACCCTTCTGGTCACTAGACCACCTTCCTCCCCGCCTAGAGGCTCGTCCTTCTCTGCATGCGCTTCCCTGGAGCCTGGGAGATGGCTCCTGTGCGCAGACCTACTGTGCCTCCTTGTGCGCTGCACTCCCAAAGCCATATTGCATGTGTCTATCCTTGACCTAGCCTTCAAGCTGCCAAGAATGAGCAGGGGAGGAACTCCTAATCAGTGTTTGGCAATGAGGTTTGTCCTTCAAGTTGGGAACATCCTGGAAATTGAAGGACCGCAGTAGCAGCGTAATTTGGCTTCTACACATAGACGCAGAGGAAGGAGAAGCAGGAGGCTCTCTTCCTAAATAGCCGAGTGTATGAAGTCTTGGTTAAGAAATTCTGGAAAATAATTATCCCATGGGATCGGCTTCCTCCACTGAGATACCCCTTTGTTCTCCCTTAGGATGCATCCTGAAAAACCGGAAAGAATTTGGTGGGGATCCCCTAATGAAAATAAAATTGAAACGGTATTGCAACCAATGGTGGCCCAAGTATAAATCAGATGAGGAGGAAAAATGGCCTGAAAATGGAACTTTGAGTTATAATACTGTTTTGCAGTTAATGTTGTTTTCTGGAAGGTTGGGAACATGGGATGAAGTACCATATGTGGATTTGTTTTTCACTTTACGAAACGATTATGAGGCAAGAAAAAAAGGAAATTGATGGATAATGACTCGAACAGTATGTATGTCTTGGCTGAAAAGGGGCAGAAGAAACAGAGATTGGAATGCTGTTCTGCATGTGACATTGGGAAGGGTTGTATTAAACAGTCTGAGGAATCAGAGGAAGTGCAAATGTTAGTAGCTAAAAGTAAAAAAGAAGAATCAGATAGTGATGAGGAATCACCTAGGGATGCTGAAATTGGAACCCCGGTGGGAGGAAGAACTAGAGCACAACGACCAGTAATACAGGCACCGCTTCAGCAAGCGATAGGGCCAGAAAGCTTGCCAGTATTTGTGCATGTGCCTTTTACAACCTCACATTTGCTAAATTGGAAGCAATCTGTAGGGTCTTATGGAGAAAACCCAGAAAGAATGTATCCATTGTTAGAAACAATTATGCTTACTTTCTTCTCCACAGAGAAGAAACATTTAATAAGGGTTTAAACGTTTAAAACATTTAATGCTGCCACGTATGGGAGTGTGCCTGGGGTGTCCCCGAGCCGCCACCTCCCCTCAGCCAGGGGCTGCCTTGTCCATGTCCCCGCCCATGCAGATCCCCCTTGGGGCCATGCAAGGGACAGCAGGAGAGTCTGGGTGCCTGTCATCATCTGCATCATCCTGGGGGCCCTGCTCTGCCTGCTCCTGACCCTCCTGGTGGGGCAAGCGCGAAGTGCCAGGGCTCAGCACAGAGGTGGGTCCTTCCCCATCGGTCTCAGGGTGGGCGGTGCCTCTTGGCAGCCCTGTGAGTGCTGTGGGGTGTGCGTGAGGGGCACAGATGGAGCTGGGGTAGGGGTGCTGCCTCCTCTCCTATCCCTGCCCCTTCACTGTCTGGCTGTGAGACATCAGCAAGCAGGCTGAAGAGAGCCCAAACGCAGCAGGAGATGGTGATGTGGGGGGAGAGAAATGGCAGAGAGGGGCTGTGGGAAAGAGGAGCAGCGGGAAATGCCTGAGGTTGCTGCTGGCCATGCTCTGGGCTGGAGGGGAGGCTGTGGGGCAGGAGCGGTGCTGGGAGGAGCGCAGGGCAGGGTGTCTGGTCCCTGGGCTGCTCCCTCTCTCCATCCCTGTTATGGACCCATCTGTCAGAGAGCAAGGAGCTCCCTGGGGAGAGGAGCTGCAGCAGCTGCTGCGGGGTCAGACCAGGGACGGGAGTTGGGGCCCAAAAGGGCACGGGGCTGTCTCTGAAGGGACAGGGTGAGGGTGACATTGCCCCAGACCATCTCCACAGGGATGTTGCAGTCACCAGGGAGGTGGCAGTGGTGCCTGGACAGAGCAGTGGGGCTGGGCTGTGGGGTCCGTCCTCAGCTGGCCCCGGCGAAGGCCTGGGTGACCGCGCTGGCGTCTGGTCTCCCGTCTCCATGCCCCTGTGCCGCCCCTGCCTCTGTCGACAGGCTCCAGGAGGTCTCTGGAGCCCTTCTCCGAGGCCACATAGCAGGAGATTGACTACAGCCAGCCGTGGGAGAAGCAGGCGAGGTTTGGTCGCTCAGGTTGGTCCCTTTGCCTCGGCCCTGACCCAGGACGGCACCTTGTCAGCCCCCGGGCCGGTGGTCCTCACAGTGCTGGGCCACGGGGTCTCTGGGGAGAGCAGCCCGGTGCTAGTCTCAGGAGAGGAGCTTCCTCCCCATCAGCTCTGCCTGTCCCAGCCTGGGGCACAGCTCCTCCCTGCCTGCCGCGCTGCCCCCCGGGGTTGTTCCTGGTGGGCGAGGGAAGGGGCTCTGAAAGGCCCTTTGAGACGACCTTTGTCCCATGGGAGCAGCTCGAGCCCTGAGTCCTCCTCCCTGTGCTGTCCCTGCAGTGTGGGTCCCCGTCCCCAGCAGCGCTGGCCATGAGCACGGTCCGCAGGGCTCACCCCGATAACACCCGCTGCTCCTCTCGCCAAGCTCCTCTTCAGAGGGGTCCCTGACCAAGCTGCAGCCTGACCCCAGGGACAGCGAGGAGGAAGATGGTCCTGGCGCAGCACCAGGTAACGAAGGGCGAGGCAGAGGAAGGGTCGGTCTCTCCTCCCCATAGCTGTGTGACTGACAGCAGCGTCACTGAGTGTCGCCATCGGGGTGGGGAGGAATCGCCCTCCGGAGTGACTGCCGAGCTGTGTGGAGTGGCTGAGGGCCAGACGTGCCTGTCCAAGCTGGATGTCTGCAGCCCTGTGCCCTGCAGGGTCGCATGGGGACTTCCCGGGCTCAATCCATCCCTGCCTCCAGCAGGTCCTGAGCTCGCCACGAGGAGCCGTGCCTCAAGGCACCAGCATCTATCTCCCTGAGCACGTGGGGAGTCTCCACAGCCAGCTCTGGTGCAGAGCCTGGCACTGCCGACCCTGCAGCTGAGCGAGAGCGATTCCCACTGCTGCACGCATGCTCCTGCGACCCTGGGGGAGGTGGGCAGGACACTGGGTCTCCTGTGGCCCCACCAACACCAGCGTCTCAACCCCTCCTTCCTGCACGGCCTTCCTTCCTCCGCTCTGCGGGAGGCCTCTTCTCACTGCCGCCAGCTCCTCTCTGCTTTCAGATGTCCCCGTCCTGCCCAGGCACAGAACTACCTCATACTGTAACTTGGCAAGGGGATTGGTAGAACGAAGATGAATAGTGCATAGTTCTGATTGGTTATGTAAAACAAAGTATAAAATAAAGTTGTAACAAAAAACTGCTCAGGGTCCTTGTGCTCCCAGCCAAGAAGCACCTTATAGCTAACAATAAAATTCAGCAGCTAAGAAATCTGACACCTGCTGCTCGTTACCGGTGTACACGAAAAAACAAAAAAGAATAGATAATTTTATCAGCAACTTCCCATTAATTGGATACACGATCACACCTCACGCACACACACAGTCTTTTGCGAGGCCCATAAAGGAGGAGCTTCCCATTTCTCCTGTGAACACCTGCACAGCGACTGCCCATCCTTCCGGAGACATTCAGTTCCCCATGGCAATTCTCCTTCTCCTTCGCATTTCTCTTTTCCTTTTCCTCCCTTTCCCTTCCCTTCCCTTCTCTTTCCTTTCCTTTTCTTTCCCTTCCCTTCCCTTCCCTTCCCTTCCCTTCCCTTCCCTTCCTTTCCCTTCCCCACCCTGCTCCTGCCCCTGTCCCTTCTCTTTTTCCAGCCACGCTGACTGAGCTGAAAAGAAATTTTGCATCTTCTGATGGAGGCATGTCTGATCAGGAAAACGGACCAAAACAGCCAAAGGCAAGCCAAGCCAAGCCGCATCTAGGGAGAGTGGTAGAGCTGGGGCTATCAAGATCCAATTCCTTTCTGCTCCTGTGCTTGCCATGGGAGAGTAACAGGAGGAAAAGATTGGCTTGTGGGTATCCTGGTTACCCACGCTGGAACATTTCCCTCCACATCCCTTCCTGGTGACCTTTCTGAAGGGTCTACTCTGCAGCATTTCTCTCTGCCTACTTCCTTCAATCCCTTTGCTACTGTTCTGAAACTGCTCGTCACCCAGCCTCCCGCTATGCTTCCTCTCGGCCACCCTTTGCTACCCCTTGGGGCCATCTCGCCTCTGGAACCTAGACACAAACTTTGGCCTTCAGTGGGCCTTAGCAGTGGTTACTCTGGTGCACAGACTTGCCCCATCGGCTTTTCTTCTCTTTCTGACCCTTCTGGTCACTAGACCACCTTCCTCCCCGCCTAGAGGCTCGTCCTTCTCTGCATGCGCTTCCCTGGAGCCTGGGAGATGGCTCCTGTGCGCAGACCTACTGTGCCTCCTTGTGCGCTGCACTCCCAAAGCCATATTGCATGTGTCTATCCTTGACCTAGCCTTCAAGCTGCCAAGAATGAGCAGGGGAGGAACTCCTAATCAGTGTTTGGCAATGAGGTTTGTCCTTCAAGTTGGGAACATCCTGGAAATTGAAGGACCGCAGTAGCAGCGTAATTTGGCTTCTACACATAGACGCAGAGGAAGGAGAAGCAGGAGGCTCTCTTCCTAAATAGCCGAGTGTATGAAGTCTTGGTTAAGAAATTCTGGAAAATAATTATCCCATGGGATCGGCTTCCTCCACTGAGATACCCCTTTGTTCTCCCTTAGGATGCATCCTGAAAAACCGGAAAGAATTTGGTGGGGATCCCCTAATGAAAATAAAATTGAAACGGTATTGCAACCAATGGTGGCCCAAGTATAAATCAGATGACGAGGAAAAATGGCCTGAAAATGGAACTTTGAGTTATAATACTGTTTTGCAGTTAATGTTGTTTTCTGGAAGGTTGGGAACATGGGATGAAGTACCATATGTGGATTTGTTTTTCACTTTACGAAACGATTATGAGGCAAGAAAAAAAGGAAATTGATGGATAATGACTCGAACAGTATGTATGTCTTGGCTGAAAAGGGGCAGAAGAAACAGAGATTGGAATGCTGTTCTGCATGTGACATTGGGAAGGGTTGTATTAAACAGTCTGAGGAATCAGAGGAAGTGCAAATGTTAGTAGCTAAAAGTAAAAAAGAAGAATCAGATAGTGATGAGGAATCACCTAGGGATGCTGAAATTGGAACCCCGGTGGGAGGAAGAACTAGAGCACAACGACCAGTAATACAGGCACCGCTTCAGCAAGCGATAGGGCCAGAAAGCTTGCCAGTATTTGTGCATGTGCCTTTTACAACCTCACATTTGCTAAATTGGAAGCAATCTGTAGGGTCTTATGGAGAAAACCCAGAAAGAATGTATCCATTGTTAGAAACAATTATGCTTACTTTCTTCTCCACAGAGAAGAAACATTTAATAAGGGTTTAAACGTTTAAAACATTTAATGCTGCCACGTATGGGAGTGTGCCTGGGGTGTCCCCGAGCCCCCACCTCCCCTCAGCCAGGGGCTGCCTTGTCCATGTCCCCGCCCATGCAGATCCCCCTTGGGGCCATGCAAGGGACAGCAGGAGAGTCTGGGTGCCTGTCATCATCTGCATCATCCTGGGGGCCCTGCTCTGCCTGCTCCTGACCCTCCTGGTGGGGCAAGCGCGAAGTGCCAGGGCTCAGCACAGAGGTGGGTCCTTCCCCATCGGTCTCAGGGTGGGCGGTGCCTCTTGGCAGCCCTGTGAGTGCTGTGGGGTGTGCGTGAGGGGCACAGATGGAGCTGGGGTAGGGGTGCTGCCTCCTCTCCTATCCCTGCCCCTTCACTGTCTGGCTGTGAGACATCAGCAAGCAGGCTGAAGAGAGCCCAAACGCAGCAGGAGATGGTGATGTGGGGGGAGAGAAATGGCAGAGAGGGGCTGTGGGAAAGAGGAGCAGCGGGAAATGCCTGAGGTTGCTGCTGGCCATGCTCTGGGCTGGAGGGGAGGCTGTGGGGCAGGAGCGGTGCTGGGAGGAGCGCAGGGCAGGGTGTCTGGTCCCTGGGCTGCTCCCTCTCTCCATCCCTGTTATGGACCCATCTGTCAGAGAGCAAGGAGCTCCCTGGGGAGAGGAGCTGCAGCAGCTGCTGCGGGGTCAGACCAGGGACGGGAGTTGGGGCCCAAAAGGGCACGGGGCTGTCTCTGAAGGGACAGGGTGAGGGTGACATTGCCCCAGACCATCTCCACAGGGATGTTGCAGTCACCAGGGAGGTGGCAGTGGTGCCTGGACAGAGCAGTGGGGCTGGGCTGTGGGGTCCGTCCTCAGCTGGCCCCGGCGAAGGCCTGGGTGACCGCGCTGGCGTCTGGTCTCCCGTCTCCATGCCCCTGTGCCGCCCCTGCCTCTGTCGACAGGCTCCAGGAGGTCTCTGGAGCCCTTCTCCGAGGCCACATAGCAGGAGATTGACTACAGCCAGCCGTGGGAGAAGCAGGCGAGGTTTGGTCGCTCAGGTTGGTCCCTTTGCCTCGGCCCTGACCCAGGACGGCACCTTGTCAGCCCCCGGGCCGGTGGTCCTCACAGTGCTGGGCCACGGGGTCTCTGGGGAGAGCAGCCCGGTGCTAGTCTCAGGAGAGGAGCTTCCTCCCCATCAGCTCTGCCTGTCCCAGCCTGGGGCACAGCTCCTCCCTGCCTGCCGCGCTGCCCCCCGGGGTTGTTCCTGGTGGGCGAGGGAAGGGGCTCTGAAAGGCCCTTTGAGACGACCTTTGTCCCATGGGAGCAGCTCGAGCCCTGAGTCCTCCTCCCTGTGCTGTCCCTGCAGTGTGGGTCCCCATCCCCAGCAGCGCTGGCCATGAGCACGGTCCGCAGGGCTCACCCCGATAACACCCGCTGCTCCTCTCGCCAAGCTCCTCTTCAGAGGGGTCCCTGACCAAGCTGCAGCCTGACCCCAGGGACAGCGAGGAGGAAGATGGTCCTGGCGCAGCACCAGGTAACGAAGGGCGAGGCAGAGGAAGGGTCGGTCTCTCCTCCCCATAGCTGTGTGACTGACAGCAGCGTCACTGAGTGTCGCCATCGGGGTGGGGAGGAATCGCCCTCCGGAGTGACTGCCGAGCTGTGTGGAGTGGCTGAGGGCCAGACGTGCCTGTCCAAGCTGGATGTCTGCAGCCCTGTGCCCTGCAGGGTCGCATGGGGACTTCCCGGGCTCAATCCATCCCTGCCTCCAGCAGGTCCTGAGCTCGCCACGAGGAGCCGTGCCTCAAGGCACCAGCATCTATCTCCCTGAGCACGTGGGGAGTCTCCACAGCCAGCTCTGGTGCAGAGCCTGGCACTGCCGACCCTGCAGCTGAGCGAGAGCGATTCCCACTGCTGCACGCATGCTCCTGCGACCCTGGGGGAGGTGGGCAGGACACTGGGTCTCCTGTGGCCCCACCAACACCAGCGTCTCAACCCCTCCTTCCTGCACGGCCTTCCTTCCTCCGCTCTGCGGGAGGCCTCTTCTCACTGCCGCCAGCTCCTCTCTGCTTTCAGATGTCCCCGTCCTGCCCAGGCACAGAACTACCTCATACTGTAACTTGGCAAGGGGATTGGTAGAACGAAGATGAATAGTGCATAGTTCTGATTGGTTATGTAAAACAAAGTATAAAATAAAGTTGTAACAAAAAACTGCTCAGGGTCCTTGTGCTCCCAGCCAAGAAGCACCTTATAGCTAACAATAAAATTCAGCAGCTAAGAAATCTGACACCTGCTGCTCGTTACCAGTGTACACGAAAAAACAAAAAAGAATAGATAATTTTATCAGCAACTTCCCATTAATTGGATACACGATCACACCTCACGCACACACAGAGTCTTTTGCGAGGCCCATAAAGGAGGAGCTTCCCATTTCTCCTGTGAACACCTGCACAGCGACTGCCCATCCTTCCGGAGACATTCAGTTCCCCATGGCAATTCTCCTTCTCCTTCGCATTTCTCTTTTCCTTTTCCTCCCTTTCCCTTCCCTTCCCTTCTCTTTCCTTTCCTTTTCTTTCCCTTCCCTTCCCTTCCCTTCCCTTCCCTTCCTTTCCCTTCCCCACCCTGCTCCTGCCCCTGTCCCTTCTCTTTTTCCAGCCACGCTGACTGAGCTGAAAAGAAATTTTGCATCTTCTGATGGAGGCATGTCTGATCAGGAAAACGGACCAAAACAGCCAAAGGCAAGGCAAGCCAAGCCGCATCTAGGGAGAGTGGTAGAGCTGGGGTTATCAAGATCCAATTCCTTTCTGCTCCTGTGCTTGCCATGGGAGAGTAACAGGAGGAAAAGATTGGCTTGTGGGTATCCTGGTTACCCACGCTGGAACATTTCCCTCCACATCCCTTCCTGGTGACCTTTCTGAAGGGTCTACTCTGCAGCATTTCTCTCTGCCTACTTCCTTCAATCCCTTTGCTACTGTTCTGAAACTGCTCGTCACCCAGCCTCCCGCTATGCTTCCTCTCGGCCACCCTTTGCTACCCCTTGGGGCCATCTCGCCTCTGGAACCTAGACACAAACTTTGGCCTTCAGTGGGCCTTAGCAGTGGTTACTCTGGTGCACAGACTTGCCCCATCGGCTTTTCTTCTCTTTCTGACCCTTCTGGTCACTAGACCACCTTCCTCCCCGCCTAGAGGCTCGTCCTTCTCTGCATGCGCTTCCCTGGAGCCTGGGAGATGGCTCCTGTGCGCAGACCTACTGTGCCTCCTTGTGCGCTGCACTCCCAAAGCCATATTGCATGTGTCTATCCTTGACCTAGCCTTCAAGCTGCCAAGAATGAGCAGGGGAGGAACTCCTAATCAGTGTTTGGCAATGAGGTTTGTCCTTCAAGTTGGGAACATCCTGGAAATTGAAGGACCGCAGTAGCAGCGTAATTTGGCTTCTACACATAGACGCAGAGGAAGGAGAAGCAGGAGGCTCTCTTCCTAAATAGCCGAGTGTATGAAGTCTTGGTTAAGAAATTCTGGAAAATAATTATCCCATGGGATCGGCTTCCTCCACTGAGATACCCCTTTGTTCTCCCTTAGGATGCATCCTGAAAAACCGGAAAGAATTTGGTGGGGATCCCCTAATGAAAATAAAATTGAAACGGTATTGCAACCAATGGTGGCCCAAGTATAAATCAGATGACGAGGAAAAATGGCCTGAAAATGGAACTTTGAGTTATAATACTGTTTTGCAGTTAATGTTGTTTTCTGGAAGGTTGGGAACATGGGATGAAGTACCATATGTGGATTTGTTTTTCACTTTACGAAACGATTATGAGGCAAGAAAAAAAGGAAATTGATGGATAATGACTCGAACAGTATGTATGTCTTGGCTGAAAAGGGGCAGAAGAAACAGAGATTGGAATGCTGTTCTGCATGTGACATTGGGAAGGGTTGTATTAAACAGTCTGAGGAATCAGAGGAAGTGCAAATGTTAGTAGCTAAAAGTAAAAAAGAAGAATCAGATAGTGATGAGGAATCACCTAGGGATGCTGAAATTGGAACCCCGGTGGGAGGAAGAACTAGAGCACAACGACCAGTAATACAGGCACCGCTTCAGCAAGCGATAGGGCCAGAAAGCTTGCCAGTATTTGTGCATGTGCCTTTTACAACCTCACATTTGCTAAATTGGAAGCAATCTGTAGGGTCTTATGGAGAAAACCCAGAAAGAATGTATCCATTGTTAGAAACAATTATGCTTACTTTCTTCTCCACAGAGAAGAAACATTTAATAAGGGTTTAAACGTTTAAAACATTTAATGCTGCCACGTATGGGAGTGTGCCTGGGGTGTCCCCGAGCCGCCACCTCCCCTCAGCCAGGGGCTGCCTTGTCCATGTCCCCGCCCATGCAGATCCCCCTTGGGGCCATGCAAGGGACAGCAGGAGAGTCTGGGTGCCTGTCATCATCTGCATCATCCTGGGGGCCCTGCTCTGCCTGCTCCTGACCCTCCTGGTGGGGCAAGCGCGAAGTGCCAGGGCTCAGCACAGAGGTGGGTCCTTCCCCATCGGTCTCAGGGTGGGCGGTGCCTCTTGGCAGCCCTGTGAGTGCTGTGGGGTGTGCGTGAGGGGCACAGATGGAGCTGGGGTAGGGGTGCTGCCTCCTCTCCTATCCCTGCCCCTTCACTGTCTGGCTGTGAGACATCAGCAAGCAGGCTGAAGAGAGCCCAAACGCAGCAGGAGATGGTGATGTGGGGGGAGAGAAATGGCAGAGAGGGGCTGTGGGAAAGAGGAGCAGCGGGAAATGCCTGAGGTTGCTGCTGGCCATGCTCTGGGCTGGAGGGGAGGCTGTGGGGCAGGAGCGGTGCTGGGAGGAGCGCAGGGCAGGGTGTCTGGTCCCTGGGCTGCTCCCTCTCTCCATCCCTGTTATGGACCCATCTGTCAGAGAGCAAGGAGCTCCCTGGGGAGAGGAGCTGCAGCAGCTGCTGCGGGGTCAGACCAGGGACGGGAGTTGGGGCCCAAAAGGGCACGGGGCTGTCTCTGAAGGGACAGGGTGAGGGTGACATTGCCCCAGACCATCTCCACAGGGATGTTGCAGTCACCAGGGAGGTGGCAGTGGTGCCTGGACAGAGCAGTGGGGCTGGGCTGTGGGGTCCGTCCTCAGCTGGCCCCGGCGAAGGCCTGGGTGACCGCGCTGGCGTCTGGTCTCCCGTCTCCATGCCCCTGTGCCGCCCCTGCCTCTGTCGACAGGCTCCAGGAGGTCTCTGGAGCCCTTCTCCGAGGCCACATAGCAGGAGATTGACTACAGCCAGCCGTGGGAGAAGCAGGCGAGGTTTGGTCGCTCAGGTTGGTCCCTTTGCCTCGGCCCTGACCCAGGACGGCACCTTGTCAGCCCCCGGGCCGGTGGTCCTCACAGTGCTGGGCCACGGGGTCTCTGGGGAGAGCAGCCCGGTGCTAGTCTCAGGAGAGGAGCTTCCTCCCCATCAGCTCTGCCTGTCCCAGCCTGGGGCACAGCTCCTCCCTGCCTGCCGCGCTGCCCCCCGGGGTTGTTCCTGGTGGGCGAGGGAAGGGGCTCTGAAAGGCCCTTTGAGACGACCTTTGTCCCATGGGAGCAGCTCGAGCCCTGAGTCCTCCTCCCTGTGTTGTCCCTGCAGTGTGGGTCCCCGTCCCCAGCAGCGCTGGCCATGAGCACGGTCCGCAGGGCTCACCCCGATAACACCCGCTGCTCCTCTCGCCAAGCTCCTCTTCAGAGGGGTCCCTGACCAAGCTGCAGCCTGACCCCAGGGACAGCGAGGAGGAAGATGGTCCTGGCGCAGCACCAGGTAACGAAGGGCGAGGCAGAGGAAGGGTCGGTCTCTCCTCCCCATAGCTGTGTGACTGACAGCAGCGTCACTGAGTGTCGCCATCGGGGTGGGGAGGAATCGCCCTCCGGAGTGACTGCCGAGCTGTGTGGAGTGGCTGAGGGCCAGACGTGCCTGTCCAAGCTGGATGTCTGCAGCCCTGTGCCCTGCAGGGTCGCATGGGGACTTCCCGGGCTCAATCCATCCCTGCCTCCAGCAGGTCCTGAGCTCGCCACGAGGAGCCGTGCCTCAAGGCACCAGCATCTATCTCCCTGAGCACGTGGGGAGTCTCCACAGCCAGCTCTGGTGCAGAGCCTGGCACTGCCGACCCTGCAGCTGAGCGAGAGCGATTCCCACTGCTGCACGCATGCTCCTGCGACCCTGGGGGAGGTGGGCAGGACACTGGGTCTCCTGTGGCCCCACCAACACCAGCGTCTCAACCCCTCCTTCCTGCACGGCCTTCCTTCCTCCGCTCTGCGGGAGGCCTCTTCTCACTGCCGCCAGCTCCTCTCTGCTTTCAGATGTCCCCGTCCTGCCCAGGCACAGAACTACCTCATACTGTAACTTGGCAAGGGGATTGGTAGAACGAAGATGAATAGTGCATAGTTCTGATTGGTTATGTAAAACAAAGTATAAAATAAAGTTGTAACAAAAAACTGCTCAGGGTCCTTGTGCTCCCAGCCAAGAAGCACCTTATAGCTAACAATAAAATTCAGCAGCTAAGAAATCTGACACCTGCTGCTCGTTACCGGTGTACACGAAAAAACAAAAAAGAATAGATAATTTTATCAGCAACTTCCCATTAATTGGATACACGATCACACCTCACGCACACACAGAGTCTTTTGCGAGGCCCATAAAGGAGGAGCTTCCCATTTCTCCTGTGAACACCTGCACAGCGACTGCCCATCCTTCCGGAGACATTCAGTTCCCCATGGCAATTCTCCTTCTCCTTCGCATTTCTCTTTTCCTTTTCCTCCCTTTCCCTTCCCTTCCCTTCTCTTTCCTTTCCTTTTCTTTCCCTTCCCTTCCCTTCCCTTCCCTTCCCTTCCCTTCCCTTCCCTTCCCTTCCCTTCCCTTCCCTTCCCTTCCCTTCCCTTCCTTTCCCTTCCCCACCCTGCTCCTGCCCCTGTCCCTTCTCTTTTTCCAGCCACGCTGACTGAGCTGAAAAGAAATTTTGCATCTTCTGATGGAGGCATGTCTGATCAGGAAAACGGACCAAAACAGCCAAAGGCAAGCCAAGCCAAGCCGCATCTAGGGAGAGTGGTAGAGCTGGGGCTATCAAGATCCAATTCCTTTCTGCTCCTGTGCTTGCCATGGGAGAGTAACAGGAGGAAAAGATTGGCTTGTGGGTATCCTGGTTACCCACGCTGGAACATTTCCCTCCACATCCCTTCCTGGTGACCTTTCTGAAGGGTCTACTCTGCAGCATTTCTCTCTGCCTACTTCCTTCAATCCCTTTGCTACTGTTCTGAAACTGCTCGTCACCCAGCCTCCCGCTATGCTTCCTCTCGGCCACCCTTTGCTACCCCTTGGGGCCATCTCGCCTCTGGAACCTAGACACAAACTTTGGCCTTCAGTGGGCCTTAGCAGTGGTTACTCTGGTGCACAGACTTGCCCCATCGGCTTTTCTTCTCTTTCTGACCCTTCTGGTCACTAGACCACCTTCCTCCCCGCCTAGAGGCTCGTCCTTCTCTGCATGCGCTTCCCTGGAGCCTGGGAGATGGCTCCTGTGCGCAGACCTACTGTGCCTCCTTGTGCGCTGCACTCCCAAAGCCATATTGCATGTGTCTATCCTTGACCTAGCCTTCAAGCTGCCAAGAATGAGCAGGGGAGGAACTCCTAATCAGTGTTTGGCAATGAGGTTTGTCCTTCAAGTTGGGAACATCCTGGAAATTGAAGGACCGCAGTAGCAGCGTAATTTGGCTTCTACACATAGACGCAGAGGAAGGAGAAGCAGGAGGCTCTCTTCCTAAATAGCCGAGTGTATGAAGTCTTGGTTAAGAAATTCTGGAAAATAATTATCCCATGGGATCGGCTTCCTCCACTGAGATACCCCTTTGTTCTCCCTTAGGATGCATCCTGAAAAACCGGAAAGAATTTGGTGGGGATCCCCTAATGAAAATAAAATTGAAACGGTATTGCAACCAATGGTGGCCCAAGTATAAATCAGATGAGGAGGAAAAATGGCCTGAAAATGGAACTTTGAGTTATAATACTGTTTTGCAGTTAATGTTGTTTTCTGGAAGGTTGGGAACATGGGATGAAGTACCATATGTGGATTTGTTTTTCACTTTACGAAACGATTATGAGGCAAGAAAAAAAGGAAATTGATGGATAATGACTCGAACAGTATGTATGTCTTGGCTGAAAAGGGGCAGAAGAAACAGAGATTGGAATGCTGTTCTGCATGTGACATTGGGAAGGGTTGTATTAAACAGTCTGAGGAATCAGAGGAAGTGCAAATGTTAGTAGCTAAAAGTAAAAAAGAAGAATCAGATAGTGATGAGGAATCACCTAGGGATGCTGAAATTGGAACCCCGGTGGGAGGAAGAACTAGAGCACAACGACCAGTAATACAGGCACCGCTTCAGCAAGCGATAGGGCCAGAAAGCTTGCCAGTATTTGTGCATGTGCCTTTTACAACCTCACATTTGCTAAATTGGAAGCAATCTGTAGGGTCTTATGGAGAAAACCCAGAAAGAATGTATCCATTGTTAGAAACAATTATGCTTACTTTCTTCTCCACAGAGAAGAAACATTTAATAAGGGTTTAAACGTTTAAAACATTTAATGCTGCCACGTATGGGAGTGTGCCTGGGGTGTCCCCGAGCCGCCACCTCCCCTCAGCCAGGGGCTGCCTTGTCCATGTCCCCGCCCATGCAGATCCCCCTTGGGGCCATGCAAGGGACAGCAGGAGAGTCTGGGTGCCTGTCATCATCTGCATCATCCTGGGGGCCCTGCTCTGCCTGCTCCTGACCCTCCTGGTGGGGCAAGCGCGAAGTGCCAGGGCTCAGCACAGAGGTGGGTCCTTCCCCATCGGTCTCAGGGTGGGCGGTGCCTCTTGGCAGCCCTGTGAGTGCTGTGGGGTGTGCGTGAGGGGCACAGATGGAGCTGGGGTAGGGGTGCTGCCTCCTCTCCTATCCCTGCCCCTTCACTGTCTGGCTGTGAGACATCAGCAAGCAGGCTGAAGAGAGCCCAAACGCAGCAGGAGATGGTGATGTGGGGGGAGAGAAATGGCAGAGAGGGGCTGTGGGAAAGAGGAGCAGCGGGAAATGCCTGAGGTTGCTGCTGGCCATGCTCTGGGCTGGAGGGGAGGCTGTGGGGCAGGAGCGGTGCTGGGAGGAGCGCAGGGCAGGGTGTCTGGTCCCTGGGCTGCTCCCTCTCTCCATCCCTGTTATGGACCCATCTGTCAGAGAGCAAGGAGCTCCCTGGGGAGAGGAGCTGCAGCAGCTGCTGCGGGGTCAGACCAGGGACGGGAGTTGGGGCCCAAAAGGGCACGGGGCTGTCTCTGAAGGGACAGGGTGAGGGTGACATTGCCCCAGACCATCTCCACAGGGATGTTGCAGTCACCAGGGAGGTGGCAGTGGTGCCTGGACAGAGCAGTGGGGCTGGGCTGTGGGGTCCGTCCTCAGCTGGCCCCGGCGAAGGCCTGGGTGACCGCGCTGGCGTCTGGTCTCCCGTCTCCATGCCCCTGTGCCGCCCCTGCCTCTGTCGACAGGCTCCAGGAGGTCTCTGGAGCCCTTCTCCGAGGCCACATAGCAGGAGATTGACTACAGCCAGCCGTGGGAGAAGCAGGCGAGGTTTGGTCGCTCAGGTTGGTCCCTTTGCCTCGGCCCTGACCCAGGACGGCACCTTGTCAGCCCCCGGGCCGGTGGTCCTCACAGTGCTGGGCCACGGGGTCTCTGGGGAGAGCAGCCCGGTGCTAGTCTCAGGAGAGGAGCTTCCTCCCCATCAGCTCTGCCTGTCCCAGCCTGGGGCACAGCTCCTCCCTGCCTGCCGCGCTGCCCCCCGGGGTTGTTCCTGGTGGGCGAGGGAAGGGGCTCTGAAAGGCCCTTTGAGACGACCTTTGTCCCATGGGAGCAGCTCGAGCCCTGAGTCCTCCTCCCTGTGCTGTCCCTGCAGTGTGGGTCCCCGTCCCCAGCAGCGCTGGCCATGAGCACGGTCCGCAGGGCTCACCCCGATAACACCCGCTGCTCCTCTCGCCAAGCTCCTCTTCAGAGGGGTCCCTGACCAAGCTGCAGCCTGACCCCAGGGACAGCGAGGAGGAAGATGGTCCTGGCGCAGCACCAGGTAACGAAGGGCGAGGCAGAGGAAGGGTCGGTCTCTCCTCCCCATAGCTGTGTGACTGACAGCAGCGTCACTGAGTGTCGCCATCGGGGTGGGGAGGAATCGCCCTCCGGAGTGACTGCCGAGCTGTGTGGAGTGGCTGAGGGCCAGACGTGCCTGTCCAAGCTGGATGTCTGCAGCCCTGTGCCCTGCAGGGTCGCATGGGGACTTCCCAGGCTCAATCCATCCCTGCCTCCAGCAGGTCCTGAGCTCGCCACGAGGAGCCGTGCCTCAAGGCACCAGCATCTATCTCCCTGAGCACGTGGGGAGTCTCCACAGCCAGCTCTGGTGCAGAGCCTGGCACTGCCGACCCTGCAGCTGAGCGAGAGCGATTCCCACTGCTGCACGCATGCTCCTGCGACCCTGGGGGAGGTGGGCAGGACACTGGGTCTCCTGTGGCCCCACCAACACCAGCGTCTCAACCCCTCCTTCCTGCACGGCCTTCCTTCCTCCGCTCTGCGGGAGGCCTCTTCTCACTGCCGCCAGCTCCTCTCTGCTTTCAGATGTCCCCGTCCTGCCCAGGCACAGAACTACCTCATACTGTAACTTGGCAAGGGGATTGGTAGAACGAAGATGAATAGTGCATAGTTCTGATTGGTTATGTAAAACAAAGTATAAAATAAAGTTGTAACAAAAAACTGCTCAGGGTCCTTGTGCTCCCAGCCAAGAAGCACCTTATAGCTAACAATAAAATTCAGCAGCTAAGAAATCTGACACCTGCTGCTCGTTACCGGTGTACACGAAAAAACAAAAAAGAATAGATAATTTTATCAGCAACTTCCCATTAATTGGATACACGATCACACCTCACGCACACACAGAGTCTTTTGCGAGGCCCATAAAGGAGGAGCTTCCCATTTCTCCTGTGAACACCTGCACAGCGACTGCCCATCCTTCCGGAGACATTCAGTTCCCCATGGCAATTCTCCTTCTCCTTCGCATTTCTCTTTTCCTTTTCCTCCCTTTCCCTTCCCTTCCCTTCTCTTTCCTTTCCTTTTCTTTCCCTTCCCTTCCCTTCCCTTCCCTTCCCTTCCTTTCCCTTCCCCACCCTGCTCCTGCCCCTGTCCCTTCTCTTTTTCCAGCCACGCTGACTGAGCTGAAAAGAAATTTTGCATCTTCTGATGGAGGCATGTCTGATCAGGAAAACGGACCAAAACAGCCAAAGGCAAGCCAAGCCAAGCCGCATCTAGGGAGAGTGGTAGAGCTGGGGTTATCAAGATCCAATTCCTTTCTGCTCCTGTGCTTGCCATGGGAGAGTAACAGGAGGAAAAGATTGGCTTGTGGGTATCCTGGTTACCCACGCTGGAACATTTCCCTCCACATCCCTTCCTGGTGACCTTTCTGAAGGGTCTACTCTGCAGCATTTCTCTCTGCCTACTTCCTTCAATCCCTTTGCTACTGTTCTGAAACTGCTCGTCACCCAGCCTCCTGCTATGCTTCCTCTCGGCCACCCTTTGCTACCCCTTGGGGCCATCTCGCCTCTGGAACCTAGACACAAACTTTGGCCTTCAGTGGGCCTTAGCAGTGGTTACTCTGGTGCACAGACTTGCCCCATCGGCTTTTCTTCTCTTTCTGACCCTTCTGGTCACTAGACCACCTTCCTCCCCGCCTAGAGGCTCGTCCTTCTCTGCATGCGCTTCCCTGGAGCCTGGGAGATGGCTCCTGTGCGCAGACCTACTGTGCCTCCTTGTGCGCTGCACTCCCAAAGCCATATTGCATGTGTCTATCCTTGACCTAGCCTTCAAGCTGCCAAGAATGAGCAGGGGAGGAACTCCTAATCAGTGTTTGGCAATGAGGTTTGTCCTTCAAGTTGGGAACATCCTGGAAATTGAAGGACCGCAGTAGCAGCGTAATTTGGCTTCTACACATAGACGCAGAGGAAGGAGAAGCAGGAGGCTCTCTTCCTAAATAGCCGAGTGTATGAAGTCTTGGTTAAGAAATTCTGGAAAATAATTATCCCATGGGATCGGCTTCCTCCACTGAGATACCCCTTTGTTCTCCCTTAGGATGCATCCTGAAAAACCGGAAAGAATTTGGTGGGGATCCCCTAATGAAAATAAAATTGAAACGGTATTGCAACCAATGGTGGCCCAAGTATAAATCAGATGACGAGGAAAAATGGCCTGAAAATGGAACTTTGAGTTATAATACTGTTTTGCAGTTAATGTTGTTTTGTAGAAGGTTGGGAACATGGGATGAAGTACCATATGTGGATTTGTTTTTCACTTTACGAAACGATTATGAGGCAAGAAAAAAAGGAAATTGATGGATAATGACTCGAACAGTATGTATGTCTTGGCTGAAAAGGGGCAGAAGAAACAGAGATTGGAATGCTGTTCTGCATGTGACATTGGGAAGGGTTGTATTAAACAGTCTGAGGAATCAGAGGAAGTGCAAATGTTAGTAGCTAAAAGTAAAAAAGAAGAATCAGATAGTGATGAGGAATCACCTAGGGATGCTGAAATTGGAACCCCGGTGGGAGGAAGAACTAGAGCACAACGACCAGTAATACAGGCACCGCTTCAGCAAGCGATAGGGCCAGAAAGCTTGCCAGTATTTGTGCATGTGCCTTTTACAACCTCACATTTGCTAAATTGGAAGCAATCTGTAGGGTCTTATGGAGAAAACCCAGAAAGAATGTATCCATTGTTAGAAACAATTATGCTTACTTTCTTCTCCACAGAGAAGAAACATTTAATACTGGTTTAAACGTTTAAAACATTTAATGCTGCCACGTATGGGAGTGTGCCTGGGGTGTCCCCGAGCCCCCACCTCCCCTCGGCCAGGGGCTGCCTTGTCCATGTCCCCGCCCATGCAGATCCCCCTTGGGGCCATGCAAGGGACAGCAGGAGAGTCTGGGTGCCTGTCATCGTCTGCATCATCCTGGGGGCCCTGCTCTGCCTGCTCCTGACCCTCCTGGTGGGGCAAGCGCGAAGTGCCAGGGCTCAGCACAGAGGTGGGTCCTTCCCCATCGGTCTCAGGGTGGGCGGTGCCTCTTGGCAGCCCTGTGAGTGCTGTGGGGTGTGCGTGAGGGGCACAGATGGAGCTGGGGTAGGGGTGCTGCCTCCTCTCCTATCCCTGCCCCTTCACTGTCTGGCTGTGAGACATCAGCAAGCAGGCTGAAGAGAGCCCAAACGCAGCAGGAGATGGTGATGTGGGGGGAGAGAAATGGCAGAGAGGGGCTGTGGGAAAGAGGAGCAGCGGGAAATGCCTGAGGTTGCTGCTGGCCATGCTCTGGGCTGGAGGGGAGGCTGTGGGGCAGGAGCGGTGCTGGGAGGAGCGCAGGGCAGGGTGTCTGGTCCCTGGGCTGCTCCCTCTCTCCATCCCTGTTATGGACCCATCTGTCAGAGAGCAAGGAGCTCCCTGGGGAGAGGAGCTGCAGCAGCTGCTGCGGGGTCAGACCAGGGACGGGAGTTGGGGCCCAAAAGGGCACGGGGCTGTCTCTGAAGGGACAGGGTGAGGGTGACATTGCCCCAGACCATCTCCACAGGGATGTTGCAGTCACCAGGGAGGTGGCAGTGGTGCCTGGACAGAGCAGTGGGGCTGGGCTGTGGGGTCCGTCCTCAGCTGGCCCCGGCGAAGGCCTGGGTGACCGCGCTGGCGTCTGGTCTCCCGTCTCCATGCCCCTGTGCCGCCCCTGCCTCTGTCGACAGGCTCCAGGAGGTCTCTGGAGCCCTTCTCCGAGGCCACATAGCAGGAGATTGACTACAGCCAGCCGTGGGAGAAGCAGGCGAGGTTTGGTCGCTCAGGTTGGTCCCTTTGCCTCGGCCCTGACCCAGGACGGCACCTTGTCAGCCCCCGGGCCGGTGGTCCTCACAGTGCTGGGCCACGGGGTCGCTGGGGAGAGCAGCCCGGTGCTAGTCTCAGGAGAGGAGCTTCCTCCCCATCAGCTCTGCCTGTCCCAGCCTGGGGCACAGCTCCTCCCTGCCTGCCGCGCTGCCCCCCGGGGTTGTTCCTGGTGGGCGAGGGAAGGGGCTCTGAAAGGCCCTTTGAGACGACCTTTGTCCCATGGGAGCAGCTCGAGCCCTGAGTCCTCCTCCCTGTGCTGTCCCTGCAGTGTGGGTCCCCGTCCCCAGCAGCGCTGGCCATGAGCACGGTCCGCAGGGCTCACCCCGATAACACCCGCTGCTCCTCTCGCCAAGCTCCTCTTCAGAGGGGTCCCTGACCAAGCTGCAGCCTGACCCCAGGGACAGCGAGGAGGAAGATGGTCCTGGCGCAGCACCAGGTAACGAAGGGCGAGGCAGAGGAAGGGTCGGTCTCTCCTCCCCATAGCTGTGTGACTGACAGCAGCGTCACTGAGTGTCGCCATCGGGGTGGGGAGGAATCGCCCTCCGGAGTGACTGCCGAGCTGTGTGGAGTGGCTGAGGGCCAGACGTGCCTGTCCAAGCTGGATGTCTGCAGCCCTGTGCCCTGCAGGGTCGCATGGGGACTTCCCGGGCTCAATCCATCCCTGCCTCCAGCAGGTCCTGAGCTCGCCACGAGGAGCCGTGCCTCAAGGCACCAGCATCTATCTCCCTGAGCACGTGGGGAGTCTCCACAGCCAGCTCTGGTGCAGAGCCTGGCACTGCCGACCCTGCAGCTGAGCGAGAGCGATTCCCACTGCTGCACGCATGCTCCTGCGACCCTGGGGGAGGTGGGCAGGACACTGGGTCTCCTGTGGCCCCACCAACACCAGCGTCTCAACCCCTCCTTCCTGCACGGCCTTCCTTCCTCCGCTCTGCGGGAGGCCTCTTCTCACTGCCGCCAGCTCCTCTCTGCTTTCAGATGTCCCCGTCCTGCCCAGGCACAGAACTACCTCATACTGTAACTTGGCAAGGGGATTGGTAGAACGAAGATGAATAGTGCATAGTTCTGATTGGTTATGTAAAACAAAGTATAAAATAAAGTTGTAACAAAAAACTGCTCAGGGTCCTTGTGCTCCCAGCCAAGAAGCACCTTATAGCTAACAATAAAATTCAGCAGCTAAGAAATCTGACACCTGCTGCTCGTTACCGGTGTACACGAAAAAACAAAAAAGAATAGATAATTTTATCAGCAACTTCCCATTAATTGGATACACGATCACACCTCACGCACACACAGAGTCTTTTGCGAGGCCCATAAAGGAGGAGCTTCCCATTTCTCCTGTGAACACCTGCACAGCGACTGCCCATCCTTCCGGAGACATTCAGTTCCCCATGGCAATTCTCCTTCTCCTTCGCATTTCTCTTTTCCTTTTCCTCCCTTTCCCTTCCCTTCCCTTCTCTTTCCTTTCCTTTTCTTTCCCTTCCCTTCCCTTCCCTTCCCTTCCTTTCCCTTCCCCACCCTGCTCCTGCCCCTGTCCCTTCTCTTTTTCCAGCCACGCTGACTGAGCTGAAAAGAAATTTTGCATCTTCTGATGGAGGCATGTCTGATCAGGAAAACGGACCAAAACAGCCAAAGGCAAGCCAAGCCAAGCCGCATCTAGGGAGAGTGGTAGAGCTGGGGTTATCAAGATCCAATTCCTTTCTGCTCCTGTGCTTGCCATGGGAGAGTAACAGGAGGAAAAGATTGGCTTGTGGGTATCCTGGTTACCCACGCTGGAACATTTCCCTCCACATCCCTTCCTGGTGACCTTTCTGAAGGGTCTACTCTGCAGCATTTCTCTCTGCCTACTTCCTTCAATCCCTTTGCTACTGTTCTGAAACTGCTCGTCACCCAGCCTCCCGCTATGCTTCCTCTCGGCCACCCTTTGCTACCCCTTGGGGCCATCTCGCCTCTGGAACCTAGACACAAACTTTGGCCTTCAGTGGGCCTTAGCAGTGGTTACTCTGGTGCACAGACTTGCCCCATCGGCTTTTCTTCTCTTTCTGACCCTTCTGGTCACTAGACCACCTTCCTCCCCGCCTAGAGGCTCGTCCTTCTCTGCATGCGCTTCCCTGGAGCCTGGGAGACGGCTCCTGTGCGCAGACCTACTGTGCCTCCTTGTGCGCTGCACTCCCAAAGCCATATTGCACGTGTCTCACAGCGAGCTCACAAGACCACTTTTTGTAGGGGTAAAACCCGTAGGCGGCCGGGTCGGTTGGAGCAGCAAATCTCTCCAGCCAGAGTCACTGCAGGGCACTTGCTGCTGCCTGGAGAGCTCTAGGGCAATTAGGGGGAAGCATCCAACGAGCCCTAGTCCGCGCCTGAACTGGATACGCCCCTGACAAGGAGAGGAGAGAGGGGAGGAGGTGTCCCCAGGCAGAGGGGAGCCTCCTGCTCTCTCTGTCCTCTGCCCATGAGCACCCCACAGGGAGATCCCAGGGCCTGGGGAGTGCCGGGAGCACGGACCCACGAGTGCGCACAGGAGGAGGCCCCATTGATTCACCAAGCTCCCTTCAGCGCCGGGTCAGGCCAACGGACTCACCCTGGCAACCGTGGAGCAGCCGCACCACGGGCAACGGCGTGCCAGAGCTGCGGGCCCCAGCGTGGCCTCTCCAGTCCCCACGCCTCCATTTGCAGGGGTCAAGTTTGCACCAAGAGACAGGAGCCACGGGCAATCTGCTGCTCTAAGTGGGGACGCTCTTGTCATTAGGCTTCATTGTCAGGACTTGCAGGGCTAAGTCCTGCCTCAGCAGAAGAAGTCCAAGAGGAGAAGAGGGAAGGAGGAGGACTGCAAGGCTCAAAAGGAACAAAGCCCTCATGGGAAGGGGAGGGGGGCGGGACTTGCTCTCTTTTGGCCCTTCCCAAAGGCCCTGAGTTGTCTGATGCCTGCAAGGCAGAGCCCGTCCTCCTGGCTCGGAAAATATTGACCCTCTCTTTGTAAGTGGAGGACCTCCTTCCACAGGGCCTCTTTTTTCTTTCTTAGAAGGGGTAAGGGCTATTTGGGTGTTTCTGCCCACTTGGTGAGGGGAGCCCACGCGCACGCTGTGTGGCTGCTGCCTGGGCTCGTAGGTGGTGGGTGCCGGGACCTCGGCTCTGGCTGCCCAGGGCAGGTGTGTGTCACTACGCCGGGGTGGGCACGGCGGCCAGGGCTGGCGCTGGAAAGGGGCTGTGCCCCTGTGACAGCACAGAGGACAAGTCACAAAGGGAGGGGGCCGTCACCAGGGCACCCGCAGGTGTTGGCCCCGCAGCACTGCTGGGTCCACAGCTGTATGGCCTGGGCCAGCCCAGGCCGCAGCAGCCTCTGGAGGGTGAGTGTGGCAGTGGGGCAAGGCTGGGTGGGACGAGGGCCGGGCACCAACGCTGGCTCCCTCCCGGAGGTTTCCAGCACTGAAGCAAGGGCTGAGCCACGCAGAGCAGCGCGTTGGGTTAGGGATGTTGGCGCCCTGAGGGCTGGGGGCAGAGGTGCCCGGGGCTCCCAGTGAGCCCGGGTGCCCAGAAATCTGTTGGGGATGTGCCGGGCACCCGCAGCTCTGCAGGCCACTGCTCCCTTGGGGGGGCATGGGGCCTCGGGAGTCCCCACTCTGGTGGCACTTGCCCTTTCTGCACCCCTGCCCCTGGAACAAAGCCTGGCCAGGGTGCTGGGCCTCAGGGGAGGGTTGGCAGGATGGGCCCCACAGCATCAGCGTCTAGGGCCTGCATCCCCTTGGAGCCTGCGGGCACCAGGGCCCAAGCGCTTTCCCTGGGGCGGCCCGGGGTCCTCGCTCAGGCAGCGCTCACAAACCCCACCCTTGCTGCCTCCGAGCTCCCTCGCCCCTTCTCCCATCCTGCCCCTTCGTGCCTGCAGCTCCTGCCGCCAATCCGCAAGCTCTCTCCCAGCCAGCCCGGCTCACCTGCTTCTCTCCCATCTCCTCTAGGCCATGGCTGTGGGCCTTGTGCTCGTCCTGGCCATGCTGGGCATTGTCCTGCAGCCGCTGAAGGTCAGTGACCACATGGATGCAGCCACGGAGCAGCGGATGCAGCAGCACGAGGAGCAGCTGAGTCAGGAGATGACTCGGCTGCAGCAGGAGTTTGCGGAGACGATGCAGGAGCCGCAGAGCGGACTTTTCAGGAGAGACGTGGTCTTCGCCACCTGGGACCTGTGGCAGTTTGGGACCTTTGCTGGAGGCCTTGTGCTGCTCTTTGGGCTCTTCTGGATGGCCACGGAGCAGGACTTTGACAAGTCTGACAGCAGCAGTGGCCTGAGCTCCTCCAGCAGCGAGGAAGAGGGGGAAGGCGAGGAGCAGGAGGCTGCGGGCGCTGTGCACTGGCTCTCTCCTGAACAGCAGCTGGACTCCACAGGCCAGAGGGCCCTAGAGACCTTCTACGAGCAGCACCTCTGCGGGCCAGCGCAGGACGTGGCCCACACGTGCAAGGTGGTGGAGGAGCTGGTGGGCAACCTCCTCCATGCCTGCCACATGATCTCTTTGACAACTTTCTTGCCACGGCTGGAACGGTGCATCGGCGTGGGCAGTGTCTTTGAAGGCTGGAGCCACCGCGGGGAGGACACCGTCTACAGCCTGCTCGTGCCCCTGAAGCCACCACCCGGGCACTCCTTCCACCTGGAGCTGGGCACCGGTGAGGAGCTGCCGGCGAGGCACGGCCGTGTCCATGTGAAGCTGGAGTGCATGTGTGAGAGGGAGCAGCTGCTGGGGGACGTGCTGTGCTTCCGGCACCGCTCCCAGAGCCAAGTGCGCAGGTATCAGCGCCCCGGGCTCCTACACACCCTGTGCACCGGCTTCTACCTGGATGTGGAGAAAACCGCCCACTGGTTCCAGCTCTTTGTGAGAAACGCCTGGGACGTGATTGCTGCCGAACAAAACTGCCAGCTGACGGTGCTGCCCTCCTCCCGTTCCTGCAAGCTCCAGCTCGCATATGACTCTGGGAGGACCGTGCATGTTGAGATAATGCTGGGGGTGCAGCAAGACGACTTGGGGGTCTTTGTGGGCAGCCAGGAGGCGGAGGCTGGCCTCAGCAGCAGCACAACGTGGCTGGAGAGCTGTGCCCTGCAAGAGCTGCTGTTCTTCAGATTCGTGGCCAGGCAGGCCCCCCAGGACAGCTGCCACCTGGCGTGTCTGCAGCTCCTCACCTACCTCCTGGAGGGCTCGGTGCTTTCCTCTGTCCACCTGAAAACAGTCACCATGCACCTCCTGGCGCTGCTTCCCCCATCAGAGTGGTGCCCGGAGCATCTCCTGGAGCGTCTGAGGGATGTCCTGCACTACCTGCACCGCTGCCTGGAGGAGAAGGAGCTTCACCACTTCCTCCTAGGCAACGAGAGGGTGCCCAGGGAGGTCCCCCTGCCAGTGACCTTCCAAACGGCCAGCCCGCTCAACCTCTTCCAGCGCCTGGTGCAGGAGCCTGACGCCCACACCCAGGCACTGTGCGAGTTCACCGAGCTGCAGGATCGTCTCAGGAGCCTGTTAGACTGACGCCAAAAGAGGGTTCTGCAAATGGAGCAAAAGCACACTTTGGGGAACCTCACCTGATCCTGCTGAAGATGCCGTTGCAAGGAGGTGTGCGACAGAGGCTCCTGTGATCACCTGCACAGCGACTGCCCATCCTTCCGGAGACATTCGATTCCCCCTGGGAGCATTGCCCTATGCACACACCCCAATAAATTTGCCTCTTTTCACAAGCCCTCTGTCTGTGGCTGGCTGCCTCCATCTGGGCAACACTGTGTGGGGAACGCGGGCCCCATCCCGCCACAGGGATACACACCCAACATTGCCTCGTGTCTGGGAGATGACCAGCAATCACAAACACTAGCACACACCGGGCTACCCTATTTCCCCCAATCCCAGGAAGCTATTTGACAGTAGCAAGTGCGCTGCACAGATGACATTTGGGAGGTGCATCAGATGTACGGTTCCCATGCTGAACAGGCACAAAATAGGGCACCTGTGACAGTGTTCGCATGGCCAGCAAGGTTAAAGCTTTGGCAATGGCCTGTACTCAAAGCAGGCACACACGCCATACATGTCACGTGTCTGGGAAGTGCTGGCCTCACTGCAGCTGTGTGACACAACAGGTGCACGCATACATGTATTTGGGATACCTGCAGCAGAAATACAGCCCTCGTGTGCTGGGGAAGACTCACAAGCTGTTTCATAATCATCGCCTCAGAAGAGCTGCACGTGCCCGAGTGCTGGAGAAGTCCGGGCTGGCGTCCCGCACGCAGTCAGTAGGGGCAGAACGCAGCCATTCTGTCCAAGACAGGCAAGGCCATCACAACCCCCTCCCAACTGATGGGTCTTTGAAAGGTCACGGTCAAACGGAGACCATAGATTCTCTCTGCGTCTTCCACCCCAGAAGTTTGTTTTTTTTTTTCCTAAAAGGATGCAGGAACCAGGAAATAGTAGTGCATGTAGAGAAATGATGCTGTAGCATATAATGTACATATGTCTATAATGATATAATAAATAATATTGTAATTATCAAGATCCAATTCCTTTCTGCTCCTGTGCTTGCCATGGGAGAGTAACAGGAGGAAAAGATTGGCTTGTGGGTATCCTGGTTACCCACGCTGGAACATTTCCCTCCACATCCCTTCCTGGTGACCTTTCTGAAGGGTCTACTCTGCAGCATTTCTCTCTGCCTACTTCCTTCAATCCCTTTGCTACTGTTCTGAAACTGCTCGTCACCCAGCCTCCCGCTATGCTTCCTCTCGGCCACCCTTTGCTACCCCTTGGGGCCATCTCGCCTCTGGAACCTAGACACAAACTTTGGCCTTCAATGGGCCTTAGCAGTGGTTACTCTGGTGCACAGACTTGCCCCATCGGCTTTTCTTCTCTTTCTGACCCTTCTGGTCACTAGACCACCTTCCTCCCCGCCTAGAGGCTCGTCCTTCTCTGCATGCGCTTCCCTGGAGCCTGGGAGACGGCTCCTGTGCGCAGACCTACTGTGCCTCCTTGTGTGCTGCACTCCCAAAGCCATATTGCACGTGTCTCACAGCGAGCTCACAAGACCACTTTTTGTAGGGGTAAAACCCGTAGGCGGCCGGGTCGGTTGGAGCAGCAAATCTCTCCAGCCAGAGTCACTGCAGGGCACTTGCTGCTGCCTGGAGAGCTCTAGGGCAATTAGGGGGAAGCGTCCAACGAGCCCTAGTCCGCGCCTGAACTGGATACGCCCCTGACAAGGAGAGGAGAGAGGGGAGGAGGTGTCCCCAGGCAGAGGGGAGCCTCCTGCTCTCTCTGTCCTCTGCCCATGAGCACCCCACAGGGAGATCCCAGGGCCTGGGGAGTGCCGGGAGCACGGACCCACGAGTGCGCACAGGAGGAGGCCCCATTGATTCACCAAGCTCCCTTCAGTGCCGGGTCAGGCCAACGGACTCACCCTGGCAACCGTGGAGCAGCCGCACCACGGGCAACGGCGTGCCAGAGCTGCGGGCCCCAGCGTGGCCTCTCCAGTCCCCACGCCTCCATTTGCAGGGGTCAAGTTTGCACCAAGAGACAGGAGCCACGGGCAATCTGCTGCTCTAAGTGGGGACGCTCTTGTCATTAGGCTTCATTGTCAGGACTTGCAGGGCTAAGTCCTGCCTCAGCAGAAGAAGTCCAAGAGGAGAAGAGGGAAGGAGGAGGACTGCAAGGCTCAAAAGGAACAAAGCCCTCATGGGAAGGGGAGGGGGGCGGGACTTGCTCTCTTTTGGCCCTTCCCAAAGGCCCTGAGTTGTCTGATGCCTGCAAGGCAGAGCCCGTCCTCCTGGCTCGGAAAATATTGACCCTCTCTTTGTAAGTGGAGGACCTCCTTCCACAGGGCCTCTTTTTTCTTTCTTAGAAGGGGTAAGGGCTGTTTGGGTGCTTCTGCCCACTTGGTGAGGGGAGCCCACGCGCACGCTGTGTGGCTGCTGCCTGGGCTCGTAGGTGGTGGGTGCCGGGACCTCGGCTCTGGCTGCCCAGGGCAGGTGTGTGTCACTACGCCGGGGTGGGCACGGCGGCCAGGGCTGGCGCTGGAAAGGGGCTGTGCCCCTGTGACAGCACAGAGGACAAGTCACAAAGGGAGGGGGCCGTCACCAGGGCACCCGCAGGTGTTGGCCCCGCAGCACTGCTGGGTCCACAGCTGTATGGCCTGGGCCAGCCCAGGCCGCAGCAGCCTCTGGAGGGTGAGTGCGGCAGTGGGGCAAGGCTGGGTGGGACGAGGGCCGGGCACCAACGCTGGCTCCCTCCCGGAGGTTTCCAGCGCTGAAGCAAGGGCTGAGCCACGCAGAGCAGCGCGTTGGGTTAGGGATGTTGGCGCCCTGAGGGCTGGGGGCAGAGGTGCCCGGGGCTCCCAGTGAGCCCGGGTGCCCAGAAATCTGTTGGGGATGTGCCGGGCACCCGCAGCTCTGCAGGCCACTGCTCCCTTGGGGGGGCATGGGGCCTCGGGAGTCCCCACTCTGGTGGCACTTGCCCTTTCTGCACCCCTGCCCCTGGAACAAAGCCTGGCCAGGGTGCTGGGCCTCAGGGGAGGGTTGGCAGGATGGGCCCCACAGCATCAGCGTCTAGGGCCTGCATCCCCTTGGAGCCTGCGGGCACCAGGGCCCAAGCGCTTTCCCTGGGGCGGCCCGGGGTCCTCGCTCAGGCAGCGCTCACAAACCCCACCCTTGCTGCCTCCGAGCTCCCTCGCCCCTTCTCCCATCCTGCCCCTTCGTGCCTGCAGCTCCTGCCGCCAATCCGCAAGCTCTCTCCCAGCCAGCCCGGCTCACCTGCTTCTCTCCCATCTCCTCTAGGCCATGGCTGTGGGCCTTGTGCTCGTCCTGGCCATGCTGGGCATTGTCCTGCAGCCGCTGAAGGTCAGTGACCACATGGATGCGGCCACGGAGCAGCGGATGCAGCAGCACGAGGAGCAGCTGAGTCAGGAGATGACTCGGCTGCAGCAGGAGTTTGCGGAGACGATGCAGGAGCCGCAGAGCGGACTTTTCAGGAGAGACGTGGTCTTCGCCACCTGGGACCTGTGGCAGTTTGGGACCTTTGCTGGAGGCCTTGTGCTGCTCTTTGGGCTCTTCTGGATGGCCACGGAGCAGGACTTTGACAAGTCTGACAGCAGCAGTGGCCTGAGCTCCTCCAGCAGCGAGGAAGAGGGGGAAGGCGAGGAGCAGGAGGCTGCGGGCGCTGTGCACTGGCTCTCTCCTGAACAGCAGCTGGACTCCACAGGCCAGAGGGCCCTAGAGACCTTCTACGAGCAGCACCTCTGCGGGCCAGCGCAGGACGTGGCCCACACGTGCAAGGTGGTGGAGGAGCTGGTGGGCAACCTCCTCCATGCCTGCCACATGATCTCTTTGACAACTTTCTTGCCACGGCTGGAACGGTGCATCGGCGTGGGCAGTGTCTTTGAAGGCTGGAGCCACCGCGGGGAGGACACCGTCTACAGCCTGCTCGTGCCCCTGAAGCCACCACCCGGGCACTCCTTCCACCTGGAGCTGGGCACCGGTGAGGAGCTGCCGGCGAGGCACGGCCGTGTCCATGTGAAGCTGGAGTGCATGTGTGAGAGGGAGCAGCTGCTGGGGGACGTGCTGTGCTTCCGGCACCGCTCCCAGAGCCAAGTGCGCAGGTATCAGCGCCCCGGGCTCCTACACACCCTGTGCACCGGCTTCTACCTGGATGTGGAGAAAACCGCCCACTGGTTCCAGCTCTTTGTGAGAAACGCCTGGGACGTGATTGCTGCCGAACAAAACTGCCAGCTGACGGTGCTGCCCTCCTCCCGTTCCTGCAAGCTCCAGCTCGCATATGACTCTGGGAGGACCGTGCATGTTGAGATAATGCTGGGGGTGCAGCAAGACGACTTGGGGGTCTTTGTGGGCAGCCAGGAGGCGGAGCCTGGCCTCAGCAGCAGCACAACGTGGCTGGAGAGCTGTGCCCTGCAAGAGCTGCTGTTCTTCAGATTCGTGGCCAGGCAGGCCCCCCAGGACAGCTGCCACCTGGCGTGTCTGCAGCTCCTCACCTACCTCCTGGAGGGCTCGGTGCTTTCCTCTGTCCACCTGAAAACAGTCACCATGCACCTCCTGGCGCTGCTTCCCCCATCAGAGTGGTGCCCGGAGCATCTCCTGGAGCGTCTGAGGGATGTCCTGCACTACCTGCACCGCTGCCTGGAGGAGAAGGAGCTTCACCACTTCCTCCTAGGCAACGAGAGGGTGCCCAGGGAGGTCCCCCTGCCAGTGACCTTCCAAACGGCCAGCCCGCTCAACCTCTTCCAGCGCCTGGTGCAGGAGCCTGACGCCCACACCCAGGCACTGTGCGAGTTCACCGAGCTGCAGGATCGTCTCAGGAGCCTGTTAGACTGACGCCAAAAGAGGGTTCTGCAAATGGAGCAAAAGCACACTTTGGGGAACCTCACCTGATCCTGCTGAAGATGCCGTTGCAAGGAGGTGTGCGACAGAGGCTCCTGTGATCACCTGCACAGCGACTGCCCATCCTTCCGGAGACATTCGATTCCCCCTGGGAGCATTGCCCTATGCACACACCCCAATAAATTTGCCTCTTTTCACAAGCCCTCTGTCTGTGGCTGGCTGCCTCCATCTGGGCAACACTGTGTGGGGAACGCGGGCCCCATCCCGCCACAGGGATACACACCCAACATTGCCTCATGTCTGGGAGATGACCAGCAATCACAAACACTAGCACACACCGGGCTACCCTATTTCCCCCAATCCCAGGAAGCTATTTGACAGTAGCAAGTGCGCTGCACAGATGACATTTGGGAGGTGCATCAGATGTACGGTTCCCATGCTGAACAGGCACAAAATAGGGCACCTGTGACAGTGTTCGCACGGCCAGCAAGGTTAAAGCTTTGGCAATGGCCTGTACTCAAAGCAGGCACACACGCCATACATGTCACGTGTCTGGGAAGTGCTGGCCTCACTGCAGCTGTGTGACACAACAGGTGCACGCATACATGTATTTGGGATACCTGCAGCAGAAATACAGCCCTCGTGTGCTGGGGAAGACTCACAAGCTGTTTCATAATCATCGCCTCAGAAGAGCTGCACGTGCCCGAGTGCTGGAGAAGTCCGGGCTGGCGTCCCGCACGCAGTCAGTAGGGGCAGAACGCAGCCATTCTGTCCAAGACAGGCAAGGCCATCACAACCCCCTCCCAACTGATGGGTCTTTGAAAGGTCACGGTCAAACGGAGACCATAGATTCTCTTTGCGTCTTCCACCCCAGAAGTTTGGTTTTTTTTTTCCTAAAAGGATGCAGGAACCAGGAAATAGTAGTGCATGTAGAGAAATGATGCTGTAGCATATAATGTACATATGTCTATAATGATATAATAAATAATATTGTAATTATCAAGATCCAATTCCTTTCTGCTCCTGTGCTTGCCATGGGAGAGTAACAGGAGGAAAAGATTGGCTTGTGGGTATCCTGGTTACCCACGCTGGAACATTTCCCTCCACATCCCTTCCTGGTGACCTTTCTGAAGGGTCTACTCTGCAGCATTTCTCTCTGCCTACTTCCTTCAATCCCTTTGCTACTGTTCTGAAACTGCTCGTCACCCAGCCTCCCGCTATGCTTCCTCTCGGCCACCCTTTGCTACCCCTTGGGGCCATCTCGCCTCTGGAACCTAGACACAAACTTTGGCCTTCAATGGGCCTTAGCAGTGGTTACTCTGGTGCACAGACTTGCCCCATCGGCTTTTCTTCTCTTTCTGACCCTTCTGGTCACTAGACCACCTTCCTCCCCGCCTAGAGGCTCGTCCTTCTCTGCATGCGCTTCCCTGGAGCCTGGGAGACGGCTCCTGTGCGCAGACCTACTGTGCCTCCTTGTGCGCTGCACTCCCAAAGCCATATTGCACGTGTCTCACAGCGAGCTCACAAGACCACTTTTTGTAGGGGTAAAACCCGTAGGCGGCCGGGTCGGTTGGAGCAGCAAATCTCTCCAGCCAGAGTCACTGCAGGGCACTTGCTGCTGCCTGGAGAGCTCTAGGGCAATTAGGGGGAAGCGTCCAACGAGCCCTAGTCCGCGCCTGAACTGGATACGCCCCTGACAAGGAGAGGAGAGAGGGGAGGAGGTGTCCCCAGGCAGAGGGGAGCCTCCTGCTCTCTCTGTCCTCTGCCCATGAGCACCCCACAGGGAGATCCCAGGGCCTGGGGAGTGCCGGGAGCACGGACCCACGAGTGCGCACAGGAGGAGGCCCCATTGATTCACCAAGCTCCCTTCAGTGCCGGGTCAGGCCAACGGACTCACCCTGGCAACCGTGGAGCAGCCGCACCACGGGCAACGGCGTGCCAGAGCTGCGGGCCCCAGCGTGGCCTCTCCAGTCCCCACGCCTCCATTTGCAGGGGTCAAGTTTGCACCAAGAGACAGGAGCCACGGGCAATCTGCTGCTCTAAGTGGGGACGCTCTTGTCATTAGGCTTCATTGTCAGGACTTGCAGGGCTAAGTCCTGCCTCAGCAGAAGAAGTCCAAGAGGAGAAGAGGGAAGGAGGAGGACTGCAAGGCTCAAAAGGAACAAAGCCCTCATGGGAAGGGGAGGGGGGCGGGACTTGCTCTCTTTTGGCCCTTCCCAAAGGCCCTCAGTTGTCTGATGCCTGCAAGGCAGAGCCCGTCCTCCTGGCTCGGAAAATACTGACTCTCTCTTTGTAAGTGGAGGACCTCCTTCCACAGGGCCTCTTTTTTCTTTCTTAGAAGGGGTAAGGGCTATTTGGGTGCTTCTGCCCACTTGGTGAGGGGAGCCCACGCGCACGCTGTGTGGCTGCTGCCTGGGCTCGTAGGTGGTGGGTGCCGGGACCTCGGCTCTGGCTGCCCAGGGCAGGTGTGTGTCACTACGCCGGGGTGGGCACGGCGGCCAGGGCTGGCGCTGGAAAGGGGCTGTGCCCCTGTGACAGCACAGAGGACAAGTCACAAAGGGAGGGGGCCGTCACCAGGGCACCCGCAGGTGTTGGCCCCGCAGCACTGCTGGGTCCACAGCTGTATGGCCTGGGCCAGCCCAGGCCGCAGCAGCCTCTGGAGGGTGAGTGCGGCAGTGGGGCAAGGCTGGGTGGGACGAGGGCCGGGCACCAACGCTGGCTCCCTCCCGGAGGTTTCCAGCGCTGAAGCAAGGGCTGAGCCACGCAGAGCAGCGCGTTGGGTTAGGGATGTTGGCGCCCTGAGGGCTGGGGGCAGAGGTGCCCGGGGCTCCCAGTGAGCCCGGGTGCCCAGAAATCTGTTGGGGATGTGCCGGGCACCCGCAGCTCTGCAGGCCACTGCTCCCTTGGGGGGGCATGGGGCCTCGGGAGTCCCCACTCTGGTGGCACTTGCCCTTTCTGCACCCCTGCCCCTGGAACAAAGCCTGGCCAGGGTGCTGGGCCTCAGGGGAGGGTTGGCAGGATGGGCCCCACAGCATCAGCGTCTAGGGCCTGCATCCCCTTGGAGCCTGCGGGCACCAGGGCCCAAGCGCTTTCCCTGGGGCGGCCCGGGGTCCTCGCTCAGGCAGCGCTCACAAACCCCACCCTTGCTGCCTCCGAGCTCCCTCGCCCCTTCTCCCATCCTGCCCCTTCGTGCCTGCAGCTCCTGCCGCCAATCCGCAAGCTCTCTCCCAGCCAGCCCGGCTCACCTGCTTCTCTCCCATCTCCTCTAGGCCATGGCTGTGGGCCTTGTGCTCGTCCTGGCCATGCTGGGCATTGTCCTGCAGCCGCTGAAGGTCAGTGACCACATGGATGCGGCCACGGAGCAGCGGATGCAGCAGCACGAGGAGCAGCTGAGTCAGGAGATGACTCGGCTGCAGCAGGAGTTTGCGGAGACGATGCAGGAGCCGCAGAGCGGACTTTTCAGGAGAGACGTGGTCTTCGCCACCTGGGACCTGTGGCAGTTTGGGACCTTTGCTGGAGGCCTTGTGCTGCTCTTTGGGCTCTTCTGGATGGCCACGGAGCAGGACTTTGACAAGTCTGACAGCAGCAGTGGCCTGAGCTCCTCCAGCAGCGAGGAAGAGGGGGAAGGCGAGGAGCAGGAGGCTGCGGGCGCTGTGCACTGGCTCTCTCCTGAACAGCAGCTGGACTCCACAGGCCAGAGGGCCCTAGAGACCTTCTACGAGCAGCACCTCTGCGGGCCAGCGCAGGACGTGGCCCACACGTGCAAGGTGGTGGAGGAGCTGGTGGGCAACCTCCTCCATGCCTGCCACATGATCTCTTTGACAACTTTCTTGCCACGGCTGGAACGGTGCATCGGCGTGGGCAGTGTCTTTGAAGGCTGGAGCCACCGCGGGGAGGACACCGTCTACAGCCTGCTCGTGCCCCTGAAGCCACCACCCGGGCACTCCTTCCACCTGGAGCTGGGCACCGGTGAGGAGCTGCCGGCGAGGCACGGCCGTGTCCATGTGAAGCTGGAGTGCATGTGTGAGAGGGAGCAGCTGCTGGGGGACGTGCTGTGCTTCCGGCACCGCTCCCAGAGCCAAGTGCGCAGGTATCAGCGCCCCGGGCTCCTACACACCCTGTGCACCGGCTTCTACCTGGATGTGGAGAAAACCGCCCACTGGTTCCAGCTCTTTGTGAGAAACGCCTGGGACGTGATTGCTGCCGAACAAAACTGCCAGCTGACGGTGCTGCCCTCCTCCCGTTCCTGCAAGCTCCAGCTCGCATATGACTCTGGGAGGACCGTGCATGTTGAGATAATGCTGGGGGTGCAGCAAGACGACTTGGGGGTCTTTGTGGGCAGCCAGGAGGCGGAGGCTGGCCTCAGCAGCAGCACAACGTGGCTGGAGAGCTGTGCCCTGCAAGAGCTGCTGTTCTTCAGATTCGTGGCCAGGCAGGCCCCCCAGGACAGCTGCCACCTGGCGTGTCTGCAGCTCCTCACCTACCTCCTGGAGGGCTCGGTGCTTTCCTCTGTCCACCTGAAAACAGTCACCATGCACCTCCTGGCGCTGCTTCCCCCATCAGAGTGGTGCCCGGAGCATCTCCTGGAGCGTCTGAGGGATGTCCTGCACTACCTGCACCGCTGCCTGGAGGAGAAGGAGCTTCACCACTTCCTCCTAGGCAACGAGAGGGTGCCCAGGGAGGTCCCCCTGCCAGTGACCTTCCAAACGGCCAGCCCGCTCAACCTCTTCCAGCGCCTGGTGCAGGAGCCTGACGCCCACACCCAGGCACTGTGCGAGTTCACCGAGCTGCAGGATCGTCTCAGGAGCCTGTTAGACTGACGCCAAAAGAGGGTTCTGCAAATGGAGCAAAAGCACACTTTGGGGAACCTCACCTGATCCTGCTGAAGATGCCGTTGCAAGGAGGTGTGCGACAGAGGCTCCTGTGATCACCTGCACAGCGACTGCCCATCCTTCCGGAGACATTCGATTCCCCCTGGGAGCATTGCCCTATGCACACACCCCAATAAATTTGCCTCTTTTCACAAGCCCTCTGTCTGTGGCTGGCTGCCTCCATCTGGGCAACACTGTGTGGGGAACGCGGGCCCCATCCCGCCACAGGGATACACACCCAACATTGCCTCATGTCTGGGAGATGACCAGCAATCACAAACACTAGCACACACCGGGCTACCCTATTTCCCCCAATCCCAGGAAGCTATTTGACAGTAGCAAGTGCGCTGCACAGATGACATTTGGGAGGTGCATCAGATGTACGGTTCCCATGCTGAACAGGCACAAAATAGGGCACCTGTGACAGTGTTCGCACGGCCAGCAAGGTTAAAGCTTTGGCAATGGCCTGTACTCAAAGCAGGCACACACGCCATACATGTCACGTGTCTGGGAAGTGCTGGCCTCACTGCAGCTGTGTGACACAACAGGTGCACGCATACATGTATTTGGGATACCTGCAGCAGAAATACAGCCCTCGTGTGCTGGGGAAGACTCACAAGCTGTTTCATAATCATCGCCTCAGAAGAGCTGCACGTGCCCGAGTGCTGGAGAAGTCCGGGCTGGCGTCCCGCACGCAGTCAGTAGGGGCAGAACGCAGCCATTCTGTCCAAGACAGGCAAGGCCATCACAACCCCCTCCCAACTGATGGGTCTTTGAAAGGTCACGGTCAAACGGAGACCATAGATTCTCTTTGCGTCTTCCACCCCAGAAGTTTGTTTTTTTTTTTCCTAAAAGGATGCAGGAACCAGGAAATAGTAGTGCATGTAGAGAAATGATGCTGTAGCATATAATGTACATATGTCTATAATGATATAATAAATAATATTGTAATCAAAAAAAGATCATTAGCTGCTGTACATAGCTGTAGTTTGAGAGATCAATGATATCTACTTATTTCAATTATGGACACTCTACAAATAAATTAGGAACCGATGTATCTCCACATGAATGAATTCAGGAGCAACCGAATGTGTCACTGGCTATATTGTTGTAGAGGACCTCTTAGGGGTAAATTTTTCACTGTGAGTATGCGCAGCTATTCGGTCGTCACGTTTAAAAACAATTTCAGGATTGCATTTTGTGCACGTAGATAGGGTTAACTAATGTTTTTTCTGTCTTTCTGTCTCTTCCTTTCATATTTCCGGACATCAGCCTTTGCTCTTCCTTCAAACTGTATGGGTTGTTACCAGCAAAACAACAAACGAAAGCAAGCGGGCTATTCATTGATCTCTAACTTTTGTCTAATTGTCCTCCCCCCACACTGTCCATACTTTACATTGCTGAAGTGAACCTTGTCTAGAGCTGACTAGAAATTTTCCAAGCAAAAGTTTCATCAGAAAAATTCCAGTTTGCTGGATCACAAACATTTCACTCTGTATTTCAAGTTTGATAAACTTTCAGCGAATCCAGGGCCGGACTTCTGCCAGGTTTTTCAGGTGCACAGTGGCAATAAGAGAGACCCTTTTCTTTCAAAGCCAAGGTCATTCTATCAACTGGGTGGACCTGAGGCCTCTGAAACTCTGTGTCCTGGAAGTCTGGAGCAGAACCTCTAAGGCACCACCTCAAATGACCCCAGATGGAAAACATTTCAAGGTCTATAGCCCAGGAGAAGGGAGCTGTGCAGAGATGCTCTGCTCTCTGACTTGACATCAGTCAGAAAGGCTTGAAAGCCCTAACTGTAAATGGGACTCACCTCCTGGCTCTGCAGAAGGAATGGAGGTGCAGTGCAAATTTAGAAAATAAATGAAGTGTCCCAGGAGCATAACTAGCCTATTGTGGGGATAATGAGAAAATAACGAACATTAGTTTAGGTTATCTTAATGGTAAGAAGCCTTCCCTTGTACAAAAAGAGAAGGAAGCTTTTTCCCACTTACAACAATGACCACAACAAGGCACCAAACTCCTACAGGAAATCCTGATGCTAATGAAATCTCTCTGGAGCTATAAAGTACCTTTTTAGCTCAGCCTGTGAACAGATGCCTCCTTGTAGACAACCCCAAAGCCATAAACCTCATTCTGCTTTGCGGATCCTATGCAGAGCTTCCCTGCTGTCCTCGGTGAAAGACAGACCGTGCCATGAAGGCACTGTAAAAAGGAAACATTAGAACAGAATTTGAGGAGAAAGGAGCTTTTTTTTTTTTTTTTTTTTTTTATGATAGAGATGTCTCCTCACTTGGATGAAAACTGCATGAACACCTGCCACCCAGCACCTATCAGATGGTGTGAACCCCTCAGAATGCATGGGACTGTGTGCTTTCAGTGGTCAGCCAAGAATTGAAAGTGTTCATCTCTCCACGCCAGTTTTCTTAACAACTTAGTATTCATCAAACTGCACTCTTTATTAAGCAAAACATAAGAAAAATAATAATAAACCCCCTCTTCTGTTACCAATAAGCTTATGGAAATTGAATAAATTAAATACCATGCCAGGTTAATTTGAGCGGACAGGAAAAAAAAGCCTGTTTTTCAAACATATGCTATAGCCCACCTTAGAAGTAAAATGCTTATTTTCACCTAATGGGTTCTTCATACTGCATAGAAATTCCACAGAGATAAAGCACCTAATTTATTGGAGAATGTAGTAAACAACAGTAGCAGTTGAATAGCAAAACAAAGAGAACGCATAGCCAAATTACCCATCTAAACTTTATGATGCATATAATTCATAATTGTTATTAGACTAAGGTAAGGCAAGATTCTTAAATTATGTTCTTGGTCTTATTATTAATCCTACAGAGTCAGTTTAGAGTGATATATATATATATTTCTGTGCCAAATGTATTTCTTGACTAAACCATTTATAATTTGATGAAATTGTCTAAAACATTGGTCTTGCTTAGTATGATTTTCCCATTCCCAATGAAATACACACATGGTCAGTGGCACAACCTATTTTCAGCGACAGACTTACAGTATTTGGAAATAAACCTGAAATTACCCCTTCACAGAAAAACAAAATCAGCCCTAAAAACGAAAATAACCTTGTAAACATTATATACTCCATACCATTCCTAGTGTTTATAGTACGAGAGCTTTATAACCTATTTCTAGATGTTGTATCTTATAGACCTAGACCCAAAGCTGTTCTAAATAGCAAGGAAGATATGTCGCAGATGGATTATTTGTTATTTGTTATTATTTAATATTTATAGGGATGAAGTACGCTAAAAAGACTCTCTGACTTCACAGTTTTTCTTCAGAGAATGTAGATTTGTAAAAATGAGAAAGACTACAGAGGCAGATGTCAAAAAATGGTTCTGGAGAACCCAGGCAGGCTATGCAAGAGCCTAACTTGTCAGGCAGGTTTTCCCTGGAAATTTGCCCGGTTTCCTGGTGGCTTGCCCACCTAGTTTCTTGGCAGCCCTGGAAAGCCACTGACAAGTCTCAGTTCCAGATTACTGCCTCTTCAATAAGTTGCCTGCTGACTGAAACCCTGGGAGCTCTGGCAACACGGGTGCTGGGATGCGTGGCTGCGTAAGCATGCCTGAAGGTTCCTGGGAGAACTCAGTTCAGTAACTATTAAAATAAAAGGTTTGGTTTCTTAACAAAAGTCGGGTTTCTCCCCTATTAGAATAGATTGAAATTGGAACAAATTCATATTTTACTGTCCTCCTGAAACACAATTCCTGTTCCTCATGTATTGGTACTTGAAGTCAAAATTATTTTTTAAATAAAAGTCAAAATAATTTTGGTGAAACTATCCAAGGAAATGATCCTCTATGAGTAGTCCACATCACAGAAAGAAAAATGACAGAATGAAACACATCCCAGGATAGAGCTTCCTCAAGATCTTCTTTAATGGTATAGAAATGTGGAAAATCCATAAGTAAATTAAATCTGCAGACGTTAAATTGCACTGTAGTTTGGGGAGGTTCTATAACATAAGTGCATGGAGGCACCAGAATATGGACAGAAAAAGACATAGTGAGATTCAGCTTCACAGATGTGAACTGGTATATTTAAGGGGGAACAACTTGAAATGCAGGCACTAATTGGACATGTGACGCCTAGAAACATTGCTGAAAGACACCTGGGTATGACAGCTTGCTTATTTAGACACACGTATGAGCTTTCATCAGAAAGCCTTTCAAAGATCTGAACAAATAGATAATGTTTATGCAATGTCCCCTTAGACTTTGGCTGCAATGGGAAGTGTGGGAATTGAGTGCCAGAGGAATGGCCTTTCATTGAAATGACCTATTCCTCCGGCTGCTGTAAGTTTACTTTCAAGCAAGATAATACATGTGAATATCACCATGCAGGCCCAAATGTGGTCCAAGAATTAAACGCTGGTCCTGGATGTTACAGTCTAGGACTGTTTAGGACTGGTTTTTTTTTTTTTTCCCCCTGCAAAATAAGAGTGTTGAATCCTTTCATTCTTTCAAGACACAGATTCATGATGTTAATGTTCGTAATATTTTATAGCTACCAAGAGCAATACTACTGCACTAACCAAACTTTCTAGATATGTCTAGCTGTATCTTAAATTAGGGAAACAACATGCCATCACCTGCCAGTGACGAATAACTACAGAACTGGACATGGAAACTTTAAGTGCAACAGTGTAGACAGCATTTCACAGAGCAAAGAACTCTCCAAAAACTTTATAAATTACCATTTGGAATATTACTTTAAAATATGAGGCATCTCAGGATGCAGGAAGATACTAGTGAACAGGCAGGAATTCAGAGACTGTCTAGGAAATGAGCCAGGGCAACAGAGACTGACTTCTGCAGAGACATTAAAGAGCTGAATACAAATACAGTGCCTCAGCCAAGGAGATGTAGTAATCATACGTGTTAAAGCAGTGTACAAGCACAAAATGTGGAGAGTGATTCAAAGAACCAGAGTGATGAGATTATAGTAACACAGAACAGATTTAGACTCAGTTAAGACTTTTTAACTTTTTTTTCCCCAAGGGAAAGGATGGAATTCCAAGCAGCTGGGACATATACTGGAATGAGAAGTAAACATGGACCAGAGAAAAACTCCTCACTGGTACAACAGATGAGCTTCCCCACTATATAAATTCTTTCTGTCTTTAATTAATGTCAGCCCAATCCTGAACCCAACACTACAGCGGACACCGAACACAAGGTTGGTGGTCAATGCCATATAGCAAAAGCGTTTGGGTTTCCTCTTTATAGACTCCTGTGTACCCTGTCAGTGAACACAAAAGTGCAGCAATGGAAAAAAAAAAAACCAAAACTTACAGATGATAACAAACAAGCCTGGGAGAATAGTAACCTATCAAAAACAGTATTATATTCCTACTACTGTGCTGGCAGTGTAGAGTAGTGCCCTGAGTCACCTATTTTCCTGTGAACATCTTTATCCAATGCAGGCATGGCTATCCTTAGCAAAGAACGGCAAGATGTTGCTGTGGGTAACGTATGAGTAAAGGAAGGTGAAGAATCAAGACAGACAGTAAAAAAGCTTTGTTTATCTAGGCCATAGTTTAGCAAAGAATTTAACTGCTTAGCTTTCAACCCCCAAATTATCACAAACTTGACTAATTATGGCAGGAAAGCCCACCACAATTGTCAGTGCCCTGTTGAGTCAGTGGGAAGGTTGGCTACACTAGCTGCTAAGCCTGATGAACAGAACCAATTGCTGTTGCATTTATAGGAGCAATTCAAAGTAAGTAGTACTTCTGCAGCATTAAAGGTTATTTCTTATAGAGATTATCTTAAAATAAGGTCACTTCTTATATCCACAGCTATTTTATTTTATACTTATATTAAGAAAAAAATCATTGTTTTGATATGGTAACATCATCACCCAAAATACTGTGGTGCCATCTTGTGGCAGTCTTTTCGATAGCATTAAGATTATATGAATTAGATGCTTCAAAATAGCATTAAAACAGCTGGATTTTGTTGTGGTTAGAGTTTTGTGCTCTCTACATAACCTTCCAGATACGGCTAGTTCTTCTATTTATCTGTGTTTTATGGTTCTATACTTAGAGTTCTCTCTGTTTTAAAAATTTTAAGGTAAATTTCAAAAACATTTCAGTGGAAGCTGAACTTCAGTATCCCAACACTATTAGAAAAATCAGTGTATGTAAGAACTCCAACTGTGTTGAGTGTTCTCAGCCTAGAGGTAGTCATGTACACAAATATTAGCAATGTTGGGCCTTCCTAACTATATATATAAAATAAAAATCTTGTAAATAAAACATCTCTGTTGGACTGGAAATGACCATCAATTTGTTCCTCTTGAGGTAAATCAATCTTTTATAAAAGGATACATAATGAGATCAAAAAAAGAAATTAAACAGGTAAATGGGGGAAATGAACAGTTTTCCCATCCCTTCTCTAGGAGCTCCATTTTAGAGGCACATTCTAAAAGAAAATACTATCTTTAGAAGGTGCAGGATAGACTTGCTCTCTCAGAACAGTTTGCCTCCATGTGGTCTTTCAGCAGCTCATTAATGAGCAAATTCAGGCTTTTTTCAAATGTTTGAAATTGTCACTTATTTCCCACTATTTCAACCACTACATCTGCAGGTTACCTTAGTCTTTCTAAACTGAAGCATTTACTGATCTTTTGCACATTTTAAATTTCAGGTGTTCTCAAAAGTAGCTAGGTTGTTTTGTTTCTAGAAGTGCTCTTCAAAGTCAATTCCAGAGTCTTACTCCTTTGATACAGAAACTTGTTTTAATTTCCAGGTGTTCTTTAGCAGCTTGTACATGTTTACTGTTGCATCAGCTTTGTCTTTATATTACAGTTCTTCCTCTTCAGCCTCTGATGTATTTATTGATAATAGTCATATCCCATCTTAACCTTGTCTTTCTAAGCTAAAAGGACAAAGTTTGTCTTCATCATAGGTTAGTGAAAGCTAGATTATGCTAGGAGCCACTCAGCACACATCCTGCAGTTTTGCAAACCAGAACCTAGATGATCAGTATTGCACAGTGTATTTAAGGTGAAATATTGTTAAGGCCCTGGAATACCTGTGTATTCCAAGCATATGCTTGGTTTTCCATCAGTACCACAACAGTGGCTCATAGTGCCCCCGTAATCCACTACTACTGTCCAGGTGTTCTCCTTCTCTGTTATTCTAGCTCATAAAATTCCAGTTTTAAAACACTGAAGTTTGTCTGAAAATAGTTTTTTCTTTAGAATATCTTCTAGTCATACACTTAATATATTGGGCTTGTTCCAGATTATATTTACTTTCCTTAGACTAGCTGATTTTACATTACTCAGTATTCACTGAGTAATGTACACAGGTAGTCTCCCAGCAGCAAGTTATTTGTCTACTTTTTCATTAAAATAGGACTATTCCGATTGTACAATATATCACATATATACAGTGGTGTTCTAGAACTCCAATTTATCACTTTGAAGGTAAGAAGCACCTTTACAAACAGAAACGTTAGCAACCCATTATACTAAATCAGACTTTTTACGTAATAGGAGATACACTGGTGAAACCTGGACTTCCACAAGTTCTGTTCAGATAAACACCTACACCTATGCAAGTTTACATGCTGCATCTAACAGTAACAGTACATTTGAGATGTTATTATGGAGCTTCACAAAAGAATCTGTGTACAAGAGCTGGAATACAGAAAGTCTATTTCAGGTTAATAACATCAGCTAGATCATCTAAGAGAAAAACATAATCTCAGTGGTTTACATACTCTCTGTTTATATGCACACACACATCTATCTATCTATCTATCTATCTATCTATCTATCTATGCATTTTACAAACATACACACACATGTATCTATATTATATAAATAAACAGAATCACAGAAGCACAGAGTGGTTGAGGTTGGAAGGGACCTCTGGAGATCATCTAGTCCGACCCCCACCCCTGCTCAAGCAGGCTCACCTCAAGCACGTTGTCCAGCACCCTATCCAGACGGCTTCTGAATATCTCCAAGGATGGAGTCTTGGGCAACCTGCTCCAGTGCTCTGTTACCCTCACAGTGAAGAAGTTTTTCCTCATGTTTGGACGGAGCTTCCTGTGTTGCAGTTTGTGCCTGTTGCCTCTGGTCCTATCGTTGGGCACCACTGGAAAGAGTCTGGCCACATCCTCTTGACACCCTCCCTTCAGATATTTATACCCACTGAAAAGGTCCCCCCTCAGTCTTCCCTTCTCCAGGCTGAACAGGCCCAGCTCTCTTGCCCTTTCCTCACATGAGAGGTGCTCCAGTCCCTTCATCATCTTCGTAGCTCTTTGCTGGACGCACTCCAGTAGCTCCATGTCTCTCTCATTTTGGGGGGGAGCCCAGAACTGGACACAGTACTCCAGATGCGGCCTCACCAGGCCTCCTGAGTAGAGGGAAAGGATCACCTCCCTCGACCTGCTGGCAATGCCCTTCCTAACACAGCCCAGGATGCCACTGGCCTTCTTGGCCACAAGGGCACACTGCTGGCTCATGGTCAGCTTGTTGTGCTTTTACTCTATGCCCTGACACTATTTCTTCTCATCAAGCAAGAACATGGGAAAGGCATCAGGGGCTATTTTTTTTAATAAATACTACTTCAATAACCAAATGTCCTCTAGATTCAAGCTCTACAAGCAAGATTATTTTAACAAATCTCTCCTTCTGTGTCCACAGATTTGTGATTTTACATGGGAATGGGATGAGAATTAGCTTCTTAATACACATTGCCAATGGGTTCTGAGACACCCAGCAAGTATGCATGTTGGTTGAATTGCTCCATATTCTCCACAGTTGAATAAAGAATAGGATGCATGCATCCATTTGATTGCCAGACCCCCAGAGCTGAAGTGACCCATCCAAGGGAGTTGAACTGAGAGATCCTGAGCTGTTGAAAGGACGTGGAGGTTCCCGGGTGAAAAACAGTATGTCTCATTAAATACAGTGAGAAGGAATTGCTTCTTTGGTTTACTTGTCTTCAACAACAACAACAACAAGTGCATACAATGAGCGGTTTATCTCCTCCTCCCAAGAGTAACAAAAGAAGGAACTAGAAAAAAACAAAACAAAACGGTACAGCAAAAAATATCTCTAAAGCTCCAATTAAATACCTAAGTAATTTTATGGGGAAGTGTCTGAACCAGACTGGCCTTTTCTCTCTTCTGCTCCCAAAACAGGACAGAAGGCTGATGACACCTGCCCATCCTTGGCAAACCGGCCTGGACAGGAACAGCTGATAAAGGGGGAATGTAAGTGTAAACGGTGTGTGTGAATGAGACACTCAAAAGGTGTGGAGGCATATGCCCCCAAACTGATAACAGTGAAGAGGAAGATAACCATCAGCTGGATTAAATGGTACCCAGGGAATTAAACAGAGACTTTTGAAAGGAAGGAGGAGTCAGACTGAGAAGAAATATGAAGGAAGCGTGAAAATTTATAACAGTGGGAAAGGGAGAGGGAGCGGGAGTGGACGAGTAACATCAGCCCAGTGCAGCAGTCCAAATCTGGCTTGACACCACCAGACGTCACTGCACCAGCATTGCAACCTCTGCCCAGGCCAGGCAGAGCATCCTCCCTGCCAGATGCTACGAGCAGCTGGCATCCAGGTATGGCATGACAGTACAGGGGCAACATGTGGGCACCACACCTCGAGTGTGTGGCTGTGGCCTACTGGGGGTTTTGTCACTGGCGTGTGGGTCAGTGGGTTTGGAGAGCGGCAGGGGTGCACATACCGAGCCCTGTAAAAAGCCTTTCTTCTTCAATATACATTTGTCTCCCTCCCATGTCTGCCTTTGCCACAGACCTGATCAACCAAGAAGTAAGTTGTTCACAGAGAGTAGTTATTTTAAGTCTGAAGACGCACGCCGGTATTAAGATTTTTCAAGATCCAATGTGTCTGTGATTAAAACAGAGCTGACAAGCAACCCAGCTGGTGATTCCCTTTGTAATAAGACACATCCAAACAATACAGATGGAAGGAATGTTTGGGCAGACATGGGAAAATAAGATTAAGAAATAGCTCTGTCAAATTACCTTGGGGGACTTCTCTCTGCTGGTTTAAAGAGGTGTCCCTCTTCCATAAAGCTTGCTGTTTCAGTGTTGTGCACATCTATTTATCACCAGCAAGAGATTCAGTTTCATGCGAGACACAAACAAAAACCCCTTCCAGAAGCCCAGGAAGCTACGTGCAACTTAAGTTACCTGCAAGCCACCAAAACTTGCAGCTAACAAGTCAGGTTAAAGTCCTTGTTCCCCAGTACCAAGGACACTGTCAATACTACAAGCAAGTCTAAGCTTCACCGTAGAAAGTTTCCACACTAAATCTTGCTTTCTGAGTCAAGCTGGATTTTTTTCTTTTCTTGGTTCGGCAAAATTATGGCATAGCAAAAATAGTGATGTTTCTGGAAACAGTTTTCCTCCCCCAGGCTTTCTTGAGGTGGCTCTTAATTCTATGAAAGCCACTGCAGGCACTAGCAGATAATTAGAAAGAATATCCTCTGAACTGCATTCAGAGGTTGCTGAAGGATTTGCTTTGCCTGTGTCGGGATCAGATTTGTTTTAAAAACCTCACCTGAGAGACAACACAGGAGCCCCACAGACGGCATCAGAAAAATCGATTCTAAGAAGCTGGCAAAGGATGATCATGTTGATCAAGCTTTCAAATGCCTTCTTTAAAGGGAGGCACTGAGGGAAGACATCCAGATCAACATAGCTCCAAAGGCACTGACAACCATTGGTCACACAAAAAAAAAGCTGGGCACGAGACATTAAGGCAATGCACACTGGGAAGGAGGGCCGAACACACTCATCTCAGTGGATCATACACACTATATATATGGGACAAAAAATAGCGAGTCAAAGCAAGTAAAGGCATTGATTTGAGTGTTTTTAGTATATTTTACGATATACTTGCACATGTATGCCAAAGCTCTCTTGCCTGAATTAGGCACAGATAACCTGGCAGCACACAATTAAAACAAAACATCACGGAGCTGAAGTCAGTCTTCTGAAGTTCACATTACTGGGCACCAAGGAAGGTTCCAATTTCCTTCTTCATCTCCTACAAAGAAAAAGATACTTATCAAAAAGGTGTGCTGAAAACATCACAATGTCTTTTTAGTCCCTCTGGCTTTAGAGGCACCCCTATGTGTCCCAAGCAGAGTAAGAGAGAGAGCCTGCATGCACCTGCTTTCAAAAAGCGTGATGAGGAGAGACGTCCCAAGAAGCCACACCTAGCAGCTGAAGAAGGTACTTTGTGCACCTGCAGCAATTCCTTGTTACACTTTCCCTCTGTGCACACTCGGGCTTGCTCCTTACCTACTTACACAGGGCAGCAAGAATAGCAGAGATTGTTTGTCAAGCTAAAGGGAGAAGTGGGAATCAGAGAAGTGCAATCACCTTTCCTGAACTGCAGCACTACACGTTCTTCAAGCTACAGCAGCTCACAGGCCCTGCGATAACAGAAAAGAATTCCCTTCCCAAGCCAGAACATGCCATCAGACTGGATGAGATGGGCACACTTTTGAACCTCGTGGCTTCCTGGAGCACAAATACTCCTCCCTGTGTCGCAAGCAGAACAGAGCCTGTGTTCTCGCTCTTTGTCAGGTGTGCAAGAGGGGATGGAGACGAGCAGGACTTAGGAGAAGGGACCCCCTCTTTTCAAGGCAAACTGCAGAGGCACAATGAATTTTGCCTCCTCCGATGCACCCGCATCTCGGAGACCAGTGGGTTTGTGGCTCTTGAATGTGAAGAGTGAATTGCTGGCATATCTACACTGACTCCGTCCCGTGAGTGCCTCACTTGGGCCGTGGTGGCCTCCTCAAGATTTCTGTTCACTTCTGGCAACTCGTAAATCCTCCTTGACAAGAGACCTCAGCGAATCTCAATAAGCAGTGTAACATTGGCCAAGGCAGAAAGCTCCCTCCGTGTGCAATTCAAGACGCTCGCGCACACTAGTCTAAAAGAGATTATGGTGGTGGCATACACTTCCCAGTTCCTTACCATGCTTGCCTGCCTGTAAGGGGAGGAAGGGGAAGGGACAAACTGAGACCAGTGCCCTTCTTTCACAGCCCCCTCCCCAAAGAGAGGCCCTCAGGAAAAGCTGTTCACAGACTCCCAGGTGAACTGCTTTGAAAGGGCTGTGTGCGTGGAATCCCTCATCTTCCGGTTCGGGCTTTGTCCTGCTGAAACTGCCAACAGTCATGCCAAACGTAACAACCGCTTTGCAGTATGCACCAATTTCTTCCAGACAGAAATGAACAACTCCTATATTACACAGACTACTAAGCAGTAAAGAGATGAAGATTAAAGAAGCACGATATCCACAATGTGCCCTTGGAGGAACTGCCTAACACTGACTGGAAGCGTGATGTAAAATATTACCTCTATTAACTGAGTCTTGTCATCGTCTTGTCGATGCCGGTAAATACACTGGCTGAGCACAACATGTAATTTTTCCAGGTGGAAGATGCTGAACTTCTTTGTTATCTCACCAGCAGCGCTCAGCAGTTGCTGAAGCAAAAAGGGAGACAACACAAGTGCAAAATAGCATGAGATCTTTTGAACAGCCTCTGGGCGGGGTCAGAAACTAAACCAGGACAGTGTAACACAATTCGCATCCTACTTTCTTATATTGCTAAATAAAATATGAGTGAAACTTCAAAGAACAGACTAAATATCACTCCGGATTTCCGGGGAGAAAATGAGATAATTGGTCCTACTTCAGAGAAAAAAGCAAGGCTTGGATTTCAGCTAGCATTGCGTTACTTCTCAGTCTATCCCATGAACAATCCTAATGGCAAAGCAACTTCTTCCAGAACTGCAGCAACTGCCGTGGCCCATCGCGCAGTAAGGGATAGAGGCTGCCACAGCACAGGCACGAGTGCATTTGAGGGGATCGTATCGCTGCAGCACAGGACACTGGCTGGAAGAGAGGCTACAGATCTCCTGGAAACGCTGCTGACGGCAGGGAACAGGAGCCTCCCCAGCTGCTTCTCTTGACCCCTGAGCTGAACTTTTACCACGTCTACAGCTGCGCTGGCAAAACAGATAGCTCATGTGTCTGAAGCAGGTCAGGAAGCAAAGGTGGATCGGTCAGCTCCAGCCTTCCCTTAAACAGATGTCAGTCTCATTCTCCTCACTGGATGGGAATTTCCTCCTCTTCCCTGTTACGCTGCCTGACGGGGATGTGTCGCTTCTGCGTTTTCTACTTGTTACAGCTGCACAGAGGCATTAGAAACAGCAAAGCAAAACATTAGCTTTCTTCAATTCTAGCATTGCCATCTGAGATGGCGTACAAGGAAAAGGATCAAAGGGACCGAACTATCACTGTGCTGTCTCACTGCATACGCAAATCGAGAAAGAAGGGGGAGCAAGTTAAGGGGGTCATTTTGCTTTTAGATTTTAAAAGAAGAGGACCTGATTACATAATGTCATGTAATGTAATGACTTTAGACAGAAGGCTTTACCACAAAGGAAACTTATCTCAGCAAGACAGGTTGCTTACTATCTTATTACAGGAACCGAAGTTGATGAAAAGCAGAAAAGCCATTGGCGACAAGCTCTTCTTCAACACTGGGAAGAGTTGAAGAGGCAGTCTTAAGGGAATACTTGTTGGAGAAGGGAAAATGCTCCTTAAGGACTTACACCTCTCATGCTTTCAGATTCAGTTCACCTGCTTTACAACCAACTTTGCGCTTACGCCTTCCGGAAGAAGACACCATTGTTTGCATTCGCTGAACATTGCACAAAACTCATGGATGAAACCAGTGGCAGAATTCCCACTCCTGCCAGCAGGATAAGGAGCTGTCACACCATAGCATGGTCCTTAGTGGAGAGAAAGCCAAGCCCCTTTGTTCCTTCGTGTCCTTCTCACAGGAAAAGCAGAGGGCAGGGAAGAAACAACGGTCTGGCCTTCAGATACCTACTACGCTTGCTCCCCTGTTTCTTCCACTTGTGTTGGCAGGTCTAATCCTTTGAAGTGGAAATCACAGGGAGAGGCACTGCTATCTCTCTGGGCACGGGGGAGGCAGGTCAGAAGGAAAGGGAAACAGAAAGGAAGCCAAAGCATTGAGGGAAAGAGCGAGAGTGCCTCCTATTGCTCTAAGAACTTGTGGAGCATTCTGAAATGCTCTATACAGCGTTTTATATTTCAGGAGGCAGCAATTTAGGCCTTAATTTCACCAGCATGTTGCGTGAGTGTCCTGTGGATTTACCTCACATGCTGAGGTAAACTGAAAGTGAACCGAATTTCCAAACAGAATGCCTTTGGCATAAAGAGCTCGGCTGCCCCCAAAACGGGTATGCTGTGAGAACAGGGAAGAGAGCAATGGCAAATGCAACTTACCACTCGAGAGGGGTGTACGGGAATGTACAGGCCCCGCTGGCAACATCTCCTCCGCTTGCTCCTCAAGCTGTTTCGTTTGCTTCTCTGCCAGCGGTCGAGGCTCCGGTGGAGATGCTGCAGGCAGAACGCCCAGTGCCTGGCAAGCTGCAGCCAGTCAGAAGGTTTTAGACAATGGATGGTACTCAAAGCACGCTAAAGCATGCAAGCCTACTAAAAATTTTTGCCAGAAGATCTGTTACCAAAACAAATGCTGAGTGGCTGCCCCCGTAACAGTTAGCAAAGATGTCTTTGTAGCATATCCTTACCTCCTTTCCTTCTTGACGCAGCAGGTTTAGCAGCTTGATTTAAAAGCAAGTCCTCAGAGAACTCTCTGCCTTCTTCCTCGCCAGGCAACTGGACATGGAAAACTTCTCCATAAGCATCAGAAAATAAATCTCGGACCTCAGGTGGGAGGAGAAAAGACATTGCAGATATAAGGCCACAGAAATTCAGGGTTGACTCCAAAAAAACGAGTACCTTTTCAAATTCAGCTGAGAACTGATTTGAGTACGAGAGAAACTATGGTAAGGTAGCTTCTTGGCCCTGAAGGCTAGATTTTCATAGGTTACCATGGCAATGTAAAGCATCTTCTTTAAGGGACTCTTCTGGGATTAAAGCTCAGTGACGGGCCCATCTCTTACAGTGCTTAAAGAGATGACGTCTACCACCTCCAGGGCTGCCTGCTGCATATTTACTTGCCTTGCTGCCCTTCCGTTTGAACCCTTGTGGCAACTACAGGGGGAACCAGGCAGGGTTCAGCAGACCTGAACTCCCCGCTCAAGTGTGACTGCTTTGGGTCAGCTTTTGTTTCTAATTTTAACTAAGGTCTCTGAAGATGCATGCTTCCAAGCTGTACAAGCTAATCTGCATGAGAGCAGCCTCTTTCAGAGTTTAAGCATCTTCCTTTAATGCAAACTTTCCGAGGGCTAGAAAGGTAAGGATGTTCTCCTGTTACAGTCTGCTGCTTGAATCAATCTCATTATCTTCCTAGGGTGACTTAAAGAGAAGGTGGAATTAAGCCTCCAGATTTTTAAAGCTTTGGCTTGTGTGAAGGAAGAATTGTCATTTTTGTTAAGGCATGGAAAGTCTAAATTAATTGCCATTGTTAACAATGTAAGAACCGCATTTTGAAACGGCATGCTGTCGCAAGAAGTAATTTTAGTAAACATATTGTTTTTATCCCTTTCAGTGCAAGCATTGTGTGTGCTTGACTAAGTACATCAATAACCATGTGGAAGGAAGTCGTCGGGATTATTCTCCGAGAGGGAATTCATGCATGTGTCTGAGAAGCCCATAGGGGTGGGGAAGGCTGGGTCAAAGTGAAGCTCTTGACTCCGAAAGCCTTGTAGACAAATGTGCTCAGCAGTGATTGCTGCCTAAGCCAATTTCCAAAGATTCAGGCAGGCTGCCCTGGTAACACCAAGGAGCCCTCCGCTTTGGGGAGCGCAGTATCCAGGTGCTTACTGGAGAGAGAAATTCCAATGAGACAGAAAAAAGCAGGAAAAGCAGCAATAGAAATACCTCTTGGGGGAGCTCCGCATGACATACATCTGATGTTGCAAGCAACAAAACTGGAGCGTATGCTGGAACGTTCTCTAATAACGTTGTAAACGTAGCTCTCAGTGTGACTCCAGCAGCCTCCCACCATACGGGGATATGAGGTATATAAAGGATGCTTGGTGCTGTCCTCTGGGCTTCTCGCATCAGCTAGTAAAATGGGAGATTGGACAAGAATTCTGAACCATGTAGAACAGGCTGCTAATAAGCAGCACCGTGTCAGTCAGCCTACAAAATACCAGTGCCTGAAGACAAAATGTCAGAAGAAAGCCACAAGACTAAGGTGACATTTCTGCTGGGACTCAGCTGTAGACTTTGCTGCACAGACAGAAGCAGACCTGATTTTGGACCTGCTTCGATGTAAGGTAACTCCTCAAGGGCCTCACAGCCCAGTCCGTGTGGCGGTGCATCTACCACGTGAACAGAGCGGCAAGCATCCTCTCCCAGGCTGACTATCTTTGGGCACCTGGTCAGGTGACCAGCATTCAGGCAGTTGCAGTCACAGGATGGAACGTACTAGCAGTATAGCCGGGCACTCATTAGATGCTGTGGCTAGATGACCACAGATGCCAGTGTCACATAACCCAAAAGGAAGTGTTCCCTTTATGTGACTGAGGAGCACCCAGCCACGTAACATGTCTAGCCTCCCTTGCACAGCTCTCAAGTGCTTCTGCTAAGGGTTAACCTGTGAAAACACAGTGATGCCAAACAGCAGAATGGACTCCCTGCCTAAGAGGAAAAAGGAATAAAACAGCACCGAGCCTATACGTTGCACTCTAGTTTTAACTCTAGCTAACCAAAAGTAACTCTAACTCAGTATCTCTAGTTGAGAAAAAGACACACGTGTGCAAATATGAAGTGTTCTGGCAGTCTGCTTGCCTTTACGGCATAGGCTGCAGCGCTACAGGCTCAGCATTAGCTGCGCTTCATAACTGCACCCAGCTAAAAGAATCCTCCTGTTCATCCAGGAGAGAAGAGATACCTGTGCGCATCTTTCTTCAGGCGACGTGCTACTAACAAAGAGAGCCGGCAGGTCCAGTGTGTAAACTGCAAACTTCTCCAGCGCATGTATTACTGCAGGCGCCAAGTGAGAACTTTGCCCATATCCGGGCTCTCCAGCTATTAAGAACCTTGGCCTGTAACACATGGGCTGGCAATAAGCATTTCTAGAACAATAAGAAGAAAACAAGCAGTTTGAAAGCAAAGTGATCAGTAAAGACACAGATGTTCAATCCCTCCTTCTTTTTCCTTGCTTTTCTTCCCCCCCCCCCCCCCCACTCTCCACACTCCAAGAGGTAAGAAGCTGTTCTGTGATCAGGAAGACTGCCAATGCTGATTTCCTTAAGGACTTGTTCCATACCTCCCCCAAGCAATCCTGCTGATCCTCACCACACCTGCTGTTCATTTGGCTGGGCAATTAATGGTTCTTAAATCGTACATGTGCACTGGCCAGCCCAATACAGGACCATGGCTCAGACAGCCCAACGCAGGGGAGAATTATCATGTTCTCTCCCAGCACACACCGGTTGGGATCTCTTCACCACCCAGACACTCATTTTCAGGATGTCTTTCAGAATGTAGCAGCTTGGAGATGGCCACATCTGTCAAGTTCAACTGAAATTGGTCAAACGGCACTGAGGAACGTGGGAGGGAGGGACGTAGGGAGGCAGGGAGGTGAGGAAGGAAGCAAGGAAGCAAGGAAGGAGCAGAACAAACAACATGTCTGGGGAGAAAAAAACTGCATGGGCACTGAAACACACATTAGCTGCATCTACAGAAGTGCAAACCTGGATGGCGTAAATTGCAACATTAAGTACAAGGAACTGCAAGATGTATGTTTTCTTCAGGCATTCTCATTGAAGCATCCCTTCCCTCAAGTGCTGTTAGTGATTCTTGCTTTATTATTAAGAAATACGCCTGTCAAAAGCATTTGGGTCTACCGCCCTCCCACTTAAAAATGGCCAAGACTGCTTGCAAGGACGCAGCAAGCTGAAGAACTGGAATCAAAGGCACACCGACATTTACCTGTTCAAGTGAAGGAATGCTTGCTGCTGTCGACTGAGCATTTGACAACACAGCTCCTCTGCAAAACCTGAAGGTGACTCCTCATCACTGTACATGCAACCATGTTCTAAGATAGGATTTGCACCATCTGAAAGACAAGAGAGGTTTGTTAACTTCCCCAAAGACTCTGTACCTCCCTCCCTCACACTAATACAGCTTTGAAGTGAGTGCTCAAACCCAATGTCTTGTCTTGTCTTCATTGGATGGGCACACACTGAATGCTAGACACCTAAAGCATCCAACAAGGCCACTTCTTTGTGGAGCCGGAGGGCACAGTAAGAGTGTGGAAATTAAGGTAATGGGGCGGCAGCAAACTCCCATTTGTCCGAGGACTGCTGGGCCAGCATATACAGACCAGCGCATCTTCTAAATGCAGCCTCTCAAAGGTCACTCGAGGAGGTAGTGGAAGGTGGACAACACGAGGGGGGGGGCACATTTCTACCAAGCCCCTCGCCTCTCCGCCTTCGTTTCCTTACTGGGTTTCTGCCTCTCTTTCACCCAGAGAAATGAACCTAGCAGCTCTTCCTGGACTAGTACCGGTAGGATAGTCCCAAGGAAAGAGCATAGAACTAGTCAGTGACCTCCATCGATCACAGCGTGGAGTGCTTTAGCAATGCTTTTGCTCTCACTAACTGACAGACTGGACCTGATCAGGCTTGCTGCACTCAGAAGGCTCAGCTCACACATCCTAGGCAAGCAAAGCCCCAAAGCATACTCTGCTTCAATATTCTCATCTCACATGCACGCCTCTAGTGTGAGCCACACGCATTTCAGTTGAAAGTGGCAATGTCCAAAATCATATTCCCTGAACCAGTTACCACTTAGTGTCGTGGTCCTGAAGCTGTTTATTCTGAGAGGGAAAGAGGTGCCTCACACTTCAAGCCTTAACTCAGCCTCTAACAATGATGCTTGGGATGCCGGCTACCGTCAGAAACAGGGTGCTTTAGCAGAGAGCACATAGTTCGCTAGTGCGAATTCTCAAGAGTTCCCAGCTCTCATCTCTCATTCTCCAGGTTTAGAATCCACAGTACAAACTAGGCAGCACTCTTGCAGATATTCCTGAAGTAAAGGCACGTGTGGGCAAACGAGAAGTTTGCGCATTGAAAACTAATCCCATCATGCCTGAAGGATTTGTTTCTGCCGACTGCACAAGCTAGAAGTGTCTGCTTTGGCAGAATTTGAAGGCAGTGAATGTTACTGTCATACCTGGCTGCTGGTCCTTCTTCAGTGCAAGCGCTGCGTGGGGAAACGCTTTCTGCAGGGCTTTTAGAAGTCTCTCCAGAGTCCTTTGAAGCAGTGGCTTACAAATGGGTGACAGTGGTTGCGCAGGCAAAGCCACAGCCCTCTGAGAAACTGGTGCAACCTTCTGCATGGCCGCAGCAAAGTCTCGTGCTGTTACTTCAATGGCAGTGATGTCTGTCTGCAGCTTCTGACGACTTGTGTATATCTGCGGGTAGTGTCGGTGCAAAGCGCAGAGGGCAGCTTCAGCACAGAGAGACTGGATATCGGCCCCACAGTATCCTAATCAGCAAAACAAGAATCAAATGTCATGTCAGGCTCAGGCAACACAAAGAAGTCAGGGACACCACTTCCAAAAGGCAGCTTGTCAAGTCTTTGTGTGCGGCCCTAACGGGAACAGTTCAACAGACGATTTGAAAAGAGTTACTGCACTGCAGAGGAGCTCCGTTATGGGGTTTGTAGCTGGATATCCTGTGCTTAGGAAACCACTGTCAGAGCAAAATGTTTGCTGCTGAGGAAGACGCCCCCCAGAGCCCTTCTGTGTTCTCAGAGGCAAAGCAAGGGCAGTAGAGAGGAGCATCCCACCGTGATAGCAACCAAGTCGTGCCGGCTGGCTCATGGGCAAATTCCGTGGCAAGGCACAGGGGCTTGGTTACTGCCTGGTACAAGCTAGGCCTCTTTGAGGACGCAGTCACCTGCAGGAGCTCAATGCATTTTTGATCTTACCAACACATTTTTCAGACAGCTCCTCAAGAAATGTGTCCAGTGGCTGAGGGCTCCAAGCTCTTGTGTGAATCTTGAGAATCTCTTTTCAAGCCTGCAAACAAAATGATTTCATTTTGGCTTACGTTCTTCTCCCAGGGAAAAAGAAACCAAGAAACCCACAAACACTCTCACGTCCATAAAAGTGCCAGTTCTACGCTGCTAACATTTTGGGGATTTTAAGGCTCTGTTAACGCACTGCCTGCTTTTCCAAGTTCAGTGATTGTCAGTTTGCTACGTTCAGCTCTTTGTGAGGACCAGGAAGCAACTGAAAGGCATTTCAAGCTTCTATAAAGAAGCGAGTCTCCACACGTATGAGACTGAATGCTCTTGGGGAAACAAATGTAATCTAAAGCTTAAGCGGAAAGAGATTGCTCAGAGAAGATTCTCAGCTCCTCAAAGAAGACCCTCTGCAGTTCAGCAAAATTTCGTGGTGACGGACTCATCAGTTAATCAAATCTGCGGTCCTCGCAGTTTCTTCCGCAAAGGAGTCCCAGCACTCTGTTTCAAGTTGCTGCCCGTCGTACCGAGAGGCCCCAAAACTGTGACTCACACAACTATCCCAGCAAATGTCAAGCTTTGCCTAGCATCTTTCCCTGGATTAGTACTGATAGGATAGTCCCAGGACTAGTGGTAGTCCCAGGACTTGTAGTAGGATAGCATTGCATCTGCGATCTTTGCCAGAGATGCACTGAAGTGTTCCCTGCTCCACGGCCTAATCACAGCAGGGATTTTGAGCTGACTTCTACGGGAGGGAACCACATGATAACTCTGTTTCATGCTACCTTCTCTCCTGCTCATGAGAGCAGACAAATACACGGGCGCCCCTTCTTCCCCTCTTCCCTGCTCTGTGATACTGCGTGGTTACACGGTTGTCTTGCAAAGAAAGACTTGGCCCCATTAGCAGGAGGGTGACTCAGTAAAGAGCTCTTACCTCTTTATTGAGCAAGGTGAAAAGGAACTCTCTGTCAAAACGCCCAGGCCTCCGCAAAGCAGGATCTAGAGAGTCTAGTCTGTTGGTGGCTCCAATGACCACGATCTCTCCTCTGCTGTCTAAGCCATCCATAAGTGCCAGAAGCGTTGTGACAATAGAACTAACAAAAGAAAAAGGGTCGATTCACTGGTTTGGTAAGTGCTGTTCCATTCGGCATGACTTTCTCCAACGGCCACTCCAAAGGAGAAGCTTTTCTTGCTGAGAGGTTGCTTAGTGAAAGGACTCATGTGAAGACAAACAAACCCTAGGTAGAGTAACAGAGACCTTGTGCTGACACCCAGCTTAGCACATTGTTTTCAACTCCTGCGGTTAAAATCACCTGAAACTGAGCATCATTGTGCTCTAAGATTTCCGAAGGAATTAGCGTGTCATGGAAAGGCAACCAGGCTGATCTTCTTTTGCACAGAGATCAAGCAGATTGCATGTAAATGCAAAAAAAAGAAAAGAAAAAAGAAAAGAAAAGAAAAGAAAAGAAAAGAAAAGAAAAGAGAAAAGAAAAGAAAAGAAAAGAAAAGAAAAGAAAAGAAAAGAAAAAAGTAAAAAGCCATACCTGTGAATTTGATCTTGGCGACTGGACCGTACAGGAGCAAGACCATCTATCTCATCAAAAAAAATAATCGAAGGGCGCATCTTGCAGGCCTGGAAGGAAAGTACACATACTGTGATAGTGGCACAAGTAGAACGCAGCATTACTGAAAGGGAACAGGCATGCAAAACTGCTGTGGCTGCAAAGTCACCAGCCCTGGACTTTCAGAGCAGCATCAGGGACCTCTCCGAGCCAATGGAGTAAGTGGCACGAGGAACACAAGACAGCAGCCTGCGTCAAGCAGCTGCGACTGGTACCAGGAAACAGATGGCGCCAGGAATTTTCACAGCTGCTGGGCAACCAGAGAGTGCAGAGTCAGGCCTTCAGTAACTCAATTGCAGGTTCCGGAGGCAAGCTGCCAGTAGGAAATACAGTCATGCAATGACCATGCTCTCAGCCTGCACCTGTTTCCCCCTGACCTAAAGCTGTCTTCTCTTGTGTCTTGCAATCTCTGCTGTGCTTTCTTTTTCTCTTGGGGGGGGGGGTGGGGGTGGGGGTGGGGCAGGGGAGCGGGAGGAGGAGGGAATTTTTGGTTTTGTGGCTTCTCCTGCTTATTGATTCCTCTTTGCCAGCACCTCTGCAAGAATTCAAGCCGCTCATGCAAAGTAGGACAACACTGAGAAAGGAAACACTAACCTTGCCACTTCAGCGGGAGAAACCGACCACATACCCAAAAGACCAAGTTCTCCGGGAAGACGTCCACCACAGAACTACTGTGGCACCACTCTGACACAACACAGCGCGCGTTGCCACCTTACCTGCTCAAATAACAAACGGAGCTGGCGCTCGGATTCTCCCACCCATTCACTTAGTCAGTCAGCGCCCTTTCTCATGAAGAAGGATATTCTCCTGTCGCCCTGGCTGCATTCATTAGCAAGAGCCCGAGCTACGACGGTCTTTCCAGTCCCTGGTGGGCCATAGAATAGACAGCCTCTGCAATAATAAATAGATAAACAAACAAATAAAGAAATAATAACAAAAAAGGAGAGATTTACATGGCTCTGACAAAAACATGGAAGAGTGCCTCTTACAACCGCCCTCCCTAAAACAAGGGGTTGCCTCCTAAAACAAGCCTTCCCTCCGAACCAGAACACTTCCAGTATTAGGCAGCAGTTAGGAGCTCAAGTGTGAGAAAAGTCAGAAGAGGTGCAAGCTTTCACAAGAGGCAAGACTTGAGACTAACACCCTTTTTTCTCCCTGAAAACAGTTTAAGCCCTCGGATTCTTCTCCCACAACTTGTTGGCAACAGCTGAGGAGGCAGTCTAAAGCTGGGAGGGAAAAACAAGGTATTCTGCCTTTCCAGAGAACACTTCAAACCTCAGCTCGAAAAGAGCATTCCAGTGAATAAAGAAGCAAGACATTTGAAGATTCTCTTTCCAATATTTGGAGTATTTCTAAAGTTATGGAAAGGAAAGAATTCAAAGTCAAAGTTCAACATCCTGTGAGTTCAGTGTTCTTGGCCAACAACAAATAAAGCTAACCATCAAAACTGTAGACATGACCCCTCCCCCAAAAGAGAAGAACACTTGTATGTTAAAAAGAACATATCCCAAGCGTAAGCTATCTGTGAATGATTGCATCTCACAGCGCAGAACCAGTATAACTATGTGAGCAGTGGACCGATTTTTATTTTAGTCTAAGCATCGCAAACGCGGCAATGTTCTGGTCGGAAGTCCTAAGGATTACAGCATTGATAGCTGAGCATGACAAGGCTGTGGAGTCAGCTGGCCTTTCAAACCACAGATTACTCCTGACTTCCAAGAGGTAGCCCCTTCCCGCCTGTGAACTAGTCAAGTTGACTTTACAGACACTCAAGCAAAAAAAAAAAAGAGAGAAAGAAAGAAAAGAACAAAGCCCATCTTTTTCCACGGGGGAGCTTCTTGGGTGTATTCTCATTTGAAAAGAGCAGACATTAAGCCTTTAACTCCAGCAAGGCATTGCTTGCACTTTGAGTCTGCATATAGTGTGGATTTGTTCCACTTCTTTGAAGAAGCCACTTCCTACTACACCTGCAAAAACTCAGCAGGGGTGACCACAACTTTTGAAGCACCCAGCTGTATTGACACCTCGGTTTCCTGTTCTCCTGAAAATGGTGGCATTCGCCTGTGTAGTTCTCATACGCCGTCTGTTACCTTGGGGGCCGCAGTTTGAATCTCTCAAAGAACTCTGGATAAAGTAACGGGAAAATGACCATCTCTTTTAAAGCTGAAATGTGGTCAGAGAGGCCACCCACACCATCAAACCGCACCTGAAGAGAAATTCAACAGAACACATTTTGTAGGTTGGAGAAAGCTGCCCCCTAGAAAAGGCTTCATCACAAATTGTCATATGCCAGCAGAAAGGAGGCGCTGGGGACAGTTTTGAAGTTCCTTCAGAGAAAACTGCAAAGCAAGGCAGCCATAGAGAGCCCAGTATGGAAAGCTTTCATAAATCCTGGAAAAGTCCCCACTGAAGCCCTGAGTGACACATACTTACCGAGCTGTCTATTTGCACTGGATCAACTTCAGCCACATTTGTTCCAGTTTTCATTCGATCCTTGCCATTTCTCTTGAATTCCTTTTTCCCAGAGTTTAGGGGAAGACACCTGATGTGAATGAAGGAGAAAGGGAAAGGCACCTCCTGAATGAACATGTGGCTGGAGGGATTCCTCTTTGTTTCATGTTGGCAAGGGAGGGCAGGAGCACTTACACATTTGCACAAACTTCCCAAATACTTAGATATTCATTAGAACTGATTTGCATTCAATAGCCAAGAGTCAAGAAAGGCAGGTGGGTGCGTCCAGCATTAGACTAGCTGAGTGATTATTTTTACGTCCCTCAAGCTTTTTTGAGAATCCCACACCACTCCGTGTGGCGGGCACGTGAATGCATAATTAGGGCCAGTGATTCCAGACGTGCATGCTGTGAACCTCTCTTCATTTCTGTGAGGAAAGATCCACGCCACACACATTGGCTTCTTCCCAAGGTGTTTTGTTTCTGCAGGCCAAAAGCCAGCACCGCAGCACAAGGGCTCGCTGCCTTACAACCAACATTCAGCTACAGATCACTCTTTTCCTCTGATTAGTCTAACACAGAAGAAAATGCAGCTTCACGAAGCATTAAGTACCCCCTCGGAAACGTAACCTGCTTCAACTTGATTTCAAAGTTGGTCCTCGAGAACTGGTATAGCCTCCTCCTTCCTAGACTGGCTGCTCTCAAGAATGCTAAAGCAAGTGCTCAGATCCAGCAAGAGCTGGCATTCTCCATGCTCTAGCTGCTTACAGAATCCCCAAAGCCTTTGTCAGCAATAGGGCCACCAGCCCTTGGTTGGGAAGTTTCCTTGTTTAGGAAGAGTTCCAGACAGAACTATTCACCTCAGTTCCAAGAAGAAAGTCGTCTCAGGAGTTGAGGGAGTGAAAAAAAACCCACCACAGTGCTTCTGATCGGTCTCATTTTTGCCTATGGCTTGCTGGAGCAGTGCAAAGTAACCATAGTCTAGGAGTGAACCTATGCCCCCCTGCTTTCCTCTGTTACAAGGCTACGATTGGTCCATTATTCAGCGCTGTGAGCGACAGCACTGCTGAAAAGCAAGAACTAGCACTAACCGTACACCAACCTGTTTGTTGTTTTGCGGACAGGGCTTGGTGACCGAGCACGTGTAGATGTAGCTCTTTGTCTGGGAAGAGAAGACGGCCCTGAGTAAAGTGTCTTAGCTTGTTCCGACTCCGCTGAAAGCAAGAAATTTACAAGAATATTGCACGTGCTTTTCAGGTACAGCTGGTTCGTCAGCGAGGCAGGAAATGGGATGCGTTTCACCACCTCCAACTCCAGACCAGAGGAAAGTTCCAAGTGTCGTTTATCAAGGCACAGGACGAGGGACGTTGCGTGCGGGTGTATAGATTTTCCTTCAAGAAATTATGCCCCACTTACACACAGGAAATTGGCCCTTCGGAGAGGCTGTGCGTATATCCTACTTTGCAATGCAGCTTGATACTGCACCACGGTTTTCCTTGGGCGAAGGTGACACTGCTTCCAAGTGCCTTTGCCACCTTCACCTTCTAGGTCTTCACCTCCTTTGGGCGACCCTGTACTTACAGAACCTAGATGACATTTCTTAGTTGTGTGTGCGCATCTACATTGTCATTCACGAACGGATATCCCCCTTACACGCAAGAAATCAGCCCTTCAGAGAAACTGTGCTTAGAACCTACTTTGCAACGGAGCTTGAGCATGTACAACCAACAGTTTGATTAGGGTTAGAGTGCTTCCGAGTACCTTTGCCATCTTCCTCTTCTTCATCTTCGCCTTCTTCTGATGACCCTATAATGACAGCACTTAAGATATAACTTCTTCTCGGTATAGATCTCGCCATTCAAGAACTCCTATCCCCCTTACACGCAAGAAACCAGCCCTTCAGAGAAACTGTGCATAGAACCTACATTCCAGGGGCTCTTGATAGCATACGCCAGTTTGCCGTGGTCGAAGGCTATACTGCTTTGGAGAATCTTGGCCTTCTTCCTCCTTTTGATTTTCATCTTCGTCTGATGACCCTACAATTACAGTACCTAAAATATAATTCCGTGTGTCTACACAGTTTCATTCAAGAACTGCTGTCCCCCTTATACAGAAGAAATGAGCCCTGCAGAGAAGCTGCACTTATAACCTACTGAGAGCGTACAACAGTCTTCCTTTGTCTAAGGCTACAGTGCCTTTGCGTATCTTTGCCTTCGTCATCTTCTTGCTCTTCACCTTCTTGTGATGAGCCGGTTATGATGGAACCTTTACTGTTGCTGTTTACAACATAGCCAACGTTGAACTCTTTCAACACTGTTGCAAGTTGTATTAAATGCAAAAGGCACTAGGCAGATGGCTTTGGGGTTTATTGTTATCAGCGTGTGTATGACAGGCAAGGTGTGAAAACCTGCCAAACCTCCAGACCAATTTATGCAGGACACATTCCAGAAACTCGGAATCAGCAGAGAGGAGCATGCCTAGAGGTCCTGGGCAAAGGTCTGCCCTTGCTGAAATTGCTGGGTGACTTGTCACCAGCCTCAGTGAGGACAACAACGGGCCACGTTGCGTCGCCTTGCGCAGCGACGAGGCACCTACCATGAGAACAGCTATTTCAGAAAGTTCCTTCTTGGTATTGTGAGATAGTGTTTCCGGGACATTTTTGGAATGTCCTGACAGCAGAACGGCTAAGTCTGGTTCTGTGGGTTCACATGTTGGCTCTGCCATGGGCAACAACAGGCAAGTCACCTGGTTGAACTTTCCCCAACGAGAAAACAGCAGCTGATGCCTACAGGGAAAGCTTATGCCAGGAGCTGCTGTTTAGTAATTGGAACTTCTTCTGCAAAAGATGGTAGGAATGCCAAACATGGAGCATGCCTCCCTAGCAAGCTCTCTCTCCCATCAATAGCTGGATGCCAGCTAAGGAACGGACGTGGCCTCTTTGCCAGCTTACCCACTCTGAGTAATTTCATTCTGTTCCTTGGCAAACATTGCCTTTTCCTTTTCTGAAGCAAAACGGTAGTTCTGCTTTCTGAATGACGGAGATAAGTTGCATGGGCCACAGAGGCAGAGCTCAAGGAAAACAGCGAAAGGAGTCTGTGATCTCTAGCAGCCCCACTCCTTCGTCCTCCAGCGCTCTTCTCTTTTGTCAGAAATGCAGGAATGCCTTGCCTTTAGAACCCCCGAGTTTGCGCTTTGCCCATGAAAGAATTGCCTCATACTCTCACCTCCCACTCAACACGCTGGTTTAGAGCTGCTTTCTACAAGCTCCTCCTGTCCAAACTGCCTGAAAAGCACATGCTTTAACCCCGCCAGACAGCTCCACTCCCTACACTGCCCCTGCCTCCTATTAACGTGGCTCTCCCTCAGCTCTTCAGGCAATTTCTCTTAACTACACCTCTGTATCTTTTAGTCAGCTCTCCTTCTCCCTTACTAGCCAGCTGCCTCTGGCACACTTGACTGCGTTTCTTTTAGTTAGTGCCTTGCCCGACCTGGCTTTCTTTAGGCCGCTCTCCCTGACTATCTGCACAGAGTTCACAATGGCAGGGCCCCGCAGGCCCTGACTGCGGCTTGCAAGCTCTGCGGCAATGTGGAATTATGAAGAGAAGAAAAAGAGCCAGTAGTTGAGCTCGTTTCCGTTTTTCGGTGAAGCTCTGGGCTGGAACATGGGAAAGCAAACGGAGAGCCAGAACTAACCGACAATTTCTGCCTCAGTTCCTTGAATTTCTTCCTGTTGCTTTCCGTGGGAGTACGTATCCAGAGTTTCCTAGTTCAAAGAAACAAGAACAATCAGTCCCAATTCTGCTGCAGCTTAGTGTCTACGGAGTAACTTTATCAAAGTGCGGCATATACACAGAAGATCAGTGTCAGCTACAGTTCTTCTGCTTCACAAATAGCAATGAAGGATCCATCGAGTACAAGCACCGAGCATGCCTTCTTTTCACAAGAGGCATGTACTGTGTCAGCTTGCCCCTGTGCAGGCCAAAATATACGAGGAAATGGAAAGAGAAATGGAAACTGTATATGAGAAATGGAAACTGTTTTAACAGAAGAACTGTAAATTTCTATTTAGTTCAGGGCCTCCTTTGCCTCTCCGTCTGCAGTTTTATTCATGGCCCAGGAAATGGTAACAGGCGAGGCTCCAAAAAGGGAATGCCTAGCAGTCAACAGGAGAGCAGAAGAACTCCCTTTAGCCGAGCAAAACCGAGGGAGAGGAAACACGGTTGCTGCCTCTAATCCTAACAGAAGTTACTCTAGTGACAGAGGACCAGCTAAGCTCACGGGCAATGGTGGCACAGGAACAAACACACCTGAAGTAGCCCTCAGTAAAGTTATAATTAGAGAGCAATAATGCACGTTCTTTTTGACAGAGGAACACTTTGGAAGAAGTTATTTCTGCAAAGGTAAAACGGCAACGGCATCATTTCACTGTGTGAAAGCTATTACTTACCCAAGAAGGGTAAGAGAAACGCAGTTGTACTCCTTCTGCAACGGTAAGCACCCGGAATTCTGTGGAGCCCATTGTCTTCTCCACGCTCACGGAAGAGCAAAGATAAGCAAGCATGAAAAAATGTTTGAAACAATACATATAATCGGCATGACATTTTAGTATGGTATGCACAAAACGACGGGGTCAAAGGGACACTTAGCCAGGGTTTTAAAAAGTGAGTAAAAATTACTTCAAATGTTAACTTTCTTTTTTAAAGCGCTATTTCAGAGCAGCTGTTTGACGATTTGCAAGCAGACGCTGTGCTGAGGTTTATTTTCCCTACTGCTGAGGGCAGTGAAAAATCCACTTGAGGAGGAGAAAAACAGAAATTCTGAAGATCATAGTGAGACCGCAGAAAGAAATGGTGGCCGTTTTTAACAGTCCTTCAGTTGCTCTCTGTGGTAGCATTCAGGCAGTTCCCGTTAGCAGCCTTCCTCAGCTGCAGAGGAAGCTGCTTATTCTTCTCCTAAGTGTAGCCTAACCTTCCTGTGGGCTTTCCATCAGGGGCTTTACATGCTAGACAGCCCTTCCCTTCCCTTCCCTTCCCTTCCCTTCCCTTCCCTTCCCTTCCCTTCCCTTCCCTTCCCTTCCCTTCCCTTCCCTTGTTACGCTCGGCAAGTCTTCTAGCAAACAGCACCAATTAGGGCTGCACAAAAGCCACCTCACAAATGAAGCCACAGGGAGAAATGGAGAGACATTAGGACGCCTTCAGTGTGCCTGCGGTCCATTCTTCCTCGCTACCCAAACTCCAAGAGCATATGAACCATATGTAAGCTTTTGTGGGCATGGAAGAAAAGCTCGCCAGCACTGAAGGAGCTTCTCAGGCAAAGAGAATTGCTGAAGAGCACAAGTTAAACCTCCTGCAAGTGAAGCAGTCATTTTGGTTCACAAGAAATGCAGAAATGGTGGAGCCCATATACACAAGCGGTACAAGCGTGACGGCCTACTTTGAACGACGCGCTGCTCAGGAAGAAAGATTCCCAAAGGGCAAGCTCTGCAACCCCGACAGCGCCCTACTAGGGAGGGCTCCCGCAGCCAGCAATGATCACCAGGACATATCACTTACAGAGGAGCATACACGGAACTCTCAACCTACCTAGTTCACACTAGAAAACAGCTCTAGCGGCCAGGAATAACAGCTCCTCTCCAACGTCCTGCTGTGAACGTCACCAAAGCGCCTCTCGCACTGTCCCACCACCTCCCCTTGCCTTCTCCTGCTCACGGCACAGCGGCCCCTCGTGAGCAGAGCAGTGGCGAGAGCAGCCCCCAGGAGCTGGGCTCAACACGGACTCACTGGAACATCTGGGGAGGGGCCAGAGGCGCCGTGGGAAGAGGGGAGCTGTCGCTGCGATGCGGGATGTCCCACTGTGACCCGTGCCAGAGCGGGGCTGCAGGGACTCCCTTGGCCCCGACACCCCCCCCTCCCCAGCCCCTGCCAGGGTTTGCCCTGCAATGTGGCGGGGAGCTGCATGGGGCAATGTAGGGAGCTGCCGCCACCCCACTGCCCACTCCCCAAGGCGGCCGTGGGGCAGGGGCAGCCACAAGACGGCTCCCCCAGGCTGAGGCTCACCCCAGGCAATTTGGGGGTGCCACCCCTGTGCACCCTGTCCCCAAACTGTGCATCCCGCGCTACAGTTGCTGGCACTGGGGCACTCTGATGGGGAAGGAAGGGATACACGAGCAAATGAACAAATAAGGAGGAAGACTGTGACTGCACTCACGCAGCCTCTGCGTGCCAAGTGCCAAGTCCTACTAGCTGCTTCACGAGGCCACAGGCATGGAGATGGCCTAGCCTAGTGAAGGAGCAGAGAGGTTTCCTCTCTCACCCTGAAAACTGGAGACTCCCTCTCACCACAGTTACTCTCCAAGGGTTTAAGGCAAAATGCTTTAGGAATGTCTCCAGAGGGTGTCAAAGCCTGTGAAACACAAAAACAGGACATCGCAGAAGTCATTTCTTCCCCCGCTGCACTAAAATCTCTCGGCACTAGGGACAACTTCGGAGCATATGGGTGGGTTTGGGGTTTTAGGCTGTTCAAGATGTGGTCCTAACAGGGCCACCCAAAAGGAAGTGTAGGCAGCAGCTGAGATAATTATTAGAGACCCAATACCCAGTGTTCTTCTCAGACACTCGTTTTCCAGAAGACGGGGCACTCAGTTGCAGCCTGCAACTCTGCCAGCGCCGTCATCACACTGAACGGGCTCTCTCTGGAAGAGATTTAGAGCAGCTTCTCACCTCCAGCCTGACAAGGCAGTATCACAGACCTGAATGAGGCGTGGAAAGGAGGCCCGCGCACAATGCATTCTGATGACTCCCTCTGGTTACTTCTCAGGCTCACTTGAGCATCCGAGCAGCACAAGGCGCTCTGCCCTCTTCTGAAGGCAACGATACTGGAGTTCTTTCAGCTGCCTCCTACTTCTTAGGCACTGCAGGCTGAGCAACCTTGCTGAAGCAGGACAGGTAACTCGGATGACTGTGCGGAGAGCAGAGCGTTTTTCCCCTGAATGTGTGAACTCCATTCCCTCTGCATTATTTTCCCAGCAGAAAAACTGGGGTAGCCACAAAAGAAGGAATGGAGTGAGAGAGACAGTGGGAAGAGAGCTTAGTTGTTATTGACATGCCCACACCCCCACACCGCGCTGACTCTGCAGTGGCAGAGGACTGTCAGAGGGAAACTGTCCCTTCTGCAGTAGCATTTGCTGCAGAAGAGAGAACATGTAGCAGGAAACTCAGTGTGAATGGGGGAAGATGGAGGGGATCAGAGCGTGCAGGGGGAGAAAGGGTAAATTGTAGGTGAATGGAGGGGACGGGAGCACGCAGGGAAGGGAATGGAGGGTCTGAGAGTGCCCATGGAGGGCAATGGTGGGCATCAGAGCATGTATAGGGGGAAATGGAAGGGATGAGAGTGCTCACAAAGGGGAAAGGAGCGGGGCAGCACGCTCGTGGAGGGGAAGGCAAGGAGTGTGAGGATGCAAGGAGGGGAAGGGAGGAGGCTTTAGCATGCACGAGGGCAGCAGAGGCTATATGAGCACAGGCAGAGGGGAAGAGACCATCTGAGCATGCATGGAGAAGGGCTCTAAGGACATTCTCTCTGAATTTCCTCCAGCACAGTCTGCACCCAGGAAGCACTGCCCCCTTGCCTGCAGACTACAAGGGCTGCACTCACACACCCATGCCTCTCGCAGTCACGCAGTTGCCAGCACTGGTAAGCCACGGCCTGGTCTAGCAAGACAGAGCAGTTTCACGCTGGGACTGCAAGGGAGTATGTGCAAATTGTGGCACTGGCCTTCCTCCCTCAGGGCGTTTCTACAGACCGTGCTCCAGGCTGGAGTCCGAAAGGCAAACTTTTGCATCTGGCAGCCCTCTAACATGTGGCAAAATGACGGTCCCTGGCCGTGTGGGACAGCAGAGCTTCTGCCCCCATCAGAGACACCAAGGAGCAAGCACTCAGCACAGCACATGGGAAACACCCCTGAAAGCTGCTCTGCTCACATCTCTCGCGCTGCCCTGCACACATGCCCTGAGGCAGCAATTGGCAGCACAGCCCGAATTTCTGCCCTCAGCAACACACGGCCCTGCAAGGCTCGCAGCAGCTGCCGCAGCAGAGGCCCTGCCAACACCGCCATCCCCACCACAGCCGACCAGCACCGGGTGTCTCCGTGATGCTCTAGGGAACAAAGGCAGCCGGGTCAGGCTCCCAGCCCAGACGCCCCGCTCCAGACCTTTGGCACGGCCTCAAAGGCAGGAACAAGGAGATTGGGCTCCTAGCTGGTCATCATGGTCTGCAGCAGGGAAGCCAGCTACCCTGGTTTCTCACCTCTAAAGCCTGTCTCTATACTTTTCCTGCAGCTCGTTATTTACATGGGCATCAGTATCCAGCACTGAACTCACAGATGCCTCGGACATACATACTTGCCTTTTGAGAGATGATGACTACAATTAGTTGTCCTTGTAGAAATGCTAAGGGTTCACTGAAGGAGCACGGACTGGAGCTGTTGGTGCTGTTGAATCACAGAAGCACAGAATGGCTGAGGTTGCAGGGAACCACTGGAGATTAGCTTGTACAGCTTGGAAGCATGCATCTTCAGAGACCTTAGTTAAAATTAGAAACAAAAGCTGACCCAAAGCAGTCACACTTGAGCGGGGAGTTCAGGTCTGCTGAACCCTGCCTGGTTCCCCCTGTAGTTGCCACAAGGGTTCAAACGGAAGGGCAGCAAGGCAAGTAAATATGCAGCAGGCAGCCCTGGAGGTGGTAGATGTCATCTCTTTAAGCACTGTAAGAGATGGGCCCGTCACTGAGCTTTAATCCCAGAAGAGTCCCTTAAAGAAGATGCTTTACATTGCCATGGTAACCTATGAAAATCTAGCCTTCAGGGCCAAGAAGCTACCTTACCATAGTTTCTCTCGTACTCAAATCAGTTCTCAGCTGAATTTGAAAAGGTACTCGTTTTTTTGGAGTCAACCCTGAATTTCTGTGGCCTTATATCTGCAATGTCTTTTCTCCTCCCACCTGAGGTCCGAGATTTATTTTCTGATGCTTATGGAGAAGTTTTCCATGTCCAGTTGCCTGGCGAGGAAGAAGGCAGAGAGTTCTCTGAGGACTTGCTTTTAAATCAAGCTGCTAAACCTGCTGCGTCAAGAAGGAAAGGAGGTAAGGATATGCTACAAAGACATCTTTGCTAACTGTTACGGGGGCAGCCACTCAGCATTTGTTTTGGTAACAGATCTTCTGGCAAAAATTTTTAGTAGGCTTGCATGCTTTAGCGTGCTTTGAGTACCATCCATTGTCTAAAACCTTCTGACTGGCTGCAGCTTGCCAGGCACTGGGCGTTCTGCCTGCAGCATCTCCACCGGAGCCTCGACCGCTGGCAGAGAAGCAAACGAAACAGCTTGAGGAGCAAGCGGAGGAGATGTTGCCAGCGGGGCCTGTACATTCCCGTACACCCCTCTCGAGTGGTAAGTTGCATTTGCCATTGCTCTCTTCCCTGTTCTCACAGCATACCCGTTTTGGGGGCAGCCGAGCTCTTTATGCCAAAGGCATTCTGTTTGGAAATTCGGTTCACTTTCAGTTTACCTCAGCATGTGAGGTAAATCCACAGGACACTCACGCAACATGCTGGTGAAATTAAGGCCTAAATTGCTGCCTCCTGAAATATAAAACGCTGTATAGAGCATTTCAGAATGCTCCACAAGTTCTTAGAGCAATAGGAGGCACTCTCGCTCTTTCCCTCAATGCTTTGGCTTCCTTTCTGTTTCCCTTTCCTTCTGACCTGCCTCCCCCGTGCCCAGAGAGATAGCAGTGCCTCTCCCTGTGATTTCCACTTCAAAGGATTAGACCTGCCAACACAAGTGGAAGAAACAGGGGAGCAAGCGTAGTAGGTATCTGAAGGCCAGACCGTTGTTTCTTCCCTGCCCTCTGCTTTTCCTGTGAGAAGGACACGAAGGAACAAAGGGGCTTGGCTTTCTCTCCACTAAGGACCATGCTATGGTGTGACAGCTCCTTATCCTGCTGGCAGGAGTGGGAATTCTGCCACTGGTTTCATCCATGAGTTTTGTGCAATGTTCAGCGAATGCAAACAATGGTGTCTTCTTCCGGAAGGCGTAAGCGCAAAGTTGGTTGTAAAGCAGGTGAACTGAATCTGAAAGCATGAGAGGTGTAAGTCCTTAAGGAGCATTTTCCCTTCTCCAACAAGTATTCCCTTAAGACTGCCTCTTCAACTCTTCCCAGTGTTGAAGAAGAGCTTGTCGCCAATGGCTTTTCTGCTTTTCATCAACTTCGGTTCCTGTAATAAGATAGTAAGCAACCTGTCTTGCTGAGATAAGTTTCCTTTGTGGTAAAGCCTTCTGTCTAAAGTCATTACATTACATGACATTATGTAATCAGGTCCTCTTCTTTTAAAATCTAAAAGCAAAATGACCCCCTTAACTTGCTCCCCCTTCTTTCTCGATTTGCGTATGCAGTGAGACAGCACAGTGATAGTTCGGTCCCTTTGATCCTTTTCCTTGTACGCCATCTCAGATGGCAATGCTAGAATTGAAGAAAGCTAATGTTTTGCTTTGCTGTTTCTAATGCCTCTGTGCAGCTGTAACAAGTAGAAAACGCAGAAGCGACACATCCCCGTCAGGCAGCGTAACAGGGAAGAGGAGGAAATTCCCATCCAGTGAGGAGAATGAGACTGACATCTGTTTAAGGGAAGGCTGGAGCTGACCGATCCACCTTTGCTTCCTGACCTGCTTCAGACACATGAGCTATCTGTTTTGCCAGCGCAGCTGTAGACGTGGTAAAAGTTCAGCTCAGGGGTCAAGAGAAGCAGCTGGGGAGGCTCCTGTTCCCTGCCGTCAGCAGCGTTTCCAGGAGATCTGTAGCCTCTCTTCCAGCCAGTGTCCTGTGCTGCAGCGATACGATCCCCTCAAATGCACTCGTGCCTGTGCTGTGGCAGCCTCTATCCCTTACTGCGCGATGGGCCACGGCAGTTGCTGCAGTTCTGGAAGAAGTTGCTTTGCCATTAGGATTGTTCATGGGATAGACTGAGAAGTAACGCAATGCTAGCTGAAATCCAAGCCTTGCTTTTTTCTCTGAAGTAGGACCAATTATCTCATTTTCTCCCCGGAAATCCGGAGTGATATTTAGTCTGTTCTTTGAAGTTTCACTCATATTTTATTTAGCAATATAAGAAAGTAGGATGCGAATTGTGTTACACTGTCCTGGTTTAGTTTCTGACCCCGCCCAGAGGCTGTTCAAAAGATCTCATGCTATTTTGCACTTGTGTTGTCTCCCTTTTTGCTTCAGCAACTGCTGAGCGCTGCTGGTGAGATAACAAAGAAGTTCAGCATCTTCCACCTGGAAAAATTACATGTTGTGCTCAGCCAGTGTATTTACCGGCATCGACAAGACGATGACAAGACTCAGTTAATAGAGGTAATATTTTACATCACGCTTCCAGTCAGTGTTAGGCAGTTCCTCCAAGGGCACATTGTGGATATCGTGCTTCTTTAATCTTCATCTCTTTACTGCTTAGTAGTCTGTGTAATATAGGAGTTGTTCATTTCTGTCTGGAAGAAATTGGTGCATACTGCAAAGCGGTTGTTACGTTTGGCATGACTGTTGGCAGTTTCAGCAGGACAAAGCCCGAACCGGAAGATGAGGGATTCCACGCACACAGCCCTTTCAAAGCAGTTCACCTGGGAGTCTGTGAACAGCTTTTCCTGAGGGCCTCTCTTTGGGGAGGGGGCTGTGAAAGAAGGGCACTGGTCTCAGTTTGTCCCTTCCCCTTCCTCCCCTTACAGGCAGGCAAGCATGGTAAGGAACTGGGAAGTGTATGCCACCACCATAATCTCTTTTAGACTAGTGTGCGCGAGCGTCTTGAATTGCACATGGAGGGAGCTTTCTGCCTTGGCCAATGTTACACTGCTTATTGAGATTCGCTGAGGTCTCTTGTCAAGGAGGATTTACGAGTTGCCAGAAGTGAACAGAAATCTTGAGGAGGCCACCACGGCCCAAGTGAGGCACTCACGGGACGGAGTCAGTGTAGATATGCCAGCAATTCACTCTTCACATTCAAGAGCCACAAACCCACTGGTCTCCGAGATGCGGGTGCATCGGAGGAGGCAAAATTCATTGTGCCTCTGCAGTTTGCCTTGAAAAGAGGGGGTCCCTTCTCCTAAGTCCTGCTCGTCTCCATCCCCTCTTGCACACCTGACAAAGAGCGAGAACACAGGCTCTGTTCTGCTTGCGACACAGGGAGGAGTATTTGTGCTCCAGGAAGCCACGAGGTTCAAAAGTGTGCCCATCTCATCCAGTCTGATGGCATGTTCTGGCTTGGGAAGGGAATTCTTTTCTGTTATCGCAGGGCCTGTGAGCTGCTGTAGCTTGAAGAACGTGTAGTGCTGCAGTTCAGGAAAGGTGATTGCACTTCTCTGATTCCCACTTCTCCCTTTAGCTTGACAAACAATCTCTGCTATTCTTGCTGCCCTGTGTAAGTAGGTAAGGAGCAAGCCCGAGTGTGCGCAGAGGGAAAGTGTAACAAGGAATTGCTGCAGGTGCACAAAGTACCTTCTTCAGCTGCTAGGTGTGGCTTCTTGGGACGTCTCTCCTCATCACGCTTTTTGAAAGCAGGTGCATGCAGGCTCTCTCTCTTACTCTGCTTGGGACACATAGGGGTGCCTCTAAAGCCAGAGGGACTAAAAAGACATTGTGATGTTTTCAGCACACCTTTTTGATAAGTATCTTTTTCTTTGTAGGAGATGAAGAAGGAAATTGGAACCTTCCTTGGTGCCCAGTAATGTGAACTTCAGAAGACTGACTTCAGCTCCGTGATGTTTTGTTTTAATTGTGTGCTGCCAGGTTATCTGTGCCTAATTCAGGCAAGAGAGCTTTGGCATACATGTGCAAGTATATCGTAAAATATACTAAAAACACTCAAATCAATGCCTTTACTTGCTTTGACTCGCTATTTTTTGTCCCATATATATAGTGTGTATGATCCACTGAGATGAGTGTGTTCGGCCCTCCTTCCCAGTGTGCATTGCCTTAATGTCTCGTGCCCAGCTTTTTTTTTGTGTGACCAATGGTTGTCAGTGCCTTTGGAGCTATGTTGATCTGGATGTCTTCCCTCAGTGCCTCCCTTTAAAGAAGGCATTTGAAAGCTTGATCAACATGATCATCCTTTGCCAGCTTCTTAGAATCGATTTTTCTGATGCCGTCTGTGGGGCTCCTGTGTTGTCTCTCAGGTGAGGTTTTTAAAACAAATCTGATCCCGACACAGGCAAAGCAAATCCTTCAGCAACCTCTGAATGCAGTTCAGAGGATATTCTTTCTAATTATCTGCTAGTGCCTGCAGTGGCTTTCATAGAATTAAGAGCCACCTCAAGAAAGCCTGGGGGAGGAAAACTGTTTCCAGAAACATCACTATTTTTGCTATGCCATAATTTTGCCGAACCAAGAAAAGAAAAAAATCCAGCTTGACTCAGAAAGCAAGATTTAGTGTGGAAACTTTCTACGGTGAAGCTTAGACTTGCTTGTAGTATTGACAGTGTCCTTGGTACTGGGGAACAAGGACTTTAACCTGACTTGTTAGCTGCAAGTTTTGGTGGCTTGCAGGTAACTTAAGTTGCACGTAGCTTCCTGGGCTTCTGGAAGGGGTTTTTGTTTGTGTCTCGCATGAAACTGAATCTCTTGCTGGTGATAAATAGATGTGCACAACACTGAAACAGCAAGCTTTATGGAAGAGGGACACCTCTTTAAACCAGCAGAGAGAAGTCCCCCAAGGTAATTTGACAGAGCTATTTCTTAATCTTATTTTCCCATGTCTGCCCAAACATTCCTTCCATCTGTATTGTTTGGATGTGTCTTATTACAAAGGGAATCACCAGCTGGGTTGCTTGTCAGCTCTGTTTTAATCACAGACACATTGGATCTTGAAAAATCTTAATACCGGCGTGCGTCTTCAGACTTAAAATAACTACTCTCTGTGAACAACTTACTTCTTGGTTGATCAGGTCTGTGGCAAAGGCAGACATGGGAGGGAGACAAATGTATATTGAAGAAGAAAGGCTTTTTACAGGGCTCGGTATGTGCACCCCTGCCGCTCTCCAAACCCACTGACCCACACGCCAGTGACAAAACCCCCAGTAGGCCACAGCCACACACTCGAGGTGTGGTGCCCACATGTTGCCCCTGTACTGTCATGCCATACCTGGATGCCAGCTGCTCGTAGCATCTGGCAGGGAGGATGCTCTGCCTGGCCTGGGCAGAGGTTGCAATGCTGGTGCAGTGACGTCTGGTGGTGTCAAGCCAGATTTGGACTGCTGCACTGGGCTGATGTTACTCGTCCACTCCCGCTCCCTCTCCCTTTCCCACTGTTATAAATTTTCACGCTTCCTTCATATTTCTTCTCAGTCTGACTCCTCCTTCCTTTCAAAAGTCTCTGTTTAATTCCCTGGGTACCATTTAATCCAGCTGATGGTTATCTTCCTCTTCACTGTTATCAGTTTGGGGGCATATGCCTCCACACCTTTTGAGTGTCTCATTCACACACACCGTTTACACTTACATTCCCCCTTTATCAGCTGTTCCTGTCCAGGCCGGTTTGCCAAGGATGGGCAGGTGTCATCAGCCTTCTGTCCTGTTTTGGGAGCAGAAGAGAGAAAAGGCCAGTCTGGTTCAGACACTTCCCCATAAAATTACTTAGGTATTTAATTGGAGCTTTAGAGATATTTTTTGCTGTACCGTTTTGTTTTGTTTTTTTCTAGTTCCTTCTTTTGTTACTCTTGGGAGGAGGAGATAAACCGCTCATTGTATGCACTTGTTGTTGTTGTTGTTGAAGACAAGTAAACCAAAGAAGCAATTCCTTCTCACTGTATTTAATGAGACATACTGTTTTTCACCCGGGAACCTCCACGTCCTTTCAACAGCTCAGGATCTCTCAGTTCAACTCCCTTGGATGGGTCACTTCAGCTCTGGGGGTCTGGCAATCAAATGGATGCATGCATCCTATTCTTTATTCAACTGTGGAGAATATGGAGCAATTCAACCAACATGCATACTTGCTGGGTGTCTCAGAACCCATTGGCAATGTGTATTAAGAAGCTAATTCTCATCCCATTCCCATGTAAAATCACAAATCTGTGGACACAGAAGGAGAGATTTGTTAAAATAATCTTGCTTGTAGAGCTTGAATCTAGAGGACATTTGGTTATTGAAGTAGTATTTATTAAAAAAAATAGCCCCTGATGCCTTTCCCATGTTCTTGCTTGATGAGAAGAAATAGTGTCAGGGCATAGAGTAAAAGCACAACAAGCTGACCATGAGCCAGCAGTGTGCCCTTGTGGCCAAGAAGGCCAGTGGCATCCTGGGCTGTGTTAGGAAGGGCATTGCCAGCAGGTCGAGGGAGGTGATCCTTTCCCTCTACTCAGGAGGCCTGGTGAGGCCGCATCTGGAGTACTGTGTCCAGTTCTGGGCTCCCCCCCAAAATGAGAGAGACATGGAGCTACTGGAGTGCGTCCAGCAAAGAGCTACGAAGATGATGAAGGGACTGGAGCACCTCTCATGTGAGGAAAGGGCAAGAGAGCTGGGCCTGTTCAGCCTGGAGAAGGGAAGACTGAGGGGGGACCTTTTCAGTGGGTATAAATATCTGAAGGGAGGGTGTCAAGAGGATGTGGCCAGACTCTTTCCAGTGGTGCCCAACGATAGGACCAGAGGCAACAGGCACAAACTGCAACACAGGAAGCTCCGTCCAAACATGAGGAAAAACTTCTTCACTGTGAGGGTAACAGAGCACTGGAGCAGGTTGCCCAAGACTCCATCCTTGGAGATATTCAGAAGCCGTCTGGATAGGGTGCTGGACAACGTGCTTGAGGTGAGCCTGCTTGAGCAGGGGTGGGGGTCGGACTAGATGATCTCCAGAGGTCCCTTCCAACCTCAACCACTCTGTGCTTCTGTGATTCTGTTTATTTATATAATATAGATACATGTGTGTGTATGTTTGTAAAATGCATAGATAGATAGATAGATAGATAGATAGATAGATAGATAGATGTGTGTGTGCATATAAACAGAGAGTATGTAAACCACTGAGATTATGTTTTTCTCTTAGATGATCTAGCTGATGTTATTAACCTGAAATAGACTTTCTGTATTCCAGCTCTTGTACACAGATTCTTTTGTGAAGCTCCATAATAACATCTCAAATGTACTGTTACTGTTAGATGCAGCATGTAAACTTGCATAGGTGTAGGTGTTTATCTGAACAGAACTTGTGGAAGTCCAGGTTTCACCAGTGTATCTCCTATTACGTAAAAAGTCTGATTTAGTATAATGGGTTGCTAACGTTTCTGTTTGTAAAGGTGCTTCTTACCTTCAAAGTGATAAATTGGAGTTCTAGAACACCACTGTATATATGTGATATATTGTACAATCGGAATAGTCCTATTTTAATGAAAAAGTAGACAAATAACTTGCTGCTGGGAGACTACCTGTGTACATTACTCAGTGAATACTGAGTAATGTAAAATCAGCTAGTCTAAGGAAAGTAAATATAATCTGGAACAAGCCCAATATATTAAGTGTATGACTAGAAGATATTCTAAAGAAAAAACTATTTTCAGACAAACTTCAGTGTTTTAAAACTGGAATTTTATGAGCTAGAATAACAGAGAAGGAGAACACCTGGACAGTAGTAGTGGATTACGGGGGCACTATGAGCCACTGTTGTGGTACTGATGGAAAACCAAGCATATGCTTGGAATACACAGGTATTCCAGGGCCTTAACAATATTTCACCTTAAATACACTGTGCAATACTGATCATCTAGGTTCTGGTTTGCAAAACTGCAGGATGTGTGCTGAGTGGCTCCTAGCATAATCTAGCTTTCACTAACCTATGATGAAGACAAACTTTGTCCTTTTAGCTTAGAAAGACAAGGTTAAGATGGGATATGACTATTATCAATAAATACATCAGAGGCTGAAGAGGAAGAACTGTAATATAAAGACAAAGCTGATGCAACAGTAAACATGTACAAGCTGCTAAAGAACACCTGGAAATTAAAACAAGTTTCTGTATCAAAGGAGTAAGACTCTGGAATTGACTTTGAAGAGCACTTCTAGAAACAAAACAACCTAGCTACTTTTGAGAACACCTGAAATTTAAAATGTGCAAAAGATCAGTAAATGCTTCAGTTTAGAAAGACTAAGGTAACCTGCAGATGTAGTGGTTGAAATAGTGGGAAATAAGTGACAATTTCAAACATTTGAAAAAAGCCTGAATTTGCTCATTAATGAGCTGCTGAAAGACCACATGGAGGCAAACTGTTCTGAGAGAGCAAGTCTATCCTGCACCTTCTAAAGATAGTATTTTCTTTTAGAATGTGCCTCTAAAATGGAGCTCCTAGAGAAGGGATGGGAAAACTGTTCATTTCCCCCATTTACCTGTTTAATTTCTTTTTTTGATCTCATTATGTATCCTTTTATAAAAGATTGATTTACCTCAAGAGGAACAAATTGATGGTCATTTCCAGTCCAACAGAGATGTTTTATTTACAAGATTTTTATTTTATATATATAGTTAGGAAGGCCCAACATTGCTAATATTTGTGTACATGACTACCTCTAGGCTGAGAACACTCAACACAGTTGGAGTTCTTACATACACTGATTTTTCTAATAGTGTTGGGATACTGAAGTTCAGCTTCCACTGAAATGTTTTTGAAATTTACCTTAAAATTTTTAAAACAGAGAGAACTCTAAATATAGAACCATAAAACACAGATAAATAGAAGAACTAGCCGTATCTGGAAGGTTATGTAGAGAGCACAAAACTCTAACCACAACAAAATCCAGCTGTTTTAATGCTATTTTGAAGCATCTAATTCATATAATCTTAATGCTATCGAAAAGACTGCCACAAGATGGCACCACAGTATTTTGGGTGATGATGTTACCATATCAAAACAATGATTTTTTTCTTAATATAAGTATAAAATAAAATAGCTGTGGATATAAGAAGTGACCTTATTTTAAGATAATCTCTATAAGAAATAACCTTTAATGCTGCAGAAGTACTACTTACTTTGAATTGCTCCTATAAATGCAACAGCAATTGGTTCTGTTCATCAGGCTTAGCAGCTAGTGTAGCCAACCTTCCCACTGACTCAACAGGGCACTGACAATTGTGGTGGGCTTTCCTGCCATAATTAGTCAAGTTTGTGATAATTTGGGGGTTGAAAGCTAAGCAGTTAAATTCTTTGCTAAACTATGGCCTAGATAAACAAAGCTTTTTTACTGTCTGTCTTGATTCTTCACCTTCCTTTACTCATACGTTACCCACAGCAACATCTTGCCGTTCTTTGCTAAGGATAGCCATGCCTGCATTGGATAAAGATGTTCACAGGAAAATAGGTGACTCAGGGCACTACTCTACACTGCCAGCACAGTAGTAGGAATATAATACTGTTTTTGATAGGTTACTATTCTCCCAGGCTTGTTTGTTATCATCTGTAAGTTTTGGTTTTTTTTTTTTCCATTGCTGCACTTTTGTGTTCACTGACAGGGTACACAGGAGTCTATAAAGAGGAAACCCAAACGCTTTTGCTATATGGCATTGACCACCAACCTTGTGTTCGGTGTCCGCTGTAGTGTTGGGTTCAGGATTGGGCTGACATTAATTAAAGACAGAAAGAATTTATATAGTGGGGAAGCTCATCTGTTGTACCAGTGAGGAGTTTTTCTCTGGTCCATGTTTACTTCTCATTCCAGTATATGTCCCAGCTGCTTGGAATTCCATCCTTTCCCTTGGGGAAAAAAAAGTTAAAAAGTCTTAACTGAGTCTAAATCTGTTCTGTGTTACTATAATCTCATCACTCTGGTTCTTTGAATCACTCTCCACATTTTGTGCTTGTACACTGCTTTAACACGTATGATTACTACATCTCCTTGGCTGAGGCACTGTATTTGTATTCAGCTCTTTAATGTCTCTGCAGAAGTCAGTCTCTGTTGCCCTGGCTCATTTCCTAGACAGTCTCTGAATTCCTGCCTGTTCACTAGTATCTTCCTGCATCCTGAGATGCCTCATATTTTAAAGTAATATTCCAAATGGTAATTTATAAAGTTTTTGGAGAGTTCTTTGCTCTGTGAAATGCTGTCTACACTGTTGCACTTAAAGTTTCCATGTCCAGTTCTGTAGTTATTCGTCACTGGCAGGTGATGGCATGTTGTTTCCCTAATTTAAGATACAGCTAGACATATCTAGAAAGTTTGGTTAGTGCAGTAGTATTGCTCTTGGTAGCTATAAAATATTACGAACATTAACATCATGAATCTGTGTCTTGAAAGAATGAAAGGATTCAACACTCTTATTTTGCAGGGGGAAAAAAAAAAAAAACCAGTCCTAAACAGTCCTAGACTGTAACATCCAGGACCAGCGTTTAATTCTTGGACCACATTTGGGCCTGCATGGTGATATTCACATGTATTATCTTGCTTGAAAGTAAACTTACAGCAGCCGGAGGAATAGGTCATTTCAATGAAAGGCCATTCCTCTGGCACTCAATTCCCACACTTCCCATTGCAGCCAAAGTCTAAGGGGACATTGCATAAACATTATCTATTTGTTCAGATCTTTGAAAGGCTTTCTGATGAAAGCTCATACGTGTGTCTAAATAAGCAAGCTGTCATACCCAGGTGTCTTTCAGCAATGTTTCTAGGCGTCACATGTCCAATTAGTGCCTGCATTTCAAGTTGTTCCCCCTTAAATATACCAGTTCACATCTGTGAAGCTGAATCTCACTATGTCTTTTTCTGTCCATATTCTGGTGCCTCCATGCACTTATGTTATAGAACCTCCCCAAACTACAGTGCAATTTAACGTCTGCAGATTTAATTTACTTATGGATTTTCCACATTTCTATACCATTAAAGAAGATCTTGAGGAAGCTCTATCCTGGGATGTGTTTCATTCTGTCATTTTTCTTTCTGTGATGTGGACTACTCATAGAGGATCATTTCCTTGGATAGTTTCACCAAAATTATTTTGACTTTTATTTAAAAAATAATTTTGACTTCAAGTACCAATACATGAGGAACAGGAATTGTGTTTCAGGAGGACAGTAAAATATGAATTTGTTCCAATTTCAATCTATTCTAATAGGGGAGAAACCCGACTTTTGTTAAGAAACCAAACCTTTTATTTTAATAGTTACTGAACTGAGTTCTCCCAGGAACCTTCAGGCATGCTTACGCAGCCACGCATCCCAGCACCCGTGTTGCCAGAGCTCCCAGGGTTTCAGTCAGCAGGCAACTTATTGAAGAGGCAGTAATCTGGAACTGAGACTTGTCAGTGGCTTTCCAGGGCTGCCAAGAAACTAGGTGGGCAAGCCACCAGGAAACCGGGCAAATTTCCAGGGAAAACCTGCCTGACAAGTTAGGCTCTTGCATAGCCTGCCTGGGTTCTCCAGAACCATTTTTTGACATCTGCCTCTGTAGTCTTTCTCATTTTTACAAATCTACATTCTCTGAAGAAAAACTGTGAAGTCAGAGAGTCTTTTTAGCGTACTTCATCCCTATAAATATTAAATAATAACAAATAACAAATAATCCATCTGCGACATATCTTCCTTGCTATTTAGAACAGCTTTGGGTCTAGGTCTATAAGATACAACATCTAGAAATAGGTTATAAAGCTCTCGTACTATAAACACTAGGAATGGTATGGAGTATATAATGTTTACAAGGTTATTTTCGTTTTTAGGGCTGATTTTGTTTTTCTGTGAAGGGGTAATTTCAGGTTTATTTCCAAATACTGTAAGTCTGTCGCTGAAAATAGGTTGTGCCACTGACCATGTGTGTATTTCATTGGGAATGGGAAAATCATACTAAGCAAGACCAATGTTTTAGACAATTTCATCAAATTATAAATGGTTTAGTCAAGAAATACATTTGGCACAGAAATATATATATATATCACTCTAAACTGACTCTGTAGGATTAATAATAAGACCAAGAACATAATTTAAGAATCTTGCCTTACCTTAGTCTAATAACAATTATGAATTATATGCATCATAAAGTTTAGATGGGTAATTTGGCTATGCGTTCTCTTTGTTTTGCTATTCAACTGCTACTGTTGTTTACTACATTCTCCAATAAATTAGGTGCTTTATCTCTGTGGAATTTCTATGCAGTATGAAGAACCCATTAGGTGAAAATAAGCATTTTACTTCTAAGGTGGGCTATAGCATATGTTTGAAAAACAGGCTTTTTTTTCCTGTCCGCTCAAATTAACCTGGCATGGTATTTAATTTATTCAATTTCCATAAGCTTATTGGTAACAGAAGAGGGGGTTTATTATTATTTTTCTTATGTTTTGCTTAATAAAGAGTGCAGTTTGATGAATACTAAGTTGTTAAGAAAACTGGCGTGGAGAGATGAACACTTTCAATTCTTGGCTGACCACTGAAAGCACACAGTCCCATGCATTCTGAGGGGTTCACACCATCTGATAGGTGCTGGGTGGCAGGTGTTCATGCAGTTTTCATCCAAGTGAGGAGACATCTCTATCATAAAAAAAAAAAAAAAAAAAAAAAGCTCCTTTCTCCTCAAATTCTGTTCTAATGTTTCCTTTTTACAGTGCCTTCATGGCACGGTCTGTCTTTCACCGAGGACAGCAGGGAAGCTCTGCATAGGATCCGCAAAGCAGAATGAGGTTTATGGCTTTGGGGTTGTCTACAAGGAGGCATCTGTTCACAGGCTGAGCTAAAAAGGTACTTTATAGCTCCAGAGAGATTTCATTAGCATCAGGATTTCCTGTAGGAGTTTGGTGCCTTGTTGTGGTCATTGTTGTAAGTGGGAAAAAGCTTCCTTCTCTTTTTGTACAAGGGAAGGCTTCTTACCATTAAGATAACCTAAACTAATGTTCGTTATTTTCTCATTATCCCCACAATAGGCTAGTTATGCTCCTGGGACACTTCATTTATTTTCTAAATTTGCACTGCACCTCCATTCCTTCTGCAGAGCCAGGAGGTGAGTCCCATTTACAGTTAGGGCTTTCAAGCCTTTCTGACTGATGTCAAGTCAGAGAGCAGAGCATCTCTGCACAGCTCCCTTCTCCTGGGCTATAGACCTTGAAATGTTTTCCATCTGGGGTCATTTGAGGTGGTGCCTTAGAGGTTCTGCTCCAGACTTCCAGGACACAGAGTTTCAGAGGCCTCAGGTCCACCCAGTTGATAGAATGACCTTGGCTTTGAAAGAAAAGGGTCTCTCTTATTGCCACTGTGCACCTGAAAAACCTGGCAGAAGTCCGGCCCTGGATTCGCTGAAAGTTTATCAAACTTGAAATACAGAGTGAAATGTTTGTGATCCAGCAAACTGGAATTTTTCTGATGAAACTTTTGCTTGGAAAATTTCTAGTCAGCTCTAGACAAGGTTCACTTCAGCAATGTAAAGTATGGACAGTGTGGGGGGAGGACAATTAGACAAAAGTTAGAGATCAATGAATAGCCCGCTTGCTTTCGTTTGTTGTTTTGCTGGTAACAACCCATACAGTTTGAAGGAAGAGCAAAGGCTGATGTCCGGAAATATGAAAGGAAGAGACAGAAAGACAGAAAAAACATTAGTTAACCCTATCTACGTGCACAAAATGCAATCCTGAAATTGTTTTTAAACGTGACGACCGAATAGCTGCGCATACTCACAGTGAAAAATTTACCCCTAAGAGGTCCTCTACAACAATATAGCCAGTGACACATTCGGTTGCTCCTGAATTCATTCATGTGGAGATACATCGGTTCCTAATTTATTTGTAGAGTGTCCATAATTGAAATAAGTAGATATCATTGATCTCTCAAACTACAGCTATGTACAGCAGCTAATGATCTTTTTTTGATTACAATATTATTTATTATATCATTATAGACATATGTACATTATATGCTACAGCATCATTTCTCTACATGCACTACTATTTCCTGGTTCCTGCATCCTTTTAGGAAAAAAAAAAACTTCTGGGGTGGAAGACGCAAAGAGAATCTATGGTCTCCGTTTGACCGTGACCTTTCAAAGACCCATCAGTTGGGAGGGGGTTGTGATGGCCTTGCCTGTCTTGGACAGAATGGCTGCGTTCTGCCCCTACTGACTGCGTGCGGGACGCCAGCCCGGACTTCTCCAGCACTCGGGCACGTGCAGCTCTTCTGAGGCGATGATTATGAAACAGCTTGTGAGTCTTCCCCAGCACACGAGGGCTGTATTTCTGCTGCAGGTATCCCAAATACATGTATGCGTGCACCTGTTGTGTCACACAGCTGCAGTGAGGCCAGCACTTCCCAGACACGTGACATGTATGGTGTGTGTGCCTGCTTTGAGTACAGGCCATTGCCAAAGCTTTAACCTTGCTGGCCGTGCGAACACTGTCACAGGTGCCCTATTTTGTGCCTGTTCAGCATGGGAACCGTACATCTGATGCACCTCCCAAATGTCATCTGTGCAGCGCACTTGCTACTGTCAAATAGCTTCCTGGGATTGGGGGAAATAGGGTAGCCCGGTGTGTGCTAGTGTTTGTGATTGCTGGTCATCTCCCAGACACGAGGCAATGTTGGGTGTGTATCCCTGTGGCGGGATGGGGCCCGCGTTCCCCACACAGTGTTGCCCAGATGGAGGCAGCCAGCCACAGACAGAGGGCTTGTGAAAAGAGGCAAATTTATTGGGGTGTGTGCATAGGGCAATGCTCCCAGGGGGAATCGAATGTCTCCGGAAGGATGGGCAGTCGCTGTGCAGGTGATCACAGGAGCCTCTGTCGCACACCTCCTTGCAACGGCATCTTCAGCAGGATCAGGTGAGGTTCCCCAAAGTGTGCTTTTGCTCCATTTGCAGAACCCTCTTTTGGCGTCAGTCTAACAGGCTCCTGAGACGATCCTGCAGCTCGGTGAACTCGCACAGTGCCTGGGTGTGGGCGTCAGGCTCCTGCACCAGGCGCTGGAAGAGGTTGAGCGGGCTGGCCGTTTGGAAGGTCACTGGCAGGGGGACCTCCCTGGGCACCCTCTCGTTGCCTAGGAGGAAGTGGTGAAGCTCCTTCTCCTCCAGGCAGCGGTGCAGGTAGTGCAGGACATCCCTCAGACGCTCCAGGAGATGCTCCGGGCACCACTCTGATGGGGGAAGCAGCGCCAGGAGGTGCATGGTGACTGTTTTCAGGTGGACAGAGGAAAGCACCGAGCCCTCCAGGAGGTAGGTGAGGAGCTGCAGACACGCCAGGTGGCAGCTGTCCTGGGGGGCCTGCCTGGCCACGAATCTGAAGAACAGCAGCTCTTGCAGGGCACAGCTCTCCAGCCACGTTGTGCTGCTGCTGAGGCCAGGCTCCGCCTCCTGGCTGCCCACAAAGACCCCCAAGTCGTCTTGCTGCACCCCCAGCATTATCTCAACATGCACGGTCCTCCCAGAGTCATATGCGAGCTGGAGCTTGCAGGAACGGGAGGAGGGCAGCACCGTCAGCTGGCAGTTTTGTTCGGCAGCAATCACGTCCCAGGCGTTTCTCACAAAGAGCTGGAACCAGTGGGCGGTTTTCTCCACATCCAGGTAGAAGCCGGTGCACAGGGTGTGTAGGAGCCCGGGGCGCTGATACCTGCGCACTTGGCTCTGGGAGCGGTGCCGGAAGCACAGCACGTCCCCCAGCAGCTGCTCCCTCTCACACATGCACTCCAGCTTCACATGGACACGGCCGTGCCTCGCCGGCAGCTCCTCACCGGTGCCCAGCTCCAGGTGGAAGGAGTGCCCGGGTGGTGGCTTCAGGGGCACGAGCAGGCTGTAGACGGTGTCCTCCCCGCGGTGGCTCCAGCCTTCAAAGACACTGCCCACGCCGATGCACCGTTCCAGCCGTGGCAAGAAAGTTGTCAAAGAGATCATGTGGCAGGCATGGAGGAGGTTGCCCACCAGCTCCTCCACCACCTTGCACGTGTGGGCCACGTCCTGCGCTGGCCCGCAGAGGTGCTGCTCGTAGAAGGTCTCTAGGGCCCTCTGGCCTGTGGAGTCCAGCTGCTGTTCAGGAGAGAGCCAGTGCACAGCGCCCGCAGCCTCCTGCTCCTCGCCTTCCCCCTCTTCCTCGCTGCTGGAGGAGCTCAGGCCACTGCTGCTGTCAGACTTGTCAAAGTCCTGCTCCGTGGCCATCCAGAAGAGCCCAAAGAGCAGCACAAGGCCTCCAGCAAAGGTCCCAAACTGCCACAGGTCCCAGGTGGCGAAGACCACGTCTCTCCTGAAAAGTCCGCTCTGCGGCTCCTGCATCGTCTCCGCAAACTCCTGCTGCAGCCGAGTCATCTCCTGACTCAGCTGCTCCTCGTGCTGCTGCATCCGCTGCTCCGTGGCCGCATCCATGTGGTCACTGACCTTCAGCGGCTGCAGGACAATGCCCAGCATGGCCAGGACGAGCACAAGGCCCACAGCCATGGCCTAGAGGAGATGGGAGAGAAGCAGGTGAGCCGGGCTGGCTGGGAGAGAGCTTGCGGATTGGCGGCAGGAGCTGCAGGCACGAAGGGGCAGGATGGGAGAAGGGGCGAGGGAGCTCGGAGGCAGCAAGGGTGGGGTTTGTGAGCGCTGCCTGAGCGAGGACCCCGGGCCGCCCCAGGGAAAGCGCTTGGGCCCTGGTGCCCGCAGGCTCCAAGGGGATGCAGGCCCTAGACGCTGATGCTGTGGGGCCCATCCTGCCAACCCTCCCCTGAGGCCCAGCACCCTGGCCAGGCTTTGTTCCAGGGGCAGGGGTGCAGAAAGGGCAAGTGCCACCAGAGTGGGGACTCCCGAGGCCCCATGCCCCCCCAAGGGAGCAGTGGCCTTGCAGAGCTGCGGGTGCCCGGCACATCCCCAACAGATTTCTGGGCACCCGGGCTCACTGGGAGCCCCGGGCACCTCTGCCCCCAGCCCTCAGGGCGCCAACATCCCTAACCCAACGCGCTGCTCTGCGTGGCTCAGCCCTTGCTTCAGCGCTGGAAACCTCCGGGAGGGAGCCAGCGTTGGTGCCCGGCCCTCGTCCCACCCAGCCTTGCCCCACTGCCGCACTCACCCTCCAGAGGCTGCTGCGGCCTGGGCTGGCCCAGGCCATACAGCTGTGGACCCAGCAGTGCTGCGGGGCCAACACCTGCGGGTGCCCTGGTGACGGCCCCCTCCCTTTGTGACTTGTCCTCTGTGCTGTCACAGGGGCACAGCCCCTTTCCAGCGCCAGCCCTGGCCGCCGTGCCCACCCCGGCGTAGTGACACACACCTGCCCTGGGCAGCCAGAGCCGAGGTCCCGGCACCCACCACCTACGAGCCCAGGCAGCAGCCACACAGCGTGCGCGTGGGCTCCCCTCACCAAGTGGGCAGAAGCACCCAAACAGCCCTTACCCCTTCTAAGAAAGAAAAAAGAGGCCCTGTGGAAGGAGGTCCTCCACTTACAAAGAGAGGGTCAATATTTTCCGAGCCAGGAGGACGGGCTCTGCCTTGCAGGCATCAGACAACTGAGGGCCTTTGGGAAGGGCCAAAAGAGAGCAAGTCCCGCCCCCCTCCCCTTCCCATGAGGGCTTTGTTCCTTTTGAGCCTTGCAGTCCTCCTCCTTCCCTCTTCTCCTCTTGGACTTCTTCTGCTGAGGCAGGACTTAGCCCTGCAAGTCCTGACAATGAAGCCTAATGACAAGAGCGTCCCCACTTAGAGCAGCAGATTGCCCGTGGCTCCTGTCTCTTGGTGCAAACTTGACCCCTGCAAATGGAGGCGTGGGGACTGGAGAGGCCACGCTGGGGCCCGCAGCTCTGGCACGCCGTTGCCCGTGGTGCGGCTGCTCCACGGTTGCCAGGGTGAGTCCGTTGGCCTGACCCGGCGCTGAAGGGAGCTTGGTGAATCAATGGGGCCTCCTCCTGTGCGCACTCGTGGGTCCGTGCTCCCGGCACTCCCCAGGCCCTGGGATCTCCCTGTGGGGTGCTCATGGGCAGAGGACAGAGAGAGCAGGAGGCTCCCCTCTGCCTGGGGACACCTCCTCCCCTCTCTCCTCTCCTTGTCAGGGGCGTATCCAGTTCAGGCGCGGACTAGGGCTCGTTGGACGCTTCCCCCTAATTGCCCTAGAGCTCTCCAGGCAGCAGCAAGTGCCCTGCAGTGACTCTGGCTGGAGAGATTTGCTGCTCCAACCGACCCGGCCGCCTACGGGTTTTACCCCTACAAAAAGTGGTCTTGTGAGCTCGCTGTGAGACACGTGCAATATGGCTTTGGGAGTGCAGCGCACAAGGAGGCACAGTAGGTCTGCACACAGGAGCCGTCTCCCAGGCTCCAGGGAAGCGCATGCAGAGAAGGACGAGCCTCTAGGCGGGGAGGAAGGTGGTCTAGTGACCAGAAGGGTCAGAAAGAGAAGAAAAGCCGATGGGGCAAGTCTGTGCACCAGAGTAACCACTGCTAAGGCCCACTGAAGGCCAAAGTTTGTGTCTAGGTTCCAGAGGCGAGATGGCCCCAAGGGGTAGCAAAGGGTGGCCGAGAGGAAGCATAGCGGGAGGCTGGGTGACGAGCAGTTTCAGAACAGTAGCAAAGGGATTGAAGGAAGTAGGCAGAGAGAAATGCTGCAGAGTAGACCCTTCAGAAAGGTCACCAGGAAGGGATGTGGAGGGAAATGTTCCAGCGTGGGTAACCAGGATACCCACAAGCCAATCTTTTCCTCCTGTTACTCTCTCATGGCAAGCACAGGAGCAGAAAGGAATTGGATCTTGATAATTACAATATTATTTATTATATCATTATAGACATATGTACATTATATGCTACAGCATCATTTCTCTACATGCACTACTATTTCCTGGTTCCTGCATCCTTTTAGGAAAAAAACAAACAAACAAACAAAAAACCCAGGTATCTTTCAGTTTGGCTTCACTTTTTGAGGTAAGTTTAGAGAAAAGGTCTATAGACAGATGTAGTAAACACATGTACTTTCCATACCTTTGGTTTTTTCTGAGACAACGGATGAAATTTCCTCAAAAAGTGTTGCATGTATTTATCAACCACTTAACCAGAGTTTATCTAGCAGTGCCTGGTGCCCTTAAAAATGTGCATGTTTATTTGTAATTTTTCTGTTTTTATTTCATACAGTAAGTGCAGAAAACAGAAATGATGGGCATGAAAATAATTAGAAACTAAAGGCTACAGTGACATTCTGCCTTCTTCTGAGCATTGCACGCTTGACAGCTTAGTGAAGAGCTAGGCCAGAAGGGAAAACATTGTTAAGTTTAACATTTTTTATTATAAGCCTATCTTAAAAACAAAACAAGCTTCCTAAGTTACTAGCGAATTTTTAAAGAGACATTCATTAAGAAAACTGCTAAGCATTTCACACAGAACTTTTAAGATAGTTGTAATATTATCACTACTTAGAGTGACACCCAGCGGTAATAAATCAGAAAAGCTAGTTATTTTTCTTGTAACTCTTCATCTAATCTGTGCCTATGTACTGCCCATTTCTATATACCGGAAACTCAGTGTTTCGCATGCAAATATCAGGAAAGCAGTAGAACAAACGGGAGAATATGTTAGAGTGTTTTTTTTCTTTGTTTGTTTTTTAGACTGGGAAATAAGTAAATGTAATAGCTGGATCTTTTGTCTATGGTTTTCAAAGCGATTCTTGATGCATCATTTTACAGACTGGAAACCTGGAACATTCAAGAGGGGAATGTCTTGGTCAAAGTCACCTGGCAGTCCCATAGCACAACTCTACATCAGTTTCCTGAGTTCTATATTAGCCTACTTACTATGCGCTTGAAAGCCCACTATCCTCTCAAATGAACAAGGAGCACTCTGCATATTTACTGTAGTGCTACAAGTGTTTTGTCTTGGAGCCTTAAAATGTCAGGAAGTTGTACAGAGGGTTTTTTTTTGTCTCTTTGTTTGTTTGTTTTAGTTCTGTTTCTCCTTTCTAAGTGAATTATGCAGAATAATGATGAAGTCCTGTGGGGGGGGGAGAAAAGGGAATGTTTCCCCCATTTATCATCCCTTCTTGGAGGAGAGCTGAACTTCTGAAATGCCTTGAGGAAGATTTTCTTTGGCCTGTAGTAGTATAACTCTGTTGTTTTAAATGGAGCCACAGTTATTCATTTCAATGAAGGATTGGCCCAGAAGCCCATATTCATTCAGTCAAGTAGGCAAATCTGCATTTCAGAAGTGAAAACACTGGACATTTTGAAGGTGTATCTGAGCAATCATGGCATCTGAAAATAGCTTCTCTCCTTTTCCAGTAAATCAGAAATGGGCAATGGGCAATAAAGAAAATGATAAGTGGCATTACAGCAAATACCGTGTATTTGATTTCCTCTCCCTCTTCTCTAGTTTGGGAACTGAAATAGCTTCATACTTTGTGTGGAGATTCATAAATGAGAACTATTATATTTTCTCTGAAAAATCTATATTCATGTTGGACCTAGCATCAGAAAATAATTTATTGATAAAAAACAACAAGTAGCCAAACAGATATCATTTTGTAATGGAGCACAGCAGTGGGATGATGCCTTTGAGGAAGGGCTTTGCTGAAGTGGGAACTGTGAGATTACAAAAATGAATGTACTGATCAGAAATGAATTAGAGCTCTGACTGAGTTTTAACAACAAAACCAGGTAGCAAGCAAATGCCAGAAAGTCTGCTCTCTTGGTATTACAGAATGAACGAAAGAAGCTGCACAATGAATACTTTGCAGATATACATGTATATGAAATTTTTCCTTGCTTTATATATGTAAAATATTTATATATTTTTAATATATTTATGTATATATAAAATGAGGGGAAAAAAGTCCTTCTATCTACTGGGAAGCACGTTGGTATCATGAGTCATATCTGTGCCTGCATAGTTACAGTTATTTTTCACGTGAAAGACAAAGCCACATTAGTTTTAAATCTGCACATCTAATAAAAAACATACAAAAGGCTGGAGTCGAAGAAGACTGCTGAATAATTTTGTCCTTTTCTCAGCATTGGCCTATAAACACAGACGCAGGGAGCAGCACACCTTGTTTTCTAAGCATTCAGGACGTGGCCAGCTGAGCATGTAAATCACACTGAAAAAAATCTTCATATTAAAACAGCAACATACAAAATTAAAGGAAAAATGAATCGGACAGGTGCAGAAGACTAATTGGCACAGGTATGAAGTGCAAACTAGTACTTCTATATCTCCATTACAGAATATCTTGAACCTTTTTTTTTTTTTTTTTAACTCGGAGACATCTTTGACTCGCACATTCCCTTCACAGAAGTTTCTGACCACACTCTGACCTTGCTCAGTGCAACTGAACTTCGCTTTCAACATTCAGCAACGTATTATCTCAATGAGTACCACAGTGTCGGTCATGAGGAAGGTAGCTTGCATGTGGTAGTTGTTTTATCTTCAAAGAATAAGGCCACTTTAAACCACCTTTAAGCCATCAGTTTGTTTTGCTGACAGGATAAAATGTATGCGGATTTCCTCACAGAGGTCAGCTAGAAAATTTGCAAGACAACTTGGTCTTTTTTCCTGTTATGATCCAAAGACACCTGCTATGCCTACCTCACTCAGCCAGTGCTGTAGTAGCGTTAATAAACAGATAACTGCAGTGTGTCCTCAGAGGAGTCAGGTCCACTTACTTATAAAATATGGTCTGTTCATAAAGTAATCTCTGCAGGCATGCCTTATGGAAGTGTACTGCAGCAGACAGATATCCAAGAGGTCTCTGAGCTCCTTCACCTTCCTTACAGCACTTACACTTTTTGCCATGTAGATGCTCATGGAAATTTTACCCTTGGTGCTTTTTCCTCTCCAGGGAAATCTAGCGAATAAAAGCAAAAGGGAACAGGGAGTGTACTTGAAGTTACTTCAGAATTAGTTATTTATTAGTTATTATTATTCATTATTATTTATTATAATTATTTATTTAACAAAACAGTATTAATTTTCACATTGTACTATGTCACAGACTCATAAGGCAAAGTCAAAGAAGAGTTATGCTGAGCTTGGAAATGTTCTGGTGTCTCTCTCTTTCTCTGTTTCTCTCTTTTTTTGAGAGAGAGATTTATTATTCACAGTTTAGAATTTAAATATTCCTTAGACATAACAGAGACAGATGGAGTTAGTGTGTTCAAAACCTGTATTGTGCCGTAGGCGTATTTTCATAGGTTCTACAGCTCAATTATTTCCAGTAGCTGCAGAGTAACTAAAAATCTAATGATGATGATAATCATCACCATAACATGCATTATTTGGAGGCAGTAGGAAGCAGTACTGGTGCCTGAGTTAATGCTTGCTGGATGTAGTTCTCTATATTTGCAGAGACTTGATCAGCATATTTGAAATTTAATAGAGAACGATAAAATTAATAACTCTTCCATCCTTGGAACAAAACCTGAAGATAGATGCTATATACAGGATTCCTACTGTAGGAACGTGCTTGTGTCTTTTCATACTAGGTAAATAACGATTACATAGCCAGCACATGAGCTGGACTGCTTGAAATCTGCATGCATAGTGTTTCCTGAAGGCATAAAAGCTGTGTTAGAAAGTCATGATCCACTGGGACATTAAAAATCTGTTACCTAAATCCATCTGTGATCCACTGAAAACTCCCTGGGCTTTGGGGTTTCCATCTGCCTGTCAGCACCTAGGGAACAGGGCTAAGAAACTATTCCTTCATTTTATTTCATGAATGAATTGTAAAAACATAAGCATTGTGAGGAAAAGAGGCTTTCACTAAGGAGACCATCCAAATATTTGTCTGATTTCAAAATTTGATAGAGCTGAAAACTTACCAGTGATCTATCCCTAGAACTTAATTAGTTCACCTTCCATGTTTGGCTCCCTTTCTGAACGTATGCAGCCACTCTAGGTCAAATGCAGTCTCGTTCAGGAGCGAACTAGTGATGTGAAACACAAGTCTTTTTGTAAATGGTCTCTCATCTTAATAGCAAAGTGATGACCTGCAGAACAATCTCTCCTGCTTACACCATGAGACCTTTTGCCTACCAAATGTTCAGTTTTGCTATCTGTAAGAAGTATGAAGAGGAACCTTTTTCTGCTCTGTGTAAAACAGAAGAGAAGTCATGTTTCCTTAACTTTAGCATGTGCACTTGTGCTTTCAGTGCTCAGAAAAGCCAGCCAGAGAAGGTTCTGTTGCTCAGCAACATTCTTTCACTCCTTGGAAACAGATCAGCAAAGAGGGAGAGAAGAGAACAGGGGATTAGACACTTTTCTGCCATTTCTGATAAGCTGGATAGGCTCTCAGAAATAATGAATTTCACTAGGAAAAGGTGAACATAAATAAAATAATAAAAATAAGCATTAATTTTAAATATAGTAAATTAAAAATAAAAAGTAATAAAATATATAACTATAAAAAAATATAAAAGCCTGAGATTATTTGTTTCAAACACCTCACAGCACTATTGAACATCTTACCTGATGACTGCGAAACTGCCACATGCATTCAGACATTTTCATAAATCATTTGTAAAATGAGTGTCATTTGGGGTGTAGTGCTTACATTATCTTCAGCTGAGTTAGAAGGGAAAAGTTTAAATCATCAGCCTAGTAGCATTTGGGACATCTCAGGTTTTCATCAGGTCCATTTGTATCCCATCAGTTTGTGCATCCTTACACATGCAAGATCAGTAGAAATCATTGACTAAAAGTTTACAGTGACAATAGAATCTCAGAGAAATGGGAATTATAGCTAAACCTTCTGTTAAGTAGCTTGGCTAGCTTGGCTAAGAATAAATAAATCTTGTGGTGCAAAGATCCCACAGACTGCGAATGGTATGCTTCCTCTTATCTGATCTTGTTTCATTGGTAAATTGAATTATATAATCCAGATTCATCAGTTCTAAAATCAATTATATTCTACAGTAATGGAAGAACTGTAATCCTGGCAGCCAACGTGAAGTGAAAAAATGTACTAAAATATTTAAATTTGTATAGCAAATGTATGCTGTTACATAAACAGAAGATTTCTTAGTAATTAGAAAATTTAACTCTCCTGTGTTCTGCTGAAGATGCAAAATGAGCTTCCTCTTTATGTCACAATAGATAATCTGTG